>NC_056683.1:79409782-80636448 GCF_018350215.1 Panthera leo
GGTTAGCGATTCCATTGTTACTGATTCACTTGCGCTCTGATAAGTATTCTCGCATGGGAGAACGAGAACGAGGTGTGGTGTTGCAGCTGGGGTGAAGGTATAGTCTGCACCAGCACTATCTGCCATAAGCTACAGTGTGGAACTAATGCTGATGTGCCACTGAGATTTGTGTCCCATCTGAGTGTAATACTGTATATTCCTTCCAATTTTTGAAAACTCTGATCAGAATACGGATTTATTCATTGGAACATGTCATGGATTTATCACATCAGAAGAGGTTGAGAACTGATTCTCTAGAGTCTATCCAGAAGGATGGTGTTTGTTGTTGTTGTTGTTTATAAAGTTTATTTATTTTGAGAGAGAGAGAGAATCCCAAGCAGGCTCTGTGACAGCACAGAGCCTGACATGGGGCTCAAACCCATGAACCGTGAGTTCATGACCTGAGCCGAAATCAAGTGTTGGATGCTTAACTGACTGAGCCACCCAGGTGCCCCTGGTGTTTCTGGTTTTTTTTTTTTTTTTTTTAGTCCTAGATCTTACCTTGACATTTTATATTATTTTACTTTAATAGTATTTAGTATAATTCAGATTCTTTAAATCCCTTTCTGTTTTTTATATACCAGTGAGTTAATTGAGCCACATTACACTAAAAAGTATAAATAAATACATACATAAACGCCGAAGTCAGAATCTCATTCCAGAGGAACCAGTTATCACCAGTATTCATTATGCCATTTGATTTTAGGAGATTGCTTCCTTCATAACATAGATTTTCCTTTTGGAACTAAGCTCTTTCTATACCCTCCTACTTCAGTGGCATGTTTCCTAAGTAACAGTGCTGAATTTTCATAAACGTTTGTACTTGGCTTAAATTACCATGGTTGGTTGGTTCTCACAGGATGCATTAAATCTCCAGAGATTTTGGAAGATAAACAAGGAAGCACTAGGTTACAGGCGAACAGTGTCACTTTTAGATAAGGAAGGGTTATATTGAGCTCTTTATACATAAAAGAGGATTGCTTGGTTTTAGGAGGTTAACAAATGAATAGGACTTTTTAAAATTTATAACTTTGTGTCTTGTTTTTGAGGAAACTCACAGACCGTGAGATCATGACCTGAGCCGAAGTCGGATGCTTAACCAACTAAGCCACCCAGGCACCCCTATTCTGTGCCTTTTTAATGATCTTTCATTGCTTGTATCCTGAAATGAAAGTCTTTTTCTCCAATATTAACTTTTAGCTATCTTTGTTAAATTAACAGACTTTAAAATGTAGAAGCCAATTTGATGATTTAAATTTAATTACAGACTGAAAATGTTTTCAGTGACTTAACTTTAAAAGCAGGCCTGACTACAGAATGTGAATAAAACAATTACGTGGTACTGTTAATTACTAAGTTGCTATATACCATATAATAGGACTGAGTATAGCTAATACTTAGCTTGTCTCTTTTTGGACTGCTTTTCATATTTTATGAACTAAGGAAATTTATCCTTTTAATTGCTTCTTTGTATAGCACTCAAAAGGGCTGGGGCATTTAGCAT
The DNA here is from genome assembly GCF_018350215.1 of Panthera leo. Taxonomy (NCBI): domain Eukaryota; kingdom Metazoa; phylum Chordata; class Mammalia; order Carnivora; family Felidae; genus Panthera; species Panthera leo. The sequence continues at coordinate 79,411,326 of NC_056683.1, forward strand.
AAACTAGAGCATTTTCATGTGTTTATGAAAGTGTATAAACTGAAAGTGTTTTGATTTCCCAGTCTTCCAAAGGCCTATTTATTTGTTGATATGTTATGTTGATATTTTAACTGTTATAATTTCAGCAGTTGAGTTCAGTGAACATTTCTTGAGGACTGCCTACTTGTTTTTTTTTTTCTTTTTTCTTTTTTTTTTTTTAACGTTTATTTATTTTTGAGACGGAGAGAGACAGAGCATGAACGGGGGAGGGTCAGAGAGAGGGAGACACAGATCTGAAACAGGCTCCAGGCTCTGAGCTGTCAGCACAGAGCCCGACGTGGGGCTTGAACTCACGGACCGCGAGATCATGACCTGAGCTGAAGTCGGCCGCTTAACCGACTGAGCCACCCAGGCGCCCCAAGGACTGCCTACTTCTAAGCACAGCGTGGTAAGAAGAATAAACTTACGCCTGAAAAAACTAGTGGTTGGTGGTGAGTCCTCATAAGATTTACTTCATCTGAAAGTAAATAATCCGAAAGCTACTATCTTGGAAATTTTTGAGGAAAAAAATACCTGAGTCAAAAAAAAAATAAGTAAATAAAAAAATAAAAATACCTGAGTTGTGTCAGTTTGTTTGGATAGAAGAAATTGATATTAAAAGTCTTTTTTTAAAAAGAATGATTACCTAATACTTTTTTTTTTTAAACCTTTCTGATAGTTGTTTTTTATACGTTTCTTAGTTTTTACCTGAAGCATCTCTTTAGTCTTCTGGAAAATGTCCTACATAGCATACTAGCCTTGAAACTATCAAAAATAAATGTTCATTGTAAAATAAATCCGGTATCTTTGTGCTAGCAACGCTTTATAAGACTATAAGTTATGATAAATTACTTTATCTTTTTTACATCAGGCATTTTGCAGTTCATTGGTGTAGTTGAGGATGATGCATTTTGATATGTACCAAGTTAATATTTTCAAATAAGCGGTCTCTACTACCATCAGGTGATAGTAGTTTTTATAATTTCAATATGTACATAAGTGTGTATGAAAAAAATCTAAAGTGATAATAAATATGTTTAATAGCCATCATCTTGTGTTTTTTTCAGTGTATATGCAGAGAAATAAAATACATGAAGTTAAAGTAGTTACCCAAATAAATCGTGATACATTATTCTCTTCCTCAGTTTTACAGGTGATGACTTGTTTTTAAATGATAAATGTTGGGGCACTTGGCTGACTCAGTCAGTACAGCCTGCAACTCTTGGTCTCAGGGTTGAGAATTCAAGCCCCACGTGTGGTATGGAGTTTACCTAAGGAAAAAACTAGGGGCGCCTGGGTGGCTCAGTCAGTTAAGCATCTGACTGTTGGTTTCAGCTCAGGTCACGATCTCATGGTTCGTGAGTTCAAGCCTTGCGCTGTGCTCTGTGCTGACAGTGTGAAGCCTGCTTGGGATTCTCTCTCTCTGCCCGTCCCGTTTGTGCTCATGCTCGCTGTCTCTCTCTCAAAATAAATAAACTTAAAGCCATATTATTCATATAATTGATTCATAAAGTATAATTTTTTTAAATTCTGTTGTTTAAAAATGAATGTGTCACTAGTCTCAGAAACTGAAAAATGCCAATGCAAATTGTATGTGATAAGTGATACATGATTATAACATTAAAGTTTCTTTAAAAAGGATTTTCAGGGCACCTGGGTGGCTCATTTGGTTAAGCATCTGCCCCTTGATTTCATCTCAGGTCATGATCTTCCGGTTCACGGGGTCAAGCCCCGAGTTCGGCTCTGTGCCGACAGCATGGAGCCTGCTTGGGATTCTCAGTTTCCCTCTCTCTCTGCCCCTCCCCCTGCTTGTGTGCTCCCTCTGTCTCTCAAAAATAAACTTAGAAAAAAAAAAAGGTACTAAAAAATTTTTTTTCAACTTTAATACAAAGTAATTCATGTAATAACTAAAATGCAATGGAACAGGCTTTTAGATTCTTACTGATGGCTGAAGAATGAGTGCCTCAGAGAAAAAAATTACAAGTGTCTTCATATGAGAAAAATTTAGGCTGTCTTTCAAAATAGAGTCCAATCCTTTTTTCCAATGATTGAAAGGTAAGATTAGCTTTGGTTAGTTCAGTGGATCAAAGTATTAAATCACCTTAAAAAATAAACCTCAGAGATATAAAATAGAAAGAAATGTAAGGTCAGGGTCTTTTTTTTTTTTTTTTTTTTTTTTAATTTTTTTTTTTTTTAACATTTATTTATTTTTGAGACAGAGAGAGACAGAGCATGAACGGGGGAGGGTCAGAGAGAGGGAGACACAGAATCGGAAGCAGGCTCCAGGCTCTGAGCCATCAGCCCAGAGCCCGATGCGGGGCTCGAACTCACGGACCGCGAGATCGTGACCTGAGCCGAAGTCGGCCGCTCAACCGACTGAGCCACCCAGGCGCCCCAGGTGAGGGTCTTAAATAGACAAGAATCTTGTTTAGGTCAAAGACTAAGTAGACATTGCCCCCTGAGAACAATAGATTACTTTAGAGAGCTTGAATTTTATCTATTTGTGGTGTCATTAATGTCTGATGAAGTATTTTGTTTAGCTCAAGAGAATGAAAAGCAGTTCAAAAACTTCATGTTTTCCCCCTTTGAGCTTAATTTATTCAAGGAATACCAAACCTAAATCTAAGCATTACTGCCTGTAAATGATATGGACTCAGGATTAATGACCACTTCCTGCATACTGTGTCATCTGACCTGACACACATTCCTCACAAGCGGATCATGTATTGTGGTAGGAGAACCATACCTCCCAAGTCACAAAACCCACTTACGTCGGTTGTGTGTTGAGAAAAGAAAAAATATCTATCTATCTATCTATCTATCTATGTATCATCTATCTACATTTAAAGAGCTTATGATAGAAAATCCCTGGCAGAGATTGCAACCATCTCCAATCAGGTTTTACTCCATGTTCCCCAGCCTCCGATGTTGCCATTTTGTCATGAGCATGCTATGAAGGCGCACACGTGAGTTACGTCTTTCCACAGTGTCAGCTTGATTCAATCATAAAGCAAAGCTAATCATAGTTATAAAGCAGATTCAGAATTCAAAACTCAATGACATTTCACCATGTGATTAACTTGGTTTCTTTCACAGCACACAGAGCAGAGCATGACAAAGGCACACAACAAACAAGAGGAGGAAACGATCCCAACACATACATACAGTGGGCATACAGTTGAGATAAGGCCTTGGTCCATTTCAGGTCAGCTCTTGGCACCTACTTATGTTCAAGCAGTGAAGGGGCTCATTTTTGTTCAGGTATCAATTGGCCAGGGCCTTCGGCGACTGCCTTCTTTAAGTGGTCAGACCAGAGGGGTCATGTCTGAAGAGCAGGACAGTTTGTTGCAAACCCCTCCCCCCTTTTAAAGGAATTTAATGGGTCTTGGGCCCTGCAGACCTCCTCTGCTTCTCCTTGTTAACAGTTTTGGGGTGTCAGTTGTTGCTTGTCCTGGCAATATCTTGTAGCTGCAATACCCTTTACTGTTTGTGTTATTGCTTGACACAGACCCCTGCTTGACATGAGTAACTCCATCTTGCTGTCTACGCTCTTCTACCCTCTGTCACTTACTGAGTTCTCCTGGCCTAAATATGATTTCTTTTCTCTATTGATCCAAGACTGGCCAAAAATGAATTTAGGAAATCAAAGGGGAAAAGAATTAACAAAAGTTTAGATCTGAATTAATTCACAAAGCACAGATTTCTTATTCTAAGATGACAACATAATTTCAGTAACAAAACTTTTCTGTCCTCACCTTGATTTGTCACAACCATATTTATTATCTTTTTAAAAAATATTTTGGGGGCACCTTGGTGGCTCAGTTGGTTAAGCGTCCGACTTCAGCTCAGGTCATGATCTCACGGGTCTGTGGGTTCAAGCCCTGCGTCAGACTCTGTGCTAACATCTCAGAGCCTGGAGTTTGCTTCAGATTCCATGTCTCCCTCTCTCTCTGCCCCTCCCCACCTCACACTCTGTCTCTGAAAAATGAGTAAACCTTAAAAAAAAATTGTTTTTTTAAATATTTATTTTGAGAGAGCACACATGCAAGGTAGGGAGGAGCAGAGAGAAGGAGAGAGAATCCCAAGCAGGCCGGAAGCTGACAATGCAGAGCCCAATGTGGGGCTCAGTCTCACCACCGCGAGATCATGACCTGAGCCGAAATCAAGAGTTGATGCTCGACAGCCAGAGCCACCCAGGTGCCCCTGAAATGGAATTCTGATATGGGTGGGGAGATACTTGAATTAGGTATCCTGGGAATTCAGAATGGGGTAGGTGCATCATTTAGATGATGATGAGCACTATAATTTTAAAGACAATAACTCTGGAGCTGAATGTCATGTATATGCTGAGGACAATCTTAATAGCAAAGACAGCAATCACCCAGAAAAGTGAGAAAGCTACTGTACTGCCTAAAAAGAAAAGCTGTCTGACATCTTTCCTGTTTTCAGCAGGTTCAGCTGTACTTCTGTTTACTTTTTATCTGTGAGATTCTTCTGTATTCTTCTATTTCTTTCTTAAGCTAGTATGAGTGCATTCCATATTACCCATATTATGAAATACCACTAAGGTATAGTTTAATCCCATTTGTGATTTTTAAAGCCATAGAAAGCTAGGAGCCTAGAATCACACTACTATAACATAATGAAGAATATTGATCTCAAATCAACATCCATTCCAGACATTTATTGTTAATGTAAGGAAATAGTCCAGAGTAGGACCAGAATAGATGTCTAAAAGTATTCATCACAGTATTTTATCCAATATTAGGGGAAAGATTGCCTTGTATATTTAAAATATACAATGATTTTAATGGCTGCAAAATATAAAGAGTTTTTAGTAGGAAAATGGTGATGCTATGTCCTGGAAAAGAACCCAAATCGATTTATATGTAAAATTGATGGCAACTATATAGAGATGTATAGGATTATGAGGTTTTTCTGCTTTTTATAACTTGAACTTTACAATATTCCCCTCTCCCTCTGCCCCTCCCCCCAAGGAAAAGGGAGGACATTCACCTCCCAAATCTGCATTTAGATCCCAAGTAACTTGAGATTCATACTCCCTTAGAATTAAAAAAAAAATTTTTTAAGTCAGCTGAAGTTTGTGGTGGAGAAATATTTTTTTAAAAGATTCCAGGACAAACATTTCTTCCCATTTTGTAAAGGCATTTGTGTTCTTTAAGCTGGGTTTGGTGTTGGAGGGCTGTAGACTTTAGGGGCAGGGGTACTTGACCAACTCGTTTAGGGTCAACAAATCAGCCAGAACTCCTAACACAGTGCTTAGCACGCATAGTGAGCACTCAATATTGAGTTGTTGAATGTCTGAATGCAGCTCTTCTGTCACTTCCTGTGAATGATAATAAAAGATGTGTGGTTATGTGATCCTAGTTCAATGCATTGATAACTTGAATGTACATATGAATTGTGGAGGCCACTTTTAGGCAAAGGCTTGAGCAATGGGAACCTGAGCAAGGTAAAAGGGCCCACAGTGAACACAGAGCTGAATACAAACAGGCTCATTAAGTGACCTCAAAATAGCTGTTGGCCCTAATGGGCTACTTACAGCCAGGCACAGTTTCCAAGATTGCCAAAAAAGAAAATCCCATATGTCCCCTTACTCTATGTAACTGTGCCTCTCACCACTGCCTCCTGGCAGACAGTCTCTCCTTTGCTGTCCTGCCTGCTGCTCCCTTGCAGTGTATTCAGTAAACTTCTCTTTTGTTCTCCCTGGGCGAATTCTTTCACTTCTATCACCGTCTGTGCTGCTGGGTTGCCCAACCGAAATCACCTTAGGGATGTTAGAATATAGGTTCTAATTGAGTAGGTGTAAGGCAGGTACTGAGATCCTTTCTTTCCGAACATGTTCCTAGGTGATGCCACTACTGCTCTGGAGATATTTGAGTTGCAAGAATCAAATTGTATTTTTATCCTAAGTAAAAATAGATGCAGCGGGACACGTGGGTGGCTAGTTGGCTCCGACTTCGGCTCAGGTGATGATCTCGCAGTTGGTGAGCTAGAGCCCCACGTTGGGCTCTGTGCTGACAGCACAGAGCCTGGAGCCTGCTTCGGATTCTGTGTCTCCCTCTCTGCCCCTCCCCTAGCTCACTCACTCTTTAAAAAATAAGCATAAAAAAAAAAAAATAGATGCAGTGAATACCCCAGAGTAGAAGTCCAACTTGAGGAATGCTGATGTGGAGGACAAAGGCAAAAAAGAAAAAACAAAAACAAAAACTTACAACTTACAGCCCATTGACAAGTACTTGAGACAGCCAGAGTGATCTTCCTCTAGAAGCTCAACTCCCTTGATGTTAATACTTTGCTAGAGCAAAAGGCAACCTTAGCTTGACATTAGCCAGACCTCCATCCTGTAAGTCTTAACATGCAAAAATCCCTTTGGAAACTTACTTTACCTCTACCCCCTCCCCCCAATATAATTTGTTAGCAATCATCCTCTAAACATATGGTCCACTGATATACATCTGAAGGGTCTCATGACTAAGGTTTTACTAGACAGTAAATGACCCCTCAAGGTCCTGGAAACCTTGTTTCCAAATTCCTTAGAGACTTACCCTATCCCTAACCCCCTCCCAACTTTGAAGTATATAATCAGTCACTCCACAACCCCAGTGCAACTCTTTCTGCCCAAGTGTCCTGTCCCATGCTGTAATAAAACCACGTTTTTTTTGCATCAAAGATGTCCCAAGAATTTTTTCTTGACCATTCGCTCCTGAACCCCAACATTTCACCTGAATGCCATGGTAATTAAATTGTATTATGGGACAGTATTACCAAGTGGAAAAATAGTTGTAAAGCTGTACCGTTGTTACAGCAAGTACTCGGCGCCCAGGAAGAGACAAGCCACACACACTCGGGGAATTAGAAAAGACTGTTGTGCACTGGTGCTGGCCCAGCAGAGTCACCTCCAAAGGCTGAGCCCCGAACCTTGCAATCGGCCTCCTTTTATGGCTGGGATGGTAGGGGGTTGAGAGACAAGAGAAAAAGGGGAGGGGGCCCTTATCATTGGTGCCATCTGGGCAGTTGGTGGACACAGGAGGCAAACAAGATTACAGAAATTGAAAATATGTGAGGGGAATATCCATCCGCAGGCATCTGGATGGCCCCTTTTAGCTTGTTTTTACTAGCTTTTCTTCTCACCTTAAATCTTCAGGTTTTAGGTAAATCACCGGACATATTTTGAGTATAATTATGCTGTATTTCATAGCTAAAGGCAATTTTGCAAAAATTGTTAACTATCTGAAATGGCAAAGCCAGTAACTATGCAGCCAGGTTCATATTAAGTTGTAGTCATGGTATTTTGGGGAGAAGCCAGAGCTCTAAAATTGATTTTCAAATAAGGATAGTTGTGTGCAGATGTACAACATGAGAAAACGGTGCCAATTTTGGGTGAAGATTGAGAAATTTTCAGAGATCATTTTTTTCTTCTCTGCTCATGCTTGAACTATTTTTCTAGGCATATCATTAAATTGGGCAATACTAAAGTTGATTGCTTTCCAATAGAAGGTCTAAGAGAAAGAAACCTACTGGAAAATTACAAGTGGAATCTTGTTAAAACATGGCTGAATGAGATTTAAAACTTGGCCTTTGTGTAAAAGAAATCCTGCTATTGTGGCCAGTAAATTTCCTAAAGCAATTTCCATGTCTCTTTATTTAATCCTTATCAAATAACTCCATTGACCACTCAGCCTACAAAAATTTCCACTTCTTTGGAATCCATCATTTTTAGGGACAATGTTTTAGAATTACATTCATCTAAATTCTATGTTGCAGCAACAAAAAAATTAAGATTATATTTATATTTGTTGCCCGAACCTGTTTTCTTGCTCCAGTGGTTTTTCCCCAGTGTTAATGCTACTCTTAGAGATGTCAGGGGGGTGTCTGGGTGGTTCAGTCAGTTGAGCATCTGACTCTTGATTTTGGCTCAGCCCATGATCCTAGGGTCATGGGATTGAGCCCTGCGTTGGACTCTTCACTGAGTGTGGAGTCTGCTTGGGATTCTCTCTCTTTCTTTCCCTCTCCCCATCTCATGCTCTCTCTAAAATTAAAAGAAGAAAGAAAGAAAGAAAGAAAGAAAGAAAGAAAGAAAGAAAAAGAAAAAGAAAGAAAAGAAAAGAAAGAGAAAGAGGAAGGAAGGAAGGAAAAGAAAAAGAAACAAAAAGAAAAGAGAAAAGAAAAAAAAGAAAAGGAAAGAAGGGACATCAGGGCACCAGTGTGCATGAGCTCATAGAAAAAGGCCATGCTAGGACACAGCAAGAAGTCGCCATCTGCAAGCCAAAGAGGGAGACTTCAACCCTCCAACCCTCCAACACCTTGATTTTGGACTTCCAGCCTCTAGAACTAAGAGAATAAATTTTTGTTGTTTAAGCCACCTGTTGTGGTGGCCTGAGCAGCTAATACAGCATCATATATGAGTTTCCCAAGCAAAGTAAGTGGAAAATCAGATCATGTGGCCTGGAAACCTTGCCAGATGACTCAGAGTGGCCCTGGTCATGAGGAAGAAGTGAGTGACAAAGATATTTGTGAAGAGTTTGATTGAAATTGTTTCAGAAAATAAGCATGAAAAAAACAATGTTTAAATTTTTTTTTAATGTTTATTTATTTTGAGAGAGACCGAGCATGAGAGGGGGAGCAGGGAGAAAGAGAGGAAGAGAATCCCAAGAAGGTTCCACGCTCAGCACAGAACCAGATGCAGGGCTGAATCTCATCACCATGAGATCATGACCTGAGCTGAAATCAAGAGTCAAGACACTTAACTGACTGAGCCATCCAGGCGCCCACCCCAAAAAATTTTTAAATACTAAAAGCTAATGTTTAGCTATTTCGTTTATATCCCTTTAAGTATCTTGAGTTTGCCAAAAGAAACCTTTGTTTTCGTGAGTTTTCATTGGGGGAAATGGAAGATTACCTTGTAAGTAGAATTTGTGCAAATATGGTTTCATTTTCAGATTAGAATGAAGTATAGCTCTAATATGAAGAAATATGTAGTATGGATGCTCAGTCCAATTAATTTTGGAAATAAAATGACATTATTGTGTATAGAATTTACTTTATTAAAGTGAATTTTAAACAAATGCTGTTCAGATAAGTTTGGTGGGTGTTGATCCTGTAGATACCTAGTCTGAGTAACTTACTTGTTTAAATAATACATCAAATTAGAACCCTCTCCTTTATCCCATGCTCTGGCAAGAGGTGGCCATTGTTTACTGGTTCATAGAAAATGCTGGTATTCATTGAGGTCAAATGGAGATATCCAGTGATGTCTTCCCATTTCTTTTTCTTTCTGGTGTTCTTTTTTTCTTCAGAATCTATGTGGGCATTTCTCATCCTAATGAGTTACAGGTTGTCTCAAATTATGCATTTTCTTGAAATGTTTATGTAGAAAAAAATCTGTCTATTCCCGAGTTCCTCAGTGAAGATATCACACTACTGAGAAAGGACTTCACTTTGAACTGGGACATGCTCCAAGGTGGAGATACACGAAGCAGTGATTATGAAACAGGAACACTTAACAGAAATTTTCTAGGCTAGTTATTTCTATGACAGAACTGACAAAATGCATGCATAGACCCTCTTCTTTAAAATTTCCCTACCAGAGAAATTCCCCGCCAAATCAGAAGCCATTGTATCAATCTAAAGAGCTTTGCTTCAGAGAGGTGAAACCTCATGAACCATGAGACACAAACAAAAATAGAAATACTATTATTGCCTTGCATTAAAATAAACATGCATTTCAATAAATATTGAAAAATAGGTAATAGGCTATAAAGTGAAGCATCAATTTTGGCCAAAGCAGGGATTTAGGTGCATGTATATTCCATGCAAGTGATCTTTAGGTGCTTCCCAATTCCACCTAGTCCCAGAGAATATAGTGACGTGCACATAAAGGGCATCATTCATGTGAATAAGCACCTAGGGTCTAAAAGAGGTTGAACTACAGGGTGCCCACAATGCTGGCAGTGTGCTTTTCCAGGGAATCCCGGTAACAACTATCCCCAGTTGCTACAGGTGTCCAATTCCTGCAGCACTGTGTATAATTCTGTGGACACAATAGATGGTTATTAAGTGCAGATTAAACCAGTAAGTGTGTTGTCAATGTCATTTTGGAAAGCTGGAGAAGAGTGGATAGTGGGAACTTTAATTTCATCATAACCTTAAATTACTCTCATCATACAGGTATTTCTGTGGTACATACAGAAGAATGTGAAATGTATAGAGTTACAGGCGTTTATGAGAAAATAGACCAGTATATTAAATTGAATAAAATATATGCTGCTGGAAAAATTATCCTGGAGTATTTATCAATGGCATGTGTGTCGATCCTCATGCTCACATAGCTGCTTCTCGGACTTTTCCTCTGGGGGGAGCTCCTCTCTGAGGCCAAGGTCAGCTGCACCATCATCTTGTCCGGCTTCTCTCCATTCTCCGGCGTGTAGTTGCCCAGGTCGTTAACCTCCCCGTCGCTGTAGCTGCCATCCAGCATGACCCCGCGTGGCTGGGGTATTCCACAGGTGCAGGGAAGCTGCGAACACAGCAAACACACACTGGGATGCCAGCTCAGCTTCATCTCTCGGAAGCCCTTCACAAGAAACTGCAATAGTGGACGGGGTTGCCGTTTCTAGTTTCTTTTATTCCCAGTTAGGGGCAGGGCGTGGGAAAATAATGGTGGTGACACTGTAGTCGTTCTAAAAGAGCAGGTATCCGTTTTTGTTTGAAGTCTACAAAGCAACTCTTAGGAAACATCACGTTGCATCAGAGACCGATGAGAATGTTCATGATCAGATAATTGCCCTGTTCTCCATGAGATCATAAATGGATGTAAGCCCTGATAAAAATGTTTTCTGGTAACGTTATGTGTGTGTGATGTGATGAGGTGGGGATTGAAAGGTGTAGCATTGTGGAGAAACTTCACTCTTATTTAGTTCTGGTTTTCTGGAGGAGATAACCATGGGACCACGGACAGGGGGAAGAAAGGAAAGCCAGGCGAGAGGGAAGATGATCGGGAAAATGACGGGAGATGCACAAGATCACATATGAAAGTTCCCAGAATGGAGGATGTACCTCCCTGGAGGGTTTTTTATCACACCTCTGTGTTCACAAATAATTGTTTCACAGTGTTGAATTGTCATCGATTTTTAGCACTAAACACTGAACACCACCAAGATTAAAGGGCCTATGTCTTAGTTAACTTGGCTTAGCTCCTGGTGTATGGTAGGTGCTAAATAAATTTTTGAATGACTGAAATATGTAGCCCAGGGTAAAATTAGCACTGTGTTAACATATTATTTTGTTTGATCTCCACACCAACCGGTGGAGAAGGTTGAGGATGGGATGTCACTACCCACTTCTACAGAGAAGGTCTGACCTTCTCACAGTCTGTAGCCGGACTAGACTCTATCCCTGAGCACTTTCTTTACTCATGGTAAGGTCACCTTCTCCCGGAGCTTCCGCTCCTTCCGCTCCTGCACCGTGGTCAGGTAGTTGACGGCTGCGTACTCCAGCACCGAGAGGAACACGAACACAAAGCTGACCCAGAGGTAGATGTCCACCGCCTTGATGTAGGACACGCGGGGCATGGAGGCGTTCACGCCCGTGATGATGGTGGACATGGTCAGCACGGTGGTGATACCTGCACACAGAGCGAGAAAAAAGTCCGTGTTTGTCTTTCACCAAACACACTGGGTGGCTTCATGCCTCTGTTCTTTGTCCTTTCTGCTCCTTGGGCCTAGAATATCTCCATCCCTGCCTCTCTGTCCCTGGCCCCTACTCATCTTTCAAGATGTAGTGTTTATGAAGCTTCTCTTACTCCTCCACCGCCCCCTGCTCACCCTTTCCTCACTCCATATACAAACATATTCATTAGAGCAAACGTATCACTTTGTCCTTCTGTAGAGTGCCCGCCCCAGATATTTGGGCAGTAAGATGTGAATTTCCATTCAATTGTTTAAAACAGAGTTTATATATATGAGCAGGTATATATGTGTTTCTTGTAACTCTTTCTCCAAAAGGGAAACAAGAGCACAAGGTATATTTTAGTATTTGTGTCCTTGTTGCTGGTCTTGCAGTCCTGGGCCCATATAATCAGCCATCAGGGCAATTATGGCACCCAACCCCGTGCTGGACCTGGCTGCCTGTTCAGCAATGTTGACCTGAAGACTCAGAGGTCAATTTTGCCAAGAATGATGTTAACCTCATTTAATGGGGATTAGACTTTGAAAACTAGAATGTTTGTTTATTTAGCACAGTAGCTATTCAAGCGATAGAACAACTGTTAAAGGACAGGGCATTTGTCAATGGTATTTGCCTGGGATTTCAAATTAAGCTCAGAATGTTTGCTTGGCAAACACCAAATCACAGGGGACTGGGGTCACCTTAAGGGCCAACTCCAATTCAGTGTCACTAAAATCTGAGAGGGGGGGGGGCACCCTCTCCCTTGAAGCCTCTGAATCATCTGAACAATGGGGGTGTGTGTGACTGAGTGGGTGAAATATTTAAAAGTGGGGAAGAGAGTTGATAGCAAGTACCTATCCATGAAATGCTTATACAATAGGGATTTTCAGACCTGAGTATGTATAAGAATTACCAGGAGACTGTTCAAAATGTAGGTTCCTAGTCCTTTCTCAGAGATTCTGATGTTATACACGTGGAAGGGACCCAGGATTCTTCATTGTTTGTTTTGTTTTTAAAAATTTTTTTAAATGTTTATTTATTTTTGAGAGAGAGAGCGAGTGCAAGTGGAGGAGGGGCAGAGAGAAAGGGAGACACAGAAACCGAAGCAGGCTCCAGGCTCTGAGCTGTCAGCACAGGGCCCTACGATAACGCGGGGACTCAAACCCACCGACTGTGAGGTCATGACCTGAGCCGAAGTCGGACATTTAACAGACTGAGTCACCCAGGTGCCCCAGGATTCTTCACTGTTAACAGATCCCCCCAGGGATTCCGTTGCAAAGATCCCTTGGGCCACCTTTTGAGAAGCCCTGTTAAAGAACATGATTTCTTATGCAGGTGAGCAGAGAAAGCACCCACACACCGGGACCACTGACCCCAGAACATGGTTCTAAGAAGACTGAAGGTGGGTTATTTACATTAGTACATGTGGGGACCTGGAAACAGTTCTTTTGCCACATAGGTTCTTAAGAATGGCATTTTACTTGTGAATCAATAACCCGGTTTTTCCAAGTTACAATGCTAATGGGTTTACAATCAATTTGAAATGAATTGTTTTTATCTGGAAGAAATGGCTTGTATTTTCAGATGCCTGGAACGTGCACCTGAGATGTTCCTTACCTAAAGGGACTCTGGCGGGCACAGCTCTGCGGTCGATCCAGAAGGACACCCAGGACAGCATGACCATGAGGGTGGCAGGAAAGTAAGTTTGGAGCAAGAAGAAGAAGATGTGGCGGCGCAAAGTGAAGTTAATGTACAGACGGTTGTACCAGCCTGGGGGACACAGGAGGAAAAGATAGCACACACCATAGCCACTCAGCAACTTCACACAACACATTTTATCTGGGGAATCATAAATGCCTTAGACACTTCCCTGGAACCTTGCCATGCCTTTATAAATTGGGAGGGAGAAAAAAAAACATGGAATAGAGTGATTATATGATAACCTGAACAGCATGGGTGAGTCCCTCTCAAGAAATCCTTGGCCCCTGTCTTCTACATAAATGGAGCCCCTTGAGATGGCCATTTAAGGCTTATTACTCATCCTTTGGGACAGAGCCCAGCAAAGTCACTGTCATTTGATTACTTGGAAATGCAGACTCTCAGCCCCACACCAGATCTATTGAATCCGAATCTCTTTTCAACAATACTCCCCACATGATTTATACGCACAATAAAGCTTGGGAAACATTTATTTAAACAAGCCCCTTTGGATTTCTTTATAGAGGAAAATGTTTCAAAGTTAAAATACCCAGCTAACCATAACATTACATTTCAGAACAGTGAAAGGTCACAGGCTCAGCTGAGCTTTAGCTCTCCCCTCGTGTTCTCTACAAGGAAAAAATATGAATGCAGGAGTTCTAACGAACAGGAGAAAGAGGAAGGAAAAGGAGAAGGCAGGATAAATGGGAGACGATGAGGACTGAAAATAAAATGGAGATTTGGCGACATTAACTTGAAAACTTGGTATCCTAGACAATTATAATGCAATAGTGATCATTGTAAAACAATGTAGAGGTAGAGGTGCTATAGACTGAATGGGTCCCCGCCAGATTTGTATGTTGAAACCTAATCCTCTGTGTGATGGTATTTGGAGGTGGGGCCTTTGGAGGTGATTACATCATTAGTGGGATTAGTGCCCTTATAAAAGAGACCCCAGATCATTCCCTTGTGCCTTCCCCCATGTGAGGACACAGGGAGAAGGTGGCTGTCTATAAACTAGGAAGTTTATAGACATCAGACACTGAATCCGCCAGCATCTTGATCTTGGACTTCCCAGCCTCTAGTACTGTGAGAAGTAAATCTCTGTTGTTTAGAAGCCACCCAGTCTATGGTATTTTGTTATAGCAGCCCGAACAGACTAAGACAAGAGGAAATGTTAGAATGCTAAGGTGAAGTGGAAATCCCCTGAAAAATCAAGACTCCTGAGTGATGTATACAGAAGATGAGATGTGCTGCATTGCCATGTGTTGGAAATAAAACAGAGACAAGGATTGGAGAAAGCTGTTCCCCTCAGCTGCCCAGAGGAAGACCACAGAGCAAGCCCTCAGGCAACCAGAGGGGGCGAGGCCACCCCGACCTGAGCACTGAGGCTCACAAGGTCTTAAGGAGGACCTATGCAAGCAGTATGGTTAAGAGAGGACTGTTTGGGGGGTGGGGATGGGGCGGAAAAAGAGAGAGAGAGAGAATTGGTTGAATGGAGCAGAGAGAATGGAAATCAACAGACCTAAAATTGAACGGTTTGTTGCCTATAAAGGAAGGGGCCCTGGAGATCCTATCAGGGGTGAGATGCCAGCTGCTAAACTAGCAAAGTAATTGGCTCAAACAAACCTCCTCCCATAGCTTCTGTTTGAGTCTTTACTAATATTTCCTAGGTTATCACTTCCAATGCTTTGGTGGTATCTGAAAATCACCTTCCCCAGTGTTTGCCATCCTGATTTAGGGATTTCCACCTTTGGCTTCAAATTCAAGCACACAAGCTCTGCTCGCTTGACAACCAAGCCCCCACTCCCTGCCCCCCACCCCCACCCCTACCTGTGCTGCTGTAGAAGGCCAGCTTAGTGGTGGTGTGGAATTCTTGGATGAGGAACTGTGAGAGTGAGATCCGCTCATCTGTCTTCAAGGAGTCGTTGCCTTTTTTCCAGTACAGCATGAGGTCATCCTCTGTATAGGCATCTGAAAGGATGGGAGACAGCATCAGGCACAGCCGACGGCCGTGGGAGGACAGGCCTGCCTGTGGGGCTCTGTGGAAGCAGCTCCAGACCTCCCACACGGACGACTGGGATTGTAGTAAGAGAGTCTGAATAAACAAACCACAGTCTAAACAAAGCAAAACAAAATCCACATTAATTCTCCCCAGTCTTCCAGAAGTCATCAGAGCAAAGCTCTTAAGCCTAAATGCTCATAATGCCTGCAAAAGTGCTCACTTCACAATTCAGCCTGCCATTTATTAGGTTAAAACAAATGAAGTTGTGGGGTGCCTGGATGGCTCAGGCGGGTAAGCATCAGACTTCAGCTCCCCTCCTCTCTCTCTCTTTCTGTCTCTCAGGCCAACATTAAAAGAAAAAATGAAGTTGCTATGCTTGTAGATCAGAAATGGATAAATGGCTGCAGTATCGCATATGGTTCAGCCTTACAAGCCCAGGCTAATTTAGCCCTTTCTTTTCTCCTTTCAAAGTGTAGGAATGCATCCATTGATGGCGAACCTATTTCAATACTCTCAGGTGATAAGGGGTGCATTCTAGCAGGAAAGGAGCCACAACGTGATGGCAGCAGGACACAAGTCCCTTTTCTGCAGGCCTTCTCTTGCTCTTCCTACCCAGGGGAAAATCCAAGTGATTTTTCCATAAGGATCACTCCCTCTGGTGATCCCACTTTAGGTGAGCCCACATCTTACTCCGGTTGAACAAACCTACCTGCAGCCTGGACAGAGCTGAGGTAAAACCTCACAGTTGCCGGTCCAGTCTGCTCATGTGTTAGACCGTTCTTGCCGGAGTTCCCTGACGCCCTATTTCATTCCTCTATTTTCTTCTATTTCTTACCCTTGACCTGCGTGATAGTTGGTGTCATGTATCCCCTCCACTTGGCTAGGCTACAGTACCGTTATTCAATCAAACACGAATCTAGGTGTTGCTCCGAAGGTGCTTTGTGGATGTGACACCTATCACCAGTTCACTTTAAGTAAAGGAGATGATCCAGGATAATCTGAGTTGGCCTGATCCAATCAACGGAAAAGCCTTAAGATCAGACCTGAGGTTTCCCCAAGAAGAAGAAATTCTGCCCTTCCTGCCTCCACGGGCAGGATCAGGTCCCACCCGAGGGTTCCCAGCCACCCTTCCTGACAGCTTGTCCTGCACATGTCAGACTTGCCAAGCCAACCCCCAGGCTCCTGTAAGCCAATTCCTTGACACTAAATATCTCTTACTATGTATCTCTGATATTCTGCTTCTCTGTGGTACCCTGACTGATGCAACCTGGAAAAAGCTACATTCCTGACGGAGCCACCTGGGTGTGGTAGGGAAAAGAAGGTTCTGGAGTCAGTGAGTTTAGTCCGTCTTAGCACTATGTCCTCAGGCAAGTTACACCCCTCCTACCCGTAACAGAGATAATAGTAACCTTCTCACAGGATCTGGTGAGGATTACATGACAGCAGGTGGCAAATCACTGTGCAGTGGGTAGTGATTTCCTTGGTCCTAGGATTTATTATTCCCTTTTCCCACATTCAGTGCCCTATGGAGCTGTCTATCTGACCCCTGCTATGTGGGGGGTCAACATCCCTGCCCTCCTCAGCCCCAGATGACTGGAGCCAGGGCACCCCTGAACCATTGCCACAGTGCAGGTAGGCTTACAAAGGTGTCCTGGGCCAAAGAGATTCCTCACTAGGGCTTGGCCACCAGCCAGGAAGGGCCAGTGGGCATGTGCTCGGTTGGAGCAGACCAGCTGGAGTTATGGGGGAGTCCAGACTGCACCCACCAGAGGAAGCGTTTGGGCAAAGACTGAAAAACAGAGCAGTCGTGTAGAGAGCTGGAGATGCAAGTGGTTAGTCCTTGATGCTGCCTCAGCCTTGCCCTTCCTGGGGCCTGGCTTTGAACCTGTCCAGGACTTTGTGTGCAAGTGTCCCGATGCCCCTCAGTTGTGCCTGAGAGTCTCAAGCACGACGTGCGCTCGCCTGGGCAGTTCCCTCTGACAATTGTTGCCAAACTTGTTTTTGTCAAGAAATCTTTTCTTCCACAGAAATCTCATTCAGAGGAACAATTAAACAGGTCAAAAATGAGCTCTCTGGATGGACGGTGTGTAGAAACAGCTACAGAAGGAGATCCGCATTTGCTGAGCCCTCTACCGCCCTCCCCAGCTCAGGTTCCACAGAACCAAGTTTAAAACCATTATGGGAACAGAAGGTTTTAGTTTCAAACTTATGCCTGATTTTCAAAACGACTCTGGACTTAGGTTTAATATCTTAAAAAGTCATTTGAGGGGCATGTGGGTGGCTCAGTCAGTTGGGCACCCGACTCTCGATTTTGGCTCAGGTCCTGATCTCACAATTCGTGAGATTAAGCCCCGAGTCGGGCTCTGCACTGACAGTGAGGAGCCTGCTTGGGATTCTCTCTCCTTCTCTCTCTGCCCTTCCCCCACTCACATTTCCTCTCTCTCTCTCTCTCTCTCTCTCACACACACACACACACACACACACGTACAATAAACAAATAAACTTTCAAAAAGATACATAAATGAAAAATCACTTGAAAAGCACAGCCAGGAAGGAGGAGCACATGCTGTTCGTGCTACTGACAGTTCTCGGTGTTTGCGATTACTCGCGGTTTGTATGCAATGTCCAGGACAGTCTACTCACAGCTTTCAATTTCAAGTGAGCACGTTTGCGTGTCCAGGGGAAATCGGCTGAAGTCCATGTTGCACATTGCAGTCACTGTTACCCTGCAAGCCAAAAGACAAAATCCAAATTTTCAGAGGCTGCAAAATACAAGTGCAAAATGATCAAACAGAAAAGGCCTCTGTTTCCTTCCCATGTAACTGCCTCCTTATAATTGATAAGCAAGGTGTCAAGACTTAGGTAAGTAGCCTGCGTATAATAAAGTCATTGGAGTACTCCGGTTTTTATGTTTAACTCCAGCGTCAGGGTGAGGCAAACAGGGTGTCTATCTCTGTAAATTCTATCACATTGAAGCATATTAACAAAGCAATGACCTCTATCAATATAAACCTGTGAAATAAAAATTCATGTGATATTGTTTCCTAAAAGAAATCATAGGAGCATATATTGTTCTCTTGTTGATAAATTCCATTTTTTCTGTTCATTTGTCGATTTTATCAATATTCAATATTTGTATACAATGTATCAGGAATAATATTAATGAGGGGCACCTGGGTGGCTCATTCAGTTAAGCATCTGACTCTTGATTTGGGCTCAGGTCATGATCTCACAGTTCATGGGTTCAAGCCTCGCATCGGGCTCTGCCCTGACAACACGGAGCCTGCTTGGGATTCTCTCTCTCTCTCTGCCCCTGCCCTGCTTGCGTGCTCTCTCTCTCTCTCTCTCAAAATAAATAGAAAAAAACATTTTCTAAAAAAAGAAGTAGCAGCTAGCTATTCAAAGCCAAAAAAGCAAAACTGCAGATGTGAGTGGTCAAATGAGTTGCCTTTCTGCCCAGGCTTCAGGTGTAAAAGGACCTACAGGAAGAGGCACAGCCTGAGGGCTGGGAGGACCTTACCGGAGACTGTAGAGCACTTTCCCATCGGGCTGGACCCGCAACATGACATTGTCCGTGGTGGTGTCGTGGATGAAGGAGCGCTTGGAGTGCACGAAAAACATGTCGGGGACCCAGATCTTCTTCACCAGACGGCCGTCAAACGTCATGCTGAGGTTGTTGGTGCTCGGGAAGGACAGCCTTTCGTCCTTCCAGTAGTGCCTCAGGTAGAGGGTCATCGTGAAGTCCTGGAGGGGAAGGGCAGAGAGGAGAACCCCACACACTGAACCCACTGGGTGTCAGCAGGACACTGTGCACCCCATGGAGCCGTCAGCGGCTGAGAATGCAACAGCAGAGTAGAGGTCTTGCTTCCAGTCCCCGGGGTTTGCTACAGTAGGAGGGGGACTGCAGGGGAGGGACACAGCGAGAGACCGCTAGCAGAACCCGTGTCCCTGAGACCCACCCCATCCCCTGCCAAGTGCCTCCACACTGACAAGGTGCTACTGTCAGCGCTTGTGACCCTCAACATACTGGAGTGAGTGGGGGGCTGGGCGGGACCAGTTAAGCACCCAGCTCCTTGGCCCCTCAGCTGGGATAACCGTGAGGCGTGTTCTCTGTTGACTCCTGGAGTACCCCCAGTGGGACTGAGATTCCTAGTAGTAACTGGCTTGAGGCTCAGGTCTATGTGCTTCCTCCCCACCCTCATCTCATCTTCCCCTACTCTCTTCTCGATTTTCCTGGGATCACCTCTCAACTTGTGCTAGAATGCTTCTCTCAAGTCTGCTTTTTGGAGAACCCAAACTAAGCGAAGGCTGTAAAAAGTCCTATAAGTCGAGGAGTTGTAGAACATTCCATTTTTCCACCTAAACTCATTAAAAAGGAAAAAAAGGGACACTTTTCAGCAAGTCATCTGCATTTCCGCAGCCAGATATAGGATCTACAGTTGTAGGATATCTGGCAGCTACAACCGCGGACCCTACGGTTTATGTTTGAGAGCCTTTGCCCAGAGAACCATCCCGACGGCAAAAGGCACGGGAGGGAGATTGGCTTTGTCACCGGGCTCTGCTTCATTGCAATTGGGTGGTTTTTGGCAAGTGTGTTAACCTTCCTGAGCCACCTATAAAATGAGTGTGGGCATTCCCGTAGCCAGAGAGTTGTGAGACCCAGTGAATTCGAGTGTGTGGACCTCCTGGCCCAGCATAGGCCCTGTGTGAATCCACCTGCTGCAGCCCTAGAAAAAGAAGCACTTTACCATGTCGACCTCTGAGATGCTGTCCAAGCTCTCCACCTGCACATCCACACCCACAGGAATGGCCGGACCTGCAAATGGGGCATGGCAAAAGCATTTATTCTATTTGAATTTTCACTATAGAAAAGACAGGCATAGGAGCATTTCCCCCCTGGAGCCCCAGTTTCCTCAGTTTCCTGTCAGATTGAAGGTTTGGTGTCCCCACATTTCAAGCTCAAATGAAGCCAGAAATCAAAGGGTTGGATCATAGGCTGCCTCCCTGGAATATTCCAACAAAGGTTTAAAAAAAAGAAGTTTTGGGGCATATGGGTGGCTCAGTTGGTTAAGTGTCTAACTTCAGCTAGAGTCATGATCTTGTGGTTTATGAGTTTGAACCCCATATTGGGTTCTATGCTGACAGTGCAGAGCCTGCTTGGGATTCTCTCTCCCTCTCCCTCATTCTCTCCCCCTCCCCCACTTGTGCTCGCTTTCTCTCTCTCTCTCTCAAAAATAAGTAAATTTTTTTTTTAAAGTTTTCTTTATCTGAATCACTCAGGTGATTCTGAGATGATGAGGTTAATATAAAGCTTTCTTCTTTGGTTGCACATACTTATCTAAAGATACAATGAAGACCTAGCTCAAAGCTGAGTCTAATCTAAGGAGTTATTCCTTAGCATGGGGTTATCCACTTTATTTTTTATATTTGCCTCCTGATTTTGCAGCCTCTTGTGTCACAGAAGCCAGTGTCTCTGTCTTGCCATGAGAAAGGCTCTACCTGGTTAATAGGAACCCAGAACCAAAGCCACATTCAGGTCATTGGCCAAGCCCACACATCTGTACCTTTGACACAGGATGGGGTAGCTTCCAAGGGCAACATGATGCAATAGGGTGGCCTTTGGCATTTCTAAGCCATGAAATCTTACTATCCATAAAGAGAAGGAGAAGTAGATTGCTTCCCCTTTTCCTCCCTGCTTTCAGGCATGGGGGGCAGGCATGGAGCAGACTCAGATTACCATGGATTGAGGTAGGTTTAGATCTAACAGCAGCAGGTTACAGATTAGATAAAGACTCTCTTCTAGAATCTGTTTATTCTTTGGGTCGAGGTGGCTAGAAGAAATAAAAACATGAGGACGGTTTCTAAAATAAATTTTTTATTGCAGGAAGAAACCCATGTAGATGAAAACCCTATTTGACACTGAGCAGGCTGAAATCTGGCAGCTTCAGGCTAAGCTTCAAAGTGCCATGACATCCCTCTGCTCTAGATCATTATTTTCTCAAGCTATTTTCATTTAATTAAATCCAGCAGACCACACTCTGCCCTCAGATACACACCCCTTGTTCCATCTGCCAGCTCCCAGATGAGAATGAATTTAGTCCAAGGTTGTGGTTTCAGAGTATTTTCAGGAGGCAGCTTTGGGATGTAGCAGCCCCATCTTCCCCTTGTCCTTCCCGCAGCCAGCTGCTGGCCTCACTGATCCCAAGCCTTCCTTATCAGGAGTAGTGGTGTGAGGACTGCTCAGCTAGCCTACCCTCGCCATCGGCCAACAGGCACCTTCTGAGAATGTGTTTAGCAGGGCCCACGGTGGGGCTGGGCAGGGGTGATGCTCAGAAGACACTGTGGGTTCCATCTTGGCCACCAAGCACGACAGAGATGGACCTGACCAGGGGAGAGCAAAGCTGGGTGGTCCCTTGCTTTGGTTTATACCCAGGCATAGGTGAACAGACCCGAAAAAAGAAGACAACCACGGCGAGTTGTGGCTCATACCTCCAAAGCCAGGCCTCATGCTGAAATCGTGGTCGTCTATCCTCAGAAGCTGCTCTGATTTTGTCAGTGGCGACTTGGTGATATCGGGACTTCGTTTCAGAATTGGACTGCCAAGAGGGGAGAAATGGGTTGAGCACATATTCCAATCAAAGCAGATAAAAAAATTTCTTGCATTCAGATGTGATCCTGACAGGTTCAATGGGATGTATGATTTCTTCTTTTAAGCTATTGGATATCTTCTTTCCCTCTCTCCAGCTTTCTAGAGAAACGAACTGACCCAGAAGGTCCAAGACAGTAGTTTAGAATCATAACTGAGGAGCTTTAAAAACACCAATGCCCAGGCCCCACCTCAGAATTTTGGATTTGGGTGCTCTGGGAATGGGGCCTGGCAATTAGTATTCTTAAAACCTTCCCAGATGATTTTAATGTGTAGTTAATGCTGATAACTGCTGGTCCTGGCCTTACTAGGAAGTCTATCCCCCTCCAAAGCACCATGGCCATTCCGGGAGGGTTTGAGCTAGAGGGGAGAGGAAGTGGGTGTGGGTAGAGCTTGGTACCCTTTACCTCTGTTGGCCCATTCTGTGGAAAGAGCATGGATGTGCCCTTGGAAATGTCCACCATCCTTATTCCATCAGAGGCAGCTTCTTGTTCTGCTGCTGGATTACACCTAGGGCCATTTTTATTTATTTTTATGTTTTCTAAATAGGTAACGTATTTACGGGGTTGGACAATTTTAGAAACGGAAATGCAGTGAAAAGTTTCCCTCCCATCTCTGCCTCTACCACATTTCTCCCATCCCCAGGTATCTCTCTGAATGATTTCTTCTTTGCAAGGTTTCTTGTAGGTACAAGTAAATACAAATATATGTCCTTAGTTCTCCCCTTTTTATTTTTTTTATTTAAAAAAATTTTTTTTAACGTTTATTTATTTTTGAGACAGAGAGAGACAGAGCATGAACGGGGGAGGGTCAGAGAGAGGGAGACACAGAATCTGAAACAGGCTCCAGGCTCTGAGCTGTCAGCACAGAGCCCAACGCAGGGCTCAAACTCACGGACTGTGAGATCATGACCTGAGCCGAAGTCGGCCGCTTAACCGACTGAGCCACCCAGGTGCCCCAGTTCTCCCCTTTTTAAAACCCAAAGTTAACATATAAACTCTCCTACTTTTTCTTTTTTTCTTTATTTAACTATTCTTTGGATTTTTTTTCCATATCTAATTATCCCAAGCCTCTTGTTCTGTTTTGTACTACATAGCATCCACTACATGGATGCACTGTAATTCACATGACCGTCCTCAATTGGTAGATATTTGAATTGTTTCTAGTTTTCTGCTATTATAGGCAATGCTTCAATGGCCTTGAATGGTCTTCATCCAGCCATCAACACCATCTCTGGAATCCACAGAAACAACTGACTACCTTCCCTGCTCCTCCTTAGGCTAACACCAGTCATGTGTTCTCTTCAGGGTGCCATCACACACACCTTTCCCCTGGATGCAGTGGTTCCCAAACTGTGGCATGCATCAGTATCTCTTGGAGGGCCTCTTCAAACCTAGGTTCCTGAAACTCCCTTTTCTTCTGATGTTTCTGATTCAGTACGTCTGGGCTGAGGCTCAAGAATTTGCACCTCTAAGAAGCTCCCGGATGCCCCTGATGTCCCTGATCTGGAGACAACACTTTAAGAGCCACTGCCCTGGCTCATTTTATTCTCAATATATATGGTTTCCTCCTTTTTAACTATGTCCACCTTTAAGTCCTTTGCCATCTTCTTTCCTGAAGAAACCTTCATCATTGTGGGGAGAAAAAAATGTGGCGGGGAGACAGAAAACCAGGGCTCTGACCTTCACTCTGACGTTGTCTGCGTGGTGCCTTTAGGCGCCTTGTTTCCTGAGACTCAGTTCCCTTAACTGATAGAAGGTAAGCTCTGTGACCTGACAAGGGGTGTGAGGAATAAATGAGATAATGTGCGTGCAAGTACTCTTCAAACTCTAAAAGGTACACAAATGGAAGAAGTCACTGTCGTTACTGAGCTGGTAAGGAAGTTTCCTTCCAAAGTAAGGGAATTAATGTGCTCACAGCAAAGGAAGCACGTCAGGGAAAGAATTTGAACTAGTGAACAAGGACCAAGCTACGCTGCTTACGGATGTAAGGGAGGAAGAAGCTAGGGACTTCGAGAGGAGGAAAGCTGGTCCCCGTCGCCTCCCTCATCCTCTCTCTCACCCAGCTGAATCCAGGAGCCCCGCCATTTTTCCTTTCCAGTTCTCCTTTCCTCTGGTCCCCCACCTTCTGCCTCCAGCAAATGGACCAGGGGTGGGGACTGCTGCTGAAAATCACCACAGGTGACGTGTGAGGAAGAGACATCTTTAGAATGGTGTGCATGTGTTGACGGCCATGCTTGCCTTGTCTGCCAGCATCTTTGCGTGCTTCTGTCTCTGTGTACGACGAACATTAAAAACAAAGGTATGCTAGAGACAGTCTAGGTACCCAAATCAACAAAGTACTCCTCACCCTTCAGATCTACTGCCAATATTGTCAGAATAAAATATGAACGAAAAAAACAAAACTATGACGCTTCACTGCATTAATTTAGCCTTTTGCTGAGCATTTCCCCAGTACTCACAGGAGCAGGGATTTGGAGGATTAATTACTTAGACTGGTCTGAGGAGATCTGACTTAAAAACCTCTCCCCCCTCGGTTTACCAGAAGGTAAACCTTTCCCCCTTGGGCAGATCAGAAATTGATGCCACTCTTTACTTGAATCTACCACGAAACCGTTACTACAGAGAGTAACACATTGCCAGGTGGACTGTATCACTTGGGCCTCCTTGCCGTCTGGCTTGTGGATTCAGCCACATGGGCACTGGCAGGAGATGACAGAGCAGGGCATTTGTTCCTCAATCTCTTCCTGCTTCAATGCCAGGGACTAGCAATGTCTGTGTTGCTCTGTAATTACAGATAATCACACTATCTTCAATAATTTCCAATAATACTATTTCCCCTCCAGGCCTGTGGGTAGTCATGGCTTCCTTCTGTTCCTAGTCCTGGTTGGTTCCCTGAACCTTGGCCACAGCTCTGCGAGTAGTCCCTTTGTTCAATTATTGTTTAAGCCCTTTTGAGTGTACTGCTGTTTTCTGCCAGGACTCGAATGATGCACACACACCGGGCTGATGCATAGGGATTATGTCATCTGTAGCAAAGTGGAACAGAGGCAGGAGCTCGGCAGCAGTGGGTCCCAAGAGTGGGTCCCAGGCATAGGGAAAAGCTAAGATTGGAGGGAGGGCTGCTCCTTGGGCTACAGGCCATCACAACTGATGGTCGGCAGGGACAGGCTGAGACCACAGGCCACCAAAGGCAGAGTCTTATCTTTAGTACCTTGTACAGTGCTGGGTTCCTGTGGGCTCTCAACGCATGTTAATTGAAGGAAGGAAATGGCCCCCTAGATGGGCATCTGAAAAGGGAAACAGGAGGAACTGAAAGAAGGGCTCAGAATGGAAATTGAGCTCGACCCAGTTCTTTCTTTGGCTTTGGGCCAGCCTGAAACAGAACTGGGCTCTGAGACGCCACTGCCTTTCCCATCGTGAAGCCTAGATTCTAGCCTAGAAAAGACTGATAAACAGGATTCTTAAAGTCTTTTTCATTGATGTTTAATATTTTTAAATAACATTTTTGCCCTTATGTGCCCATGTTTTAAAAATTATAAAATAAAGGAGAAAATAAAAACCATTCAAAAATAATCTTTGCCAGCGTGCCTGGGTGGCTCGTCAGTTAAGCATTGGACTCCTGATTTCGAGAGGTCATGGTCAGGTCATGATCCCACAGTTTCAAGAGTTCGAGCCCCACATTGGGTTCTGTGTCGACAGCGTGGAACCTGCTTGAAACTCTCCCTCTCTCTCTGCCCTTCCACTGCTTACACTCTCTCTTTTTCTCAAAAATGAATAATAAATAAATAAAAGAAAGAAATAATCTTTGCCATCTGTATATACCCTCATCCTTTGAAAGGAGAAAGAGAGAAAAAGAGGAGATACTGTAACTTGCTTTTAAACTCAAGTTGCAATATATCATGAAATCTTCTACATGGCATTGGCATCTTTTTACCAGCCAGAAGTATGATTATTCATTTTTTAAAAAGTAGGCTCCACATCCAATGTGGGGCTTGAATTCACAACCTCCAGATCAACAGTCACACACTCTACTGACTGAGCCAGCCAGGCACCCCTGATTATTAATCTTGAAACGAAGTATGACACACAGAAAATAATAGGAATAACCAACAGTGCTTGAGTACTTACTATCTGTCAGGTACTATGCTAACTTACATTACATGTATTATCTAGGGTTAGTCCTCATAACCTTGAGGTAGGCTTTATCATTATTCCCATTTTATACATGAGGAAACTAAGACACAGAGGGTCTGAGTAACTTGCTAAAGTGATGGATCCAGGAGTCAAATCCAGAGGGTCTGGCTCCAAGGGTTGGAAGTAAGGTCAGTACAGTGTCTTGTTGGAAGATTTGGCTCTGATTGCCTGGAATTTGGGTTAGATGTAAAAGGTCTAAGCTTATCTTTCCCTCACATAAGTGCTAGCATGGACTCAGCACAAAATCGATGCCCACACATTTATTGAATGAGCCTCTGGGAAGTTATGGAGAAAGCACAGACATGTCCCAAGTTATGATGATATAGGATAACATTTGAAACAGCTTTGGGGGCAGTAAAGTTTTGGGCTGTACATTTTTTGAACACCCATGTTCATCCTATCCTTTTGGAAAGAATGAAAAGTTCTGACCTATGGTACATCCTGACATTTCCTTCTTATAGTTCCTAGTCAGCTTGTGTGTGGATGGTGTTTTCCCAAAGCACATCTCAGAACTCTCTCAGAGGTTAGGTAGAGCAGGGTTGGGAACCCATGATGAGCAAGGGGTCTGCTGGACGTCTCCCTCATTTGGCTAAGAGCAGAGCACCTGATAAGTTATACTTCACTTTGCTGATGAGGTCACCTCTGAGAAGATAGAGAACTTAATTTTGACAAGGAAGGAATCTTTTCAACTAGCTAATGGAAACACTCTTGTTTTCGTGGCATGTGTAATAGCCATGTATACATAAAGGCTCTTTCTCTGCCTCAGCTCCCCCCACTTCTGTCTCCCACAGCTGCTGGTTACACCTCTATGCCTTTGCTCCTGCTGTCCCATCTGTCTGGAAGTTCCTTGCCTCCATTCTTCATACTCCTTACCTAGACAATGCCTCGTGTTCCCAGATCAAGTGTTACCTCTTCCTGGAAGAATTCCTAGGTTTCCATCCTTCCCGCCCAAATCAACACTTCTCTTCTTCACATGCCTTATTAGAATGTGCACCAGCCTGTGTGGCCAGGGGCCTTCTGACCACTTCACGCACTTCACCGTGAGCTATATCAGGGTGGGATCTCTCTTGTACATCTCTGTAGCCCCAGCTCCTGGCAGTGTGAAGAAATCAGATTTCACAAAAACACGTACAAAATACAAAAGGAGAAACATAAACCTAAAGGTGTATCCTAAAGAGTTGAATGGACCTGCGAGAAATGTGCCAAGGAGGCCAAGGCTTAAACGAGGTGAGACTCAAGAAAGGTGCTAAAGACAAGGAGCTTTCCCTAAAGTATTCTGAGCCAGAAGAGTCAGCAGAGGGAAATACACTGCCTGGTGGGTAGGCAGCAATGTTAACAAACGGTAAGGGTCAGGCTGGGAGTCTGCTAATAGAATCCAATCTCCATCAGAGAGACTGGCCTTCGCATTGGGAAGGGAGCAGTGAAAAGAAATAGTTGCTGCCCAGCATGGTGAAAATGCTGGCATGAGGTCATCTAACTCAGGGTATCTCAGTATGAATGCACTTTGGGGTCACCCGAGGAACTTGAAACTTCCCAAGCCACACTGCACACCAGGGGTGGGACCCAGCCATCAGTAGCTTTCAAACCTCCTCTGCCAATATTGAGAACCACTTACTGTTCTAGCTTTTTTAATGGAACGCAAGCCTACAGACCCAGATGTATTACAGCTTGGGAAACTTAAGGATTATGCAGCAGAGAAAATCTGGAAAATAAGAGAGAGGCCAGAAAACTGAAGATGGGAAAATGCTTCTTGATAGTGACAAAGAACAAAGGGTATCATGAAAACTGTGGAAGTTAAGCTCCAGGTTGTCTCCTGGCCATGTGCTAGAACTTTGATTACAAAGACAACTTAGGAACGTTGCTGTGTCCCATTACGTCAATGGCGTGAAACTAGTGAGAGCTCAGACAGAGCAAGACATCCTAAACCCTAAACTGATCTCCTTTCCCTGGGTGGGGCCTCCATTTGGCATATCCGGGGAAAGTCACTGGGTGATGTGTGTAGCATAACTGTCCTCAAAGCAGAGACGAGCCCTAAGGGGGTCCGGTAGAATGACAGTCTGCACAGGAGCTTCTTATCCGTGCCCATGACAAGATGGCATAGGTGGGGCCCAAGGTCTTCAGGGGTTTCCTGAGCTTTACAACATCTGAAGCACTTTCCCATAGTTTGGCTCACACAGTCCTTACAATAACCCTGAGGTGACAGACATAATTGACTCCACTTGACAGAAGAAACAGACTCGAGGATGTCAAGTGACTTGTCTAAAGTCATGGAGTGACTATGTGGCAGTTCCAAGTCCCAAAACCGAGCCTTCTTATCGTTTGGAGCCAGTCTTGCCACCACTGCCCCATCTAGCTGAGGGGCTTTGGTGATGGATTCTCGGGGTTGCCTGTAACTGCGCCTGCCCAAGCCAAAACTTCAAAGGAAATCATCACGGGCACAGCCAGGGTTCCACCTTACCTTAAGGGAACATAAATTCAGAGCTATGATGGTAAGTAGGATAAGGGCTTGGGAGTGGGCACTTAGCTGGCTGTTTTATATGGATGGCCAGCGAACATTTCCCTGAAAGTGACAATCAAGCAGAGGCCTGAAGAAGATGAGAAAGCAACCTCCCGATGCCAGAAAAGAGTGGACAGAGGCCATGAAGTGGGGCTGCACAGTGTGCCCCAGGAGCAGCAAGGAGGTCCGTGTGGCACTAGAAGGGAGGTTGGGGAGGAGACATGGGCCAGACCGGCCAAGTTTGCTCTGCTGCTTACCTGAGACTGAACACGGGGCTGCTTTCCAGTGTGCCCACCGTGAGTAAGGCTGCTAGGATATGTTTTTTTTTTGTTTTTTTTTTAAGTAAAAAAAGTTTTTAAACATTTATTTATTTTTGGGAGATAGAGATGGAGCATGAGCAGGGGAGGGGCAGAGAGAGAGGGAGACACAGAATCTGAAGCAGGCTCCAAGCTCCAAGCGTCAGTACAGAGCCCTACATGGAGCTCGAACCCGCGACCCGGAAGATCATGACCGGAGGCGAAGACAGATGCTTACCCAACTGAGCCACCCAGGAACCCTGCTATGATATTTTGTACACATTGCTCTCTGAGGCATTGACCTAGCAGGGAAGATACCTGCCAGCACACGGTCTCAAGCCCCAGCTTTTCTGGCTGTTGACAGAACACCACACGTTTCTGCTATCAGTTTCTGTTTCCTCTGCTGCGAAATAAGGGATTGGGTGATGGGGGAGCTTGGAGACCTTTCAAGTCTGTTCCAGAAGTCATCACCCCTATGGTACTAAAGGCACTTTATAGCTCTAGCCCTATGGGTGGATGGCAATGTGGAAAGGGTCAGTCCACTGGCAGAGCCCCACAAATATGGTTTTGGCTTCCTCGCAGACCCCCCAGCACAGGGTATATGTGAGTGTGTGTGTCCGTGTGTATTTAACTTTTATTTATCTAATAAGGATGTTATCATAATGTTATTTATATTACATTTCTTGAATTGCTATAGAGGCTGTGCATTTTTCCACGTAGTGAATAAGTATTCTGTATTTTTCCTTGGGTATAAATAGCTCATTTCTTTTGATTTCTTATTAAGTGGAATTTTGGGTAAGTAACCGATAATCTGCTTTTCAAACCACAACCTCTAAGAATGTGTGATGGGTAATTTTATATGTCAACTTTGCTAGGCCATGGTACCCAGTTTTTGGTTAAATACAAGCCCGGATGTTACAGTGAGGTATTTTTAAACATGTGATTAACATTTACATCAGCAGACTTTCAGCAAAGCAGGTTGCTCTTCATGGTGTGGGTGGGTCTCATCCTATTAGATGAAGGCCTTAAGCGAAAATGCTGAGTCCGCTGAGGAAGAGGGAATTCTGCCTCCAGACTGTCTTCAGACTCAAGATGCAACATCATCTGCCACTGAATTTCTGGACTGCTATCTTCCCCGTAAGTTTCAGACTCGGTAGCCCCCACAACCACATGAGCCAATTCTTTCAAAGGAATAAATCCTCCTCCCCACCTCTCCCTCCATACATACGTATATATTTCAGTACATCACACAATATATCTATGTAATACCATATATACAGATAGATACATATCACATGCATCCTACTGGTTCTATTTCTCTGGACAACCCTGACTAATACAGGATGTGTATACTCATGGACACTTAAGGTCTGCACACCTGTGGGAGACCTGAGCTTCCTGGAACCAAAAGACAGCAGGGATTGTGTCTGGTGTGGGTGGACCAGCCCAATTTCATTTGCCTTCTGATCTTGTCTCAGAGTCCTAGCTCAAGGTCATCTGATCAAGCCTTCTTCTTGCCACCATGACAGACTCCTGTTCCCACCAACCTGGCAGGTCCTTGGCACACAGGCCTGGGCTGCTATCACCCTCAGTGACAGGGCACAGCAAGAACATGCTTGTCACCCTGCGTCTCTCGTAAAATCTTGACCTAGATCGTCTCTTTTATCTTCTACATACGTCCCAACATAAATTTCCTATGCCTTCCCATTTGAAGACACTGGATTGCTTTCTTTTAATTTAAAGCTTTGATTTATTTTCTACCTATTCTCTTTATCAGAATTCTCAGGTTGTATTTTTCCCATTTATTATAGTTCTTCAGCTACTTTCTAGATACCACCTTTGACCTTGTAGAGATCTGTCTCTATTTCCAATGCTACCCCCTTTATGAGCAAACTTTGTTTACTGATCATATACTATCCACCGTGTACCTACATGTCTTTGAACACTTTAGGCTCTCAATAAATGTCTTTTGAGTGGAATTCCCATCACTAATTAAATATATCCGCTTTTACAAAAACAAAACCAGGGGTTCCTGGATGGTTCAGTAGGTTGAGTGTCCAACTCTTGATTTTGGCTCAGGTTATGATCCCCGGGTTGTGGGATCGAGCCCCACATCAGGCTCCTTGATGAGGTAGAGCCCATTTAAGATTCTCTCTTCTCTCCCTCTGTCCCTCTCCCCTGCACTTCACACTCTCTTTCTCTCTCTAAAATTAAAAAAAAAAAAAACTATTTTAAAAATAAAAAAACCAAGACCAAAATAAGCATGCAAATAAAGGGTATGTTTGTCAAGGAGCCAGCCTGCAATGCATTTTGATAAGTGAAGTGACTAAGTGAACTTGTCCACTTACCCACATCTCGCCCTCTCACCTGGAAGTGGAGCAGGACCAGGCCTAGAAGAGTGAGTGGTAAAGGCCCACAAGGGGACTTGATGTCATAGTAATTATAAGTCACAATCACTTGTTTGAAGTGAGGCAGCTTATAGTATGGGAAGGGGCTCAGATTTGTCACCAGTCAGACTTCAGTGTGAATCTCAGGGTAGCCACAAACTAGCTGTAAACCTTGGGCAAGTTACTTGATCTTTCTGTGCCTCAATTTTCCATAAAATGGGGAAATAATACTAACTTTACAAGATTGCTATAAAGATTAAGCCAGAAAATGTTTGAACCACATAAAACGGCTGACATTCAACTGGTTTTGACCTAGAAAAACATTTTCATATAGTTCAACCTGAACCTTACATCTGTCTCACTTTATGATGGTGAGAGGAGGGCACTGGACATGGAGAAAAGAGGGATGTGGAATTCTGAAGGGATTTTACATGACCCTACCACAGGCATTGTACATCTGGGGACTTTTCTCTTCTCATCTTTAAAATGAAGGGATTTCTAAGGTCCTTGAAATTCTGACATTCTGTAAAAATTATTTGATTAAATGTCTGTCACCTCCACTAAACTCAGCATCTCAAGGGATCACCATTGCCTCCACCAAGCCCTGGGCACAGTACCTGAAGCATAATGTAGTGAGTACATATTTGTGGGGTGAATAAAGTACAGGAATAGCAAAAATCAGAACTCATTTATTCATGCTTAACACTTCTTGAGTATCTATCATGTATCCGATATTGTACTTGAACTTGGGGAGACAAGGATAAAGGTGCTAGTGGAGTCCTTGTTATGGACTGGATTGTGACCCCCCCCCCCATCCATATGTTAAAACCCTAACTCCCAGTGTGAATATATTTGGAGATAGGGCCTATAGGGAAGTAATTACAGTTCAATGAGATCATAGTAATGGGGCTGTGATCCAATAGGACTCACGTCCTTACAAGAAGAGGAAGACACCAGAGATGCCCCCTCTGCCCCTGCTGGCAACTGCAGAAGAAAGACCATGTAAGGACAGAGCAAGAAGGTGGTTGTCTATAAGCCAGGAAGAGAGCTTTCACTAGAAACCGAATTTGCTGGCACTTTGACTATGGATATCTAGCCTCCAGACCTGTGAGAAAATAACTGTCTATTGTTTAAGCCACCCAGTCTGTGGTAATTCATTATGGTAGCCTGAGCAGACTAACACAGCCCTCAAGGAGCTCATCATCTAGAAGCCGAGGCAGATGAGGAGGAAGTGCTAATGCTGAGAGATTAGTCCTCTGAGATGGTACAGACTGGGCTGTGGAAACTCCCAAGTCGCCCAGTTGAGACTGAGAGGCAGGGGTGGAGGAGGGCCAGGAAGGCTCCTCCAAGAAAGTGACGTCTCTGGTAAGCATAGGAGCAGGAAAAGAAATGAGCAGGAGAGAGAGGAAAGGGAAGGAGGGCATCATGAGCATGGGAGCAGCCTGAGCACAGGCCTCAGAAAACAATTAAGACTGAGTGAAAGGTAATAACTGGACAAGAACCAGGAGCACAAAGAGAGTCAAAAGTTCGAGCAAACCATCTGGAGAATTGGGGGACAAGATGAAGAGTGGACAGCACTTACGCAGGACAAAATCAAATTCCAAGACACTCTGGGCAATCAGAGACCCAGTTCGTAATTAAGTGGCTTGTGCTTTGTCAGGACAGGGATTTGAGAGCAAATGGCTCTTGCCTCATCACCACCTTTCCCCTGGCTTCCTTGCTTCATCACGTGAACCCGCTGGGTCTCTTCTGGCCTGAAAGCTCTCGCCTGCCAACCTCACCAGTCGCAGCCTTTCTGGGCACAGCTGAGTTGCTTGTACGAGTTACCTCTACCCGCCCCATCTTCTCCCTGCTCTTCAACCCACCGCCCTGCTCTTCTCTTCTCTGACGTCGTCAGTGGCTCTTGGCTGCTGTGATTTTGTGTGATCTGACCCTATTGTTCACTCCCCCCTTCTGGAAACTTAACACTTCGCCGGAATGCCTCTCTGGTGAGTAAGCCTCTTGAGGGCAAAACCTGTATCCGATTTAGTCACCGATGAAGCACTCATTGCCCAGTGTGGTGTTGGGCCCATAACAAGCATCTGACAACTCTTGAATAAATGGCTGTCTTGGCCTCTTTGACACCCCTCTACTCCAATCATGTGCCCACTTCTTTGGTCCCTCATTTCCGGTGTCCTTCACCAAGGCTTCTTCCTCTGTCCTCTCCTTAAATGTTGCTCTTCCCTAAGGTTCTGTCCTTGATCCTATTCTTATTTCATGCAACATGGTGTCTTTGGGTCGCCTCACCTACCACCTCCTGTGAGGACTCCTGTTAAATCCACATCCCCAAGCTTGATTTCCATCCCGAGCTGTGGACCTATAGCCTCCGACTGGACAGCTATCTCTTAGCATCTTGTGAAGGCACATCCACATCCACATGCTCTTACAGAACACCTCTTTCCCCCCAAATCTGCCCCTCCTCCTGTCTCCTTTCCCTGGCACCACCCTCTACCCAGTCACACAATCCAACTACCTACTAGTCTTCCACCCAAGCTAATTCTGAAAATTCTAGCCCCTTAAAGCTCTCAAATCCATCTCCCCTAGTCCTGTTCTTTCCACAAATATCCTACTCCCGGCTTTCAGCATCCCTCACCTGGGCTAAGGCATAGACTCTGGATTACTTTCTCTGTCTCCCCTCTAGCACTCTTTCCGGCCTCCCACCATACTGCTACCAGTGTGATCTCTCCAAAAATGGAAGTCCGCTGAAGCAACTCGGACCCTCTTTACCTTCAGAATCAACTTGAATTCTTTAGCATAGCAAAGCAAGTATAGTAACAGTACTTCCGGCTTCTGGTAGATCAGTTTGCCCTCCCAGAGTAAGAGCTGGCATTTGTCCCAGGGCCTGCGGTGTAGACAGGTTATGCCTCCATTCCTCCAGGGAGGAGAGAGAGACAATAACTATTGATTCATCCTGGAAACATTGCTCAATGCCCTGACATTCTGATGTTTACCAAGCATGGATTTGTGAAAGGAACTCCACCTGGATGTGCCTCCCATGGAGATCTCAGAGGGGAAAAACACTTGAATGATTTGCCAGGGTGGAGACTACAGTGAGGCAAGTGAGAAAAAAACCTAAGGAGGCACTCTCAGGATCATGCAAGCGCCTCCTTCAATTTTGCACCATAGACACCGCACTTGCCTCACCCTGTTCTGTGAGTGTGTTCATCTTGCTTCCCATTCCATTAGGATAAATTACAAAAAGAAGCCTGGATACAAACTACTAGCATCTTATGAGTTTAGATTCTGGATGAAATTAAGTGATCCCTTTAAAAATTTAGGTTACATATGGGTACCTAGGTGGTTCAGTTGGTTAAGTGTCTGACTTCGGCTCAGGTCATGATCTCACAGTTCATGAGTTCGAGTCCCACGTCGGGCTCTGTGCTGACAGCTCAGAGCCTGGAGCCTGCTTTGGATTCTGCATCTCCCTCTCTCTCTGCCCCTTCCCTGCTTGCACTGTCTCTCTCTCTCTCTCTCTTTCAAAAATAAACATTAAAAAAAATTTTAATAAATAAAATAATAAAAATTTAGGCAAATTAAAACTTAATCTGGTTGGTGGATATATAAATTGGATCCACCAATCTGGAAAACAGTTCGGCCAAATATATTTGGAGATTTAAGGTTCTTGTGCCACTTCTAGGAGCCTATTCTAATTAAAAAATCACATATGTAGGGGCATCTGGCTGGCTCAGTCAGTAGAGCATGTGACTAGCCCAGGGTCTTGAGTTCAAGCCCTATGTTGAGGATAGAGCTCACTTAAAAATAAACATGTATGTAAACAACTATTCTTATATACAAAGATATTCATGTATAATATTTATAATACTTAAATGGTGGTACATTATGCATTATAACACAGTCACTCAAGTGATAATTATGTAGACATTAAATAAGTAAACATGCAGACAAAACCATATAAATATAATGAGTTTACAAAACTGGACGTATAGAATAATCCCAAACTAGTCAATACCCAGGACATGCTTAGAAAAAAAAATAATAAAAGATTGAAAGAAAATGCACAAAAATGTTAACATTAATACCCATAAACTTCTGAGCTTAGGGATTATGGGTGGTTTTTGTGTGTTTCTAAAACATTTTTTCCCATTTTTTAAAATGTTAAATAATGGTCATGTATAACTTTCATAATAAAAAAAGAAAGTTCTTTTAAGTAAATTTTTTTTTAAAGAAAATCTGTTTCGCTCTCTGGGACTTCTCTTCATCATTGGTATTTACCAACTGGTCGCCACTCCAACTCTGGTTTAGGAGAGAGGCTGAGAAGTTTTTGACGACAACCAATAGGGTTTGTTGCTGTTGTTGCTTTTAATCCTCATGAGCACATTTGGTTCAGATAATCTCTATGGCTGTAGCGCTCCACAAATTCCACTGTCTGCCCAAGCAACTCCTGACTCTGACAGAACCAGGGCATATGGCTTGTACACAGCAGTCCCCCTCAGCGTCTAGGACTTACCGCGATCCCCGGATATTTCAGCTCCTAGCTTTGCGATGTTGCTAAAATATCCCGAAACAAGTGCTGTGAGCCGTAGCTGGCTGTTCAGAAGACTGTGCGGGGTAGGGAGGCTCTCAAGACCCAGGAGGGGGACATGGAGGAGCTAGATACCCAGCTGTCTCAGCCCTGAACGCTAGAAAGCTGGATTTCCTTTCACATAAATTGATATTTCTGACCTCTATTTGTATTTACATCCAGAGATAAGGAGCCCTGAAGCTTAATTTGGACCCAATGCCGATAAAGAAACTGAGAGTCAAGATGCCCTTACTGCCTCTATTTCCTCATCAGTAAAGAGAGCTGGATTAGGTTTTCTCCAAATGGGCTATTTTATTGATAAATGTCGGGCAAGCAGGTGTGCAAGTGTGCACTTAATCACCAGCACCGTCATCAGAGCTGCCTGAGAGGCCGAGTGTCAGAGGGTGTGTGTTTCTGCCTAAGATGCTGCTCAGACACCACTTCAGCCAGGGTGGCTCATACCGTTGGCATCGAGCAAGGGTCCGGTCTGCAGGCAGGTCCATCCTTGCACCCTTTGCGCTTACGGGTAGGGGATGATCCAATGATCCATCTAGCCAGACAGCTTGAAGAAAGCTGCCTTTTCTTTTAAAAGATGTTTAAAAGGACCCACAAATCTAACCGAAATAATTAGAACTAACAGAATCATTTTCACTAATTAGAGGTCCCATGGAATTTGCAGACTTGTTTCCACCTAGGATGCAGACATCCAATAAATGCCCTTAATTTTTTATTTCTTTTTTTTTTTTTTTTTTTATTTATTTTTGGGACAGAGAGAGACAGAGCATGAACGGGGGAGGGACAGAGAAAGAGGGAGACACAGAATCGGAAACAGGCTCCAGGCTCTGAGCCATCAGCCCAGAGCCCGACGCGGGGCTCGAACTCACGGACCGTGAGATCGTGACCTGGCTGAAGTCGGCCGCTCAACCGACTGCGCCACCCAGGCGCCCCAATGCCCTTAATTTTTTAAAAAACGTACATATATTCTTTTTTCCCAGAGTCTATCTTTCACCCAGGACAATTCATAAGAGATTTAAGAATATGCAACGATAGCACTATATCTAATCTAGCATCATTAAAAAACAACAACATAATTCTAACTTCCTAAAAGATAGGAAGCAGGAGAACAAAGGGAAAAGTGGGGAAAGGCATCCACATAAAACACAGTATTATGGAAATGATTCTGGAACAATACCATTAGCTCTATCCCTAAAAGTCCACTCACCTGCCCTTCTTAGACATCTCGTGTACTTCTCTTCTTCGCCAATGCACTCTGCTTTCAGTGGCCAAAACCCATCCCCACCACAACAGGAAGATGCCAACTTTCATATTCTGGACAGCCAACATGGGTTTCTAAATCCAAACAGTTCTCTCAAGAAACAGCAAAAAGGAAAAGGATGTTCTTTTTCTCTCTTAAGACATTATTGGTCTGTTCATTATTACAAGGATGTTTACTCATGCAAAAAAAAAAAAAAAAAATCAACCCACAGTATGTAATCTGGAGAGCAGGAGAAAGCAATTTCCACTAAACCTATAAATCCTCCTACGTCAGATGTCAGGGATTTTCTGAACTGAGGTTGAAGCCCTGTGTTCCTGTCGAACAATTATTTCGACCAGTCTAAATTAGTTCATCATCAGATGCTTTGAGTATGTTAGTAAAGGTCTGTATTTTCTGGTCCAGTGAATAGAAGGAAAACGGACCAAAGCAATTTCCAAAATGAGAAATGCCAGAGGTGCTGAACCACTTCCTATGCCAAGTTAATGAGCTCCTCCCTGGATCTATTTTAAGCTTCCGGCCATTATTATTTGCTTTAGCTGAAGGCTGGATTTGTACAGCGCTCCGCCCCCACTCCTTCCTATGCTGAATCCACAGAACCTCTGGGCTTCCTACCTGGGCAGGTTTTCTATATGGCTGAGGTTGGGAGGGCTAGTGGGGAAGAGGCTTTTTTGTCTTCATTTGCACAGAAAGAACTAAATTTTCTTGTCAGCTGTATTATTTGTATTATGAACTTCTCTAGACTTTTCACATTAAAAAAAAATACCAGAAATAAATTAACAGTAGCCATTAAGTCTGTGTTATCTATTGTTAAAAACAACGGGCCCAAAATGGAGTCACTTAGGCTAAGCTCCATGTCACCAAATCAAGACTTAGTTTCAGCTCTCCCAGAAATGGAATCTTTTTTTTTTTTTTAAGTTTTGTTTATTTTGAGAAAGAGGGAGAGAGAGACAGTGAGCACACCAGCAGGGGAGGGGCAGAGAGAGGGAGAGAGAGAATCCTAAGCAGGCTCTGCACTGTTCGCGCAGAGCCCAATGTAGGGTTCGAACTCAGGAACTGTGAGATCATTACCTGAGCTGAAGTCAAGAGTTTGACACTTAACCAACTGTGCCACCCAGGAGCCCCCAGAAATGGAATCTTAAATCAGTCAATCAGGAATCGCCTAATTAGCACTAGTTAGGTAATCTACCTGACAGACCCTTGTCATCCCCTAAAAAAAAAAGCAACCTTGCAGTAACCAGCCCACTTAAAAAAAAATTTTTTTTAATGTCTATTTATTTTTTAGAGAGACAGAGTGTGAGCAGGAGAGGAACAGAGAGAGAGGGAGACACAGAATCACAAGCAGGCTCCAGGCTCCGAGCTGTCAGCACAGAGCCCGACATGGGGCTCAAACTCATGGATCGCTCAAACTCACGGACCATGAGAGCATGACCCGAGCTGAAGTCGCCACTTAACCAACTGAGCCACCCAGGCACCCCTAACCAGTCCACTTTTTTGTCAAGTATAACTTCCTTGTCGCCCACCTACACTGCACTTTTGCTTCTACAAATCTCTCATTTTATAGAACTCCTCAGAGCTCTTTCCTAGCTACTAGATTAGATGTTGCCTGATTCATGAATCATTGAATAAAAGCAATAAGATCTTCAAAATATACTCAGTTGAATTTCTTTTATTGTTTATTTATTTTGAGAGAGAGAGAGAGAGCAGGGAAGGGGTAGAGAGAGGGAGAGAATCCCAAGCAGGCCCTGCACTTTTGGTTCAGAGCCCAATGCTAGGCTCAAACTCTCAAACTGTGAGATTCATGACCTGAGCCAAAATCAAGAGTCAGACGCTTAACCGACTGAGCCATGCCTCTTCAGCTGAATTTTTTAAACATCATAGTTTTTCTTTTCTTTTTTTTTTTTTGTTCAAAAGACCGCTATAATCAACTGGCCAGAGTTTGTATCTTCATCAAAGAAAAGCAGTCTCAGAATCTCATGGAAGAAGACAGTACAAGGTCCTTCAGACTACTGACTCTTCAAATCTTGGCTGACATGGCTTGGATAATTTTCAGAGAATTTTAGCAGAAGTTAGTTGGGATTTCCAGGCCTCTTTATAGTTGAAAAGCAGACAGTTTCATGAAACTGCTAACCCGACATCCATCAGAATGAGAATTAATTATATAAGATTGAACCAATTGCTGTAGGAAATTTTATTGAGGTTATTTGGAATATC
Source organism: Panthera leo (assembly GCF_018350215.1). NCBI lineage: Eukaryota > Metazoa > Chordata > Mammalia > Carnivora > Felidae > Panthera > Panthera leo. Next base: position 79,450,802 of record NC_056683.1, read on the forward strand.
GTTGATTTGCTTTAATGCTCTATCTACTGGATGTGTAAAGAAGCCTTTTCTTTTTCTTTTTATGCTCTATGCTATTCACAATAATTTTGTAAATTCTGCTGTTGTAAACTAAAATGAGACATTTAAAAATGATATATGATTCTCACCAACAGTCAATTACCCCCCTTGGAATTCAGAAACTTACCTAGTCTCTTTACTTTTCAATACAGTTATTTATATATGTTCAATAAGAATCTGTCCTCCTTTTTGCCAGAATATAACTAAAAGACTCCATTGTGCAATCAAGGCCTTGCCTGAAATATTGTCATCGTCATACTCAGTTGACTAGATGTGACAAGCCATTTTAAATAACAAAGTTTGGGGGCACCTGCCTGGTTCAGTGGGTAGTGCATGACTCTTGATCTCAGGCTTGTGAGTTAAAGCCTCATGTTGGGTGTAGAGACTACTTAAAAATAAAATCTTTTAAAAATAAATTAATTTAAAAAATAAAGAACAAAATTGGGCTGTAATTATGGAGTCAATGTCTGCAAAGTCCTCTGAGGAAAACTGGCCTGGACCAGTTTATAGGGACCACCCTTTTTAGGTAGTAAGAAAGGTCATTTCAAAGGTAAGCCATTGGGGTAGTTTTCAAAACCTCAGGAAGAGAGGAACTTGCCCAAAGGTACTGCAGCTAAAGGCTGGTGGAGGATCTTGGGACAACAAATAAGACATGCTTTTCAAAGTCCAGTCTAAGATTCCTTATGATAACTTGTAGGTAGGAGTTAACTTGGTACCATTTGATGCTGTATTACCCTAGATTTTGCAAAGCAAGCTGAAAGAGGCCTCTCTGATCAATCAACAATCTTGATGCCCCTATTTTAAGTAATCAGCCAAACCTAATGTGACCAGCTTTTTTTGGTGACCAAGAATAATCTTTGAAATTATGTATGATCACAGGGGGAAGGAAATCTGTCAGGAAAAGCTGTCAGATATTGAAATGGTCGAAAGAGATTATTGCGTGTCCTTACAATAGAATGCAAAGCTTTGTCCAGTGGACCCTCCTTATTCTATAACGATGTGGCCTTTGATTGTCTTTGACCAGGTTATTTTACAACGCCATAACAGTAGACATTAACATGTAGAAAACTGACAGTAATATATTTTTTCTGCCCATAACTATGCAAATTATTCCTTTTTTCCAGTAGAGAATACAAATCTCTATAAATCAAATCCTCAAATGTACTAGTTGTAATATCTTATTGGTCCTCTAACCAATTAATGAGTTAAATAAAAACTTTGACATGTGTCATAGTTATATGAAAGTTGTGATTAGATCTTCTTATATAAATTATCCCTTAACAGAACTCAATAAATAGATGTTGAAAATAATTCAACATATAGAAATAAAGGCAGAATATGTGATGTCTCCAGAAGTCAATGCAAGCCAAGCATGATTAGATCATTGGTGGGGAGTTGCTGACCTGAAGAGCCAAAGTGGCAAAGAAGAAAGATTCTGGGGCTGAGTACATAAAAATCTCCAGGTCGAGAAGTCATTGAAGGGACCATCAAATGGCTCTTTGATGCTCATTTTGGAAAATGAATTTCTTTCTTGTTTGGAGGACCCTGGGCATAACCAAAGAGAGCAAATCCAGATGGCCTCAAATATGCATTTCCAATCTTCTCTCAGTAGCTTAGCAGAGAGCCAGCTCAGCAGGTCTGAGTTAGCTCAATGGAAGGACGGGCTGATGCTAGATGACCAGCCTTCCCAATTAGTCCACTTCCCCCACCAGAAAGCTCCAATGGCAGAGCCCTAAGGGGAGGAACCCTGTCTTAGAGCCCTTTCTGTATTTGGACCTAGCCAACCATACCCAGCCCAAGCACCCTTCTTGGGGGGATCATGAGGGCTCAAAAAGTCATGTGCACTTTGCTACTTCCCTACTTATAGGTGTTCTTTTATTTATTTATTTATTTATTTATTTATTTATTTTTAAGTAGGTTGCACACCCAGTGTGGAGCCCATGGTGGGGCTTGACCATGAGATCAAGACCTAAGTTGAGATTAAGAATGGGACGCTTATCCGAATGAGCCACCTAGGTGCCACCCTACTTATAAGTGTTCTTAATAAATGTTTTTTCTCCCATCAACACCATGTGACTCTATTGCAGAGAATATCCATGACATTTTTGCAAGACAAGGACATAAGAGGGGTTTATAAAGAGTATATGTGGTCTAAGAGCACCAGTTGGGGCTAACATCCGGATTCAGGAAGGTAGAGGGGTTAGAAATCATGATCCAAGGCTTATCGAGGACCCAGACTGACCTACTCAAGTATAGTATTTCCAGACCAATTTTAAAAACCACTGTTTTTGACCAAATCCTCCTTTTCCTTTATTTAACATGACAATCTCTCTTTCTAATTTCTTTTTTTATTCCTCAATTATCATGGCCTTCTCTACATCAATGCAGGAACTCCAGGGTAGTAATTCCTTCAGTGGAGAAAGGAACAGGCAGTAGTTGAGGCTAGTTTGCTTTCTCATTGCTTCTTCTAAGCTCTTCAAGTGTCTCCTTGCCTCTGGCCCTCAGAACCAGCCCAACACTCCATGCCCAAGGCACTCACTGACCAAAAGGGTCAACTTCAGACACCACACTCCTGGTTGCTCCAAGACAATGGCCCTGGGCCTTCATGAACTGTTTCCAAGTTACTCACTCCAGAACATTCTCTACATGTACACCAATTTTGCTCTGACTCTGAGCTCAGTGTCTAAATGTGGTTTCCCAGCTTTGGACTGAAGTTTGCAAGGAGGGAAATCAGAGATAAGAGATGCCCTAGTGGCTCCTGTGATAAACAGATTTCATATCTCTTCTTTCCCTTTTCTAATTACTCATTTACTGTTATCTCCCTGAACAAGATTTCAGTCATCAATGAGGCATATCTCTTTTGCTCATCATTTAGAATCTTAGCTGGCTCACAGGAGGTGCTCAATAAATATTTAGTGAATGAATAATGAACATATTAAATGCCCAATGCTTTTATTTCCTAAGGAAGAAAATACATAAATACATTTAAATTTTTTCTAAGTTTAATTCTGAAGCATTTCAAAATATAGGAAACAATTTCAGATACTCATGTATTGATAGGAAAACGTTCAACAATGTTTGAAACAAAAAATATTTTTCTCTCGCCTTGAAAGTTCATCCAAACCCATCCTATGTAACTCATCGTTTTTATAAAATAACCTCTCCTGATCAAATAACTCATCTTAAGTTCTCTCTCTCTGTGTACTGGTATCACTTATTCTGTACTGCAAATGGCATTTTCTTAAATGTTTTTTTTTTTTTTGAGAGACTGAGAGAGAGAGAGTATGAGTGGGAGAGGGGCAGAGAGAATCCGAAGCAGGCTCCAGGCTCCGAGCTGTCAGCACAGAGCCCAACATGGGGCTCCAACTCACAAACTGCAAGATCATGACCTGAGCCAAAGTCAGACACGTAACCAACTGAGCCACCCAGGTCCTCCATGGTTAGCTCCAGGTTAGCATTTAATTATCTATTGCCTAAAATGGTTGGCTACTTATTTCACATACACTGTACTAGCCTTCTTTGTCTAAGGGCAATATAAAATGTCATTAACTGTATCTTATTCATCTTTTCATCACAGCAGCACCCAGCACAAGACTTTGTACACTGTTGGTTGAAAAATTACATTCCTTTTTGATTCTTTATTTCTCATAATTATGGTCAAAAAAGAAATGTTTCATGAATGCTTAGACAAATACATGTTTCATGAATGCTTATCTGGTGATTCTCTGAACAATCTCTCAGACATTTGGCCAAAATCCTTGGGAGGTTGGGCACTCGGTCTCCTTCTTATGAGGCAACCCCTACTTCCTGTTTTGTCAAGTTCTTTCCAGTAGGAGCCACAAGTGAGTTTTTAAAATGTAATTTTTAGTTTAATTTGGTTAGAAGTTATGAACACCAACTAGCAACAGAATCAGTAAGAAAAACACATATATAGTCTCCCACCCTTGAAACAGAGAATGAAGGAAGGCAGCACTAACAATTCCTATTTTTTTAAACTATCATGGTTTGCCATTTTAGATGACTTGAATTTTTTCCTCCATCAGACTAAAACTAGTAATGAGAAGAGCACTTATGACATTCAGAGTATTTTCAGTATTTTCAATATTTTCACATCTTGGGTGACTTTGGATATGTTTTGACTTGCTGTACTGCAATCTCTCATTTGGAATAATCCTTCTAAGCCACAGATCCATCTAGGACTAGCAATAAATAATAAGTATCTATAAAGTGCTATGTCAATGAAAAGAATGATATCACTGAAATAATTCGCAACAACCTTCTCAACAAGTGACCTGTGGAAAAGCAATAGATCGTTTAAAAAGTAGTCAAAAGTAGTGCCTCTCAAGAAACGAATCTTAACTACAGAGTACAAACTGATGGTTACCAGAGGGGAGTTGGGGGGATGGGCGAATTCGGTGATGGAGATTAAGGAGTGCATTTATCATGGTGAGCACTGAGTAATGTATAGAATTGTTGAATCACAACATTGTGCACCTGAAACTAATATAACACTGTATGTTAACTATACTGGAATTTTTTTAAAAAATAAAAAATTAAAAGTAGTGGTCCTCAACCACTATTTCAGTCCACCCAATGGACTGAAGACTACTGGGTGACTTTGGCAAAAGCCAAGGGAGTCCATCAATCTATACAGATACTATATCTGCAAAAAATAGAGGCTTGACTCAAGCAGGCTTAAAAAGGAACGTATTATCTCACAAAACAAGAAATCCAGGCTGCAGGTTTGTTTGATTTAGTGGTGTCATCAAAAACTCAGGTTCTTAAAAAACAACAATTCAGGTTCTTTCCTTCTTTCATTCTTTTATGTGTTTTCTGTTTCCTTACTTATGGTTGCAGTATGGCTGCCAACAGCAATAAGTTTCCTTATTCATATCCAGTGGGAGAGAAAGAGAGAACACCTCTTCCCAGAGCATGGAAGAGAAGCCCTTCCCTTAAGTTTGACTGGGCCAAGTAAGGTCATAAGTCCATCGCTGGACCGCTACCTTCACTGGGGAAAATGTGATCTGATTGACTTGGAATAATCAGGATCCACCTCTGGATTGGAAATGGAGCAGATGCTTGAACGAAACTGGAACTGTGACTCAGGAAGGAGGAAAACAGGGTGAAAGCTGGCTCAGCCACCAGTGGTACTCACCACAGGCGTGAAGTCTGTGCACTGTGAAGACTAATGCACAACCTGCCTTTGCTGCTGTTTCCAACCACCTTAGTGGCTTCTATGATCGATAAAATGCGAACCCATTTTAGAAGTGTTTTGCAAGTACAGCTGAATTCATAAGGGCCCTCAGCCATATATTTTCTCCACCTAGTGATATTTAAATTATGACTACAGGGGCGCCTGGATGGCTCAGTCAGTAAAGCACCCGAGTCTTGATATCAGCTCAGGTCATGATCTCATGGTTTGCGAGATCCAGACCCACATGGGGCTCTGCTCTTATAGCACAGAGTCTGCTTGGGATTTTCTCTCTCCCTCTCTCTCCGCCCCTCCCCTGCTTGCTCTCTCTCTCTCAAAATAAATAAACATCAAAAATTTTCTTTTTAATTATGACTACAGTCATCTGATTAGAAAGGAAAGAAGGAAGGAAGAAAGGCTGTTTGTTATGTCAATCTATCAATTACATCACTGATCCTGTGCGGAGTCAGTGCAGCCCTGTCTCCCTCTGCTGGAATCATGATAAAATTGTTAAGGCACCTTTTTATCATTTCCAAGTCTGTCTTTAACTGAAACACAGAGGCTTCTGGGTTCAAGTATAACTTCATAAAATGTCCCCTAGTTTCTTGTTGGTGGAGTTTGATATGCTTGTCACAGTTCCAGGGGAGTCGCTGTGGAGAAAAAAGGAAATACTGTGAGGTCAATCTATTCCTAAAGCCCGAGTGACCATTTGGTGCCCTTCGTGGGGTAGCTGGGATTTAAGCAGGGTGTTGATGTGAGGCTCCCTCAGTGGCATGATGTGGTCTGAGAGCTAAATGCAAAACACAAGGACTTCTTTCCTTGTCCCCAAACCAACCCAATTGCTGAATAATTGCAGTTTGCTATTGAGTGGTCCTGTGGCATTTACAAAACACTGTTATATCCAGGGTTCCATTTGGCCCCAAGAACCAGCCCTGGAAGTAGGCACAGGAGTACTACTTCTACTTCATCCACAAGAAACCTGAGGCCCCAAGACATTATTTCTCCCAGGACATGTGAGTAGTAAACAGGAAAACTTGTACTTTTGATCCCAGAGCCTGTGCTTTTCCATTGACTCTAACCCCTCCCCCTTCCTGAAATGGCTGGTCTGCAAAATGATATTATTTGTCACACAGTCTTCTTCTTTTTTAAATTTTTTTTAGTGTTTATTTATTTTTGAGAGAGAGACAGAGTGTGAACAGAGGAGGTGCAGCGAGAGGGAGACACAGAATCCGAAGCAGGCTCCAGGCTCTGAGCTGTCAGCACAGAGTCCAACACAGGGCTCGAACCCAAGAGCTGTGAGATCATGACCTGAGCCAAAGTCAGACGCTTAATCCACTGAGCCACCCAGGTGCCCCTGTCACACAGTTTTTTTATTTAACATGTTGCCCAAAGCATTTAGAAGACATCTCAGATCTTTTAGTTAATTTGTTCCGGATTCTTCCCTGCTAATTAGGGGAAATGATTCATTTGAACGAAAGAGAGGCTTTTTGGCCACAGTAAGAATGGATTCTTTGACTAAGAAGCCACGTTTGGAACTGCTCAACACTTGAAGAAAAGAATGTAATTTAATTTTACCATAAAATAAACAACAGGCTTAAACTGAACTCAGCAGCAGCAAAGAAGGACGTAACAGTTGTGCAATTTTTAATGTCTGACTATTTAACTTTTTGTAGCATGTGACTGCCTTGACTCCCAGATTAACTTTCGTTGCATACCATTTCTTAAAATAAATTAACATAAATTCCACTGTCTCTTTGAATCTGTTGAAAAATAAAAACAAAATGGCTAGCCTCAGAGTGTATTCATTTGTCTCCAGTTTTTCAAATGACTTGGTTCTTTGCTTTAAGGAGAGAAAAAACACTGGAGACCCTTAAGAGTCAGTGAAATGAATGCTTTTTTGTAGATTTGTGTCCACTTTCTGCCCTCTGAGGGCCAATGCTGGGCTTTCCTTAGGGGCTTCTGAACTCACCCCAAATCTTGCTCCATACTCTGCCATTCCAGCAGGAGAACATCCAGGATAGCTCCCGTGTGATTATAAATTCACAGGTCAGTGGAGAATTGCAGTCCTTGATCAACGATAGATAGAATCATGTCTTGGTCACTGATGGATAGAATCATGACCATTCCAGCTGGGGGGAGGTGTTGGTGCTCCCCAAGTTCATCTACCTCATTTATGAACAGAAAACAGATCCAGATGGGTAATTTGGTTTGGGTTGCTTTTTCCAAGTGGCTACAAAGTTGTAGGAGGTTCTCGTTCTTATTAGCTCCATTTAGGTACCACTGGTAATTTCCTGTTTTAGTCAATGCTGAAGATAGATAGCCAATCCCTGGTGATGTGGTTGTGGGGGCCATAACTCCTACTTCTAATTTTTCTGCAGAAAATGCTAAAAAAAGCAGCACAGGTGGTTTTCTCAGCCTGTTCTTCTCGGGTTGAATATTCAGTTTCAGGAGTTGCTAAATTTCACCTAACTTTAGAATTTCCACAACTCACATTCTGAAACCTCAGTGTTAGGGACATGTAATATTTTAGATAACCATGATCATTTTGCTTAAAAACTGAACTTTATTTTCAGATCAATTTGGAGGTGTTAATTAGTGGTCCCCAGGAATTTTATTTTAAGTTTTTATTTATTTATTCATTTAAGTAAGCTCTACACCCAACGTGGGGCTCGAACTCATGATCCTGAGATCAGAGTCATCGTCTCTTCCCACTGAGCCAGCCAGGTGCCTGCCCCTCTTTTTTTTTTTTTTTTTTAAGGAGTGGTCCCCAGTAATTTTAAAAGAAAAAAGAAAAAGGGGCACCAGGGTGGCTCAGTCGGTTAAGCGTCCCACTTCAGCCCAGGTTGTGATCTCACTGTTGGTGAGTTTGAGCCCTGCGTCAGGCTTTCCCTGCCAGAGCTGAGCTTGCTTGTGATCCTCTGTCTCCCTCTCCCCCCTCCCCTGCTCATGCTCTTTCTCTCTCTCAAAAAATAAATAAACATTTAAAAAATAAATAAATAAAAGAAAAAAGAAATGCTGTGCTGTCCATCCCCTCTCCCCAGTCCCCACCCAGAAATGCAAGGTGCCTTCTGACTCAGTTGTCCACAGCGTCTCGGACAGAAGGGGGTGCAGCCTGAAGTACAGGGGTCTATAAGAAGCAAGGCCAAATGTCCAGGCAGTGAGGATAGACATGCCAGTAAATGACCAAATGGTCTTGGATATGGGGATGCTTCCTTCTTAGCATTCAGTGCTGCAGGGTGTTTCCCACCTCACCAGGGCACCAAACTGTGTGTCCTGGGAAAGTAGGAGCTCACAGGATCTGTTCCATCCTGTGGGTGGTTCTGATTATCTCATAAATGCAGAGTTTTCGCTGAGAATATGGCTGACCCAGCAGTCTCACCACAAACCTCCAGGAAGACCGAAATGGGAAATCAGTAAGATTTTAGGCAAACTTGCAGTTTCCTTCTGTTATATCTTGGAGACAACTTACCAACAAATCTGAATATAGCAACCCTCCCACAAGGAAATAAAGGCGGTGGATGAAGACTATTACTGTAAAGTGAGCTGCTAGGAGGAGGTATAATGACATGTTTTTAGAAAGGCAGATGGCACAATAGTAACAGCTCAGATTCGAGCCAGTTCTATGGATTCAAATCCCATTTATGCCGTTTATACCTGTGTGGCCTCTGAGAGGTAGACCTGTCCGGGCCCCGAGTTCTTCATCCATAAAATGGGAATGATAGCAATAGTGTTTACCTTTTAGGAAGGTAAATGAGTGAATAAACAAAACATGCATGACACATGTGAAATATTCCACCGTAAGCTTTTAAGGGAAAACCGTGTGAATTTGTCAAAGACAACACTACCACCTTGCACTCACACAGAGCTTTAAGCTGACAGATACCTTGCATGCTTTCTCTCATTTGCTTCTCAAAAAAAAAAAAAAAACAACAAAAAACCCTGCGAGGTAGGCTAGGTAAAAACTAGTGCCTCCATTTTACACAAAAGAAAACTAAAAGTCCAAGAATTTTCTCCACTGTAAAATGGAGCAATTAATCAGGAGTGACTCATTTCTAAATTGTAAAGCATTTTCAGACCAAGCCTACTTCCTTCATTTGATTGCAATTGGAAGACAACAACTTTTCAAAAGCACATGAACTGCCCAGCTAGCTCAGTCGGTAGAGCATGAGACTCTTAATCTCAGGGTCGTGGGTTCGAGCCCCACGTTGGGCGGTTACTTTTCCTTTCTCCGAGGCACCTGGGTGGCTCAGTCAGTGAAGCATCTGACTCCGGACTCTTGAACTGGCTCAGGTCATGATCTCATGGTTCATGAGCCCGCTTCAGATCCTCTGTATCCCTCTCCCTCTGCCCCCACCCCGTTCTCTCTCTCTCTCTCTCTCAAAAATAAACACTTTAAGCTCATGAATGCTCCCCACTTCCTCTCCCCCATCTCAAAAAGAAATAAACTTTTTTTAAGTTCATGAATTGGTAATTGTTCCTCCCATCTTCCACAAACTCCTCATTCACCCAAAGCACGGTTCCAGATGCATGCTTGTGCCTCAGAGCTTTAGTTGAGTATCTTTGATGAGCATGTTTCTGTGATAAGTCAAGAATATACTCACACACACCTGTCCGTTTCCTTATTTACAAGCTACAAATTTATTACTTACAGATTTATTTAAGTTATTTATTATAATTATTATAGAAAGCTTTACTTCTCCAAACTGAAAATGATCTAAATGTCTACCAACAGGAGAATGGATAAAGAGATCATGCTTTATTCATACAACGGGATACTACTCAACAGCAAATAGGAATGAACTACAGATACTTGCAACAACATGAATGAAACTCAGAAATGGATGTTGAATGAAAAAAGCCAGACACAAAAGAGTATATACCTTATGACTCCATGTATACGAAGTTTGAGAAATGACAACACAAATCCAGTGGTGATAGAACCCACAGCAGTGGTTGTGAGGTTAGGGGGAGGTGGACATAAGGACTGACTGGAAATAAGGCATAAGATTTGTCAGAAAGGTTCTGTCTCTTGATAGGAAGGTGGGTTACTGGGTATACACACTTGCTGAAACTCACTAAACAATACACTTAATTAAGATCTGTGCATTTCATTGCATGTAAAACATACGTCAATAAAAGCTGTCAGCTGTAGGTAGTTTACACAGTAATAGTTTATTAAAAGGTAGCTTTTCCAGAAATACAGATATGACTAGACATGCGAACCATGTAGATGCCCATATTCATGTGGACTATTGATTAACATGAAGTAGACAAGAACAGAAGAGGATTATAGAAAATGAAAGATGGCTTCGTTCTTGGACATTATGACCTTAAGGTAGGCAGTAACTTGAATCACACACAAATGGTCCAAATTACTAACGCATTAACTAACACATTGTTATTCACAATACATTGTTTTAAATGTAGTCTTGTTTATTTTATTAAGAAAGAAGCTCCAGAACAATACACTCCAGCTACTTAACCTCACTCTGGTATTTTTCTTATTTTTCTTATTATTACTTTTTAAATGTTTATTTTTGAGACAGAGAGAGAGAGAGAGCAGGAGCAGGGAAAGGGCAGAGAGAGAGACACAGAATCTGAAGCAGGCTCCAGGCTCTGAGCTGTCAGCACAGAGCCACACGCAGGGCTCAAACTCATGACCATGACCTGAGCCGAAGTCGGATGCTTAACCGACTGAGCCACTCACGTGCCCCTCTTATTTTTAATATACTTATATCATATTTGCTGATCGACTCAATTTCTAAAGTTATTCAAACTCAGAAGAAGCTCTCCTCTGTGTCACATTTACATCCTTCAAGCCAGCAGGAGATCTCAAAACAATGTACTACTGTTAACAAAGAGGATGGGGGGGGTGGTGACTCAGGGCAAACGCTTCATTATTCCTGGGAAAACAATCTCAGACTGATAATCACCTTGGAGTGTGTTCTGTTCTCTTGATTCTAGTATTCGAGGCCCCTTAGAGTGTGAGGGAGACAGACCAGCTCAGCCCCTGGAGACAACAGTCACGCAAACAGGTGGAACAGTTAGTGAGGGCACGGGCTTTAGGCCCTCACAGTCTATCCCAAGGAGAATGGCCTCAGATTTGCTAACCCCATTTGCTTGTCCCTAAATTTGGCAGAGTTGGAGGAAATAAAACTCCTGCCCTCTTTCAAAATAAACGATGGCAGGGACTCAGTTCCCAGGTCCTATTTCTGGGCATAGAAACATTCCAAGTCTCTGAGCTCAGTAGTAACAGAAGCTCCTGGCATCAACACAATGCTTTAGAAAGACCCATGTATCTCTGCCCTGCTTCACACTTGAGAATAGGAACAAGAAGGTATCTGGGTGAGAGGAAGGGAGGAGGCAATGACTGAACATTTTGTCTTTTCTTATGACCTTCCTAACTGTTCTCAGCTGGGGCTTCATGGAAACAAGTGGCTGTGTTCTTGGGTGGAATGGCAGGAACTGCTATTTCCTACACTCTGTGTTTTCTCTTTTCTTCCAGAATACCCTATTTTTACCTAGGTATATGTCTATTCTGAGCAAACACATTTCCCAGCATTCTCTGCAGCTAGATGCGGCCATAAGACCAAGTTCTGGCCAACGGGGAAGTGTGCAACAGCCCCCTGGAACTTTCCTTGAAAGATAGCTGGCATGCTTCATTTTTCCTTCTTCCTCCCCTTGCATACATCCTGCCTCTTCAATTGCAGAAAGATTGCTAGGATTCCTAGCACCATCTTGGACCATGAGGTCAAGGGCCACACTCTAAGGGGAGCAAGCAGTGAGCAGGAAACAGCCTGAGTTTTCATGAGACTACATGGAACAGAGCTACTAGAGCATTCTGGACTGCCCCTTGTGGGCTTCTTTCTTTATAACGCCATGTTCTTTACATGTAGCTGAATCTAACTGAAACTGGTGTAGGTGACATTCAGCAAGTCACTAAAAGCAAATGCATAAACCTGGATAGTATTCAATGACACCAAGCCAATTTTTTCAAAGGAGTTTTCCTGAGGCCAGAGATATGCTCTAGGAAACTCAGTGAAAAGCGTGACTGAGTGAAGAATCCTGAGAGGTGACCCATGTCATCTTCCAACTTCAGAAAAAACACATGAAGTACCAAAGTCTGGGCATTTGTAGGTGTCCCCGTGGGTCACAGGCCTGAGAAGATGGAATCTCCAGGCAAAGGGAGAAGTCTTAACCCGAGTCACATGCCGTTACCAATTCATGTCATTTGAGGAGTATTAACTAAATTCTGTAACTGGCAGAAGAGAGTATCTGGGTAAGCATTTTTCCTTTGAAAATTAGCTGTCTGCCAGTATGCAAGTTACTCAACCTCCCTGGGTCTGTTTTCTCATCTGCAAAATGAAGAATGAATCCTCCTCACAGGAAGGGTGCCTGGGTGGGTGGCTCAGTCAGTTGAGCGCCCGACTTCGGCTCCATGTCAAGGGCTCACGCCCCGCATGGGACTCACTGCTGTCAGCACAGAGGCCGCTTCAGATTCTCTATCCCCCTCTCTCTCTGCCCCTCCCCCTACATACTCTCTCTCTCAAAAATAAATAAACATTTTAAAAAAGGAAAGTGGTCCCCCAAACCACGAACTGATCCATGACAAAGTTTTCATCTACCCTCTTGATGAAAATGGCTGGCTGAAATGTAAACCGGGTTCTCTTGCAAAGAATTTTATATACTCTGTGATAAGGTTAGTATTAAAATGTTTGTTGTTTTAGAAATGACTGCAGGGGCACCTGGGTGGCTCAGTCGGTTCAGCATCCAACTTCGGTTCAGGTCATGATCTCATGGTTCGTGGGTTTGAGCCCCGCATCGGGCTCTGTGCTGACAGCTCAGAGCCTGGAGCCTGCTTCGGATTCTGTGTCTCCCTCTCTCTCTGCCCCTCCCCCACTTGTGTTCTGTTTCTCTATCTCTCAAAAATAAATAAACATTGAAAAAAAATTAAAAAAAAAAAAAGAAGTGACTGCAATCACAGGGGCACCAGGGTGGCTCAGTCAGTTAAGCGGCCAACTTTGGCTCAGGTCATGATCTCATGGTTTGTGTGTTCGAGCCCCACGTCGGGCTCTGTGCTGACAGCTCAGAGCCTGGAGCCTGCTTTGGATTCTGTGTCTCACTCTCTCTCTGCCCCTGCCCCACTCATGCTCTGTGTCTCTTGAAAATAAATAAATGTTAAAAAAAAAAAAAAAAAGAAATGACTGTAATCACAGATGGAACTGATATTTTGGGTGGTAGGGCATTTTAGGGTGGTAGGGTAGACTCCTCTCCTTTGCCTACATTGTATTTTTCCTGGGCCAGGCACTGGGCTGAGTGCTTCAGACAGGTTAACTCACTCCTCACATCCACCCTAAGACGCCAGAATTACCATCTTTTTCCCCCCCAGATGGAGAAACTAAAGCTCAGAGAGATTAAGTACATTGCTCAATGTCAGATGGTTAGCAAAATGCATTCACGGAATCTCCAGCCTCCCGCCTCCACACTGAACCCGAGTAGGATATTTCAGTAGCTAACAGGAAATGGCATAGTGTAAGTAAAGCCCCTGGCACAGTGTCTAGCACACAGTGGGTACTTCATTCGTTCCTTCCATATTTACTGGGCATCCACCATGTGCCAAACACTGTTATGCCTTGAGAGACAGCAATTAAGAATATAGATGGAAATCCCTGTCCTGTGGAGCTTACATTCTAGGACTCATTACATCTGTGATGGCATCTTCTGCTGCAGCTTTCACCTACATGCACTCTTTCTGCTCATAGGAGGAATGAAAAAGGTTTGTGGCCATGTTCAACTCTACAACCCTACAATGGCAGAGCAGACATCAGGGGAGAAATGGGGCCCTCGTGCCAACAGCTGCCAGCTTCCTCCAGGAGGGTGAGCAGTGGTGCTCTCTTAAGGAAGAGGAGAGGTGATGGGGATGGGAAAAAGTGGGTGAAGCATGAAGGCTGGAGGCCAGAAGACCAGGACCCAGGGCTGGAAGCTTTTTCCAAATAGTTTGGGCAGATATGATGTCAGTGCAGAAACCTAAAGTTCTGTGGGTGGTTGGTGCCTAGTTGCCCCTCCCACCTCTAACCTCCCTTCCACCTGTGCCACCAACAAGCCAGGCACCTTCAGGATTGATCGGAGCAGTGCCGATGGGAGAAGACTGAGGCTTCCCTGGGGGCCTGTGTGTCTCAGACTCCACAGCTTTCTTGCAGGGAACCATGCCAAGTGAAAGGACTTGGGGTCAGAAGTTCTGTTGCAGTACTGGCCCTGTAACTTGACGTATTTACCTCTTATCTCCTCTGTGAACCCTACTTCATGGTGTTCTTGGAAAGATGAAAGCACTGGGCACTTGCTTACAGTAGGCTGTCTTCTTTGTTGTGTTGGTTGCTTTGCCCAAGAGCAGGATGAAAAATTGTTGGGAAAAGAGGAAGGATGAGCTTCTGTTCCTTCCTTACTGTTCCCCCACTCTGGCTGGGTCCATTGCCTTGTCCCCACACCCTCTGCTCATTCCTATTCTCCCATCTCTCACCCCTGGAGTAGTCCCTGAAGCACCCCCAGAGAACCCACTGGGTCCCGGAGACCACAGTTTGCAAACCATGCAAACCAAGTCGAGACAGTACTCTCCCAAAGAAATTTATTTCAGATTTTAGTATCAGTCTTCAAAAAAAGCATCAGTGTTATTTAAAAGAGAGACAGAGAGTGAAAGAGGACTTCAGCTACCTCCATTCTGACCTTGGTCTGTATTTTCTAATTGATTAAGTTCTTCTTTCCAGTTTATCTCTTAACTCAGGCAAAAGACCCTGCAGGCAGAGCATCCTCTGATGGGAACTGAAACTACCCCCTGAGGCAACAAGCACCGCCCTGAGCCAGCAAGAGACTCCACTCCGACTGACTCCGGGACAATGTGCAATTTGATCTTAGCTGCCCTCCTGCACTTTCCCACCAACCTTTGTCCCACATTTTCTCCTATAAACCTGGAAGTATTTTCAGCACTTTGGAGACAGTCTTTGAGACTCTAGTCTGCTGTCTTCTCAGTGTTGGCCTCACTGAAATAAACTCCTTTCTTCTTCACCACCACTCATTTCTCTGCCTTTGGGTTTTGTCGGTGACAAGTGGCGGAACCTGGTCTGTGTGGGACCCCCGGAGCCAGGTGCTCTGATACCCCTCTGCCCTGGCTACAAGAGTGGGGACCATAATAAAATCAGAAACTCTTGGGGTAGTGGGACTTAGGCACTGAGATTTCTTTTTTTTAAACTCCCCAGGTGACTACCATTAGCCAGAGCTAGGAAAGCACGGATTAAGGAGGATAATCACAACATAAAGGAAATTTCTTAATGCTCAAATGCATAAAATGCTTGGAGGATGCCAGTAAGGTAGTAATAAATTCTGCTTTGGGAAGGAAGAGGATGTCAGGAAATCAACAGAGAGGAGGTGACATTTAAGCTCAACTTTAAATGATGAGCAGGGGTCTCTAAGGCCTTGCCACTTGAAGCGTGGTCTGCAGACCAGCAGCTGGAACATCTCCCAGGTGCTTGCTGGGAGTGCAGGATCCTGGGTCCCCTCCCCACCTACTGGATGTGAGTGTGCATGTTAACAAGCCCCCCAGGTTATTCATGTGCACTGCAGAATCTGGGATGCCTTGGGGTAAATGGACAGGGTGGAGAAGAGCTTTGCCACCACAAACCTGGTCGGTTTAGATTAAACAATGGTTTACTATAGCCGAGGTTTATCTTTCAATTTCTCTTTTAAAATAAATCCCAAACCTAATGTTCTCAATGGCTGACCCAAATGTCATTTCGTAATGACATCTGAAGGTCTGAGGGTGAGGATTGAGTGCTTTATCCAATCTGCTAATGGCGAATGTTTTTATACTACCCATGCAGATGCTCACCGGTGACTCCGGGGGTGGGACAGGCTGGGACAATGCAGCCTCCTGGCACAGGATTTGGGTCTCTGTGCAAACCGGCCAGCACGTTCACCCTCGGACGGGTTGGGCACGCAGCCTTCCTTGTGGGAACCATTTTAACTCCTGCCACATTTCCTAGTGACCGCGTGGGGGTGGGGGCATCAGCTGCTTCCAATCCAGTGTTAATCCCACAAGCACAGCTGTCTGTTCTTTTGCAACGAAAGGAAAAAGGAAGAGGTCTATGGTGGTGGGGTTATGAATCATGCTGGTCTGTACCATTTAAACAGGACATGCAACCCCCAAACTATAACCTATTGACTATTTCAAGAGTAAGGAATTTGAGAAACGGCTTGTGCAGGACGGACTTTCTGACCGTCCCCTGAAGCAAGTCATAACCTTTATGTGACAGCTGCCCTTTCCACACCCACAGGAAAGGAGCACCCTTATCTCCAAAGATGAAGGGACACAGGAAGGAATTTGAAGAAACAAGGCTTGCTAAATCCCCCCACCCCCATTTACTACACTTACCTCATACCTTTTGTCCTATCATATCTTCCCATGACGCTTCACACTTCATCAAATCTAGCACAAAAACACTCAGGTTTAACCATTTCTTTGGGTCTTCATTTCTTTTCAAATCCTCGGTGTCACATGAGACTTACATTAGATAAACATGTATGCTTTTCTCCTATTAATCTTTCTGTCTTTTTCAGTTTCACTTGCAGACTCAGCCAGGGACTCTAAGAGGGTCGAGGAAAACTTTCCTTCCCTATAACAGCGTAAGTGATGGAAACCCATACTGCTTCGCCCTGGCCGCCCTGAATAGCTGCAGGTCCCACAGGCCAGCTTCCAACCTCAAGAGCTAGCCACGTGTCCTAGTTGACTCTAAGTTTCTACCTGGGTGTAGGGGTGACTCCATGCCCACATGTCTCTGCACAACCTAGACCAGCTTGGGTTTTCTTTTCTTTCTACTCTTTCCAACCTCATTTCTGCCCATCTAAGTAAGGGAATAAATTGCCCTTTTTCCTGAAAATACTATGGGAAATAATAATTGCTTCACGAAATCCACCTACCTAAATGTATTGAACACAATTATGGAAGACAGCACGCTTTGGTGGGTATGTGGTAGGGGCAATCCTTCCCACCTCAGCAGGGTTTACATGAGAATTGAATTGGGAACCACATATCCACTCTCACCACAGTGCCAAGCACAAGAGAATGCACTCAATACCTGGCCCTTTACATAATGAGGTTGCTTTAACATCTGTTCTATCTTCCCTGATGGCTGAAGCAGTGGCCACACTGTCTCCGGTGGTGCCCGCCCCATGCATGTGGGAACAGAGGATGGCACAAGTCCTCAAGACTGTTGCTGGTCCACAGACCTGGCAACTAGGTTATAAACACTGTTTTCAGACCGGTCCCCTAAATTCCAATATAATAATTTGGGAAACCAACCACTGAGATCACAATCCTCATTCAGGCCAGGTATGCCACTGTGTTATGTTTAAATCCTCCAAGAAAACAAGAGTCTAAAATATTCTTTCC
Organism: Panthera leo; assembly: GCF_018350215.1. Lineage (NCBI taxonomy): Eukaryota > Metazoa > Chordata > Mammalia > Carnivora > Felidae > Panthera > Panthera leo. Next base: position 79,468,489 of record NC_056683.1, read on the forward strand.
ATAATAAATAGCAGTAATTCTCTGAGCCTTTTCCCTTCTACCTCCCTAAATCACTTATAGTTAGGTCCCTCTTCTTTAACATCTCCCTGTGTGCTTGATCCCACCAAGCCTTTGGCCTCCATCTTGCCATGTCTGATCACAGTGTTTATCCTTCTCTATTTTTATGGTTAACATTTGCCCCCAGCTGTACCCTCCTCCGTTTGAGAGTCTCCCTTCTTCCAGTTTCTAAAGCACAACAGTCTTCTGGGTCTCCTACTTCTCTGATCAGTCCTTCTCTTCCCACCTAAAAATAAACTCCTAAGCTCCTGTCTGCAGACTTCTTCTCTTCTGCTTTGCTCCTGGAGCTCCACCCACTCTGACAGCTTCACTGAGCTTTGAGCTTCATTGAGCATCTAAGAGGGAGCCTTACCTCCCTCCAGCCCCAGACCAATGTTTATAACTTTCATTCACATCTCCACTTGTCTGCCAGGACCAAACTCCTCACCCTCCACAGGGAATAGCTCTTTCCCCTGGCTTCCCAGTCTCTGTTAATGTCAGCACACAGGCTGTGGCTCTCACATATAACTGAACTTAATGTGAACTTTCTCCACTATACTTATCATTATTTTTCCCCCTCATCGGTTCCCTCAGACTACGCAGCTTTCCATTTTTTGAATTCCTGGTCTCCCTTCTGCAGATGTTTACAAAAATACTGAACCAAATCAAAATGTCTTTGAAGAGTCCTAACTTTCTAAACTTTCTAAACCTTCTAACTTTCTAACACAGAGCTCTGATCATCTTCAACATGTGTGGCCCAGACCAGACCAGACAAATCTCTTCCCCAGGTTTATTCTAAGCAGAATGAACCTAAAAGGACTCTTGATATCAGGGTCATGGAACTAGAAAGATGGGAACCTGAGACTTTTGTACATTTGGTAGGGTATCTGCCCACTGTCTCCTGAACAGCTCAGCTTTCCTTCTGCCATGTTACCATCCCCACTCTCCTTTTCTACCAGTTGAAATTATATCTATCCATTGCTCAGAATTTACCACAAATAGCATTTATTCCTCAAATTCTATGATCTCTCTCTCTCCTTTGAAACACATCCACTGCTGGGGCGCCTGGGTGGCTTGGTCGGTGAAGCGTCCGACTTCGGCTCAGGTCATGATCTCACGCTCCATGGGTTCGAGCCCCGCGTCGGGCTCTGTGCTGACAGCTCAGAGCCTGGAGCCTGTTTCAGATTCTGTGTCTCCCTTTCTCTCTGCCCCTCCCCTGTTCATGCTCTGTCTCTCTCTGTCTCAAAAATAAATAAACGTTAAAAGAAAAAAATTTGAAACACATCCACTGCAATGTAAACTTCTTAATCACTGAAAGGTGTTGCCCATTTATTTCTGTATCTGCCATCACCCCATTCCCCCACCCAGGCACGAGCGCCTGAGGACAAGTGCATAATAAATGTTGGTTCTGTGGTGTCAAAGAAGTATGTCCAATCACCAGCTTTTGTATAATACCTATTTCATTTATCCAACATGCATATTTTTTCACAATTTAATATTGGTGAAATCAGGACTCATAATCACTAGCATGCTGTAATTTAATTCATAGCATTTTTTTCTTTCTTGGTGGTACGTAAAATATGGGTGCATCTTACATCAATGGTGCCTTAGAGTCAGTGAAATAAAGTATCATTCAAGCATCCCTGATAACAATCATGTTTACTGCTGTCTTCCTGCCTCTAGAGTGAATCATTCCATGTCCTCAACATTTCCTTAGTTCCTGTTTTCTACTCCTACTATGGTCTCTTCTTTTTGTTGTTAATGTTTATTTACTTTTGGGAGAGAGAGACAGAGCACAAGCGGGGGAGGGGCAGTGAGAGGGGGAGACACAGAATCCAAAGCAGGCTCCAGGCTCCGAGCTTGCAGCACAGAGCCTGACACTGGGCTCGAACTTGTGAACCAGGAGATCATGACCCGAGCCAAAGTCAGATGTTTAATTAACTGAGTCACCCAGACACCCCTACTATTGTCTCTTCTTTACCTCCTTTTAATTCTCTACTTTTCTTAAGTAGAGTCAGACTGTGTTACACTGCAGTAAGGCAATGTTAAATACAGTGGTGTCATTATATTATGATTCTACATGATAAAATGCTATTTATGATTGTAAACATCATACTATTAACTATTAACTCCAGTTAAATATGTAAGCTAGTTAAAATACATCTTTATTTTTTTGAGTGTGAACAGGCTACCATGTTATATGAGCCTCAATTTATGAAGACAACATAGTCAGAAGCAGAGCAGTATTGGGATTAAATAAGACAACTACAGCAATCTATTTAATGACAACATAATTATTCTTTGAGTAGCACTGTGGCCTACGAGAATCTATAGAGAGTAAAAATTTCTAAACAAGTCCAGATGCCCTGTACCATCCAATAATCCTTGTTTTTCATAGTTTCATCTTTCATCTGTCCATGAGGCTAGGAAACCCAGTGGTTCTGGGCCAGACAACTCCAGGGAGGGGGCGCTGTCCTTGTTGGCACTGGCATGGGGGAAGCCTGCCATGACCCTAGTGTTGTGGAAAGTGCTGGTCTTTCACCTCCTCTTCCCATAGCCTAGGACCCAGCAAAACAGATGACTTGTCCCACAAACCTTACACTGTGCAGCCCCAGACTTTCCTGCCGCTCTCATGCCCCTGCTCAGGCTGACCCCTTCATCCACAGCAGCACTATCTGTGCTTTCTGTGATTGCGGAAACATTCTCTAGGTCTGCACTATCCACATGCGGCAATTGAGAAGAGCACTTGGAAAATGTGCCTAGTGCAGTGGCAAGAACCGTACTTTTAACTTAAATTTAAATAGCTACATGACTAGTGGCTACCATATTGGATGGCACAGATCCAGTACGTACTTTTCTACATGTGCGATGTGCGTCTAGCATGTTCATCTCCAAATCTCCAACCTTCAAGGGGCAGCTCAGGGGTGTTTTCTCCATGAGATCCAGTGTTCCCAGCAGAAATCATTCTCTCCTTCCTCTGCACTCCCATTACACTTTGAACCACTACTGTAGCATTTAACACTTCTTAACTTGTAGATATTTGTGTACACTGTCCTCTATATATGCATACCCTCTCTGACAGCTGCAACTAACTCTTGTTCTTAGTTTGAACATCCCAGTGCAAGGCATGTTTAAAATGTTTGTTGCATGAATCTATAATAGCAACCCAGTGATCAGCATTAACAATAAGTAATTTACAAAGATTGCTGTGCACTAAAGGATTAGCCTTGACAAAAGAAAGGGTTTGTGTCAGCCTCAGCTCCTTGGAGGTAATTTCTAAGCCCTTGGAATATACTGCCTGATAGGAGAGTCTTTACCTTGGAGCCTTGGGTCAAGCCAGATAGTCTATACTAACAGTGTGATTTATGATGGAGGCCTAAGGATAAGAGTTGTCAGCTCAACCTCTGAAAGGGCTCGAGACTAAGGTCAGCCAGGTGGGCAGTTAGCTGTATCTACATTGGCCAGCCCCTAATAAAAACTCTGCACACCTTGATGGACTTGGGTACATTTTCTTGGTTGGCAATACTTGGTACATATTGTCAAACATCATTGCTGAGAGAAATAAGCACTAACTGCATGATTTCACTGACAGAGAATAGTTAAAAATTGTGCCTGGTCTCTCCTGCTCCCTGCCCTAAATGCTGCTTTCCTTCACTGATTTTAATCTGTGTCCTTTTGCCACATCCAAGCATAACTGTGAGTATAATGGTTCTTCTGAGTTCTGAAAGTCCTTCCAGTGAATTATTAAACCTGAGAGTGGTCTTGGGAACCTCCCAAACTCGCAGTTGCCCAAGGTAATCTATGCCATATTATTGCCTGGAGGCTGTCCTGTTGAGAGTTTAACTCCTCAAATCCCAGTCCTGATCACACAGCCTCTGTACTGGTAGGGTTGGTGGCCAGAGATGGTGAGTCTGGGTCTCAACAGGGACAGTGGAGTGGCAAAGCAAAGGGGTGTCTGGGACCAGGATCACACAAGGAATGGGTATGGGAACAGAGGAAATGGGTGGGTAACTGACGAAAGGAAGGACCAGAGAAGCGGAGATGCATAGGGCAACCGTATGGCGGTTGTGGTGCGGGAGAAGTGAGCAGATCAGGGATGTACGGGCCCTTGACTTGAAACTTCAGGAGGCTCTGGTACCTACCTGTGCTCTAATCTTCAGGAACTAAAAAGCTCTGCCCCTGGAAGTCAGGAGCTGCAAAGCAGACTCCACAGGCCAGAGCTCACTTGATTTAAGGCAGGGTTATACTCTCTTCCTGTACCATTTGTATACTTGTGACCAAAGGACTAGATGCTCAGACCCTGAGCAGGAAGGTAGAAGGGGCAGCAGGTAGGGGACAGAGCAGAACAACTTCTTTTATTAAACAAGAAATCTGAGCTGGGCATTCCCTCCCTACTCCCCAGATCAGCCCTCTGATTCCAAGTGCTGTGATTTATTTTTTTTTTTAATTTTTTTTTCAACGTTTTTTATTTATTTTTGGGACAGAGAGAGACAGAGCATGAACGGGGGAGGGGCAGAGAGAGAGGGAGACACAGAATCGGAAACAGGCTCCAGGCTCCGAGCCATCAGCCCAGAGCCTGACGCGGGGCTCGAACTCACGGACCGCGAGATCATGACCTGGCTGAAGTCGGACGCTTAACCGACTGCGCCACCCAGGCGCCCCCAAGTGCTGTGATTTAAAGAAAAGGCCCCCTTCTCAAAATCATATCCTTTATATTTCCATAAATACTGCTAATTAGAGGTTCACTTGAGTTAACTAGAAAACACCTAAAATAGGATTAAGAGGAATGGTCATTCACAACTTACTATAGATTCAATCAGATTGCTTTCCTAATTTGAGCTTAGCCACATTAGAGGAAAGTCAATTCCTTGTGGAAAGGAGAAATCATTCCAGGGTGCAGGGGCAGTTCTGCCCACCCTTGGGGTGGGGGAAGGGGTGGACACAGGAATTATTGAGGTCATCTGTCTGCTGGGGGAGAAGCCCAGAAAGGGAGGTAGGATGGCATGTGGAACACATTTCCACAGCAGACTCATGGCTCCTTCCTCTCCAAGACCAAGTTCTGTTATCACCCATTCTCAAATCCCTGGCCTTCTCCCCAATACTATACTTGCCCTGAATGGAGATTCCAAGAAAGAAGTATTAAGCTAGCCTTAGGAGGGCCTCACAGGAGACAGAAAGTGCTTTTCTAGACAGACATAGAAGTAAAAGCACCAGCAAACAGAACAGATCCATGGGGTAAGTGGAGGCTGGGAGAGAAAGAAGGGCAGAAGTACCCTCTGCCATATGTAGAATGAGTGCAAGCTTAGAGAAGTTCTCTGAGAAAAGAGACTTCTATTTGTTCGTTTTCACAGTACCTGGCACAAGGTGGGTGCTCAATATTTAACGAATGATTGAATGGATTGCAAAATCCTGTGAGTTGCCAGACTCACACAGGTCAAATCATTTCCAATCAGGGATCTGAGCTTTTTTTTTTTTCCATCCTAGGTAGGCACTTAATCTAGTTGTATGGGTTTACATATTTTTTAATTCCTATTTTGAATCCTATTTCCTGTCTCTTATCCATAAAGCCCCTAAGCTTGCCCTTTATTCTTCCTTGTCCCTTCACAACTGAATCCTGGGCTTCCTTAGGGTATCAGAATATCTAGGAGGCATTTGAGTCATTTTTTGGGGGGGGGGGGCTCATGTGCTCTTGTTTACACACAAGAACAGAAGAAGACAGTCCCAATGAGGCATGAAGTAGGACACAGAACACAGCGTTAATGAGGAGCAAACCCATGAGGTCAGGGAAAAGGGAGCTGGAGGGCTCCTGGGCTCCTCTGAGAGGGGGTACTGCCATCGTGGTCCAGGATCTGGTGGTCCAGGGGCAGCTGCTCCGTCTGGTGAGGGAAGAGTGGTCAGCAGGTCCATGTGCAGACGGCTAGCCAGGCCCCATAGATGTCTATGTCCTTTCCCAAGCATAGCCTCAGGGCTTCTAGGAAAACACTGACCAATAAATTAAGTTGAAAAATATGTAGGAGGCAGGAAATATCAACCTGGAGTACTTGTCAATGGCATGGGTGTTCTGGAAGATGCGAAGACCCATCTGGCCCTTCAGAAGCCCCTTCTTCCTAGAGGAGTTGGATTCATTGCTCACAGCCAGATGGACCACTATTTTGTCTTGTCTTTCTTCTTCTGTCAGAATATGGCTTCGTGGGTACCCAGCCAGGCTGTTGGCCTCAGACTCAGTGTAGCTTCCATCCAGCATCATGGTTCTTGAGTGAAGCATTCCACACGTGCAGGGGAACTGCAGGCAGCAAACACAAGAGAGGTGGCAGGCATGTTTAGACCCTGGGGAGGTGCAGAGGAGGTGGCCTGGGCCGAGAGAAAAGCCCTCTGGCTACTCAGAACCACAGAAAGGCAGAACTAGAAGGATCTCCAGAGATCACTCAGTCCAATGACTCTCTGCCCTGGCTGCATATTAGAATCATCCAGGAGCTCTTTAAAATGGCCACACCCAGGCTCCACTCTAAACGAATTAATTCGAAGCTCCCCAGGTGATTCTACTCTGCAGCCAGGGTCCAGAATCACTGATTGAGTTCACATGCTCTCAGCTGCAGAGAGGCTATATAGTTCTCCTGAAATTACATAGCTAGCGTCAGAGTCAAAACTTTAAACCTGCGCATTCTCATTCCAGTTGTGGGTCTCCACCTCTTTGTGCATGAATCAAAAGATGACTAGGTAGGAAAGTGTCCTTATTCTAAAGCATAAAAGGTCATGGTGCCTTCAATGCATTTTTATTATTTTATTTTATTTTTTAAGTAGGTTCCATGCCCAGTGTGGGGCTTGACTTCACAACCTTCAGATGGAGAGTCACATGCTCTACCAACTCAGCCCATTAGACGCCCCTGCAATGCCTTTTTTAAGGAAGGAAATGGTTTCACTTAACTTCTTTCCAAAATTTGAGTCAGCAAAGAGTGGGCTTCTAGCTGGCACCACTCAACAATTCATGAGCCCATATTTGTCAGGTGAAGGCTTCTTATTTTTTTCAACAGCTCTATCTGGGAAAGTTCATTTGATTATAAATCAAAAATGTTTAAATATAATCCAAAACCATTTGACAATGACCGATGAGCAGATTATTGAAAATCTCAGTGCATACCACTCAAATGCTAAAGTAGAAAAGGTTTGAATAGAATTTTAAAAATAAATTCTTAAACGATTTAGCCTATTTGGAGGCAGTGTAGAAATATTTAACACGTATGATGTGGGCATTTAAAGACTATTTTTGAAAAGGTAACATATCCTCTTTTCCTAAAATTTAAAAGTCCCTTATGTTAAGGAGCTATTAGGCACCTAGACGTGCATAAATGTGGGATTTTCATATCCCCTGATCTTTATACCTTTTAGGAGAATGCCCATTTCGATTGGTGCGATGATGAGCAATGATTTGGTTAACAAGTTGACATTTTATTTCTTATTGCGATTAATGAGAGTCTGAATACGAAAGGAATTGACTTTCCCTCCCTGTGCCAAAGGCCTATGCACATTGCCTGAATTTCTCGTTTCCACTGTATCTCATGCTATGGGTTAATATACTGCAGTGCAGTGTATATAGCATAGTATTTCCAATGAGTCTAAAGGCCAAAGTTGTATGTGGCTGAATTTTCACTGGGTCAGAGCGCAGATAAACACAGGAATGTTCAACTCTAGAACTCTCTTTGTCTGGTCATAGGACATGGAGGAACCTTCCCTAAACATGTTCAATAGTAACAGTGATACTTTAGATACTATACTATCTAGATGCTTTAGATACCATACTATACTAGATACTCTAGAACCCCACAGCTTCAAAATAATTTTTATATACATTACTTCATGAGATCTTTACAATAACCCTGGGAGGAAGGCGAGGTGAGGGTTCAGCTATTCCATTTTTACAGATGAGGAAACGGAAGCCCAGTATAAGTAGCAGAATTGGACCTAAGGATCCAGGTCTTCCTGTTCCTCGTCTTGATCCAAAGACTTTCTGCTTTCTGGGATCCTTTGTGGTAGAAGCTAGAACCTACTCTAAAATAGATCTCCCTCCTTTTGCATAAACATCGCCCTTTTCTACACACAACCCTCCTTCCTGCCATTCTCATCCAACCAGTAACTTGAGCTAGGACAGGAAATGAATGAAACTTGTCTCGCCTTTTCCCGGAGCTTCCGCTCCTTCCGCTCCTGCACCGTGGTCAGGTAGTTGACGGCTGCGTACTCCAGCACCGAGAGGAACACGAACACAAAGCTGACCCAGAGGTAGATGTCCACCGCCTTGATGTAGGACACGCGGGGCATGGAGGCGTTCACGCCCGTGATGATGGTGGACATGGTCAGCACGGTAGTGATACCTGCAACATCCAGCTCTAGTTCAGCCGCCGACAAGGGTACAGAACTGCTCCCACAGTCCACTGAGTCACCGTGTTATATTCTCCATCTCTTAAATCTAACGAGAAATCCCCGGGGCATGGAAACATCCATGCTGAGGATCTGCCCCACAGGCAGCAGGCAGCCCCCCTCCTGGCCAGCTCACTGCTGGTCCTCTTTCATTCTACGCCCCTTGGGGGACTGGGTCTCTGCGATATGGCTGACCACATCAGCAGGGCTTCACGGAGGACCCGTCCAGATGTGGAATTTGAAACAGTGAGTAAAGGACACCACTGAAGGAAACTTCCCACACCACAAGGAATGGCCTCATTCTCTCTCTGGGCCACGTTAAGTCTCTGAAGACTGTGGAAATTCCCGGAAGCCTGCATGCTAGTTTCTTCCTCGCTGTGCCTTGCAGGTTAAACCCTCACATTTCTGGGAGCCCAGCCTGATTTTGTCCAGATTGACAACGATGAGCTGTTACGGTTCACTCTGGAATTTAGGGTCTGCAAGGACTAAAACCACAACTCCAGGGCATACAGCCCTTTCCCTCCCCCAAGTCTCCTGATACAGGCCCTGCTTTCAAACTCTCACTCTATGCAAACAAGGCCAACAAAAAAAATTCTTGTATTTACAAAATAAGTTTTTGGCATTTGCAGAATTGTCTTATTCATCGACGTAGTGAGCTCTAACACTGCTGGTAGTGGACATCTATTCCCCAGACAAGCCTTTTCCTTCTGAAATGACTCGAGCAAAGCCGATGCAGTTGTAGCTCCCTGTGGTTTTCATAAAATAGTCTAGGAAGCTGAGAGCAGTGTGGGAACAGTGAGGGCAAGAAGCAGGAGGCAAGTCTGCTCCTTTTGGCTCTGGCAGCCAATCAGTTAAGAACTCTGAATAATGATTTTACTTTTTCTTTCTTTAAAAAAATTTTTTTTTTTTTTTTACTGTTTATCTTTATTTTTGAGACACACAGAGAGAGAGCATGGGTGGGGGAGAGGCAGAGAGAGAGGGAGACACAGAATCGGAAGCAGCTCCAGGCTCTGAGCTGTCAGAGCCCGACGCAGGGCTCGAACTCGTCACCTGCGAGATATTGACCGGAGCTGAAGTCGGATGCTCAACCAACTGAACCACCCAGGCGCCCCTACTTTTTCTTTTTATAGTGATCAGTTATGAAAAAATAACCACCCTATCACACCTTATCACATGCTTTTACCCAGTGAAACTCTGGCAGGCACAGCTCTGCGGTCGATCCAAAAGGACACCCAGGACAGCATGACCATCAGGGTGGCAGGGAAATAGGTTTGGAGCAAGAAGAAGAAGATGTGGCGTCGCAACGTGAAGTTAATGTACAGACGGTTGTACCAGCCTGGGGGACACAGGAGGAAGTGAGTGAGGTTCAGTGAGAGAGGCAAAAACAAACTCCTTCCCTGGGTTCCCCCATATTGCTCTCATCTCCAGCAGAAAGTTCAAAGTGAATGATCATTGACTTAATAGAATATATCTCCTTTCTAAAATCGAAGCCCTCTCTCCTATAAACACATTTATTTATTCAATATTACCTAATTTCTCTCCATAGCACTTTGGGAAAAGGTAGAGAGATCTAGGTTTAGCTGCTTGTTTGGTATTTGTTATTTGCAAACCAGGACCATATTTCCTGAGGACTCACAGCTCAGGAACCTAAGACGGGGGGACTGGTTCTATTTTATTGATTCCAATACCAGTGAGGCAGGAGCCCGCAGAGCTGGGATCTTATCACTATTCCCTTTGTTGTAGATTATCAGCTGAGCCAACCTCCACATACATCACAAGATGAGTGGTTGTAAACAAAGACTAAAATGGTAAGGCTTCAAATGATCCACAAAATCGATACCCAATCACTGGGACCACAGATGGTGGCAAGGACAGTATAAATGTATAAAGTGGACTGAAACTGTGTGCACACACCTACCCCACTCCCATCTCAGCCCAGCCTGGGATGCTGACTCAGTAGCTTGCAAGAGGGCCCAGAAATCTGTTTGTCAAGCACACTGCCCTGATGGTTTGGATGCAGGAGGACCTCAGGCTGCACCCAGAAAAATGCTGCTGAGGAAGGGGACAAAGCCCAACTGGCTGGCATGGAAAGATAGTACTGAGTCAGGGAAAGGAAGGGGTGGATCAATAGGGAAAGGTTGGAACAATAGGATGGGTCCATTAGAAGCTTGGCACATGGTTTACTATGTAAGTTCCTGGGTTATTTCAATGAGGTAGGTGCTTTCAGTGGAGTGGATAAATAGAAAGTACTCTTCAACTATGACAGAAACTCCCAATCCTTTATTCATACCACAGCGCTTACCCAGTCATGTCAGATTTTCCACACTTAAATTGGCACCCATGAAGCAAATCACATTGTTCCTTAGGTTTGCACAGGGTTTTTCTGGAAAGGCTGAGAGTTGCCCTCATTCTGCTAAGGACTATTCCACTATCCTTTCCTTGGAAGAAAATCAGGGAGAGTTGCCTTGGAAACACTAGGAAGAAACCAGGATCCTTAAAAATGTATACTCTGGGGGTGCTTGGGTGGCTCAGTCCTTTGGGCTCCCAACTCTAGATCTCAGTTCAGGTCATGATCCCAGGGTTGTAGGATCAAGGGATCAAGCCCCATGTTGGGCTCCATGCTGAGCATGGAGTCTGCTTAAGATTCTCTCTCTCTCTCTCTCTCTCTCTCTCTCTCTCTCCCCTTCTTTCCTCTCTCCCCCACTCATGCTCTCTCTGTCTTTCTAAAATAAAGAAATAAAAGGGAGCGTGGGTGGTTCAGTCTGTTGAGTGTCTGACTCTTGATTTTGGCTCAGGTCATGATCTCATCATTTGTGGGATGGAACCCTGCATCAGGCTCTATGCTGACAGCACAGATCCTGCTTGGGATTCTCTGTCTCCGTCTCTCTCTGCCCCTCCCCTACTTGTGCGCGAGGGCGTGTGCATGCATGCACTCTGTCCCTCAATAAAAAAAGAAAAAATATTTTTAAAAAACAGTGGCACATAATAAAAAGTTATGTAAGACATTCTTAAAATTGGTTTTAGAAAGAGAGTTGGTTTGAACTTACCAAGAAGATATGAGAAAAGAAAATTCTGTGGACATACATATCGACAGAAAAGGGAAGAAAGGGATGAGGACAAGCACTGTGGGCATAAAGTGAAGAAAGCTTGAGCTGTCTAAACACTAACACAACCTTGACTGAGGCTCGAACTTTCTCCACGTTTGATGTTGGGGACAGAGGGGTGTGTGAGGGGCAGATGAACAGGGAGATGGTGGCCATGTGGGGGCAGAAAGTAGAACAAAAGCTTTCCACAGAAGAGCCTGGGCTTCCCAATACACAAAGAGTAATTAAGTGAGAAGTCCTCTAGGGTCCTGTAGCTACCACAGGGCTATCGTGGGTTGAATTGGGATATGTCCAAGTCCTAACTCCCAGTATCTGTGAATGTGAGCTTATTTAGAAATAGAGTCTTTGTACATGGAATCTAGATGAGACGAGGTCATATTGGATTAGGATGGGCCATAATCCAACAACTGGTGTCCTTAAGAGAAGAGGGAAGTGTGGACAGAGAGACACAGAAACAGCAGCATGTGAAGACACAGAGAGGGACGCAGGGAGAATGCCATATGATAACAGAAGCTGACATCAGAGCAATGCAGCACCCACCAGAAACTAGAAAGAGACAAGGAAAGGTTCCTCCCTAGAGCCTAAGGGAGGCGCATGTCCTGCAGACTTCTGGCCTCCAGAACCTTGGCAAATACCTTCCAGTTGTTTCAGGCACCCAGACCATGGTACTTTATTATGACAGCCCTCTGAAAACTACTACAAGAGCTCACAGTGAGATTAGAAAGGGACTGACAAGTGCATCCTCTCAAAACTTCAGACACAGCCCAGGGTCCAGGATGAGTTACACCAAGCATTAAAAATAAATCTATAGATTGAAATATAAGTAATAAATACATTTCCTCGGAAAGCTATCATCTATATCATTAAGTCAAATAAACTAGATTACCGAACAGCATGTAAAACATGACCCCACAACTGTGCAATTACATAATTAAAGCAAGATGTTTGCAAGGGTGTGTTCCACTTCGTTAGGAGTGGTTGCCTCTGGCCATGAGAGACATGACAGCAACTTTTTAAAACCCTGCTTTTAAGTGCTGCTAATGTTTGGTAGAACTATATGTTATTTAATAATGCAAATTCATTTTCATTAGAAAGGGAAAAGTTTAAGGTTGGAGAATTCTCATGTGTTTTCTTCCACATTTGAATTAGACCATGGCAAACATTAGCTACCAGTGCTGCTGTAGAAGGCCAGTCTGGAAGTGGTGTGAAATTTCTGAATCAGAAACTGAGACAGGGAGATCTTCTCATCTGTTTTCAGGGATTCATCCCCATTCTTCCAATACAGCATCAGATCTTCATCTGTATATGCATCTTTGGGGAGAGGAAAATAAGTTAATTTGACTCCTTTGATTCTGACGCAGGCTGAAACAACAGGGAAATCCTACACCAGCTTCGGTGAGAACAGGTCTTAACACTGGCAGGCAGTACGTGGTCTCACGTTACTAAAATGGCACAAGGATTGGACAGGGAAAAAGGCAAAGATCTGTCATTAAGAATACGGATACTTACAGCTTTCCAGCTCCAAAGAACAGGTCTGGGAGTCCAGGGGAAAGTGGCTGAAGTCCATGTTGCACATGGCAGTGACGGTAATCCTAGGCAACCCAAAAGAGCATATTGGCTCATGCAGTGAGTTATTGGCATGACCAAGAGCAGCTGCCTCCTCACGTCTACTTCAGCAGTTTGGAAATCCCAGTATCTAAGTTGCAGGACCCTAACTTTTAGAGTTCTGTCCTTCCATAAGACATGGCCCAGGTCCCGGCTACTGAGGGTGTTGGCCGTCAGTGGCCCACATCTGCACCCTTCTCTGGGCATTGCCCTCAGCCAGCAGGCTGCCTCCCTCAAGGATGCCTGGGTGGTTATGCCCTCCCCCCACCCTCCACCACCCCAAGGCTATTAGCATTGAATTCTGGTGAAGCATACAAGCAGGCCAAGAAGATGTGGAATGAGCCTGTGTAATACTCATTAGTCCACAAGTCAATCTGCAATAGCACTCAATAAACAGTAGCTATTGTTACCTTTTTTTTTAATGTTTATTTATTTTTGAGAGAGAGAGAGAGAGAGAGTGAGTGAGCAGGAGCGGGGGAGAGGCAGAGAGAGAGACGGAGACACAAAATCAGAAACAGGCTCCAGGCTCTCAGCTGTCAGCACAGAGCCCGACGCGGGGCTGGAACTCATGGACTGTGAGATCATGACCTGACTCTAAGTCTGACGCTTAACTGATTGAGCCACCCAGGCACCCCTATTGTTACCTTTTTTAATCTTTATTACCAACAAACTAGAATCATAGGCTCTCGGGGGTGGAAGGTATCTAGAAGGGCATTGATTCCCCAAACTCATTCGAGCCTAACTAGTCTCCTAGCCTGAGTTTAAGATCCCAGATGACGGGAAGTCACTGGCTACTAGGGTGATCATTTCATCTTTAGAAAGTTCTAACAGGTGTCAGGAGACTTGGACCATCTGTATAGCCCACAAGCCCAATGACGGCGATAAACTCTTCAGGGCCAAAGAGACTGATCATACATAGTAGAATGGCATTAGACAAAGAAACAGTGACCCCATGGGCATTTACCTCATGCTGTACAGCACGTGCCCATCTGGAAACACTCTCAGCATGATGTTGTCAGTGGTGGTGTCATGGGTGAATGACCTTTTGGAATGAACAAAGAAGACATCGGGGACCCAGATCTTCTTTACCAGCCGGCCATCGAAGGTCATGCTCTTGTTGTTGGTGCTGGGAAAAGCCAGCCTCTCATCCTTCCAGTAATGCCGCAGGTACAGGGTCATGGTGAAGTCCTATGGGAGTCCGAGATGACACCAAACAGAAATGCTTGGAAAGCTTCCTTTCTTTTTATTTCTTTTTATTTTTTTTTTTAACATTTATTTATTGTTGAGAGACAGAAGCAGACAGAGCATGAGCAGGGGAGGGGGAGAGAGAGAAGGAGACATAGACTCTGAAGCAGGCTCCAGGCTCTGAGCTGTCAGTACAGATCCTGACATGGGCTTGAACCCATGAATCGTGAGATCATGACCTGAGCCGAAGTTGGACACTCAACCGACTGAGCCACCCAGGCGCCCCAGAAACCTTCCTTTCTTACAGCCAACTCATCATCAACCAATGTAACAGACACCTCAGACTCAGCTTCCAGAGTTGGAGGTGACAGTTCTGCAGCCCTGTAGGACAGTGGCTGCAACAATGGTGCTGCTAGGAAACCGTAGGAAAGAGAATGGTTCATAGTGCATCACGAGGTTGGAGCCCAGGAAACTGAGCAGCCTATCCTTCAGGCTTTGCAAATGAAACCCGCAGCTGTAAGGCGGACAGCCTGACATGGGGGCCAGCAGGGCGGGATTTCCCCAAAGTCCTGCTCTGTCTCACCTCGACTTGTGCACACAGGGCTCCTTACCTATTGGCTAAGCATTCAGTTTCGAGTTAGCGCACACTTGGAGAAACCTGTACCGTCAATGATAGAAACCGTTTAAGAGAGTTTCTACCATTGGTCTTGTAGAATCTTTGAAGGCAGAAGTGTGTCCTGCCCACCATTGAATCCCTAAGCCCTAACTCTGTGCCTGGCAGGGCACATAGTAGGCGCTCAATAGATATTTGCAGGATGGAAAAATGGGGGGCATAGGAATGAATGGATGAAGGGTTGGACAGCTGCATATCTGCTATAATTTCATCCTCAAAGCTCATTCTGCCAAACAGTGTCTCCTTGCCTGCATAGTTGATGCCTTGACCAAGACTCTGACCCTTCTGCCACAGCCAGAAGATGCGAGTGCTAAGTTATAAGTGCAAATAAGTAAATAAGTGCCCCCAAACATCCTCTTCTGGGAGCAAGGATGGAAAGACACCTAGTGGTGGTGGTCTCAGAGCATAGTGCCCACAAACTTCTACTTTACCAGCACACCTGTACATCTTCTGGCTGTCCTGCAGGGTCACCCATGGAAGGCAGCACCCTACCTGCCCAGTCCTCTACTCCCACCTCTTCCTCCTTTTGTGCTGCACTGTTTTAGGTTATGTTTGTAAACCTGTTTCTTCTGCCTCAGGGGCCTTTTTCCTGCTCTTGCTCTGGCGCTCCCCGCACTACTTCTTACCCTTCAAGTCTTAGCTGAAACGAGGCTTCTCCAAAGAGCCCTCCCTCACCACCTGGCCTCGGTGGACCCTGCCAAGGAATGCGTAGGGGAGCGATGCTCAAGGCAGGCACTGGAGAGCAGAAACTACAGAATTTCTGTCTGAAAATGTCCACCTCCCATGCTTCCCCACGTGTGGTTCATCTCACCAGTCACATCACTTGAGGAGTGTGTTCAAAATATAACGTGCTGGGTCCCACTCCCAGAAACTCTGGTTCAGGAAGACTAGGGTGGGGTCCAGGAATGTGCATTTAACCAACTCCCCAAGTTACTTTTACCCATCAAGTCGAGAATCTCTGCTCTAGGCTTCAGTGCACTTGAGCCAACTGAGTGAGTCCCCGTTTTACTCCCTGCGGCCCCTGCTCCACCAACCAGGGGACAGCCTACACCCATGCAGCCCCACCAGCCACGGGTGCTCACAGAACCTTAACCCCAGGACTCCACACCAGAGGCTGCCCCACCAAGGGCCCTGAGTACCATGTCCACTTCCGAGATGCTATCCAGGCTCTCCACCTGCACGTCCACACCCACCGGGATAGCAGGGCCTGCAGAAGAGCAAAGACATCTGGTGAAGGTACATTTCTATCTACCACTGGGTCAACAACCCCAACCCCCTTCCTGGGGGTAGCCTGACTGGAACAGGTGTGAGGCAGTGGCTCGAATTCTATGAGGGGTTTTTTCTTGCTACTTCCTGACATGTTGGGTGCCTCAGCTTTCTTCCTGAGGGCAGGGACTGTGTCTGCCCTATGTTGCCTTTCCTGGGCCAGAGAGAATGTTTAACCCATGCTTGTTGGATGAACTGATGAACTGGATTACTACTTTCTACATCCCAGGGTTATCTCTGTAGGGTCAAGGGAATAATGCTCTAGTGCCTGAATAGGGACCCTGGTCAATTGTCCTCCTGTGACATCTATAGAGGACAGATAGTGCCTAATGGCCTCTGATTTGGGCTTGGGACACCTGCATGCCCAGGGCTAGATTTGTTCGATTATTCAAACTCTACCTACAGAGGACCTAACAGATACCTGGGATCCTGCCCTCTCGAAATCTTCAGTCTGCTGTGAGACAAGATCTCTGTGCAGTCAGATCGCTGCAAAAGACATAACTGTACAAGATTTTTAAACCCTTTCAGGTCGTGTCAGATGAGAAGTAGGAGAATACATAGCACAGGGGCTTGACACTCAATTCCACCTGGCCTGTGGCAAGATTTCCAAAACCATGTTTAGCGGTGGGTTTATCTGTGGCTTCCTGTTCTATGTCTTGGGCTGGATGATGGTTACACTCACTTTGTGACAACTTAGTGGGTTGCCCACTTTAATCTGTGTACTTTGTGTGTGTATGTTATACTTCCATAAAATGTTTCTTAGATTTTAAGATTTTTAAAAAACTTTTTAACATTTGTTTATTTTTGAGAGAGAGAGAGAGAGAGAGAGAGAGAGAGAGAGAGGGCATGAGTGGGGAAGGGGCAGAGAGAGAAGGAGACACAGAATCTGAAGCAGGCTCCAGGGGCAGAGCCCGATGCGGGGCTCGAACTCACAAACAGTGAGATCATGACCTGAGCCGAAGTCGGATGCTTAACCGACTGAGCCACCCAGGCGCCCCAGATTTTAATATATTTTTAAAATCTAGAATGGAGAAAGCCAAAAATTTGTGTTTATCAAGCATATTAACACATGCTATTATAGTTATGGACAAAAAAAAACATCTCTGAGAGTCAGGTGGCAGGTGGACAGAGGGCATGAGGCCAGCCCGGTGGCACCTGGAGCCTGTGAACCCTGGCCAGGGGGTGCAGAATGAGGGCACGCTGACCCACTGTGGTCTGAGCAGGGAGAACCTTAGGGTGGCTGGAGGAGTCTGGGTCTTAGGAAGAGACCTAAGGTCTGGGAGGGACCAGAGGGTCTGGAAGGTCTGGAAGGCACCAAGACTTTGGTCATGGGCTGGGAAAAAGGGTGGGAGACTCTGACATGGAGTAGGAACCAGAAGGCTCAATACTCAGTTCTAGCCCAAACTGGGGGGCCAAGGGTCCTCATGGAGGTAGCCTAGAGCATTGGATGGGCTCACCAACTCCCACAAATGTCCCCCGTACACCTGCTAATACTTGCAATCCCACCATTGAAGATTCGTTTTTTGACCGAGTCTAATAGAATGGAAGAATTTTATTTATTACTAGTGGAATTTAATCGGTATTTCCTATGTTCTGAAACATGAAAGTAAATGAATACAATGCTTTATTTTTTATTTTTACTTTTCCCTCTCGGATAAATTAGGGGGTAAGTTGATCTTTTTATTTTCTCGTATTTTTCAACTGAGAGCTTAGGTCAGGGCCCGTGAGACGTCCCTGCTCTAACAGCTGTGTTCTCTTTTTATTCTAGGCTCCCAGGGTGCTTTGAAGGTGCCAGAGTGCAATGTTCAGTGTGGGGAGGAGGCTCTCTCCTAGGTCTGACTGGTCTGCCTTTCTCCCCCAGGGGGCTTGCAACATGAGGGAGAGTCTGCGGGCAGCCTGGCCAGGGTCCTCTCCTAGTACCCAGACCCTGCTCCCTTTCGTGGGGCTATGTGCCCCCAGCATTGCCATCGGGGAAGTGGGGCTGGTTAATTCCTTCATCCTCTGGACACTTTGTTGCCAGAGATGTTAAAACAGACCAGAGTCTGAGCTCTTAACCCTGGCACCACTGCCTCTCATGGATGTGTGCTGTACTTGACCGGCTCTCCTTTCCCCCTCTCCCTTTCTCTAAAGTGCCACGGGATCTGCAACATCAGGTCATTCCAAGAGCCAAAGGAAAGAAACAATACAGCCATCGCCCTCTTTGAACCTACTTCCCAGTGGCCCGGTTTTCAGGTAATGGGCACGGTGTATGAATAGGAGCTGGTTTTGGCAAAGGACATTTTCAAGATAAAATATATCAGCTTGCTTGGAGCCTGTTACTGTGTCTCTCTGTTCTCAGGGCCTGCCCTGCTCTCCACAGCTGCCCTAAGAGAAATGTGATAATGCCTGTGAGGATGACGTCAGTGCTCCGGAGGCACTGCCCACGTGGGAGTGCAGGTCAAGTTCTCAGGAGACCTGGGTCATTGGAGGTAAACAATCTGTGTGTTCAGGAGGCTCTAAAGCTATATTCCTAGGGACTCATATCTCAAGTTTGAACAGAACCAACAGCTCTGCCCTCCTTGGTCTGAGTGCAATGGAGTTGACCTTTGCCTTTGACGTGCACTAGTAGGGCTAATGTTTCCAGGCTCTCCTGAACTGTCTATTTTGTGACCCTTCCTAACATGATTTTGGGAGAATTCTTCCAAATTACTGGATTTTCTCCTCCTTTCGTGAACAATTTTATGTTTTGAGTAAGCCTGGGTCCCATAAAGAGACAGAAAAGCCTAGTTAAACTTAGTAGGCATTCATGCTTTGGCCTCTTCACACTGCTACGGATTTTGCTGCTTTAAGAGAGGGATCTGGTAAGCTAAATAGAAGTCACCAGTGGGATTTCATGCAGTATAGCCAATGAGGTGACAAATGCAAGGCAGTATAAGGGAGATACCTGTGTAGTTAAGCATTTTCTCGGTTCTCAGCCTTCCTATCATTTCTCCTCACATGGTCCTAAAAAGCACACTTAGGAATTTATCCATTTTTGAAATTAAAATATATGTCATTTCTTCCCCACTGGCTCCAAGAATAAATATGAGACAGAATTTTCAGACAAACTAAAACAGAGAATTTGCCAACATGTATCCTGTCCTAAATGAAGAGGTTTTTCAAGCTGAAGGAATTTGATCCCAGAGGGAAAGCTGGGGATGCAAAAATGAATAAAGAACAACAAAAATGGTAAACATATGCACAATTCTAAGTAAACACTGACTATGTAAGACAATACTTTATTTTATTTTGAATTTTATTTAAAAAATTCTTAATGTTTATTTATTTTTGAGACAATACTTTATTTTATTTTGAATTTTATTTAAAAAATTTTTAATGTTTATTTATTTTTGAGAGAGAGACAGACAGACAGAGCATGAACGAGGGAGGGACAGAGAGAGAGGGAGACATAGAATTCGAAGCAGACTCCAGGCTCTGAGCTGTCATCACAGAGCCCAAGGCAGGGCCTGAACTAGTAAACCCTGAGATCATGACCTGAGCCGAAATTGAATGCTTAACCAACTGAGCCACCCAGGTGCCCCATAAGACAATATTAATAACGTATTATGGAAATGAAAAAGCTAAACAGAAATGCAAACAAAAATAACATTTAAGTGAGAAAGGGAATAAATGGAGTAAAAGTGATGAGGTCTTTGCATTGTCTAGGAGAACAGTAAAAGTAGCTAATTAACATACTAGTATGATAAGCCAAGAGTTCCTGTTGTTTTCTGGGAAGCCACTGACAAATAGTAAGAGTACGCATGTTCAAAACTAAAATAGGAAAGCCAAAATAGGAATAACCAAAAGTAATCAATCCACAAAAAAACAGAGAGAAAAAAGAAAGAACATAGAATTGGTTGGACAATAAAAAAGACATAGTAGGATGATAGTTTTAAAGCCAACGTATAAATTATTCATAAATAAAAATGGACTAAATGCTCCATTGAACAAACAAACATTGTCCAACTTTAGAATTCAGAAATGCTAAAGTTTGTCAGATGGGATCAAGAAACAAAACCCAACTTTATGCTATTTAAAGAGACACACTGAAAATATAAGATACAGAAAAGTAGAACATGAAATGCAAAAGATAAAACATTCAAATGCTAACCAAAAGAAAATGAGTGTAGCTATATTATATCAATAAAGTAGACAAAGAGATAAATAAAGAGGCGCATTTAGTAATGATAAATGACTCAATTCACCAACAAAATATACATATAAATTTGTGTGCATTTACTGATATAACTTCAGAATGCAAAAACAAAAGTAGACATAATTGAAGGAGAAACAGAAAAATTTACATTTATAGTGGGAGATTTTAATACATCTCTCTCAGAATTTATAAAACAGGTAGACCAAAAACATCCCAGTAAGAGCACATAAGATGAAAACATTTAGCAAACTTGGCATAATGGACATATATAGGACAATGAATGCAAAAACTATATAATAAACATTAATTTGAAGCACTCAGTGAACACTTACAAAAATTTACTATATACAGTGCCAAAGAGCAATTCTGACAACTTTTAAAGGGTTAGAATTTATATAAACTATGAACTCAATGAACGCTAGAAATTAATAACAAAAATATAGCTAGAAGATCTTCATACATTTGAAAATTAAGCAATATACTTCTGGAAAAACTGATGGGTCAGTGCAGACATCATAATGAAAATTTTAACAAAATGATTAAAAGGACTACACATCAAAACTCATGGAATGCAAGCTAAGTGTTTTTTACAGGAAAATGTATAACTTTAACTATCATCTCAGAAAAGAAGAAATGCTTAAATTCAATGAGCTAAGCATCCATCTTTATTTATTTATTTTTTTTAAGCATCCATCTTTAAAACTTAGGAAAAGAAAAGCAATTTAAGTAGATAAAAGGAAATAATAAAAGTAAAAACAGGAAGTATTGAAATAGAAAACAAACACACAATTGAAAGGATACTGTTAAAAGCCAAATATTGATTCTTTGAAAGGACTGGTAAAACTGATAAAACTCTAAAAAGATTGGTCTTGCAAAAAGGAAAGCAAAAATAGCCACTATCAGGAACGAAAAAGGCATCATTGTATATGCTACAAACATGAAAAAAATTAAAGAAGTTATTCTGAGCAACTTTTTGCCAATAACTTTTAAAATTTAGATGAGGGACTCCTGGGAGGCTCAGTCAGTTAAGTGTCCGACTCTTGATTCTTGATTTTAGCTCAGGTCATGATCTCATGGTCATGAGATTGAGCCCTGCATTGCATCAAGCTCCAAGCTGGACAAGGAGCCTGCTTAAGATTCTCCCTCCCCATCTCCCTCTGCCCTTCCTCCTTCCAAAAACAGACAGACAGGTAAGTAACTAACTAACATTAAATAAATAAATAAATAAATAAATAAATAAATAAATAAATAAATAAAATTTAGATGAAATTATCTAATCCCCAAGAATATACAATATACCGACCAACACTGATAAAAAGAGAAATACAAAAACCTGAAAAGTCCTTTAACTATTTTAAAAACGGAGTCTTTAAATTTTCCCACAAAGAAAATGATAGGTCCAGATGCCTTCACCAACAAATTCTAGCAAAGTTTTAGGAGGAAAGAGCACCAATCTTACATAAACTCTTCCAGAAAATATAAAAAGAATATTTAGAAAATCAAAATCCATGTGAAAAGATGTCAAGTTATTTTATGAAGTCAGAACAAGGACTGCACTAGATAGCAAAATTACCAGTCAGTGTCACTCGTGAACATAGAATCAAAGCTCCTAAACAATATAGTAACAGATCACACCCAGCTATATATTAAAAAAAAAAAAAAAAAAAGAAAAGATAAATCACTTCTACATCAGGTTTATTCCAGGAATACAAGGTTGTTTTCACACTGGAAAATCAATCAAAGTCTTCCAACGTTGAATACTAGCAAGCTAAATAATTCACACTAACATTTCTACTGAAAACTAAAAAGCTGGACCAAATATAAAAATTTATTTCTGAAGACTTTGATACTAACAAAATAAACCTAGATGAGGATGTGAGAGGGAACCAGAGTCCCAAGGAGGGATGTTCAATGTTTGGATCCACTTCTCCTGGGGGCATCCGCTAGCTGAGGAAGGCAACTGAGAAGCTGAAGGATGCTTTTGATGGTTTCAGGAAGCTTTGGGGCCGGGATTAGAATCCAGGGCCCACCAAGCAGGCTGCTCCACCTTAGGATCCCCAAAAGTATACCTTAGCAGTGAAGGTAGATAGGCCCTTGCGGGATATGTAGCTCAGCTTCAAATCACATCAGTCCCTACTCTGTCAGTAGGTTGAAGTTATCTGGAGTGGTAGTGGCCTCAGGCAGCACAGAGTATTCGTGCTGCCAGGCACCTGGTATAAATAAACAGAAATCCACTCTGGAGGAAGATAACACCATCCCAGGTGTTATCTTCAATTATATCTATTAAAAATATCATAAATATAATATATAGTTCATAATAAAAATAACCAGGCACACAATAAGACATACACAATAACCAGCAGAAAAAAATAGAGAATAGGAACAAGGGGATTTAGATATTGAAATCACATCAACTTTAAAATATCTTAGTGTGGGGGCACCTGGGTGGCTCAGTTGTTTAAACATCCAACTTTGGCCTAGGTCATGACCTTGCCATTCCTGAGTTCAAGCCCTGCATCAGGCTCTATGCTGACAGCTCAGAGCCCGGAGTCTGCTTCAGATTCTGTGTCTCCCTCTCTCTCCCCGTCCCTCCCCCACTCTCTCTCTCTCTCTCTCTCTCACTCTCTCTCCCTCTCTCTCTCTCTCTTAAAAATAAATAAACTCTAAAAAAAAATACAATTAAAAAATATCTTAGTATACTAAGTGAAATAGATTAAAAAATTAAGATTTGGAAATTCTTCTTAAAACTGTAAACTATAAAAATAGAATCAATCAATATAATCCTTCATATTAACAGAAAAAGCCTTTGCCAAAGTCAGTGCCCATTTATGATTTTTTTAAACATAGGAATAGAAGAGAACTTCCTGAATCTGAAAAGAGATAACTACCAAAAAATAGCTACAATAAATATCATATTTAATGGTAAAGTGTTGTAAGTTTTCCTTTAATATTGAGAATGGGATGAGAATATAAATGCCACTTCTATTCAATATTGTATGGAAAGGACTAGACAGCACAATAAGGCAAGAAATGAGAAAAAGTTATGAGGACTGGAAAAAAAAGAAACAAAAGTGCCATTATTTGTATAAGATTAGACATATAATTTTTTAAATTAGCAGATAAGTTATTAGAATTAATAAGAGACTTTAATAAGGATGTTGAATACAGAGTCAATATACAAAAGTCAAAGTTAGAAAAGGAAATTTGCAAAAGTGCCTTTAACAATTGCATCAAAAATACCTAGGAATAAGTACCTAGAGAAAAATCTAGCAAAATATCTGAATGTCCTCTATGAAGTAAACAATGAGATATAATAGAGAGAAATTAAAAGACATAAGTACATGGAAAAATAGATCATGGTCCTGGGTTGGAAGTTTCAATATTGTAAAAATATTAATTATCCCATATTGATCTACAGACTCAATGCAATTCTAATCTAGATCTCATTAGATTTTCCTATGGAACTTGACAAAATGCTTATCAGGAAATTCAAAGCAGCCTTTCTTGAAGAAAAACAGGGTGGGAGGATGTGCTTCAGCAGGTATCCTGATTTATTACAGAACCACAGTAAAGAGGAAGTAAAGAATTGGCATAAAAATGAACCAGTTGACAAAATGGAACAGAATGGAGAGTCCAGAAGTAGAAATACACATTTGAGGACATTGACTTATTATTTTTGTTTTTGAGAGAGAGAGAAAGAGAGCGCAAGTGGGGGAGAGAGGCAGAGGGAGAGAGAGAGAATCTCAAGCAGGCTCCACACTCAGTGCAGAGTCTGAAACAGGGCTCAGTCTCATGACCGTGAGATCATGATCTGAGCCGAAATCAAGAATTGCATGCTCAACTGACTGAGCCACGCAGGCGCCTGAGAACATTAATTTATTATAAAGATATCACTGCAGGTGATTGGAGAAGGAATATATCTTTAATAACCAATGCGGGGACAATTGGAAATACATATGCAAATCATGCAATATGCAAAATAACTCCAAGTGGATTATAGATCCAGATGTGAAAAGCAAAACAACAAAGCTCCAGAAGGTAATCAAGGGGAATATATTCTTATCTCAGGATAGCAATATACTTATCGAGACACAAAAACACTAACCATAAGAAAAGATCAATAGATTTACACTGAAATTAAGATTATCTGGCAAAACGAATATTTGGCATTAGAAGTCAGGATAATGGTTGCCCATGGTGGAAGGATAATTATAGGGAGAGGAGACTTCTGGAAATACTGTTTCTTGATCTAGATGCTCATTACAAGAAAATGTTCACTTTTAGATAATTCGCTAAGCTGTACGCTTATGATCTGTGTACTTTTCTGTATATATGTTACAATCCAATAAAAAATTTTTCACTGAAGAAATCAAGAACTCCTGTTTATCAAAAACCACCACTGGCAAAAAGCTCGCATGCAGAATATATAAATAATTCTTAAGAGTCCCATTAAGAAAAAGTCAGACAACCCAATACAAAAACAGCCGAGACTTCAAACAAACATTTCAAAAAAGAGGAAATAAATCACAGACACACAAAATAGACATAACTCCATTTGAAACACAATGAGGTATTACTACTCAAACTAGTCAAATTGATCAGAGTCTCAACTTAAACCCCACCTTTCTTCTAGAAGGATTTCCCCAACCCCCTAATTGAGGTTGCCGGACCCCACCGTGTCCTGTTCTTTTCCTACCAGAACACTCATCCACCCCCCCATCAACCACTGGGGAGGAGGGTTGTCTTTCTGCTTTGTCAGCCTCCAAACTCTGCACCCTCACCCCCACACATTAGAGTAGGGTGGGGCAGTGATCATATTAATAGATAACAAGACCTGAAGTCAATGGCATGAGGTTCCTCTGAAAGTGTAGAAGGAAGAAGAGGAAGGGAGGATGTTGCAGGTTCTGTGGTCCCACAGGTGGAGAAGAGAGGGGTCATTTGCCAGCCTGGATTAAGGAGGCAGGTCCCTGAGTCCCCCCACTCCTATCTTCCCCAACCAGTTTGTCAGTGGGTGGAGGAGCCTCTGCTATAGGAATGAATGATCAAAATCAGAAAGTGGAAGACAAGCCCGAGAAAGCCACCTTGCTCTCATGGGGGCCAGAAGAGAGAACAGGCTCTGGAGAGGATCAAGGCCCATTTCTCTGTTCCTATGGTGCCCCACCTGGCCTTGCATTCCCTCCTCAGCCCTCCCTCGGTACCCTTCATGCCACCTTCCAGCTGCCCCTGACTGCTTTGTCATGTCTGTGATTTGTCACTCTCCACCAGTGCCCTCATGTGGAGATCATCTGTGCAAGGCAGGCAGGGGTAGTTATCCTGAGCTCATGGAGCCCCTAGGGACAGGTGCAAGCCTTCTGCGAACCTTCTGAAATTACATAAAAAGTAAGCATGCGTGTGTGTGTGTGTGCATGCACGCCCATGTAACAGAGATTATCATTATTCAGGGAAACAAACAGATTTTCAAAGGACTCTGTGATTCAAAAGAGTCAAAAAATAAACCTACTGTGGTAGCCAGGAGTTGGATTTTGGTCCCATCATCCACCAGCAGTGTGACCTTGGGCATACATAATTTCTCCGTGCCTTGGTTTCCTTATCTGTAAATAGGTGTAATTATATACCAGCTTCATACGGTTGTCATGAGGATTGAATGTGTTAATCCATGGAAAGCCCATGTAAGGGTTTGGCATATAAGATGTTCTATAATTAGTTATATGATCATTGCCATTATTATTGTGGCCTATCTCACTTACCCAGAGGGTAGAGCCTGAAACTTACTCATTGTATTTCCCTCAGCACTCACAGAACAGAGAGCCTGGCCTGAGGAGGGCTTAATACACGTTGGGGGAAGGAATGACTGCCAACCTCTTAGCCCTGGTTTCTAGTCACTGAGGGGCCACACTGTAGACCCAATTCTGCAAGGAAATCGCAGGTACCCATGGTGTTCTGCCTGCCACACCAGTGTCACTGCCCACTGACCCTGGACTCCAAACGGCCAAACTCGGGTCCTGGACTATCACCCAGCCCTAGCCATAGGTGAAGCGTGGCTTCACTCACCTTCAGCAATGTGAGCAGAAATAAACTGCTCCAGACTGTGCCACAGGACAAAATGGGGAAACCCAACAACAGAAAAATCTCTGTGGGCCACACTTGAAGAAGGGCTGGCAGTTATTAGCAACGCATGCTCCCAGGTACTAAGGAGTTAAAACTTGCCCCATTAAAGGGAGGGAAAAAACACATCAAGGGTTTGTCCAAAGAAACACTGTGGTCATTGAATTAATCCGGCTCATGTGGCAGTCTTTTTTAAATTAATTAATTTTTTAATTCCAGTGTAGTTAACATACAGTGTAATATTAGTTTCAGGTGTACAATATAGTGATTCCACATTTCCATACATGACTCAATGCTCATCATGATACGTGTACTCTTAATCCCCTTCACCTATTTCACCCATCCCCCACTCACCTCCCCTCTGGTAACCATCTCTTTGTTCTCTATAGTTAAGAGTCTGGGGTTTTTTTGTCTCTTTTTTCCATTTGTTTTTTTAATTCCATATCTGAGTAAAAGCATATGGCATTTGTCTTTCTCTGACTGATTTATTTCACTTAGCATTATACTCTCTAGTTCCATCCATGTTGTTGTAATTGGCAAAATTTCGTTCTTTTTTATGGCTGAATAATATTCCACTACATACACACACACACACACACACACACACACACACCACTTCTTTATCCATTCCTCTATTGGCGGACACTTGGGCTGCTTCCATAATTTGGTTATTGTAAATAATGCTGCAGTAAACATAGGGGTACATTTATCTTTTTGAATTAGTATTTTCACTTTCTTTGGGTAAACACCTAGTAGTGGAATTACCGGATCACATGGTAGTTCTATTTTTAATTTTTTGAAGAACCTCTATAGTATTTTCCACAGTTTACATTCCCACCAACTGTGCCTAAGGGTTCCTTTTCCTCCATATCCTCAACAACACCTGTTGTTTCTTCTGGTTTTGATTTTAGTCATTCTAACAGGTGTGAGGTAGTATCTCATTGTGGTTTTGATTTGCATTTCCCTGAGGATGAGTGACTTTGAGTATGTTTCCATGTGTCTGCAGGCCACCTGGATGTCTTCTTTGGAGAAATGTCTGTGTCTTCTGTCATCTGGCAGTATCTTTTCAAAGATACTGTCTTTTCAAAGTCTTTTCAAAGCCTCTTTTTATAATGAAATCTCAGACTTGTAGTAAAATTAATTGAAACAAACAAACAAGACCTTAATGCTGGTCACTTCAGCATTCTTCTTCTTACTTTAGTATTTTATCTTATTCTTTTTAAACTTTTTTTGTTTATTTATTTTTGCGAGGGAGACAGTGTAAACGGGGGAGGGGGAGAGAGAGGGGGAGACACAGAATTGGAAGCAGGCTCCAGGCTCTGAGCTGTCAGCACAGAGCCTGACGTGGGGCTCGAACTCACAAACTGTGAGATCATGACCTGAGCCAAAGTCAGATGCTTAACCAACTGAGCCACCCAGGTGCCCCGTTACTTTGGTATTTTAGGTGTCACAGTCTTTCAGAGATCAATCAGCATTGCAGCTGACTCTCAATAAGACCTTCCAGTGTGAGTGTTTCCTGGTTCACCACACCTTCCCTGACTGACTGGTTCATTCATTCCAACCCACACTGTCCGTGTCTCCCAGACCACACAGCTGGGAATGTGGAGATCAAGAAGGCACGGTTCCTTCCTCCAGGAGACTAAAATCCACTAAGAGGGACAATGAGCTCTGTGATAATAGGAGCAAAGCTCAATTAATTCTAACCAAAGGCACTGTAGAAAATTTCACAAAAGAGACAGCTTTTGATTAATTCTGAGGCACTGGAGAGAGTGTCACCATAGGGACAGCATTTGGGCTGGGCTTTGAGGCACTGGTTACTTCTAACAGGTAGCGAAGGGAAGAAGGACGTTTCAGGTTGCGTGTACAGTGTCAGGAGGTACAGGGGAGCAAGGTGGATAATTAACTCACACTTCTCAAATGTGGGGGAAAAAAGGCAGCTTTTTGACCTTTCTCGCAAAAAAGATCATGCGTCAAAGTGTGAAAATTTTTCAATTACCAACTAACAGCAGCTCAATCTAGTCCTGTTTCTAATTTCTTCTCACTTTAGTTGACCTTGCATCATGGAGGAGAAAAGGGCCCTTGCATCCATGCTGGCTGGCCTCTGCCATGAAGTGCTTGGCCCAATCAACCCCTGGACTGGTGTTTGCCGAGATGCAACAGACTCCATGGTTCTTTTGGTAAATCCGTGGTCCTGCCTTTGGCCTCCAGTAGCAAAACTCTCCCACCTGGTGACCTCTGTGTCCAGATCTAAAGTCTGTGCTGGTCCTATAATAAACCCCATATCCCCCTTGTCTTACAGAGGCTCCGTGTCCTTGTCTCAGGCTGCCAGTCTCTTGGGTGACTGTGGTAGAAAGCTTACCAGTGTGTTACACACCATGGTCACACTCACTGACAGCAAAGGAGGGTTCTCTTATGCCCAGTGGCTGCCAACACTTGTCATGATCCAACTTTCTAAGGTTTGTCAATCTGATGGGTATAAAATTCTTTCTCAGTGTTGTTTTAATTTCTATTTCTCCAATCACCAATATGTTTGAGCACCTTTAAACACTTGTAGCTTCAGAATTTCATCTTCTATGAATTGCTTGTCATCTGTTTTTCTACTGGATTTTATTTCTTCTCATCTGTTGTCAGATCTTGGTTTGCTAAGAATTCTTAGCATCAACAGGTGTTCTTCTTTATCAAGAGCTTTTCTGTATCTATTTAGATAATCCCATGATTGCCAAAATTACAAAATGACATTTGTACATACAATTTGTGATAGTGAAATTCTGGAAACAACTCACATATTTTTCAATAAGACATTGATCAAATGAAGTATGGTAGATCCATACCATGGAATAATAAGTAACCATTAAAAAGATGAAGAAGTTCTTTGTGAACTAATAGGGAGAGATTCCCAAAATATATTGCTGAGTCAGAAAGAAAAATCAAGTGCAGAAGAGTATGTATAGCAACTAACAATTGTCCAAAAGATGGGGTGGGGAGAGACCATGTGCATATTTACTTGCATATGCATAAAAGAATTTGGAAGGACACGCAAAAGGTTTTCATAGACATCTGGAGCAACAGAAGGTTGACTCCCTGGCTCTGTGTGACCCAATCACATCTGAGGGAGGATTGCATCTGGAACCAGGAATACCCCTGTGAATAGCATAGAATAGCACCTCATTATTGAAGTGGGGTGGGGGTAGGGAGCACTTTGCGATGACACCATGTCAGGAGCTATCGAAGGACATGGGATATTGATCTTGCAAAATTTAAAAACATTGGACAGTCTTCAATGACTTGAAGGGTTTTCACATGGAAGAGATATTTTCTGAATGGCAGCATTATTGTGTCAGGCAAGGTCCTATGTATAGAAGCCTCGGAAAGACAGACTGGCACTTAAAATGATTTAAAAAAAAAAAACTAAAACAAAAAACCACCTCTATAATGGTCATACTGTTCCAAGAGGAACATGGTCACTTCATACACTGTATGATTCCCTCTATATGAAGCTCAAGAATGAGCAAAACTAATTCATGGAGATAGAAGGCAGCATAATGGTTACCCTCGGGAGACACCAGCTGGGAGGAGATATGAGGCAGACTTCTGAGAAGCTGCATAGTGTTTTCAAGGATAATTGTTTACACATGTAAAGATTCACCTTATATATATTTGTGATAGGCCCCCCAGAGTTGCTTATATCCTAATCCTCAGAACTTGTGAATGTTAGGCACCATGGCAAAGGGGAATTTAGGTTCCAGATAGAATTAAGGTTGCTATTCAGCTGCCCTTAAAATAGGGAGAGCAGCCTTAATTATCCAGATGGGCCCAATGTAGTCACAAGGATCCTTAAATGTAGAAGAAAGAGAAGAGGTCAGAGTGATGCAACGTTTGAAGAACTTACCCAGCTGTTCCTGGCTTTAAAGACAGAAGAAAAAAGCCAGGAGCCAAGGAATCTGGGCAGCCAAGTCAGAAAGGGCAAGAAAACAGATTCTTTCTGAAACCTCCAGGAAGGAGCACAGCCCTGCTGACACCTTAATTTTAGCCAAGTGTGACCCATTTAGGACTTCTGAACAACAGAACTGTAAGATAATAAATCTGTGTGGTTTAAAAAATTTTTTTAAATTTTTTTAATGTTTATTTATTTTTGAGAGACAGAGACAGAGTGCAGGCAGGGAGGGACAGAGAGAGAGAGGGAGACAGAATCCAAAGCAGGCTCTTAGCTCTGAGCTGTCAGCACAGAGCCAGACATGGGGCTCTAACCCACGAACCGTGAAATCGTGACCTGAGCCAAAGTTGGACGCTCAACCGACTGAGCCACCCAGGTGCCCCTAAAAATTTTTTTAATGTTTACTTTTAAGAGAGACAGAGACAGAACACGAGTGGGGGGAGGGGCAGAGAGAGAGGGAGACACAGAATCTGAAACAGGCTCCAGGCTCTAAGCTGTCAGCGCAGAGCCTGATACGGGGCTCGAACTCACTAACAGCAAAACCATGACCTGAGCCGAAGTCAGATACTTAACCGGCTGAGCCTCCCAGGTGTCCGAATCTGTGTTGTTTTAAGTCTCTAAATTTGTGGTAATTTGCTAAAGAACCTACAGAACACTACCACGATGCTTACCTCAAGAAAATATTTTTGTAGAGACCAAGAGAGTGTCCTAGTGGACGGGGGAGAATCTGGAATAGGCACAGCTGCCCCTGTGTAAACGATGAAGAACGTGTTCGTGGAACACCTCAGTAAGTACAGGGTTCCCCTTCCACCGCTGACTCACCAAGGAAACAGCCTTGATCGCCTATTCTTTGTGAAAACAAGTTTGCCTGTGAGCAGCCTTGCCCTTTGTTGCAGGTCCTGTGCTTAACAATTTTGGGAAACCTCTCAGATATTCATCACTAAGAAAGGTTCAAAAGGCCTATGCAGGTGCTGAGTTGGCAGAGACCCCACGGAAGGAAGTGGCTACTGTGGACTGAATGTTTGTGTCCCCTCATGTCCCCAAATTCACATGTTGAAGCCTAGTTCCCCATGTGATGGTGTTAGGAGGTCGGGGCCTTTGGTAGGTGAGTAGTACATGAGGGTAGAATCTCCTCAAATAGGACCAGTGCCCTTGTAAGAAGAGACCAGAGAGCTTGCTTCTCTCTCCCTCAACCTCGTGAGGACACAGTGAAAAGGCCACACATGGAAACCAGGAAGAGGACGCTCATCAGGAACCACATCGGACGGCACCCTGATCTCAGACTTCCAGTCTCCAGAACTGTGAGAAACAAATTTCTGTTCTTTAAGCCATCTGTGGTATTTTGTTAAAACAGGATTTTTGGTGTTAGGACTTTAGGATCTAGGCTGGACTCAATCAGGGCCTCTTCCTTCATGAGCCACATCAGCCTCACCGGGCACTTGTTAGCAATACAATTCTCAAGTGTTACCGCAGGCGTTCTGAGCCAGAGGCTCTGTAGTGGGGGCTGGGGAGGCTGGGTCTCCGTAAGCACTGCGGTGACGCGGATCCATTCTCAAGTTTGAGGACCGCTGCACGACTGACCTTTAAGAAGACTTCCAGAAGTGAGATTTTACAATTTCCCATGCCCTGGTGGCCACTTTCCACTTGTTGTCAAACTCTTCTGCTACCCCATCTCCACTAGCTGTCTCCACCTCCTACTTGTCTCCCCACCTTCGCCTTCGGATGCTTGCTACCACCCCACGCCCCACCCCTTGTTGAAACCCCTCCCTCTGCGGTGTCTGCAACAAAGCCCCTCCCACAAACAACTCTTCCCTGAAAGACTGACTCTCATCACCCTCCTGGGCCCTATCTCTGACTCAAACTCCAATAGCCTGATTGTTGATAAAGATTGAAAGAGGTCTCCACTGGATATCTAACAATTTCCTAAATTTAACATCCCCAAACAGACTTGTTACCGGGACCAGCATCCTATCCTTTTGGAGCATGGTGACCTTGTTAGTCACTTGGGCTCGTGTGGGGTCAAGTGAGGGAAGCAGTGAGATTGCCCCAAGCAGGACTGTAGAGAAGGGGCTATGTCAGGGAGAGACCAGGAAGGGAAGATTAATTTCAGGGGAAGGAGTGAGTAGGAGCACAGTGTGGGTGGCAAGTTAGGGTTTGTGTTCCAGAAGGGAAGGGCCACGAGCACTAAGGAAGGATCAGAGGAGTCTCCTCCAAGGGCAGTAGCTCCCAGGAAAAAGGCTGCAGGAGCCGCACCCCAGAGAGCCAGCTGTGTCCCTCACTTCGCCCCCCCCCAACCTCAGATGTAATTGGGAAGCACTAGCCCACCCAGCGTGGCAAAGTGGAGAGGCAGAGCCAGGGAGGTCCAAGGAGCACTCAAAAGGAGGCCTTAGATTCAAATAGAGCCATGACCTTGCTTTAAACTGGCTCCATGGGTCTCACGATGGCCAGATGAGTAGCAGTTGAGGCCTTGGTGGCCAGACTCCTGCGGCTTGGAAGTCCAGGGTTGAATCCCTGCTAAGGATGAGGCCACAGAGTAAAGCACTTGAAGAGCTCATGGGGGCACTCATAGATCTGGGTGCCCCAAACACAGAGGGCATCTTCTATGGGGGTGGTTCTAAATTATCATCCCAGGTGAAAAGCACCAGAATTACCCTAGAAAGTTCCTTAGGAAGGCATCGCATTAGAGACAGTGCAGCTAGAGAAGTAAGTAGGCAGTAACCTTATAAGGTGACACAGAAATTGTGATATTGTGATATGAAAAGAAATATATATATTTGGTCTTTTTCTCTGGTTCCTAGCTCTTGAGACCCCTGTAATTTCCTGAATGATAGGGGTGAGAAGAGCATCTTTTTTGTTCATCACAAACCTCCACCAAACATTCTGAGTTTATGCTAATGAGGAGACTTTTGGTGGATGCCTACATAGCTTCAGGATGGGGGCTGCTTATCAGGGGAACCAACCTTGTGATTAGAGTGTTGGAAGTTCCAGCCCCACCCTCCAACCTCTGGGGAGAGGCGGGCACTGGAGACTGAGGTAATCACCAATAGCCAATGATTTCATCAATTATGCCTATGGAATGGAACCTCTATAAAACCCTAAACAACAGGGTTTAGTGAGTTTCCAGGATAGCAAACACATCCACATGCAGGGAAGATGGCATACCCCAACTCCATGCGACAGAGGCCCCCGTGCTCAGGACTCTAGTTCTTATACTGCCTACCTTTTCATCTGGCTGATCGTCTGTGTCTTTTATAATCTACTTTATAATGAACCAGCAATAGTAAAGTATTCCCCTGAGCTCTATGAGCCATTATAGCAAACTACCAAGCCTACGGAGGGTGTGTGGGAACTCCTGATTTTGTAGCCAAGTCAGACAAGTGCAGGTGACTTGGGGACGACTTGCGTTTGGTGCCTGAAGTGGAGGGGCAGTCTTGTGAGGGAAAGAATGAATCTGTGCAGTTATTTCAAATCAGAAGGTCATATAGTTCAAAATAGCTGAGAGATGCCACATGTTAGAGGAGAGGAGTTAAAGTGGGTTCTGGATAGATGGATGAAGCAGGGCAACATGGAGCAGGGGCGTTGGGAACAGATGCTCATAGGCAGAAACAAGCACGGGTGTGCAGGGACAGAAAGCGTTCTAGCAGGGAAGAGTCCTCGTCAGGGGTAGCAGGGAGAAGACTGTGGAGGTCTTGGGACCCAGCAGGGAGAAGCAGGGGCTGCATTTCCTCTTGAAGAATATGGGGAGCCTGCAGTTTCTGAGGGAGCAGCACATGGAAGCGATGTTTCCAGGAAGTGAACCTGGCCCTGAGTGGGGTGGGAACCACGGTGTTGCTGTAAGCAGTACTTCCAAACTTCTCACCTTTGTTGCCCCCTAAAGTGAAAATTCTAGTGGAATTTAAGGTTTTAGTTAATTTTAACTTAAATAAAATACTAAGGAAAAAGACTTTGTCAGGGAGGACTGAGTTTTGGAGGGCCACAAACCACAATAACGTCTGAGACTTTTTTCACCTCCCAAGAGCATATTGAGAATGGGTGGTGTAAGGGGATGAGGGAGGGGAAGGAGGGGGCAGATCTGAGTGAGAGTTTAATGGGTGAATTGATTCAAACTGGTTGACTTGGAGGAGAAGGAGGGCAAACCCAGCCCAGCTCAACACCTTCCAGCCTGAGTTGCCCAAGAAAAAGCAGACAGAAAATCGGCAGGCTCATGAAGTGAAGCTGGACACGTTGGGTTTGCAGTTACCTCAAGGAAACATATGAGCCAATGCTGCATACCTTCTCTGCTGAATTCAGCCCTTTGCTGTGTGGATTTAACACAGGAAGTGTTCTGTTCTAGAAACTGATATGGGGAAGGTGCTTTTGGCCCAGATGGTGTCCCAACCTGCCCCTGGTCAAAGGCTGGGTTCAGTCTTCAGGTCTCTCTGAGTCACTCAGTCTCAACCCACCCAGTGCTGACCTCGAGGTTTGCCCTTCTGGGCCCACTCTCCTCCCTGGTGCCAGGTGCCAGGAGGTGACGTCTATGGACAGCAACAACATTTGCGGGTCAACCTCTAGGCAAGAGCACAACCAGAGACCCATATGCCATATGTGTATCTGAAGGTTATAAATCAAGCAAAGATACTGCAAAATTACAGATAGCCTATCCTACCTCTTTGATAAATGCACCTTCACGACAATCCTGAAGGTTAAGTCCAACTTCAGAACTCTCAGACTCCTCAGAATTCTAGGCTGGCATGTGGCAGGGCAAGGAGAGCACACCTCAGCCCCTGAGCTGCTTTTCTTTTCCTACCCACAGTAGGATGATGACACTCCATCCCTCCTATACCTCCCCTGTATACAATTTGCGTTAAATATCAACATTGTGCTAGTGGGAATGTAAAAAGTACAGCTGCTGTAGAAGAAAGTGTGGAGGTTCCTCAAAAAATTAAACTGAACTACCCTATGATCCAGCAATTCCACTTCTGAATATACCCCAAAGAATTAAAATCAGGATCTCAAACAGGTATCTGTACACCTATGTCCGTGGAAGCATAATTCATAATTTCCTAAGGGTGGAAACAACCCAATGTCCACTAACAGATGAATGGATAAACCAAACGTGATCTATGCATTCAGTGGAATATTATTAAAAAGGAAGGGAATGCTGATCTATGTTACAACATGGGTGAAGCTTGAGGACATTATGTTAAAAGAAATAAGCCAGATTGATGATGACTCCCTCCTCAAATGCATTCTTTTAAAGCTGCACAAACTTGAGTGAGAACTCACTACCGTCAGTCTCATCAGTGTTGGCAAGATGGCAGAATTCATACGGCGTCAAAGTTGTCCTGCAAGAGCTCTGGGGCCTAATGATGTCTAAAGAAAACATGAGACTCCCTCAGTCGCCCAAAGGACAGTGTTACAGCAATTAATCAAAAAGAAAAACCACAGGCCCTCTCCCTGCCTGCCATTCAATTTAAGCAGTCCTCAGTTTCCACAGAAGTAAATTTTCTACATGTGCCTTGTAGACCTCAAAGTACTGGGAAGGAAGCTCCCATTCGAAGGCAATTTATCTTAAGATACTGTAAACGATACTAATTTTTTGTCTTCTTGAAATATACAAATTGTGCTATAACAAAGATAAATAAGTAAATAAAAATAAAATAAGCCAGTCACAAAAGCCAGTCAAAAACGGTATGATTCCACCTACACGAGGTACCGAGGTACCGAGAGTGGTCAGATTCCTAGAGACAGAACGTAGAATGGTGGTTGCCAGGGGCTGGGGAAAAAGGAAAGAGCTGGAGTTGACTTTTTAATGGGGACAGGGTTTCAGTTTGGGAAGATGAAAACATTCTGGTGATGGGTGGGGGTGATGGTTGTATAACTATGCCACTGATCTGTACAGTTACAAATGGTTAACATAGTCAATTTTATGTTATATGTATTTTACCACAATTTCTTAAAAACTAAATATTAAAAAAACCTGCATTGCAGCATATCTCCTAACAAATGGAGGAGACACCCCAGGTCTTTGGAGTTTCCTCTAACCAGGACGCACTACTGAATCAGGCAGCTGGGAGCTTAGGCAAGGTATTTTTGTTTCAACTGATCCCTGGGATTATTAGGAAGCTGCTAGATTTTTTAATCTGTTCTTTTTCCAGGCCGAAAAGGTCACCATGGGGTATCTAGCCTCAGATAAATTCTTCTTTATCAACTACTTTTAAACATCAATCCTCAGGAAGCCCCTCTTATAGAAATAAAATAGGAAGAGAGGACAGGAATAAGACATAACTTCACAACATCTTTGTTCAAATGACCTGCTTAGTATGCGTGGGTGCTAAGCCGGGGAGGGAGTCTGGAGGGGCGAGCATGAGGGCAGGTTGGGCCCAGGCTCTGCTTCTTACCAGGCTCCTGGCACAGGGCTGCCAACAAGTAAGGAGTTACTTGCACAGAGTCTGTTACTTGCAGAGTCACCTATGTCTGCCAGTCTCCTTCCTCAGAGACCTGCCTGCCACCTGGACAGTGTCCCCTGCCCAAGGATAGGGTGCTGGATGGAATGGAGACCCTCAGGAGTACCTGCAGGGAAAGCTTCTTGGTTCTAACCCTTGTTCAGATACTCCCAGAGGTTACAGAGGGTAAGAGTCATTAGGGGCACCTGGGCAGCTCAGTGGGGTAAGCGTCTGACTTTGGCTCAGGTCATGATCTCATGGTTTGTGGGTTTGAGCCTCGTGTCAGGCTCTGTGCTGACAGATGGGAGCCTGGAGCCTGCTTGGGTTCTCTCTCTCTCTCTCTCTCTCTCTCTCTCTCTCTCTCTCTCTGCCCCTCCCCCACTCATGCTCTCTTTCTGTCTCTCAAAAACAAAACATTAAAAGAAGAAAAGTGTTTAAATACATTAAAATATTTTCAGGGGTCCCTAAGAATATCATTGTGATCCTTTAACACTATGCCTACTCTGCCTGATGGGTATGTCAGCCCTGCATTGAGGGACATACAAGTAGAAAGTACAAGAAAAGACACTCTGCCAGGAGGGAGGGCCTAACCTCAGCAGGAGTGTGACCTGACCCAGTGAGTTCACCTCTCTAGGCCTCAGTTTCCCCATCTGGGAAAAATGATAGTATCTACATCACAGAGCTGTCCTGAGGACTGAAATAAGATCCTGTATGTACATACCTTGATTAGAATGGTCCCTGGTGCAGAAAAACCAGTATCAAAGTGCTGTCATTAATGCCATTGTGTATTGTTGTCCTAGCCACTTAACTGACACTCTACCAGAAAGGCAAGGTGGATCTTCCTTGTGACAGGAATGTCTCACTTAGACCTCTTGGAGCAGATACAGCTATTTTAGAGTGGCTTATTTAGGAAAACTTTATTTTCATAAAATTCCTTGTGGGCATTATCATGGTGAGCCCTGGGGGAGCTGGTAACCTCCTGACCTGAGCCAGTGATGAACAACATTCCTGGGCAGGAAGAAGGCACATGGGACCATAATCTGCCTCCTACTTTTCTCTTCCTGCTCTGCAGGTGTCAGAGCTCAGGGAACTGAGTGAGAGGCTTTGCGGCCTTTTAAAATGCAAAGGCCCCTGGGATGAATTAATGTCTAATCCCATAACAGTCACACAAGAGGCAGGCCTGACAGCTGGGTTTTTCTAAAGGAACTTGAATCCTTATGTGTCAAGGGCTTTACATACATTATCTCCTTTAATCCTGACAACAACCCCAGATGTAGGGATTACAATTCCCATTTTGCAAACCAGCAAACAGAGGCTCAGAGAGGATCTGTGACTTGCCTGCAGGTCACCCCTACAGCCCCAGGGCCCTAAGAGAAGATCTGGAAATGGAGATAAAGGGAAAGGGAAGCCAGCTTGCCCAGGTCTGCCTTGGCCAGTACCTGTTGGCTGAAATGCACCAGAGCTCAGTTTCCCAAGTATACAAGTTGAGGGGGGGGGGGGGGGGGGGGGTGGCTGGCGGGGCACATCTTGCACATTCTGCTATTCTTACCCCACTCCCCACCTGTTGAGAGCAGATGGCTCCTTTCCTGGCCTTCCTGTGGCGTTTCTCCAATTCCTGGAAAGAAAGGACGGCCACCAGCCTGGCCACCCGTCCCTGACTGCAAAGCAGCAAAGCTCCTTAGGGGCCAAGTTTATGAGGGGACTCATCATGGGTTAAATTGTTGTTGCTGCATCGAAAGGCAGGTGGCCCTCAAAACCCCAAATTCCCAGCTAATCACTGGGAATGGTGGCTGACCCAGGGGAGCCATTTTGTGTCCAGACGCTCCAGGCTGGCTCATGTTTTAGGAAAAGAAAGCTGGCAGCAGCAAGGCAGGTCCACTCTGGTCGTAGACATCTTAACCATTAGCAACACTTCAGCCAACAGCCTTCTTAGCTCATTTCCTTCCAACTCTTCTCTCCTTGAGGAAATGAGAGACTTCGGAAGCCGATTTGGGCTTATCTGACTGTGAGTGGGAAAACTGGGGCCCCGAGGGAGGGTTGTGCCTGAGGGAACAGGACAGGGCAGCAGGCAGCCCCTGGGGACTCAGTCCTACCTCCAAAGGCGGGCCTCATGGAGAAATCATGGTCCTCCACTCTAAGAAGTGGCTGAGGTTTTCCCTTGTGGATTTTGGTCACGTCGAGGTTCTTCTTATATAGGTGACTGCAAAGACAAGCAAGAGATGTTTTCCCAATGACCCACAAAGGCATATGGGGAGATTACTCCCTATAGGAGCTATCTGTTAGACATCTCTTCTCCATCCACCAAAGGCTACACACACACACACCCCTCCCGACCCACCCTGTCCTCCCCAGGCCCTCATAGTCAGTCCTGAGAACCAGACCCTTGCAGAGCCTTCGTAAGGTAATGATTGGATGACAGCAGTTGGGTTGAATGGTGGAGGATTATATATATATATATTTCTTTTTAAACATTTCTCTTATGTTACTATAATACTGGTTTTGTGATGGGGGTGCCTGGAGGCTCAGTCGGTTAAGCATCTGACTCTTGATTTTGGTTCAGGTCATGATCTCATGGTTCATGAGTGCAAACCCCGCATTGGGCTCTGTGCTGATGGCACAGAGCCTGCTTGGGATTTTCTCTCTCCCTCTCTCTCTGCCCCTCCCCTGCTCTCTTTCTCTCTCAAAGTAAATAAACATTAAAAAAAAGTTTTTTTTAATGTTTATTTATTTTTGAGACAGAGAGAGAGAGAGCATGAACAGGGGAGGATCAGAGAAAGAGGGAGACACAGAATCTGAAACAGGCTCCAGGCTCCGAGCTGTCAGCACAGAGCCCGACGCGGGGCTCAAACCCACGGACCGCGAGATCATGACCTGAGCCAAAGTCGGACGCTTAACCGACTGAGCCACCCAGGCGCCCCAATAAACATTTTTTAAAAGAGTTAAAAAAAAAGAATTCTAAGATTTTAAAAAAAGGAGAGAGTAGGGGAGGGAGAGAGGAAGGAAGGGAGGGAGGAAGGAAGGAAAGAAGGATGGATGGATTTGGGTCTAACAAGATGTGAGATCTAATTCCTTTTTTTTTTTCTATGAATGTTTTTTATTTTTATTTTTTAAATATAATTTATTGTCAAGTCAGCTAACATACAGTGTATACAGTGTGCTCTCGGCTTCGGGAGTAGATTCCCATGATTTATCACTTACATACAACATCCAGTGCTCATCCCAACAAGTACCCTCCTCATCGCCCATCACCCATTTTCCCCTCTCCCCTCTTCTCACCATCAACCTTCAGTTCGTTCTCTATATTCAAGAGTCCCTTATGGTTTGCCTCCCTCTCTGAAACTATTTTTTCCCCTTCCCCCGTGGTCTTCTTGTAAGTTTGTGAGATCTAATTCTTGACAGAAGAAACTAAACAGCCTTATAAGAAGTCAGCGTTATGTGTAGGATATTTAAGGATTTTAGAAGTAAATGAAGGGATTTTGTTTTGAATGTTTGTTGTTCATTTATATATACATCCTTATTTTATTCTCAGTATTCTTATCACACTTCATGTTTTTTAGAGAAATAGGCATATTTCCTGTTTAAACTCTATAAGAGGGAAGTAACATGTTTCCTCTTTTGAGGTTCTGTTCTTTGACACATCTTTCTGTGAAATCCTCATTAACTTTCATTCTCTATCAGCTCTGCCCAGATAGTGCAACTTGATGGAGTTCTAAAGCTGGGCTGATCGATAAAGTAGCCACTAGCCACTAGCCACATGTGGCTGTTTAAGTCAATTACAATGAAATAAAATTAATGTTCAGTTCTTTAGTTCTACTAGTCATACTTAGGTGCTTAATAGCCACATGAGGCTGGTGGTTACTATATTGGATAGTCCAGATCTATAACTTTTCCTCGGTCTCAAAAAGTTTTATTCTGCAGTGCTGGCCTAAAGGTTAGTCTGCCCCGACTTCCCTCCCCACCCAAGAAGCAGATTCCCCTATAAGCTGGGGCTTCCCACCTTACAGCCCAGGAGCCACCTGGAGCTCCAGACCTCCCAACTATTCTCTGAAGTCCACCTGGAGCTTCTCAGGGAGAAGGTGAAAACAGGGAGGGGGCAACTCGGGAGCAGGAGCAGTAGTAGTATTTTCACTCATAGGTTCTTAGAATACTTGGGGGTTGGGCAGAGGTGCCTGACCCTCTTCCCAGAGCCCTTGACCTCTGCCCTCAATCACCCTCGCCCCAACTTCCTCAGCATCTCCCTCGTCCATGGCTTATTCTCGTCAGCCTTCAAACCGGGTTCAAGTCTCTCCCACCTTGACCCCTAAGCAGAATATCTGTCTAGACCGCACGTCCTTCTCGTGCAAAATGTATTAAACAGTGGCAGCAGTACAGGTGTGGCAGTTATATTCATCTTTAAACTTTTTCTTTAAAATAAAACTCTTTCCCCCTCCTAATAAATGATCCTCCACACAGAGAGCTGTGTGTCACCTGCTGCTGCCACCCCTCACTCAAGTCCGCCCTGCCCCACTTGTGCTTGACCCGAGGCCCTGCAGGCACTCTTGCTGGGTGCTGGCTTCTCTGCCACACGGAGGGCCATGCCTCTGCTAGAAACCTGGTCTTTCCAGACCCGGCATTGGGTTCTCCTCCTATCACTCTGACGGTTCCTTCTCAATCTCCACTGCAGTCTCCCCCTCGTCCTCAGCCCATCCCTTAACTGCTAGTGTCCCCAGAGCCCTGTCCCAGCTGCCCTCTCTTCTCCCTCTACACCCTGTTTGGCAGGCTCGCCTATAGCTGTGGCTTCAATTGTCATTAACGTGTTGAGGATTCCTAAATCTGTACCCCCTGCTCTAGACCTTTTATCCAACTGTCTAATTATCCCCAGTGGCTATCCTGTAGGCACTGAAACTCAACATACTCATGGGGAGCCTGGGTGGCTCAGTCAGTTAAGCATCCGATTCTTGGCTTCTGCTCAGGTCATGATCTCACAGTTCATGGGTTCAAGCCCCACATCGGGCTCTGTGCTGACAGTACAGATCCTGCTTGGGATTCTCTCTCTCCCCCTCTCTTTGCCCCTTCCCTGCTTGCACTCTCTGTTTCTCTCTCTCTGTCTCTCTCCCTGTCAAAATAAA
Organism: Panthera leo; assembly: GCF_018350215.1. Lineage (NCBI taxonomy): Eukaryota > Metazoa > Chordata > Mammalia > Carnivora > Felidae > Panthera > Panthera leo. The sequence continues at coordinate 79,510,516 of NC_056683.1, forward strand.
TAAACTTTAAATATGAAATAAATTCAACACACCCATAGTTTGGTTTAAGACACACCAGTTTTGACGTGAAAAGAGGAGTGGCTGAAAGAGGAGTGGGCATTCAATAAAAGGGAAAGAGAAGGGCGAGGCACTGAAATGGACAGAGTGGGGCTGCAGGGGCACCTTAGGGACCAGGCCGGGCAGAGCCTTGAAGATCACGTTAAGAACTTTGTCTTTATCCAAAGGCAACAGGAAAACACGGAAGGTAAGCAGTTGGAGGAAGAAGCCATGATCAGAGTTGCTTTTAGACAAGCCAATTGGAGAGAAGTCTTCCTCCTGGTTAGCTGGAATATGGAACCCAGTTCAGTCCCCTTGAAGCATGGTGGTCACCGTCAGAGTGCCTCCATGGAGCTTCCACTCTCACAGTCTCTGCCCCAAGCCTGGCTCCAGAAGTCAAGAGGCACCGGGCCCAGTGCCTGCTCAGCAACTGTGTGACAGGCCACATTCGACACCCCAGAAAAGACACCCCAGAAAGGTAGAGGAAGAGCTCAGCCGAAGGGGTTAGCAGATCACAGACATTAAATTGTGAGTGCAACGGGCACACTACCCCTCTGTCTCACATGGAGCAAATCCCTGCTGGCCAACAGTTTCCATTTCCATTTAGAGAGGCGGATTAGGGAACAGAAGTCCCAGAACTCCAGCACCCTGGCAGGACAGAGGAGACTGGAATGCCTATGCCATTGTTGAGTCTTTTTTTTTTTTTTTTTTTTTTTTTTTAAGGAACCAGTTATTTGATAAGTCAGGCCACTAGCATCTCCAGCCTTGAGCTATTTGTGTGAGCCAGATGCCCTCAATTCATCCTTTCAGAGCCTGGATGCCTTGGACCGAAGACTTCAGACTCCAGGGGTCATACCCTGAGTCCCAGCCCCATATGGGGCAGCCAGAACCTCCACAGGACCTCAAACCAGCCTTGGGTGGGGAGAGAAGAATGATATGCTCGCTACACCTTCAAGAAGCAGGGCTAGCGCCACTGTGTTGAAGTTTATTTGGTAACAATAATTGCAGTCAAAATGACTACGCCTGTATGAATCACCCCCTCTCTGTGCAGACCCCGAGCTCTAGTTACCCCATCATCCCAGTGGGGAAGGTCTCAAAATCACCCCTTTTCAGTGGGAAAAATGAGGTTCAGAAAGATTGGGAAACACGGCCATGGCCAGAGAGCCACAGAACCAGGGCCTGAACCTGGATTCCCTGACTTCCTGGCACCACTTCCTTCCCAGGCCTCTGGGGAGGATGAAGGTCACTGGGCAGGAGGAAAGCAAAACTGCTCCTGGGCCCAGCAGAACTTGAGCCACGATGCAGACCAAGAGAAGGACAGCCAAGGGCAGGCAGTACCAAGGGGGGCAGCAAATAGGAGAGGAAATATGGAAGGGGCCCCCCAGCTCTGGGACCAGGAGGAACCAGAGAGTGTTATCCAGGGAGAGCCCAGACCTCAGAGCCTAGAGCGAGGTGCATTTTCAGATCTCCGGGGAAAAGGGCCTCTCCTGTAGGAAAGCAATCATGTGGTCAGGTGGCCAACTTAGGTAGCACGCAGGGAGGAGTTGGGAGAAAGCTGGGAGGCTGAAAGGCAGGGAGAAGAGAACAAATCAAATAGCTAAGAGAAAACAGGTTCGGGTGGCAGCAATTCAATAAACAGGGACACAAAGGATCAGAAAGCCAGAAGTTTTTGAAAAGGTAGCTCCTGAGCAGAATAATTGTTTTGTAAGGGTGCCTTGGCCACAGTGATATGGAAGGTATATAGGTTAGAAGAGATCCTAACAGCAGTGTGTAGGGGTGTGTGTGATTGTATGTGTGAATGTGACCATATATCTTACATGTGAAGGGATGATTGTGTGTGTGAGACCATGTACATGTGGTGTGTGTGACACTGTGTAAAATCCTATGTATGGTATGTGGTATGTGTGTGTATGACCGTGTGGGGTTGCAGGGTGGGGGACACAGGACTTCAAAGAAAAGAAGTGACCCTACAGAGATAAGTGCAGTAAAGTTTCAGGTCATTTTGGGGCTCTTGGGTGGCTCAGTCAGTTAAGTATCCAACTTTGGCTCAGGTCATGATGTGGTTCATGAGTTCAAGCCCCACATCAGGCTCTCTGCTGTCAGCACAGGGCTTTTGCTCTCGTTCTCTCTCTCTCTCAAAAATAAATAAACATTAAAAAAAATTTAGAAAGGCCTAGAACCATGTTTCCTGATATGACATTTTCTCTATCTTTTTTCCCAGCCCCTCTGCAATAATTATTTTATATTTGTTCAATGTGTACATTCATCTTTTCTTCCACCTTAGTATCTCATGGGATGGATTTGAAGAAACTCCCCTTACCCCTAAGGGTCAGATTCAATCTGTCCCCAAGCTCATGCAGGTGTCTGGGAATGACTGCGGGTCTTCTGGGGAGTGACAGATGTGACAGCCCAGGCTGCTGAGTAGGATCCCTGAGGATCCCTGAGGGGCTTGTGCTGAACCCTAGCACCATTCTTAGGGAATAGACCATTCCATATAATGCTTTTCCTCCAGGCTGGGTAAATCAGGAAACCTACATTCTAGTCCTATGGAGTCACTAGCCAGCTGTGTGAATTACCCACGCCTGAGAGCTGACTTTTCAGCATCCGTAAATGAGTCCGTGCTTCCCAATATGTGCTCTGTAAACTATGACTCCCACAAGATAGTCCAAAAAAGTGGGTTGGTTTTTTGTTTTGTTTTGTTTTGTTTTGTTTTTTTGAGAAACTGCATAATTTATTTTCCCCTTCAAGATTCAGAATGTCTATTTGCATAATAAATGTTCTAGAAGCTCTGCTATAGAGACATCTGTTTAAAATCGTCTGAACCAGAGCTTCCCAAGTTTCTTTGACCCTGAGGCCCCCTTTCACACAATACCTATTCACATGTCACAGAATTAGAACGCAGAATAATTGCTGGCTCACGTGACCCCTGAGGTTCCTTCCAGTCCAAAAGCCTGTGATCCTGGCAAGATAACCAGGGCAAGACTTCCAGAGCAGTGCCTCTTTCCCGGCATCATGGACAAGTTTTATCTGTTTGCTTTCTACCTGGGTAGCATCAGGCCCTGCAGAGCACATATATCCCCCAGGGAGCAGTCTCCAAAGCCAGCACACCCCTGGGGTGTTTAAGATGGTCCGCTGGGACACAGAAGATAGAGATTGTAACTCTTACTGACAGTTTTTATCTAAAAATAAGGAAGCAATCATTTTACTTTAGTATATATGCTTATAACAGTACGTGTATATAATTTATAAGTAAATATACATATAGGTACAATTTCAAAAAATTGTCAACGATAGCAGTGCCTAATTAAAAATAAAAACCAGTGACCTAGAAACTGTGTCTCAAGATATTATTTTATATTCATAATCACTAGTTTACATAACGCTTAGTAGAATGGAAAACAGGTGTAGCATCTCACATGTGGTGTTTATATCTTAGCTGCTTGCTCTTTTCTTCTGAATAGTCATGTCTACATCAGGCCTGGAGTATCATTTTTTGTACATCAGTTCAAACAAACTTAATAGGGAACTTTGATTTGTAATGTAATGATTTTGATTGCCTCACCAGTATCTTGGAAATGTTTCCATTACATCGTGAAATGGCAATTCCTGTTGTCCACACATGTATTCCTGATAACCTAGCAAATTTCAAATACCTTTTGAAGATTCAAAACAGTGAAATGAAACCCGATACCATTATAAAGTTGTTCCCAAATACTTTTTTTTTTTAAATGTTTATTTAGTTTGAAAGAGAAAGAGCACAAGCGGGGGAGGGCTAGAGAGAAGGGGAGACAGAATCCCAAGCAGGCTCAGCACCATCAGCACAGAGCCCAGTGTGGAGCTTGAACCCATGAACTGTGAGATCATGACCGTGCCAAGATCAAGAGTTGGACACTTAACCGGCTGCACCCTCCCAGGTGCCCCCCAATCAAATAATTTAAAGGGGACAATTTCCATTTACAATGTTTTCTTAGTAGTTCAAACTAAATTCCTATATACAGGCCCCTCTCCAAAGTACTTGAGTGCAATCACTCAGCAGACCACCTATGGTCCCTACAGGATGTAATCCTGAGAAACAAAGCAGCACAATCGGAGAAGTACAGGATATTTGACCCACAAAATCTTCAACTACCTGCCTTAAGTCAAAATGCTTGGGCAGAACACAGGTACTAGAAGAAAATGCTCGACCCAGTCTAGCTTTGCTCTTTCGTGGCTTGTGACACTATAGCATATTTGTACCCCGAGAGAGGCTGTTTTCAGTGAGGTGGTGGCCCTGTCTACCTCCGGCTGGAAATAGATTAATAGAAACGAGGTAACCCCTGGCCCTCCTGGGAGCCATCCCACTATGCGGCTGCTGCTGCTGCTGCTGCTGCAAGTGACCTCCCTCCCCCCTCTCCCCCCCACGACTTTACCTTGGCTTGGGCATTTCCAGCTGCCCTGTCCATCTCCTCCTCTTGGGCTTTCTGCTCTCCACAAGAGCCGCCAGGCAAAACAAGAACAAAATGAGTCTTGTGAAATAAGGCATTCTGTGACTGTCTACGATACCAGAAGCTGCTCGCCAGTAACCTGCAGCGGGGCAGACCCCCCTGGGCTGAACCATTGATTCAGTCTGTCGCTTTGTGATGGTACTTCTCCGAGGGGCTGCGAGGGCATGACTGGCCAGACTGATTTTTCCGATTCAGTATTTGATAGTGAAGCTTGACCCACCCCACCTCCCACCCCTCAGGCGTGACACAAACACCAAGGCTTTGCCCTCCCTGCTGCCTAATGATTGGCCATTAGTCAACAAGTTTGTCCTCCTGTGAAATTCTGCTGCCGCTGAGTCCGAGAGCAGCTTTGGCTAAAACTGTTACGTAAAACATTTTTTAAACCTCTTGAATATGCCAGCTCTTTGCTGAGATCATTAATCCTTCCCTCTGGCTGCATAAAACCAGTCTGTCACATCCACCAGGGAGACAGCTTGGATTCTGAGTGGATTTGCAGGAAAGACCTGATGGACAAGATGAGTGCATGAATGTGCTTAGGAAATGCTGAGTAAACACACAAATGACCTGTTTTCACAAGGTTGCTTTATTTCTCCATCTAAGAACTCATGCTTTGTCTATGGCCACGGATGCTTGCTTTCCTCCCACATACACATCTTTTTTTCAGTGAAAAGACATTTGATTTTGAAGGAACTCGTACACCAAAGGGGAATTCATGATTATGTAAGCTCTTCTTCCGATCACGAGCATCAGATTAATTTTGGTCTTCAATCTTAAAATGTATAATTTCATCATAAATTAGGCTTGATTCCTATCCTGGGATATGGAATTATGAATACTAGAAGTGTAAAGATGTATGTGGTTATATTTAATCTACTGAAAGGAATAAAATGCTTAAAGACTACTTATTGCTTGCCTGCTGTGTTCAAGATGGAGAGGAGTTTAGTGTGGTAGAGACGTAGGGAGATGAGGTTGGAGGTAAGGAAGAACAGTAGCCAGAACTGAAACAGAATTGGGGTTTTATTATGTAAGAAGGAATCAAAAGAAGTTCTTTTGATTCTCTAAGCAAAGTGGGGTGACATGATCCACTTTATTTTTTTAAGGAATTCCTAACTGGGATCAGTTGGATCGGAGAAGTTGTAATAACAAAGGAGGGTGAGGTCTTGCCCTAATGGAAGGGAAGATGAAAGAAGAGGAGGGAAGAGGACAGAAGAATGAGATGGTCAAGTTATTTCTGAAGTAGAATACATTTGCTGACTGAACAGAATGGGAGGTGATAGAAGTCAACAGTGTTATCTACAATTCTAGTTTGGAGGTAGGACTGGTGGATGGTACCACCATTAACCGATATCCATTAGAGGTAGACAAATTTGGGGGGAGAGGACGTAGATTTTTGACTTGTGGAGTGTGAGGTATCATGGGACTTCCAGATGCCCGATCTGGCAGCTGGAGTATAAAGAAGCCTGGAGCTCGGGAGAAAGGTCTGGACTGGAGAAATAGATTTGGAGCCTTCAGTGTATGGTGGTAGTTTAACCACAAGAAAGGGTGAGATCTTCCAGGAAAATAGAAGTCCCAGTGTAAGTGTAGAACCTTGAGAATCTATACTTTTTTTTTTTTAAGATTTTATTTTAAGTACTCTCTATAGCCAATGTGGGGCTCCAACCCACAACCCCAAGATCAAGAGTTGCATGTCCTACCGATTGAGTCAGCCAGGTGCACTGGAACCTATACTTCGAATGGATGGATGGGAAGCCCGAACAAAAGCATAGAGGGTGACTATGAAAACCAAAGGAGTTTCTGGTTTGAGTGATGTGAGGAAGTGAAGGCAGAAAACAGCTTCAGCTGGATCTCCAAACTTCGATTAACTGTAGTTTCAGTTCAAAGATGTGGCAGGAAGCCAAATTACAGGAGTTAAACAGGAATTTGGGAGTGGGAATAATTCAGTATGGGGACTAATTCAGTGATTCCCAAATCTGGCCACTTCTCAGAATTATCCAGGTAATTTGTTTAAAAAGTCACATTGCTCCTGAAGATTTAGTGGGAAAGGGATGAGACCCATTAAAGTTCTTTTCTGTAGATTTTGTTCGAAAGATCACTCTTTTCCTCTCTTCCATTTGAAACAGGCCTATAAAAGGACTGGCTGGAACCCTAGAATTGTTCATAGATATTGTTGGTTTTCAAGAAATATTTGTTTTGTTTTGGATACATTTGAATACAATGTTAGGTCCTATCATTTTTTTTTTAATCTTTCTTATTTTCAGTAGTTCAATTATTGTGATCACAGTATGGAGAAAAACTCAGCTGGAGATAAGTGTAACTTTTTAAATAATGGCTTTACTGAAATATCATTCACATGTCATGAATTTACCTCTTAAAACTGTGGTTTTTAGTATGTTCAGAGTTGTGCAACCATCACCACTATCTAATTTTAGAACATTTTCATCTCCTCCCAAACAAACCTCATACCTCCTCCTTCCCTTCACTTCCCTTCAGCCCTTGGCAATCACCAATCTACTTTCTGTCTCTATGGATTTGCCTAATCTGAACATTTCATATAAATGTAATTATACAATATGTAGCCTTGTGTGTCTGGCTTCACTCAGCATGTTGTCTTCTTTCTTCCTTTCTTTTTCTTTCTTTTCTTTCTCTTCTTCTCTCCTTCCTTCCTTCCTTCCTTCCTCTTTCCCTTCCATTCTTCCTTTCTTGCATGATGTTTTCAAGATTCATCCATGTTGCAGTATGTATAACTTCATTCCTCTTTATTGCCAAATAACATTCCATTGTAGAGACAGAACACATCTTGTTTATCCATTCTTCAGTCAATGGGCTTTTGGGTTTCCAGTTTGGGGCTACTAACAATAATGCTATGAATATTTATGTACAAGTTTGTGTGAACATGTTTTTATTTCTCTTGGCAATATACCTGGGAGTGGAATGGCTGGGTCATATGGTAACTCTGCTTAACTTTTGAGGAACTACAAGTTTTTCAAAGGGGCTGCCCCATTTTGCACTCCCACAAGTAATGGATAAGAACTCCAATTTCTCCAATTCCTCACTTTTTTACTCTAGCCATCATACTGGGTGTGAAGCAGCTTACTATACTTCTGATGTGCATTTCCCTCATGACTGATGTTGAGCGTCTTTCCATGTTTATTGGTCATTTGTGTATCTTCTTTGTACAAATGTCTATTCAAATCCTTTGCCATTTCTCAATCAGGTTATTTCTTTTTTTTTTTTTTTTATTATTGAGTTATATGAGTTCTCTAGATATTCTAGATACAAGTCTCTTATCAGATATATTATCTGCAAATATTTTCTCCCATTCAGTGTCATCTTTTCACTTTTAAGTTTATCTGTTTTGAGAGAGAGAGAGAGAGTACGTGCAAGCAGGAGAGGAGAAGAAAGGGAGAGAGAGAATCCCAAGCAGGCTCCGTACTGTCCGTGCAGAGCCGGATGTGGGTCTCAGTCCCACAAACCACGAGATTGTAACCTGAGCCAAAATCAAGAGTTGGATGCCTCACCAACTGATCCACCAAGTACTCCTTTCTTTTCACGTTATTAATGTTCTTTGAAACACAAAAAGTTTATTTTGATGAAATATTTTTTTCTTTGGTTGCTTGTGATTTTGGTCTTGTATCTAAGAAACCACTGCCTTACCCATGTCATGAAGATTTAGTATGTTTTACTTTAATAATCTTACAGTTTTTGCTCTTAACGCTAAGGTCTTAGGTCCATTTTAAGTTTTATATATGGTGTAAGACAGGGGATGTGTAACTTTAACATTTGCTCAGTTCTCTCAGGAAACAGGACTGGCCCCAGTGCTCATGCTCAGAGCTGTGGAAAGGCCCCAGTAAGCTGTCAGATTAGGCCAGAGAGCACAGTGGGACTCTGGTTACACACAGCCTTATGACCTACATTGAGGCTGTGGGCTTAAAAGACAGAATGAGATCTGTGCACTGAAGACGACACTGGCTGCAGTGTGAGGAATGGGGGAAGACTGGAGACTTGTTAGAGGTTACTGCACTAATTCAGAGGAGAGTAAGGCTCATTAGGGTAATGGCAGTGAGCACGAAGTGGTAAGATGGGAAAAAATATTTAAGGAGGTAGAATGGACAGAAGGCCGAATAACATAAAGAATACCACCTTTGGTCAAAACACGGTATGAATAAAGTCACTGGTTTTATTGAGCAGCTCAAACTAGTTCTGAAGGCAACTGTTCAAGAGGCGTTCCAAAGAGCTTCTGAGCAAGGTACAAGCCTCCCACAAAGGCTTAAACAGTACACGTTAATGTACACATTAGTCTTTGTTAAGAGGCAGGTTCACTAAATGCATTCGCTTTTCATATACTTACTTGCAAATGATGGAACAATACAGGTTTTTCAGTACTTCAGCCTAGGTTTCTGCCCAAGTAAGTCCAGATGTGCGAGATTTGTTTACGGATTCTGGTCTATAAAAATGGGAGGTCTCAAGATACCAGAAAGTTTATTCATAGCCAAAAATAACAAAAAGATTTCTTATTCTCCTGAAATAGGAACTATTATATTTCCATAGTCAAAATGATAAACAACTTTAAAGGTTTTTTAAAAAAAATTAGGTGAGAATTTTGATGAAATTCATTTATTTCAGTGGAACAAAACAATAAGCAGCATGAAAATGTAAAGTGCTACATAAAAGCCCCACAATACATACAATTTGAAAGGTTTCATTGGCTTAAACAGTTACAGGTGATACAGACATTATATATTTTTTTGACATGCTATTTTAACTACCTTGATATGTAGTCATGTGCTTTTTTGGTCAAAGAAAAAGCCATGAATTACCTAAACATGAGGACTGGGGGAAGGAGTCCTAAACCTTCACCAACCAGATACATATCTGGTTTTGTCCCAACACTCTAATTAAAGGGATAAGGTGGGGCTTTAAAAACAACTGTTTTCTGAAGAGTCTCTTCAAGTGGCGTTTGAGTAAGAATAGCCCCAAAGATCAATTTTGCTCATCAACTCCACGATGGGGATCAGATTGACAACTTAAGGATTTTTAAGTAGCATATGTGAGCTGAAAGGGAAGGAGCAAAAAATATGCCACTTTTCAGATATGTGTATCAGGTGCTTAAAACATCCCAATACAAACAAAAAGGTGACCTATCAGTTGACAGGTGAGGGAGGAGAGGCAAATCAGATAGAGAAGGATCTGCACAATTCAAAATCTTCTTGGCTTAATCAATCTTAAAGTATAGGTACACTCCATTGGAAACATGCAACAGGATCACGTAGATCCAGAGGTTGGCTCAAGTTTCACTGAGAAGAAGCGGAGGGAAGATTGTTCCTAGCACACGGTTCATCTACAATCAAAGGCTGAAAGCAGGGGGATTTTCTTCTTCTCAGGTGATAAGGTCATCTGGTCTTCCCAAGGGTCAGTGACTTCTTGCTAGGAGACCACTGAACTACTTCTAGTATTTTGTGTTCCAAACCAAGACTTCAGAATGTGCTTTCCCATGGCAATAAAGTTGTAAAATGGTAACCTTTAATTCTCCTGACATATGAGGTCTTCATAAAGTCCTTGAGCTTTTTAAAACTTTACTAACTTTGGCTGTAGATATAACAGAAACAATCTGTAAACACTTTTAAAATGCTAATTTATTAACGCTTAGACAATTATGTATTGTATAATAGTATACAGTTTGTTTATTTTAGATGTGGACATAAAGGAAAATGGCTAGCAGATGAAAATAGAAATTTTGTCTAATAATTAACAGACCCAAAGTCCATAGCAGCAATAAAAATTAAATTTGCCTTTAATAGCATTTCACAAATTGTTTCTATCTTGCCCATAATTTTAGTTAGTTAAAACTACACTAAGGACTTTATGAACACCACCCTCCAAAGTATTCAAGATACATTATGGACAAACTTTTGTGGACCTGTCTAGAACCTGAACACCACTTACAACACTGAGTTGTAAAAAAAACTCACAAATGCACCCTTAGAACATAACCTATTTGAGAGCTGGGGACTGCCTATATTTAAAAACTACATCTTCATTAACAAGTACTCTTAAGAGTGCCCTCAACGCTGTTACCAAACATGCTGAAGGCAATGCTTTTCTGTGATTCTATGTTCTCATCAGGCATTATGATGATAAAATTATCTACTAGAATCTGTGAAGTTAGCTAGTACTAAGTTATATATTGATTTTGCACTGACAATTATTTCTTCGGTTTTGATTAGGTGGACAATTCTAAGTAAAGGTTTTTCTCATTTCTATCACTGTTACTTGGGCCCTGAGCTTTTCTATTGAAACGGTACATAAAATATTTCAACATTATGCATATTCCTGGAATAATTACATTTATAGTGATTACAAAGCTAGACATGTAATACCTTCAAAAGATATACAATTCAAAGCAGAGCAAACATTAAAATCTGAAGATCCTTCCACTTGACTTCTGGAAGAAAATCAACTGATTTCTGGCTTGGACCCTTCCTTCCTTAAAAAAAAAATCTATGGAGGGTTGTTTCCTTTTTTATTTTTAAATCTTGTGTACATTTGGGAGAGAATGGGATAACAGCATATCAAAGTGGTTTCAAAGCATCCTTTCCTCTTCAAATAACATCCAGGAACAAAGATGTAATCTCATTTCCTCATAACTATTTGACTGAAATTGTTACTTTCACTGAACAACATTTAGGACACAATGTCAGTCACAGAATGGGCAATTCCAGTGCATCTTCTATGAATGACATTCTCAGCAAACTATCTGAAGAGCTCTACTTTCCCTTTTCAACTCTTATCCCTGTTATCACTCTACCTAAGTAGAAATAGAGTACTCAATAAATGGTACTGAGTAACTAGTAATACTCACTGGAACTTAAAACACCATCTTTTATCCAAAAATGCCAAAGGGCTATACAGAAAAGTATCACAAATTTACAAAAAAGAAGCCGAGGCATGAGAAACAACAATAAGTTATTTCCCTGTAAAGCAGGTCATATGGTGAGACAAGGGGCTGTGACTTCAGTCCCTTGAACTAAGCAGGATACAGTCTGAAAGTCTAGCTATATTTATACTGAATTTATAAGGATCAAAAAAGGAATGAAGGGTAAATACAAAATAATCTTTTTGTAAACAATTCTTAGATTATACCCAATGCAGAATGTTTAATGAAGCAGCAGAGTCACAGCTCTTAAGACACAAAACAATATTATAACTCAAAGTCAAATATGTACTCATTGGCCAGATATATTCGTCTGAATATAAGAGCTGCCAATGCCAAAGTCAAGATGACAATCAGGACAGCGGATCCGCCATGATCAGTGTGGTTGTCTCTTGGCTGCTGGCCCTGGATCACATCTGGGGAAGCAGACGACCGTCTTTGACTCTGCTGCTGGGCTCGGCGCTGTCGAGGGCTCATGGAGGTATTCTTAGCTACAGGTTGAGCAGGTTGTTGAAGGGATGCTGCTGAGGGGTTCTGGGCTCCGTACTAGAAAATTTTAGGGAGTTTTGTTTGAAACTGGCAAAGAAAACTTGTATACATATCTATTGTCCATTCAAGAGTACACAGAATCTCAGAGCACTAAAATACAACTAAAGGCAAAACTACCAAGCTGAATGCTGGGACTAATTACTCACCCTCCTGAATAAGCCAACAACACACCTTATTCTGAGTACTCACCAGGTGGAGAAAAAATTTATCAGCAACAAATAAGACAAGGACAGAGTTTAGCCATTTGCTCTATAGGAGGCCTTCTAATTCTCTTTCAGGTGTAACTCCAGCAATATCTGTTAAGCATCTGGACACCTCACTTCTTGTAGGAGAGCCAAGGAAGAAAGCAATGTGATTTCTTTTCTGCTAGAAAATTTGCCATCCTAAATGGCAAAAAAAAGTTTAACTCCTAACAGTGTGCCTTTCATGAACCAGGTCTCTTCCAACATGATCTTACTATATCAGCATACTTCCACCAACAATCATGGAGCATAGAGCGTAATTTCAAACCGTGCATTCTTCACAGCAGTACTGTTGTAAAAATCAGATGCAGGGGCGCCTGGGTGGCTCAGTCGGTTAAGTGTCCGACTTCAGTTCAGGTCACGATCTCGCGGTCCGCGAGTTCGAGCCCCGCGTCAGGCTCTGATGGCTCAGAGCCTGGAGCCTGCTTCCGATTCTGTGTCTCCCTCTCTCTCTGCCCCTCCCCCGTTCATGCTCGCTCTCTGTTTCAAAAATAAACGTTAAAAAAAAAAAATTAAAAAAAAAAAATAAAAATCAGATGTAGTTTTCAAACCAGACTTAGGCTTCCTCATAACTCCTGTCACCTGAACAAGTCTAGAAGAACCCTTTACTGTGTGTTTGAATTGTGTTACTTTACGTATGTAAAGCATACTTAGGCATACTAGTTACCCCCACAAAGCACAAGGTATCAACTGTTTTCTCTCCTTTCAATGACTGCCTAGGCGGTCAAGCATAACCATAATGTGGTACCAAGTGATTCAAAATCTTGAATAACAGTTTATAGATAAGAAAGCTCTATAAAATATGAATTCTATTTATATAGACACCTTAACTCTTTTATTTTTTTAACATTTATTCATTTTTGAGAGTGAAAGAGACAGAGCATGAGCAGGGGAGGGAAAGAGAAAGAGGGAGACACAGAATCTGAAGCAGGCTCCTGGCTCTGAGCTGTCAGCACAGAGCCTGATGTGAGGTTCGAACCCACAAGCTGTGAGATCACGACCTGATGCTCAACCAACTGAGACACCCAGGCACCCCTAGACACCTTAACTCTTAATAACCCAATGGCCTTTAATTCTTTTACTGAAAACAACTTTATACTGGTTCTATTTGTGCCAACACCCTTTCAAATAAAAAATAAGAATGCATGTTTTATTCAGAATAACTGTAAAAACTGAGTAAATATAAAACATTAAAGTACTTTCTATCAGAGAAAATTTCAATATTGAGTAGGAAAAATAATCAAATAATATAATTCAAATACTTTCTTTAAAAGATAGCTTTGCCCTGGCAATAGCTATAAACATTAGGGAAGAAACTGCTGATCTGAGTTACCTACAGAAGAAATTACCTTTTAAATCTGACATTCATTTCAGCATTAAAAGGTTTAAATCGGGGCGCCTGGGTGGCTCAGTTGGTTAAGCGTCCGACTTCAGCTCAGGTCATGATCTCATGATTCGTGAGTTTGAGCCCCCCGTTGGGCTCTGTGCTAACAGCTCAGAGCCTAGAGTCTGCTTCAGATTCTGTGTCCCTCTATCTCTCTCTCTTTGCCCCAACCCCACTCACACTCTGTCTCTCTCTCTCTCTCTCAACAATAAATAAATATTAAAAAAATTTTTAAAAAGAGGTTTAAATCATCTGAGTTTCTTAAAACTATCCTTTGGAAGCACTCATACGGAATGACCCATAACACAGAAGTAGAAAAGGAACTACTGACTTTGAGTTAAAAATATAAAAGTTAGTGCTGATACTGAATTAGAGCTGCACAAACTTGGACTTCAAACTCCAGGACTCCCAGCAACAACACACTCATTGAAGAGAAGAGATCCACAAAGTGGCAGCATTTTATGAGGTCTGACATTGTCACAGGCATCCTATTATATCTTAATAAATACTCATTGGATTGAACTGAGTTACAGCAGCCAATACAGCAACATTCCATTTAAACTCTCCCATTCTTCCAACTACTCAGCCAAGAAGTTAAAAGTGTCTGATGCAGCAAAAGTGCTCAAGGCTTGCAGGCAAAGCTCTTAAGGAAAATAAAAAATATGAAGTTGCTATCAATCCAGAAACTAGCACAAGAGATTGGTTCAGTTTAAAGCTTTTCGTTTCTTTATTTTAAATACGTACTTTCAGAGACAGGGAGTGGGGGCACGCACGCACACACAGGAGCAGGGAAGGGGCAGAGAGAAGGGGAGAGAGAGAATCCCAAGCAGGCTCTGCGCTGACACATGGGGCTCAACCTCACAAACTGTGAGACTGTGACCTGAGCTGAAATCAAGAGTCAGACACTTAACCGACTGAGCTACCCAGGCGCCCCAAAGCTTTTATTTTATACATGTTATTTTTTCCATTAGTTTGAGGGGAAAATACAATGCCCATAACCCTGACTAGATCAGGGAGCCTTATCATTACTAGGCTGGCTCTACCACTTGGGAGATGCAGAGATGCAAGACCCTAAGCAAGTTATTCAGCCTAAGGCTCAGCTCCTTCATCTGTACAGTGAGGATAATATCCAGTTCTGTAGTTACAAGGATTAAAGGCAGTAATGATATAAAGTGCTTAGGATACCCAACAGCTGATTAAATATTAGTTATTATTAACATTGTTACTATTAACATACCCCTTTGGAGACACTATATTTTGATTTTTAAAAAGTCATTACTTAGGACAGCTTTTCAGACCTCTGTTGGTATCATTAACATATTCAGAACAACACCTTAAAACACTGACCTTAGATATTTTAGTACATGCACTTAATGGAAATACTCATATAGACATACTGCTTTAATGTAATGAGATTCTTCTATTTCAGATGCCTTTTGATGTTTACTTATTTTTTTTTAGAAAGAGAGACAGACAGTGCAAGCGGGAGACAGGCAGAAAGAGAAAGAGGGAGACACAGAATCCGAAGCAGGCTCCAGGCTCTGAGCTGTCAGCAGAGCCCAATGCAGGGCTTGCACTCACAAACCGTGAGATCATGACCTGAGCTAAAGTCGGATGTTTAACAGACTGAGCCACTCAGGCGCCCCAAGATGCCTTTTAGATAATATATTACTGACTAGTGCTGCAATATAAAATTCTAAAATTTTTCCTATTTAAAACAATCACATTAAGGGAACACAGTAACAACCCCAAGGTTATAGACCCAGAGGAACCTAGACTATTTGGAGTTTAAGAACTAACTGGATAAAATCTTGGCAGGTCACATGGAGTTGGCTTTAGCATTTTCATAATGCTGTGTATGTTTGTTGGTAGGACTTGTAAATCTTTGCTGTTTACCTAAACTTGTCCAAACACGCCTATCACTGAATGCAGACTTAAGTCAGAACAATTTCCATCTCCTTAATTAAGATGAAGTGACCATTTTGGGGAAGATAGAAGTACATGATGTTGTATTTAATTTAATCTAATTAATTTTAAAAACCATCACAGTCACAAGTAAGTCCCCTGTAATACATATGAATTTTCTATAATAATCTGGAATAACCTGCATCTGTGAAGGAAGTTTTGTGTGTACTTTTTAATACAAAATGAAACAGTTTATTTGGAATCTCAATCCCTAGGAAGAGGGAAAAAATCTGACAGACTGGAAGAACATAAAACTACCATCAGTATTCTCCCCAGTCTACACAGCTAAAAAAATCTGCATCAAAAAGCAACAGATGGCCTGATATTATCTGCTGTATTTAGACTTTGGGCAATCTCTCGCCCCCTCAAGGCTAAAAAAACATAGCTTATCTGGGATTTGATGTATAACATTTTAGTGAATTTATATTACACTTGCATATAAAGCAGCCACCCCTAGCCAAAACCAAGTTTCAATTACTTCCACTGTGATCAATTTATATAATCATATTCTGAGATAAATCTGTATGTAAATATAATTAAGAGCTTAACTTGCAACTGTAGACAATTTATTGCTTATCACTGTTTTAACCAGAATTGGTATCAATTAATTACCTATACCTATTAAGAAGAATTCTAAGGGCGCCTGGGTGGCTCAGTCGGTTGAGCGTCTGACTTCAGCTCAGGTCACGATCTCGCGGTCCGCGAGTTCGAGCCCCGTGTCGGGCTCTGGGCTGATGGCTCAGAGCCTGGAGCTTGCTTCCGATTCTGTGTCTCCCTCTCTCTCTGCCCCTCCCCCGTTCATGCTGTGTCTCTCTCTGTCTCAAAAATAAATAAACGTTAAAAAAAAATAATAATAATTTAAAAAAATAAAAATAAA
This sequence comes from Panthera leo, assembly GCF_018350215.1. Lineage (NCBI taxonomy): Eukaryota > Metazoa > Chordata > Mammalia > Carnivora > Felidae > Panthera > Panthera leo. The sequence continues at coordinate 79,526,984 of NC_056683.1, forward strand.
TAAATAAAAAGAATTCTAAGTTTTATGTACTTTAAAATCAAAATGTATACCTCAAACTAATAACACTGTATGTCAACTAAACTGCAATAATAAAAATTGAAACAAATCAAATCAAACCAAAATGGAAAATACCACTGTAATAATATTACCGACTGTGCAATGTAATTTACTTAAACTTCTTGACTTCTTTACCTATATTTCTAGTATTTTTTAAGTACCAATTCTAAGATTCACTTATTCAATCAACAAATATGTACTGACCACCTAACTATATACAAGGCACTAGGCCAGGCACTGGGGATACAGAGCAGTAGAAAGAGAGCTCTGATCCTCAAGGAACTCAAAGTCTTGGAAGTAATATAGACAATAAATAATTAATAATAAAATAAATTACAAGTAGAATAAGTATAACTGAGATATGCAACAGAGGGACTTGACATAGATTTAAAAAGAGACTGAAGGCAGATTTAAACACATCACAAATATCAGGAGACTGTCCTTACAGGTGATAAAAGATCACCACCCTCCTCTCTATAATAGGTTGGTTCCATTTTTTCAAAAACTATAAAATAAAAAACAATTAGAATTCTAAAGGTGAAGAGTAATCTAAATATTTTCAAATATTTCTTTTTTTAAATTTTTTAAATGTTTTTTAAAACATTAAAGTGCGAGTGGGGGAGGGGCAGAAAGAGAGGAAGACACAGAATTGGAATCAGGGTCCAGGCTCTGAGCTGTCAGCACAGAGCTTGACATGGGGCTCGAATCCACGAACCATGAGATCATGACCTAAAGTCGGACGCTCAACCAACAGACCCACCCAGGCGCCCCATCAAATATTTCAAGGTAAAACATTTACTGACTAAAACAAACTCATAATATCTCTCTGCAATTCATAAAAATACATGGAGATCATGTACAAATGATTTCACTCTCCACATATACTTTTTCCTTGTATCTCCATCACCAGTTCTCCAAGTACTTCCTCCAGAGCACCCTCCCCCTGCCTTCCCTTTTCAACCTATTCTCTCTGTCCATCTCACTCTCTGAGAAGGGAGAGAACAGTCACTTAGGACTATTCAGTCCCACTTTATAGTAAGTTATTCCTGAGGAAAGGGCAAATCTGTGTTTGCCAGCTTCTATTTCAATTTCCCTGACCCTTTAAAATCCTCTCTAAAACTGAAGGGGTGGCGGGGGGGGAGAAAAGATGTGGCTAACTCAACCAAATAATCTGTTACCAAAAATACAGCTCATCTTTTATATTTAGAAAGGGAAGTCAACATTTTCCCCCATAATTCTAATTATTTAGCAACTATCCAGTCACATTTTCTTAATCAATCCCTGGTGACCTATGCCCACCAATATTTAGATAACAGGTCAGAGCACAACTAACAAGACACATAGCATTCATCTAATCTTTCATTTAACAATTACTTATTGGACACTTACTATATGCAAGGAAGGCAGTGCTGTCTAACAGAACCTTCTGAGATGATAATGTTCAATACCTATGTTGTCCAATCTGGCAGCCACAAGCCCCACGTGTCTATGGGTTACTTGAAATGTGGCCAGTGCGAGTGAGGAACCGAATTTTAAATTTAATTCTGAATAATTGAAAATATAAATTTAGATAGCTACATGTGGCTAGTGGCTACAGTACTGGGCAGGGCAGGTCTAATGCAAACCTTTGGCTCTAGTCCTTTATTGAGTATCTTAACGTGGCTTAACAAACCTGCCAAAGATACAGTGCCTATTTCGAAAGTGGCCAATGTATGTATAATTTGTTTTATTCAGAGTGTAGTGCTATATACTGTATAGCTATATAGTTATATACTATAACCAGCTCTTCAGAGAAATCAGAGAATTCTGGAGGAATGACAGGACCAAAAATTATTCAGTTCAGCTCCATTTAACAACAAAGAAGGCTTCAAAAGTATGAAAAATTTGCTTAAGACAGTAAGATTCATTAGAGGGAAGGGTGGGCTGGAGTCCACCTATCAGGAGAATCAAAATATTCAGATATTTCATCTAGAGATCTCCTCCTCCTATTGCAAATAATGATATTGATATAGACATACATATATGTAAAAGAAAGAGCCATACCGATGTACTGGCTGTAGCACCCTGGAATGTTGCAGGTATATCATCCTGTAAATCATTTAGTGAAAAAGAGTGGTTTAAGTCCGATTCAGCGATAGTCTTTCCAGATGAATTGACTTCTGCCTATAAAATAAGATAAACCCAAGAGCATATTACAACAAATATACAGAATAACCCACAAGCTACGAATTCTCTCTTGGACTTATTTTTAGGAAGAAACACAGACAATACTGCTCTCAAGGAGCCATTATTTGGTAAGAGACAAAGCTAACAGCCATGGTTCACAATCCACAATTCCAAATTAAGTTTTTGGTAATTGCCAGGCGAAGCCTGACAGATGAGGTTATTAACAGTCTTTGTCCCACATTAGTGTAAATATCCCCAGGTTTGCTCAGGGAATGTTAATAGATTTGATTACGGGGTACTGCCCCAGATGTCACTGCAGGTGCTAAAATATGGTATACGTTTGATATTTTCTAAAATCTGGAATTCGGATATACAAAACACATCTGGCCCTACAATTTTCAGAAAAGCAATTTTAAGTACAATTGGAATCCTCAGAAGAAAGAAAAAAACCAACACTTCCTAAGCACCTCCTCTTCCAGGCAATACAATAAATAGAAGGAAAAATTTCTCCTGAGAACTGGATATGAAAGGACAGACAGGATACAAGAGAGGTGAACAGGGAGGAAGCAGCATGTTGCTTAATGCAGGTTGACATTTTTTAATAGAGCTAATTAAATTCCAGAAGTAATTATATGCAATATATGTGGGGAAAAAAGGACATCAGGGAGACATGCCAAAATATTATCAGCAGTTATTTCTTGGGGATGGGATTATGTATGATTGTTATTTCCTTCTAAATTATTATACTTTTGGGGCACCTGGGTGGCTCAGTTAAGCATCCAACTTCAGTTCAGGTCATGATCTCGCAATTTGTGAGTTTGAGCCCTGCGTCAGGCTCTGTGCTGACAGCTCAGAGCCTGGAGCCTCCTTTGGATTCTATGTTTCCCTCTCTCTCTCTGCCCCTCCCTTGCTCACGCTCTGTCTTTATCTCCCAAAAATAAACATTAAAAAAATAATACATTATTATATTTTTATAATAATTTATTAAGTATCAGGGACAGTTCTAAATACAATATACTTAAGTATTAACTCACTCAATCCTCATAAGAATCCTACAAGATAAGTAACATTATTATTTACAGATAAAAAGGCACAGTGGCTAAGTAATACATCTGATGTCCTACTATTAATAAATAGCAAAGCTGAGATCTGAACCCCAGCATTATATACCAGAATCCAAGCTTTTTAAAAAAAATTTATTTTATTTGAGAGAGAGAGAGAGAGAGAGAGAGAGAGAGAGAATCTCAAGCAGGTTTTATGCTCAGCACAGAGCCTGACACAAGACTCAATCCCACAACCCTGGGATCATGACCTGAGCTGAAATCAAGAATTGGCTCAACCAACTGAGCCACACAGGGTGCCCCCAGAATCCAAGCTTTTAACTGGTATGCTGTAATGCTTTTGTGAATGTATGTTATTAGTGTCATAATAAGAAAAAATGATTTATAAAACCTTATTGCAACAGAACTATATTGCTTTACTTTCTATCCAGAACAAAAGGATCACATAATTAGAATTTATTTACGAATTTAGAGTACCTTAAAACTGATTTGTCTAGCCAGTTCCTTGGCTTCCTGGTCAGCTTGGCTTGAATCACTTCCAGATTTTAAAGGCAACAGGATGTCCTTCATGGCACAGCCACATCCCTCACAACAGAAATCTTGTGATCTGGTAGGAAATAATTTTTTTGATGGGTATAAATTACATACTTGAATGGTAATTCAAGACACTCAACTACTGAATGATTAAATTTAAAATAAAAGAACACTGGATAATTCCATATCATATTCATCTACATGTAAATTAGACAATTATGGCAATAATTAAAGTTCTGAGACAAATATACAAGTTAGGTTGGTGTTAAAAAAGAAACTCATGTCACTTATATCTCAATTTTTAAAAATCTAAAATAAAAAAAAAATCCAGGGCTTAGGTTCCATTTTTTTCTAATATACTATCTAAAGAAAACTAAGCTTTAGATCTATACAACAAAACATACAAAATGTCTAATTACACTATCCTCAAGGTCACACTTAAAACTATGTTAAGCCTGTGGGAAAAAAGTCCATTATAAAGTTTAAATTATGTTTTAGCAGAAACATATATAAAACAGTAAAGAAACCATTAAAAATAGAATTTACAGGGGCGCCTGGGTGGCTCAGTTGGTTGAGCGTCTGACTTCGGCTCAGGTCATGATCTCGCAGTCCGTAAGTTCGAGCCCCGTGTCAGGCTCTGTGCTGACCGCTCAGAGCCTGGAGCCTGTTTCAGATTCTGTGTCTCCCTCTCTCTCTGACCTTCCCCCATTCATGCTCTGTCTCTCTCTGTCTCAAAAATAAATAAACGTTAAAAAAAAAATTTTTAATAAAAAAAAAAAAAATAGAATTTACAGATACTTCCAGGGAAAAAATTCACAAATCCGATTCATCTACATAGCAGTATAGGATTCCACTCATATGTGGAATTTAAAGAAACAAAACAAATGAATACAGGGGAGAAAAAGAGAGGAGCAGATCAAGAAACAGACTCTTAACTACAGAGAACAAACAGATGGTTACCAGAGGGAGGTGGGTGGGGGGATGGGTGCAATAGGTGGTGGGGATTAAGAAGTGTACGTGCTGGGATGAGCACTGGGTGTTTGTATGTAAGTGTTGAATCACTGAATCCTACACCTGAAACTAATATTGCACTGTATGTTAACTAGCTGAAATTTAAATAAAAACTTGGAAAAAATAAAAATAAAAAAATAAATAGCAGTATAACTCGAAAGACAGAGAACTTGTTTAAAATCCAAAGGCTGAAATTTATCACTCACTATATTAAATAGACTCAAGATAAACTTGTTAACTAGACTATTTCCTAAGATTTATTTGTTTTTCTATGTTTTCATTTTCCCCTTTGTAGTCCAGATAAAGCCAAAAGTGCCCTAAAATTCACAAGAGTACTAAGGATTTGTAGGACTGGAAGTAAATATGTATAATACACAGGAGTATGTATTACATTGCTGAACTTAAAAAAAAAAATTGTTTTATTGTATTTACAGTTCAACATACTAAAAGCCTTAGGTCTTGAAAGAACATGTTATTGAATTTATTAAATAACTTCACATGAACAAAATATATGTAAAAGTAGTACGACTTCAGTACTTGTTGATGAATGTTTGTTTCACCAGAAGAAGGACTGCTGTCCATATCCTTTTGAGAGTCAGTTGTATCCAAATTATTTGCCTTAAAATGTGTCCACTTTTAACTGAGAAGTCAGATGAAACTTAAAGGGGAATGTTTATTTTTAATATTAGTTTATCCACAAGGACAATATGCTACTATGGATGAATACAAAATCATGCTTTTAAAAATCCTCTATCACAGACTAAGAAGCTAGAATCTTACACAGAGAAGTCTAGAACAAAAAAACAAAGTTCTTTTTTTTTCCTCCTTATACATGAACTGAAGTATCAAGACAGAAAGCCAACAAAGAAAAAAAAGAAATCTGTATGTTCAAAGTACATATTATAATTTGCAATTAATAGCTAAAGTAAGGTATATCCCCAGAACCGGGCAACAAGGTTTACAAAGAAAAGTTGGGTCACCTGTATCGCTCAGTCAGTTAAGCAAGAGATTCTTCATTTCGGCTCAGGTCATGATTTTACAGTTTGTGAGACCAGGCCCCACGTCAGGCTCTGCACTCACAGCACTGAGCCTGCTTGGGATTATCTCTTCCTCTCTCTCTCTGCCCCTCCCCTGCTTGCACACACATGTATGTGCACTCTTTCTCTCAAATAAATAAACATAAAGAAAGAAAGAAAGAAAGAAAGAAAGAAAGAAAGAAAGCAAGCAAAGCAAAGCTGTTGATGAAAACCAAAGAGTCTATCAAATCTTTCAGACATTAAAATTTATTTGACTTAACAAACATCTATAGAGGACATATTCTGGACTGTTCTAGACTATGATATACTAAAATTTAACTAACATAAAATGCCCGAGAGGTAGTAAACAGCAGAGTCCAGGGCAGGAAAATGATCAAGATCAAGAATTACAGAATGTGAGTACTTTTAAATACTCTTCTTTACCTCAGTGCAATTTTGGAATCTTTAACATTTGTTGAGGGATGGGTATACTATTCTAGCACTGGAAATCCTCATGATAGGATTTCTTATAAGGTCCCTTCTGTATGTACACTGATTAAAAAAATAAACTGTATTAGAAGTTGTTCTTAAAAAAAAATTAATCAGGGGCACCTGGATGGCTGAGACGTTAAGCATCCGACTTCAGCGCAGGTCATGACTTCATGGCTTGCGAGTTTAAGCCCCATGTCGGGCTCTGTGCTGACAGCTCAGAGCCTGTGGCCTGTTTTGGATTCTGTGTCTCCCTCTCTCTCTGCCCTCCCCTGCTTACACTCTGTCTCTCTCTCTCTCTCTCAAAAAATAAATAAACATCAAAAAAAAAAAAAATTAGTCTTTGCACTACTCAAAGGAGAGGCTACTTTGAATCTGATGACTAATCTGGGTTATACAGACAGAATGCCTCTGAAAAAAATGAGAAGGCAATACACCAGAAAACTACAACCTGATAAAGAAAACCTCCTTTACTTTATTTTGGATCACTTACTGAGCACTTGCTCTGAGCCAGATACTGTAGATGCAAAGATCAATAAAATGGATTCCCTCCCTACCCTCAAAGAGTTTTTAATCTTATTATGAAAAGCTATATATAAATATTTGAATTGTTTTTTTCCATCTGTAATACTGCCCAAAGGGACACAAATAACCAGAACTGTTTTCTTGGAGAAGATATTTCCCACTGTAGGTTGATATAATCAACTACTCTCGAAAACTGGACAGCATGAAATAATTTTTAGACTCTGGTCATCCCTGAGTAATAAATTGCTACAAATGAATTTCTAAAATAGCAAAACTAAGACTAGATCTTGTAACCAAGGTAACTCACAAAGTAAGAGACAAACCTATCTGCCTACTGCCATTACCCAGAAAAGTATTTCAATCCTAACAAAGACTGAAATGCAAAACTTACTTTTTGGCAAGCGCTCTTCTTTCCTCTGGTGTGTAATCTAGAGAACCTATGGCTCCCTCTCCTTTTGTTGGCATAAACCCGATGATGGCTAATAATGCTGTTCTTACTGAAATAAAGAGTAAACATCAATCTAAGTTGTTTTGTAAAAGGAACTGGGTTTACTCTAGAAAGAGAAAAAAGACACACAGGCTTTCACTGAAGAGGTGCAGGTAGAGTGGCTGTATTAAAATGGGGCACCTGGTTGACTCAGTTGGTAAAGCATCTTCACTCTTGATTTCAGCTCAGGTCACGATCTCATGGCTCCTGAGATCAAGCCCTGCGTCAGGCTCCATGCTGACAGCAGGGAGCCTGCTTGGGATTCTTCCTCTCCCTCTCCCTCTCTCTCTGTCCCTCCCCTGCTCACAATCTCTCTCTCGCGCGCGCTCTCTCTCTCTCAATAAATAAATAAATAAAAATAGAAACTTGGAAAAAAAAATAAATAAAATAATGGCAAAAACCAAGAGAGGGAAAGAATTTTTATTATTTATTCAATATCATCAAATTATTTATCCAAAACAGCTTCAATCTCAAGAGGGTGTTACACTTTATAATTATGAATTTATTAGAGTTACAGAATAGAAGATTTATATTCACTTTAAATTAATACTCACTACTCCACGAAGGCTGCCAAGTTTCAGGATGATGTCCTGAGATGCTCAAACAGATTTTCTTGCCTACTTCAAATCGTCCATTAGCCTTAGGAATAAATAAGGCATTTAAAAAACTATTTATGTGTTTAATATTGTATACTTTATAAGTATAAATATATTTTACAAGTAAACAATTTTTTAAAAAAATTCTTAACATAATCTCCAAGGGGACACAGACTTTTGTCCTCTTATAGATACTCCACAAATATTGGTTGAATTCTGAAAGAACAATAAAAGCTGTTTTTAGAAGTTGTAGCACCTAGGGGCACCTGGGTGGCTCAGTCAGTTGAGCGTCCGACTCTTGATTTCAGCTCAGATCATGATCTTATGGTTTGTGGGATCAAGCCCCGCATTCCACTTTGTGATGAGAACACGGAGCCTGCTTGGTATTCTCTCTCCCTCTCTCTCTGCCCCTCTCTCACTTGCACACACCCACGCATGCTTTCTCTCAAAATAAACAAACTTAAAAAAAAAAAGGGTTGTAGCACTATTTTGAAACTGAGTTGCATAACTGAAATCTACATACATAATTGATGTATAAAGATGTCCTGATGTCCTACTCTGAGCCCAGTACCGCACAAGGCCCTGTGAAGGATCTAAAAGAGAAGATATACAGAGGCTGGAATAAAACCTAAGAACTTGGTGTTACCTAATTAGATATTGGTGCAGAAGGCTCTGACACTGAAGTGATTTCCATAAGGATGATACAATTTCATAAGACAGGAACACAAAAGAGTCAGATCAGAGATAATGATTTCAGTTTTGGACATGGATCTGTTGTCTTGGTAGAAGAGCTATGGATGACGTATAGCAGATAGGCAGAAATAGAGACCTGCTGATGTCAGACAATAAACATTTTTGGTATCTGGCTTAACAGAGGTGACTGATGAAACCATTTTATAGAAAGAAGAGAAAACAGCTGAAGTCTGAACTTGTAGAATATCCATATTTAAGGGAAGGATAAGGAAGAAGAGGCATGAAGTTAGAATACAAGCTCTACATGGCCAGAGAATTTAACTTATTCTCTGCCACACCTACAGGGTACATGACATATGTTTAACAAATACTTGTTGAATGAAGATTGGAGAAGACTTTTCAAAAGAGAGGAAGTGAACCAGAAAGAGTAAATACTGACAATCAGGAGGGCAGGACTGATTCTCAGCCAGTGTGTTAACCATGACCATATATTGGGTAACTACTGGAATATTTCTATACTTCCGGTGAAAGCTGCTGCCCCAACTATTCCTCCCCGCCAGTTTCTCCATGCACCAGCCCCACCCCTGGACCACTTGGCTCTCCACATGATCTAGCAACTAAAAAGGGACTCCTAACACAGTAGGGCACCCCCCAGGACTACCCCCAGCATTAACAATTCTCAACATCACCTAATGTGTGTTAAGCAGCAAATTTTATATGCTAGGAACTTTATATTGTGATTATATTTACCATACACAAGCCTTGACAGACGAGAAAAGTGAATTTCAATGAGATTATATAACCTGCCTATGATGTAATGGCAAGAGCAGTGGTCAGAATCCAGGTCTACTGGCTCTGAAACTAATGCTCTTTCCACTACACCAAATATAGGTAAAAGCAGCATTAGTTTGGTATTTATTAATGAATACCTTGTGTTTCACCATTTGCCACTCCATGTGTGTCAGATATTTAACTTAGATGGACTGGGATGAAGACCGAAAAGGGGCAGCGGGATTTTTGAAACTAGTCCCTGAAATTGGTGTAGTAAGCATGTAGAAACCAGACTGCAACAGACTAAACTTGAGTAAGGATGTCTTGAACTTATCCAAGAGAAAATACAACAGTTTAAAGAGGTAGGAGAGACACAGAAAGGTTTTCGTTTTTTTTCAATGTTTGTTTATTTTTCGAGGGAGAGAGAAACAGAGTGCAAGTGGGGAAGGGGTAGAGAGAGAGGAAGACACAGAATCCGAAGCAGGCTCCAGGCTCCCAGCTGTCAGCACAGAGCCTGACACAGGACTTAAACCTGCATACAGTGAGATCATGACCTGAGCTGAAGTCAGATGCTCAACCAACTGATGCACCCATGTACCCCAACAGACAAAGGTTTCTGTGTTTTGCTTTGCTTTTTTCAAGGTTAGGGGATACTTAGACATACTTGCAAATTAAAGAAACGAGGGAAAGAATGCTTAACAAATAAGAGAGAAATTTACCCTGAAGGAACAACATCCCAGGATAAATAAGAGAATACTGGATCAACAGCTTTCTTCCACATGGAGGTAAAATATGTGACGATAGAAATTCTAAGATCTAAACAGAAATAACAGAGGGGTGCCTGGGTGGCTCAGTCAGTTAAGCATTCAACTCTTGATCTCAGTTCAGGTCATAATCTCATGGTTTGTGGGATCGAGCCCCAAGTAGGGTTCTGCACTGACAGCTCAGAGACTGCTTGGGATACTCTCTCCCTCTCTCTCTGCCCTTCCCTCACTTGCACATGCCCACGCACACTTTCTCTCTCTCAAAATAAGTAAATTTTAAAAAATAGTAATAATATAACTAACATTTATTAAGGACTCTGTGACAGCTCTTACTTTAAGAGCTGTATAGGAAAATGAGGAAAGGAGTGTAACAAAGTTGAAAAGTTGAAGGAAATGATGCGATTAAGAGATATAATATCATTACCCTCTACTGAGTACTTACCAAGTGCCAGACACTGCCTAGCACTTTGCATACATTAATTCATTGAATCCTATCACCTACACTATGGCCACTATGCATTCATTAGCATCAATAATTCCTAGGAATTATTTTTTGGGGAAAATAATTGTACTACCAAGGTGTGGTCCCCAAAGACAAAATTATAATAATGTTCCACTTTATTTCTTAATGAAAATGAGTATGCTAACCACACTCTGTAGTCGCCATGAAGAGTTAAACCACAAGTATTCCAAAAAGCCAAGAATTCTTACCGTTAAAAGAATAATGCTTGGTGGTTTCATGGGATACTCAGGGGGCAGTACTATTCGTCCATGATAAACTCCTCCATCAAAATCAGAATCTGGGGGCCCTCTAACTGTGAAGTGCCATTCAAAAAGGTTATCCTGAACAAAAAAAATAACCAGCAAGAAATTAGTAACATTAAAAGGTCTGATCATCTTTATCAAGGAGTATCAGAAATATTCCTAGATAAGAAAAATCAAATGTTTCACATTATTACTAAAATAGTTTCTAATGCACAAAATGTCTCAAGTATAAAAGTTATAAATAAAAGTTATTAATCTAGTTTCCATGTCCCACAAGAGCTAAAATTTAAACAAATGCATTTTAAAAAGCTGAGCACTGTTATATATTCATAAATTAGATTCCACATTTAATTAAGCTGGAAATTAATCCTTGAATACTAATTAGTGATAATTATTATATAATCAAATAATTACTGTAAAATTACTGTTACTATTTTAACAAACTTTAAAAAATTATCCCTCATGGATGCTTAAGAGCCTATTTATTTATAAGTAGTCAGTAATATTAATAAATATGCTATCAATATCATCTTAGAGTTCCCAAGTACTTTTCAGTTTACAGTGTGCAAAATTACATTTTATTCTCACTAATGTCATGGAAACCAGACTGAGCACATTTAAATACAGATGGGAAGACTAAAAAGAGAGATGTGTGTGCAAAAAGCCTAGACTAACTGCAGAGGCCCCTCAAGGAGCCAGATCTTTCAAAGTATAAAGAGTTTGGGGTTCTTTCCATTCCCCCTCCCTCCCTCATACTCAAAACATAAAACCAATTTAGCATCTGAGACCATTTTACAGAAACCGGAAATTTGCTTCTAAAATGTCAGATTCTGAATGGCTAATGAAATAAATACTTAGAAAATATAGGGAGTAAAATATGTCAATAAACCACATCAAACACATCTGTAATGACTCAAAGCAATGAAAAAACAATTTTAAGTAATTAGTTTAAAATATTAAAGTATTAGGGCGCCTGGGTGGCTCAGCTGGTTAAGCATCTGACTTTGGCTTAGGTCACAATTTTCACAGTTCATGAGTTCAAGCCCCACATCAGGCTCTCTACTGTCAGTGCAGAGCCAGCTTCCTATCTTCTGTCTCCCTTTCTCTCTGCCCTCCCCCACCTCGCACATTCTCTCTCTCTCTCTCTCAAACATAAACATTTAAAAAAATAATAAAATGTTTTTAAAAATAAATAAATAAAAATAAGATATTAAAGCATTAAAATCCACATGTAAGAGGGGTGCATGGGTGGCTCAGTCGGTTAAGTGTCCGACTTCGGCTCAGGTCATGATCTCATGGTCCATGAGTTCAAGCCCCATGTTGGGCTCTGTGCTGACAGCTCAGAGCCTGGAGCCTGCTTTGGATTCTGTGCCCGTCCCCCTCTCTGCCCCTCCCCCTACTCGTGCTCTGTCTCTCAAAAATAATTAAATGTTAAAAAAAATTTTTTTTTTAATCCACATGCTAAGACATGGGAGATAGAAACTTACCTCTAATGGCTGTGCATGGTAATGATCTGTTGGATCTTTCAATTCTGCTGCTTCTTTCATTAAACGTTTAACAGCTAAAATAAAATTCATAAGATAGAGACATTTAAAATACACTTTTCCAAGAGATTAGCACAAATTCACAAACCTAATGAAAGAGTTCCTATTTCAATAAAAACTGTACAGAGGACTAGTTCAACTGAGTATATGGTTAAAGTTTAATTATGGGATAATGGTAATAATCAGAGAGGGGAAGGACATGGCATTAGAAGAGTTATATATTAAATTAAATACTTAGGGCAGTCTCATAAAGACACTATTTTTATTTAATAAGCACTTTCATAAACACTAACTCATGTAATCCTCAAAACAATGATAGACTTGGTGGCTCAGTCAGTTAAGCATCTGACTCTTGATTTTGGCTCAGGTCATGATGTCATAGTTGATGGGATAGAGCCCCACACGGGGCTCCTTGCTGACAGCGTGGAATCTACTTGGGATCCTCTCTCTCTCTCCTTCTCTCTGCCTCTCCCCCTGCTTGCGTGCACCACCTCTCTCTCTCTCAAAATGAATAAACTTTTTACAAAATTCCCATTTTCCAGACTAAGAAACTGAAACATGGAGAGATTACATAACTTGTCCAAGTCCAGACAGCTGGTCAATGACAGCTGGAATTCTAACACGGGCATTCCAACTCTATTTTGTTAAAATATCTGTATTAACAAAAATGTGCCCTCCGGAATTCATGCTTATGAACGGTAGACCCTGTATCTTCCTATACAGGGAGGATATCCTCTACCTCTTGGGAATTTTCACCCACTATTTTGCATTAATTTAAATGGGACTGTCCCCAGGGGTCACTAAATCTCCACAGCTCTAATTGAATTTTTTTTTTTTTTAAGGTATGCTCCAATGTTCCACGCCCAATGCCAGACCCTGACGGAGATCAACAGTCACATGCTCTACCAACTGAGCCAGCCAGGTACCCCTTGAATTCCTTTCTGAGAAGACTCTTCAGCTTAATTAAAACCTCCAATCAACTCACCCCATAAATTTCTGTAACCACCTATATCTATATTCACGTCCTTCTTTATCCATACCTTTGGCTCTTAGGAATTCCTCATTTATACTCCCCTAATAAAATACAATTCTAGCTGACCCAACCCAACCATCTTCTTATTTGGTATCTATACCCAAACAGCTGAGCATTACTGAAGGAGAGGATAAAAAAAGTCACAGAGGCAGGCACACTGATGTCATTACAGAGTTATTATCGACAACTTCCACCAGGACACAATGCCACCCAACGTTCCGGAATCTCTCTGGTAAGCCAGGCAGCCCACTCCAGCCAGCACCCCAAGACTATTTCACACCTGTTTACTCCTCATCTCACTCCTCTTTCACCTCTTACAGTTAATGGCACAGCCTTTTACTTCCATGATAAATGACTGTCAGCAGCCTATCACAACCTACAAATCCTATCTGTACCTGTACCCTCCTTCCTTCCCTACTGGTCCTCAAAGGTCAATCCTTTGATCCCAGCCCCTCAAACCTCAAGCTGTAGGTGCTAAAAAATGTCAAGATACTGGCATAGGACTGTAAAGCCAGGAAAAAACCAGGTAGCCCATGGCTCCCCAAAATTCTGCTTGAAAACCAACTGATATAGTTCAATGTGCTATAAGAGAAGTATGTACCAGGTGGGCACCTAACCTGACAGCAGACAGAAGAGAAAAGGAGTCAGGCAGGCACTAACATCTGAAAGAAAGACAGTGGGAATTATGCATGGGTATGAATAGGCAGAGGAAACAATAAAAGTAAAATGCATGGAGGTACAGGTATGGAATGAAAGAGGTTAACTGAGCACAACTCCCACACACATACAACCAAACAGTTCAGTATGTATCAGGACTTCTGCATAAAATTTCCTTTTAATCAAGGGTTCCTAAGTGGGGGAAAGCGTTCATAACTCACTATCCTACTCCATCATTATTCGTTCTTTTCTATCTCCTACATCAAACTAGGTCCTTGTAGGCACAGACTTTGTTCACTTGATCAAAGTATTTGAACATCAAATAGATACTGAGTTCATATTAGATGTTACAGCTGCAAACAACATATAGTTGTGGTTATCAAGGAGCTTGTAGTCTTGGGGCAGGTGGTGGAGGTAGGGGGCAGGGAGTCAAAGAATTGAACAAAGTCTAGTGTCTAGAACATGGGGGGAAATGTATCTCAATGTTCACATACATGTTTCTAATCTAGTATTTGTCATGGTCCTCAGCTTGCAATGCTGTTCCCACTCCCACTCCCCATCTAGACAGGCTTTAAGGAACTTCCTTAGGAATGTCTTCCAGACAACTTCCCTTGTGCACCCCGAAGAATGACTAGAGATGCCCATCTGATAGATAAAAATCTCTGAGGAGTCCTGGGAGGGGAATAGAGACCAGAAATACTCTCCAAGTTAGTTATTCTAATGGTCAGTCCCATCTGGAAGCCACTACCGTAGAAACTAGGTTGAGACTCCTTGCTCTAAGCCCTAACACCCTGTATTTTATCTTTTATAAAATTTATAAAATCTCACTTGTAATTACTTAACACCTGTCTGCTGTGAAACAATTTACTTCACTGCAGGCTCCTCAGGGCTTAGCACATAGTAAACACCCAAATATTAGTTTAATTGAATTTTACTATCATGCTCCCAAAAAATCTTTCTAAGCATCTGGTTAAAAGCAATGGTTTTCAAACTTATTTGACAATAAAATCCTTTGTTCAAAAAAAAGCTTAATGAGAACCTCAATATGTACAACAGGTAACAGAGCTGTTTTGGTTGGGGATGGAGGGGCCTTCAGGCTGTTTACGCCCTTCAACCTAGTCAGTCTATCGAAGGGGCCCATGGAACAAGGATTGAAAAACCTTGGTTTAAAGCCACAGGAAAATATCATTCTTTCAAATTAATATTAGATATAAATAAAATCATGGAAGCTGCTATGAAGTTAATTCATTTGGCTGCTGTCGGCAATCAAAGATGCCATGGAGATTGTTTTTTTTCATTTCTCATCAGCTGGCTGAATGATTAAGCTGAAGAAATCTATTTTATGTTATTGCAAACTCTTTCCACATTTTCTCCGCCTCTCCCCCACTCAGCTCAATTCAACAGGAAAGAAAAAAAATAAACACCCAGTAGTACTTGGATATTACAAGAGATGTTAAGAAAGGATCAGAATTAAGAACAACTGATAACAATTGAATAAAGGAACAATCATGTGTTCCACAACTAAACATACTGATTTTCATAGTTCACAGACCACACAGGCACGTACCATGTGAATGCTAAAGCCATGCAGCCAAATAGAAGGTAATATTAGTCTAGTGTTCTCATAATCTTTTTTTCCCTGAAATGACATTACATATATTATAAATGCCTTAGTGCAAAAGACTGTGGACTCTGAATTAGAGCTGCATTAAACTTCTGGCTCCTATATTCTGTAGCTCTAAATCCTTAAATAAATCACTTAATCTTATTCTGCCTCAATGTTCATATCTGTCAAATGGGAGTCAATAATATCTTCACGTAATTCTCTTTTCCTTCCTCTCCCCCACCTCTTCCCCAGGTCACAAGTTATTGTCAGAAATAGACTGGGATATAAGACCCTCTCAAAATTCTCCCTGGTTCAAAACCAGACAATGAGGGGACACCTGGGTGGCTAGTTAGGTTAAGCGTCTGACTTCGGCTCAGGTCATGATCTCGCAGTTCATGAGTTTGAGCTCTGCATGGCCTCTGTGCTGACACCTCAGAGCGTGGAGCCTGCTTCGGATTGTGTCTCCCTCTCTCTCTGCCCCTCCCCTGCTTGAGCTCTGTCTCTCTCTCTCTCTCTCTCAAAAATAAATATTGAAAAAAGTTTTTTAAAAACAACAGACAATGAGCATATATAGTCGGCCTCATGGCATGGCTCCCTGGTTCCCAAGGAGAACTATCACTACGGGATAGTCAAGTTTCAAACTACTGCCTGGCAACTAGGTCTAGAACATGGTCTGCCACTCCTGATACTCCATCTCTTGTTATCACATACAGAGAAAACTTTTTCCGATCATCTCCTCTCTTACCTCTTTGCAAGATTATTCAAGGAATTCTACTATGGTGACACACAATATGCCAGGGAAGGAAAGGAGACGGGGAATACCTGCATGCCTGCTCTTGTTCTTTTCTACGGAGACCACAGGATCACTCTGGATCCAAACTCTAGCCTCTATGGGCCTAGGCATTAGCAATAGCAACCTTCAAATACCCAGGCTCTACCTCTCTAGGCTTACATTGGGCTTTGAAGACAAAGCCCAGCTAAAGGGATGTTTTCCAGGTCACTGTCTCTCAAGCATCTATTTCTCTTAGAAAGAAAATATCTTGGGCTCCTGGGTAGCTCAGCTGGTTAAGCATCAGACTTTGGTTCAGGTCATGATCTCACGTTTGTGGGTTCAAGCCCTGTGTGTCACGCTCTGTGCTGACAGCTCAGAGCCTGGAGCCTGCTTTGGGTTCTGTGTCTCCCTTTCTGTCTGTCCCTCCCAGGCTCGCACTCTCGCTCTCTCAAAAATAAATAAACATTAAAAAAAGTTCTTTTAAAAAGAAAGAAAGCAAATATCTTAATATAATCAATCTCCAAAGCATGGGTAAAATGCAGAAGGAGGGTATATTGGGGATATGAACCCAATGTCTGCTCCCCAAGTGCCTCTTCCTACTCCCATAATGAAGGCACTTAAGCAAATGTTTAAAGACTAGTGTTTCTGTCCAGAAAGACCCTACAAAGGTATCCATTCAACAAACATTTAAAAAAATGTCCAAGTGATGGAGACCGAATAACCAAGACCTGCTTCTTGCCTTCAAAAAACTCACAGTGAGAAAGATATTAAAACAATTGAAATACAAACACTGACCAAGTATGTACAAACATAGGGACTACCTTATAGTCTACCTAATTGCTTAAGATAGCTGGACAAGGCCGAACCTTAAAGAAGCTTGAAGAATAGGAATTTCCAATGGATTAAAGGGAAGCCATGCCAAGCAGAGCTTTCAACAGGGACCAAGGCATACAGGTGAGAAGAGCTACTCCATCTGGATAGTCACTTGGGCGAAATGGATACATGGCAAAAATGCAAAAGAGGGAAAAAAAATAAAAAAGCAACGGAGCACAGTTGTAGTAGTCTCGACTAGGTTGGTGAGAAAGACAAGGATCAAATCGTGAGCAGCCGTGTAGACCAAACTGAACACTATACTTTTAATGTTATCCATAGCTATTAGGAAGACATTGAAATTTTTTCAATTTAAGGACTGATCTAATCAGTTTTGTTTTTTGTTTTACTGGAGCTGGTGACAAAAGTGACTGAATAGATAAATATGTGTGTGTGTATACTGGCACCCATGCAAGTATGCCTGTGTGTGTGTGTATGTGTGTGTGTGTGTGTGTGTGTGTGTGTGTGTGTGTGTGTGTCGGTGTGGGTGTGGGTGTGGGTGTGTGGTGTTCGTTCCAGGGTAGGGGGTAGACTAAGGAGTAGACCAAGAGATCAAAGATAATTCCCATGGGTGCCTAGTTGCTGTCAATCCTGGAATAAGGGATGAGGGGACTCTGGAGGAGGAGAGTAAACTGATGAGTTTGGTTTTTTATTACCTCATAGAGATTTTTTCAGTGTGGGGGAAATCTGGGTGAAGATGTTGAATCACCAGTAATTCCAGGTATACTACAGCCTAGGAAAAGGGCTGAATTGGACATTAAAGCTTGAGAATAATTAGCATGAAGGTCCAGCCAACACTAAGGGTATATGGCTAGAACAGCTCCCAGGTTTCTGGTGCAGACAGTGGCCACGTGCCTTTGCTCCAGTCTCTCACCAATCACCTCCTGAACACGGCCATAGACCCCTTCTGAAGAAAGCTACCACAAGAGTTCTCTACACATAGGTCACCCTACTTTGTATTCTGAAATCCTACTACCTTGGCCAGAGCAGACCCAAAAAGGGATCAGGGAGCTTGATCCAGAACAACCACTGATGAGCTAAGTCAGAGGCTTAATGAGGTAGCTCCACACAGAACTTTACCCCTAACCACAAGTCCATTCCAGAAAAATCACAAAGAAATACGTTTTCCCACTTACAAACTGAACATACGTACTAGCCACATACTAGCACACTGGCCCTTTACCAGTTATGTGTATTCTCCTAATTGTGCCATGCATATGTCTAATTAGAAAGAGTTATATCTCTTCCATTGTGAAGTGCTTTTAATCACTTTCTTTCACACATGGATTACTCTAAAAATACCACACGACTGAGAATAAAACAAAGGAAGCATTTTCACCATGTTTACTAGCATCTCTGGTAAGTCCCATATCTCATCTAATTCACCTTCACCATGAACTCCAAATGATCCACAGAGTAACTAATAAAAAAGATTTTAAAAAATGATCTCAGGTAGAACAACACCACCACCTTTGAGGAAATGATACCAAAAAGAGGAAGCAATTTACAACACAGCATGAAGCATGTCCACAAAAGCTCAGCCGGCTGACAGATCAGATACTTTGGAAATGCACAAAATTCTGGAGAATTTTTTTAAGTTTGTTTATTTATTTTGAGAGGGAGAGCACAAGCAGGAAGCGGGGGAGGGGCAGAGAGAGATGGGGAGAGAGGATCCAATGAAGGTTCTGTGCTATCAGTGCAGAGCCGGACGTGGGGTTCAATACCACAAACCATGAGATCATGACCTGAGACGACATCAAAAGTCAGACACTTAATGGACTAGCTACCCAGGTGCCCCAAAATTCTGGAGAATTTTAAAAGCTTTTCATAACCTCAGGCATGATAACCTATCAAAACTGAGCAATGTGTAGACAGTGCAGGGCCTAGTTGAGATTCTCTCTCTCCCTCTCTCTCTCTACCCCTCCCCCACTTGTGCTTTCTTTCTCAAAATAAATAAACTTAAAAAAAAGAAAACTGAGCAATGTGCTATTAAAAACAATGTCTTTGGATCCACCAGTTTTTCCTTCCAAACTGCATTATTACTCACATTTGCATTATTCTCTGGACACTCCATCAAGTATCTCAGCTGTCCTAAGGAACTTGGTATCCTGTGACCACGGTACATT
The DNA here is from genome assembly GCF_018350215.1 of Panthera leo. NCBI lineage: Eukaryota > Metazoa > Chordata > Mammalia > Carnivora > Felidae > Panthera > Panthera leo. The sequence goes on from NC_056683.1 coordinate 79,546,527, forward strand.
TTTTTTAATTTTTAAAAATTTTTTCACGTTTATTTTTGTGAGAGAGAGAGAGACAGAGTGGGAGCAGGAAGGGGAGGGGCAGAGAGAGAGGGAGACACAGAATCTGAAGCAGGCTCCAGGCTCTGAGCTGTCAACACAGAGCCCGATACAGTGCTCAAACCCATTAATGGCAAGATCCAAGATCGTGACCTGAGCCAAAGTCATACACTTAGCCGACTGAACCACCCAGGAGCCCCCAGAGTCACCATACATTTTTACCCATATAGTTTTATTTACATCTACAACAATCTAGGGGCCCCTGGGTGGCTCAGGTGGTTGAATGTATGACTTCAGCTCAGGTCATGATTTCACCGTCCGTGGGTTCGAGCCCACATCAGGCTCTGTGCTGACAGCTCAGATCTGTGCTGGAACCTGCTTCAGATTCTGGGTCTGCCTCTCTCTCTGCCCCTCCCCTGATCACGCTCTGTCTCTCTCTCTCTCAAAAATAAACATAAAAAATAATCTACAACAATCTAAACAATTTAAGCATTCTACCATCTATCCTTAAAACCAAAGTTTTCTTTCCCTCTTTGTCTTTTATTTTCCCCTTTTTCCCCTCTAGTGTTCTTAAGAGATGGGGAATGGAGAGCCATTAACCAAACTGAAATTGAATTGTATAAATGCATCTCTTGGAAAGCCCATAGCCTTCACTAGATTTTTAAAGGAGTCTATGGGCCCATACATGGTATGACCCATTCTACACACTTGGTCACCTAAGAACATTTCTCAGCCTGAAAGCACTCAAGCTAACAAAGCTCTGCTCAATCAATAACCTCAAGCTTTTCTGGAGTTTCTACATATTAAGTATTTTTTAAAAATCAAAGACTCACATGTCCGCTCTTTCCATAAAGATGCTAATCTTACTGATTCCTAATGAAAAGATGCTTTCTTGTAATGAAAAAATAAACAGCAGCAATATTTGGCCAAACCACCACTAATATTCTAGGAATATCATTTTAGAGCTGAACTGTGGAGTTTGTCCCTCCTGACAATTTTATCAAGGTACACATAGAATAAATACCATTTACAGGGGCGCCTGGGTGGCGCAGTCGGTTAAGCGTCCGACTTCAGCCAGGTCACGATCTCGCGGTCCGTGAGTTCGAGCCCCGCGTCGGGCTCTGGGCTGATGGCTCGGAGCCTGGAGCCTGTTTCCGATTCTGTGTCTCCCTCTCTCTCTGTCCCTCCCCCGTTCATGCTCTGTCTCTCTCTGTCCCAAAAATAAATAAACGTTGAAAAAAAAAAAAATTTAAATACCATTTACAGAAACTAGTGGTTCATTTCCAGCCTGCCTTAATATGAGAGAGCTGCTTGATTTTCGTGCATCTTCATAATGCACCAGAAAAGAACTTGAGGCTAGGACTGTTTGGGCTGTTTTGTAAATGAAGCAGGGGCACTAAGTACAGAAAAATAAGTCTTTATGACCGAATATAGATATATATCATGTTAGTCGGCATGGCAAAAATCATGGTTAAGCACTAAAGGGCTTGGCTCATCTAACTAGTTTTCTTAGCGCTTTGGTTAGTTGGTTTAATACAGAGTATTTCCTCTAGGTCTTTAATTCTATTTGCCCCCAAATGCTGCAAAGGCGATATTTAAACAACCAAATCCTCACGTGTAAGTGAGTGAAACAGCTAATATAAGTCCGGTGGCAGCGACGAAAGGATAACGACGGTCGGTGTTCAGGGTGCAGGTACCGACGGCACGGCGCTGTTAACTATTACCCACAGACATCATCTTTACATCTGTTCTTAGATATGAGTTTATGACCCAGCACTACGCAACCAACAAGAGGAAAGGGAAAGTCCAGGTACTGCGGGGAACTGGCCAGTCCCCGGACTGGCAGCCGGTGCCCGCCCGGCCGCCCTGCGGCCTGCACCATCCCGGCAGGCGGCGGTCTCGCGTAGAGCGCGAAACCCGGGGCGGAGCCGCGAGTGGCGGCGGACGCGAGGGAACCGCAGCGCCCGACCCGGGGTCCGGGGTCACTCCGCCCTCCCCGGCCACCCGCCGGCGCCGCCCACCGCCTCTAGCCCTGCTCACCCGGGCTCTTCAGGTTGTAGCGGGTCTCCATGGCGGATCGCTGGCCCGGCTCCGGCCTCCCGGCCAGCCGCCTCCACCTTTCCGCGCCGCCGCCGGTGTGAAAGCGCGGCTCAGGCCGATTGGGCCAGGCCGAGGGAGCCTCCGCAGACGCCGCCCAGCCCCGGCCCCGACTGCAGGCAGGAGGGTGAAGGCGGGGCGCGGGCTTCACGATGGCACCGCCTCCCCCGCGGCTCCCCCGCCTCCCTGAGGGCGGGGCAGGCGCCGGCGCCGGCCGGGGAGTCGCTGTACCGGGCGCCCGGGCTGGAGGTAAGCTTTCCCGTCTGGCCCCGGGCCCAACCCCGCCGCGGCCGCCCGGCCTGCGTCACCCGCCCTCGCCCGGGTTTTGTGAAGTTGCCCTGACGTGGCGGTCGCTTCGTGGCGGTCGGTCGGCCGGCTCCGGCGTCCGTCACTGCGTAGTCGCCGCTGGCCCCGCGGAAAGCGCTCCGGGGTCTGCAAAAGCGTACGGCGCCCTCGTCTGCCCCTCGCCCAGGCCCAGCGGAAGCCGACCTTTTGCCGGGCCTGTCCGGGGTCCCCCGGCGCTCGCGGGTATTACGGAAGAACGGCGCGGCCGGAAGCGGCCCAGCCCTACTCGCCGCCGGTGGGCTCCTGGAGCCGGGCCTGAGAGTCCAGAGGGGCCCGGGCTCCAGCTGCCCGCGCGCTGCACAGCCTTGTCTGTGATCCAGTATAGCTGATGGGAGTGGGAACAGTCACGTGCGGAAGGGAAAATCCAGTGATAAAGGAATGGAGTAGGATTTTTAGAACAGTTTTTTTAAGATAATGTCATCAGGTGCAAGACACTTGTAAGCATTTATTTATAGTTAGTTATAAATAATTGTGACTTGCCAAATAAAACTAAGGGAATTACGTTGAATTTGCGGGAAAGCATACAAATACGTAAGGTTGAACCTCAGAGGACACAGTTCATGCTTCATTATGGAAAAAATGGGATTAAGAGAAAGAGGGCTTGGGTTCTTGAAGGCCTAAAGGAGGGGCGAGAATTTAGGAAAGAGGGAGGGATTGGCAGACTAGGGAGGATGAAGAGGGAAGGAAGGAATTCTAGGTGAGATGAAGAAGGGTTAATCCTCCTGGCCAAGTTACATTTTGTTATATAAAGAATTGTACCAGCAACCTTTTGTAAAGAGTGAAATTGGGAGGGAAGGGAAGAAATGGAGGATATCTAAAATAAAATTAGATGATATCTTTCAAGCCTTTCCATGTTGTTGTTTTCTGAAAAGTAAAGGGATAATCAGATTGGCTGAGATGCGCAAACCAAACCAAACCCCAATGTGCTGCTTCGTTCATTTTTTCATTCTTTGTTATTAAATCTTCAAATTGTCTAACATTTGACAGTTTTGCAAAAGCCAGTGGCAATAGGCCTCACAATGAAGAGGCTTGTGAAACAGGTATTATCATTCCTATCTGATAGCTAAGGAAACAGAGTTCTGAAAGCATTAGGAGCCTTTCAGTTACTCATCCTGCAGGTCGGTCAAATTCCGAATGCTGTAGTCTCTGGGGGCTCTCCTCCTTTATTTCCTCTGCACTGAGAGTGGGACATTTTTCTTTTCTTTTTAGAAGATACTACCACCTAGTCTGCTCCTTAGTGCTGAAGGGGTTCAAGACAGCCCCCCCCCCCCAGAATGTGCCACTTGACATATGGATTATTTTGAGTTGAAGGCGCTTGAGACCCTGCAAGCTGAAGAGAAACTTTTGTCCGTCTCTTAACCACACAGAAAAATCTAAATTGGGGGTATTTCCCAGAAAAAGGATTGTTAGCAGAGATAAATTTTATCTGAGTGACCCATCTGTATTGCAGAGCAAACGTCTAATAACCAAACATCTGTTCTCCTTATTGCCCTGTGAAGTGCCTTCCTTTCCTCTGAAGTCCCAGACCCGGAGCCCTTCTCCTTAGTTCAGGATGACATACAAGCCTCATTTTGCCTGACTTTGGAGTTTCCATGTCTATGTGGATTCCCTGTATGTATGCTGTTAACTTTTATTTTCTCCTGCTTATCTGTCTCGTGTCAATTTGATTCCTAGTCCTGCTAGAAGGACCTTGAAGGGAACAGGAGTTCTTGCTCCCTGAAAAGAGACAAAGAATTCTTGCTCCTTAACAGGCTTCTTTCCTCCACCAGACTGGCTCCATAGGAATTATAATCTCTCCTTTCTTGGTTAAAAACAAAAAAATTTATTCTGACAGTGTAGTTCATGGGCACATGTTAAAGTTTATTAAAGTTGTTGCAAGAGCAAAGACCTCTAGCAAGCCAATTGAAAGATTTCTCTCAGCAGAAACGTTTATAGAGAAAAGTTTATTTATTTACAACCACTATCGTTGCCCTATATGGTTCCTCTTTTCCTTAGATAGTAAAGAAGTCCTGTGAAGTGCAGGTCTACCACTCATCTTCATTTGCATCCTAGGAGCAAGGCCAGGACTATTCTGAGCATCTACTGTGTATTGGGCCCAGTACTGGGCACCTGATATACATCAATTCATTTATTCTTCACAACAATACTGACAGCAGCGTAGGTTATTTATACCCATTTTACTGATGAAGGCAGTTGAGGTCTCAGAAAAATGAGCAATTTTTGTAAAATTTATTTTTGAGACAGAGATAGAGCACAAGCAGGAGAGGGGCAGAGAGAGAGGGAGACACAGAATGTGAAGCAGGTTCCAGGCTCTGAGCTGTCAGCACAGAGCCCAACATGGGGCTTGAACTCATGGACCATGAGATCATGACCTGAGCCGAAGTCCGACACATAACCGACTGAGCCACCCAGGCACCATGAGCAATTTTTTTTTTTTTTTTAAGTAATCTCTGTATCCAACTGGGAGCTTGAACTCACAACCCCAAGATCAGGAGTCACATGCTGTACTGACTGAGCCAGCCAGGCTCCCCAAAGCAGTTTACTTTAATTCTCAGTTTTTTCCACTACATTACAAGTTCTTCTACTTCTAACATGCTATTTTTTTTTTATCATATTGATGAAAACAAATTTTTCTAGAATTTTATTTATTTCTCGATTTGAATACTTTGAAATCTTAAAAGTTTCAGCATCTTGTCCAAGGCTGTTTAGGAAGTGGAAGAACCCTGATTCAAGTCCAGGTCTTTTGGGTCTGAAACCTGGATTGTTTTTGCTACACTAGGAAGGAATCAGGCTATTTTGTGTCATGCAAGGTCTTTTTTCCCACCACCATTTGAAAATGGAAATGCTTGGGGCTCCTGGGTGGCTCAGTTGGTTGAGCAGCCAACTCTTGATTTTGGCTCAGGTCATGATCTCACAGTTCATGGGATCAAGCCCCGTGTCGGACTCCACACTGACAGTGAAGAGCCTGCCTGAGATTCTCCCTCTTCTCCTTTCTCTGCCCCTCCCCTGGTCCCAAATGTGTTCTCCCTCTCTCTCTCTTTCTCAAACATTTTTTTAAAAATATTTTTCCCATTAATAAGCAAAGTAGTAAATACAGTAGTAAACATTTGTTTGCAACATTATTAAAATCATTTTTACTGTGACTTTCTTTAAAATAACACTTTTTTGGAGACCCAATTTGCTGCCATAGTTTTGAATTATCTGACATCTTCCCCCAAATTATGGTTCTTGATATTAAAAATGAAGAAAAAGAAACCTGCTTAGTACTGTAGTTTTGCTTTGTTTACATGGATTGCATATCTTTGGTTTGTTTTTTTTGTTTTTTTTTTTTCACAATAAAAGTGCTTTCATTTTTAAAAACTATTCCTTTAATCTCCACACCCAACATGGGGCTCAAACTCACAACCCTGAGACTGAGTCACATGCTCTTTCAGCCAGCCAGGTGCCCCTCACAATATAGACGCTTTTAAAATTAAAAGCAAAAATTACAGTGCTCATAGTGCTTACTCCCTAGTTCTGACGAACTGATGAGTTTAACAAGGGATCATTCGTTTCTAATCTTAGCTGTTAAGGAAACACCTGCCACTAAGATAAAGCTAGTTGCTCATGGATGAAAGAACAGGTACTTTGTGATGTGCCAGCAACTGTGTCTTCTCCCTCCCTCTTCCTGGGTCCTCTCCGAATTGCTCTTCAGGACAGATGGTTGCTGTCCCTCTGCCACTCTGTCTATGCCTTTTTTCTTATGGCCCCTACCCTGCCACACCAGTGTGTCATTCCCTGAACCTTTTTAGGCACTTGCTGATGGAAGAAACTTGGTCATCTACAAACTCGCCTGAATAACTTAGAACTCTGCTGTCTACCCTGAGAGCAGTTTCAGTTTCTATTCATTGGGAAATTGCAAAACGGCAAAAAATTAGTGTGAGTCGAATACTTTTAAACAAATTTGTGTTTTCTTCACCACTGCAGCATCCACAATCTTCCAAAAAGTCATAGTTGATAAAGATGTGAAACTTTCTTCAGTCTACAGACAATGCTCAACGCACACACAAATTACAAAACTTCGTAGAGAAATTCTGCAGCCCCAAGGCATTTCAGGAATATTATTACCATCTTTAGAACTAACAACTCAATGCTGCTTCCCATTAAAATCCAGTTTGCAAGCTTTGAATAACAGCCAAGTCATCATCTTCTAAAAAGCAGTCCTGGACTTCCCTACAGTTTATCCTTTTAGCACAAAATAACCGCAAGGTGCAGGTATGCCACCACTCCGCCTACCTTCTAGCCTCTTGTGAGAGAACGGCCGGGCCAGTCTCACTTCCCTGGAAACTGATGTTAGGTTTAGGTGCAGATGTTCTTAAATGGAAACATATAGCATATATGCCAGAATAGGAAGTAAAATTTTTCCAAGATACCATTCTTCAGAAAAAAGAGTTGCCTTAAGTTTTTGTCTTTGTCCTTTTTGAACAAAGTACTCTTCAGGAAGACAATATGTCTTGAAAGGGCCTCGAGCAATGGCAGTTTTCTAATAAGGGTTACCTAAAAAATTATGGGGGAAAGGTGAAGACATTCCTGAGGGTACGACCTTGGAGAATAAGCATAGGAGATCATTATTAGTAGGCTTTTTAAAAAGTCGCTGAAAAGAGAAACGTAAGAAGTACTTATTTGTGGAGATAGTGAATATAGAGGGGGGAAACATACGTGTCTTGATGTTTAACAAATGGTTTTTGGAGACCCCATAATATCTCCACTGACAGTATCCTATTCAATTTAAAACATGTTCTTTTTGGGTGAACCCTCTTGCATTGTTGGTGGGAATGCAAACTGGTAGAGCCACTCTGGAGAACAGCATGGAGGTTCCTCAAAAAGTGAAAAATAAAACTACCCTACAATCCAACAATTGCACTACTAGGTATTTATTCCAAAGGATACAAAAAATACAGATTTGAAGGGGTACATGCTCCCTGATGTTTATAGCAGCATTATCAACAATAACCAAACTATGGAAAGAGCCCAAATGTCCATCAATGGATGAATGGATAAAGAAGATGTGGTTTATATATACAATGGAATATTACTCAGCCATCGAAAAGAATGAAATCTTGCCATTTGCAACTACGTAGATGGAACTGGAGGGAATTATGCTAAGCAAAATAAGTCAGTAGAGAAAGACAAATACCATCTGATTTCGCACATGGAATTTAAGAAACAAAACAGATGAATGTATGGGAGGGGGAAGAAAGATAGAAACAAACCTTAAGAGACTCTTAAAGATAGAGGACAAACTGAGGGTTGGTAGAGGGATGTAGGTAGGGGTGGGCTAATGGGTGTTAAGGGGGCAGCTGTTGCAATGTATGTAAGTGATGAATCATTGAATTCTACTCCTGAAACAAATACTGCACTGTATGTTACCTAACTAGAATTTGGGTTGGGGGGGAAATACTCTTTTTTTTTTTTTAAACATTCTTTCTTAAACAGCCAAGAGGGAACTGTTAGATGATTCAAAATTTCCCATGATGATGAAAACCCTGCTGTACAAGATGCCTGTGAAGAATTAAATAGAATGATTTGAGTGGGGAAGAAATTTTTTTATTAATACCATTTTGTTAATTTGTTTTTGTAATACCATTTTATAATTTGTTATTTTAATATGAATAAATATTTAAATATCTAAAGTAACGCATGGTTTGGGAACTTGGGTGGTTCAGTTGGTTGAGCATCTGACTTTGGCTCAGGTCATGATCTCATGGCTTGTGAGTTCAAGTCCCACATTGGGCTGTGTGCTGACATCTCAGAGCCTGGAGCCTACTTGGAATTCTGTGTCTCTCTCTCTCTCTCTCTCTGCCCCTCCCCGCTCGCTCACGCACTCTCTTTCAAAAATAAATAAAACATTAAAAAAATTTAACAATTTAACTAGACTTTTTAAATTATTTAGTTTACATCTATAAAAGTTTACATTCAAGGGGCACTTGAGTGGCTCAGTCAGTTGAGTGCCTGAGTCTGGATTTCTACTCTGGTCATGATCCTGGGGTCATGGGATCGAGCCCAGCCTCTGGTTCCAAGCTGAGCATGGAGCCTGCTTAAGATTCTCTCTCTCCCTCTGCCTCTCCCCGCCCCCCGCTTTTGCACACTCGCTCGCTCTCTCTCGTAAAAAAAAAAAAAAAAAAAAAGTTTACATTCACATTGTTGATTAAATAAATTGGATTTTGAAAGCTACATAACCCAATTGGAAAAAGAAACTAACGCTGGAGACGTGTGTGTGTGTGTGTGTGTGTGTGTGTGTGTGTGTGTGTGTTAATGGAGGAGTGGAAGAGTGAAGAAAGCTCCCCTAGTGATTCTAACCCTAGTCTTCCATCATCTCTGCTTCTCATCCCTTTTAACAGCTATAAGGCCAAACAATGTCTCCCAATATATAAGACTTGCCTAGGATACATATTTAAAATACAAATTCCTAGACCTCTCCCCAGAGATTCAGATTCAAGAAGGCTGGAGTAGAGATGAGAATTTATGTTTTTAAACACCCTAGGTGATTCTTACGATCCAAGAACTTTGGAAAGCTCTGGCCTTGAGCATTAAATGAAATGGTAGGACATGAATTTGATGGTGCTTTTTCTTGCACCTTATTAATCTGAGTTCCTTCCTCTCCCACTGAGATGGAAAGATATCTAGGACTGGCCCCTCCCAGTCAGCCCCTTTACTGGCTGCTTCCCATGGAAGGGAGGTGACTGAGGTCGCTTGTAGAAGTCTGGGAGAAGTCCGGAGTTTGTTCCTGGTTACTGACTACTTGATGAAGGCAGAGCATTACTGTCATGAGCTCTCTGCAAGGCCAGAGGCAAGCAATGACTGGGCAGCAGTCACAGGGACTTAGGCAATAATGGAAGGTGGCAGCAACCAGAATCAGCTTGTAGGAGGAGAAATGGAATTCTCCACACAGGTGGTGAGGGTAAGTGTTGGTGGCAAGAACTCCTGTCCCCTTCAAGGTCCTTCTGGTTGAACTAAATCAAATTGACACGAGACAGATAAACAGAAGAAAATCAAATTTTATAGCATGTGTATGGGGCATCCACACAGACATGGAAACTCTAAAGTCAGGCAAAATGAGTTCTATATGTCATTCTGAACTAAGGAGAAGTGGGTGGGGATCTGGAGCTTCAAGGGAAGAATGCACTTAACAGGGCAATAAAAAGTAATGCAGATGTTTGGTAATAAAATGTTTGCCCTACCATACAGATGGGTCACTCAGATAAAAACTATCTCTGATAATTATGCTTATTCTGGGAAATACCCCCAATTTAGATTCTTCTCTGTGGTTAAGGAAAGGACAGAAGTTTCTCTTGAGCCTGAAAGGTCTTGATTGCCTTCAGCTCAGTCTTCACACTAGAGTGGCTCATCTTGGGGTGGCCTGCATTAGCATTGGAAGAAACTGAGGTCAACTGTAGTTGGCCATTCAGGGGAAGGGTCTTAAGTGGTTTTTGTGTGTGTGTGGGGGGGGGGGGGGTTTGCTCAGTTTTGAGAAACTAGAAAGATCCTCCTTGCCCCAGCCGTTGATTAGTAAGATTGAAGAAGCAGGGTGGTCAAGACCTCAGGCAGCCCGACACTAGTTAATGCCCTCCTCCACCCTGAGTGTAGCAGCAGATCACGTCTCTTTCATGGGGAAGAGCCTTGCTCACCTGCTTCTTGGGAGTCTCAAAATACTACAAAAGGGCAAAACTCATGCAATCTCCATATTGGGTAATACCAGTATCATCTGATTTAACAAAGGACCACATAGAAGTCAGATGTAAATTCATGAGTCCCTAAAATCCCGGTAAAGTTAACTATTTATTATAGTCAAGGATAGAGTCTACAGTAAATGATGATCTTGCCAGGACAGCAGCCTCATAAATCCCCTACAACCCAGCATACAAAAACGTCCAAGCGGGGCGCCTGGGTGGCTCAGTCGGTTAAGTGGCCGACTTCGGCCCAGGTCATGATCTCGCGGTCCGTGAGTTCGAGCCCCGCGTCGGGCTCTGTGCTGACAGCTCAGAGCCTGGAGCCTGTTTCAGATTCTGTGTCTCCCTCTCTCTGACCCTCCCCTGTTCATACTTTGTCTCTCTCTGTCTCAAAAATAAATAAACGTTAAAAAAAAAATTAAAAAAAAAAAAAAGTCCAAGGGATGGCAATGGAAAGTACAACTACTCTGGTAAACAGCAGAAAGCCCTGATTAAGTGAAAGGAAAATTCAAGAACTTCCTCAGAATTTCCCCTAGGTTTGTTAAGATTTTTAAATTAACAGGAGGGGCGCCTGGGTGGCTCAGTCAGTTAAGCGTCTGGCTTTGGCTCAGGTGGTGATCTCATGGTTTGTGGGTGCGAGCCCTGCGTCGGGCTCTGTGCTGACAGCTCACAGCCTGGAACCTGCTTCGGATTCTGTGCCTCCCTCTGTCTGTCCCTCCTCCGCTCATGTTCTGTCTCTGTCTCTCAAAAATAAATAAACATTAGGGAAAGAAAATATTTTAGGCTAGAAAGAAAATCCTCAGGTATCTCTGATCTGGCAAATGGATTCATTCGTTCCAGCAATGCTTTACAAATAGAGCATGACCCATTAGTGAATTGTGACATCTTTTTCAAAAAGGAAATAAAAAAATACTAGAATGCATTGCATGTAGAAGGAATAATACTATGTGAGATTTTTTTAAATGTTTATTATTTATTTTAGAGAGAGAGAGAGACTGAGCACGAGCAGGGGAGGGGCAGGGAGAGAGGGAGACAGAATCTGAAACAGGCTCCAGCTCTGAGCTGTCAGCCCAGAGCTCAATGTGGGGCTCGAACTCAGGAAATGTGAGATCGTGACCTGAGCCGAAGTTGGACGCTTAAGATCCAGGCGTCCCTACTTTGTGAGATTTTTGAAAAAGTAACATTTATAAGGGGTGCCTGGCTGGCTCAGGTGGTGGGCAGTGCAACTCTTTTTTTTTTTTTTAATGTTTTATTTTATTTTTGAGAAAGAGAAAGAGAGTGCAAGCAGGCATAAGGAAGAGAGAAGGAGACAAAGGATCTGAAAGCAGGCTCTGACAGCAGAGAGCCAGACATGGGGCTTGAACTCACGAACCATTGAGATCCATGACCTAAGCCAAAGTCAAAGGCTTAACCAATTCAGCCACCCAGGTGCCTCGACAGTGTGACTCTTAATCTCCATGTTGTGAGTTGGCACCCCAACTGAGTGTAGAAATTACTTAAAAATAAACTCTTGGGACGCCTGGTGGCTCAGTTGGTTAAACGTCTGACTTCGGATCAGGTCATGATCTTGTGGTTCCTGAGTTCAAGCCCCATGTGAAGCTCTGTGCTGACAGCTCAGAGCCTGGAGCCTGCTTCAGATTCTATGTCTTCCTCTCTCTCTGCACCTCCCCTGCTTGTGCTCTGTCTCTTTCTCAAAAATAAATGAACATTTAAAAAATTTTTTTAAGTAATAAACATTAAAAATATTTAAAAATATATTTAAATTTATACTTGACCCTTTAAAAATATAATAAAATCTTTTTAAAAAGTAACATTTATAAGTGTGAGTATGTGATAGTTTGCAATGTGAATTATATTTATTGTGGCTCACAACAAAAAGTTTAAAATGGATTCCATAAAGGGTCAACTCCTACAGTTCTATAAAGTGCTTTATTTTCTATTAAAATCCTTGCATCTCCAGAATCTGCCATTTAGGTATTTTATTAAGAACACCTTAATAGGTGTTCGTAGGGGCGCCTGGGTGGCTCGGTTTGTTGAGCATCCGACTTCGGCTTAGGTCATGATCTCATGGTTCGTGGGTTTGAGACCCCGTGTCAGGCTCTGTGCTGACAGCTCAGAGCCTGGAGCCTGCTTCAGATTCTGCGTCTCCCTCTCCCTCTGCCCCTCCCCTGCTCTCACTCTCTCTCTCAAAAATGAATACACATTAAAAAGTTTAAAAAAAAAAAACGTAGCATATAAAAAGTGTCATATCAGTAACTGTTGAATGAAAAACAATTATCATTTCCCTCAGAAAATGACTGACAAAGAAAAGAATCAAAACTCATGGATCCTCTTATTTACCATGCACTGTATGGGCATTCTGGTTCAGCTCTGTTGAGGGAAAATGAGCCACGGCTGAAGAGGGAAGTAAAAACCTGGGAAGCAGGTTCTTGCAAACTGTATTGAGGAGTATGACTGAGATCTATAATGGAGAGTTATGAGGGGTGTTAAGCAAGGGAGTGATGTGGTCAGAACTGTGGTGTAGAACAGTCACTCTGGGTCTTGTGTGGAGAATGGGCGGATGAGGTGGAGAGACGTTAGTTGAGAGGTTATTAAGATCCAGAGAGAGGAGATGGTGATCTAAAGCAGGATAATGGCAAAAGAGACGGAGAGAATAGATTGAATAGAAGTTTGTAAGGCTGCTGGTTAAGGGTCAGACTCTCAGTTTTGGCTCAGGTCATGATCTCACAGTTTCTAGGGTTTGAGCCCCACATCGGGTTCTGTGCTGACGGTGCAGAGCCTGCTTGGGATTCTCTTTTTCTCCCTCTCTTTCTGTCCCTCCCTTGCTCATGCTGTCTCTGTCTGTCTCAAAATAAATAAACTTAAAAAAAAAAACTATTAAAAAAAAAAAAAAGCTTGTAAGGCTGAGCTGAAAGAACTGGGTGGTTGAAAGGGTGAACAGGAAGGAAGAGCCAAGAAGGAGGCCTACATTTCTGGCAGGCACCACAGGGAGTATAGTCCTACCACCATAGAAAGAGGAGATTTAGCAAGAAGGAAGCAAGTTCAATTTTTGGACATGTTAGATTTAAGGGTCCCCTAATAGAAGATGACAGCAAAAGTATGCTAATGGCAATTTTAAATATAGGTCTGCATCTCAAGAAAAGGTTAGGGTTGAAAAGTATCTTTTTGAATTTTAATCCAGATCAGTGTTTTGTTTTCTATAAATATGGTTACACATATTAAAAATGAAGTAAAAGGTTAAATACAGCTAAGCTCAAAGGCTTATTCTCTCTTGGTTTTCTCAGAATTTCATATACTTTGGTTTCTTAGAAGACCAAAAGTCTGGACAAGGTATTTGAATTCTCTTCTGACATTTAAACACTATCTGTTAATATGATTTTCGGCAGTAGAGTTATTTAATGGATTAGGAAGAAAAACGCATAATCTTGAAGTACATTTAGAGCTGCTCATATTGGTTCTCGCGTAAGAAAAGGTGTTTTTTTTTAATATCCCAGCATTTTAGCCTTCATAAGCCCACGCAGCAGTAAATCCTAAACTTCAAGTCCCCGTCTTCAGATTTGTGAAGGGAGGCTACTTAAAGGGACATGTGGTCTGGCTGCTTAGAGCAGTATTGAGAGGGTGGACTCTCCAGGCAGACTCCGGCCCTACTGTCTTACTACTTATATGATCTTGACCAAGGGATTTCATCCCTCTACCCTCAGTTGCCTCATCTGTAAGATAGTGATAATAGTACCCCCTCTTGGGTTTATGAAGATAACTTACATAAAAGCACTTATGAAATATTGTGTGCACTCAATCATGTTATCAGTAAGTAATTCTGTTCAAGACAATTTTCTTTCTCCTAAACTCAACATCACCACTGATAAAAAACCATAGAAAAATATTATCTTAGGTAGGTTTTCCAACCAGAAACAGAATTTCATATATAAGATGTAACATCTAAAGGCTAGTCTTTTCTGGGAACTCTTAGGTATCTGTCAAAGTCATCACAGAGTGGAATCTTACTAAGCAAGGCAGAATCGATAAGGTGGACTGTTTGGAAAATAATTCCCAGGTAGCTAGGGACTAGGACCAGAGAAGCAAGAATTAATATCTGAAGTTTACTGAAAAACCAGTTCTACATTCCAAACAGTCACGTTCCCATCAAAAATATGGATAAGGGTGTTCACAATATAAAAATAAAAGTGTAAATCCAATGTAAGTAGAGTAGTTTACCTTCATTTCCATAAAATGAAATTAATCAGGACAAACATTTTACTAAAGGGACCCAGCAGGGCCAGTGAAGCAATGATACTCCTGTATGGGATACAACCACACAAGTAGGAAGGACCATACCTACGCTTCACCAAGAGAATATTCTGCTCCCAGAATGATTAGTTATGAATATGCTTGAAATAAAATGAGAGCCTTCCCAAATCATGAGCATGACACATGCTTTTCAATTGGCTGTTAACATTCTTGAAAGCAACGGTTTACCAATAATTACAAATGATGTATGGCTTAAAGTAAAACACAATACGATGCTTGATTACAAATTACAACCAGTCTATAGAAGTTAAATGCATACCATACTTTAATAATCAAGACAGTTTAGCCATTTTTCTGGAGTATGTCTCAAACAGAGTTAGCATATAACCCGTATTTAACAATATTGCTGAGTTCTTAGTCATTTTATATTTAAGGGTCCAAAATATATTATGTTCACAAAATAACACTGTGAATGCCAACCAGTTTTTTACTTATTCCTTCAGAAACACTCTACCCTGGTCATACACACTAATTTTTATCACTAAAAATAACCAAAGGTGGTAATTCAGTCTCACCTCTACACAGAAGTTCTAATTGCCCCAGAAACCTGTAGGTCAAGTTCTCAACCCTTGAAAAGGAGCAAAAATGTTCCAGGGCATCACCGTAGCCATGTATTTGGGCTTTGTATTTATAGCATTAGATTTGAGACCTAAATATGGTCGTACGCATCGCAGTAACCCAAGTTCCATATCAGAAATAAAATGTGAAAGGAATCAAAGAGATTTTGTAATTCCAATAGCACAGACTTCAAAAATTGAACTCTTAGACATAACTCCTACATCTGTCTTTAACTAAGAGGTCATTACCATGCTTACAGGTTTGAGGCAGTAATCTATGGATTAGTGTGTGATTAATCAAAGAGTGCACTTACTACCATGAAATTGGGTCCTATGCCATAGGATTATTTTTGCTTTCTCCAAAAGAACCATTTGCTCCTGAAGTAATAGACTTTTAAGGCACATTTTAACAAAAACCCATCATATACCCAGCTTAAAAATGGAAGCTCCTCCTGGTTACAACAATATATATATATAGCTAAGTAATGTGTGATTTACCAGATAGGCAAGTGTCTCTACCTTTAGGATAAAGTCACATTAGAAAAGTGATTCTTTATTTGCTTAATCAAAAAGAAACATTGTGTAAAAAATATTAGAGCATTAAATTTATAAGAATAACCCATATGTACCAAGCCTGTTGGCAAAGATCCAAAGATCCAACAGGATATAGGTCTAGAAATTAAGGAAAAGGCTCCTTTGGAACCCTGGGCTCCTACTGACCCAGGTTTCTGAGCAGGAATCATGAGGAAGGGAGTTGGGCGCCTTAATGATTTTTGGAAATTTCCTTCCAAAATGCACAGACCCTTGGGAGGACTCAAATCTTAAACCACAATCAGTCTTGCATTTGCAGTTAGCAGCCTCAAAGGAATAGGATTTGGGGAGTAAAGGAGAGAGGATGGAAGGAAGCTACAGATGGAAGTGAGATAGTTTCAAGGGCAAGTAACTTTAGAAACTTGGTACATTTTGCTAGGACCAGCTTTGATTTCCTCAGGAGTCTCTGTTTAAAAATAAATAAATAAATAAAATTATTTTCTAATACCCACAAGTAGCTTTAGGGCACTGACCCTGGGGATGGACATAGAATTACCTACTTGGAATGGTCTGGGGTGAGGGGTGATTAGTAAGTCTCTTAACATCCTGATAGTCTAAGGTAAGCATAAGTGGAAGAATTTCATGGAGACAAAGACATAGCTAACTGTAACGCCTCCTCTGGCTGTCCTCTTCCCACTGATCGTTAGGGGTTTGCAGGATGGCTTTTCAGATGTGCAGAGTGTGCTGCTAGCAAGCTGAGCTCTAGTTCAGTCCTAAGGTGGGAACAGGCAGAGTCCACAAGGCACACGATCACAGATGAGCAGGAGGCTCAGTGGCGACAAACATGCTCACCAGGATTATGCTCTCCGCTCAAGTTCTGAGACATTCCCTGCGGTCATGATCCTCAACAAACATTTTAAATGTTGCACAACAACAGGCCCATTGCTCAGGGCCGAACATACAGAATTGTATATATATTTTTAAATCTGTAGGTACCAATCACCTACAATTGGGAAACCATGTGGCCTCTGATGTTACTTTGACCAATCTCCAGTGATTGGCACCATTTTGGAAATCTGGTCCCAAAGGTTCTAAAGAACAGTAATGCAGCAAAAAGGAACAACCTCTCTGTATAAAATGATTATAGAGATGTGTGTTGAGGTAAAGAGCTTTGTAAAAACTGTTGAGTCGGGAAGTACTGCCCCAGCTATAGAAATTTTTAGTTAAGTTTGGTGCTAACAGTATTCTACAAAACTCCCGTTTATACCAGTGATAAACAGGAGACAGTTCTTATTGCTCCTGGAGCTTGCTGCCCCAATCTGTTCCAGCTCCACTGAAAAATGATTTTTCTCGACAATTGTTAGCAAAGATTCCCAAAGTGATTAAAAAAAAAAAAGTCATTGCCAGTGCATTGCTTTTTGATTTCTGATTGCCATATAGATCTGAACTACACTACAGTATGCATGTCCTTGACACCAAGTACAGAAAAAAGCTTAGAAAAGTTGTTTTATCAAAGTTCAAAGAAAAAAAAAACATGAAAAAGAGCAAAATATATACAGTTCCTGGCAGTCCTCACACAGGAGTTTCTGACCACAGACCATAAAAGTTTACATTTGTGTAACGAAATTACAGATTTTACTTCATTGTTAAAATACAAGTTTTGGCTTCAAAGTGCTCACTTTATTTAAAAAAGAGAAGATCAAGAGGGTTGCAGGAATTTTTCTTTTCTTACACCGAATACATCATGTGTCCCATATTCTTTTTCCTTTTCCTTTAGTGCAACACAGCTCAGTGGCCTCACTGGAAGGTCTGGCTTAAAAAGATACTCCTGAAACTTCACTACAGCAGCACGTTAGGGGTCCCATTGGGGGTGGCTCCTTTTTTCTTCTGTAGCCGATTCTGAACTTTTCGTGATTTCACCATCTTCATTCTCACCTCAAAAACTTCATGGATGGCCTTCCGGAAGCAATGAAAATTATAGTCAATAAGCCCTGGAGAAGAAAACAAAAATATTTAGAAATGTCTCATGGAGCACCTGGGTGGCTCAGCTGGTTAAGCATCTGACTCTTGATTTCAGCTCAGGTCATGATCTCAAGGTCTTGAGTTTAAGCCCAGCATTGGGCTCAGCACTGGGCATGAAACCTACTTGAAATAAAAAGAAAAGAAAATTTTTAAAAAGACACTTAGAAACAATCTCCTCTTTTCATGTCTGCTGTGGCCAAGACAAGCAACTATGGGGAGGCAAAAGAGCAGCCGTAACAGAAGGTTCTCAGACTTCCCGAGGAGCTCTGCAGCTGGGCTTCAGGAATTGCAGGCAAGATTTTGCAAATGGACATGTTTTCCTAAGGAAAGGCTCCAGAGATGGGGCACCTGGATGGCTCAGTCAGTTGAGCGACTGACTCTTGATATCAGCTCAGGTCATGATCCTGGGGTCATGAGATCGGGTCCCGAGTCTAGCTCTGTGCTGAGGGTGGAGCCTGCTTGGGATTCTCTCTCTCTTTCCCTCTGTTCCTCTCCCTCACTCATGCTCTCTCTCTCTCTCTCTAAAAAAAAAAAAAAAAAAAAAAAGTTTCCAGATGATAGACCACATTTCCACAGTGTCTATGATCCACAACATTTGAAGAACCAACTAAAGTGCACATTTTTCTGACATGTCAGAATCCAAAATTTCTTACAATTAAGACATATCTTCCATGAAATATTTATTATTTTTCCCCAAAGGGGATTATTAAATTGACTCTGAGTGGAGGCAGACCCTGACTTGAAGTATGGCTGAGATCTCAAAGCTTTAGGATCAATGATTCAATCGATCAATATTTACCAAATATCTATTATCTTTAAGCCATAGTCATAAGCCCTGGGGAAAGCAAAGTCCTAAGTTTAGAGTGGTAACAGTCACCTCCGGTCAATTCTAAGCTCACAGGTTCAACAATCAATGACACTCGAGTTTTTTTCAATACTAAGTAAATTTTAAATGCAAAAACAGTAAGGGAGAATCTTTTTGTGTTTTCTGAAATTATTGGTACAAGAATAGAATAAAAGATAATCCAAAGTCTTGAGTGCATTCTTCATCATCACTAATGTGTAAAAGTGTTGAGAGCAACATTATGTTTATACCAATTAGGATAAGGCAGTTGGTTCTATTTAACTTTATTGAAATAACTAGCCCAGTGGTTATTTCCATCCACTCAGGTGATACTTCCAAAGCCCAAACCCAAAATAAAAGAATTGGGATTCCAGCCAAGGAGTGAAATTCTTCCAAACAGTCGTAGTGCACTGGAGCAAACACCATCTCAGCTCCCAGGAGCTGGAAACCCTCTCAGAGGCGCCCTCTGGTGCTTCTACAGCGTTAGTGACCACAGTGCAATAAAACCTCCAAGTGATCTCCCTCAAGACAATTACCAGAATAAAGGGATAAGTAATAATAAATAAATAAGTCCAGGGGTGCCTGGCTGGCTCAGTCGGTAGAGCATGCGACTCCTGATCTCGGCTGTGAGTATGAAACCCATGTTGGGTGTAGAGATTACTTAAAAATAAATTCTTAAAAAAGAAAAAAGTAGCTCTTTTCTGCCTGAGGCTTTCTTTAGTACCACAGAACTTCCTCAACCGCACACAGACAGGTACCAGAGATATGGGAATGAACGTTTTAAGGGTACTCCTCAAACAGAGGGGCCTGGGGGAAGGTGGATAAATGTTTCAGTCTTCCATACTCAACTGGGATGATCTGAATTTGTTCCACACAGCTTCTCAGAGATTCTCCTATTGGGAGTGAGCATAAAACGGCTCATTGACACCACTGTGGGGGGCTTTTCTACCTTCCCAACTCATTTCCCCACTTCCTCAGTTTGGTTTTTGGGACCATTTTTCATATAAAGTATGTAATTAAAAGAAAATAGGGGCACCTGGCTGGTTCAATCAGTAAAGTATCCGACTCTCGATCTCAGGGTCATGAATTCAAGCCCCACACTGGGTGTGAAGAATAAAAGGAATAAATTTCAAATATAAAAGAAAATAAGGAGCAAATAAATGATTTTATTTAGTGGGAATTTGGATACAAGATGTGAGAACAACCTCAAAATTCTTTGCCTATACAGTAAAACCTTGGCTTGTGAGCATAATTCATTCCACAGGCATGCTTGTAATTCAAAGCACCTGTATATCGAAACAAATTCAAGAACTACTGCCTCAGTTGTGATCATGTGAGGTTCGGCATCACATACTACTTATATTGCAAGACATAGCTTGTTTATCAAGTTAAAAATTACTAGAAATATTTGCTCGTCTTGCAGAACACTTGTAGAACAAGTTACTTGCAATCCAAGGTTTTACTGTATATGGAACCAACTTATGGAAGAAAGCTTAGCTAAAAAAAACTGGCTCAGTGAGAATTCAACTTGCAGAAATATTCTATCGGGGTGCCAGAAATATTCTATTTAGTCGGTTAAGCATCCGACTCTTGATCTTGGCTCAGGTCATTATCTCAGTTTATGAGATTGAGCCCTGAGTCAGGCTCTGTGCAGACAGTGTGGAGCCTGCTTGGGATTCTCTCTCCCTCTCTCTCTCTCTGTTCCTCCCCACTTGCACTCTCTCTCAAAATAAATAAATAAACATTTTAAACAAACAAAAAAGAAATATTCTATTGATAGTTCCTGAAAAATCTTAACTTAATTCATCTTTGCAATTTAAAATGTTAACAGTATCTTGCTGCATTTGAAGTTTTAAAAGTAGAAATTCACAAGGCACCTGGGCAGCTCAGTTGGTTGAATGTCAACTCCTGATTTAGGCTTAGGTCATGATCTCAATATCGATTGTGAGCTCAGCATGGATTCTCTCTCTTCCTCCCTCTCTGTCCCTCCCCTGCTTGTGTTCTCTCTCAAAATAAATACATAAACATTAAAAGAAAAAAAAAAAAGATCCACATGATAAATCCCTGCTTAAATTTACTTCCATAACCATACATGGATGTTAAAATTAATGGGCAAAAGTGTGAGGAGGAACAAAATTTACATAGTTTTAAAGTATTTATTAACTACAAAGGGAAAGACAGGAACTTTCCAGTGGAAAAACCTGGCAGAGATTGCCTTAACTAAATCAAGGTCAGCATCACCAGTAATAAGACTTATCAACATCATGAACCACTTGATATGATACACTGAGAAGGACACATTCTTGCCTAAGTACATAATCTTGTTCCAACTGTGTGGAAACAATAGACAAATCCAATTTGAGGAACGTTCTACAAAATAATTGATCGATACTCTTCAGAAGTGTCAAGGTCATGAAAGATGAAGAACTGTCACAGATTGGAGGAGACTTGGAAGAATGACCAGTAAATCAATTTGGGATCCTAAAACAGAAAAAGGGTATTTTTGGAAAAATGGCGCAATCTGAATAAGGTCTACAGTTTCATTAATAGTATTATACCAATGGTAATTTCCTACTTTTCTTTAAAAAAATTTTTTTTAAATGTTTATTTTTGAGAGTGAGAGAGACAGAGCGTGGATGGGGGAGGGGCAGAGAGAGAGAGGGAGACACAGCATCTGAAGCAGACTCCAGGCTCTGAGCTGTCAGCACAGAGCCCGATGCAGGGCTCGAACTCACAAACCATGAGATCATGACCTGAGCTGAAGTTGGATACCCAAACGACTGAGCCACCCAGGCGCCCCTCCTACTTTTCATACTGTACTATATAGTATGTAAGATGTTAACATTTGGAAAATTGGATGAGGAATATGTGTAAACCATGTACTATTTTTGCAACTTTTCTGTTAAGTCTAAAATCAGTTCAAAATAAACAAGCTCTCCAGGTTGACACTAATGTACCCTAAATTTTAGGACCTGCCACTAGCCTAGATTGTTTTGGGGCTCTAGTTGTACTATTTGCATTACTTTTCTTTTATTTAGCTTCCAAAATCAACATGAAGTATTAATCACCAAATATAAATTCTGAAAATATCTTTAACCAAGGAAATATATGTATAATGGTTTAAAACACAATATGCACAGAGGCGCCTGGGGGCTCAGTTGGTTAAGCACCCAACTCTTGCCTTCAGCTCAGGTCATGATCTCACGGATCATGGGTCCGAGCCCTGTGTCATCAGCTCCCTGCTGACAGTCTGACAGTGCAGGGTCTGCTTGAGATTCTCTCTCTCACTCTCTTAAAATAAATAAATTTTATTTCCCCTTCCCCTTCTCTCTCTCTCTCTCTTAAAATAAATAAATTAAACAGAACTGATTCTATGTAGGGACAAGCCCAGGAATCTTAGCTCTGACTTGCCATACACTGGTAGTATGACTTTGAGAGAAAGTCACTCCTAGTTCCTGGGTCTGGGTAGAATCATCTATAATTGAGAGAATGAAACAAGGTATGGTCCTGTACATGTTCAAAATTCCATGAATCTATTATATAACCTGCTCTTACTTTTAGCAAGATGAAAATAAGGAATAAAAGATTAACACTACTTCATTAAAAGTTTTGAAAGCCAAGGACCCAAAAGGCAATTTGGTTGATAACAGTCAGTAAATACAGGAAAAACCTACAACTTCACCAAGAAGCAAGGAAATGTAACTTGAAACGATACTAAGTTTTTAATAATCAAAAAGAGGTTTTTTTAATAAAGAGCACAAGTAGGGGGAAAAGGCCCGAGAGAGAGAGAGAGAGAGAGAGAGAGAGAGAGAATCTCAAGCAGGATCCGCGCCAGTGCAGAGCCTGACATGGGACTCAATCCCACGACCCTGGGATCATGACCTAAGCCGAAACCAAGAGTCAGACACTCAACTGACTGAGCCATGCAGGCACCCCAATAATCAAATTTTTTAATGCTAATACCCAATATTAATAGGAATATAGCAAAATGGATATTCTTATATTCTCTTATATATTCTCTTATATTATTCTCTTCTTATTCTCTTATATTCTCTTATATATACACTTATATTCTCTTAATAGCATAAGCCTATAAAATCTTTCAGAAGGACATTTTGGCAATATGTATCAGAAGCCACCAAAACACAGGACACCTGGGTGGCTCAGTCAGTTAAGTGTCCAACTCTGGCTCAGGTCATGATCTCACGGTTCATGAGTTCAAGCCCCACATCAGGCTTTGTGCTGACAGCTCAGAGCCTGAAGCCTGTTTGGGGGGTCTGTCTCCCTCTCTCTCTGCCCCTTCCCTGCTCACACTCTGTCTCTCCCTCTCTCAAAAATAAATAAAACATTAAAAAAAAAAAAAAAGCCACCAAAACTTGTCTACCCTACCCTTTGACCTAATTCCATTTGCTGAAGTTTTTCCGGATAGCCAAGATGTACACAAATATTTAGTGCAAAAAAAGGTCATCAGAGACTACTTACAACATTAAAATCTAGAAACAATACAAATTTTGAACAATAAAAGAAGCTAACATAATCATTAAAATGATGTGACAAAAAAAAGATTTAGTGAATTAGAGGTCTGTAATAAATTCAGTAAAGGTTATGAAGTAGTATTTATCATATCATTCCATATAGACAGAGACATAGCTATAGATGAAAATGTCTGAAATGTTATAAAGAAAATGTTGAGAGTGATCTCTGAGAAGCTTATCAATAATTATTTCTTTTTTGCTTATTTGTTACTTCTAAGTTTTCTAACTGAATCTACTTTGTAATAAAAAGAGACAATAAGGGGCACCTTGCTGGTTCAGTGGGAAGGGCATGGGAATCTTGATCTCAGGGTCATGAGTTCAAGCCCCACACTGGGTGTAGAGATTACTTAAACAAATAAATATTTTAAAAAAGAAACAATAGGGGCGCCTGGGTGGCTTAGTTGGTTAAGCGTCCGACTTTGGCTCAGGTCATGATCTCGCGGTCCGTGAATTCGAGTCCCACATCATGCTCTGTGCCAACAGCTCAGAGCTCAGAGCCTAGAGCCTGTTTCAGATTCTGTGTCTCCCTCTCTCTGACCCTCCCCCGTTCATGCTCTGTCTCTCTCTGTCTCAAAAATAAATAAACGTTAAAAAAAAAAAGAATAAAAATCTAAATTGTGTTTTTATGCTTAATGAATTAGGAAAATTTTCATGATATAAATGAGTAAAAACAATACGATATAAAACTATATAAACAATATAGCCCCACTTTTGTCAAAAGGAAAGAAGGGATGAGGGAGGGAGGTGGGGAGAAAGAAAATCTCAGAAATTTAACATGGGGATTTAGCTCCAGATGGTGAAATTGAATGGTTTTATTTTGTTCTTTATATTTTCCCAAAGTTTCAAAGTATTTTTATAATGAACATGTGTTGTTTATAAAGAAAAAAAAAAGGCATTTTAGTAAATGTTACTATTGGCACTCTGTTGGGAATTTTTTTATCCTAAAAAAATTGGTAAATCATGCCCTAGTTGCTAGCAAAAATCCCTAGTGTGTCAGTAAGCTGGTATTTCCCAGTTTAAACAGTAGGGGGGGGAATAAGTATCTCTGTGAGTTTAGTTGCTTTGGCTTTATTTTATTTTTATTTATTTACTCATTTACATTCACATATAATATGTATTTGTATATATTTACATTATGTCATATTTATCATTTACTCATATATTATTTGTTTTTCTTTTATTTATTGGTGGCTCTATTGAGCATATTCATGTCTTCCCTTTTCAGAATCATGATGCCAGCCCTGTGTTTTGAGGACTCTTTAAAGAATGTGCAGAGGCTGGGGTACCTGGGTGGCTCAATTGGTTAAGTGTCCAACTTCGGCTCAGGTCCTGATCTTGTGGTTTACAGGTTCAAGCCCCATGTGAAGCTCTGTGCTGACAGCTCAGAGCCTGGAGCCTGCTTCAGATTCTGTGTCTCCCTCTCTCTCTGCTCCTTCCCCAGCTCTCACTCTGTCTCTCTCTCTCTCTTAAAAGTAAATAGACATTTAAAAAAAATTTTTTTTAATAATGTACAAAGGCTGAACAGAAGTTAAATACTATCTAACTTTAATGTTGTACAAATCCCCTCCTTTATACAGGGATCTCAAGGGGTCACATGGTCCCTAACACCATGCAGTAGAGTGGACCAAGAGGGAGGCCACTGGGGCCCTCCCTGGTAAGGGACTTTACAGTCTGGCAACAAGGCTTTGGCCAGCTTCACTGCCAGAAAAGCAAAAGCTCCTGGGAAGATGGTCTGGTGCCACCTCCTCCTCTGGCAGCTGCGTCACTAGAGGGCAGGCTGGCTCACAGTTCCCAAAAGCCTGACTGAGCTGGGTAGGAGCCAAGGGGGCCTGGTGACTAAAGCCTGGAAGCTTCCACAGGCATGCTGCTAACGGCCCACATTCAACGAGCAGAAGTAATAGGAGTCCGAAGTGAAATATTTCATTTAAATCACACACACAAAATTACCTTTTCTTTCAAAGCTTTCCTCTCTGACAAAGCAAACAAGAGCCAGGAACTTTGTCACCTCCTTTAAATAAAGAACTGTTGTGTTATTCAGCTTTATAATGGCTGTTGATTCCTTGTCATAGGGGGTTCCTGCTCCATCTTCTTTGAGGCTGAATAGGGACAGAAACCAGAACATATTTGACTATTGAGAAAAACTACAAACTGTAACCCAGCAACAGAGACCAGCTTTAACACACAGAATGATAATCGTAACGAAAAGTTGTTTACAACTACAGTGCCTTACAGCAAAAGTCTCAGAAACACACAATCACAAGAATGTACACGGTGTATGACAATCCCTTCCTGCTGACACAATGAGTGGCTGTTGGGGAAGGTGGGCAACTCTTCAGGCACCTGAGGTACACAGGTGAGGGATGAAGGTTAGCTCTTCTCGCCTGCATAGCCCACGGGGCTTCTTGTTTTCTTCTGAAAGAACAACCAGGCTGTCAAAAGCATGGTCTGATGAAAGACCAAGAAGGGCTGAATGACTGTTCCAAATTACAGAAGCCTAGGGAGACACAACAGCCAAGGACTGGCTTAGAGCCTGAATCAGGGGAAAGAATTGCTATAAAAGACAGATTTGGAACCACTGGTTAAGATTTGAATACGGACAATATATTAGATAATGCATTAATGTAGCCATGCTAAATATGCTTAATTTGATAAACTGTGGTCCTATGAAAGAATGTCTGTTTTTTTGGAGAGATAAACACCCAATTATGTAGGATCAAAGAATCATGATGTCTGCAATTCACTTTCAAATGGTTTAGCAAAAACAAATCAACAACTGTATTAGAAAAAGAAAGAGCAAATACGGGAAATTGGTAAAAATTGGTGAATCCCAGTGAAGGGTACGTAGGAGTTCACTGGACTATCTTTGCACATCTTCTGTAGGGTTGACATTTTTTCAAAATAAAACGTTAAATAAGTATACTGGTCTATTTAAGAAAGTGTGGCCTGCAGACACAGATGACTTGGGTTTGAATCCTAGTCCACTTATTATGGGAACTGGGCAATGTGAGTGAGTAGCTTCTTTGAGCCTTAATTTTCTTACCTGTATCCTAACAGAAATTACCTCAAAGTTTCCCAATGCAATGAAATAACAGACATACAGCACTGAGCACAGTGCTGAAAACATGTAAAATGCACAATGAATGTTAACTATTGTGTTAACTATTATTACTAGTATCGCCTTGAATGATCAAAACTGGACCCTCTGAAGACACTAATGTAATCAGAGTTATGATTTCTTTCCTCAGAGGCAAAAGAGCACTTCCCTGCACCTTTTCTGCAACTGTGTGTGTATGCATGCATGTATGTATTTTTGCTTCCCAAATTAATGAATAATTGACCAGAAATGATTAACTAGAATTGTGCTAGACCTTATTAATTCAACATAATAACTCAGCTGGTGCTAAACCAATCCCTTTGCATTATAAGAGCCAGCTTTTACTATGCGACAGGCACCATTCTTAGCTTTTACCAGGAATTATCTATTGTCTGGCCTAAGAATCCTCTAAGCCAGGTATTGAGAGGCAATAGGATAATTTGGTCAAAGCTGACGATGGGGGTGGAGCCAGGACTCAAACTAATGTAATTTCAGAGTTAATGCTTTTAATCTCATAAATATCACAAGGAAGTAGCGTGCCAAACCAGATTAAATGAGAAGCATGAATTGTAGAGTATTTCAAAGGAAATGCAAGCTTTTAGTTTTGAGATTATTTTAAACTGGCACATATACGCATGGCTGCTTAAAAGTAAATTGTGGAAGGTAGTTTTTTTAAAAAAAGGATTCGACTCACTGTAATCTACCAAAACGTGAAAGAAAAATCTTTAAGAAGTGTTGGATCTCTGATGTTCAAAACGCTTTATCAGAATTCTTAACTTCCTTTGTACCATTTTTAGCTGCTGTGTTTCTATACTGTATTTCCCTTACTAATAAGGAGTGTTCTGAGAACAATAAACTGAAACACTGGACTTTTTTCACCCAATGAAGAAAACTGCATTTAAAACTTCCAAGTAAATATAATAGTAAACAGACACCAGGCACTGTTTGCCAACAGCACTTAGTAACACAAGAAAATTCTTAGGTGGTAATGTTAAATGAACAAAGCAGGATATATATAAAATAACATATACAAAGTGACCACATCATCCTAAAAATTACACAGAGAAATAAGAATAAAATATATGAAAATGTTAATAGTGACTGTCTCTAGATGATGAGGTTAGGGGCTATTTTAATTTTATTCCTTATGCTTTACATATTTTCTACAATGAGCATGGATTACATTCATAATCAGAAAAAAATAAACATTAAACAAATTGGAAAAACAAAAAAGATCCAAAAAATAACAAGTAAAAATTGGTGAAGCATTACAACTGCAACTGCTATCTATTTTCTACCACTCAAGTTTCTAGCCACAAAGCAATGAAAACACAGGACGATGTAACGTATTGTAAAGTGTGCATGCGTGTGTGTGTGTGTGTGTGTGTGTGTGTGTGCGTGTATATTTGGTGAACAGAAGCTCAGCAGATTCCTGAGCAGACTGAGTGAGGCACCAGATCACCTGCCTCTGGCTCTGCTGGTCTCCAAGGAGCAGCTGGGAACTGGCAGAAGTCTGCTTCCTTGGCTGCTGCCAGTTAACTGCGCTGGCTCCTTGTGGCTCCAACAAGCACCAAGGAAACTCCAGAGCCCACGCCCCGATTTGTGACCCAGGTTCTCAGGAACACTGCACTCCACCTCAGAAAAACAATTTGACTCCTCCCGATTCCGCCTGCCTCATGTTTGTTTTAGCTGGGTGAAAGGAACTCTGATTAACATCATTTACATGAACAGCTTACCACTTACACCCAATTACCATATGGCACAATAATGATTATGCATATCATTAAATATGTGCCAGATTAATTGTGTTTATTGTATTTGATTACCACAGCAATCTAGACTGTAATCAGGGTATATTCAGTTTCCATGACTATTTCAAGGTCATCCACTTGTAGCTGAAAAACAATAGAATGCTGTAGAGCAGTAATCTTGGGCAACAAGGTCTATTTCTGAAGCCAGATGGCAGTGTTTAATAATAATACTAAAAAGGCAATAAACTTGGGAAATAAGGTCTGTTTCTAAAGCCAGATGGCAATGTATTACAATAATAACAATAACAACAATAATAATAATGGAAGCTACCTTTATCCAGGGTCTACCAGGTAAAGCCTAATGATACTTCATCCTCACTACAGTCTTGTAAGTATCACTTTCCCTATTTCAGAATGGAAGGGACCGTGCATGCACGTGTGTATAACATAGAGAATCTGAACTGAGGGGGCAAAGGATTTTCAGATAGTGGAAAAGAAAAATGGGAAGACTGAGACCCTCACAAAGGCTGAAGAAGGAGGCTGTGTGAGGCAGGTGACAGCTGGTGAGTAAAAAGGAAGATGAACACGAGCTTTACCTCATCAATGACTGGATAAGCATGTAGATCCAATATAAATCAACGGCAACAACTTGCTATCTTAAGACAGACAAACTAATTCATATCCATTCACTGTATACAACACCCATTCAGGAAATTTAAAGTCATGTAGAAATGTTTCTATGTCTGGTACCACAATCAGTTTTCCCCACTCCTGGTTTACTTTATATTATTCTAAATGTACAGCAAGTTCTGTTTTCTAAGAATCTAAGACCATAATAATAAACAGGTAATATTGTTTGCTTGGTTTTATAATTCTCTGCTGCTCATAAAAGAAGACAAAGTGTGTTAAAGAGAATCCAGAAGTTATTTCCTATAATGAAGAAGGTAATAGAAGTGTTGTTAATAAGAGATATGTATTCAGAATTCTAGGATCTTAGTCTCTCCCAAGTGTATATGACATTATGATATGATGACAGATCAGTAGAAGAACCAGGAATCAGTTAGACTTAAGTTCAAATTCTAGTCCTATCTTTTATTGACAGTGTGAGCAGGGGTTAGAAACTTAACCACTCTGAACCTCAGTTTCCCCATCTGTGAAATGGGGATAGTAATTCCCATTTCCCTATTCCCATGGAATAGCAGGGAATTAATGATGTAACGTAATATGTTTATTAGCAGAATACCAAGCATTTACTCAATAATTTTTTTATTATTGCATGCTAAATGGTATATTTATAGATCTCAGTTATTTAAAACAAAAGTATTAAAATCATATAAGTAAATGCAAATGTTACAAAGGTTGTGAAAGGTTTCATTTTCTAATCTTAAGTATGGCTTGATCATAGCCTTTAGGAATATTTTTCCTACCCAGGGGCACCTGGGTGGCTCAGGCGGTTAAGCATCCAACTTCAGCTCAGGTCATAATCTTACAAGTTCATGAGTTCCAGCCCTGCATTGGGCTCTCTACTGTCAGTACAGAGCCCACTTCAGACCCTCTGTCTCCATCGCTCTCTGCCCCTCCCCCATCTCTCTCTCAAAAATAAAAATAAACATTTTTTAAAAAAGGAAAATAATGGGGTGCCTACGTGGCTCAGTCAGTTAAGCGTCTGACTTCGGCTCAGGTCACGATCTCGCACAGTTCGTGCGTTCCAGCCCTGCGTCGGGCTCTGTGCTGACAGCTCAGAGCCTGGAGCCTGCTTCGGATTCTGTGCCTTCCTCTCCCTCTGACCCTCCCTACTCACGCTCTGTCTCTCTCTCTCTCTCTCTCTCTCTCTCTCTCTCTCAAAAATAAATAAACATTAAAAAAAATTTTTTTTATTGAAAAAAGGATAATAAAAAGAAAGAATATTTTACTTACCCATAAATACAAGAGATGTCAATAACCACATCGATCATATCACAGCAGAGTTCATAGGTTTGCATATCCACTGGGGTACTATCAGTTGCAATATAAATTTTACTGACCACATCAAAGAGAAATGCCTTTTCAATTCCAGAATTCTGAAACAAAAAGAAGATGCTATCTTAAAGGTACAGCTGATTTCAGAACACGTCATTGTTACATAAAAAAATTATATGCCATCCTCAGTGTAAAATATAAATGAGCAAAGATTAATTTGCTAAAATTTTGTTCTTTTTTATTACAATTTAAACTTCACATAGGGGCACCTGGGTGGCTCAGCAGGCTAAGTGTCTGACTTCAGCTCCGGTCATGATTTCACGGCTCAAGCATTTGAGCCCCACATTGGGCTCTCTGCTGTCAGTGCAGAGCCTGCTTCAGTTCCTGTCCTCCTCTCTCTTTGGCCCTCCCCAGCCTGTGCTTTCTCGGTCTCAAAAATAAATAAAAACATCAAAAGAAAACAAAAAAATTTTTAATAAAAACTTTAAAAACCTCACATAAACCTTTATAATGGATTTGCATATGAAATGGAAAATTCTTATTTTTCATAAATTATTTACTTTAGGTAAACAAACTGGGCAGTGTTTCCTGGCTCTTAGAGATGTACCTGCAGTTAGGAAAAGGCAAGTAAAAACACTAATTTTACTGACTGTAGATTGTAAATAAATTTTAAAAAGCTAAACAAACTCACCACTATACAGTGACAGAGTAAATATGCATACAGCCATCACATCTGACTCAACTGAACAGAAGAGCTTGCCTAGAGCTGCCGGTTTATAGGACTCATTCAGCCAGCACATCATCCACAGTGTTAAACATACACAAATATTTAAAACAATATATCTTTTCTTTCTAATATTTATTTATTTTTGTGAGAGAGAGTGTGCACAGGGGAGGGGGCACAGAGAGAAGGGGACAGGGGATCTGGAGAGCCTGATGTGGGGCTTGAACTTACGAACTGGCAGATCAACACCTGGGCCAAAGTCGGAAGCTTAACCCGCTCAGCCACCCAGGCACACCATCACCAAAACCACCCTTAATGTTCCTTACATCTGGTAGGGCTCTATCAACACTGAATGACTGCCTACAACTTGAATAAACACTGTATCAGTGAAGTACAGGAATCGTTTGGGGAGTTAAATTTTAAAGACTATGAAACAGTTATGTAGTAGCAATCTTCCAAAGTAATATTTCAGTGACCTTGCAATGTTGTGAGAGCAAGCAAAAATAAGACTGTTTTCACTTCAAAAATAAGACTGTTTGCAATATTAGTCTAAAATTCTGCAAATGATTCTACAAGGATGATAATTATGTACTTACTGAGATAAAGATGTTTAGCAAATTCTCCAGGGTGGGGAGTTGTGGAATCAGTTTCTGAACCACTTTGCTAAAAGCTTCAAATATTGAGTGATCATATATGCTGGTCAAATAGAAGCTGAAAGAGAAAATATTTCATCACGTTTTCCCTTTGACTAGGGAACAGATGGCTGAGGCCATGTCATGACACCAGTACCCAGCCCTCTGTATCTAAGTCCGTACACACACATTCTAGCCCCCTGTAGAATTCAATATGAACTCGGTAAAAAAGTGAACATGTCTTAACAAGGCATTCTTCCCCAACTCCCAAAAAGCAAGAATTATACCCATTTTTCTACTGACTGGCTGGACTGGAAAGCTTAAAAATGCAGTGGTATGTGCCCGTATGAGCTTTCTTAGTTCTCCAAGATTCCACACCAGATCATCTTTACAAACACCTGTTAGGTTAGTAACAGCTACATTATTGGTATTGAAGCATCTAATTTTTTCATTTTCCAATTTGCAAATTGAATGATGCATATACCTCCCCATAAAAAATTAATACAGGGGCGCCTGACTGGCCAGGTGACTCTTGATCTCGGGGTTTTAAGTTTGAGCCCCACATTGGGTATAGAAATTACTTAAAAATAAAATCTTAAAAAACAACTAATAGAGAAATGATTTTCCTCTGTACTTCTATTTGAAGTGTTTTCAGAGTTCTCTTTTACTTGTGCATATAGATACTATCATATTCATCACAAACTGTAAACTTCGGCATTGATTAACTTCCTGGATTATGTTCTTGAGTTTTATCTAGTGTTTTTCACATGTGGGAAAAACATTAGGTTTGACTATTTGCTTAAAAAACAAAAACAAAGGTTGGGGGTGGGGGGCGCCAGGATGGCTCAGTCAGTTAAGTGTCCGACTTCGGCTCAGGTCATGATCTCATAGTTCGCTGGTTTGAGCCCCGCGCCGGGCTCTGTGCTGAGAGCTCGGAGCCTGGAGCCTACTTCAGATTCTGTGTCTCCCTCTCTCTCTGCCCCTCCCCTGCTCATGCTTGCTCGCTCTCTCTCTGTCTTTCAAAAATAAATTAAAATAAATACATACATGAATGAACGAATAAATAAATAAACTTTAAAAACAAAAACAAAACAAAGGGGCACATAAGTGGCCCAGTTGGTTAAGCCTCTGACTCTTGATTTTGACTTAGGTCATGATCTCACAGTTTGTGGGTTCGATCCCCACCTTGGGCTCTGTGTTGATAGCATAGAGCCTGCTTCGGATTCTCTCTCTCCCTCTGTCTTTGCCCCTCCTCTGCATGTGCACACATGCACACACAAGCTCTTTCTCCCAAAAATAAACAAACATTTAAACAAAAACCAAAAAAAAAAAATCACCAAAAATTAGAATTAACACATGCAAAGTTTGCTTTTCCCAAATACTGTCCTAATGTGTATAACACAAAATAGGGTAAACAGGTGAATTACTGCCCATGCCAAATCATTCATTGTGACTTTGGACTCCACATCTGCTAACTTGTCAATTAATGTGATCGCTGAGAAATTTCTGTTCTCACCTGAGGTGAATTTTTTCTAATCCAGCATCTGCAAGGTCATCATTTGCCCTCTGGTGAATATCTCTTTGGGTTTCAATTTTGTGGTCATCTGACAGACCATCCACTTTATGAATAAACACCTCAAAGTTGATGTCGGTGTTCACTTTGTAGGCCCTTGTCACGGTGAGGTGGAGCCTAGCCAAGGCTTCCATGTAATCGTCCTGGGAACAAAGGCACATTCCTGTCAAGGGAGGCCAAACCTTTCTAAGCTGCCTTCCACAGACACTCTTTTTCCCCCCAGCTTTATTGAACTTTGATTGACAAATAAACACTCCATATATTTAAAGTGTACAATGTGATGCTTTGATATACGTATATGTCATGAAACGATTCCCCCAGTCAAGTTAATTAATCTATCCATCACTTTATCTCACAGTTACCTTTTTTTCTTTCATACACACTCCTAATCTGTAAATCGTGTGGGTACAGCCCCCCAAAATATTTTGCAAAAGCCCAAATAAAAACTAGTTTCATGGAATTCAAGTTTGAAAACTTAAGTTTCATTAACGAAGAGATGAAAAAGAAAGGCTGGAAAAACACAGCTATAGGCAGTTATGATTTAGCTTGATGACAGTCATTAAGATCAGAGTTGAAGTTTTATGAATTCAAAACGACTCCATACCTAGGACCTTCCCTGGGATACTATTCTTTCCCAATTTTTTAGTCCCTTGGTGAACTGTGATGAACAGTTCAAGGTGAAAACATGATATGGGTCGCTGGGAGGATAAGGAAGGAGCCAGGAGGAAAGGTTTAGGAGCCACTAGTCTAGACCAGAGGTCAGCAAATCATGGGCCAAACTGGGCCCACTGCATGTTGTTTACGAGTAAAGTTTTACTGGGACACAGCCACACTCATTTATATATATTGTCTATGGCTGCGTTTGTGTTGCATTGTTAGAGATGACTGGTTTTCTTCTACGGAAACTCCTTGGAAATGGTACAGCCTGCAAAGCCTGAAATATTTACCATCTAGCCCTCTACAGAAACCGTTTGCTGACCTCTCATCTAGAGTAATGACCCCAAATAACACAATACTACTTTTTTCTCCTTCCTACCAATGACACGTTTGTAACAATATGATGAACATCTGCATACACATCTCCCTGTTTAAGAAATCAAACAGTAGGAGTGCCTGGCTGGCTCGGCTGGAGGAGCGTGCGACTCTCTTTTTTTTTTTTTTAAGTAAGCTATACACCCAACACAGGGCTCAAACTCACAACCCTGAGATCAAGAGTTGCATGCTCTACCAAGTGAGCCAGCCAGGAACCCCAAGTTTGTAACTCTTGATCTCAAGATTATGAGTTCAAGCCCCACAATGGGTATACAGATTAAATATATAAACTTAAAGAAAGAAAGAAAGAAAGAAAGAAAGAAAGAAAGAAAGAAAGAAAGAAATCAAACAGACACTGAAGCCCCGTGTGTCTCTCTCCATCCTCCCAGCCTACGCCATCACTCTACCTCCCACACTCCAGAGGTAGCCACTATCCTGAGTTTAGTGTTTATTCTCAGTCATCTCTCTATACGTTACTATATACATATGTATCTCTAAACACCATACAGAATTCATTTACGTCATCTTGAAATGTGGAGGGAGGCTGTCTGAGAAAGGACACAAGGGAACCTTTTTGGGTGATGGAAATATTCCATATCTTGACTGTGAAGTGGTTACAAGGTATATACATTCATCAAACTCACTGAATTGTATGTACACTCATAATGAATGCATTTTGTTGTATGTAAATTACACCTCAAAAATTGTTCTTGTTTATGTCTTTAACTAAAGAGGGGAGTCAAGCAGTTAAGCAACCTTGTTGGTGAGCAAAACTAGCCAATGTCAAGAGAGTATCACATCAAAAGATTAGAAATTGCTACTGTAACTTGCCTGCCAGGCATATAAAATGATCTGATTACCAACTAAGTGATGAAGTGGCACATACCTACAAGGACTAAAAATAACATTTAAAAGAAGAACACACTTGGTTTATTAGGGCAGAGGGATTATGGATGATTTTTACCCACTGTGTTGGTTACTATCTTCTACAACAAATAAAA
The DNA here is from genome assembly GCF_018350215.1 of Panthera leo. Taxonomy (NCBI): domain Eukaryota; kingdom Metazoa; phylum Chordata; class Mammalia; order Carnivora; family Felidae; genus Panthera; species Panthera leo. The sequence goes on from NC_056683.1 coordinate 79,581,277, forward strand.
ATTCGGGGAAAATACACTGCCTTGTTTCTATTCCAAAATTAGATCTGGGGGGGCGCCTGCGTGGCTCAGTTGGTTAAGCGTCTGGCTCTTGGTTTTGGCTCAGGTCATGATCTCATGGTTTGTGGGTTCGAGCCCCACATCAGGGTCTGTGCTGACAGCGCGGAGCCTGCTTGGGATTCTCTCTCTCCCTCTCTGCCCCTCCCCCACTCACTCTCTCTGTCTCTGTCTCAAAAATGAATAAACAAAGTTAAAAAAAATTATATCTAGGAATTACAGGCAGGTCACAATCACCAATGCAGATGAAGCCAACATTCCATGGTGGATCTCAAGGCACATGTGAAATGGCTTCAGGGGGCCAACAGGGGCCCTGAGATGGGGTACATTTTGTGGGCTCTGCCTGGGGGGCCGGCAGTGTCATGCATTTAGCTCACAGGAAATCACTCTTGATGTTTTCATTCTCATTTATTTTACAACGTTCTGTGAGGACACATGTTCTCCTTGGTGATATCTTTATCTGGCAATACTGGCATTGTGAGGGATTCACAAGGAAAAAATAAAAATATGAGGCGTCAGACCAAAAGAGCCCTGCTTAGAAATAAAGGCAGTGACTTCAGGCTGCCAAGACTCCTTGAAGTTTGCTTTTCTTTTCAGTGCTTGAAACCACATCCTATAAATATTCCCCAAAACATGGCTTTTACAGTCTGCTTCCAATAGAAAAGTATATATTAGACTCTGAAACAGTTTCTCTAGTTATTCCTTCTTTTTAGTAAATGACAGCTCTCAACAATATTTTTCCTACATTTTAAAAAGTGGAACCTAAAAGGACCAATTTCTCAAACATTCTTACACCTTTCTCTGCCCTACAGCTAGGAAAAGGAAAAAAAGAAAACAAAACACATATTTACCAACCCAAATTTAAGTTCCATTTTTCATGTTCAGGTAAAAAATAAAACCAAATTACAGCTGCAATTTAAAAACAGGCAAGTGAACCTATTTTAGCCACCTTATAGCCATATCACAAACACCTAGGATAGAGTTGCACTGGACACTTGAATTCTATAAATGCAAATTGCTACATAAGCACAACATGGTATTGAAGTGAGTACTTACTAAGCTACTGTCTTGAAAAGATGAGTCATCTGACTGGAATCTACTTCCCCAAGGGTACGGCTACTACTGCTGCTACCTAGTTCAGCAAGTCCAGAAACAGCAGTGGGAAAAACTGGAGCTTAGAAGAGACAGATGAGTGGGACACATCCAAGAGCTCGCCCTCCATCCAGCAGCGTGCACACAACCCAGCTGCTCTTCTAAGATCAAGCTCCCTAATTTATGGTGCTGGCAGACCTCAGCAGGAAGGTAGGGGCTCCTGCCAAGGCCACAGATGGGCCAGAAAACGGGTCAGCACAAGTGGGACAGCCGGGAAAGCAGTAACTGACAGCAGGCCCTGGACCTGATGCAGGTGTCTACAGCATGCATTTCCGGATGGGCCCATGGGAGGGGAGGCACTGTTGTTCACAGATCAGGCACCAGAACGCAAAGTCGCTCCCTTGCACACCCCCACCGAAAAATAAAGAAAGAGCCCCTTCTAACATATGGCCACACTCCTACAGCTACACTGTTAGTACACAGTGCAATCACTTGGAACTAAAAGGCTTAGCTGAAAATTTCATTATTATATTAAACAGGCACCTAGTTCCCTGAATGAATTTGTGATGCTCTCAGGCATGAGCAGTCTTCTCAGAGAATGGTTTTCCAAGCATGCGCTCAGAACCATTGTTACTAACAGTTTCCACATCCCTTCCTCCCTAACACCATCAGCATTCCTGGAAGGGGCAGGTGTGCTGAGCCCACCTGTCTGATTGTTGGTCCAGTTTCAGGGAAATAGCATGTCCTGAACTTAGAGCTGGTTTAGTGCATTCTTGAAGGACTTACTGCCATTTATTCCCCCACAGCTACAAAAGAGGGCCCTTGGGGGGTACCTGGGTGGCTCAGTTTGTTAAGTGTCTGACTTCAGCTCAGGTGATGATCTTGGGGTTCATGAGTTCAAGCCCTTCATCAGGCTCTGTGCTGCCAGCTCTGAGCCTGGAGCCTGTTTCTGATTCTGTGTCTCCCTCTCTCTCTGCCCCTCCCCCACATGCTCTCTCTCACCTTCTCTCTCTCAAAAATAAATAAAAACATTAAAAAAGAAAATAAAAAAAACAAACAAACCAAAACAAACCTGAGGCTAAGCTATGCTTCCAGGACACTTTCTAAGAGAGCCTGGACATGGAGAGTTTGAAGAGTGTCATTGTCCCAATTCTGTTACCTGTACTCTTTCCTAATACTGGCATGCCTGAGATGCACCTGCTGTCCTGCTGCTTCCCTTCCCCCTCCTCCCCTTTAACTGCTGGCCTCCTACTTCACAGGAGAAAGGCCCAGAGTACCAAAGAGACAATTCAGAAGACTAGTTTGAATACTGATAAAGTGAATAACTAATACCTAGGTAACAAGGGTCTTCACCAGCCAAGGGGTCCCCATGTCTTTACTTTCAAAGTTAAAGGAAAGCCCAATCAGGATGTCTCTTGGTAAACTACTAAAAACAATCCTTTGTGGTAGAAAACAGGACAGCTTAGAGGATATAACTTGAGTTTAAATAATTGAGCAAATGCTGTAACTCAACCAAATCCATGTACTTATTTATGTGAACAAGGTTTCTCAGTGCTTACATCTACACAAACAAAAGTAGAATTGATCCTAAATTCTTATTCAAGCATGAATAATTAAGTGGGAAAATATCCAGCATCTTAAGAGATATACTCATCAAAATGTTACTTTTTATATTTAATAGTTACCTATAAAATACCTAACAGTTACACTGTCAATCAATTGTGTACTAGTAATAATTACAATAATTTAATTCAGAAGCAAAACTGCACCCTTAGAACTTTGCCTTCCTAGTTAAGAGTAAACATTTTCAAATGTAGACTTATACACATATTTTTGTTGCAGAGAACCTGTGCAGTTTTATGGATGTCTGCCAAGAGTTTCACGGGGGACACGTATTTGCTGTCTTTGGCCCGTATGGTGGTCCCCTCCGGTTGTGAGGTTTCTGTGATTCGCTGAGACATACTCAACTCAACTCACATTGCTCACTGCTCACTGGTTAGGAATGCACAGAGGGAGCCTTTTCCCCTTTACAAACTCCCCCACCCCCACCGAAAGCTGAGTGGAGCCAAGCTGTGAACTCAGAACTCAGACAGACAGCTAGAAACGCCAAACCAAAACCATCACAAAGGAACTGGTTTGAACTGGGGGGGGGGGGGGGGCTGGGGGGGGCGGGGCTGCACTTCCATGTACCTGAGACTGAGCTTTACCTGGGAGTCTATGACAAATATCAGCGCTCCTGTTCCCCGGAAGATCATCTCATAGTCAAATGTAGGGTCAAAAAAGTCAATCTGTCCTGGGAAGTCCCAAATCTGAAAATTAACAAAGGAGCTATTGGAAACGTCTTCCCTGCAGATCTTGTTCGTGCTCTCCAAGAACAGTGTTTCGTTGGGAGACATTTTGTGAAAGACAACTTTCTGAATAGATGACTTGCCGCTTCTCCTCAGGCCCATGAGCAGGATTCTCGGCTTCACCTCAGTGCTGAAGGGATCGCTGAAGTCCAGAACTGGAGAAACCACAAAACAAGAATGAGGGTGAGTCGCCGTCACAGTGGTTAATTAGAGGACTTTCACTTCCACCTCAGATGGGATTTATGATTCACTGACAGTGCTACTCTTCCAAATGCCATGAGTGCTAACTACCTCACTCCACTCATGGAGGGCCTGTTAGGAAGTGCAGAACACTGAAGAATGCTGTGTCACTACCTGTCACACCATTCCAGAGGGCCAGAAAACCTGTACAATTCCTCATCACAACCAGCAAATCTGGAGTGTGAGGAGTAGAGGTTTCCTGGAGCAAACTGTGCAGGGAAAAAATCCAGCCTTAGCATTCCATAGCAATGTCTTCCTTGCCTAGATCATCAGAGTCTCTATGCCGTAAAGGGATGCTTATGCATTTGAGTTATGCATCAAATAGAGAATTTTGGACTTTATCAAAATTTAAAACATGGGTGTTTCAAAGGATACTGTTAAGAAAGTGAAGACAACCCATAGAATGGAAGAAAACGTGCAAATCATGTATGTGATAAGGGCCTAGTATCCAGAATATATAAAGAACTCTTACAATTCAACAGTAAAGACAACCTAATTAAAAAAAAAAAATGGGCAAAGTACCTAAATGGACATTTCTCCAAAGACACAAAAATGGCCAAAAAGCACATGAAGTGAGGCCCCCGCATCATTAGCGATCTGAGAAATACTAATAAAAACCACAGTAAGATGCCATTTCACACCCACTAGGATGGTTATAATCAAAAAGATCAACAGTAACAAGTGTTGATGAGGCTATGGGCTAATTAGAACCCTCATACAGTACGGGTACAAATGTAAAATGATGTGTTTTGAACAGCTTGGCAGTTTCTCAGAAGGTTAAACACTGAGTCACCTCGTGACCTACCAATTCCACTCCTAGCAATATATTCAAAGAAATGAAAACGTGTCCAATATTCCTTCTGACAACACCTCTTATGTCTTTCTCACTCCCTGGTCCCACTCTAATTCAATAGTAACTGGAAAGTGATTCTTTTTTCTCTTACTGTAACTAACAATAACCACATGAAATGATAACTCTTGTCTAGACAATGATAACAATCATCTAGAACACATTAATACTTGATAATGTCTTAGTGAATTTCATTTACTATATATAATATTTTGATGTTTTAATTTGCAGCAGGTTTAGGTAAACACACAAGTTTCAGGTAAAACAAGAACTGAAAAAAAGTAAGCAGGTACAGATGTGCGCAGCCACTATTCCACTCTATGTAACACTTCACCCCCACCCTACCCACACATTCTTTTCCAGTCCAGCTCGACCCAATTCAACAATCTGCTGATAATATACTATAGAAGCAGTAATGCAGAAGTAAAGCACCCAAAAAGTCACCAGCTCTCTTCTTCATCAGTCATTATATGCTACTCACTCTCAGTACTGTCATTACAAGTCAGTCTTGGTAAAAGCAGGGCATAAATTAAAAGAGAAAACAGGGCTTCCAGTTTTAAAATTTTCAGACTGATAACATGTCATGGTCTTCCCCTCCCTCAGTGAATCCCTAAAAATAACAGAAAAGGTATAAACCATAAATAAATGGATGAACAAATAAACATAGATACCTGAGCTTGAAGCAAACAAACAAACAAAACCCCTCAAAGTTGAGATTACAGAGAAATCCCTAAGAAACACCAAGGTCAGACTGAAGAGGGAACCTGTAGCCCTTGACCAGAATTAGTAAGATTCTGCTGCAGAAGGTAGAACTGGTGGGAGCCCAAACCGGAAAGGACATGAAGACAACCATCAGGGCTGTTATTTGGAGAATCATAGTGAGAAGAAGCCAGTAGGTGAACTCTGTGCACTACTCCTACCACCCAGTGCACACTTCCAGGTGGGAGCAGACTATAGAAGCTTGTGTAGGAGAGGGGAGGAGGTGCTCTAGGAGCTCAGGATGCCCAGAAAGACGGGGGGCTACCCACACTTCCACCCTTCAAGTACTCTGATCTTCCCTAACTCACTACAGTGTGTGGATTCAACAGCTAGAAGCAGTACTATCTTCTCTCCAGACATTTCCTCAAATGTCTAACATACATACACTTGAACATACATCTGAAGAAGCAGAGTTCATAAAGGAGTCAGAGTAAAGTTTCAGGTATAATTAAAATCTTCAGAGAAAAGGTGGTATCCACAAAACAGGAACAGACAATTTCAGAACAAGAGCAACCATGGAAAATATGGCCTTAGAGACCTTAGAAATAAAAATGTAATTGTAGGGGGGAGGTTAGATATATGGATTGAAAAGCAGAATAAGAACAGATTAAGAGGGCAGTAGTGAACTAGAACATCCAATCCTCTCAGAACGTAGTACAAAGGGATAGAGTGCTGGGAAGTATGAGGCAAAGGTTAAAATGACATCAGGAATAGTCATCTCAAACCTGTAGAAAATATAAATACTTGTGAAAATGCATTAGAAAAGGATCCAGAAGGATGTGCAGCAAACAAAGAGTGCATGAGTGAAAGATTTGGGGGCAATCATCAAAGGGATTTGGCTTTGATTTCATTTAAAAATTTTTAGGCTAATTTATTTATTTATTTTTTAGTAATCTCTATACCCAACATAGGGCTCAAACTGATGACCCTGAGATCAAGGGTCATATGCTCTTCCAACTTAGCCAGGAAGGCACCCCCCTGGCTTTAATTTTAAAAAGGAAACACATTTATATACATATATTATTAAAATTAGTTTCAAAAAAAATGTTTAATGTATAGCGAGTCATGGAAGACACAAAAATATTTCAAAATATTAAATATTCTTTAAGTTGTGATTTCAATTCCACATTCTCTTAAGTGCTTGTCATAAAGTTTTTGTCTTTTTATTATTATTTTTTTAATGTTTATTTACTTTTGAGAGAGAGAGAGACAGAGTGAAAGCAGGGGAGGGGCAGAGAGAGAGGGAGTCACAGAATCCGAAGCAGGATCCAGGCTTTGAGCTGTCAGCACAGAGCCTGATGTGAGACTTGAAGTCACAAGCCACGAAATCATTACCTGAGCTGAAGTCAGACGCTCAACCGACTGAGCTACTGAGGTGCCCCCAGACAGCGAGAGAATCTTAAGCTGGCTCCACACTGTAAATGCAGAGCCAGACATGGGGCTTGAACCCACAAACTGTGAGATCATGACCTGAGCTGAAATCAAGAGTTGGAAGCTTAAAACTGACTGAGCCACCCCGGTGCCTCCAAGGAAAAAAAAAATAATGTATTCTCAAGGACAAAAATGGAAACCTCAAGAGCTGTAGTTACGCTATCATCACCTCACCAACAGCTAGTGTTAGATCAATGCAAAGAGTAGGAGAGAAATGCCCATAGGCAGTGGGTTGTACTCAGTGTATTATAGGGGTTATGAACGCAGACAAAGCAGTGCAGGATTTGGATGGGGTTGATGGGGATGGAGGGGAAGGATGCTCTCCAAGAAGAGCAGAGCCCAAATGCAGGTAAAGGCACAATGCCTTTTGTAGAACAGGAAAATACGCAAGCGCTGAAAACTCTGCAACTACCATATGCCAAGTACTGTGCTAGGCACTCTCCACTCTTTATCCCATTTAACTCCTTCAGGAATACATAGTATTATTTCCACTTCACAGTTAAACAAATTTCAGGCTTAGGAAGGTCAAGTAGCATTCAGACTGAGGGCTGGCCCATCCAAAAGTCTATCCAATCTTTCCTGCTGTGCAAAACTCAATCCAACCAAAGAAAGCAAAACTCCACACCAAATTATGCACAAACACAAAAATATCTAAGTGTCTGTAAGCGTCTTTGTTTCTTCCCAATTTATACTGCTGAATGTCAGTCTAGATTTTAACTTATCTTCAGCAGGGTCTGCAAGTGTCTATGCGGCATGATCATCCACACTGTTGCCCTGGAGGATGGACCTCCTCCTCCTGGGAGAGTGGGGAGGTGATGGAGGCCACTGTGCAGAGAGGAGGTGGTGTATATGCATGTTTACGTACACGGACAGGGTGGGAAATGAGATACACATGCCACTGCAACATACACACACAGTTAGAAATATTTCCTTTTTCCTGCCAATTCAAGCGTGAGCCACCAACGGTAAACTGTTGGGCAATGGTAGGCCAGGTCAGCAAGGGTACCATCAACTCTGTGGAGACTCCTCAGACCCATACAGATGCATTTTACATTTAGCTGATATGGACAGAAATATACGCCATGTCAGGTACCTTGCTAGACCTTTCTGCAAACTTTTATACTCCCTCCACCCCCATCCAATGAGGAGGTACAAGTCTGTTTGCACCTGAGGATTCTGGGAAAAGGAAGGTGCCCAAGCTCATAGGGATGGTATGTGGTATCTTCACCTAGGCCTTAGCCAACAATCAGATGGCATTCAACAAAAACTGCAACAAAGAAAACAGAAGAGATTAGGAAATAACAGAGTACATCATGCATAGTAAGAGCACATACGACCAGTAAAACTCTTTTAAATTTACTTACACATATGTGGTGCTAGTTTACAATATAAATGTATTTGTTATGTGAACCACAGTGAAAAACACTTTGCTATTGATCAGGAGAGGCTTTTTACAGCACAGAGGACTGCTGACAAAAATCCCTCCTCTAGGGTCACCTGTCTGGCTCAGTTGGTAGAGCACGTGACTCTTGATCTTGGAGTCATGAGTTCAAGCCCCACGTTGGGCATAGAGGTTACTTTAGAAAACAAAGAAAAAATTGATTTGCCATTGCTCTCAAGGGTGATGGGCCTCTAGGGTCTGATACAGATCATGTAAATATATATGTATACGTATATGTATATATATATGTTTATACGTATATGTATATAATATACATATATATATATATATATATATATGTATGTATGTATGTGTGTGTGTATGTTTTAAGGTCTTTTAAAATTTATTTTGAGAGAGAGACAGAGAGAAAACAAGTCAGGGAGGGGAGGCGAGAGAGGAAGGGAAAAAATCCCAAGCGGGGTCCTCACTGTCAGTGCAGAGCCCCACTCAGGGCTTGAACTCATGCACCTCAAGATCATGACCTGAGCAAGCTGAAATCAAGAGAGTCGGATGTTTAACAAACTCAGCCACCCAGGCCTCCAGATCATGTATGTATTTTAAAAAAATCTCTCCCCTAATCCTCTCCCACCTCCCCTCAAGTATCTCTGCTTCTGAAACCCTGTGGGGGTTTGCAGAGCCTCTCATCCCACTCTGGGAGAGGTAGCAAGGAGTGCACATTAGGAAATGCAGCAGCCAACCTCCTGGCCTTCTAGACCTCTGGCTGTCTCCATTAACCTTTCCCTGTGCATCACCACTTGCTCAAGAACATCCTGAGAGGGGCACCTGACTGGTTAGTTGGTAGAGCATGTGACTCTTGATCTTGGAGTCATGAGTTCGAGTCCCACATGGGTACAGAAATTACTTAAATAAATAAATAAATAAATAAGGAAAAAAAAAAAAAGAACATCGTGAGAAAGATAAAAGTGTGGAGAAGAATGAAGGATGAGAGCTGCAATGAAAGGGTTAATACTTATTTAAAAAAGAAAGATCAGAAAGGAACCACAGGATTTGGGACTGGAGATGGAATCCCAGGGAGGACTCTTTAAAAGTGTCAGCAGGTGTGCAGAAAGTTCCCGAGGAGGTGAAATTTACCAGAGGGCAGTTTGTTCAGTTTCATAAAGGTTCCCTGATCATCTGCCAAGTGTGTGTTAGATGGGGCTGAGCCAGGGGCTGCAGACACAAAGAAATGATTCATTCCTTAGTGATTTGAGGAGAAAACAGACAAGAAAAACTGACAGTTACAGTGCACTGCTATCTAAGGTGTTACGGGCTCAGAGAGAGGGCTCCCTGGAGAAATATCTGAGTCTTAAAGAAAAGGAGGCATAAAAGTGATGAATGAGGTAAAGGTCATGCCAGGAAGAGATCCTGGCCTTCCTGGAGTTTAAGGAATGTAGTTTAAAGGCAAGAAAGGGCTGCACAGAGTCCAATGGCTTCCCACAGCATTTCACATAAAATCCAAACACCTTCTTTCCCCCAAAAGGCCCTACATGGGCTGTCCTCTCATCCCGGGCCTGGTTTATCTTCCTTACTGATTCCCTATCCTGCAACCAGACTGGCCTTATGGTTCCTCACCTCCTCCTCACCTCCCCGTTGGACTTGCTCCTCCCTCAGCCTGGCAGGCTTCCGTTAGCTTTCTTCCCACTCAGCCCAGCAGCGATTTTACCTCCTCTCAGCTGAATGAGGCCCCATCACTTCCTGATAATCCTGTGTCTTCTTACTGCCATACAAAACTATCTTTTTACTTTGTACATTTGTCTTCTTGTCTGTTTATTGTCTGTATATATTGTATGTATTGTCCCATATATACACAGGCAAATTACAAAGCATATGGCATGAGTCCAATAAATATCTTTGAATAGGTTAGTTGATACAGAAGTCTGTTATCTCCATAGCAAACAAAAACTGCAACAAAGAAAATAGAAGAAGCTGGGAAATACCAGCGTACCTCATGCATAATATGAGTACACACTGCTAGCGAAACTCTTTTAGGTTTACTTAGACTTATGTGGTGTTAGGTTCACAATATATACATTTTATTGTGGATCCCGGTCAAAAATATTTTGTCAACCACTGCTAGACTCTGCTAGCTCATCAATGAGATGCTGAGAAGTTTAGATTTTACCTTGAAAGCCAGGAGGAAATCACTAAGGATTTTAAGGGGAGACTAGTATGATCAGATTTACGCTTCAAGAAGTTCATTCCAGAAACAGACTCCCTAGGCGGGGTCAGTGTGGAGACAGTGAAGGGGTTTGGAATAAGCCACTGTGGCATAAAAATTATATTGAGTGAAAAGTTTTTGGGAGTCCCTGAAATCCCTTATTTGCCTAAAGCAGAGCCTCCCAAAAGAACTCAATTGCCACAAATCTTCCCTGAAACAACTCTAATCTCTCAGTGAAGAAGGAGACAAGTCAGAAGAGAAGTTGACACCACACCCAAACAGATGTGGTCCCTGATGAAGGAGCGTGGGGCAAGCTAAGGGCACAATGCAGGCTAACAGCACCAGTCCGCCCCCGACCCCTGCCGCCCCCCAGGTGGGACATGTATGATATTCCTTGGGCACTCCCGGCTACGCCAAAACAAGAAAGGGCAAAAAACAAAGGATTAAACTGATAAGAGTCTGCACCAGTTTACCAAAAAAAGGCCATCCCATCACAGCCTGAAGTCCAGGAACTCCCCGTGGTCTTCAGGTTACTGATTTGCTAGAAGGAAAAACAACCTTAGCTTGACAATAGCTAGACCTCCAGTAAGTCTTTAGCATGTGAAAGTCTCTTTAGAAACTCCCTCTTGACCTTATCTCCCCGACTCCATAAATTGGTCACCTCCATGCTTGCAGTGCAGCTCTTCCAGCCCACGGGTCCTGTCCCCAGACCCCATGCTTTATCACCTTTTTGCACCAAAGACGTCTTCAAGAATTCTTTCTTGGCTGTCGGCTCCAGACACCCCACCATCACCCCAAAACTTCCTCCATCCCCAAATAACCCTACCTCCCATCTTTTCTCCGGCGGGCCCATTATCTTTCCAAAAAGTCATTTGCTTTCCCATAAATGCCCTTTCCCCAACTCCCTTCCAAGAAGTCATTCATTCTCACAGAACTGCCCCTCAGCTCCTCCCAACCCTCTATTAAGATGGTAATAAAGCCTGGAATTCTAAACACCTCTCTTTTTTTTTTTTTTTAATTTATTCACTTAAGTAATCTCCACACCCAGATCAAGAGTCACATGCTTTTCCAACTGAACTAGCCAGGCACCCCTCTAAACACCTCTTAAATTGCATTTTCTGTGTACTCTCATGCATTAGTATATAACTAAATCTGTTTTTCTCGTTAATCTATCTTTTGTCAACTGACAAAAGTTTAATTTGCAGGCTCCCAATTCAGAACCTAAGAGAAAAGAGGATAAGTTTTTCCTCCCCTGACAGCAGTTAGGTTGTTCTATAATAGGAAAAGATAGGATTCAGTAGGCAGACAAGGAAAGATGAGAACCTGAGGTTCCTGGGTGGGGAAAAACACGTATTTTGGAACAATGCTGGGATTGCCTAACCACAGCAAACCCCCTCAGGCATAAGGTTCCTCTTAAGAATGTAACAGATACCACCTACTCCCCCTTAAGTTTCCCTCTGGAATTTGACTAAAGACCTAACTAAAAATAAGTAGTAGACCATAAAACGTAGGACCCACAAGGAACATGGCTGTAGACCCACCCCTCATACAATGAAAACGAGCCAATCAGGAATGGACAACCCAGCACCTAGAGCTATCAATCCAGTAAGGGTAGGACCTGGGAAGGACTGAGGGGGAAGGGAAGGGAGGGCTGACCAGAACCTTGTAAAACAAACACCTTTGCCTACTGTAGCAGGCATTCACTTTTGAATGGCCCCTCTCTGTAAAGAGAGCTTTCATACTATTCTCCCTTTCCGATCTTCTACTCTAATAAACTTTTGCCTGCTGCTCATTTTGTGTCCACCTCTTCATTCTTTGAAGCAGCAAGACAACGAACCCCGGGTACTGAGGTAAAAACTCCTGCAACATTTCTAGAACACAAATGAAAAATGAAAGAACTTAGGCACAGGCCACGTAAACGGTCAGAAGGAACGAATCTGTAAGAAATTCCAATTGACTCAATAGTATTTAGTAATCCCCTGGACGCAGAGGACAAGGGAGAAAGAAGCCCCGAGTTCCCAACCTGGCAGACCAAGCCAACAAGGGCCCATTCACAAAGATGGTAAAGGGAAAGAGGATGAACAGGTATTTGAAGCTGCGGAGTGTGGGGTGCCTGTCCACCTGCAGCTCAGGTGAGGAAAGAATCCAGGAACTCCCAAGAGGAGGAAGAGTGGGAACACATGAGGTCACAGACAGGTTTGATGTGGGAATGCAGATTTGATGCAAGCCCATGCCTCAATGGCTCATTTTCCTCTAATCCTGTTGGCTTCGGTGAGGGCATTTTTGAAAGGTTTCAGGCTTGGCCACCATGCTCAAAACAGTGTCACCTCTAATCCTCAAGGTGATAATGTTTCCCCTTTACAGATGTAAAAACAGAGGCCTCAATACTTACTACAATAAACATTCAATAGATGTTTGTTGGTTAGGAAAAATGAATCACAGCCACTAAACAGGATTTGAAGCTAAATTAACAGACGCTTTAAAAGGAAACTTCATATCTGACTTTGGCCCAGATTAGCACTCGAGTATCAAGAGTATGAACTTTGTGCCTCGGTAGTTTATCTACTGTGGTCAGGGGCACTGAACATAACTTAGCTATCTTGTACTGGGTCCTGTCAGTACCCAAAATTTTCCAAACAGTCTGGCTTTGTAACTAGATTGCTAAAAATACTAGGGAAACCCCACCATCCATGGAACAGCATTATGGGGAGGCACCACGTAACTGGACAGGTTAATTACCTCATCAATAACTGACAGATCCCTGTCAAAACCCAATAGGACTGATACATACACAGGAAGGGACAGGTGCCTCGCACCTTGAGCACAGGGCTATCTAGGAGCCACACTTGACTCATCTGTGGGTTGGGAATGTTCACAACAAAGAAGGAACCAAAAATCAGGAAAATGGGAACTAAAGTCCTGATGCCCTTCTAACACATCGGCCTTGCCTCCCTTAACCTCAAGAGGTCTCTTTGGAGAGAACGAGACATCATATGAAATGTACTTCATAAATTCTTAAGTATTATACAATTGAAAACTACTATAATTAAGGAAAGTTCCCCAACAGGTGATAACCTTTGAACGGGTCCAAAATGGGAAAGTGAAACAAAGATTTAACGAAAAATGAGGATAACATGGTGGCAAAGTGATGGTAAGTGAAATGGTTTAAAAAATACTGGGGCGGGGGGGTGGTGCTTGGGTGGCTCAGCAGGTTGAGAGTCCAACTCTTGGTTTCGGCTCAGGTCATGATCTGACCTTTGTGGAATCGAGCCCTGTGTGGGCTCCTCACTGAGTGTGGAGCCTGCTTGGGATTCTCTCTCTTTACCTCTGCCCCCTACTTGTAATGTGTGGTGTGCTTGCGTGCAGGCTCTCTCTCAAAAAAACAAAAGTATAAGGAGAGTGACAAACTGGGGTTCAAGTCCCAGCTCTGCCATGTACCAGCTGTGTGACCCCAGTCCTTATCTATAAGTCTCTATCAGCCTGTGCATACAGGTGCACCCCCCTTCTTTCTTTCTTTTTTTTCTTTTTGTTTTTGGTTTTTTTTTTTTTACTCCAGCCCTAGCCTAGGTAATGAGAGGGTCTTTTGTGGAATGTGGCCACATTAAGGCTCACATAGCCTTCAGGGAAAGTTAGAATTTCTTTGCTATTAGTATTCTGTGGGGTCAACAAAGGCTTAAGTTTCTATATACTAACAGTTTTAGGAAGAAGCCTCTGGTTTGTTTCTATTTGCAACACTATATGTGGTCCTTTACATTTCTGATCAATGGAACTATTTATACATTCAAGAGCCGGGAGCTCAGGGGTACCTAGCTGGCTCAATCAGTAGAGCATGGCTCAATCTTAGGGCATGAGTTCAAGCACCATGCTGGGTGTAGAACCTACTTAATTAAAAAAAAAAAAAAAAAAAAAAAAGGACCCTGGAGCTCAGTGAGAAATTCCATCCCACATGGAAATTAAATATATGAATGATAATAATACCACTAATAAGAGAATATACAAAAATCATAAAGATTCATTGTCCATTTGATTAAGACTTAGGAGAATGAAATGCAAACAGAAAACAGAACATATATTTTCAAAGGCATGAAAGTTTGGGGGGGGTTGTTTTGTTTTTTAACCTTTATTTTTTTTAAATTTTTTAAGTTTATTTTTGAGAGACAGAGGTAGAGTGAGTGGGGGAGGGGCAAATAGAGAGGGAGAGAGAGAATCCCAAGCAGGCTCCACACTGTCAGAACAGAGCCTGACGCAGGGCTTGGAACTCACAAAACTGTGAGGTCATGACCTGGGCTGAAACCAAGAATCAGAGGCTTAACCGATGAGCCACCCAGGTGCCCCAGGCATGAAAATTTTTGAAGGTAATTTTTATTTATGTGTGAACACCAAATCTTTATGAAATCCTCTCACATCACACTGGCAGGTCACTGAAAACATAATCCCATACATAAGTTTTTCCTTGACATATATATTCAGTAACATTTCTGATGTGTTCTGATTTACCAACACTTTTGCAAGAAGTTCTTGTGAACTTTTTTTTTTTTTTTACCATCACTTTGAGAGTGATCCAGGTGGGTTTTCTGTGGTCCTCTACTTTACACACTGAGAAACTGAGTAGGAGTCTCCCCGGAAGGTCCTCAAGAGGAGAAAGTCGACAGCATCTTGAATGATTTAGATCAGGAGTGAAAAACCCATTTGTCTTGAGTATCACAGCAGAACCAGGGAAAGCCAGTTACAAGAGAGCTTGAGGGCTTTCACAGAGAGGAAGAACAGAAAAGATTTGAAAAAGAAAAAAAGATAAGGAAGAATAAAGGAGGTAGAGAAGAAAGTAAGAAAAATGAGCAGAGAAGAAGTGGCTGTGGTAGGTAGGAAATGAATCTGTGTCACCAACCACAGCTATGAGGGTCAGGGGACTGACTGAAGCAGAGGGTAAACAGAGAGACACCTGGGACTGACCATGATTATCTTTCAAACTCAGAGCTACATCCCTTATCCAGAACTCCAGAACTTAGTTTCTGCCTCTTTTTTCCCCATCAGACTACCTTATGTGTTCTGATATAAAAATGGGAGAGATTTCTGAAAAAAGTATAGAATCAAGATTCTATGAATCACTGCAACATGTTTACAAATCATCTAATATAAACCTATGTCGTCTATAGGGTGCTTGGGTGGCTCAGTAGGTTAAGCGTCTGACTTCAGCTCAGGTCACCATCTCACAGGTTTGTGGGCTTGAGCCCAATGTCGGGCTCTGTGCTGACAACACAGAGTCCTATAGCCTGCTTCAGGTTCTGTGACTCCGTCTCTCTGCCCCTTCCTTGCTTACACACTCTCTCTCTCTCTAAAAAAATAAACATTAAAATTTAAAAATACTTTTAAAAATATGCTCTCTAAATATATGTATTCGGACAAGCATCGTGTCTAAGGTGTGACTTTGGTCACTATTAACTATTCTGTATTTCATCTACTCCAATTCTTCTGTATCTCTGTATTTCCAGGGCTATAGGGAAACCCAAGAGATTAGGCATAGCCAGGCCTGGGGTCAACCCAACCCTTTTTGGACAAGACAGAACTACAAGGAAAGGGATTACATATCCACGAACTTGTCTCGCTCCTAAACTTTGATCAGGTGTAGCTCATGTGGCTGCAGAAAAGTCCTGGCACCCCTGAGCCACAGTCTCACTATCATGAGAAAAATTATCTACCTCTACTTACACTCAAGGAACAGTGAGAGGATGAATTCACTAATAACTTTTAAATTACTTTAAAGAAAAAAAAAAAGCTGACACTCATGATTAATAGATGCAAACAGGTGGTTTCACTGCATTTACAAGTATCACCTGCTGACCGGTGGATTCTTCATGCCTCTAGTAACGACCTAAACTGTCACTTGCTCTCTTAGGAGAGACTTCACAGGCTGCTGTGGAAATAAGACCACACACATGTAGCTGGGCTGTGGATGAGCAGCTGTTTTAGCCAAGTATATATAATGTCTTTCCCTTAAAAATTGGGAGAGACTTTGGGAAAAAAACAATTTCACTTTCTGATCAAATATGATCTTTTCACTGCTTTCCTTCTTATTGCAGGTTTTTTTTTTTTTTGTTTATTTATTTATTTTGAGAGAGAGAGAAAATGAGCAAGGCAGGGGCAGAGAGAAAATCCCAAGGATTCTCTGAGTCAGGGCTCGAACTCACTGTGAGATCATGACCTGAGCCCAAATCAAGAGTTGGACACGCACCCTCAACTGCCAGAGCCATCCAGGCGCCGCGTGTTATTGCAGTGTTTTAAGCACAGTAATTTACTAAAGATTTAAACTCCATGTGTCTAAAAATCATTTCTGCTGCAATTGTTTTTAATGGCTTATTGATTGCTTCCATTCTCTAGAGTTCTATCTGGAGCCTGGAGGTTGAAGGTGAGACTCACCTTATCTCTGATTAACAACTCTCAAACGGAGGTTGAGAGGTGCCCAAATCTGTCTTTACCAGAACTAAAGTGCCCAATAACACTCCTGCTATTCATGAGTAAAATTCGGAGTGCAAGCCGGAGAAGTGCATAGCACAATGTGGTAAAACTTACATGGCCCTCGTCTTAAAAATAAGATCAGAGGTTCCTTCCAAGACTAACGGAAATGAAATTCACGCTATCCACTTTCAATCTACCTTCTTTTGCACAGCTCCTGATAAACTGGTTTGCAACTTACCTAGTGATGCTAGGTAAGGCATGCCACCTAGTCGGGCATGCCACCTGCAGGGGAGATTTCTAAACCTCAGGGGAAAAGCCCCAGGTCTCTACTAAGCAAAGGCATTAAACAAAGTCCATTAGGAAGGTAAAGGGGGAAGGGGGTTCATTAGAGAAATGCTTTGTTCATGGTTCAAAATATACCATACCCATCTTTCCTTAGAGTAAATAAATCCCTTTCCCCTCACATTTCATTTTTTACAGAGTCGGTAAACGTAATTAACCAAAAATAATACAGGATTCTAATGCAACGTGTGCCCAGGGCCCATTAGAAATTGGGATGACCCTTTGGTGGCACTCTGAGGTTCCAGAAAGGGAAGTCACAACTCCTGGCCTCCACCCTCATCTCGACTCCCCAGGACCATACTGGCTGGCATGACACTGTCAGGAATAATTGCTGCTAGAACTGCTGACTGAGGACCCTATCTGCCACTCTAGAAAGTGAACACCCTGATAATGATTCTGCAGTTGGGCGTACACCCCAAAATCAAAGTCAGGGACACGGAAAGAATAGGAACCTGAGATAATAGAGGAAGTCTTCTGAGAACAGACCACTACCCACAGCAGGCCCAGAGGGAGAAAGACCTAGTTTCAGTAATGTTTGCAAGAGCAAATATTCATTAATTGCTCCTCTTACCACATAAATACACTCAATGCTTTTATAGCAAGATTCCAGGTTGATCCCAAGAACTCACGAGGGATGATTTTATTGCTGAAGTAATGAAAAGCATCAGTTACAGATGAGTTTGCCTTTAGGTTAGGAGCAGTGGGGAGCATTCAAGACCAGGCTCTGGGGAAGCCCTTTGTTCAGGAAATCCCACCCCTCAGGCAAAGCTTTCTTTTCATTTCAATTTCAAGTCATCAAATCAAATTTTAAAAGTGCCCCCTTAAAGAACTGCAGAATAAATAAGCAGTTCCGGTACTTTCCATGGAACCTCTCAGGTCTCCAGGACAATATCGAATTACAGGGCTTTTCTTCCCAGATATAGCCTCTCTTCTTTCTTTTTTTAAAAGAGTATCACACATGCACCCTATTGTGTGTCTACCATTTCAAATATCTTGCAAATACATCCCCATTCGGAATCTCTAGAGTCTACTAAGAATCTAGGAGGAGCTAATGAAAGCAATTTGAATAATAACAAAGCGACTGAACAATTTAATTACCAAAGGTAGCCCTAGAGACTCCAACAAAAGGACTGAAAGCCTTTATCCACAAAAACGTGGCCACGTGCTCAACTGTGGGACCAATTATGGGGAGTGCAGAAGAAAGAAGCACACAGGTGCACACACCAAATTTAAGCAAATGGGGAATTAGCACAAACCCTCTCTGGAGACAGGACGCTATGAAAAAGTGTGACTTAGAAAGCTTCTTTCTAATCTTTCAGGCCCAAGGCTTACTTAACTTTCTTCCCCCGCCCCCCCCCCCCTTTTTTCAAACTTTCTTCCCTTTCTGATTAATTGAAAATAGCACCTATCATATGTCAAATAATGGCAACTGTTCTCCAGAGAAAGGCTTTGTGTAGGAATTTTAAAATAAGTTCAATTTCAATAAAAGTTCTTCCAAATCAAGTCACAAAGGTAGTTCTATCCCTCACACAATTTCCTCAAAGTGAAATGTTTAGAAGTTAGTTCTTTCTTTTGGAAGCATACAGCTTCATCTAGATGTTAACAGCCAGATTCTATTGACCTTTTCAAGTGACCCTACGATAGAGAATTTTTCCCTTGCTTTGGAGGCGGACAAAAAAGATAAACCTTTCTGGAATCCTAAAAACTCTCAACTTCCTTAGGCCCTAAGAATTAAATGCAGGAACCCCCACAGACTGAACAATTACTAAATACCGCTTCTTAAACAGGAAATAGAGTTTGCTTCTGAGCGGTAACGACTTTCCCCGCCCGCGCTCACTCCGGAGCAGGCACCGCCATGCCCAGGTGGTGACACTGAGCAGAGATAAGGTGTCCTAACAACCGTATTTGCCTGGATCCCGGGAAACCCGCGGCCACTCGGCGACTCCCACATCACCTGCGCGCATCCCCCCGCGGCTCCACGGATGCCCCCACTCCACAGACCTGGGCAGCCCAAGGACCCCTCCCGTGGCGACACGGGGTAAGACTGACACCCGCAGCTGCCGACGACCCTGCCAGTCACGCTGCCGCCGGCTGCCTTTTTTAGCCACGACATCTGACCAGGCTTCCACAGCAGCATTCAGTAAGAGATCCCAGGACGCGCCGGGCGGTCCCCTCCCCTTCCCAACCCCCAGACCCTGCGGAGAGCTGGGGCTGAGGGGTGGGGGGAGATACTGGCCCTGGAAGGGGACAGACAACATACGTTCCTCCTGCCCAGATGCCTCCTCTCTGCTCTCTCCACGAATCCGGGTCCCCCCTCTGCCGCCTGCACCTGGTATCCCCCATTTTGCAGCCCGCGGTGGCTCCTCGGGCGCCCCTCCCCACCCCCACTCCTCAACTCTGTGCTCCTGGACCCCCTCCAAGTCCGCGGCCCGCGCGCCTGGTCTGGCCCGGGGCTGGAAGACACAGAGGGAAGGAACCGGCTGCGGGCTGAGGACGCGCGGGGCGTGGGGCCGGGCGGGAGACTCCGAGCTCACCTCCCTCCTCCGCCCCGCTGTCGGGGTCGGCGTCCGAGGAGTCGGGCCCGTCCCCGTAGTCCGCTAGCCCCACCAGTTCATCCTCCTCGTCGTCGTCCTCTTCCTCGGGCTGCGGCTTCCCCAGCACCTGGCTCATCGCTCCCACGGCCGGCCGTCCCGGGGGCGGCGGGGGACCCTGATGGGGGGCCAAACCTCCTCGCCTGCCGCTCGCAACCTCTTTCTGAATTGGGGTTTTGTCTGGAGGTTCGCTGGAGCCCGCGGAGGCAGGGCCGCGCGCCCCCCGCGGCGGTCGGCGTCCAGGTCTGGGTCTCGCGGTTCCCACCGCGCCCGGAGCCCCCTTCCCCGCCCCGCCCGCCTGCCGGCGGAGGAGTCAGCCGGAGCGCGGCAGTTCCTCCCTGAGGAGGGAGAGAGAGACTGCGTGACCCAAGTCACCTGACACACACTGTCACACACACACACACACACACACACCACACACACACACCCGCACGGGTGCGCGCGCGCTTTCCCGGGTTCTGGCACCGCTCAGCGGGGCGCTGGGCCGAGGCCGCGCACACACCAGGCAAGGGGGGGGGACGGAGGAAGGGCGGCGCGGGCCCTCCACCTAACCAGAAGCGCAGGGTGGCACACGCCCGGTACCCCGGGCCCTGGGACGCTGCACGGTCACCCACCGCGGCTGCGCGCCAGGGGCCCCCACGCGCGCTTCGTGCACGTGGTCCCCGCACAGGCCGGCGAGCTGGGGACCTGCACACCCTAAGAACCTATTCCCCATCCACCTCCGACACACACACCCTACCTTGGGTGGCTTTCTCCAGCTTTCCCTCCTGGGGAGGGTTCCAGTCCCAAGTGGGCTGCCTCCTCCTTCCCCCAACACTGCAGGGCCCAGGCCCCCCATCCAGAGCAGCGTGCCTAGGACACATGCTGAAGCTCTCAGAGAAGAAAACTCCGAGAAATGCACTGCAGAGGTTCAGTCTCCATAGCAATTGCCTTTCAGTGTGCATTTATGGTTCAAAGTGCTTCCCACCAGGAATATTAGAAAATCAGGCCTACCCGGATGTAAATGTTTCTTAAAAACATAACATGCCTCATGGCTGCCTAGACTAAATAATAATTCCTCTGCAGCATTTGGGACTAGGTCGCAGGTACAACATACTGGGGCTCTTCATGACCACCTCCTGTCTCATTTGTTTCATAGACTGTAATTGCACATCTCAAAATAAAATGTTTCAAGGCTTGGGGGGATGAGGGGGGCAACTCTCACATAAGAATAGCAACTATGTGGGGGTGAAAACTAAAACCTGCATTTCTCCACAAGCTTTTTACCACAGGACATACTGTACCCACCCTTTCTGGATACTGCAAAAATCACGTGGATGAACTTCCTTCTGTCAAGCACAATAAGAAATAAACCAGCTGGCCAGCATGGTGATCCAGATCCTACAGGTGCCAGCAACGCTGCAGGTGGTGTAGGGGAGGAGGCAGGGAGCTGAGAGTGGAAGCTCTTGGGGCCCAAGGGTGCTGCCTCTGTCAGAGACATTTACTGAACACCTACTATATGCCAGGAGCTGGGCTAAGTGCAGGGGTGGGGGAGGCTGAATCCACCTATACTCAGAACAGTGTCCCTTCCCTGGAAGAACTCTCAGTCTAGCCAACCATGACTCATGTTCTGGAGTTTGTAGTAGTTGTGTGTGTTGAAGGTGAATGTTGACACCTAGGAGACAGCTGCTTCTAACTGGAAAGGTCTTGAGATTTTACAAGTGGAGGCAACATAACTTGCTATGACTGTATCCATCAGGGTCTTTCTCAGGAGGAAAATAGATGGCACATGCAAAGATTTTTAACTTCTAGAAAGCTTTAAGCTAAGGGATTTAAGCACAGGGGCATGGGCAGAGTTCAGAGAATCAACACAGGGATTAGCAACAGTGGGAAGAGATTATCACCCCAAAACTAGTAGGAGTAAAGGAAGAGGCTAGCATACTGGACAGGGGGGCACAAAGCAGGAACTATAGCTGATGAGGAAGCAACCACTGCCAGAACCATCTCACTGTCAAGGAGACAGCAGTAGGAAGAAATACTCAGACCTCTCTCTCCAATCTCTCCAATTCTCCTGGAAGTGCCTGCCTCCCAGCGGCTATACCCAGCTGGAAACCAGAGGGCAAGGGAGTCTGGAAACTAGTCCAGGACACAGAGATTGGGCAGGGAGGGCAGATAGTGGGTCCTAGGCTGTGGCTGGAGTAGGAGGCAACCGGCATAGCCCCCACAAGAAGCTTCTATTCGCTTTTATCAGAAGTTACTCTGAGATAATTTTCCTAGCCCATTTTCATCCGTTTTACAAAAGGAAATCCCCGGGGGAAGGAAGAAGTCCTTTCCCAGAGGGGGTTTAAAGACTTTCAGCTATCCCAGAACAAACCCACCAGCCTGGGAAGGACATTCAGCTGGCCTGATTCAAACTGCAGAGGCCTACTTATGGGACCCCAGCAGACAGTCCAAGGTCAACCCAAACAGAGCATTCCTGGGCTGGTTGCTGATCATGTCTGCCCCCAGGGACCCAGGGGTTCAAGAGAGGACAATTGCTAAGCCAATAGCGCCACTGTGCCTGAGACCCAGAAAGGATGGAGATTTTTGATGATCCTCTGCCTTCTCCCAAAGAGATTTTATTTATTTTGAGAAAGAGAGAGAGAGAGCACGCGAGAGAGAGGTAGGGGCAGGGAGAAAAGGAGAAACCCAAGTAGGCTTCAAAGCCATGAGCTGTGAGATAACCACCTGAGCCAAAGTCAAGAGTCTGATGCTCAACTGACTGAGCCACCCAGGCGCACCATGCCCAGAGCCCAAAGAGATTTTAGAGGAAACACCAGCAGTAGACTGGAGCATACCCTAAACATTTGAAAACTGGGCTATTCTTAAGAAAAAAGGAACACATCCACAAAAAAACCAATAAAAGCCAAATCCTGAATTATGCTCCACCCTCAGGTAGAAAGAAGAGTCACAGACAGGTTTAAGAGCTTCTAATTCACTGTCATTCATACATGTACGGTATTGATAAACAACAAGAAAAAATTTTATTGCTTTTCTTTTGCTGTTATTTCAACATTGTCAGCTTTCAAATAAGGGATATGTTAGAAAAAACATCTTAGAGATGTTTTTTTAATTTAAAAAGTCCTGTGTATGGATTCTTTCAGAATTTAAATAAAAATGGAAAGACTTTGGGGTGCCTGGTGGACTCAGTTGCTGGAGCATGCAACTCTTTCTTGATTTCAGGGTCATGAGTGAGTTCAAGCCCATGTTGGGTGTAGAGCTTACTTTAAAAACATAAAAAAAAATTGGGCCGCCTAGGTGGCTCAGTCAGTTAAGCATCTGATTTTGGCTTGGGTCATGATCTCAGGGCTCATGAGTTCGAGCCCTGTGTCTGGCTCTGTGCTGACAGCTCAGTGTCTGGAGCCTGCTTTGGATTCTGTGTCTCCTCTCTCTGTCCTTCCCCTGCTCATGCTCTGTTTCTCTCTCTCAAAAATAAATAAACATTAAAAAAAATTTAACATAAAAAATTATAAAAATATGAGGATCTGTTTCTGGGTTGCCCATGGTTTTTGCTGTTGAATGTAACCATTTCGGGTTGCCATGTACATGATGGGTCCTTAATGCCTATGGAGTGAATGAAAGAAAAGAAGAAGAAAGATAGTACAGGCCAGCTCTCTGCACAGACTTGGCATATTTTTGAGGGAAACTTCAGGAAGAGACAGAAGCTAAATTTTCTGCTTACTCTAAACCCTGGGTAATGCCACAGTGAGATAAGTACAAACTGTGAGTTATTAGAGTGTAATCAGGAAGGAGCTGACCTACGAGAGATGATCACTCTTAGGTTTTCATCCCTTCAGGACTGCCTAAAGACTTTGCTGAATGATTAGTCATTGCCCGATGACTATTAAATACCTATTTTATTTTTATTAACTCTTCCTTCTAAAAACTCTTAACTCTTTTTTCCCCTTTAAAAACTGTTTTTTGTAGTGTTTATTTAAAAAAAATTTAATGTTAATTTTTGAGAGAGAGAGAGTGAGACAGAGCATGAGCAGGGCAGGGGCAGAGAGAGAGGGAGACACGGAATCCAAAACAGCCTCAAGGCTCTGAGCTGTCAGCACAGAAACTGGTGAGTTTGAATTCACAGACCACAAGATCATGACCTGAGCTGAAGTCGGACACTTAACCGACTGACTCACTCAGGAGTGCCTATTTTGTTTATTTTTATTTGAGTATAGTTGACAAAAACTTTTTTTTTTTCATTTTTTAAATTTATTTTGAGAAAGAGAAAGAGGGAGGGGAAGTGAGAGAGGGAGAGAAAGAATCTAAATCAGGCTCCACACTGTCAGAGCAGATCCCTATGAGGGGCTCAAACTCACAAACCATGAGCTTATGACCTGAGCAAAAATCAAGAGTCTGACCCTCAACCAACTGAGCCACCCAGGTGCCCCTATAGTTGACAAAAACTCTTAACTCAGAGGTATTTTGTAGCATCCTGAAAACTTTGTCTATCGCCCACTAAAACATAACTAAAATTTAACCAACTAATATTTACTGAGATTTTCCATAAATGAGGCACTCTTCCAAAATAATATGACCTTCGAAATATTCCCATTAAGTAAGTAATATGATTGTTCTTACTTTACAGGTAAAAACACTGAGGTTAAACAATTTGCCCAAGGTACCACATGGAGTGGACCTGGAGTGGACAGTGGAACCACTTTGGAACTCAGACATTAGATCTTATTTAAAGGCTACAGTCAGGATGCCTGGGTGACTCACTCAGTTAAACGTCCAACTTTTGGTTTTGGCTCAGGTTACGACATCACAGCTTTGTGGTTTCAAGTCCCACGACAGGCTCTGGGCTTGCAGCGTGGAGCCTGCTTGGGGTTCTCTCTCTCTGCCACTCCCCCATTTGTGCTATCTCCGTCTCTCTCAAAATAAATAAACTTAAAACAAAGTAAAGGGGGGCCTGGGTGGCTTAGTTGGTTAAGCGTCCGACTTTGGCTCAGGTCATGATGTCGCAGTTCATGAGTTCAAGCCCTACATCAGGCTCTGTGCTGACAGCTCAGAGCCTGGAGCCTACTTTGAATTCTGCATCTCTCTCTGCCCCTCCCCAGCTCACAGTCTGTCCCTCAAAAATTAATAAACGTTAAAAAAAATTTTTTAATAAAATTAAAATAAAGGCTACAGTCAATTACATTATAGCCTTAAACTGAAAAGAGGGGAAGGGAAGGGAAGGGAAGAACTGGCTCCCAATCTCCTAGGTAAAGAATCAAAACACATATACACTCAGAAAATGGGTCTGCTGTCTCAGGCCATTTAATTTACAGGATTCACTGAAAGGAGGAAAAAAAAAAATGCAAAGTTTCCTAACCCACAAAAGTTAGAAAACTACTTGTCACAAGAAAATTGCTGATTGGGGCACCTGGATGGCTCAGTTGATTGAGCTTCCAACTCTTGATTTTGGTTCAAGTCATGATCTCACGGTTTGTGAGTTCAAGCCCTTCCACTGTCTCTGCCCCTCTTCTGCTCACATTCTCTCTGTCTCCCCCCAAATAAATAAACTTAAAAAAAATACTGATTATTTTGGCTCCTTCTATTAGGAGCACAAATAGCAAGTGATTTAATACCCCTTCTGGTTTATATTGTACCATACATTAAGCTAAAGTATGATATCTAAGTGGGTTTTTTGTTTAAAATTTGAATTTTATTTATTTTTTAAAATTAAAAAAAAATTTTTTTTTTTGAGAGAGAGAGAGACAGAGTAAGCAAGGGAGGGGCAGAGAGAGAGGGAGACACAGAATCTGAAGCAGGCTCCAGGCTCTGAGCTGTCAGCACAGAGCCCCATGAGGGGCTCGAACTCACAGACCATGAGATCATGACCTGAGCAGAAGTTAGGCACTTCACCAACTGAGCCCCCCAGGTGCCCTAAAATTTGAATTTTAAAGGCCACAAGTTTGTGCCCTTATTTTGGTGAATTATTTTGCTGTTTGCAATTAGATGCCTTGTGACAAGGAACATGAGAGCTGTGTAAAAGAGACCTGTACAATTTAGGCAGAATAATTGCAGTCCTGAAGAGGGCAAGCAATTAAATACAGCCTGCATCCTGCATCTTAGGATATTTTAAGGCATCTGATGGCATTATGCCTGGTTCCTGGGATTCATATGTTGAAAGCCTTTTAGGCTTTCTTTTAAAATATGTATTTAAAGCCATTAATTCTCTCTTGAAGCAAACAAAGGAAAGAGCCTTCTACAAAATCTCACTGGACTCCTGCTAATCCAGGGAAGCCAATCGAATTTTTCAAAAGGGCAGCTTACAGTCTCCAGTACTCCTAAGACAGTCAATGAATTGATGAAATCATTTAAAAAAATTGTTAAATCATTTTCATTGAAGCAATCCATCATTATAGAGATTTTATTAATATAATGTTTTGAGGGGCACCTGGGTGGCTCAGTTGGTTAAGCATCCGACTTCATCTCAGGTCATGGTCTCATGGTTTGTGGGTTCAAGCCCCGCGCCAGGTTCTGTCCTGACAGCTCAGAGCCTGGAATCTGCTTTAGATTCTGTATCCTCCTCTCTCTCTCTGCCCTGTCAGTGTGGAACTCCAGTGTGGAGTTAGAGAGGGGCTCAAATTCACGAACTGTGAGATTGTGACCTGAGCCGAAACCAAGAGTTGGAGGTTTAACAAACTGAGCCACCCAGGGGCCAGGGGGTGTGTGTGTGGGGGGAGAGAGAGAGAGAGAGAAAGAAAGAAAGAGAAAGAGAGAGAAAGAGAAAGAGAATCTTAAGCAGGCTCTATGCTTAGCATGGAGCCCAATGTAGGGCTCGATTCCATAACCCTGGTATCATGACCTGAGCCAAAATCAAGAGTCAGATGCTAAACTGACTGAGCTACCCAGGTGCCCCAAATATGTTTTTTTGTTTTGTTTTGTTTTTAATGACCATGAAGACAATTAGATTTTTAGGGCTGTGCTTTGGAGGAGATAAACAGAGGGAGGTGAAAGTATGTGAGGATGAGAGAAGGAGCCTGAATTTGATGGGATGGCCAGAGAAAACCTCTCTAAAAAAGATGACATTTGGGACAACTGGCTGGTTTAGTCAGTAGAGCATGTGACTCTTGACCTCAGGGTTGTGAATTCAAGCCTGACTTTGGGCATAGGGCTTACTTAGAAAAATTTTTTTAGGGATGCCTGGCTGGTTCAGTCAGTAGAGCATGTGACTCTTGATCTAGGGGTTGTAGGTTTGAGCCCCATATTGGAGGTAGAGATCACTTTAAAAAAGTAAAATATTTAAAAAATTAATAAATAGATAGATGAAAAGATGACATTTGAGTTGAGCATGAGGGGATAGCAAAGTTAAAGCTGGAATGGAAAGTGTTCCCTTGAAGGTTTCTCAGTAGTTGGAAAGGCCAAGGAGAAAAGAAAGGGCATTGGAGGAACAAAATGTCAGTGTGATGAGAGAGGGAGACAGTAGTAGGCATTAGAGACAGGCCGTCTTTTCAGGATAAGGAGTGTGGATTTTATTCTAAGTACCTCTAGAAGCATTGAAAAGTTTTAAGAGGGGAGATGAGATGTGTGGTTTGCTTTTCTAAAAGCCCTTGCTGGTAGATTGTTTCCAAAGATGGCTACAACCCTCCACGCCATCCCACACGCCCTTTTGCAAATGTGACTTTGCCACTCCTTCCACCTATTTTTCCTCTTCTTGGATGTGCACAGGGCCTGTGACTTGCTTTAACCAATAGATTGTGGTAGGTGTGACAGTGACAGTGTACAACTTCTGAGACTGGACCATAAAAGGCCTTGCTACTACATCCTTTTTTATTTTCTTGGAGCCTGGAGCTACCATGCAAAGAGGTCTGGGCTAGCTTGCTGGAGACTCCCCATGTACAGAGAGGCCCTGAAGGATGCCAGAGTAGAAAGGCTCCAACATCCCAGCCATCTCCAATGAGCCATCCCAGCCATATTGGATTCTCCAGCCTAAATTGCAGGCACATGAGCAAGTCTAGTCCACACCACATGGAACACAGGCTTGCTATTCCAGCTGAACCCTGCTCTGCCAATCCACAGAATCATGAGCAAACAAAATGGCTGGGTTTTGTGTTTTGTTTTGTTTTGTTTTGTTTTGTTTTGTTTTGTTTTGTTTTGTTTTGTTAGACTCTACACCCAATGTGGGACTTGAAATCATAACCCCTAGATCAACAGTTGCATGTTCTACTGACAGCCAGCTAGGCACCCCTAAAATGGCTGTTTTTTAAATCCAGCAGTGTTTGGGATGATTTGTCACACTGCGGTAGATAACTGATGCCTACATTCTGGCTGATGTGGGGAAAATGGATTGCAGATTTAAGGGTGGAAGAAAATAACAGTGGAAAGTGAGAGACGTGGGTAGATTTTATATAAATTTCAGAAGTAGACTAGATAAGATTTGTTGATAGCTTATTTAACATGGTAGTCAGGGAGAAGGCTCCTCCCAGGCATTTGGTTTGAGTATCTAGAAGTATAGTAATGCCATTTATTAAAATAAGTAAGACCTAGATAGGAACAGGATTGGGGGGCAAGATGTGAATCAAGGTCCTTGATTTAAAAAAAAAATTTTTTTTTAACACTTATTTATTTTTGAGAGACAGAGAGAGCACGGGCAGGGGAGGGGCAGAGAGAGAAGGAGACACAGAATCTGAAGCAGGCTCCAGGCTCTGAGCAAGCTGTCAGCACAGAGCCTGACGCAGGGCTCAAACCCACGAACCGTGAAATCATGACCTGAGCCGAAGTTGGACACTTAACGGACTGAGCCATCCAGGTGCCCCAAGGTCCTTGATTTTTAACAGTCTAGTTATTGTATATTGTCACAGGACAATCTCTCTTAATCCTGTGATTTGGCTATTTCTTAGATGTCTATCATGTTGTCTTTGGAATAAATAATGATATTTTCCAACTTAGAGCCATGAATGTACTGAAGATGACATTTTTCTTAAGTTTATTTATTTATCTTGAGAGACAGACAACATGAGTGGGGAAGAGGCAGAGAGAGAGAGAGAGAGAGAGAGAGAGAGAGAGAGAGAGAATATCCCAAGCAGGCTCAGCACTGTCAGCCAGAGCCCGATGCGGGGCTCAACCTCACAAAACTGAGATCATAATCTGAGCTAAAACCAACAGTTGGACACTTAACCAACTGAGCCACACAGGTGCCCCTGTTTTTTGTTTTTTTAAGTTTATTTATTTATTTTGAGAGAGAGAGAGAGAGCATGAGCGGGGAAAGGCAGAGAGAGAGAGAATCCCAAGAAGGCTCCATGAAGGGCTCAATATCAGGAACCATGAAATCATAACCTAAGCCAAAATGAAGAGTCGGACATTTAACCTACTGAGTGCTCCCAGGGCTCCTGAAGATATTTGTGTTTTTTGTTTTGTTTTTGTTTTTTAAAGGATAAGCATTTGTTTTTAATGTTTGTGTATTTTTGACAGAGAGAGTGCCAGCAAGGGAGAGGCAGAGAGAGGAGACACAGAATCTGAAGCAGGATCCAGGCTCTGAACTGTCAGCCCAGAGCCTGATGAGGGGCTCGAACTCACAAACTGCGAGATCATGACCTGGACTGAAGTAGGATGCCCAACCTACTGAGCCACCCAGGCACCCCTGAAGATGACATTTGTAATTGAAAAGTCCCAAAGTAGTGAGATAGAATTGCTACATGTGGACTTCTATTAAAAAAATCAACTTTTTATTCATATGGACTTTTAAGGACAAGCTTCTGATGTATATGGTGCTGTAACATGAGGGTAGAAACCTCTTGACAACAGAGTCAACTGGACAGAGGTATTAACAGCTCTATGTATCTGTAGATTAGTTTGGACTTGGCAACTCCTGCTTTGGCTGGG
This sequence comes from Panthera leo, assembly GCF_018350215.1. Lineage (NCBI taxonomy): Eukaryota > Metazoa > Chordata > Mammalia > Carnivora > Felidae > Panthera > Panthera leo. The sequence goes on from NC_056683.1 coordinate 79,610,864, forward strand.
AGGTTACACCAAATTATACTTTCAATGATACAAGATTCTCCAAGACAAATGACCTTATTAAAAATCTGTAAGAGGGGAACTTGGTTGGCTCAGTCCATAGACCATGCAACTCTTGATCTCAGGGTCATGAGTTCAAGCCCCACATTGAAGGTAGAGTTTACTAAATAAATAAATATCTAGTAGAATGAGATCTAGGAACTGTCACTTATACATTTCACTTAATGTCACCTACAAAAGTGGCAGACATGGTTGGTCAGCTACTTATCAGCCATTCCAAAACCCGCTTCCCTGTTCTTCCCTGTGCCTACTTCCCAAACTAGAAATGGGAAAAGTCAGGTACTCATATGACTCCTTCATGTTTGGTCAGTAAGAAGTAATCTTGTTGGGGGAACTTCTAGGAAAGAGTTTGCTTTCTGATAAGAGAGGCCGATGAATCAGAAGAGCCCCTTGACATTACCCTTTCCTGCTTTGAACACAGTTGTGTAAGAATATGGTACTTAGAGTTAGGGAAGTCATTTTGCAACATGAGGTACCAGGCCTAAGACCAAAACCCTGTCATGGGAATGGCAGAATAGAATAGAAAGAGACTGGATGACCTTGCTGAACTAGTGTACTCAGACCTGGAAAGGCCTATGTCCAAACTTCTTATATCACGAGACAATTGAAGTCCATTCTTTTTTTTTCTTTTTCTTTTTTTTTTATTTATTTATTTTGAGAGAGATAGAGCACAAGTGGGGCAGAGAGAAGGACAGACAGGATCCCAAGCAGGTTTTGCACCATCAGCACAGAGCTTGAACCCTCAAAATATGAGATCATGACCTGAGCAAGACAAAGAGTCAGACACTTAACCGACTGAGCCACCCTGGTGCCCCTGAAGTCCATTCTTTTTTTTTTTTTAATTTTTTTTTTTAAGTTTATTTTTGACAGAGAGAGAGAGACAAAGCACGAGCAGGGGAGGGGCAGAGAGACAGGGAGACACAGAATCCGAAGCAGGCTCCAGGCTCTGAGCTGTCAGCACAGAGCCGGACGAGGGGCCTGAACCCACAGACCGCGAGATCATGACCCGAGCTGAAGTCGGACGCTCAATCGACTGAGCCACCCAGGTCCCCCACCCTGAAGTCCATTCTTGAAGCCAGTGCTTCCCCACCCTGTATAGTCAAGGTGCAAATAGGAAATGATACTATTTTTATTGCACAGTTACCTAAATGGACAGGCTGTTTGCAGTCAGAGGTGACTGGCCCAGAGACTTTGGCCACCTCAGGTCCCCAGCTGCCCCAAAGACTGAAGGTATCAGTAACTTAGCCATATCCATAACCCATTTATTTGCACACAAGCAGTAACAGCAAACCAGTTGGGAAGTTCTGCTTACGCCACTGAAGGTGGGTGAGGGTGCCTGGCTGTCTCAGTCAGTGGAGCATACAACTCTTGGTCTCGGGGTAGTGAGTTCAAACCCTACATTAGGCTAGAGCTTACTTTAAAAAAACACTGAAGGTGGGTGTTCTGAACTTTGCAGTAGAATGTGTCCTAACTGACCCAATATATACCCTCTATGAGTGGACGGAGGATGGGAGGATTGGATGGATAAAACCTGATCATATAGTTGGTGATGAAGTTCAGAAGTTATGTTATAGTCAGAGGATCCTGGTAAAGGTGTCTCAGGATATTACAGGGGATAACTGAGGCTTCCTTAGAAAGGAAACTCATTTTTGCTTCTTTCCGTACTTCTCACTTCATTTTTTAATCTCTGCATGAAAACGGGCTCTCTCTGTTTTTCATGCCAGGTGACTGAAGAAGGCTACCCCACCCGTCCAGTCCCAGTGATAGTGGACCCAGGCTCTAGAACCAGGCTACCCGGGTTCAAATCCTAGTTCCACCACTAACTAGCTGTGTTACCTGGACCAAGTTACTTAACTCCCTGTGCCTCAATTTCCTCATCTCTAAACTGGTGATAATGTTATATACCTTAATAGAGTTGTAGGAATTAAACCCACTAAAGTGTGTGTGTATCTATATATCCATATTTAAAAGGCAAACACTATATAAATGTTAGTGTTTATTATCTTTGATTCCCAGGCAAGAAAATCTGATTATTTGAGTTTGGGCCAGTGGTCCACTCCTGGCCTAATCCCCCAATCATACTTTACATAGTTCCATGTACTGCTATACCTTCAGAGCATTTATTTCAGCTATAATTTAATATTTGATAGAGGACTGTATTCACCACTAGACTCTGGGACCATCTGGTTTCCTCCCCCTTCTGTCCTCAAGTGCCTAGCACAGTGGTCAGAACTCCATGAAGCACAATTCTAGGGCACACCATTTACATTGTATTCTATTTGCAACATGGCGGCTTGATGGTCATCAGTCCCAAGAAATATGCTGAATTAATGGTCCAATCCACAATGGCTGGGGTGCAATTGATGGCTGCAGAAGTCTACCCTTATAAGTAGATAGGTAGGTCTTAACAAAGGGGAATAATCTGAACAGAAGCCTCTAAATGTGTCCACCACATACCTCACATGGTCAGGCACAAGAAATGCAAAGTCAGACAAACGTCAGGCAGACATTGTTGGTGGCATAACTAACACCCCCACTCCCCCTTCCCTTAGTTTGGTATACCTAAATATTCTTGGCTAGAAGGAACCTCAGACCTAGAGGTTGAATTAAGACTCATGATTCACCTAAGAATGGCAACCGCGTCCCCTCCCACCTTGTGGCCCAGTTGTGATCAATGATACATAAGAGGAAATATATTTAAGGGTCATCTGAGAAGAATTTGTTCCCAAATTAAAATAAATACAGTGAGAAGGTCTGGCCTTTTTTCCTGCTTAAATGCCAAGCTAAAGACAAAAGCCAACACTGAGGGTGATACAATAGAATCTAGAAAGAGCCTAAACCCAGATATTTTTTTTCTGTAAGTTACCATGTGTTTTGTGATTTAAACCGCTCTAGTCAAGTATGCTCCCTCTTGTAGCCAAACACATTCTAACTGATAAATGTAGTCCTTTTATCTTTGGAGCTGAACGTGAGTGAGGGAGACAAATCCGATATTCAGTAGCTTAAAATCAGGAACAGAGAAGGATGCCCACTGCCTGCCCCCCCACCCCGCTCTTATTCCACAGTGTTCTGTACATCCTTGATTGCATAAGATAGCAAAAAGAAACAAAAAGATTGTGACGCCAAAAACAAGTACTATCCATAAGAGAAAAAATCTGATAAATTATATTTCATCAAAATTAAAATTTTTTCTTTGCAAACTCCCTGTCAAGAGAATTAAAAGACAAGGTGCAGCTGGCTAGCTTAGTCGATAGAGCATGAGACTCTTGATCTTAGGGTGGTGAGTTCAAGACCCATGTTGGGCATAGAGATTAGAGAAGAAAAAGAATTTTCTTTCTTTCTTTCTTTCTTTCTTTCTTTCTTTCTTTCTCTCTCTCTCTCTCTCTCTCTCTCTCTCTCTCTCTCTCTCTCTCTCTCTTTAAAGAGAATAAAAGACAAGCTATAAACTGGAGTAAAATATTTGTTAACCATGTATCTGACTAAGGACTCACGTCTATAATATGTAAAGAATTTTCAAAACTCAACAGCAAAACATAAAATCCAGTTGGAAAACAGACAAAAGCATGAAGAGGTATTTTACTGAAGAAAATATAGGGATGTCAAATAAACACATGAAAGGATGTTCAGTCTTTTGGCCAGAACCACCATCTTTTGGTCTTCCAAAATGACCAACCCAAAGAGAAAAAGGAGAGACACCCACTATATATTCTCTAGGCCTTAGAAAACATGGATTTGTTCCTTTGGCCACATACATGCAAATCTACAAGAAAGGTGACGTGGTAGACATTAAGGCAATGGGCACTATTCAAAAAGGAATGTCCCACGAATGTTCCTATGGCAAAACTGGAAGTCTGCAGTGTTACCCAGCATGCTGTTGGCATTGTTGTAAACAAACGGGTTAAAGGCAACATTCTTGCCAAGAGAATTAATGTCTGTATTGAGCGCTCTAAGAGTCCTTAGAGCTTCCTGAAAAAGTGAAAGAAAATGATCAGAAAAAGAAGGAAGCCCAAGAGAAAGATGATTGGATAAACTGGAGCATCCACCTGCCCCCGCAGGGAGGCACACTTTGTGAGAAGTGGAGCCTGAGCTGCTGGAATCCATTCCCTGTGAATTCATGGCTTAATGAGTATTAAAAAAAATTAAAAATAATAATAAAAAAACCCTCCAGACTGTAAAAGATGTCCAATACCACTAGCCATTAAGGAAATGCAAATTATTGGGATAACAACGAGAGACAACTCCATACCATCAAAATGGCCAAAAAAAAAAAAAAAAAAAAAAAAAAGAACAGCAAATGCTGGCAAGAATGTGGAAAAACTGGGTCTCATACATTGGCGATGGGAATGTAAAATGATATAGCTACTCTGGAAAACAGTTTGGTAGTTTCTTATAAAAGTAAACATGCAACTACTATACAACCCAGCAATTGCCTTCCTGGACACTTATCTCAGAGAAATGAAACCATGTTTATATGAAAACCTGTACATGATTGTTCATGGCAGCTTTATTCACAATATCCAAAACATCTAAACAACCCAGATGCCTTTCAAAAGATGAATGGTTAAACAAGCTATGGTACATCCATACCATGGAATACTATTCAGCAATACAAGGAATGAACTGTTGAAACATGCCAACAACTTGGATGCCTCTCTAGGGCATTACACTGAGTGGAAAAAAAAAAAGACAGTCTTAACAGGTCACGTTCCATATGATTCTATTCACATAACATTCTTGAAAGATAAAATTGTAAAGATGGAAAACAGATTAGTGGCTGTCAGGGGTTAGGCTGGTATGGGGAAAAAGGAAGGTCTGGAGTGTGAGTACAATTCATTGTGGTGATGGAATAGTTCTTTATCCTGATTGTGATGGTGGTTAAAAGAAGCTGCACATGAGATAAAATTGCACATACATTGTACCAATGTCAATTTCCTGGTTTGATATTGTGCTATAGTTATGTAAAATGTAACCGTTGGGGAAAACTGGGTGAAGGATACAAAGGACTTGTCTATACTATTTTGCAACTTCTTGTGAATCTGTAATTATCTCAAAAAAATTTAATGTTTATTTCTTTATCTTGAGAGCAGAAGAGGGGCAGAGAGAGGAAGAGAGAGAATCCCAAGCAGTCTCTGGTTGTCAGCACAGAGCCCAACATGGGACTTGATCCCATGAGTGGTGAGATTATGACCTGAGCTGAAATCAAGAGTTGGACACTTTACCCACTGAGACACCCAGACATTCCTCAAAATAATTTTTTTTAAAGATATAAGGATTACAAAGGAAGAAATAAAACATCCTTATTTATAGGTACATAGAAAATGAAATAATCTATAAATTACTCACATTAATAACAGAATTTAGCAATCTTTTTGGGTATAAGTTTAGTAAACAAAGATATTTGCATTCTCTTGACAACAAAGGGTAGAAAATGTACTTTTTAAGAGATACACTTGCAATGGTAAAAAAAAAAAAAGATAATCTCAGAAAATGGAAAGTTCTGAAACTTTTGAAGTCACTAAAATTCTAAGCAAATAGACATACATGTCACACATGTTCATATATAGGAAGACTCAACAGTGTAAAGATGTTAATTCTCTCGAAATTACAGTAGCAGCAAACAATTTATTTCTTGTTCCCATTATGCGAGGACTGCAGACCACCTGTAGCCACTCTGGGCTCTGTGTGATTCCATGTATTTTCTCATAGCGAGACCCCAGCTAAAGAGGCAGCCACTCTTTGTGGCATGATATTCTCCTGGCATAGGGCAAAAGCTCAAGGTGAGAGAAGCAGGGGAGAAGAATCACTAAAGCCCACAACATATTTAAAGCTTTTGCTCCAACATGGTGTTAGTCAAGGTAAGTCACACAAGCCCCAAACCAGCGGGGCAGAGGAGTCTATGTCACTACAGGAAAGTATGACAAATATAGGAACAGAACAAATAATTATGAATAAAAATTGCCACCCAACACATAGGTTCACTGTGATTTCAAATCAAGATCACAAAGTTTTCATGGAGGGGTGGGTGCCTGGCTGGTTCAATAGAGCATATGACTCTTGATCTTTATAGGTTGTTGAGTTCATGCCCCATGTTTGGTGGAGAGTTTACTTAAAAAAGTTTAAAAATTTAGGGGCACCTGGGTGGCTCAGTTGGTTAAATGTCCAACTTCAGTTCAGGCCATGATGTAGCGATTTGTGGGTTTGAGTCCCACATTGGGCTCTGTGCTGACAGCTTAGAGCCTGGAGCCTGCTTCAGATTCTGTATCTCCCTCTTTCTCTGACCCTGCCCCACTCTCAGTCTCTCCCTTTCTCTCTCAAAATTAAAATTGAATAAATTTAAAATAACTTTAAAAAATTAAGAAACAAGAAACAAAATTTTCATGGAGCCAGACAATCCTAAAATGCCTGTGGAAGAGAAAAGAGCTAAGAACACTTGAAATTCTTTATGAAATCAAGATTTATCAAAAAACCCACAGATTTTCAGGCAGTGTGGTATTAAGTACAGGAATAGGCAAATGGAACAAAATAGAGAACCTGAAACAGACCCAATCATACATGGAAACTCATAAGATCTCTTTGGCACAGCAAATGAGAAGAGAAATGAATTTCAGATGGAATATGGACTTAAACACGAAAGGCAAAACTTTACAACTTTTAGAAAAAAATATGGGAGAATATTTGTGTACCTCACGGTCAGGAAGGATTTCACAAAACACCTGAAACAGAGCCAAAGATATGACCAGTTAACAAAAGAGAAAATAAGAATAGTTAATAAATATTAAAGATGCCCAATTATACTGGTAATTGGGGAAATACAAATCATCATAATAAGTAATAATTTCACAAGCACACACACAAACCAAAAACAAGCTCTGCCAAAGATGTAGAGGAAGCAGAACTTTAATACATTGTTGATGGGAATGAAAATTGGTACAAACTGGTTTAGAAAACAGTCTGGCATTACTTAGTAAATCTGAACACACATATACCTTAAGACCCCAAAATTCCACTGCTACATAAAGATCCTGAAAACTCTTAAACGCATGCGTCAGGAGAAATATTTAAGAGTGTTCATAGCAACACTGTTTGCAACAGCAAAAACTGGAGCCTACCCAATGTCCAAAAGTAGACTGGATAAATAAATTGTGGTATCTTCTTACAGTGAAACACTATATAGCAGAGAAATTGAATAGCTGAATCTCAGAAACAGAATGCTGAGTGGAAAAACCAAGTTGCATAGGGAAGTGTGGAATGATTCCATTGACAAAAAGTTCAAAAATTAGCAAAACTGTACAATGTAGTGATTAGGGATATATATATATATATATATATATATATATATATATATATATATATATATATATTTGTGATAAGAGAATTATTAATACACACACAAGTTTTGTTTTGGTTGTCAGATGATCCTTTATTGAAATATTTTCCTCTGCAGTTAAGGAGCTGTGGGCATTCCACTATGCCACTATTTATGTCATCTATGATGTTGTGAGGATGGTGGCCAGCAACACTGCAGGCCACAGACTGGGCAGTCCCCAGCATCTCTTTAACGGTTCCAGAGAGTTCTCTGGCTGAAGATTGGTGCTGCATCTGTAGGGCAATGTTGACAATCTCATCAAAAGTGATATTTCCACTGTGCTTAATGTTTTTCTGCTTCTTTCTGTCTCTTGGTGGTTCCTTGAGGGCTCTGATCATCAGGGCAGAGGCAGAAGGTACTACTTCAATCTCGGCCTATCTGTTCTGAATGTTCAGTTTCTCTGTAATCCTTAGACCCTTCCAATTACAGGTTGCCTTGTGATGTCATCACCAACTCTTTGGAGACAGATCAGCCCAGGGGGCCAATTTTGGGGGCCAGGGGCCAATGTGGTACGGACTTCCCTAAGGGTGCACCTCAGGTATATGACTTTGACCTTCTTGGGGTTGAATTTAGGTGGCCTGGTGGAGGTGGCTGGTGGCAGAGGAACCTGGATTCAGGATGACTGAGGAGAGTTGCACCTTCACCTGCTCTGAGCGGAAAGCCATAAAAGCTAACACAAAATTTAGCATGCTGGTTTCCTTCGGAGGAGAAGGAGGATATGATTGTAGTGAGGCACATTGAAGGCTCCTTGGGTAGAAGCCTTAGCAAGGTCAGTTTCAGGGAGTGAGTGGCAGGGATAGAAGCTGGAATGGTGGACTGAAGGATGAACTGAAGCTAATGACATGAAAAATAGCTAGTGCAGTCAACTCATTAAAGAAATGTTGCTAGAAATCAGAGCAGATTATATTCTCAGGAAGCAGGGAAAATTATTGGCAGAACAGACTTCTTTCTCATGAGGCAGAAGGAGAAAGTAGTGAGGCGGATATATGAGGCTGGCTTTGATTAAGCTGAATTGAGGCATAAGAATGGAGCTGTAGGCTGGGAGCCTTCCTCATTTGGAGGGAGGTTTAGAGTCTCTTTTCATTAGTTTTCCAAAGACTGTGTGCCCACTTGGAGACGAGCAAACAAGATCTCCAGGCAGCTCACCCACCTTCTGCTTTGGTTCTCATGAGGTCCCTCTGTCAGGAATTCCCACTAATCAAGGTCTGGGAACAATTACAGGCCGGTTGGCTTCCAGCAGCATTCACATGTCTTATAGGCCAGCTTGGGCTTTCTGTTCCTTTCAGCAGAATTAATGCCTGATTGCTCTGACTGCCCACAAATGTAACTTAAAACTCCATCTTGACTTTATGGTGATATTATAAAAGCCTCCCAGAGGAATGCAGCATTGTATCTCTGGAAGTTCATTCAAGGGAGTAGCTACTAGGAAAACTCTTTAATCTGGAAATGTACAAGAAAGAAATGATCGGTTTGAAAGGTCATGGATACATATCTTGACTTTGGGGGTCACCTGTAAGTCACTGGTGATTCCCTGGAGAGAAATCCAGAGCTACTGATGGGCAGGGAGGGGACACGTGTTCTTCTAACAGCTCTAGATGCAGAGTGACAGGGATGGGGAACAAATCTGAAGAGGGTCAAATGACACTCAGAACAGGTTTCACACCCTGCCAAGAAAAATTGCAGCTATGGCTATAGGGTGTGGAAGTTCTGAAATTGTAGAGGAAAATCAAGCACTTCCCTGAGTTGGAGCTGGTTGGATTTCTTCTACCTAATGCTCCCTGAAAGAGACAGGGAGACAGACGTCTCATGAAAAACGCAGAGATGATCATATTTCTTTACTTCTGGAAACCAGGCCTTTTTCAAAGCAGATAAGAAAAATCCGGTTCAAAATAAGCTTGTCCCAAACCTCGGGTAAGACGGAGACTCCATTCTAGGTTTCCACCTCCCCCTCCAGCTGTGTTTGGACAGCAGTTACCTGTTGTCTTCAAAAGGTTGAATGAGGTTCCATTCATTGACACATTCATGCAACAATACTTTATTGAATGCTCACTTTGTTCAGGGAACTCTTCTAGGTACTGAAGAAGTAACTGAAAAACAGACAAAACCTGACCAAGTTAATGGTGTATAGAGTGTGATTTGAATATAGGAGTCAGGAATGCGCAATGCTTTTGTCAGTGTCATATGGGATGGATGGTTTTGACAAGCTACTGACAGATAAGCTGTTTGGAATAAGGGCTTCCTTTCCCTTTTCCAGCTCTCTCATGAATCTGCATCATTCATCATTGTTGAGCTTCCGCTGAGCCCTTCCAGTTAAGTGAACTATGAATATACTGAAATATCCGTTTGGCCACGGGGTGAGGCATGGTTTTCTCCTCCCTAACTCCCTAATTCTCCTCTCCCTCCAATAAACCTCCTGGAGACCAGTGCCCGGACAAGATCACCCCGCTGCAGCCCCCCTTCCTTCCACTCTTTGGAAGGAGGCCTCCCCGGGGGGCAAGGAAGGGACCTCGGCCCGAGCTGGGAGGGGCCTGCAGCCCAGGGCCAGCCCCAGGGCCTTAGGGGCCCCACCTCCCCCCGGTCCCCGCGGTGCCGGGAGCAGGCCGCTGCGGGGCGCTGCGGCCCCAGGTTAGGAGCCGAGGGCGGGGCGGGGCCAGGGCCGTGCGGGCTGCGGGCGCGGCGGGCTCGGCCACAGGTTACCTGCGGGAGCGGGGAGCGCAGCCTGGCGAGCGGGCGGCTGGAGGCGCGGCGCTGCGCGGCGCCGAGGCCCAGGGGCCGCCGGAGCCTGCGGGAACGCGTCCCCGTCGTTTCGCCTCGCCCCCCACCCTGTCGCCGGCCGCGGTCCCTGCGGCGCGGACGTCCGGCGCGCGCGAGAAAGGTATGGTGCGACCTCGCTCGGTTCTTTGGAGACCCCTTCATCTGAGGGCCGGCGCCCCCCACTCCCGGAGAACCTCCGAGCCAGGGAGGACGGTGTTGGAGGTGGGGGCGCTGCTCCCTCGGCACCCCCCCCCCCCCCCCCCCCCCGTCGGCGTCTGCCTGGGGAAGAGACCCAGAGGGAGCGCGTTGCCCCCTCTCCTGCGGCCTCCGGAAAGCCCGGACGGGAGGGGGTCTTCCTAGGACGCCTCCCTTACCGCTTTGCTTCACTCGCCTCCCCAGAGTAGAGAACTTTGGGTGGGGGCGGAGAACTTTGTCGTCTTTGCTTGTCCCCCTCCTCTTTCTCCACTGAGCTCAGAGTTTGAAGAAAGTGGTGGTAGGGGGGTGGGGGTCACCGGCTTTTCTCCCGGATGCGGTGGCTGGCGGTCTGCGGGCGAAAAGGAGGGTCTCCTTTGGTCGCCTTACGCTCTCCGGGGTCCCCGGGCCTGCGGGCCGGCCTCGGAGGGACCGGGTTCGGCTCGCTCGCGCCAGCAGCCTTTCCGCCCCCCCCCCTCCCGCCCCATCCCGCCCCATCCCCTCCCATCCCCTCCCATCCCCTCCCATCCCCTTACCCCTTTGAGGACTGCAAGAGGCGCAGACCCGGGAGAATGGGAGCGAGATTCGCTCTGGCCGGAATTAAGCCCTGTGAAGAGTTAGCAGGTGGCATCTCCCAGGGCCGGGGCGGAGGAAGCGAGCACGTTGGTTTGAGTTCGGACACCAGTTTGTCTTGGGGATTTAAGTGTAGTGCTTCCGGTATTTTGGGGAGCGGGAGGGGAAGTGTGGAGCATTATCTGTGACCTGAGAGGGGCTTGAATTTCATAAAGCTGGTCAAGAATGTTTTCCCGGCAGCACAGTGAGATGATTCAAGTAGTGTTGAGATCTGCTTTAGGGTTATGACACTGTGTTGATTCCACCACTTGTTAAGTTTGTGACTGGAAGACCCATTTCTTTCTACTTTTTCTCTTTCTTTCTTTTGGAAAACCCATTTCTTTTTACCTTTTTCCTTCCTTCCTTCCTTCCTTCCTTCTCCCTCCCTTTTTCTTTTTTTCTTTTAAGGCTTGTCAAATGAATCAGTGGGAGTGGAGAAGGAACAAAGACATCTGTAACAGGCTGTGATCAATTCATTGTAAACATCACTGCGCTTGGACCAGCCTGGGAAACCTGCTTTGTTAAACTTAGTTTTTAAAACTGTAAACTTGGTGTATTATACATAACTGGGTATATTTCATAAATGAAATGATGCCAGTAAAATGCTTGGCATAGTGCTCTTGAACGTTAGGGATCCTTTTTGTGAACCTGTCGGATGATGATATCCATTCGTGTTTATAGTAATGCCTATTAGGCCAAAGTAAGTGGAAAGAACTTGGCAATGAAGACAAATACACCTGGGTCCATGGCAGTGCCACAAGTGTATCTCTGAGGTGATATTTCCTATTCCTAAAATAGCAATAGCAATCTTTTGTTCTTGCATATAGCAGGTGCAACCATACATGTTTAACTTCCTTTTGCCATTCCCAGCAGGTGCTTAGCATCTGGCAAATGAATAATTTTTTAAGAATTAGGGATATAAATTAAAATTGGAAGAGTTTTCTGTCCTCTAGGTCATAAGTGGGGAGGGGAGAGCTGGACAGGGTAAAGAAGAATAAGAGACCATAAAACAACTAGCTGCACGTTGTTGGACAGCGTAAATCAAGGGTGATAGAGATGGGGCACCTAGCCAGCTCAGTCAGTGGAGCATGTGACTCTTGATTTCAGGGTTGTGAGTTCCATCCCTACGCTGGGTAAAGATTACTTAAATGAAAACTTTAAATATATATTCTTAAATGTTTATTTATTTATATTTGAGAGAGAGAGCATATAAGAGCAGGGGAGGGGCAGAGAGAGAGGGGGACAGAGGATCTGAAGTGAGCTCTGTGCTGATAGCAGAGAGCTGGATGCGGGGCTTGAACTCACCAACCGTGAGATCATGACCTGGTGGATGTCAGGTGCTTAAACGCCTGAGCCACCCAGGCATCCCTAAATATTAAAAAAAGAGAGAAATGCTCATCTGTTGACTCCTTGTTTTTACCAAAAATGTACCTTAACTTCCCACTTCAACCTGTCAGCCTCTCCAGAGCCCTCCCGCTAAGCATTTATTCCAAGTAAAGGCTGATGGCTAAGTGATCCAGCTCAACTTAGAGACAAGGCATACTTTCAACTCTGGAGGCCCTCCCACATAGAATTTCTGGTGCGCCTTACCCTCACTGTAAAATATACCTGCACAAAATATCAAACTATGCTTTAAATTTAAAGAATAAGAATAGCACCCACAGACCCCAAAGTACTCATCACTCAGCTGAAGAAATAGAGCATCCCCGAACCTTGGAGTCCTCCACCCCTACCCCCACCACACTCTAGTACCCCTCCCATGGCATTCCACCTCTCCTCCCTGCAAGGAACCATTAGTCTGGATTTTGTGTTAATTTTTTCCTGTCTTTGCACACATCATATGCTGTGTAGAAAGCTCTGTGAAAGGGAAGTTTCCAAACAAGCATTTCCACAATAACCTGGAGCATTCTTATTGAACTTAAAAGCAGGATATTGACAGTAGGATGCAAACCACAAAAAAGGTGACAATCTCAAAGTACTGGGATGGGGCAGTCTGTCTTTCAAGGTTTTCCTCAGGTTTTCTTGGCACAGCCTCCATGGGCGTGTTCTGTCTGTGCAGGGGAGGCCCTGTCTCTTCCAACATAGCCTAGAGGCTATAATTTTTAAAAGCTTTGCTTGAGTCGCTAAGAATTAGAAAAATAGTAATTTGTGTGCATGTGTTTTAGAAGTTTTTTTTTTTTTTTTTAAATACCAATTATCCCAGGAAACATTTTGTGAGATTTGAAGGATTAAACTGACTGAGAGCAACCTTTAAAAATGGTTTTAACCCAAATTCTCCCTTTCCTGGTTATTATGCTTGTGTTATGGACTTTGTCTTAAGTTATTTTCTTGGGGTCACACAGCTCTGTGTCAGCTCAGAGAATCTTACACAACTCTATCACTTCTTGGTTAAGGCAAAAGATTCCTAAACTTGGTTCATGGCTCCCTTAGTATCTTAGTAATTTTTTCACAGTGCCCCTCATTGTAAGTAGTTAGTCATAGTTATGTTCAAGCAACATAGTTAAGTATTTATGTCCTAACAACATAGAAGCTATTTTTTTTAAGTTTATTTAATTTGAGAGTGAGAGAGAGCAGGAGAGGGGCAGAGAGAGCAGGAGAGAGAGAGAATCACAGACTCCACACTGCCAGTCCAGAGCCCCATGTGCACTCGAACTCATGAACCATGAGTGAGATCATGACCTGAGCTGAAAACCAGAGTCAGACACTTAAACTACTGAGCCACCTAGATGCCTCCATAGAAGGTATTTTTAAAAATAATACAAATAAACTGAGAAAAATTATTGTTTTTTTATGTTTATTTTTTGTTTTTGAGAGAAAGAGAGAGAGAGAGCATGTGTGAGAGCGGGAGGTGCAGAGAGAGAGACGGGACAGAGGGCCCAAAGCGGGGTCCATGCTGATAGTGGAGGGCCCGATTCAAGGCTTGAACCCACGAACCGTGAGATCATGACCTGAGCCAAAGTCACATGGCCAACCAACTGAGCCCCCCAGGTACCCCTAGAAAAAATCTTGTTCTATCATTCTTAAATAACCACAGTTACAAGCAGGATGTGTGTGCCTGTACTAATTCTTAAATCTTGGGATCAGATTGGATATCACCACTCTCATTTCCTGTTCCACATAAATTTTTCTGCAGCACTCCCTTTTTATCACAGCATCCACTGAAAACACAGGTTTTGCAAAGATGTGTATGATGTCATTGATAGGAATATAACGTGATCTAACGTTGAAACTTTGAATTCTGGCTTATAGGTTCTGCGGTGTCCAATATGTTGAATATACCAGGTTTCCCTTGAAACTTTCAAATATCCTAAATTGCCCTTGTGAATTTGCTACAGTATCCAGAGTGTCTTGGTGCTCAGTTTGGGAATTGATGGCCTGGGGTAAAATCCTCTTCTGGGAGAGAGCAGTTATTAAAGGAGAGGTCCACTTGAAGTAGCCCCAGGTTAAGTTTCTATGTGGAGTGGGCTAAATCTTGGATTCTCATCTACATAAAATGGAATGTCTAAAGCCTGCCCCATTGGGTTGTTGAGAGAATTAAACTAGATAATGTACAGAGAAGCATCTCTAAAGGACCTGGAATACAATAGTCTCAAGAAATGGTAGCTGTTTTATGATTGTTTAATAGTACTCAATAGTCCAGTAATTGGTAAATATATCATAGTCCCTATTTAAGAGCAGCCAGTGCTTGAAATCTCAGTGCTAGCAAATAAATTATGAACTAGTTGGTTCACAATATAAAGTGACTTACCATTTTCAAACAGCGAACTCTGGTGTCCCATTGTGGTACATTTTGACTCTGCACACCATCTTTGAAATACTCATTTTAAATGCTCATTTGCCAACATGGGCCCAGGTTTGAGGAGGAGGTCATAACTGATTGGAGGGAGAAGGCCTGAGCTTGGACAAGTTGACTTTTTATTTCAGGAGGAAGGGACTTTGTCTTGGTTTGTAGGGGCCCAGGGCAGGCTGCCCCCAAATGTGCCAATTTGGCATAAAGATTATTTAGAGTTAGGAGAGTTGTTTGAGTGTCTACCTCTGGATTTCAGCTCAAGTCATGATCCCAGGGCTGTGGGACTGAGCCCTGTGTCAGGCTTCATGCTCAAGGTGGAGCCTCCTTGAGATTCTCTCTCTCTCTCTCTCTCTCTCTCTCTCTCTCCCTCTCTCCCTCTCTCCCTCTCTCCCTCTCCCTCTCCCTCTCCCTCTCTCCCTCTGCCCCTCTCCCTAACTCTCTCTCTCTAAAGTAAATAAAATGAAAAAAGAACCCCCCCCCCATTATTTAGAGTTAAAAGTAATAGAAACCCAGTAGATATAGGAAAGGCACTCTGCCTCCCCATAACTGCCTAAATTTACATTGGAAAGGAGAACGTGTAACCAGAAGAAAAGTGTTATCAGAGGCCCCTTTTACTAAGGAACTCATCTGCATAATAAGAAATTTTTGTTTTTTTCCAAACATCTTCTTTCACCTTCTTGTTAATGAATTTTCTCCACTTTGTGTCCTCAAGCCCCTACCTTTTCCCTTAGCTCCTCTATAAGCTTCATGTTGCCTCCTTATCTTTGGAATCTCACGTCTGTGTGGATTCTCCATTGGTACGCCTATTAAATTTGATTTTCTCCTGTTAACCTGTCTCATGTCAATTTGATTCTAAGTGCAGCTAGAAGGACCATAGGGCAGAGGAAGGTCTTTCTCCCCTACAGGTTACAGACCTGAACATGTTTCATGTAGGGTTTAATTTTTGCATATACTTACAGCACAGAGAGGCAGACAGTCTTTTCAGATGAAATAGTTTTATTAAACTGATTAGCATTACATGATAATTCCTATCAATAAGTGGTATTTACTAATCCTCCAAGAAAGGCTGACCTGAATAAAGAGGTCCGGATGCCTGTGTGGCTCAGCCAGTTGAGCGTCCCACTTTTGGTTTCAGCTCAGGTTATGATCCCAGGGTTGTGGAATCAAGACCCACGTCAGGCTCTGCACTGAGCGTGGAGTCTGCTTAAGATTCTCTCCCTCTCCCTCTCCCTCTCTCTCTTTCTCTCTCTTTCTCTCTCTCTCTCTCTCTCTCTCTCTCCCTCTCCTCCCCCTCCTCCCCCTCCTCCCCCCTCTCTCTTGAACATGTTCTCTCTCTCTCAAATTAAAAAAAAAAGATTTAAAAAAAGATGTCTTAGATGGCTGTCATGATGTCTTTTAGGAAACACAGACCTTTACTCCCTTGTCCTGTTCATTTTCCAGACCCCAACCCTAAGCTAGAACTTGGTGATACTTTGACAGTTTGTGACAATACATTCAATAGTGATATTTCCCTAGTGTAGTTGTTGATTTTTATTATTGCTTTCTTTGGTCATTTATCGTTAGGGAGTTTGTACAGAACCATAGGTGATGATGATGCTTCCAGGTTGACTTAAATATTACTGGATACAATTTTATTTGTGTTTGTTCTTAGTTTTTTTTTTTTTTTTTTTTCTTTTCTAAAGTAGGCTCTATACCCAACATGGGGCTTGAACTCAGGACCCCGAGATCAAGAGTTGCATGCTCTACCAACTGAGCCAGCCAGGCATCTCTGGTTCCTAATGTTGAGAGTTTTAAATTTCTTTGTAAAATTTGGGGACATATGTGTGTGGGAGAAACTATTTTGATTCTTCTTAACTAATTGTTCTCTTTTTTTCATTTGATGCCCATGTAATAAATTGTCAACATTATTTTCATTTAACATTGAATTTCTCTTTAAAAAAATAAATAAGAATTTCAAATCTTTCCCTGCATTAGACTGGTTATATTTAATATTCAAAATCTTAAGATTTCAGGGTACAAGGTAGAAAACTACATTATAGATAATAAAACGTTGGTTAGAATGAATTGTTTTTCCTTTTGTTATCTGTTACTCTTTTACTTAAAATTGAGGGGTGCCTGGAGGCTCATTGTGCAGAGCATGTGACCCTCTAAAAACTTTGTCTATCTGTCTATCTATTTAGAGCTTAAGTGGGGGAGAAGAATAAAGGGGGAGGGAGTGATACAGAGAGAATCTTAAGTAGGCTTCACAACATGGGGCGCAACCTGAGCTTTAACCAACTGTGTGATCCAAGCATCCTGAGCATGTGACTCTTGATCTTAGGGTTGTGAGTTCAAGCCCCACATTTGGTGTAGAGATTACTTTAAAAAAATTACGGGCACCTGGGTGACTCAATCAGTTGAGCGTCTGACTTCGGCTCAGGTTATGATCTCAGGGTCTGTCGGTTTGAGTCCCGTTTTAGGTTCTGTGCTGACAGCTCAGAGCCTGGAACTGCTTCGGATTCTGTGTCTCCCTCTCTCTCTGCCTCTCCCCTGCTTACATTATGTCTCTCTCTCAAAAATAGGCATTTAAAAAAATTAAAATTGAAAGTCAGAAAGTTTGAGCATCTATTTAACTATTAGAATTCGATGTACTAGGTACAAAGTACTTTGGGAAACACTTGACTCAGTATTTTCATGAAAAACTAGGAAAGGGCAAACAAAGATTAAAACATTGTATTTAAATTTGGGAGCTTATTGGTAGCTGTATGGACTTAATTCTTGTATCACTGATTTGTTCTTGGTATAAGAATGGAGATTATGGGAAATATTTCTACCTGTGATGGTAAAAAACGTCCTTTAAAAAAAGTGAATTTAATGAACCCATCAGTAAATAATAACCAATAATGGAGAATTAGCCCGAAGTAAACTAATCTTAATAGCTAAACAGGAATGAGCAAGGACTTTTTTTTTTTTAATAGCACAGTTTTTAAAATGTTTATTTTTGAGAGAGAGAGAGAGAGAGAGAGAGCAAGCAGGGGAAGGGCAGAGGTAGAGGGAGAGGGAGACAGAATCTGAAACAGCCTCCAGCAGCATAAAGCCCAATTGGGGGGCTCGAACCCATGGACCGTGAGATCATGACCTGAGCTGAAGTCTGGTGCTCAACCAGCTGAGCCACCCAGGTACCCTTGTCTTTGTTTTTATAAAGGACATATGCTTGAATAAATTTTTTAAGATGAATAGATACAATAGACTAGAATAAGGTTGATTTTTCTTACATATATTAAGTGGATGAAAGATGAGTATAGAACTTAGTTCTCTTGTGGTGGTGGCATTTGCCACATTAGCTTTAGGAATCTTCTCTCCTATCTGGCTGGGTTGGGTGAGGCAGTGGGAGATGGTGGACCAAATCCTGGGGGCTTGGGGAAGATGAAAGGACATTGATGGACATCAAGACACTTGGTATAATTCTGGCCACCAGCTCACTGTGGAGCTCTAGACACTCTCAATTTCTTAGAGCCTCAATTTTTTCTTCCCTAAATAAGGGGACTAGACCAAAATATTTCTTTTAAAAATGCATAGTTCAGGGGTGCCTGGTGTTGGTTAAGCATCCGACTCTTGATTTTGGCTCAGGTCATGATGTCATGATTTGTGGGTTGAGCCCTGCATTGGGGCTCTCCACTGACAGTGTGGAGCCTTCTTGGAATTCTCTCTCTCCTTCCCTACCCCTCCCCTGCTCTCTCATTTTCTCTCTCTCTCTCAAAAATAAATAAACTTTTTTTGAGTTGCATTGTGAATATTTATTTAATTTTAAAAGAAACTGTTCAGCCTTTTCCCAAAATGATTGTACTATAGTTCATTCCACTTGGCAATACCTGAGTGTTCCCATTGTTGTAGGTCCTCATCACCTTTTTAGTACTGTCAGGTTTTTATTGTGGTTTTATCCGTAATAGGTATATAATGATATGTTATTTAAGTTTTTTTCTTAATTTTTATTTATTTTTTAAATTTATATCCAAGTTAGTTATCATATAGTGCAACAGTGATTTCAGAAGTAGATTCCTTAATGCCCCTTACCCATTTAGCCCATTCCCCCCTCCCACGACCCCTCCTGTAACCCTCAGTGTGTTCTCCGTATTTATGAGTCTCTTCTGTTTTGTCCCCCTCCCTGTTTTTATATTATTTTTGTTTCCCTTCCCTTATGTTCATCTGTTTTATATCTTAAAGTCCTCATATGAGTTAAGTCATATGATTTTTGTCTTTCTCTGACTGACTAATCTCACTTAGCATAATACCCTCTAGTTCCATCCACGTAGTTGCAAATGGCAAGATTTCATTCTTTTTGATTGCCGAGCAATACTCCATTTTGTGTGTGTGTGTGTGTGTGTGTGTGTGTGTGTGTGTGTGTGTGTGTGTGTACACACCACATCTTCTTTATCCATTCATCTATCGATGGACATTTGTGCTCTTTCCATACTTTGGCTATTGTTGATAGTGCCACTGTAAACATTGGGGTTCATTTGCCCCTTTGAAACAGCACACCTGTATCCCTTGGATAAATACCTAGTAGTGCAATTGCTGGGTCATAGGGTAGTTCTATTTTTAGTGTTTTGAGGAACCTCCATACTGTTTTCCAGAGTGGCTGCACCAGCTTGCATTCCCACCAACAATGTAAAAGAGATCCTCTTTCCCCACATCCTCGCCAACATCTGTTGTTGCCTGAGTTGTTAATGTTAGCCATTCGGACAGGTGTGAGGTTGTATCTCATTGTGGTTTTGATTTGTATTTCCCTGATGATGAGTGATGTTGAGCATTTTTTCATGTGTCGGTTGGCCATCTGGATGTCTTCTTTGGAGAAGTGTCTATTCATGTCTTTGCCCATTTCTTCACTGGATTATTTGTTTTTTGCGTGTTGAGTTTGGTAAGTTCTTTATAGATTTTGGATACTAACCCTTTATCTGCTATGTCATTTGCAAATATCTTCTCCCATTCTGTCGGTTGCCTTTGAGTTTTGCTGATTGTTTCCTTTGCTGTGCAGAAGCTTTCTATTTTGATGAGGTCCTAATACTTATTTTTGCTTTTGTTTCCCTTGCCTTCGGAGACGTGTTGAGTAAGAAGTTCCTGTGGCCAACGTCAAGGAGGTTTTTGCCTGCTTTCTCCTCGAGGATTTTGATGGCTTCCTGTCTTAGATTGAAGTCTTTCATCCATTTTGAGTTTATTTTTGTGTATGGTGTAAAAAAGTTGTCCAGGTTCATTGTTTTGCATGTCGCTGTCCAGTTTTCCCAGCACCACTTGCTGAGGAGACTGTCTTTATTCCATTGGATATTCTTTCCTGCTTTGTCAAAGATTAGTTGGCCAACGTTTGTGGGTCCATTTCTGGGTTCTCTATTCTGTTCCATTGATCTGAGTGTCTGTTTTTGTGCTAGTACCATACTGTCTTGATGATTACAGCCTTGTAATACAGCTTGAAGTCTGGAAAATAAACTTTAAAAATTTTTTTTTAAATGTAGTTTTTTGAAATGATACATATTCAAAGTGGCACCATTTTGTTTCCCCATAATTCTAGTGATAGGTGTCTTCAGGTCTACCTGATGATCTGTGGAACAAAGGGAACCAATGAGGTTGTTAACTTGATGTAACTCTTGATGTAACTGTGTCTCTTTCACAAAAATAAACATTAAAAAAATATTTATAAAAAAATTATTCAGTTTCTTTTTTTCTGCATCTTATTGTGCCTCTAGTAAAGTCCCATGGGAATCTGATATACAAGGAAATTTCTTCTAGATAGTGACTTTTAGAAGTATTGGGGTTTTCCCCCCTGCATCTTTATGGGAACTGTAAAGACTCCTTGTGATGAACACATATTACATTTAATCAGAAAAATAGATAAGTCAGGTAAAAAGCTTTAAAAATTACACAATAAAATTCAATATTAATCAAATTAGTATTAAAAAAATACTTTGTTCCCATAGTGGGACTTCTTATTAAATACATATAGTAACTAAAATATGTATTTAATAAGAAGTGAAATTGTGATGACATGGCATGAAATTGTGATGACATGAAATTGTGATAACCTATTTTATCATGCTTATATGCTAGTGATTATTTTAAGAATCTTTTTTTTTAATTAGAAAAATTTTTTTAAATGTTTATTTTTGAGAGAGAGACAGAGTGCAAGCAGGGGAGGGGCAGAGAGAGAGGGAGACACAGAATCTGAAGCAGGCTCCAGGCTCTGAGCTGTCAGCACGGAGCCCGCATCAGGGCTCGAACCCATGAACTCAAGATAATGACCAGAGCCAAAGTCAGCCGCTTAACCGACCGAACCACCCAGAAGCCCGTGATTTTTTTTTCTTTTTTTTAGGGTAAGTTCTGTGTCCAAGGTGGGCCTTGAGGTCACAACCCTGAGACAAAAAGTTGTATATTCTTCTGACTGAGCCAGCCAGCCCCACCCCCCAATCATGACAGTGATTTGAATTTATTATTAAGGTTAAAAAATAAACCAAACTATGAGCAATCAACTTGGAAAATTTCAGTTCAGGTTTTTCACAAAACAAAATTATTATTTCCTTTTCTCTGGCAGGGAGAACATGTCTCTTGCCAGTTTTAAAACTTATTTTTTAGCTAGAAAATGTGGAATTAACTATAAATCCCAGCATGAAATTCTGAATTCAACCCAACTTAGGTAGAATGGTGAGATGCATTGGATTTTATATTTTATTTATATTTTAGTTGTAGTTATATTTTATATTATTCCATAGTTGGTATAAAATGTACAAGTACTGGAGAGCAGGTTTCCTGAGTGGGTATTTATGGATGCATTTGAGTTTCCTAGATATCTGCTGTGTTTAGAGCCACCAATAGTTAAGAGCCATGGACTTCACTGCTGATCTTACTGAGTTTGATGCCTGGCTTGCCATCTATTGGTTGTAAAAATTTTGACAATTTACTTAACCTCTTTATGGCTCAGTTTCTTCAACTATAAAATGAGGATTTGAAATAGTTTCAAACCTTTATGGTGGTGGTGGTCACATGAATCTACATATGTGATAAAATTCATGGAACTACACACACACACACCCACAGAGAGTGCGTGGAAAAAGTGAAATTCAAATAAGGTCTAAAGTTTCATTAATAGAATTATACCAATCCAGTTTCCCTGTTTTGATAATTGTATTGTGTATGTAAGATCGTCATTGGCGGGTAGGGTACACAGGAACTCTGTAATTTTTTTTATTGTGGTAAAATATACATAATATAAAATTTACCACTTTAATAATTTTTGAAGAGTAACCTCTACCCCCAACATGGGGCTTGAACTCACAACCCCGAGATCAAGAGTCACATGCTCTACCAACTGAGCCAGCCAGGCAGCCCATCCATTTTCATAATTTTTAAGTATGCTGTTCAGTGACATTAATTACAGTCATGATGTTGTACAACCATCACCACTATTAATTTCCAGAGCTTTTTCATCATCCCAATCTGAAACTCTGGATACATTAGACAATAATTCTTCATTCTCCTTCTCCCTGCCATGCCTCAGACCCTGGTAACCTCTGTTCTACTTTCTGTCTCTATGAATTTCATTACCCTAGATAACTTATAAGTGCAGTCATACAATATTTTTCCTTTTTTGGTTGGCTTATTTCACCTTTCTTAATATCTTTGAGGTTTGTGTATTATTTTTGCAACTTTTATATGAGGCCAATATTATATCAAAATAAAGTTTACAAAAAAAAAAAAATTCCATTGATGGTATCCCACTGCTGGACTGTACGAAGGCACTGAGGTTAGGGACAGTGCGGGATTGCCAGAAAAGCTGAGGAGTGACATTACCTTTCTTTTCTTTCTCCTCCCATCCCTAGTCATAGGGAAAAAAGATGTAAGTAATAGCAATGTTTCTCTTGTATAGCGAAGTGTATATTATTTACTAGTGAGTTCTTTTTTTTTTAAGTTTATTTATTTTGAGAGAGAGAGAGAGAGAGAGAGAGAGAGAGATTGATTGATTCTGGGAGGGGCAGAGAGAGAGAGAGAGAGAGAGAGAGAATTCCAAGCAGGCTCCACAACCCCAGGGCAGAGCCTGACATGGGGCTTGAACTAATGAACTGTGAGATCATGACCTGAGCCTAAATCAAGAGTCAGACACTCAACTGACTGAGCCCCCCAGGGGGCCCTATTAGTGAGTTCTTATACCAACCTGAGGGGCAGCTATTAAACCTGCCTTAAAAATAGGAATCCTTAACCTGGAAGTTCATCCATGGGCTACAGATGCCCTGAGCTTCCTGAATTTATATATAAATATATAAATAAATGTTCATATGTATATTTGAGTAGAAAGAAGTTCCAGGGTTTCATCAGGATTCTCAAATGGTTCTCTAATCCCCAAATGGTTAATAAGCAGTACAAGAAAATATTGTTTACAGAGATATGCCTACCCCATAATAGGCTCTTCACTTGGGTATCTTAGCCCCTTTCAGTTCTCTGGTGTATCTTTCCCCCAGGGGGTTTCTCTCAGCTCAAACCTGGCATAAGCCTCAACAGTTCTTTACCCTTAGGGCCTCTGGTCATTCATGTGTGTCCTACAAACTTCAGGATCCATTCCTCAAGGGCTAGAGCTGCCCCAGGATGAACTATTTTGGAGTCCCCAGTAGACAAGTGGAACTAAAGTCTTGTGCAGAACTTAGCCTCACAACCTCTCTCCCTCTCCACCTTCCTCAGAAAAAAGGAAGGAATTACTCATGAAGTGGTACCAAATGATTAAAGTTCAGTAAATTCTGCCTTGGGGAATGCAAATTTAATTTTAAGATTGCCTTCACTTTCTGTTATAAATGTATTATAAATATATCATACAATAATTTATCTTGTGTAGTAATCCAGTGATCTAGGTAGCTAATGCATTGACATATTGCTATAAAAGCTGTTGAATATTAGAATATATTCAGATTGGTTTGTAGCTCATATGAATAGATTGCATAAATAGTACAAATTATAATTTTCAAGTTTTTCTTATACATACGACTCCTCAGTATTTGAATTTATCTCAGAAACCCTTCAGTAAATCATGTTTATTGACTCTTTTATCCAACTCAAATATATTCTGTTAAGGTAAGCTAAGTGCTATAAGAAGTAACCATCTCCAAATGTCAGTGGCTTGATCCTGTAAAAGCTTATTTCTAGCTCACACAAAGTCCAAATCTGTTGTTCCTGGTTGGGCAGTTCTCCTGGTGAGCTGTCCTTCATGAGACTCAGGGATAAAGGCTTCTTCCATCTCCCAATGCCACCATCTTCAGCACGTGGTCTCCAGTGTCACTGTAAGGGGGAACAGAGTATGGAAAGGCATACTAGATTAACTACCTTCACCAGCAAGTGAAACACATCACTTCTACTCACATCCCAGTGGCCAGAGGGAGTCACACAGCCCCACCTAGATTTAAAGAAGCTGGGAAATACACTCCCTGGCTGGGCAATTATTTCTGAGCAATAATTATTTACTTTGAAAGGGGAATGGAACTCTTTGGTGGATAAGTAGCCATCTTGTCTATAAATATGCTAGTCTCTTTACTGGGAAGTTAGGTGTAACTGCCTTCTTATGATTTATTTCTCACTTTCCAAATATCTGTATATACGTAGTATGTCTTTATAGTGTAACGTATGGATGAGACCTCCATACAGGAAGCAGTTGTATCGTAATTGCCATGTAAATAAATAAAATGGGATTAAGCCATCTAGGTTCATAAATTTATTAGGGAACAAAGCGTATTTGATTTATTCAGAGTCATCCAGCTATGTAGAGAACTGTGCATTTGAGAAAGGTGGAACAGAGGGAGATTAGCAAAGAACAAGAATATGCATGTTTTATTGGCTTCATGAATGTTATCGTAACAGTTTAAAACTACTTCAAGCTGCTGGCAATAAAGTGTGAAACTCTTTTCCTCTTTAAAAAAAAAGGCTGTCTTTGCTATGGAATGTATTACACAATCACAAGTGTATGTATCACTTTTACTTATTTGCTATTAAGGGAAACTAAAGTTGTAAGATTTGGACCTATTTGTCTTATTTGCTTGAGGTAAACTTGTGCCTAGGAGGGCACCATTTGGCCATGTCCAGCATCCGACCACTGCAAATGGAACATATTGAGGGATTAATACAAGGCTATAGGAAAGATCCCAGTACCCAGTTGGAGTCATGGAGAAAATGGTCCACAACTTTAGTGGTATACACTAACTATAGTAATGATTCACTTACACATTATTAACTGAGATTGGACCATTCTACCTGAGGAAGTGGTCCACATGATTAATATTTACCATCTTTTAAGTCCTAGTTCTTTTTTTTTAATGTTTATTTATTTTTGACAGAGAGAGAGAGAGACAGAGACAGAGCATGAACGGGGGAGGGGCAGAGACAGAGGGAGACACAGAATGGGAAGCAGGCTCCAGGCTCCGAGCTGTCGGCACAGAGCCCGATGCAGGGCTCGAACTCACAGTCCGCGAGATCATGACCTGAGCCGAAGTCAGACGCTCAACCGACTGAGCCACCCAGGAGCCCCAAGTCCTAGTTCTTTTCAAGTTATATTTCATGGTACCCATGTTGGAATTAAAGGTGCACCAAACCCAAGGTCAGCAAATTATAGCCATGGACCAAATGCAGCCCACTGTCTGTTCTTGTAAAGTTTTAGAAGAACACAGCCAAACTCATTCACTTATATACTACCTGTGGCTGCATTCACACTACACTGACAGAGTTGAGTAGTTATCACAGAGACCATATGGTCCTCAACACCTAATATATTTACTGTCTATTCCTTTACAGGAAAAGTTTGCTAACCCTTCACTAAAGTTACTCTAACTTGTTTTGAAAGTTAATTCTGCTCCTGGTTAAATTTTACTTAATCTCTCTGGCCCATAGGGTTCTCACCATCACAGTGGGGATAATAAGACCTATGTAATACAGTAAAGAAAGGAGATTTTAAATTAAATGACCTGAGGCAAGTTACTAAATTTATCTTCTAGACAGCTATCTGCCTCTCTGTCTTCCAGTTAGCTTCCTTAGACCAATATTTTTCAAACCTATCTTGCTGAGAATCATCTGGGAAATCTATTAAAATTCAGAGATTCCTAGGGCACGTGGGTGGCTCAGTTGGTTAAGCATCATGGTCACGCAGTTCATGAGTTTGAGCCCCGCCTTGGGCCCTGTGCTGACAGCTCAGAGCCTGGAGCCTGCTTCGGATTCTGTGTCTCCCTCTCACTCTGCTCCAACCCCGCTCACTCTCTGTCTCTCTGTCTCTGTCTCAAAAATAAACATTAAAAAAATTTTAAAGTTTCAGAGATTCTTACCCTCACAGCTTAGATGCTAACTTAGTAGGGCTGGGGAGGTGCACATTTAATGAGTACCCCAAATTCTCACGCAAGTGGCCTGGACTTGATGGAACTCAGACCCTCGTGGCAACTTGTGTTTTTTGGTCCCTAGACATAGTTTTAGTTTCTCTGGCAGCTCTAAATACGCCTCTTGTCTCACCCAGCATAGAAGCCTTGCCTACTTGATGGGAGAGCTTGCAACCGAAAGGAGAATGCCCAGCGGGTGTTAATCCTCAGCATTCTGAACATGTGCTGAGAGACTCAGCCAGTGGGTTTATCCTATAAATCAAATCATTCACTGCCTGACCTCACCTATAGAGCCATCTGCTGCTTTGCTTCTAAATAGAAATAATGATAAGAAAGTTGGCACTGGGGCTTTAGTGAATGTGACTAGTTTACACTGGAGCTCAGTATGCTTCTTGATGCTAAGAGAGAACAAATCAAAGCTAAAATTAGCATTATGGCCCTGGGTTAGCTCTCTCTTTTTAAAATCAAGGTAAAAGTTAATAGCAGAGGGAGTTACCCAGAGAGGAAGAACCTAAGTCCTGGTGCTTTATAGGCGCTTTAGGAACGGATGCTTATTTAATTGTTTATAATTCCCTTAATCTCCAGAATGTATTATCCTGGGTTAGGGGATACTTAATGAATGGCTTGCTCACTGAAGCCTTTGTTTCTCTCCATTTGCTATTCAAAAATTTAGTAAAGAGCTGCAGAACCAGTCATGAATAACAGCAAAATCCTCTGGCACCTTGGGGTTTTTATACAATATAAAAAAAAAGTAAGACCCCTCCCCCCCCCCAACTCCTCCAGACCAAAAAACAAAACAAAACAAATAAATGAAAACTCGAGGGAAGAGCCAAAGAACTTCACACCTTCAGTACTTGATATGAATGGAGCCGTGTTGCTGCCATTCACAAGCACTGCTTTAAAATGAATAGTCAGGTACCTTTAAACATTTCCCATTTTTGCTATCCAGCTGAAATAAAATATGGATGCTTGATTGGGTGTAAGCCAGGGTATTTTGTACTTTGAAATTTAAGTAAAGTGAACACTTTATCATCCAATGAAGGATTTACAGCTAATTAGGTATCTTCCTGCTGAGGGACATCTAGGGAAATTGATTTCAAAGACGTGCTAATAGGGATTTTTAAAATCCTATGTAAGATTATTAAAGGATTCCTTTAAATAATGAGTTCCCTTAGACCAAGGATATTGATATATGATTAGAATTACTAAAATTCAAAGTATACCCTCTGTTCAGGCCCATCCTTGCCAGGAGGTAGGAACACCACTGAGGAACCCATTCTCAAAAGGTTGTAAACTGAATAACCATCTTCTGTTGTTACTAAAATTATGGCTCTAGATCATTCCTGTCCCCCCTCCAAAAAATGTAACTGGTCTAATTTATCTCTAGATACCAGAGTTTCTTTTTGGTTACTAAAGCCTTAAAGAAAAGGCCATTTTGAAGAAGATAAACCTTATGTCTTTAGCTAATGTGACTGATAGAGTAAACTCTATTCCCAATGTGAGACTCAAACTCATGATGATGAGATCAAGAGTCACGTGTTCTCTATAGACCAAGCCAGTCAGGCACCTTGGAAGATAAAGCTTGTATCTTTAAAAGCTAATTATTATTTTGATATACCAAGAAACAATTTTCTTAATGCTTGGT
Organism: Panthera leo; assembly: GCF_018350215.1. Lineage (NCBI taxonomy): Eukaryota > Metazoa > Chordata > Mammalia > Carnivora > Felidae > Panthera > Panthera leo. Next base: position 79,638,643 of record NC_056683.1, read on the forward strand.
GCATTTCCTTTTTTTTAAATCCTAAATTCACTAATTTATATCTTGCCTTGGTATTTAAAATACTTATTTATTTTGAAAAAGAGAGGGAGAGCGAGAGCAGGGGAGGGGCAGAGAGAGAGGGAGAGAGAGAGAATCCCAAGAGGCTCCACGGTGTCAGGGCAGAGCCCCACATGGGGCTCAAACTCACAAACCGTGAGATCACCACCTGAGTCAAAATCAAGAGTCCTATGCACAATAGACTGAGCCACGCAGGTCCCCCTTGCCTTAGTAAAGAGTCAGAAACACTAACGCTAATCATTGACTGGTTGTGTTAAAAGTGACCATGTTTTTTGTGCATCTAAATATAGAACATAAAATATTGTGTCAGATTTTGCCCCAGGGCTTCTGTGCAGTTTCTTATTATTTCTCTCTGTCCCCAGCCTTTGGAATTCCCTTAATGTCAGGTACATTGACTGTAAAAGAATAAATCTTAAATATCTTTAATATTTGCTCTGAATTTACTACCCAATTAAATTGGGTGGAAGTCAACAACATCTCAGTTCTATAAAGTGTTCTTTTTTTATGTTAGCATGACATCATCGTCATTATTATCATTTAGTATTTTTCTTTTCTAAATTAAAAAAAATTTCTTTGACATTTATTTTTGAGGGACAGAGAGAGAGCACAAACAGGGGAGGGACAGAGAGAGAGAGAGAGAGAGAGACAGACAGACAGAATCTGAAGCAGGCTCCAGGCTCTGAGCTATCAGTGCAGAGTCTGACGCGGGGCTTGAACCCACAAACTGTGAGATCATGACCCGAGCCGAAGTTGGACGCTTAACCAACTGAGGCACCCAGGCACCCCTCTTTTTTAAATTTTTAAAAAAGCTTTTATTTTTATGTAATCACCACACCCACACGTGGGCCTTGAACGTACAACCCCAAGAACAAGAGTTACATGCTCTACCGACTGAGCCAGCTAGGTGCCCCTTAAATTTTTAAACTGAAGTATAGTTGACATATATGAGTTTCAGGTATACAACATAATGATTTGAAAATTCTGTACATTACGGGGCACCTGGGTGGCTCAGTCGGTTAAGCATCCAACTCTTGATCTCAGCACAGATCTTGGTCTCAGGGTCATGAGTTCAAGCACCGGATGGGGTTCTACACTTGTCATGGAGGCTACTTAAAAAAAAAAAAAAATTCTGTGCATTACAAAAGGCCCACTATGGCAAATGTGGTTACCATTTGTTACCACACAAAGTTATTACAATATTATTGACTATATTCCCCATGCTTTACTTTTCATCCCTGTGACTAATTTTATAACTGGAAGCTTGTACCTCTTAATCCCTTTCACCCATTTTGCCCACCGCCCCCCCCCCCCAACAGTTTTTTTCTCTGTATTTATGAGTCTGTTTCTGTTTTTTGTTTGCTTCTTTGTTCTAAGGCGGGCTTCTTGTTAGTATTAATTAAGGCTGTGTGTAAAATGAAGGGGAAACATACTCCCCACATCAGTCAGCAAATAGGAGCCATGTAATGCCTGATGGCTTCTGTATGAAAAAAGCAACATCAGAGGCTCCTAGGGTGTTTAAGTGAGGGGGAAAATGTTACATTACAGTACTAAATGTAGAAGGAAAGACCAAGTATGGATTATCACCTAACCAGGTATCATAAATCCACTGCAGCATTGAATTTATTCAGCCCCACAGAATAAATGCCATTCATTAAATTTGAGTGTATGGTTGCCCTAAGATCAGGACGCAGACTGTTTTGAGGATGCTCGGCAAGCCTAATCTCTCCACCTGAAAAATAATTGAAGAAGCAGGTTTTAAGGTCAGAGACTCTTCTTTTGGCCTCCTTATTTATTTGTCTTTTTCTTTCTGGTTAGCATTAGGTAATGTATCTTAAAACCCCAGGCCCCCACATTCAAACCTGGCTGAATTACCTCGGTTGGAAGTGGACAATAAGGATGCCCTTTAGGGGATGTCCGTTTCACGGGAGACTGGCAGGCTTGAAAGAGAGGAGTGCACACCTGGCTGCCAGGAAGGCCTGGGCTCTGGTTTCAGCTCTGACAGCAGCCTTTGTGCCCTCTGCCAAGTCACTTTGCTACTTCTGTGGCTTTGCGTTTCTTTTCTCTTAGAAAGGTGACCGTAGGCCTGATGTTTCCGATGGGTCCTTGTTTATGAGTCCCCTGCTCCCATGGATTTAAGTCACAGAAACATTTTTTTAGCTTAACAAATTGTTATAAGGAAAATACCCTTATAATTGGCACTGTGGTCAGGAAACAGAGCTCTGCCATCACCCCAGAAGCCTTTCCTTGTGTCAGATCTCAGTCGTGACCCTGTCCCTTTGTCCCTCCAGAGTGACTGCAGGCAGCCCTTGCATGGCATGGCATGGCGCTGTGGATCCGCAAGGATGATAGTGTGTGCCAAAGCCCTCGCAGGCGATCTTAATAATCAGCGAGGGAAACTGCAGTTATCCTGGGACCTTTAGACATTTGGCTTCAACATTAAAAATGCTCTTACTGTCCGTTATAATTGTATAGAGAAATGAAAAAAAAAACAGTAAAATTTAGTACACTGTAATTTAAAACATTAGCAACGTTGAGAGTTAAGCTTTTATTGCTTTGTAAAAACTTACCAAGAGTGGTTTGGCTTGCCTTTTTCTCCCCATCCTATAACTTGTGATACAAGTACCCTTCTGTGTCTTAAATGTTTTCATAGTCCTTTTGAAATTTGGATCCATTTCTGGTATTTTATCCTTTGTGCTTTTATTTTTATTTTTTTAAAGGAGATAGAAAAAAAATTTTTTAACGTTTATTCATTTTTGAGAGACTGAGAGAGACAGAGTGTGAGTGGGGGAGGGGCAGAGAGAGAGGGAGACAAAGAATCTGAAGCAGGCTCCAGGCTCTGAGCTGTCAGCACAGAGCCTGACATGTGGCTCGAACTCCCGAACCCCGAGATCATGACCTGAGCTGAAGTCAGACGCGAAACCAACTGATCCACCCAGGTGCCCCTAAAGGAGGTGGAAGTTTATTGAATACACTGCAAGGGAGCAATAAGCAGGACAGCAGAGAGCCTGTCAGCCTATCTTTTGCACTTTTATGCATGTATGTATGCTTATTTATTTATTTTGAGAGAAAATGAGAGAGAGCATATACACATGCATAGAGGAGGGACAGAGAGAGAGAGAGAGAGAGAGAGAGAGAGAGAGAGAGAGGGTGGGGGGGACCAGGGCAGGGGCAGAGAGGGAGGGAGAGAGACTCTCAAGCAGATTGCATGGTATCAGCACAGAGCCTGACACAGGGCTCAAACTCACGAACTGTGAGATCATGACCTGAGCTGAAATGAAGAGTCAGACCCTTAACCACCGAGTCACCCAGGCACCCCTGTGTTGTTGTTGTTGCTGTTGTTGTCTTTTAATTAATTAATTTACTTTTTAAGTAAGTTCTATGCCCAATGTAGGGCTTGAACTCACAGCTGTGACATCAGGAGTCACATGCTCTTCCGACCGAGCCAGTCAGGTGCCCTTAATGTGAAGTTTGTGCCGGCATCGTTTCTTTGGCCTTTTCCTCCTTTATGTTGATTAGCTGCCTTCATTAAGTTCCTCTGGCTGCACATTGAGAGTTGTCATGTGGTGTCAATGTCCGCATTCCCTTGGTCAGCTATTGCTTCTGTAACTCCATTGCATTCCATTCAGATTGCACACCAGTGCTATCACTTCTCGTTTCTTTATAGTACTTTCTTTTTTGGCCAATTATTGCTGTCAGTTGTTCATTTTGGTAAAATATTGTGTGGGTTTATCAGCGGGTGACAAGGAGACAATACAAATACATGGTTTGCTGTCTGCATGTGAGCTGAGTAACAGATGAGGAGCGACCCATCACTGACAGACTTTGGGAGATGTGACATGATTCGTCACTGATCATGATGCACATTCTATTAATTAGTGATTTGTAGGCTGAAGAGCTATTAGTGAAGTTTGTATTTTATGCAATTTCTTGGTTAATACACTGTGGTGAGTGAGGTTTGGAGGAGTGGTGTAATTTAACTAAACTCTAGGAACTGAAATTGTGCATTTTAGAACCATGTAAAATGAAGGCTGCATGTACTATTCTGTTATAGTAACCATTTTCTTTTATTTACCTTTTTATAGTTCTATTACCCACGTGTGCATCTTTAGAAACTATGGTTTAATGTTGTTCCTTAAATTGTTTTTATGTCTCCTCTCTCTGTAATCTATGCGTTTCTCTTCTATATTAGTTTATTAGAGCTGCCATAACAAAGTACCACAGATGGGGTGACTTAAACAACAGAAACTATTCTCTCAGAGTTCTGGAGGCTGGAAGTTCCAGATCAAGGTGTTAGCAGATTTGGTTTTCCCTGAGGCCTCTCTCTTTGGCTTGTAGATGGTCACCTTCTCACTGTACCCTCATATGGTCTTTCCTGTGTGTGCATGCGCTCCTAGTGTCTCTTTCACTTCTTATAACGATGCCAGTCCTATTGGATTAGCACTTACCTTAATGGCTTCATTTTAACTTAATTTCCCCCTTAAAGACCCTGTCTCCAACTACAGTCCCATTCCTAGTACTGGGAGTTAGAGTTTCAACCTATGAAACTATCCCTTTCTTTCCTTTACTACTTCTCTATTGAAATAGTTGGGCTGTTTGACCACTAATCACATAAAGCCTAAATTATAGTTACATAAACTTTTCATTAAAGACTCAGGATCATTCATGAAGGACACTGTTAAAGATTAGGCCCCGATTATGTTGGGTAAAAATATGTTCCATTTGTAAGGCTGTATAGCAAATCACCCCAAAACTTGGCAGCTTGAAACAGCAATAATTACTTATTATCTCCCACAGCCTTTCAGTCAGGAATTGGAGAGTGTCCCAGCTGAGAGGTTCTGACTCTCATCTCTCAAGTTTATTGTCATATACTAGCTGGGGCTACACTCATCTGAAAGCTTGACTGGGGCCAGATAATCCTCCTCTAAAATGGCTTATTCACATGGTTGTCATGTTGGTGATGGCTGCTGGTGGGAGGCCTCAGTAGCCTTCTACAGTGTTCTGATGGCATGGCAGCTGACTTCCCCTGAGTAAGTAATCCAAGAGGCCAGGACAGAAGCTGCAATGCATTGTCATTTTCACCATGTTCTATTGGTCACATAGATTCAGCCTTGATTCACTGTATAAGGGAACGCCACAAGGGTGTGAACGCCACAAGGGTGTGGTGTGAACGCCACAAGGTATGGATTATTGGGAGCCATCTTGGAGGCTGGCTGCCGTAAATGGGGAAAAAGTATCTCACTTCTGGGAAACCTGTTTGCAAATCTCCACCTTCAAATGCTTGATTATCTTACAGATAAGTCATCAAAATTAAACATTACTAGGGGCACCTGCCTGTCTCAGTCGGTAGAGCATACAGACTCTTGATCTCAGGGTTGAGTTTAAGTCCCACATTTGGCATAGAGCATAGTAAAAAAAATTAAACATTACCAAATGCTAACTTTCTATTTCATACTTCACATTTAATGAGTTAATGTGTTTTTTTGTAAATAGTGTTTTTGTTTTTTTTTTTTAAGTAGGCTCCATGCCCAGCATGGAGCCCAGTGTGGGACTTGAACTCATGACCCTGAGATCAAGACCTGAAATGAGATCAAGAGTCAGACACTTTACAGACTGAGTCACCCAGGTGCCCCAATGAGTTCATGTTTTTAAAAGTTTTCAAGATAACTTTAAAAAAGTTTATTTATTTATTTATTTATTTATTTATTTATTTATTTATTTTAGAGGGTATGAGGGAGAGAGGGAGAGAGAGAATCCCAAGCAGGCTCTGTGCTGTCAGCACTGATGCAGTGCTCAATCTCACCAACCATGAGCTCATGACCTGAGCCAAGATCAAGGGTTGGACACTTAACTGACTGACCACCCATGCACCCCAAGATAACTTTTTTAAAAGTAAACTCCAACGTGGGGCTAGAAGTCACAACCCTGAGGTCAGGAGTTGCATGTTCTATGGACTGAGCCAGCCAGGCACCTGTCAAAATAACTTTTTATGCTCAATTTCTGTGTCTGACTAAAAGCATTATATCAGTCCAAATACCTACATTTATCTCTTAATAGATTTCTCTTCAGCTTTGTCATTCATCTGAGATACTGATCTTGAATCAAATGGTGGATTCTGAACTCTAAAATGTGGCAGTAGGAATTTTGGCTTATGTTACTAGGAAACAGTGTGACTCATAGGTTAAAGCTATAACTCTGAAGTTTTATGAGTTAACCCTAATTAAACTAATTTAACTATTTTTTCTCAAATTTTTTAGTCTGTTATGTGAAAAGAGGATTTTGTTTGTTTGTTTTTTGAGAGGGGCAGAGGGAGAGAGAGAGAATCATAAACAGGCTCCATGCTTAGCACAGAGTCTGATGCAGGGCTTGATCCTGTGACCTTGGGACCATGACCTGAGCTGAAATCAAGAGTCGGATGCTTAACTGACTGAGCCACCCACGTGCCCCTGAAAAGAGGATTTCTAAGTAAGTAATCTATTTTTTTTTAATGTTTACTTATTTTTGAGAGAGAGCGAGAGAGAGAGCAGGGGAGGGGCAGAGACAGAGGGATACAGAGGATCCAAAGTGGGCTCTGCACTGACAGCAGAGAGCCCGATGTGGGGCTCAAACTTGTGAACTGTGAGATCATGATCTGAGCTGAAGTGAGATGCTTAACCGACTGAGCCATCCAGGCACCCCTAATTAATCTATTTGAAGGGTACAACTAATAAATGAAAATTATAGGGGAAAACTGGTGATGATTTTGGGCTCTAATATTATGGAGGAGTAGAATGTATGTGACATTCCACTGAGGGACAGTGGTCTTGCCTAGTCTTTGGCCTGTGGTGTGCCTTGGGGTTCGGTACCATGGGGAGCTACTACTGCTGGTCCACCTTGGATCCAGCCTTTGATTTGCAGCCTGGTGGCAGAGCAACCCAGGGAAATCTGTGGGGGTGGGGGTGTGCACTTCTGTGGATGTAGGTGCCTCATATCCTGTTGTATCACAAATTTCACCCTCATTTGTCTTTCCTTTTTCTGATAGCCTTTGTTCTTCCAAATTACCAGGCCTTTAAGTTGATCGCTTCAATTTCCATAAATCTAGCAGTAACTGAAATCAGCCTCAAGTGAATTAAAAGCTTCTGTTCCCAAGAACTGGACTCTACAATGTCCCTTCCTGGCTTGGTCCTGCAGCCTCTATTTCCACTGCCATCTAAAGATCATTTATTTAAGCAGCTTTTTGAGAATTAGGGTTGGTTTTATTTAAATATGATGACAATTATAAGCAGATGTATCAGGCCCCATCCTTACTTCTTTCTGTAAATATTTATCTGCTTAATTATTACAGATGAAGAAAGCAGATAATATGTAAGTATTTCTAATGTTTCTGTATAGTGCTACTGCGTAAAATTGATTAAATATTATCCTTGGCCCTAGAGAGCATACATTTTAGGAAATAAAGCATTTTGCTTTTAATTCAAATAATTCACTTTCCCTTGTGGCAGTCTTTTAGAGTTGTCGTCCTGGAGCTCTTCTTCACATTTTCAAATTGAGGCCCCAAACAGCATCCCAGATATGTGAATAATGGTACCTGAAAGATCATGATCACAAAGACAGAAAACTTGCCTGGATCTATTTGGATAATAATGTAGTTATCGTTAATGAGTAGCAAATTCATTTTTTCCTTTCTTTTTAAAAAAAAATTTTTTTTAACGTTTATTTATTTTTGAGACAGAGGGAGACAGAGCATGAACAGGGGAGGGGCAGCGAGAGAGGGAGACACAGAATCTGAAACACGCTCCAGGCTCCGAGCTGTCAGCACAGAGCCTGACGCGGGGCTCGAACTCACGGACTGTGAGATCATGACCTGAGCCAAAGTCGGACGCTTAACCGACCAAGCCACCCAGGCGCCCCTTTTCCTTTCTTTAAAAGAGAAAGAATATGGGCAATATTTATAAACTAAACCAACTAAGATAAGCCGTGCCTTATAGATTAACAAGATTTAGGAAGTATACATTTTTTTTTTTTTAGAAAGTATACATTTTTAAGAATTTTTCCTCTCAAGTTTTCTGTTAAATTTGCTAGTTAGGATCATTTCAGAATGAGAGACATGTAGAGGAGTAGAGAAAGAAATGAAATAATTACCTCAGAGTCACATTATCCACCCTTACTGCGTTGTACTAATGCCATATCACTGTACAGGAATTCACAAAGTGGAATGTTAGTTCCAAAAGATTCATATAAATTTCAGAAGTTACTGAGTTTCTTGATGTTGGGATCAACAGTTTCAGGTATCATATATGCCTTTGTGTGGGTAGGAGACTGTACTAGAAATGACGGCAGAGCATGTGCTAAGGAACAGGAAGAATATAAAAAGGAAGAGAAACAAGTTAAACAGAGGTGATGGTGAATAGTAGTAGGGAGGGTCTGTTAGTTGAGGGGAGATAGTAGAATTGGTGTGAGATGAGATTTCTCATGACAGATTATGCTAAAGTATCACTTGGTATTTGTAGGAAGATCTATACTTACCCAAGTAACTTTGCAGTATGAAGAAGTATGAGATTCTGGCTTTATGTTAATCAGCTTATGTCCATTGCAAAACTGACGCCCAGACTCTAGGATCTAAATATTTCTAGCAGTCCACATTCACTCAACAACTCAGTATCTTTTTTTTGAGAGAGATTGAGAGCGAGAGAATGTGCGTGCGTGAGTGTGTGCGCTCACGCTAGCATGTGGTAGAGGGGCAGGGGGAGAAGCAGAGGGAGAGGCAGAGAGAGACTTTTAAGCAGGCTCCACACCCAGTGTAGAGACTAACCTAGGGCCCAATCTCACTACCATGAGATCATGACCTTAGCCAAAATCAAGAGTTGGACACTTAAGCGACTGAATCACCCAGGTGTCCCAATATCATTTGTTAAATAAAGATGTTTGGGGTTTATTCATAAGGAAAATTGGCAACATTATTTAAAAAGCTTCCTAATGTATTGTAGTTTGATTGGACTTCACGTGGCTGCAAAAATGAGTGCAATATTCAATCCAAACTCTTGTGAATAGAATATTAGAAATGCTGTTATTGGGGCACCTGGGTGGCCCAATCAGGTTGGGTGTCCAACTTCAGCTCAGGTCATGATCTCACAGTCTGTGAGTTTGAGCCCCGCGTCAGGCTCTGTGCTGACAGCTCAGAGCATGGAGCCTGCTTCAGATTCTGTGTCTCCCTCTCTCTCTGCCCCTCCCTTGCTCATGCTCTGTCTCTCTCTGTCTCAAAAATAAATAAAAACATTAAAAAAAATTTACAAAAAGAAATGCTGTTATTGAACCTTTACACCTGTGGAAATTCGCCTAATAAATTGAATACTTGTCACGCTGAGTTGCATACAATTCATATCTGAAAATGTAACTAAGAATTAATTTACTTATATTCTGCCTCACTTCATAGGCTCATTAGAGGTAACTGGTTGCTAGTTTCAAAAATGTAGTGAAGGGAGAAGTGTTTGTGTTCATTTGGGATCTGGCTGTTTTATAGACACAAAATAAATGTCTGAAACTTATTTGTGGTGGAGATGGGTGAATAATAAACAGTTCTTTGCAAACATGTAATATGAGCTTGCTGTTGGCTTCTTCTGTCTGTCTGCCTGAGGAACAAAGATATCTCTGTGCTTCAGGATAGAGACCTGAATTGAGGTGACAGCCTGGTAGAGGCTAAAGAGCATGTACAGGGCATAGAATCACAGGGATTTAGCATGGTGACTGGGTGGCTTATGAACTCTCAATACTCTCAAGTCCTACTCCTGACTGGAGTAGGGTTCACAAGTCTATGTTCTGTCTTTTCTATTTCATATATAGTATTTTGTTTCAGAGAGAATAATGCCTAATGGATATGACAATGAAAGATTGTCTTTGGGCAATTACTTCTATAACAGATTTGCTATGTTAACAAATCTCTTGTTATTTGAGCCCTTTTATTTATTTTTAGAAACATTTATAAAAATAGAAAAGTATACAGGTACCCCCTTGAATTGGCCACCAAGATGAGTTCTTAGTTTTTAACATGTTCATGATGGGAACTTGATTTCCTGCTTCACAAAATATTATGCTCAGCATAAAGTCTTTCAACTTGTGGGAAACAGGACTAGAAAATCAATCCCTTCCAAGACTACCTTTTATTTATAGCTGTAGCTTTTAACTCTATTACAGTGCTTTGTAAACTCACCAGATCCCACACGTTAATATTAGCAATAAACTGTAACTTGTTTAATTCTAGGACAGTGTGGGGCTTTTAGTGTAATTGATTGGATGCCTTTCTTTGTATATCTTCAAATAGTTACACCCATCTCAGAGTAGTGAGATGGTGCTTATCAAATGAAATGGATGCTTATCTTTTTTAAAAATGGTAACAAAAATTAAAATAATCTTTCCTTTTCCATCTAGAGAATTTAGATAACTCTGAAATGCCAACTACTTGATGTGGTTGATTTTTTTTTTTCCATTCATTGTGCTTGGCTCATTCAATATGGAGACTTGCTCTTCACTTCTGGAAAATTTTCTTCTATCATTTCTTTGGTAGTTCTTCTGTCCTCTTTCTTTGTTTTCTCTTTAAAAACTTCTGATATGCAGATATTGGTCCTATTGGATTGAATCTTTCTGTCTTTTGGTTCTACTTCCTGGGAGATTTTTTAAACTTTCAGTCCTTGTGTTGAATTTTTAAAATTTTGTCAATCACATTTCTATTTCCAAGAACTCTTTTTTGTTCTCTGATCATTCTTTTTCATTATAACTTGTTCTGTAATACTTTATTTAATCTTTCTGAGGATATCAATTCAAGTTTTTGGGTTTTTAAAAATTCTTGTTGGGCAACAACATTATCTCAGGGGCTTACTCTAGGGTTATTTCTTTTTGTTTACTGTGGTCTCTCCTTTTCATTTTTGGAAACTTTGAATGTCTGGTGATCTTGGTTTTGTGTTCATGTTTAAGACTAAAAGACAATTGGAGGCTCTATGGGCAAAATGTAGTGTATGTGAAGCACTTGCCTTAGGAACTGTTCAAAATCTCTAGAAACTTATAATGTTGGCAAAAAAAAAAAGCAATCCACAGATGAATTAATATAATATTAATTATGAATTAATATAATATTAATATTAGTTTTACAAGTTGAAAAAATTAAACGTTATATGGCTTGTGGATATATGCATATATGGCAAAACCATCATAATGGCAAAGGAAATTAAACACAAAATTCAAATAGTGCTTGCATTTTCGGGATGTGATTGGGGTGAGCATAAAGTTTCACTGTTATTGATTACATTCTAAATTGGGAAGTGAGTTTTATTATCATTTCCATTACTGACATATATGTAATTTATTACATACAGTATTTTCTATGTGTCAGATATTTCATAATAAAAATGAGAAGTTTGGAAGGAAACTCCTTTCAATCCATGTTGAGAAAGTAGCTGCTTGACTGACAGTGTTCTATGCCTGGAGTGGAGGAGTTGACTGTTCATAATCAAGACCCACTCTTTGAGAAATAACAGTGTGAAATGAATCAGCATGAACAGGTTGGGTTATACATAATTCCTTTGGAGATGTTTTTGGCACCATGTTCCCTGAAGCCCTGATGTCCTCTAGCCATAGGTACCTCTAGACACTAATCAGTCTCCCCAGTGATGCTTAAGAGATACTTCCACGGGTCCCTGATTGCCTGCTGGTCATAAGTTCCATTCTTTGCCTTCTGCAGGGTTCTTCATGGCACTTCTACACCTTTATTGCTACCACTTACACCTCTCTGTAAGGCATGATAGGTCAAAACCATTCAGCTACACATGAAATAAAGGCAGAAAGAGAAACCTCAGTGGAGTAAAGTTGTGTGATTGGGTGAGAAAGGGTGGTATTGTGTTTAGTGCTCACTGGTTGGGAGCTCAAGGGAGGGTCATGGCCAGGAGGTGCTTGTCTGCCTTCCTCTCAGTCTTCAGTACTGGAACAATTCACCTCTGTGTCCTGGTGGATGTGTGTACATAGGTTTTAATATTACAATGTTTGAGACAGAGATTGTCCTAATGGATCTGTGCACGTTGGGCACTCATAACCGGGTACAAATACCGTTTTCAGTTTCTCCCCAGTTTGTGTATTGTGCCTACCCCAGTACCAAGTGGTTCTAAGTTCCAAACCTCAGCAGGGTTTTGCAGAGCAAAATTGTCCCTTTCTGCAAGTGTCCCCTTGTGTAAACACATGCTGAGGCTTCTTTTTCTACCACTGGTATAGTAGTTACCACTTCTCTGCTGGCTTTCCATCTTGTATAACTACTGAAATCTCTCCTCCACTTTTGGCCACAACCCTGTTCTGTTTCTTTTTTTTTTTTTAATGTTTATTTTTGAAAGAGAGAGAGGGAGGGACAGAGAGAGGGAGGGAGACAGAGGATCTGAAGCAGGCTCTGCGCAGAGAGCGCAGAGCCCGATGAGGGGCTCAAAGTCACTATGAAATCATGATCTATGCTGAAGTCGGTGGCCTACCCGTGTTCTATTTTTTTAATTAATTAATTAATTAATTTTATTTTCTTGCTTACTTATTTACTTATTTAGAGAGCCCATGCTGAAGGGGCACAGAGAGAGAGAGAGAGGGGGAGAGAGAGAATCACAAGCAGGCTCCACACTGTGAGCGAGGATCCGATGCGGGGCTCGAACTCAGGAACTAGGGACCCTGAGATCACGACCTAGGTGGAAATCTAGAGTCTGATGCTTAACTGACTAAGCAATCTAGGCGCCTCTCCCATGTTCTATTTCTTAATGGAGCTTGTCTTTATTCCTTTTCTCTCACCTTGGCTGGGTCTTTGGTGGGAGAAGATTGGGGAGGTGTTTAATAAATTTTTTTTAATCAGAAACCATTGTTGAGGCATTTTGTCTTTTTTTTTTTCCCTCCAGCTTTATTCAAGTATAACTGACAAGTAAAATTATGTTTTTTAAAAGTTCTTTTTAATGTTTATTCATTTTTTTTTTTGAGAGAGAGAGCACAACTGGGGCAGAGGGCAAAGAGAGAGACACACACACAGAATCTGAAGCAGGCTCCAGGCTCTGAGCTGTCCACACAGAGCCTGATGCGGTGCTTGAACCCATTAACAGCAAGATTGTGACCCGAGCCAAAGTCGTACATTTAACCAACTGAGTCACCCAGGCACCCCCAGAGTCACCATACATTTTTACCCATATAGTTTTATTTAAATCTACAACAATCTAAGGGTGCCTGGGTGGCTCAGTCAGTTGAGTGTATGACTTCAGCTCAGGTTATGATTTCACAGTCCGTGGGTTCGAGCCCACATCAGGCTCTGTGCTGACAGCTCAGCACAGAGCCCGAAGTGAGGCTTGAACCCACAAATGGTGAGATCATCACCTGAGCTGAAGTCAGACGGCTAACCGACTGAGCCACCCAGGCGCCCATGTAAGTTTTTTTTAGCAAGGTATTTAAGGTGTATAACATGATGATTTCATATATGTATACATTGTGAAAGGATTCCCCCAGTGGAGTTAACATTTCCATTATCTCATGTGTTGCCTTTTTCTTTTTTTCATTTTGGTAAGAACATTTGAATTGTACCTTGTTAGCAAATTTCAGTTATATATAGTGTTATCAACTATAGTCAGCATGTTGTACATTAATTAGATCTTCAGAACTTTCTTTCTTTCTTTCTTTCTTTCTTTCTTTCTTTCTTTCTTTCTTAAATGATTATTTTATTCATTTGCTTTTTTCTTTTTTTTTAAATTTTTAACGTTTTATTTATTTTTGAGACAGGGAGAGACAACGCATGAACAGGGGAGGGTCAGGGAGAGGGAGACACAGAATCTGAAACAGGCTCCAGGCTCTGAGCTGTCAGCACAGAGCCTGACGCGGGGCTCGAACTCACGGACCGCGAGATTGTGACCTGAGCCGAAGTCGGCCGCTTAACCGACTGAGCCACCCAGGTGCCCCACATTTGCTTTTTTCTTAAGCTTTTATCTCGCTGAATTCTTTTTAAAAGTTTAGCACATTTTTACAATTGCTTTTTTTTAATTTTATTTTTTATTTTTTAAAATTTATATCCAAATTAGTTAGCATATAGTGCAACAATGATTTCAGAAGTAGATTCCTTCGTGCCCCTTACCCATTTAGCCCATCCCCCCTCCCACAACCCCTCCAGTAACCCTCAGTTTGTTCTCCATATTTATGAGTCTCTTTTGTTTTGTCCCCCTCCCTGTTTTTATATTATTTTTGTTTCCCTTCCCTTATGTTTATCTGTTTTGTCTCTTAAAGTCTTCATATGAGTGAAGTCATATGATTTTTGTCTTTCTCTAACTAATTTCACTTAGCATAATTCCCTCCAGTTCCATCCACGTAGTTGCAAATGGCAAGATTTCATTTTTTTTGATTGCCGAGTAATACTCCATTGTATATATATATGTATATACCACATTTTCTTTATCCATTCATCCATTGATGGACATTTGGGCTCTTTCCATACTTTGTCTATTGTTGATAGTGCTGCTATAAACATGGAGGTGCATGTGTCCCTTTGAAACAGCACACCTGTATCCCTTGGATAAATGCCTAGTAGTGCAACTGCTCAGTTGTAGGGTAGTTCTATTTTTAGTTTTTTGAGGAATCTTCATACTGTTTTCCAGAGTGGCTGCACCAGCTTGCATTCCCAAGAACTTTTTCACTTTATAACTGACAGTTTCTACTCTTTTACCAACCTCTTGCTATTTTCTCCACCCTCCAGCCCCTGGCAACCACTTTTCTACTCTCTGTTTTTATGACTTCACCTTTCCCTTGTGTCCACCAAAGATTCCACATAGAAGTGAGACTCTTTCTATGGCTTATTTCAGTTAAAGCTCTCTAGGTTAATTCATGTTGTTAAAATAGGACTTACTTTTTTAAGGCTGAAATATATTCCACTGTATATATATGCACCACATTTTCTTTATTCATTCATTCATTCATCAGTGAACATTTAGGTTGTTTCCATGGCTTGGCTATTGTGAATAATGCTTCAGTGAATACAGGAGAGCAGATGCCTCTTTGATATTCCATTTTTATTTTCTTTGAATGTATACCCAAGGTGGGATTGCTGAGTCATATAGTTGCTCTGGTTTTAATTTTTTGAGGAACCTCCGTACCATTTTCCATAGTGGCTTCACCAATTTACATTCTCACCAAGTATGTACAAGGGTTCCCTTTTCTCCGCATCCTAGCCAACACTTGTTATCATTTGTCTTTTTAATAATAGCCATTCTAACAAGTGTGAGGTGATATCTCATTGTGGTTTTCATGTGCATTTCTTTGATGATTAATGATGTTGAGCATCTTTAATGTGTCTGTTGGCATTTGCTTATTTGTCTTCTTTGGAGAAATGTCTATTCAGGTCCTTTGCCTACTTTTAAATTGGGTTATTTATTTTCCTGCTTTTGAGTTGTTTGAGTACCTTATATACTTTGGGTGATTGTCAAATATTTTCTCCCATCCCATAGGTTATCTCTTCACTCTGTTGATTGTTTCCTTTGCTGTGCAGAAGCTTTTCAGTTTGATGCAATCCCATTTATTTATTTTTGCTTTTGTTGCCTCTGTGTTTGGGGTCATATCCAAAAAATCATCGCCCAGACCAATGTCAAGAAGAGTTTTCCCCTATATTTTCTTCTAATGGTCTTACAGTTTCATTGCTTACATTTAAGTCTTTAATCCATTTTGAATTGATTTTTATATAAGGAGTGAGATAAGGGTCCAATTTTATTCTTTAGCATGTGGATATAATCAGTTTTCCCAGCACCATTTATTGAAGGAATGTCCTTCCCCATTGTGTTTTTTGTCACCTTTATTAAAGATCAATTGACTGTAAATGCTTCGTTTTATTTCTAGGCTCTCTATTTTGTTCCATTGGTCTATATATTTGCTTTTATGCCAGTACCATGCTATTTTAATTACTGTAGCTTTGTACATTATTTTGAAATAATGTAGTGTGATGCTTTCAGTTTTGTTCTTTTTGCTTTGTCTATTTGAGGTCTTTTGGGGTTTCATATGAATTATAAGATTGCTTTTCAATAAATTTTTATCATTGAAGGAGCTCATACTAACTCGTCTCATTCTTTGGTAAGGCAGTTAGGTTCACTTCTGAAAACAAAGATATCTTTGTACTAGATATATGGATCAATCTAATTTATTAATCTAATTTATCAAACACAACCCTTTGGTAACAGGAGCTTGTCTTTAAGAAGCATTGGGATAACAGAATAAAATACTTTTTTATGAACTGTAACTGAGGAGAACTATTATTGGTCCCCGAAGTTAAAAAGCTGCCATTGTTCTGTAATTCATCACTAGATAATTTCATCACTACTGGTGATATTCTATCTTGTAGTCTAAATTCCTGCTTCCACCAGCAGGAACTTCTCTTCTTTTTAACCTGATCAAGTGTCTAATTTTAGAACAACAGATGTCTGAGCTTGCTTTATACTGATTAGTAATATTTTTTTCCTCTAGGTTACATAAGACATTTTTTTAATCTCTTGCAACTTGATCATCCACACCCTTACGGAAATCGCAGTGCACCCTGGATCTACAGAGTGTTCAGAGTGTTATCTACAAGCACTTACATCTGTCAGGCTTTTGTTCAGAGGCCAGAGCAGGAACGACACATGATACACAGGAAAAGATCCTGTAATCTTACCTATTCTTATGTGCCACACCATAGTTTGTCAAGAGTCTTTTGTATTTTAATAGCACCTTTCCAAGAATTTACATTGCTTCCATCTAAACTACCCTGGAACATCCTCAGGGGAAAATAACATACATTTTTATTTGTAAGGGAAACAGAAAATACTTTGTTTTATACCAGATTATTAGTTAAATTTTAATATGTCTGGATAGACTAATGAGGAGTGATTTGTGTGCGACCCACCTTGGCTATTAGGAACAGGAAAAGAAATTCTCAGGAATTATCGTGGGCTGGAAAGGGAGCAGGAGAGTGTTGCCAATTTCAGTGTGAGCTTTTGATAATTTGTGTTTGTGTGTGGTGAAGGGAGGGTGAATGGTCATAGAAGAGTAAATAGATGACTTTTTAGATAACTTGGGTAAAAGCCTGAGACAGAAAAGGGACAACACAGTGAGGCAGGAGAAAACTTCTGGCTTTACAGGCTGCCTCCTACTATGCCTTGAAAATTCGGACCCACAGAGATCCTCTTTTTTAAAGAATCTGTAGTGCATGTAATTATAGATTATCTGGCATTTTGTTTTAAATTATTTTTTAAAAAGTGAATCATTGCAAAGTGGTTAAGAGATCAGACTCTAGAGTTAGGTCAGCTAAGACAAATCCTGGCTCCATGGCATACCAGCTGTGTGACCTTGTACACGTTACTTAACCTCTCTACGTCTCAGTTTACTTATATTTGAAATGGAGATAATAATAGTATCTACCTTTTTGGTTTGTTATGGATAAAGTGCTTACTCAGCAAAATTAATACATATTCATTGTAGAAAAGTAGATAATATGGAAATTTAGAGAAAAGAAGACAACATCTCCAATCCTTCCACCTATAATTAACTACTATTAATATATTGGTAAATATCCTTATATATATTTTTGTACACAACATTGAGATCATACTTTCATGATATTATGTAACTTTCCCCCCTTAATAATATATTATGAGCCTTTTCCCAAACTACTCAGTTTTTAAAATCATTCTGTCTAAAAGACAGAACTTCATTGAGTGGAATATATTGAATATATTTCAATTTATTAAACTGTTCCCATATAGTTGAAGCTTTCAGGTGGCTTCCAGTTTTTCACTTTTAGAAATAATGCTTCAATAAACATTTTTGCATATTAATCTCACTCTTGAGGTTACTTTCTTTAAAGAGAAATGGAATTACTGAAGGAAAATGTAATTATTTATATTTTTAAAGTTTAAAAAATTTTTTTTAATGTTTATTTACTTATGAGAGAGAGAGAGCAAGCAGGGGAGGAGGAGAGAGACAGAGACACAGAATCTGAAGCAGACTCCAGGCTCTGAGCTGTCAGCACAGAGCCTGATGCAGGGCTGGAACTCACAACTGTGACATCATGACCTGAGCTGAAGTCAGATGCTTAACCGACTGAACCACCCAGGAGCCCCTATATTTTTACAACTTTGACACATATTGCCAGATTGCCTTCCAGAAATTTTTACTCGCAATACATGAGTGTTTGTTTTCTTGCCTTCTTGTCAGTATTGATTATTCTAAATTTTTTACATCCTGTTTTAGAAGTAAAAAAAATTGTATCATTGTTTTATTTTTGTTTGATCATGAAGAAAGCCAAACATTTGTATGTGGTTTTTAGCTTTTGAATTTCATTTTCTTCTATGTGTGTGAAATGCCTGTGAATTTTTTGTGCACTTTTTTTTAAGTATTCACCTTCTTATAAACTATCAGTTTGTAAGAGATCTTTATATGAAAAGCTGTTGTTTGAGTTTGTTAAGATTTTTTCCCCCAGGAAATAGTTTCAGCAAGTTTGCTAATGAATCTAATACTCTGAGCTTGGTCAATTAAGCTTCATCCATGAGTTCTCTGAGAGAAAAACTACAAATCAATTGATACTTATAATGGTATATTATTTATTTAAAACTTTAAAAAAATGTTTATTTATTTTGATAGAGAGCGAGTGCATGCTGAGGGCAGGGTGAAAGAGGAGTAGAGAAAGGAGAGAGAGAACCCCAAGCAGGCTCCACGTTGTCAGCACAGAGCTAGACGCTGGGCTTGATCTCAGAAACTGTGAGATCATGACCTGAGCTGAAATCAAAAGAGTTGGACGCCTAACTTACTGAGCCAGCCAGGTGCCCTGGCATGTTATTTATTGATATAACAGGGAAGTCTTTTTTTTTTCCTTCTGAGTACACCAGATACTTGTTGGTAAGTTGATTTATGGTTTGGGTGGCATATACTTCATTCATTCTGATTAGATATTATGAATCCTATTTTATGCTACACCTATGATATCTTGATAGATTCCTCAGCTATTTACTGGACATTGTCTTAGTATTTAAACTTTTATAATCAGACACATTGTTTTTGCCCTGTATTTATCAAGGGCTCACTGTGTAGATAGGTCAAAAGTCAAGATGGAAGGTGCATGGATTTTTGTGATTCTAGAACTGAGGTCATGATGTTTAGTATCCAAATGACTTGAAAGATGGGATTCTTAGAAAGATTGGAATCCTTGCAAAAGATTTACGCTCCACTGATCCTCTTTGATAAGTACCACAAGAGCTCGCCCTGTGTAGGGAAGATCATTGTTGCTCAGGCCTCCTGAACACTCACTCCTGAAAGCATCTCATGTTGGGGGACTCATTCGTCCGTGTAGCATTTTGAGGCTTGAGCAGGAAGTATATATTTTTGTGAAACCTGGAGCTGAAGTGCATTTCCTTAGTGCAGTTTGAAACTTTATTCATACCTGTAAACACATTTTGCAATTTAAAACAACTGCAAAAATTCCTGTTACACTGATAGAATTTGCAGTTCATATGGCAGTGTTCCACCTTCTTTACTTCCCAAGCCTCACCCACTGCAAATCCCCCCAGGTGTCTAAGTAGACATTGCTACTGAGCAGAAAAGCCGTCTAAAAACCTTGAGGTGACTCATACCAGGCATCCATGGCTTAGGTATCACAGGTGATTTTTTTCTTAATAGGTTATTCTCTCTGTGGACTGTTCTGAAGTTCTGGTCGGGGAGTCTAAACATTCACATTTTACCTAATAGGTTATAATGAGGGTGCTTATCTTACTTGTCTGGACTTTTTATTCAAAGTTTAATGAAATATGAGTCACCTGGGTGGCTCAGTTAGGTGGGCATCTGGCTCTTGATTTCAGCTCAGGTCATGATCTTGCAGTTTTCATGGGTTCAAGTCCCACATCGGGCTCTGTGCAATGACCTGCGGAGCCTGCTTGGTGGAGCTTGATCTCTCCCTCTCTCTCTACCCCTCCCCAACTCGTGCTCTGTCTCTCTCAAAATAAATAAATAAACTTTAAAAAAAGTTTAATGAAGGGGCACCTGGGTGGCTAAGTCAGTTAAGCATCCAGCTTCTGCTCAGGTCATGAACTCGGGTTGCTGTTCGAGCCCCATGTCGGGCTCTGTGCTGACAGCCCAGAACCTGGAGCCTGCTTCAGATTCTGTCTTCCTCTCTCTGTGCCCCTCCCCTGCTTGCACTCTGTCTTTATCTCTCTCAAAAATAAATAAAGATTTAAAATTTTTTTATTTTTGTTGTTTTTTTTTTGTTTGTTTTTGTTTTTGTTTTCAATATATGAAGTTTGTTGTCAAATTGGTTTCCATACAACACCCAGTGCTCATCCCAAAAGGTGCCCTCCTCAATACCCATCACCCACCCTCCCCTCCCTCCCACCCCCCATCAACCCTCAGTTTGTTCTCAGTTTTTAACAGTCTCTTATGCTTTGGCTCTCTTCCACTCTAACCTCTTTTTTTTTTTTTTCCTTCCCCTCCCCCATGGGTTTCTGTTAGTTTCTCAGGATCCACATAAGAGTGAAACCATATGGTATCTGTCTTTCTCTGTATGGCTTGTTTCACTTAGCATCACACTCTCCAGTTTCATCCACGTTGCTACAAAGGGCCATATTTCGTTCTTTCTCATTGCCACGTAGTACTCCATTGTGTATATACACCACAATTTCTTTATCCATTCATCAGTTGATGGATTTAAAATTTTTTTAAAAAGTTTAATGGAATGTTCTGTATTATCTATAACCTTTTATTTGAAAGTGAGAATAGACTGTGGGGAAATACATAAAATCTGTATAAATCAGCTGAGCAGAAATCAAGTTCTTACCAATATTATTAATATTTTTTAAGATTATTTCTTTTGAAAGAGAGAGAGAGAACGAGTGGGGTAGGGGCTGAAAGAGGGGGACAGAGGATCTGAAGTGGGCTCTGTGCTGACAGCAGAGAGCCCGATGTGGGGTTCAAATTCATGAACCATGAGATCATGACCTGAGTTGAAGTTGGACACTTTTTTTTTTTAACGTTTATTCATTTTTGAGACAGAGAGAGACAGAGCATGAATGGGGGAAGGTCAGAGAGAGAGGGAGACACAGAATCGGAAACAGGCTCCAGGCTCCGAGCTGTCAGCACAGAGCCCGACGTGGGGCTCGAACCCACGGACCGCGAGATCATGACCTGAGCCGAAGTCAGATGCTTAACCGACTGAGCCACCCAGGCACCCCTGAAGTTGGACGCTTAACCAACTGAGCCACCCAGGAGCCCCTACTGATATTATATATATGATATATATGTTATATATATCATATATATATTAAATGTTTATTTTTGAGACAGAGACAGAGACAGAGTGAGCTGTCTCGAAGTGAAGCTTGTGCTCAGGAACTGTGAGATCATGACCTGAGCCGAGGTGAGATGCTTAACCAACTGAGCCACCCAGGCACCCAGGATAACTGTTAATTATTACTGCCTCATTCTTTTTTTTTTTTAATTTTTAATGTTTTTTTTTAAATTTATTTTTGAGAGAGACAGAGCACAAGTGAGGGGAGGGGAGGGGCAGAGAGAAAGGGAGACACAGAATCTAAGGCAGTATCTGAGCTGTCAGCACAGAGCCTTATGCAGGGCTTGAACTCATGAGCTGTGAGATCGAAGTCAGACACTTAACTGGCTGAGCCACCTGGGTGCCCCTGCCTCACTTTCTTATACCCAGCTCAGTAGGTTACAGAAGGAGAAGAGGAAATACCTGTCTATAAAATGGAGTATTTGAGGGGCACCTGGGTGGCTCAGTCTGTTCAGTGAGACTCTCAAACTGTGAGATCACGACCTGAGCCAAAATCGAGAGTTAGACGCTTAACCGATTGAGCTGCCCAGATGCCCCCCAAACTCTCTCTTTACCCAAATCCTCTTCTTGCTGCAGCCACGGTTCTTCTTCCCTCTATGGACTTTGTGTGTGTGTGTGTGTGTGTGTGTGTGTGTGTGTGTGTGTGTGTGAAAGAGAATAGCGTTGTTGATTTTCCTGATAAAGAAGCTCATTGGAGGAAAACGCAAATAATTGAGAATTTGAAGAGGATAAAAATTGTTGAAAATGCCATCACTTAGAGGGATAAATTGCCTTTCACTAAACATCCCATTCCATTTCACACATATATCAGTGAAATCACACATTCATGCTGATCAATAACCTGCTTTTAAAAAAATCAACAATACACTGGAGACATCTTTCTGAGTCAGTTTATGTTAATTCTTACCATCACTGTAAATGGCTGTAAAGTATTCCATTGAACCAAAATTATTTAATTCACTACCTTTTGATGGGCACACTCATTCTGTCCTGGTTTTTTGCTCGTATAACTAACACTGTAGCTTAATTCATTAGGGTTCTTTAAAGAAAGAGGATCAAAGGAAGACACACACACACACACACACACACACACTCACACATACACACCACATGCAAAAATTTATTATAAGGAATTAGCTCATGGGATGACAGAGGCTGAGAAGTCCCAAGATCTGCACTTGAGGGCCTAAGAATCAGCAGAGCCATTGGTGCAGGTTCCAGTCTAAATCTAAAAGTAGGAGAAGACTGATGTCCCAGCTTGAAGACCCTCAAGGCAGTGAGAGCAGATTCTCTCTTGCTTAGCCATCTGTTCTAGTCAGGCCTGCTAGGGATTGGATGAGGCCTGCCTACCTTGGGGAGGACAGTCTGCTTTACTCATTCTGCTAATTCAAATGTCCAGCTCATCCAGAAATACCCTCACATACACACCCAGAATAATGTTTAACCAAATATCTCGGTACCCTGGGGCCCTGTTAAGTTGATACATAAAATTAATCATCACAGTAGTGAATATCTTTATAGAGCTATATCCTTAAACTCTCCCATCTCCCTGTTATCTCTTTAGGATAAATTCCTGCATATGAATTTGCTTGGTCAAATGTATGTGTTTTCTAGGTGATGTTATTGCCCAGTTGCCCATCAGAAAGGAAACTTGTACTCACATAAAGTGGTGAGCGGCTTTTTCACTACCCTTACCAACATGGATAGTGTCAAAGCATCCTAATCTTTGCCAGTTTTATGGTTTGAATTTTTTTTCTGCATTTCAAGACTGAAGTTGAATATCATTTTGTAAGTTAATATCCGTGTGTGTGTGTGTGTATGTGTGTGTGTGTGTGTGTGTGTGTGTGTTCCTTCAATTAGACTATTTACTACATTCTTCTAATCTAGAATATCTTTCAGGAGATGTGTATTTGAGGAGAGGCTGAGTGTGAACCAGATAAATAAGTAATATAAAATATTAGGTGGCCAAAGTGATAAAGAGGAAAGGCTAAAGAGGAAAAGAGGAATATAAGTATTTATGTAAGATGGTCAGGAAGACCTCGTTGAAGAATCTGTTGGGTAAAGTTCTGAAGGAAGGGAGGAAGCAAACATGTGAATGTCTGGAGAAAGAGTATCAAGGTAGAGGAAACAGCAAGTGCAGAAGTCCTGAGGTGAGCCCACACTGGTATTTTGAAAGTTTGAAAGAACAGGAAGAACAGAGGCCATTGTGGTTAGAGTGGTGCAGACAATAGGAGACAAGGTCAGATAGGTCTAGAGTTTAGAGGAGAGATCTAGGCTAGAAAGTCAGTTGCTGGAATTATCAGCACTTGAAAGTAATTGAAGCCATGAGAGTGCATGAGACATCTAAAGAATGAGTATAGATAGACTGGAGGCCCAAGGACTGAGTCCTGGGATTGCCTAACATTATAGGTGGGTCGATGAGGAGGAGTAAGCAAGAGTATGAGAAGGAAGGGCCAGAAAGATAGGAAGAAAACTAGGTGAGTGAGTGAGTGAGTGAGTGTGTGTGTGTGTGTGTGTGTGTGTGTGTGTGTGTGTGTTTTCCTGGAAGCCAAGTAAAGTCAAAGAGAAAGGGTCCACCTCCTCAGATGTTGCTTAGGGGTCAAGTTAGTGGTGAACTGAGAAGTGATGTTGGGAGTTTAACACTGTGGAGATCACCAGTGACCCTGATAAGAGCACTTGTAGTGGAGTGACAGAGTGAAAACATGATTGGGGTGGATTCAAGGGAGAGGAGGAGAGAAATCTGAGCTGTAGGCATAGACAACTCCTTTAAGGAGTTTTCCTATCTAAGAACAAGATTTTTCTTCCTGTTTAGGTCATCTTTCACATATATTCCTCAGCAGTTTTTAGTTTTCTTCATATAGGGACTGTCCATTTCTTATTAAATTTATTCCTAGGTGTATTACAGTTTTTAAAAATTATTGAAGTATAATTAACATACAGTGTTATATTACTTTCAAGTGTACAACATAGTGATTCAGCAATTCTGTACATTACTTAGTGCTCTCCATGGTAAGTGTGGTCACCATCTGTCACCAACAACATTATTATAATATTGTTGACTATATTCCCTATGCTGTACTTTTCGTTTCTGTGACTTATTTCAAAGTGCAAGTTTGTATTTTTCTTTTTAAATGTTTATTTATTTTGACAGAGAGACAGACAGAGAGAGAGAGAGAGAGTGCATGAGCAGGGGAGGGGCAGAGAAAGAGAGAGGATTCCAAGCAGGCTCTGCGCACTCAGTGTGGAGCCCAACGTAGGGCTCAATCTCATGAACTGTGAGATCATGACCTGAGCCGAAATCAGGAGTTGGATGGCTTAACAGACTGAGCCACCCAGGTGCCCTTACAAGTTTGTATCTCTTAATTCTCTTTTGTCTATTACACCCATCCCCACACTCATCTCCCCCCTGACAACCATCAGTTTGTTCTCTATATTTAAGAGTGTTTTTTGTTTCTTTGTTCATCTGTTTTGTTTTTTAGATTCCATATATAAGTGAAGTCATATGTTATTTGTTTTTCTCTGACTTATTTCATTTAGCATAATACCCTCTATATCTGTCCATATTGTTGCAAATGGCAAGATCTTATTCTTGTTTATGGCTGAATAATATTCGATTGTGTGTGTGTGTGTGTGTGTGTGTGTGTGTGTGTGTGTGTCTATCTATCTATCTAACTGCCTACCAGATCTTTATCCATTCGTCTATCAGTGGGCACTTGGGTTGCTTCCGTACCTTGGCTATTGTAAATAATGCTGCAATAAACATAGGGGTGCATATATCTTTATTTGTATTGTACTTTTTAAAAGTTGTTATTGTGAATAGCATCAAACATTATATTTTCTAACAATAAAAAAGATTTTATTGTCAAGTAATCTCTATACCCAATGTGGGGCTCAAACTTATGACCCCAAGATCAAGAGTCACATGCTCTACTGACTGAGCCAGCCAGGCCCTCTGCCCCCATATTATTTTATTATTTTTTTAAGTTTCTTTGTTTATTTTAGAGAGAGACAGAGCACATAAGTGGGAAGGAGCAGAGAGAGAGAGGGAGAGAGAATCCCAACCAGGCTTCATGCCCAGTGCAGAGCCCAATATGGGGCTTGATCTCACAACTATGATATCATGACCTGAACTGAAATCAAGAGTCAGATTCCTTTTTTTTTTAAATTTTTAATGTTTTTATTTTATTTTTGAGAGAGAGAGAGACACAGTGAGAGTAGGGGAGGGGCAGAGAGAGATAGAGACAGAATCTGAAGCAGGCTCCAGGCTCTGAGCTGTCAGCGCAGAGCCCGACATGGGGCTTGAACTCACAGACTGCAAGATCATGACCTGAGTCGAAGTCAGACGCCCAACTGACTGAGCCACCAGGTGTCCCAAGAGTCAGATTCTTAACCAACTGAGCCACCCAGGTGCTCTCCCCACCCCCATATTATTTTGAAGTAAATCCTGGGCATTGAATTATTTTACCTGTAAATAATTCAGTATGTAGCTCTAAAAGGTAAAGACTTATTGAAAATAAGCACACTATTATCATATCTAAAAAATAACAGTTGTTTAATGCATCAAATATTATCAGTTTTCAGTTTTCAGATTGTCTAAAATATAAGATTTTTAAATGTTTGTTTTGAATAAGGATCCAAATAAAGTTCACATATGGGATTGGTCATTGTGATTCTTAGGACTGTTTTATTGTTACTTGCCTGTTATGTTCTCTCTCTCTGTGTCTCTTTCCTTGTGAACTATGTCTTGATGAAACCAGGTTCTTTGTTCTGTAGAGCTTTACACCATTTGGGTTTTTCTGGTTGTGTCTTTGTGGTGGCATTTAACATATTTTTTTGTGTCCCCAGTACTTGTAAATTGGCAGTTGTCTTTGAAAGTAGTCATATGTAAGTTCAATTTATTTTGACAAGACCACTTGATTTTCTTTTTCTCTTTCTTTCTTTCTTTCTTTCTTTCTTTCTTTCTTTCTTATTTAAATCCAAGTTAGTTAACATATAGCATAATAGTGATTTTGGGAATGGAATTTAGTGATTCATCACTTACATATAACACCCAGTGCTCATCCCAGCAAGTGCCCTCCTTAATGCCCATCACCCAACACCCCACCAGCAGCCCTTTGTTTGTTCTCTGTATTTAAGAGTTTCTTATGGTTTGTCTCCCTCTGTTTTTATCTTATTTTTCCTTCCCTTTCCCTGTGTTCATCTGTTTTGTTTCTTAAATTCCACATATGAGTGAAATCATCGGATATTTGTCTTTCTCTGATTGACTTATTTAGCTTAGCATAATACACTCTACTTCCATACACATTGTTGCAAATGGCAAGATGCCATTCTTTTTGATCACTGAGTAATATTCCATTGTGTGTGTATATATATTATAACATCTTCTTTATCCATTCATCAGTCAATGGACATTCAGGCTCTTTCCATACTTTGGCTATTGTCGATAGTGCTGCTAGTCATGTACCTCTTCAAATTAGCCTTTTTGTATCCTTTGGATAAATACCTAGTAACCCAACTGCTGGGTTGTAGAGTAGTTCTATTTTTAATTTTTTAAGGAACCTCCATACTGTTTTCCAGAGTGGCTGCACCAGTTTGCATTCCCACAGGCAGTACAAAAGTGTTCCCCTTTCTCTGCATCCTCGCCCACATCTGTTGTTTCCTGAGTTGTTAATTTTAGCCATTCTGACAGCTGTGAGGTGGTATCTCATTGTGGTTTTGATTTGTATTTCCCTGGTGATGAGTGATGTTGAGCATCTTTTCATGTGTCTGTTGGCCATCTGGATGTCTTTTTTGGGAAAGTGTCTATTCATGTCTTTTGCCCATTTCTTCACTGGATTACTTGTTTTTTGGGTGTTAAGTTTGATAAGTCCTTTATAGATTTTGGATACTAACCCTTTATCTGATATTGACAAGACCACTTTATAAGAGGTGGTGTGTTTTTTTATCAGAAGGAATGTACTGTTTGTTTGTTTTTTTCTCTTTTTTTCACAACTTTTGATGCTTTAAATCTAGATCTATTAATCCATTAGGTGTTGCTAAATGGATTTTTTTTAGTATGTATGTATGTATGTATGTATGTATTTATTTATTTATTTATTTATTTATTTAAGTCATATCTGTAGCCAACATGGGGCTTGAACTCACAACTCTGAGATCAAGGGTCACACGCTCCACCAACTAAGCCAGCCAGGCACCCTGCTAAATGGATATTCTGATTACATCATTTCTTTATTTATTAGCTGAAGTATAAAGAGAAATTCTACCTCATTTACTGTTTGGCTACTAGGGGTGCAGTTTGTAATAAAACAGGCAGGATAAACCTTAATTCTTTTATCAGTTAGTTTTTTTAATGTTTATTTATTTTGAGAGAGAGAGAGAGAGAGAGAGAGAGAGAGTAGGGGAGGGGCAGAGAGAGGAGAGAGAGAATCCCAAGCAGGCTCCATACTGTTAGTGCAGAGCCTCATGTGGGGCTTGAGCTCATGAACCATGAGATCGTGACCTGAGCCTAAATCAAGAGTTGGACGCCTAACCAACTGAGCCACCCAGGAACCCCTATCAATTAGTTTTTATAGAACCTTTCTTACAGTAAAACTATTCCAAGAGAGTCTATTGCCAGAGCACAGAGTCTGTTGGAATATCTTCTTGAAATACCTTCCCTTCAAGTAAACGTATAGAGATTTTCACAAGGTCTTATAGATGATGGATTAGTTAAGAGGTCAGGTGGTTCCACCTCCTGTTCCTTCTAAATGAGGAATAACTCTCCTTCCCCCAGCTCTTCCTTCCTCCTTTATATCTCCACATACATAAATGTAAATGCATCTCTGTGTATGCACAGACTTATTCTCTAGAGTTCCAGAACAGCCCCATACCGTCAAAGTCTAAGTGTGATTCTGCCCAGAGCTAGTGAATTCACTGCAGGTGCCTGAGGGTGGAGGAACCTGCAGAGGAACAGGAGGCGGTGGTTACTGGAGTCACTGCACTTCCCAGGTCTTCCCTTGTCTTTGGCAGTAGTTCTGCTTCATTGCATACCTGTTAAAAACTTGCTGGGACCTTTACTTTTGGCTCCTCTTAGGACCGCTGTGCTGGGAGTATGAATGTGTCGCCTGTGGATTCTTCCAGAAAACCTTGGAGTGAGGGTGTTGATTGGCACCTGGCTGTAGGTTATAAAGAGGGGGACCTTATCGCTGCTAACATCTCAGCATCTCACCTGGTCTCCTTGTTTTGTACCTCTTTGGCGGTGAGTGGCTTTCTCTGCAGGCCAAGGCGAATCATGTTGTTTCAGGCCGTCTGCCCCACAGTCTCCCTCTGAATAGCAGAGGAAATCATTCAGTCCCTGCCCCCATGTCTGCAGATTGCTCAGCCCAACTTGCTGTGTCATGTCTTATCCTCATAAGAAGGTTCTCGTGCCCCCGGTACCTGAGCTCACATCTGGTGAGGAAAAGCCCCAGAGGAAGAGAGGCCACTGCCTGCTGTCTGACCTCTCATCCGTCCTCATAGTCACTGAGCTTGCTCTGTGTTGTCATTCTGTACTGCTTGTACTTTCTTTGTATTTAATAGAGTTTCTTTTTTTTTTTTAATTTTTATTAAAAAAATTTTTTTTAACATTTATTCATTTTTGAGAGACAGAGTGTGAGTGGGGGGGAGGGGTAGAGAGAGAGGGGGAGACACAGAATCTGAAGCAGGCTCTAGGCTCTGAGCTGTCAGCACAGAGCCCAATGCGGGGCTTGAACTCACAAACCGTGAGATCATGACCTGAGCTGAAATTAGACGCTTAACCGACTGGGCCACCCACACGCCCCTAATAGAGTTAATTTAAATCAGACATTATTAGATTTTTTTTTTCCTAACCTGGCATCCTAAATTTCAAATTGAGGCACACTGTAAGTTTTTCCTCCCTTGCCTGTGTCTTTTACCTTAATGTAAGCACTGCTGTAGGGCTAGAAAATTTATTAAAAACATATGTTTATTACATCATTGAAAACATTTTACCTTAAAGATGTTACCTCTTGTTTTTTCTTTCCTTTTTAAATCTTATCTTTTTTAAAAAAGAAGTCTATTTATTTATTTTGAGAGAGAGAGAGAGAATGAGCAGGGGAGGGGCAGAGTGAGGGAGAGAA
This sequence comes from Panthera leo, assembly GCF_018350215.1. NCBI lineage: Eukaryota > Metazoa > Chordata > Mammalia > Carnivora > Felidae > Panthera > Panthera leo. The sequence goes on from NC_056683.1 coordinate 79,668,133, forward strand.
AGAATCCCAAGCAGGCTCCATGCTGTCAGCGCAGAGCCTGATATGGGGCTCAATCTAATGAATGGTGAGATCATGACCTGAGCTGAATTCAAGAGTTGGCATTTAACTAACTGAACCACCCAGGCGCCCCTAAATCTCATTTTTATTCTATTTATTTATTTATTTATTTATTTATTTATTTATTTATTTTACATTTTTTTTCAAGCAATCTCTACACCCAGTGTGGGACTCGAACTCACAACCCTGGGATCAAGAGTCACATGCTCCACCTAGTGAGCAAGCCAGCTGCCCCAATCTCATCTTTATTCTTATCCTTCAAGGGTTGACTAACTTTAAATCCCACCAGAAAATTTCTGTGTACCAAATGTATAACCAGTACTAATGTTATTTTTTTAAAAATTTTTTCAATGTTTATTTATTTTTGAAGGAGAGAGAGACAGAGTGTGAAGGGGGTGGGGGCAGTGCAGAGAGACAGAGGGAGACACAGAATCTGAAGCAGGCTCCAGGCTCTGAGCTGTCAGCACAGAGCCCGAGGCAGGGCTCGAACCCCCAAACCGTGAGATCATGACCTGAGCTGAAGTCGGATGCTCAACCGACTGAGCCACCCAGGCCCCCCAGTACTAATGTTATTTTGAAAGTAACATCTAACTAACATCACCAATGCGAGTGGTCTTTAAAAATTTTGTGTCCCAGTCAATGGTTAGTGCAAACAATAGTGAGACTCAAGGCATAACACCCGCTAACTTCTTTTTTTTTTTTCCAATATATGAAATTTATTGTCAAATTGGTTTCCATACAACACCCAGTGCTCATCCCAAAAGGTGCCCTCCTCAATACCCATCACCCACCCTCTCCTCCCTCCCACCCCCCATCAACCCTCAGTTTGTTCTCAGTTTTTAAGAGTCTCTTATGCTTTGGCTCTCTCCTACTCTAACCTCTTTTTTTTTTTTTTTTCCTTCCCCTCCTCCATGGGTTTCTGTTAAGTTTCTCAGGATCCACATAAGAGTGAAACCATATGGTATCTGTCTTTCTCTGTATGGCTTGTTTCACTTAGCATCACACTCTCCACTTCCATCCACGTTGCTACAAAGGGCCATATTTCGTTCTTTCTCATTGCCATGTAGTACTCCATTGTGTATATAAACCACAATTTCTTTATCCATTCATCAGTTGATGGACATTCAGGCTCTTTCCATAATTTGGCTATTGTTGAACGTGCTGCTATAAACATTGGGGTACAAGTGCCCCTATGCATCAGCACTCCTGTATCCCTTGGGTAAATTCCTAGCAGTGCTATTACTGCTAGAGTAGGTCTATTTTTAATTTTCTGAGGAACCTCCACACTGCTTTCCAGAGCGGCTGCACCAACTTGCATTCCCACCAACAGTGCAAGAGGGTTCCCGTTTCTCCACATCCTCTCCAGCATCTATAGTCTCCTGATTTGTTCATTTTGGCCACTCTAACTGGCGTGAGGTGATATCTGAGTGTGGTTTTGATTTGTATTTCCCTGATAAGGAGCGACGTTGAACATCTTTTCATGTGCCTGTTGGCCATCCGGATGTCTTCTTTAGAGAAGTGTCCATTCATGTTTTCTGCCCATTTCTTCACTGGGTTGTTTTTCGGGTGTGGAGTTTGGTGAGCTTTTTATAGATTTTGGATACTAGCCCTTTGTCTGATATGTCATTTGCAAATATCTTTTCCCATTCCGTTGGTTGCCTTTTAGTTTTGTTGGTTGTTTCCTTTGCTGTAACACCTGCTAACTTCTAAAGCTGCTGATGCAGGGATGGCAGGAGGTTTCAGACCTTGCCAGGTAGGCTGCACTGTGCTACTGCACAGCCAACCTAACTTCCTTTTCTCTTTTTTCTTCACATCCCTAAAGCTGTCATTAACTTGATGTACAGAAAAAAAAATGTTCATAATGTACTGTGGTCCGCAAATAGATATCATCAGAGTTCATGAAGATATTTTCATCGGGAGGAACTCAAATATTGATAATTTATAGAATTTCTTCTCTTCTTTGTTAATCTGAAAAATTGCCCACCACATTGTTACAATGAATATAGTCTAGAAACAAACGGAGTGTTTTGTTTCATTCATCTCATTTTGGCTTGAAATTATTTGTGCTTTTAATCTGGCTCCTTTGCAGCCTACACTGCGGAGATCTGATTTAACTGTATTCTTGACCTGATCAGAATTTTTGTACTTTGAGTCAACCATAAAGAGAGTTGACGTAAAGGGGGAAATTTGTCTAGTTTATAAATTGTCAGAAAGCGACAATCCTAACACTGTGTATGTAAATATGAGTAGATGCATGGAAACACAACTTATTTAGGGAACAAATCCTAGGAGCCTGAATTTAAGATCTGGACATTTCCTGTTTAAACAAGAAAAAAGGAAAAGATGAGAGCACATATGGCTCTCATTCCATGACTGTTTTCATACTAAGAGTTGCTGTACTCTAAATTCTGTTTGTGAAGCTGGGAGCTAAAAAGAAAGCAATCTCAAACACACTTATTTCCGTTCAGTTAGCATCTGTACTGGCATGCATATGATTGGAATGTGGAGAGTCGAATCAGCACCCTTGTTTCTGGTCAGTTGCCAGAAATAAATACATCAAAGGAAAGAGACAAACTGGGCAGCAAATCAAAGCTGCATGGGTTTTTCATTTAGTAGTTATTCTAGGTGTCTCTGCTTCTTTTTCAAATGAAATTGTTCCTCCCCCAGTGCCCTCTATAAAAGAGCCCCCTCCCCAGGTAGACTAGTTGTTTGTTCTTGTTACCTTTACATCTGTACACGTGTACAATTGTTTTTGTAGGACAGATTTCTAGATGTGGAAATGCTCAAAGGGAGAGAACGTTTTTAGGCTTAGCAGATGCTGCCAAATTGTCCTCTAGAAACAAGGTACCCATGTGCAAGTGAAACCGACCACCGGTAATGGGTACTGAGGGGTTGTGTGTGGGGAACCGGGAAAGTCTGAGTCTTTGCCAGCCATTTTCTAGTCCAGAAGTTGATTCTTGGAATGGTTATAAGATGTTTAAAATTTATCTTATCTTATCTTATCTCATCTCATCTCATCTTTGAGACAGCACAAGTTGGAGAGGGGCAGAGAGAAGGGGACAGAGGAAGAGGATCTGAAGCAGGCTCTGTGCTAACAGCAGCAAGCCCTACGTGGGGCTTGAACTCATGAACTGTGAGATCAGGATCTGAGCCAAAGTCAGACGCTCAACCGACTAAACTACCCAGGCACCCCAAGTTATAAGATGTTTTAGACAGTGTTAAACAGTATACAAATATTCTTAGAAAATAATATTTTCATACTTTAAAAATGAAAATATAATTGTATTAAAGAATCTTAAAATAATGCATAATCCAAGTCTTAAGAGGTTTTCACTTTTGCAAATTACCATCTATATGTATATATTTTACCAGTGATAGTTGGTGTATATATGTTTTCATATTTTACTTTTTTCCCTGAAGTGTCTCATAAGCTGTTTTCTGTTTGTGCGTATTTTTCATGACGGTCACTTAAAAGCTGCATAATGCTGCATTATGTTACTATATCAATAACTTGCTAATTCTATCCTTAATATTGAATGTTTAGTATACAACCAAATACTTAAAATGCATGTTCTTAACTAATAAGATTTATTGGTTTGTTCTGGTTATAAGAGTAATATAGTTCATTATAAAAAAAAAATTAGGAAGGGTGCTTGGGTGGCCCAGTTAGTTAAGTGTCCGACTTTGGTCATGAGTTTGAGCCCTGCATCAGGCTGTCTGCTGTCAGAACAGAGCCTACGTCAGAAACTCTGTCCCCCTCTCTCTCTGTCCCTACCCCACTCGTGCACATGCACTCTCTCTCTCTCTTTCTCAAAAATAAACATTTAAAAACGAAACAAAAAATTGTTTTGATAGGAAGACACACACAGAACTCTTTCTATAACCTCTGTTAATGAACTCTGTGAGCATTATATATTTCCTTCCTGCCTTTTCTTAATGTTTCATTTCTTTGTTGTACAGTTTATAGCTATACTATTTGTATAAAACATATTCATTTTCCTTTGTTTCTAAGTCCTTTTAAGAGAGCATAATAAAAAAAATTTTCCTTTTTTTATAAAAAGTGAAAGGTGGTTTTTTTTTTTTTTTTCTCATCTGTAAAAGTAATTTGAAACTGTTACAGGAAATTGGGAAATAATCCCAAACATCCAAATCCTATTACTCAGCAACAAACACCTTCAACAGTTTGGTTTATTACCTTGACATTAAAAAAAAAAAATACTTGAGATATTATACCATTAATGGTTCTTAGTGGTCATGGACCCTTTGAAAAAACTTTAAAAATCCAAATTAATAACTCACATTGTGTACATAAATATACTTAACTCTTTTTTTCTTACTAACCATTGTAAAATAAGTATTTGTGTATCATTGTCGATTCTCATGAATCTCTAAATTTGCTGATTGGTATGGGTTGAATTGTGTTTCCCTCAAAATTCATATGTGGAAGTCCTAACTCTCATCACCCTACATTGTGACCTTATTTGCTGATAAGGTCTCTACAGAGGTAATCAAGTTAAAGTGAAGGCACTAGGGTGGATCCTAATCCACATGACAGGTATCTTTATAAAGAGAGGAAATTTGGAGACATACATGCACACAGGGAAGATGCTGTGCAGAGACATAGAGAAGATGGCCATCCATAAGCCAAGGAGAGAGGCCTGTGAGGAGCCCTTCCCGTATCACTCTCAGAAGGAACTGATCCTGCTGGGATTTTAATTTCACAGTTCTAGCCTCAGAACTGTGAGACAGTAAATTTCTGCTTTTAGAGCCATCCACTTTGTGGTGCTTGGTTACAGCAGCCCTAACAAACCAGTACACGGATTTTATCATCTTACGTGATATAGACATTTGGATAAATAATTACTTTGTGTGGGGCACTGTGATAGATGTTGGGAATACCAAGTCAGCGAAGTCAAGTTCCCTGTCCTTAAGGTGCTGAGATTGGCACGTAACGTATAGAACCCTGGGGTCATGCTATGATGGGCAATGCGTATTAAGTGAAATTTATTAACAAATCAATTCTAGGAGCCCAGAGCCAGGCCAGAGTGAGGCCCCACTTGCCAGAAGTACCACGTGAGCTTAGTTTTGAAGAACCAATAGGAGCCTACTTAACTATTCTATTGTTGATTGAACATTAGGGTGTTTTCAATTTCCTGTGTTTTTGGATTATTTCTTTAGGGTAGATTACCAATAATGCATTACTGAGATAAGGATACTAACCTTGAAACAACATTTTTAGGGCAATGTAATATTCCACCAGATGGAGGATTCGTGGTTTATTGAATCATGCTCTTTTACTGTATAAAAGTTCCCCTGATGTCTGTTTCCAATGTTTTTTGTTGTTATAAATAATCGTGTAATGTATATCTTTTTTTACATATAGGTGTTTCTTTTTCTTTTTTCTTCTTCTTCTTTTTTTTTTAGAGAGAGCATGAGTGAGTGAGGGGCAGAGAGAGAGGGAGAGAGAATTCAGAGCCCAAAGCAGGGCTCGAGCTCACATGTAGTGGGCTGGAACTCACGAACTGTGAGATCATGACCTGAGCCTAAGTCAGACACCTAACTGACTGAGCCACCCAGGGCACTCCTGCCTGAAGCCTACTTAAAATAAATAAATAAATGAAAGCAACCATGGTCTGCAATTTAGGGTATTTCACCAAATTTTTTTCCTAGCATGGAAAAAATATTATGATACTTAACTTCACTAACAATGAATGAAATACAGAGTTTTAACAAGAATCCAATTCTCTCTCCCCTCCATCAAGTTCTCAAAGATAAAACAGGTAGGAAAATGGGCACTTCCATATGATGTTGGTGGGGGTATAAATTGGAACAATCTATTTGGAGGGTAATTTGTCAGTAATTACCAAAATTGTGAATATATATATATATATACATATATATATATATATATATGTATATATATATATATATCCATCCATCCATACCTTATGCATTTCCTCTGCTAACTTTAGGAAAATAAGAGTGTCGATAACTTCTATAAACAATGTCATTTGGTATTGTGGTGGTGTTGGTGGCAGTGGTGAGGGTGTCTTTTCCTATGTGAGGAGGCTTGATAAAGTCACATCCAAGTCAGCTTTGTACCCAGAACGGTGCCAAGGGGGCAGTGTGGGTCAAAGCAGTTCTTAATGATTCTCCACAACAAAGGCAGAAAGGTCCACTTCCCAGGGAAGGAAGGGCTTTTACCTTTCCGTTTGTAAGCTGGAAACAGTCAGGGGGCCACGCAGGCCCTTGCAGACACATTTGGAAGGCACTCCCTAGGAACTCCCTCCTTTTCTCTGCTTTTAAAGTCCTAGACCAGCAGTGAGATTCTGCCCTATGAAATATTCATAAAATTCAATTGACCGTAAAACCTTTTCTAAATGTAAGTGCTGTAAGTGATCCAAATTATATTAGCAGCTTTTTGAGAAGTGGAGAGAGAAAGGAAAAGGAATTTAAGGGAATGGGATCCAGGGAGCCAACCTTGGCATTTTCAAACCACAATAAATGGGTCAATGATCTGCATTTTGTAATTTCAGAAATGACTAATGCTTGGACTGTTTTTGAGCATTATCAGAGCGGCCCATCCCAATATAAATCAGTCTTTCTACATTACACAGATTTTGTTGCCCCTTTTAAAAATCCATATTTTTATTTCATAGTCATTTTTGTTTCCAGCTCTAAAAATCTTGAGAATCTGTACTCAAGGTGATCTTCTCACATTAGATGCTAAGGAAGTCATGGAAGCTGGTCGGCCTCCGGGTGAGAATGGGAGTCCCCACACATGGCCCTGCAGGAAAGTTCCCTTACCACTGACCCCTTGGGGCCAGAGATTTTCATTGTTAGAAAACTCTCCTGTGCTTATGCAGATGCTGTCTCCATCCAACCATCAATCCTTTGTTCTGCTGTCTGGAGCCCCCAGAATAAATCTACTCTTGGTACCTTCCTTGTGTGGAGGATGGCTGTTCTCCGCCCCCTCCCTGTCCAAATCATTTCTTTCTCATAGGACAGGATTCCTAGAATTTTTGCTCTCTTGGTTACCCAATCTTCTCTGTAGAATAGTATGCAGGACACCTATTCTCCTTCATCCATCTATGTTTATAATACTGCCTTTCTGGTAATGAATCCTACAAGTAAGTTTGTTTGGTTGGTTGGTTTTGGCATCCACATCACACCATTGTCTCATATCGACTTGTAAACAAACTAAAACCCCAGAGCAGTTACTCTTTGAGCTTAAATGAAAGATGTAGCGTCTATTTCTCTGAAATCTTTTTTCCTTTCGGCTCATTTTTCTCAACCCAGACTGCTTTTGGAATTCTGATTCTGTCATCTTATCTGAAGCATTCATCTCTCCCAGCATGGTGTCAGTCGGACCATTTGAAAAGCCTGCCTGCCCATTGCTGATGTATTTACCTAGGCTCAGGGCTTGAAGAGGGTGACAAATCCCTCATAATGAGTTTGCCAGATGCCTGCTGGCAGCCGATTCAAGGCCCCGTGGAGAAGAGAGAAGGACAAAACTCAGAGCCTTGCTGTCCAAAGGGGCCCTGGCCACCGGAGTTGGAGGAACTTTGGTTTGATCATTGACATGTAAATTGTTGAGGGGCCCCAGGGCTGATCCTCAGCAGACCTTCCCACAAGCTCTCCAACCACACAAAGCCCCAGCCCCGGAAGGGCTGCAGGGAGGCTCCTGAGCATCCTGGCTGCAGAGGTAAGCCCCCAGATTAGCTGTGTTATAAAACTGTTCCATTTGGGGCAGTGATCGTGGGCTGGAAAGTTCTCCCAGCCACATGCAGTGGGAGTGGTCTCTTTGGACCTCACTCTGTCCTCGATGTAAACATAGGCCCTATAAAGGTTTTTGAAATGAAAAAGAATACTGAAAAGAAACAATCACATTTGCCCATATGTATGTGCATATACAAGAACTTTTTGAATTTTACCTGAAATTTCTGTAGGATAATTTTATTTTTCTCATTGTGTTTTCTGGAGGCCAGTTCTCTCTCCCTTTTTCTCTCCTTCTCTGTCTCTAAACTTAATTACCTTCCCTCCCCGCTCCCCTTTCCTTGTAGTGACGGTAAATTGTGTAACTCATAAAGGAAATATTGCTATGTGCTCTATATAAGTTAGAGAAACAAGGGGAAAGTCACATACCATTAGAAGAATCACATGAATGAACCACTGCTAAAAAAATGGGGATATGCTGATTTTTTTCCCCTCTGAAACTTCAGTGGACATATTTATGTAGTGCTAATGTCCTAAATGTAACAAAGTGACTTATAAAATTTTTGGTGCTCTTATCATGTAAGAAGGTATATGTCATGCTTTGGACTGATTTTGTTACAGATCCTTTAAGAACTAGCAAGGAATTATTTAAAATATAAGTTTAGATTTTACATTTGGAATGAGTGCTCGATTGAGTTAGAGAAGAATCTTAATTTTAAAAAGTCTTGAAATAAAGAGTTTTATTTTGTAAAATAAATATCCCACATAGGACCCACTTTTCTGACTGCTTGCAGAGATGATGCTTTTAGGAAAATACTTTCTTAATAAAATGCAAATATTTCCAGACCCTGTCCCCCTACCTCTCTGCCCCTTCTCCTTCTCTCTTGCTTTCTCTCTCTCTGTCTCATAGATACTCATCTTTGTAGTATGACTTCAGTACACAATGCATCCTGAAGCCTTGGTTGGTGGTTGTTAGTTCAGATACTTTTTTGCTCTTTTTAAAAGTAATTATAGTAATAGAATTATGCTTTTATATTAGAATATCCATAATGAAATTGAAAAAAAAGCTCATTTAATCAGTCTTAGATGCATAAATCCTCTCATTATAAAGTCTATCTAAAAATTTTTAAAAAATATTTATTTATTCTTTGAGACAGAGAGAGAGAGAGAGAGAGAGTATGAACAGGCAAGGGGCAGAGAGAGGGAGAATCTGAAGAGAATCAGAATCTGAAGCAGGCTCCACTCTCTGAGCTGTCAGCATAGAGCCTGACGCGGAGCTCAAACTCACGAACCACGAGATCATGACCTGAGCTGAAGTCGGGTGCCTAACCAACTGAGCCACTCAGGAGCCCCAAGTATAAAGTCTATTTTTAAGTGTCTTATGCTCTAATGAACATAAGAGAGTTTGGTACAGTGGAAAGAACAGAAAACTAAGTGTTGTGAGATACAGGATCTGTGTCTAGCTACCCAAGTGGCGGTGGGCAAATGACTGACTTCTCTGGACCTCAGTGATGGACTAAATCAATGGTTCTCAAGCAGGGGTGGTTCTGTCCTTTAAAGGACACTTGGAAACGTGTGTGGGGGGAACCATTTTTAATTGTCACAGTGTATGGGGACACTAATGGTTGAGAACCCCAGAAATTAGAAATCTTGAAATGCTACTTAGCCCAGTGAAGAAGTGTCCCACTCCAAATGCCGATGGCACACCAACCGAGAAACGTTCGAGGGGATGATCACTACGATTCCTTCAGCTCTATTTCTTTCAAGTTTGTAAGCAGAGCATTGAAAACATCAGAAGTGTTACTGAACTATTACACTTAGTGTCTGTATCTCACATTTAGCATTAAGCACTGTGTTGTTGGAAGTGAAGTCAGACCCAGTAATGCTGGGGTAAGGCACTCCTGCCATGGCAACTGGGATTCAGAGCTTTATTGCTGGGGTCAAGTCCCTGCTCTAAGCACAGGAAAAAAAATACTGATACTGTTCAAAAACAGGTGCAGAGCCAGGCCTGGCTTTTTGGTTGGCTTTGGATTTTCCTTTACATCCTTTTTTCCTCAGAGTGTTGAAGTGGGTTTATTGTGGCCACAGGCCTGGCATCTAGGGCCTGGACTCTTCCGCTGAGAGGAAGGCAGCTGTCTCATCGCACTGCCCTGCTGCAGGGCACCGTCTGTTGGGAAGGGGTCATTGTGGAGGCAGGTGGTGCCCTGAAAATCTGCCTGCCAGTGGTCAGAGGTCAGACCAGGGGCCTTGATGAGGCAGAAGGGATTTGGGCTGGAATAAAAATTCCTGGATTTCTGAATTCTTAGATTGTTTGGTGTGATTAAATTACTTTTTATTTGCCATTGAAGTGTTATTAAATCAAAGTCTCACATAAAAACTTCTCTTAGGATTGTCTTTTTTGTAAAAGGCAATAGAGATGTGAGTTACAAATCCTCACCAGAAACTTGCTATGATGTTGCACATATATCCAACTCTCAATAACTAAACTGTAAGATTACCTGGAACATATTTTTAAATTGATGTGTTGTTTGTAATTACACAAATAATGTATTTAACTAAAAAAATCAAATAAATAACCAAAAAACCCAGTAAATACTATATATGTGTATGTGTGTATATATATATATATATATATATATATATATATATATTCTCTACTATATAATAATTATTATATATGTGTGTGTGTATATATATATGTATGTGTGTGTGTGTGTATATATATATATATATATATATATATATATTTATTTATATATATTCCAGTATATATACCATGCCAGTCTTACAAATTTGACAGAAATGGAGTTCTAGTATGTTATATTTTGTTTTGTTTTTTAAATTAACTAGGCTCTACGCCTAATGTGGGTCTTGAACCCATAACCCTGAGATCAAGAGTTGCATGCTCTACCAACTGAGCCAGCCAGGCACCCCAGTATGTGATGATTTGTATAACCTGCTTTGTGCATGTCACATTATCTCATGAGCACATTTCTCTAACATAGATACTACATAATTTTACATGACTGCTGGTGATCCATTGGGAGAATGGAATCAAAGAGCACATACTTTAGAGTCAGACTCTGGCTTCCTCCGTCAGCCCTGCCTCTTATTAGCTGGACGGTTCACTTCTTTCTGCTTTGGTTTACTCTTCTGTAAAATGGGGAGAATAATATTACCGACTACATTAGAATGTTTTGAGACTTAAATGGGATAATAGATGTTGAGTGATTAGAAAAGACTCTTGTATAAAGTAAGCACTCAATATCTGAGAGGTACCATCATGTTTTCAGCACTGGCATCATTATATGACCATACCATCTCTGCTAACCAATCCCCTGGTATTTGACATTCTTGCAACTGAATCTTTTTTGACATCCAGAGTTATTACTTTCATAGCAGTTCCTCAAAGTGGAATTTCTAGGCCAAAGAGCAAACAACAGTTTGAGGCTTTGGATACATACTGCTGAATTGCCTCCCAGGAAAATTGTCTCAATATTCACTCCTAACAACTTTCCTCTGCTGAAGCAAAAAATTTAGCTTGGCTTCCTTCTAATAGCCTGTGTGTTCTGGGACCCCCACCCCTTCCAATAATTGGGAATATAAACTAATTTAATATTGCTCTAGGGCAAGCATAATTAGGGAAATGAATCAGCCACAAGACAAAGTCAATAAAATATTCCATAGTCAAATAAAAAAACAAGGTATATCACCTGCCAGTTGGTATTTTCTGTGCTATAACTTCTTTGTAGATCAAGAATTATTTGTGTGTGAGAGGATGTGAGTGTGTAACCCGCAAGTGGTCTTCACACACTCTTCCCCCAACCCAATTTAACTTGTAGACATACTGGAAGGAAAAAAAAAATGTAGGAAATGTGACCAAAGTTGGACATTTAACTAACTGGGCCATCAAGGCACCCTTTCCTAATTTTTTTTTTTATAATGAACTATATTACTCTTATAACCAGAACAAACCAATAAATCTTATTAGTTAAGAACATGCATTTTAAGTATTTGGTTGTATATTAAACATTCAATATTAAGGATAGAATTAGCAACTTATTGATATAGTAACATAATGCAGCATTATGCAGCTTTTAAGTGACCATCACGAAAAATATATAGTTTATAAAACACTGTCAACTCTTCATTCTGTGGTACGTAAACGTTACTTATTTCATTGTGCAGTTTTTACTTTTACCATGAAGAAGTTGTTGCAGGTTGGTATATACAGAGATGGGATCCATAGTGTACTCGTGTCCTCTTTGCTACTTGACTTTGTAGTGAGTGCTGTGGCCCAGGGTCCTTGTTCAGCAGGCCTGTGCTACCAGTTGCTGGGTGATGACTCAGTTCTTCCACACATCATTTCTGTCTGGATAACTGAGACCCCGTGTACGGCACGCCATAGCCTTGTTGTGTATCCAGCATGGTGTTGCTAGATGAAGCTTCTCAGCTATCCACCCACTTGCCTTTGATTTCAAACACAAGTGCAAACATGAACATTTAAACCACATGACTGAACGTAATTATGCGGGAGACATCCAGATGATTCCAAATATGTTCAGTTTAGATTCTCATTAAGAACACAAAATTCTCATTGAAAATTCTCAAGTTTCTGAAAATCCTTCTTAGAACCTCAGAACTATGCTTGGGAAAGGCTGGCCAAGGTACTTTTGATAATTATTTGTGTTCTAAAAAGAAATGTTGCTTATATTTTTATTATTTTTTTCGATTGAATACTTGATTCATTTTTGCTCAAGAATAGTGACTTTCCAACCTTGGACTATGACCCACTGTAAGAAATGCATTTTACATAGTAACCTAGTATGTACACATACAAGTATAAATACACACACAAGTAAGAAAATTGTTTCCTAAAATATATGCAGATTTTGATTTTTTCTGTTCTATTTCTTTTTCTTTTAATGCTTATTTATTTTTGAGAGAGAGAAGGAGAGAGTGCATGCGTGTAAACAGGGCAGGGCAGAGGGAGGGGACAGAGGATCCTAAGCAGGCTCTGTGCTGACAGTGCAGACCCAATGTGGGGTTCAAACTCATGAACTGTGAGATCATGACCTGAGTTAGAGTCAGACGCTTAGCCGACTGAGCCACCCAGGTACCCCTTTTCTGTTCTGTTTCATTCTTTAAAATGCTGCTTGTTGTCCACTAACTTATTTTCATGACCCATAAATAGGCCATGACCCACCCATACTTTGGAAACTGTGTTCCTGAGGTGGTTTGTTGAGCATGATCTGACTGGTAACCTTGGTGGGGACTTAACAGCCCTTTCATGGTGGAAAGCACATTGCCTTCCTCTTAGTGCTGGGTCCAGGGCAGGCTTTCCATGCCTGGAGCATCACCTCTGGAACGGTCTCCGTGCCATGGAGCCTGGCAGGAGATGGAGGCAGAGTGCCTTGTGTTGGTCGCCTGGTCACTTAAACAGCTCTGCTTTTGCGGACTTTCATCCTTCTCTGGACTGGCTGCTGCAGCTGGCAGCTCAGCCTGAGAGGGAAGGTTCAAACAAAGACAATAATTCAATTTGAGTGTCCCTGAATCATGTCTTTGTCTCTGCTCTTGACAGAACAGAAGGAAGTTGTTCATTATTAAGGATGCCAGCTGCCCATGGATTGATCTATCTGTGGCCAGTGCTGGCTCACTTTCAAGTACATAGAGAGGTGCCTCCCTAGGTGGTGCATTCTGAAGGGGTCCAGAAAAGATTTTCTTTAAAATGTCTACTGATCCCTGGGTGCCTAAAATGTTATAATTAAGAGTTCATTCTCTTAAATTTTATAAGTTTTTTGGTTTCCCAGAATTCCAGATCGATATAAGAGTGCCTGATTATTCTAGGGGCGACTGGGTGGTGCAGTGTGTTAAGCATCCAGTTCTTGGTTTCAGCTCAGTCATGATCTCACGGTTCGTGAGTTCGAGCCCCACGTTGGGCTCTGTGCTGATGGTGGGGAGCCTGCTTGGGATTCTCACTCTCCCTTTCTCTCTGCCTCTCCCCTGCTTGTGCTGGCTCTGTCTCTCAAAATAAGTAAACTTAAAAAAATTAAAAATAAAAAGAATACCTTAAGATTGTATCAGATAACATTTAATGGGGATTTGGAAAGCTGCTGAGAGCCAGGGGTGGGGGTGTAGGAGGGGGTATGGGGGGCTTAGAGGACTGTCAACAGGAACTGAGAAGGCTGCAGGCTTGGGGAAGTTTCTGTGTCTAATGGTAACTTGAAGGTCATTTGAAGTTGCTGAGCTCTTTGAATGTTTTTATGAAAATGTTGTGAAGACCTGGTGGCTTGGGGTGGACTTGAGTAGGGCTTAGGGTTGAGGGTACTGATAGCCACCAAAGGTGGCCAGAACCCTTACAGCCACTTGCTACTCAGGGGTTTCATGGCCAGTATCATGCAGGGGTTTGTGGTTTTGTTTAACACATTTATTCCCTGCAAACAACATGACCAAAGTATACTACCCAAAGCTCACATCTTATTTTGTCTGGTCCTTTCTAAGCACCTTGCATTTATGTAGGCATTTTTTCTGAATCTTGGCTTTCCAAGTGCTCAGATCACCATAATTCTATTGCACACCGGTTTGTTTTTCCAGTTGTTGGTTATCATAGAATTTAGGACTGAAAAAGACCCTGGTGATCACCTGGGTCAGTGTTTTTCAAGCTGTTGTTATCTGCCCATTACTGGGTCATTAAAACAGCTTCATGGGTGTTACTGATAGAGACTGTTGGTGGTGGAATGGGTGAGAACCCCAGAAATATTTATCTTCCCTACCAGGCATGGTGTGTCCCAGATATGCATCACCTCCTGGTGAGTAGCGATATTCATGTGGTTCAGATATAGTCATTTTTATTTGACATTTCAGCACCTATTATTTACAGGTACTGTAGTCAGGGGCAGGGATCCAAAGGTGAGTAAGCCATGGGCCCTGCCCTCGAGATGCTCAGGTGAGAGTCGGGGAGATAGGCACAGAGGTTAGTGTGACAGTGTGGTGGTTGCAGTGAGGAAGATATGTACTTACCTCTTTCCTACCCGGTGAGGTTCACTTTGGAGAAACAGTGGGCCGGCTGATCCCTCTGGACCCAGCACAGCTAAGAAGCTGTAGGTGGTGTCTAAGAGAACAGAAAACCATCTTCTGTGGTCGGAAAATATGACCAGAGAGGGCTTCCAGTGAGAGGTCACAGCTCAGCTTGGCCTGTGTTGTAGTGGGTTGAAAATTTAATCCATGTCCTAATCCCTGGAACCTGGGAATGTTTCATTATTTGGAAAAATGGTTTATTCAGATGTGATTAAGGGAAAGATTCTGGGATGGGATCATCCTGGATTAACTGGGTGAGCCCTAAATTCGATGGCAAGCATGCTTTTAAGCGTGAGGCAGGGGGAGATTTGATGGAGACAGAAGGAGAGGAGACCATGTGACCAGGGAAGCAGAGATTGGGGTTATGAGGTTGCAAGTCAAGGAATGCCAAATGCTGTGGCCACCAGAAACTGTCAGAGGCAAGGAGGAATTCTCCTCAAGAGTTTCCAGAAGGAGTGCAGGCCAGCCCACCCCTTGATTTTGGAGTTGTGGCTTCTAGAACTGTGACAGAATAAAATTCTGTTGTGGTAAGCCACCAGGTTCATGGTAATTTGTTACGGCAGTCCTGGGAAACTTTTTTTTTTTTTTTTTAAGTCCTCTATCTTAGGGATCCTGGCCAGGGCATAAAATTTTCTGAAAATAATTAAAAAAAATTTTTTTTAAAATATTTACTTTTGAGAGAGAGACAGAGACAGAGACAGAGAGACAGAGTGCGAATAGGGGAGGGGCAGAGAGAGAGGGAGACACAGGATCCAAAGCAGGCTCCAGGCTCTGAGCTGTCAGCACAGAGCCCAAGATGGGGCTCGAACTCATGGATTGTGAGATCATGACCTGAGCTG
Source organism: Panthera leo (assembly GCF_018350215.1). Classification (NCBI taxonomy): domain Eukaryota; kingdom Metazoa; phylum Chordata; class Mammalia; order Carnivora; family Felidae; genus Panthera; species Panthera leo. The sequence goes on from NC_056683.1 coordinate 79,683,822, forward strand.
AAGTTGGCACTTAACCAAGATGCCTCTGAAAATAATTTTAATATAGAAGAGTAGTCTGGGGGAGGGGGTGCCTGGGTGGCTCATTAGGTTAAGCACCAACTTCAGCTCAGGTCATGATCTCATGGTTTGTGAGTTCAAGCCCCAAGTCAGGCTCTGTGCTGACAGCTCAGAGCCTGGAGCCTGCTTCAGATTCTGTGTCTCCGTCTCTCTCTGCCCCTCCCCTGCTCGTGGTCTCTCTCTCTCAAAAATAAACATTAAAAAAAAAAAAAAAGAAGAGTAGTCTGGGGGAAAAACACTATTATGGCATGATTTTAACATGGAATATAAAGATCCTTATATAATTCATAGATCTGCTTTAGGGAAATCCATAAACTCATCAAAATATGCAAAAATTGTAATTCTATATGCAAACACTTTTTTTTTTCCTGGAAAGAAAAAAACACAGCCTTGATTTCCACAGCCATAACCTGCTAAAGGGAGGATGAATCTGGAGAAAGTACAGAGAAGCCAAAGCCCTATTTGAAAAAAGACAAGCTGTCTGGCTGGAGCACACATTTTGTGAGCAGAAGTAACAGGGGATATAGGGCTGGAAAGTTTGTATCTGACGCTTTGCCTTTGTGGTGGTTTGAGTAATGTGTTTTTAAAGGGTCATGTGATAGTATATTGCACTGCCTCTTAGGTAATGGCTTTTAACACTGGGTTACAAAAAACACAGAATGAGGTGGCTACATTCTTGTGTGGATATGGGGAGAGTGTAAATGTTCCCTGGTTATTGTCCCTGGAGAAACCCATACATACCCACTGGAGGATTGCTTTAGTCCCTTTACACATCTTATTCTTGAACTTGCAGTTCTCACTGCATTTTCCTAAAAAAAAAAAAAAAAAAAATATATATATATATATATATATATATATATACACATATATATATATGTATACACATACATATATATATACACACACACACACATACATATATATATATATATACATACATATATATATACACACACACATACATATATATATATACATATATATATATATATATGTATATATATATAATTTAATGGCTTTTAAAAATATATTTTAGGGGTACATGGGTGGCTCAGTCAGTTAAGCATCTGACTCTTGATCTCAGCTCAGGTCATGATCTTGCAGTTCGTGAGTTTGAACCCTGCATCAGTCTCTGTGCTGACAGTGCGGATCCTGGTTGAGATTCTCTCTCTCCTTCTTTCTGCCCTCTTCCTCTGCTTGTGTTCTCTCTCTCTCAAAATAAATAAATAAACTAAAATAAAAATAAAAAATATATATATTAACTCAACTCTACGCCCAGTGTGGCACTCGAACTCAAAACCCTGAGATTAAGAGCTGCATGCTCCACCAATCAAGCCAGCCAGGCGCCCCTATTTTCATGGCATTTTATTTCCTGGAAATAATCAATTAATGTATAATCATTCCTGGAACGTGTAGTGAACATCTTTGAACCAGATGAAAAAAATCATGTTCCTCAACACAGAACTAGTCTATGGTTTCAGAGACTCGGGGGGTTCAGATTCTAGAACTGACTCTCCCACATCATGCTCTTCTTTGAGAAGAACTGGAACACTTGATACCTTATTCTTTTCTTTAATGGGATAGAAATGAATACATTTGGGGATCAAATTAAGTTTTATTTCTTTGGGTTGAGAAAGAGCAGCTAACAGTCTTGTGTCTCCTCAGCTGTCTTTCTGACCTGCACAATATCTTCTTATATCTTTGCTCTCCTCCATGACCCAAATTTCACATATACTCAATGTTTTATGGTTTTTAATTATTGATTTTCATTACAAAAATAATTCAAGCTTATTATAAAAATGTCAAGTGGTAGGTTTGAATGTGTTGCTCCTTAATACTTCAGCTGGCTGCAAAACCCACTTCTCACTTTGCTATGGTCTGAATGTTTGTCCTGAATGTTGAAACCTAATCCCCAAGGTGATGATCTTTGGAGGTTGGGCATTTGGGAGGTTATTAGCTCATGAGGGTGGAGCCTGCATGAAGGGGATAAATGCCTTTATAAAAGTGGTCCCAGAGAGCTCCCTTCTCTTTCCCACCATGTAAGGACACAGCGGAAAGATGCTGTGAAACAGAGAGTGAGCTCTCACCTGACACTGACCCGGCTGGCACCTTGATCCTAGACTTCTCAGCCTCCTCAGCTGTGAGAAATAAATTTCTGTTGTTGATAAGCCACCCACCTGTGGTATTTTGTTGGACTGAGACATACTTCTATCCCTGTATTATTTTCCTGTAGCTGTTGTAACAAGTTACCACAAACAGGGTGGCATAAAACAACAGAAATTTATTCTCTCATGGTTCTATAAACTGAAAGTGCAAAATCAAGCTGTTGGCAGGGCAGGGTCTCTCCAAAGGCTCTAGAGATTCTGTTCCTAGACTCTTACAACTACTGTAGGTCACAGGTATTTCTTGGCTTGAGGCCACACAACTCCAATCTTTGCTTCTGTCTTTGCATTGCTGTTTCCTCTTCTGTGTGCATGTCCCCAGACTCTCTCTGCCTCTATCTTAAAAGGATACATGTGATTGCATTTAGGGCCCAATAAGGCAGTATCCACTCTTTTGCTGTGTAAGTTCATACAGGTTCTGGGCATTAGGATGTAACATAACTTTTGAGGGGCCACCATTTAACTGCTAGCCATTGTTAAAGAAAAAATTATTCTGACATAAGTTAAAATGATGAAGACTTTATTCAGGATTGTTGTGATAGGTGCAGAATTGTGATGGTTTTCAGGACTGTTGCAGTGTGGGGGAGAGATCGGGCTCAACTTTGAATACAGCAAGAACAAGTGGCAGTTCCTAGTATAGGAGCTGGCTGGAGAGGTGGATGGAAAGTTACTAAGAGGAGACATCTAGGGTAGGGGGAATTCTTGCTAAGCTAACAGGATTCTTGCTGGAGGCAGGCCAGAGCAATCAAGTGTTACCTAAAGGACCTTAGGGGATGAGGAATTTGATCAGATAATGAGGGTGATCTGAAAGGGTAGGAGGATTCTCTCTAAACTGACTTAGCAGGATTCTTGCTAAACTGGGCTCTGCAGACCTGACAAGGATGGGGGTCCAAGTGAGTTGGGTCAAGGAGAGAGTATTTGCCACAGTCCTCTAAACAGTGTTTTCCAGACTCAGAAAGACCCTAAAAGCCGACCCAGATTACCAGCAACCAAGCTTGTGCTGATGATGGGGAAGCTTCTGCAGCCTTATGCAGCAGCTTCCTAATTGGAAAAGTGGCTCCATGCAGGATTCCCTTGTCTCCTGCAGTCATTTCCTCTTGCCTCTCTGGACCTGCTCTAGCAATGTGGACATGCCGCCTTCCGTAGGAGGGTCAGTTTACAGGGCAGTCGGCTCCCCAGCCCCCCGGGGTTATAATGCAGCACCTGCCTCTGCCTGCATGTTATTGTTTGCATTCAACCTACAGGAAAAAGAAAACACCCATGAGGGCTGATGTTAGGAAACTTATTGCAACATCAGGGAGAATGTTAGATAAATTGTGATCTGGGAAGAGGAAATTGATTGTTGGTTTTGGGCCTAGACTAGGAACATTTGGTGACTGATAAGAAGCCTCGTGGCCATTCTAAGGACCTGATTAGCATGAACTCTGGCTTGAGGAGTGGGAGCAGAGCTGGTGCAGTTTCAAAACTAGGCATCTGGGGAGTAATCTCTACCATAGCAGGGGAGGAAGGGTCCGCCTCCAAACCCCAAGTTGACCTAGTGCCTCAGACCTGTTGCTGGACTCACCTCTGGGCAGTTAGATGCTGGCCTGTATTGTGCCTCGGACTCTGACAGGTAGGAAATAAATGAAATCCACTTGGCCATTCTGCAGATAGTTGCACTGGTGCTTTAGGGAGCGGAGGCCCTGCTTTCATAGTGTTTTCTGGTACTCTTCTGTATGCTCATTTTTCTACTACAGGATGAGACAGTAGTGCTTTTTACTTGTCATACTGAGACTCTTTCATAGAGCTTAGCAGAATTCATTACACTAATTACATTACATTTAGCTCAAGTTTATTAAATACCAGTCCTGTGCTACATGCTGTCTAGGGCACCTTTTCTTTATCTCATTTACACCTGTGAGTTATAGGTATTGTCTTGATTAAAAAAAAATTTTTTTTTTGATGTTTATTTATTTTTGAGAGAGACAGAGACAGAATGCGAGTGGGTTAGGGGCAGAGAGAGAGAGAGGCACAGATTCTGAAGCAGGCTGCAGGCTCCAAGCTGTCAGCACAGAGCCCGACGCGGGGCTCGAACCCACGAGCCGTGAGATCATGACTTGAGCCGAAGTTGGACGCTCAACCTACTGAGCCACCCAGGCACCCCTTGTCTTGATTTCTTAAAGTGAGGAAACAGGCTCAAACCTAACTTGTCCAGGTTCTCCCATCTGGTAACTGTGGATCAGGATTGGAATCCAGACCAGTGTGTGTGCTCTGGTGCAGCCCCGGTAAAGAAGGGAAAGAACCCTGGAGCTAACTGATGGCCACCTTCAGGTCTTCAGGATATCTTACTAAGCCTGCTGAAAAATGAAAACTCTGGGGGTACCTGGGTGGCTCAGTCGGTTGAGTGTCTGACTCCTTTTTTTTTTAAAGTTAATTTATTTATTTTTGAGAGGGAGAGAGAATGTGAGCATGAGCAGGGGAGGGGCAGAGACAGAGGGAGACAGAGGATCCCAAGCAGGCACTGTCAGCACAGAGCCTGATGCAGGGCTCAAACCCATGAACTGTGATATCATAACTTGAGCTGAAATCAAGAGTCAGACACCTAACTGACTGAGCCACCCAGATGCCCCAAGTGTCCAACCCTTGATCTTGGCTCAGGTCACCAACCTACGGTCATGGGATCAAGCCCTGTGTCGGGCTCTGTGCTGAGTGTGGAGCCTGCTTAAGATTCTCTCTCTTCCTCTGCCCCTCCCTTGCTTATGTGTGCACCCTCTTTCTCACTCTCAAAAAAAGAAAAAAAGAAGAAAAAAAAAGAAAACTCTGGATTTATACTTCTCCATGTCTCAGGAACACTGAAGAGAGGACTTATTAGCAAGTTGCTTTTTTTTTTTTTTTTTTTTTTTTAAAGTACTTAGGAGTTCCATTTGGAAACAGAACAGAATTCTGTGTATGAAGATGTGTTGGGCCATCTGGGGGTACATAGAAGGTCAGGTTCTGTTGCAGTGATTATGACTGTCAGAGGGCAGAGTAAATCACCAGCCACGATCCTGTTTGTGACAAACCTGCAGGACATTAACTGACGTCCATGTGTAAACTCAGAGATGTGGGTACAGGTATGAAGCATGGTGCCATCCTGGACCAGGAAATCTGCCTCCTCCCCACTTCACCTTTCAGGTATGTGCCCTGGGGAATTTTAAAATTTAAATCCTACCATCTGCCTGTCAAGTGACAAAGAACAAACTTTTATTAAGTGTCAGAATTGGGAAACTTATGAGGTTTATAATAAGAGGTTTGTTACAACATCTAAGCATAAACTCTATCAGCTATTGCTTGATAGACAATACTGATGAAAAATTTTGTAGTTTCCTTTATTCTGTTTTCATGTAAATTCTAACTTGCCAGAGGTGCTTCCTTTTGCAAAAGAAAATAAGGTTTCTTGTTTTCATTTTGCCCATTTCCTTTCTCTCTCTTTCTTTCTTTCTTTGTTTCTTAATGTTTGTTTGTTTGTTTGGGTGCAGAGATTACTTAAAAATGAAAATCTTTTTTAAAAAAGTTGAATTTGAAACTGTAAACTGCATTTATTTCTTTACTTGGCATACTTTATTTTTCTCTTTTACTTTGTACACAAAGGTATCTAATTACCTCCTCTCTGTGGAGCTCTGACTCCTGTTGAGTTCTTGCTCTGCATGAAGCACCTGCACTGATTCAGCTGGACCCAGCACCCACCTGTTTGCTAGTTTTGTTTTTCTTATTTTCAGATGTATAGAAACGTTATAAGAAATGGTGTATATGACTAGACACTGCTTTTCTATGATGCTGGTTCAGGACCTTTGAAATCCCTGCCACGTGACCTTTTCTCAAAATTGTTTATTTTTAAAATTCCTGCAAGTCTTGTCTTCCTAAGTGTAGTACTAGCAAGGAGCAATGGGTGCATTTCTCTCCCCCCCCCCCCCCCCGCATATGTGTGTGTTTTAGAGCTTTTTTAAAAAATAAGTTTAGTTCTTAAATTTATTTTGAGAGAGAGAGGGAGAGGGAGGGAGGGCAGCATGAGCAGGAGGGGGCAGAGAGAGAGAGGGAGAGAGAGAATCCCAAGCAGGCTGTATGCTGTCAGCACACGGAGCCCAGTGCGGGGCTCGATCTCACAAAGCATGAGATCTTGACCTGAGCCGAAATCAAGAGTCGGATACTTAACCAACTGAGCCACCCAGGCACCCCACTTTTTTAAAAAATATTTATTTTGGGGAAGAGCACAGGCGGGAGAGGGGCTGAGAGAGGGGGACAGAGGATCTGAAGTGGGCTGTGTGCTGACAGGCTGACAGCAGCAAGCCCGATGTGGGGCTCGAACTCACAAGCTGTGAGATCATGACCTGAGCTGAAGTTGGATGCTCAACCGACTGAGCCACCCAGGTGCGGTCCCCCCATTTTTTTTTAAAGCAAGCTCTAGGCCCAATGTGGGGCTTGAACTCATGATCCCGAGGAGGTGTAGTTGCATGCTTTGCTGACTGAGCCAGCTGGGTGCCCCCCCAGAGCTATTTTACAAATAGCTTTATTGAGGTATAACTTATATACCACAAAATTTATAAGTGCGCAATTCACAGATTTTTAAAGCAAATTTATACAGTTGTGCAACCATTACCCTAACCAGTTTTAGAACATTTTCATCACTCCTGAAAGTTTGCTTGTGCCCCTTTGCAGTCAGTCCTCACTCCCACTCCTGGGCCCAGACAACTGCCTCCGTAAATGTGCCTTTCTAAACATTTCATATAAATAGAATCATACGGTATATGGTTTCTTGTGTTTGACTGTTTCCATTCAGCCTGTTTTTGAGGTTTATCCATGACGTATGTATATCAGTATTAGTTCCAGAGGTATTAAAAAAACCTTTCTATTGTGGCAGATTTCAAAATTAGAGAGACTAGTATAAGTCACCCACATGTACCTCACTCCCAGATTCGATAGTTATGAACTCATAATCAATCTTGTTTCATCTCCCCCCTCCCCATTTTCCTCTCCCCACCCCCTTTGATTATTTTGAAACCAATCCCAGATGCTATATCACTTAATTTATAAATAGTTTAGTAGATGCATTTGTATTTATCTCCTGCTTTTCAATAGCTAAGGAGCTAAATATTGTTTTAGGTTTATTTATTTATTTTTTGAGAGAAAGATAGCATAAGCAGGGGAGGGGCACAGAGAGAGAGAGAGAGAGAGAGAGAGAGGGACAGAGGATCCCAAGAAGGCTCCATACTGACAGCAGAGAGCCCAATACAGGGCTCAAACTCATGAATTGTGAGATCATGACCTGAGCTGAAGTGAAACACTTAACTGACTGAGCCACCCAGGCAACCAAGGAGCTAAATAATTTTTAGAAAATGTGGGTACTGGGTTAAAGGGGGGGATAAAAGAGCTAAATATTAATTTAACTAAGATGTAACAGTCCTGCTATGTTCAAGGTACTACCTGTGGCAATCTAGGATATGATGATATGTAAATCTTGTATGTCCACTGGTTCTGCAATATAAAATAACAATTCAAACATCACTCTGTGTCGAAAATAGGTTTCCTTTCTGTTTTTTTTAATCATGTATATTTTGTTTTTATGCTAAAAATCAAGTTTTGTTTTAAGAGGAGAGATGACGGGGCACCTGGGTGGCTCAGTGGGTTAGGTGCCTAACTCTTGATTTTGGCTCAGGTCATGATCCCACAGTTCATGGGATCAAGCCTTGCACTGGGCGCCTGGCTGACAGTGTGGAGCCTCTTTGGGATTCTCTTTCCCTCTCTCTCTCTGCCCCTCCTCCGCTTGCATACACTCAGGTGTGCATGCTGTCTCTCTCTCTCTCTCTCTCTCTCTCTCTCTCTCTCTCTCTCTCTCTCTCTCAAAATAAACGCAACGTTAAAAACATTTTTTAAGACTTATTGAATATAAAACATAAGCCGGCTTCTTCATTCTCAGCTGGCTTCTCTCTTGCCTTCCTCTTACTGCACAGTCTGACAATCTGAATGTTCTGCCTTCCTCAGGGCTTCTTCAGATGGGGAAAAATAAGCCGGATCTAGTGAAGCCTGGTTAGTCTATTTTTGTTGTTGTTGTTTGCAGCTAAATGTGTTCTTTGCCGATAACTGCAAACCACCTTTCTACCACCTTAGAGCGCTTTCACACCTAATACCATGCCAGTCTAATCGTGGACTTGGGAGATTTTAAGCATGGGAAGTCCTAGAAATTATCTAGTGCCGTGGTTGTCAGCCAGGGGGTGGAACTCATTGTCTGCAAGGTGCTGCTGTTATTTAGCAAGTCGAGTCCAGGGGAGCTGACAGCCTGTGCTGTGTGGGGCAGTCTCACGGCACAAAATGTTCCTGTTCAAAATGCCCATAGTGCATGGTAAGAAACACTGTTGCAGTCTACTTCCCTGACTTGGTCCTCCACGGGGAGCATGCCACCCAGGGTTCTTGAGACCCTGCTGCACTGGTTTGGGCAATTTAGAGGGAGTCCCCAAGTCCCTTTCCCATGCCTTTCCTCAGTTTAGCCTGCTTGCCTTCCGTCTCTGTTTCCACACCCTCCTTAATCCCACAAGCCTGTAGCACCAGGGGTGCATTCCAAGAGGAAGGCGCCTACACTGCAAACTAGAGAGTAAGGGGGGAAAGCATGCAGTGCCCACTGAGATCCCTAAAGCCTCTACAAAACCACACTTCTGAAAAGTCTCTGAGGCATCCGGGCTAAGAGTTTGTTCAGTGTCTCCAGATGTTCCATCATCTCCCGGTTTTATGAGGCCTGGGCTGGGGTGACATTGATGACTGTGATCATGAGAGAGGTTGTGGGTCACCTTTCTGCCCCCAGTGGCTTCATCTTGCTCCAGCCGATGGTCTTGGTGCCGGCAGAGGCAAGAAACAAAGGTTCTTGTCACCTAGACAGCTTCTGTCCCTCAAGGAGCAGCACAGGGCTTCAAGCCTGGCCACCCAGGAGATAGTCAGGTGCCATTCTCTTTCTCTGCCCCTCTACCCAGAGGTGAGATTTTAAGGAAGGAGGACAGAAGCTGCTTGCCCTGCAGTATCCAAGATAGAAATGCTGCCCTGAAGTTGCTGGCACCAAAAAGTGAAAGTGAGATACACCGTGGTTAGAAAAATGCATCAGGGGGCGCCTGGGTGGCTCAGTCACTTAAGTGTTGGATTCAGCTCACGATTTGTGGTCATGATCTCACGGTTTGTGGGTTTGAGCCTTGCATCGGGCTCTGTGCTGACAATGTGGAACATGCTTGGGATTCTCTCTCTCCTTCTCCCTCTGCCCTTCCCCCACTTGTGCTCACTCTCTTCTCTCAGGAAGGAAGGAAGGAAGGAAGGAAGGAAGGAAGATGCATCAAGTTGCAAAATTTTCACCAGATATATATTTTAAATACCAACAAAAAATGCATTAAAACTGGATAGTAACTGGAATTGAAAAAGTCCTTGTGTGTCTTCTATGGTAAGCGTCCGAATTTCTGAGAGTCCTTGCAGATAATAGGGGTAATAGTATAACAACCATCTCCTAGCTCCTAAGTGGAGATTAAAGGGGACGTGGGATGGGAAAGCACTTTGGAATTAGCGAATGGCTATACCAAAGTTAATTACCGTTCTCATGAGAGCAGTGATGCTTTTAGTGGCTTTGGGCATTAATAATAGTCAAGGTTGTGCAGCAGGACTGTGGGTCATGGTTTAAGTTTGTGTTGATTCGTGTTGTATTTTGATTTATTAGGTACAACGGAATTTATTTCAGGCCAGGGCAGTGGGTTAAGGAAGCAATAAAGATAATAAGTATGCACTTAGCAAAGTCAGAAGAGGATTGTACCCAGCTGAGTCATACTTCTTTCCAGCACAGAAAAGCACAGCTTTTACTGTGTCTGAAAGACACTTTGCTGGGAATGTGCATCAAGATGGGGCTTGCAGTTGAAGCCATTTCTCAGGAGTAGATTCTTTTTGCATCATAATTGCACAACACATTCTCGGAGGAATGCTTCTTATTGAGGTTTAGGGTACATAAATCCTGCCCACAAAAATCAAGACTTACACTTATCTAATTGTTTTCTCTTCTGGAAGCACCAGGCTTGTTTCTAAGTATTTCTAGTGTTTTGTCTTTTAAGGAGCGCATGCTCATGGAAACAGACACATGCTTTCAGCAAAAACTCTCTTGTGTCTCCCCTCCACAGCTTAAGTTCAAATCAATGGGGTTCGATCTACATTTACATTCAAAAGGGAAATGCCTTCTTGGCAAATACAGCACACTGCACCGTAAATCTTGGGTTACTTGGAACGCCTTAAGCTTACTTAAACATTCCTTAGTAACACATTCCTTTGAAGAGCTTGACAGGACTCCCCGCTCTGAGAGCGCTTAGCTTATTCAAGGCATTTAGTTTTTGTCACTAACCAGCAAGGCACCTCTCTCGAAGGAAACAAACGTAACAAAATGCCTATCAACTCTGTATCCTGCAGTATCTTTGCATTAAAGAAACGTACTTAATTCAGTGATTGGGGAGGGGCTTTCTGGGTGATATCCATTTGGAGATGCTTGGAAATAATCTGTTTCTCACACTGGAGTGAATGGGCATTTGTGTTTTATATGACATCTAGTGCTGTAAAATTCGTTTTCATTCCTTTCTCACTGAAAAGACATCTTGGTGCTGGGTCTTTACTGTGAGGAAGTGATTTCAAAAACCAAATGAAGCAGAGACTTGAACTGAATGGTGCAGATGACATTATGCCCCATCCCACCACTAGCCCACAGAATTTCTCTCTTTTTTTTAACAGGTCTTTTTTTAACGGGTGGCATAGTTTCTCGGTTGCTCACCTTCATTGGTTTCCAGCTGGAAGGTCTAGCTGGCAGCTGCTGTACACAGCACAGTCCCCCCTGCATTCTTGTTGACATTAAATTACACTTGCCCTAAAACTTTTTATTTCATTTCTCTCACTGGTTATTAGAAGTTTGTAATTCTTCTGCAGTCTGCCACATCTCTTCACAGCAGCAATGGTGATCATTATGATAGTAGCCAGATGTGGGTTTTGTACTGCCTATTTATTTTTAAAGCGGTTTTTGATTTCATATATATGGTTATTTTAAATAACATTACCATAATTAACATAACCATAGGGCCCCTGTGTGGCTCAGTCTGTGAAGCATCTTTGGCTCAGGTCATGATCTTCCCCCTTTCATGGGTTCCTGCATTGGGCTCTGGGCTGACAGCTCACTTTCTCTCTCTCAAAAATAAACACTAAAAATATGAACATAACCATAATAAAAGTAACCTAACTGTAATTATCTCATGCAGAATTACCATTTCATCATGTCAATAGAGATAGGAAAAGAAATAGGTCCAGATCCCTGTCTAATCAGGCTTACAGCCTAGTCTTATTTATTTTTTAGAACAATCTGGGTTGGTGAATAAATATTTTTTAAAGTCAGCTTTTAAGGCATATGCAGACTTGATCCTGTCTTCCTTACCTGACAGGACCCTTTTTGCGTTTCTGGCTATTGTTGAGAAAATACAGCGATTAAATTCCATTATGATAATAGCTATGGACATGTACCTGTGTGGCAGGTATTATTCTAAGTCTGTTACTTATATTAATTCACTTAATTAAAAGAAACGCAGAATTCTCAACATAGGGTATAACAAGAAAGGCTGCCAATCTCTAGCTAATGGTCTACCTCCTCACAGACATATTTCATTCGACAGAGGGAGGGGTGCAGGTCAGGTGATTCTAACAGGGTTTCAGCCATCCTTTGCTGCTCCTATTTCTATATAAGCCTGTGCTGTAACCTATCCACTGCTTCCCTACCTCGGCCCCTCCTAGTGCTGCCAAGCCCTTCCACCCTCCCTCCCTCCCTCCCACAGGCTGCAATGCTTGGCTTGGACCCATACAGTCCTTTATGCCTAAATATAAGGTGATTTGTAGAAGCCACCTTGCTGAGGTTAGTGATTGGGTTAAAAGTACAGAACTTATGGGGCTGTGCCCATCTTTTTGCATTAGACTTGTGGGTGGGTCTGATGCGTTTTGGCTGCTGGGGCTCTCAAGGAAGGATTGGAAGGACAAGGAAAGTCCTCAGAAGGTGGGCTCCCCTGCTTCTCTGCCCAGTTAGGAAGCAATGTTGATTGGGCCCAGTGCATCCATAGTGAGCACCTCTGCTGGGTAGAGAACAGGAAACCATTAGACTCCTATCAGTTCAAAACTTACATGTGCTGTGTCTCTCATAGCCCCCTGAGATGTGGAAGGAAGATTTCAGGTGGCCTGGATAGAGTGTGAGCATCTGGGTCAGAACCTGAGTTTGGCCCCCTGTATTCCTTCTTCAGTACCAGTGTACATGTGGGCAAGCTCTGTAACCCTTAGATTCTTCATCCATTAAATTCAACAAGTATTTATTAAGTGCCTACTATGAGGCTGATACAGCCTTGAACATAACAATTCCTACCCTCACGGAGCTAGAAGAGGGTGAAGAATAGTAAACAAAGTAAATATGTAGGTAGTGATAAATGCTCAGACTGCTATTTTAAATAAGGTAGTCAGAAAAGGCATCACTAATAAGGTAACATTTGTGTAAACACCTGTGGGGGGGCTCAAGGAGAGTGCATTTAGATATCTAAGTGAAGAAGAACAGTTTATATAGAGGGACAGCAGTGCAAATGTCCTGAGGCAGAAGTGTACCTGGTGTGTTGAAAGAATACCAAGGAGGCCAGTGTAGCTGGAGAGCCAGGGGACTAGGTAGGAGGTGTGATCAGAGAGGAAAGAGGGAGGCTTTGTAGATCATGATGCAGACCTGGGTTTCTATACTGGGTAATGTTAGAAGCTGTGTTCAGGGAAAGGAGGTTTGAATAGAAAAGAGACATGCTCCGATTTAAGAATTAACAGGACCAGTTGTGATGAGGAATAGTCAGTAGTGTGTGGGGAAGGGCAGGAACAGAAAGACCAGGCAGGAGGCTGTGCTGTGTCCAGGTGAGACAGGATGGAGGCTCGGACTCGGGTGGGAGTGGGAAGGAGCAGAGCAGATGGAGTTCTGGGCCTTTTTAATAATATCCACCTGATGGCATGGCTGTAAGGCTGAATAAGATGCACAGAGAGCACTGACATATAGTAGGTCCTCAAAAAAGGGCAGCTGCTACTCCTGTTACTGTTACTGGGGGGCTTGTGGTCTTGTAGGACATCATGACATATGCACAGGAAACCAGTCAGGGATTTGTCTGTCCAGTCAGCAGTAACAGCACTGGGAATGGAACTCCAAATTGCTGGCTTTGAACCAAAAGCATGCTTCCTGCCTTTCCCTTTAACTGAAAATCTAAACTACTCTGAAACCACAGCCTGGAAGTGCTCAGTTAAATCACACACACGTAGGAGAGCTGCTGCTGGCACACCTTGTTTTAGCCTTATCTTTAAATTTTTTTTTTTAATTTTTAAAATGTTTTTTATTTATTTTTGAGAGACAGAGAGAGACAGGGTGTGAACAGGGGAGGGGCAGAGAGAGGGAGACACAGAATCTGAAACAGGTTCCAGGCTCCCATCTGTCAGCACAGAGCCTGACACAGGCTCAAACCCACAAACCATGAGATCATGACCTGAGCTGAAATCCGATGCTTAACCGACTGAGCCATGGAGGTGCCCCCTAGCCTCATTGTATGCAGTGTGAGTTCTGACTCCAAAGCAGCAAGCCTGGTTCCCCTAAGTCACATGGGTCCTCAGGCATGTTTGTGGCTGATTGGTTGATCAATTGATTAATAAAATAATTTAAATGAAGCTAATAAACTGATTAACTTAAATCATTTTAAATAAATTGTTTCATCTAAGACTAAATTGTATTTATTAATTTTTTTAAATGTTTATTTATTTTTGAGAGAGCAAGACAGATCGCAAGCAAGAGAGGGGTAGAGAGAGAGGGAGACACAGGATCTGAAGCAGCTGCAGGTTCTGAGCTGTCAGCACAGAGCCTGACACAGGGCTTGAACCCACGAACCGTGAGATCATGACCTGAGCCGAACTGACTCATGACCAGATGCTTAACCAACTGAGCCACCCAGGCACCCCAAACTAAATTGTATTTAAATGTAGCCTTTACGGTTTGGATTTTTCTGTGCCATCTTCCCCTCTTCTGTTTGTCCCTTCTGTGCAGACAGACTTGGCCTGACCCTAGCCCTGGCACTGTGCTAGTTCTCGATTTCCTTACCAGGTCTCTGTGTTTCCGTTTCCTCTGGGGGCGTGTGCAGTTTCAGCACCTACCACCCATCCTGAAGTGTTCAGAGATTGGGTGGTTAGAAAGTAGACAGGACGACAGCTACCTTTGCATTTTGTTGTATTTTCAAAAGACATGGGATTTTTGTTGTGAATACGTAAGGGCTGAGTGCAGGAAACAGAAACCACTCCAGGTATTTTAAGCAGGAGCGATGGGCACTGAATACTCATTACTTAGCTCTGGGCTGCACCCCAGGCTGCCTCCAGGCGGTTCCCAGAACAGTGAGAAACTGACCTACCAGGGGGCTCCCAACTCAGAGGACATGAACTGGGGCTGTGGGTTCGAGAACCTACTCACTGCGTGGGTTCCAGGGACCAGGAAGCCTGAGTCCAGGGAGGGCTGCCAGCACGATGCCTCTCAGCACCCAGGAGAAAGGTCCTACAATGTGGCACCAGAAAACCTCCATTTCCACACCTTGCTTGTGAGCCAAAAGCAGCACAGAGGAGACCTCCAGTTCACTCCCAGCTTCCTAATTTTGCACAGGCGCCTTCAGTTGTTTCACATCCCAATCTCTAGCTACACGGCGTGGAAACTACAAACTGTAGCTTTCTGTCCTCCAGCGAGGTGGAGGATGTGGTGAGGTCAAACAAGCCAATCCCTAGTCCCCATGACATGTCACTTGTCCTCAGTGAATACCAGATATGTTGGTGCTGGCCTGTATTGAGAAGATACCACGCACAACTCTGTTAACACCGAATCCAAATGTCAATATTTTCCAAGTTTATCTTTAGCACAATACTGTGTACCTTGTAATAGAGGAGCTCTTATAATTAGTTACATTGTGGTGATCCTCTCTGATGTCTGTAAAATAAACAAAGCGTGCCTCCGTCATTAACAGGCAGATTCAGTTTATTTACATTTGGAGAAAGTAACAAGTCTGGGTTTCTGTTTATCACAAAATGTTTTTATGGTTCGTGTCATTACATTAAAAAAATAGGCTAGTTGCGCTATTTATCTAAAAATACATTATCAACATTTGGCACGAAGAGCAATATTAGCAGACTAATTTTGCTATAAAAATATGAACTGGTGGGTGTCAGGTCCAGGTAAAGATTAAGGAAAACGTAAACTGCTGTGGACACTGGTCTGACCAGTGCAAATTCTCTGGAGCACAGAAGTATCCATTTCTTGCAGCTTTGTGCTGAGTACGTTTTGTAAGAGTTAGTGGAATTTCTCTGGCCATTACCTGATAAGGCAGCAGGGAATTCAGCTAGCCTAATTAGCTTGGAAACTAAATCAGAATGAACTGAACAAATAGGTTACTGTTGATATAACAGTAATTTCTTATCAGTCATGGGGCTCCTAAAAAAATAAATACCCTGACTGATAAAACTGAAACTGGAAGATCTGTGTCTTTTTGAAAATTTGACATTGAGTTAAAAAATGACTAACATATGTCTAATACTACTCGATACATACAAATGTGCTCTTTGTTTTTTTGAAAAAACTTTTAATGTTTATTTTTGATAGAGAGTGTGTGAATGGAGGAGGGGCAGAGAGAGAGAGAGAGAGAGGGAGACACAGAATCTGAAGCAGGCTCCAGGCTCTGAGCTGTCAGCACAGAGCCCGACGCGGGGCTCGAACTCATGAACCATGAGATCATGACCTGAACCAAAGTTGGACGCTCAACCAACAGAGCCACCCAGGCGCCCCACAAATGTGCTCTTTAAAAACATATATAACAAATAATGCTCTAAAGATGTCTGCTTTAAAAGTAGACTATATTCCTTGGTAGCCCTTGTAAATCATTCTCTTCTGTTGTTCAGAAAACATTACTGCAGCTGTGTTATGGACTGATCCAGCTGCCAGTTTTATATTATGGTTTATGTTGTTTTCCCCCCAACATTTGATTTTGAAAAACTTTTGCTTTTTAATTTAATTTTAATTTTAATTTTGTATTAAAAGAATTTTTTTAATGTTTATTTTTGAGAGAGATAGAGACAGAGACAGAGCAGGAGCAGGGGAGGGGCAGAGAGAGAGGGAGACACAGAATCAGAAGCACGCTCCAGGCTCCGAGCTGTCAGCACAGAGTCTGATGCGGGGTTAAGCCCATGAACCATGAGATCATGACCTGAGCTGAAGTCAGTTGCTTAACCGACTGAACCACCCAGGAGCCCCTGAAAAATTTTCTACATACAACATTGAAAGAATTTTACAGGGAACACTGTATAACTATCACCTGAATTCTAAATAAAATTCAACATCTTATTAAAATTGTTTTATCACCTGTAGTTATAGGTGCTTTGTCATTTACTAAGTCAGCTATTGCTGCATAACCAATTACCGCACACTTAGCAGCTTATTTAGAACAATACGCATGTATTCCTTTACACAGTTACTGTGAATCAGGAATCTGGGAGTGGCCTTGCTGAGTGGTTCTGGCTTGGGATCCCTCATGAGGTTGCAGTCAAGCCATTGGCCTGGACTTCTGTCATCTGCAACTTGACTGGGGCTGAGCAGTCTACCTCCAAGAGGGCTCACTCACATGGCTATTGGCTTAAACGTTAAAAGATGGCACAAGGCTGTGTCACATGGGTGCTATTGACAGTAAGTGGCCCAGAAATGGTGACAGAGGTGCTGGAGTGAATTCAGGGAAAGCTTTACCTTGAAGGTGGCACTTGGCTGAGCTGAAACCCACGAGCATGGCATTCTAGCCAGGAGAGATGATAACACAAGGTGGAGAGAGAGAGATTCATATGGAGTGCACAGCAGAATGAGAGCATGCTTGGAGACACATCCTGCGAGGCAGAAAGGATTTGAGTTTATAGATTACACTTGTGGAGGTGGCTTTAAAGACTCCTGGAAAGGAGGGGCCTCAGCTACTGAGACTGAAATAATTGATGTAGTCATTAACGTTTGAAAAACGGCACTGAGAGATTTCTTTTCCTAGGCACACACACATTTTACTTCATGCATTCAGTGTGTTCAGCTAAGGTTGAGATATTGTGGATGACTCCCCACTCTTTAAAGCTTTGTTTTACTGAGAGCTTCCCCCCTCCCACCCCCACTCAGAGCACACCTTCCTCATTTTTAAATTTGTGCCTCTGTTCCTGACCGCCAGACTGGACAATAGGAAGGTCCCTGGGAATGTTTGGCTCATCTTAAACCATGAGGGTGACAGCTCCTGCCCCTTCAGCACGTAGGTGCAGGACGTTGGGGGGAGGGTGAAGGTGGGGAGGGTCTGCTGGGTGGGGTGAGGAGTGGTGCGTTGAGGGTTTTGAAGTCCTCATTCAACTGTGGGCGCAGGCGAGCCGTCAGAGTGGAGGCCGGCTGCCCTCTAGGTGACTGTTTACCACTCTCTCCACTCTGCTTGAGAAGGGAGGCATTTCATGTCAAGTGTGCACAGGGACCTGCCTCTCTCCTGGCAGCTACCTGGTGTCAGTTGGCAGCAGGTGGGCACTTTTCCAAATTGGTAGGGTCAGGGTAGGTCTGCCTAGAGGGGAGTATCCAAGTGAGGTTTGCCTTGCAGAACCAGGTCAGGAATGGTTAGTGCCCTCTTGATTTGAAGGGGAGGATCATCCGTCATGGTAGAAGAATAAAGAGTAAACAATGAAAAATACCTTGGCAGGCCAAGTCAGTGACCCATGAATCAAAGAATTCCAAGCTTTTAGTGCTGGAGAACCTTGGAAGTCACCTTGTACAGCTCCTCTTTTAAAGATAAGAAATAAATCCAGAAGCCAAAGACCAGGCAGCTGGTTAGAGGCCAGGCCAAGGAGAGTCTGGGCCCCCTAGTTCTCTGTTAATAAAGGCTGCTTTTTATGTTGTACCTACTTTGTATGTTTGGCTTCTGTGTTGATCCTCACACAGTGCCCATCTATTAATTGTAATACAAAAATAAAAAGCATTTCCTTTAAAAATTATTTTCAAAGTAAATATAAGCTCTGTAGTACTTATGGTGTTAGTACTTGCTAGGTACTGTTCTAAGTTTCTTACAGATAGAAACACTCATTTAATCTTCTAACAAACCTATGAGGTAAATGCTATTATTACCTCCATTTTATGGAAGAGGAAACTGAGGCACAAATAGATCAAGTTAACTCCTCCAAGCTGTGGTGTGGTATTTGGCTAGTGCATGGCTGCATTGGAGTTCAGAGCTTCAGCAGGCTGTTTCACAATCTATGCTCTTAACCACATTATGCCCTAATTCCCTGTGCAAACATCAATGCTATTTACTGAATATTCAACGCTTTCTATTTTCTAAGCATGTGATGGATTTGCACTTCCTGGCCTCCTTGTGTTTTGGGGGCCATGTGACAATTCTAGCCAGGGAGTTGTGAAAAGCATGTTGTGTCACTTCTGGATGATAATGTGGTCACTAGATCTGTCTTTCCCTGTGCCATAGAGACTGGCAAAGTTCCAGATGTTGGTTTCTCTGTTAGCCTGGGCAAGTCAGAGAGGAAACAGTCCCCACCAAGCCTCCGTGGACATTGCATGAATGTGAAATGAACTTGTGTTGTTTAGCCATGGAGATTCTGGGTTTGTTTGTTACCCAGCTTATCCTGACTCATGTAATCTATCACGTGCCTAATATTTTAAGGGATACAGTAGTAAATAAGTTGGACACTTAAAGATCTTTCCAAATAATTTTTTTAGGCCTCAAAGTTTTAAATAATGAGATACATATAAATATAAAAGAACATAGCCTATATGAAATATATAATTTCATAGAATATTATAAATTTTCATAGGATATGGTAAAATATATTTTATTGGAAATAAAAATGCATGTTTGTAGTATTTTCAAAGATACATTTTTCCCCCAAATAATTTATTTAAAAAAAATTTTTAATGCTTATTTATTTTTGAGAGAGAAAGAGGCAGAGAGTGAGTGGGGGAGAGCAAGGGAGACACAGAATCGGAAGCAGGCTCCAGGCTCTGAACTGTCAGCACAGAGTCCGACATGGGGCTCGAACCCACAAACTGTGAGATCATGACTTGAGCCGAAGTTGGATGCTTAACTGACTGAGCCACCCAGGCGCACCGATTTTTTAATGTTTATTTATTTTTGAGAGAGAGGCAGAGCGTGAGTGGGGGAAGGGCAGAGAGCAAGGGAGACACAGAATTGGAAGCAGGCTCCAGGCTCTGAACTGTCAGCACAGAGCCCTACACGGGGCTTGAACCTGTGAGATCATGACCTGAGCCGAAGTTGGATGCTCAACCAACTGAGCCACCCAGGCGCCCCATCAAATAATTTATATTTTTAGCCTCACTGGGTGGCATGCATTTTTTCCCTTATATACAGAAGGCAGCGTAGGACTGTGGAAACAGCATGGAGTTTGAGGTTGAAAGTTCTGGGTTTTGGTCCTTATAATTTTTTTAATACAATAGCTTTATTGAGATACCATCCACATACCATACGGTTCACCTATTTAAAGTGTACAATTCACTAGTTTTTAATATATTCACGGAATGGTGCAGCCATCACCACAATCAATTTTAGAACAGTTTTATCAGTCCAGAAAAGAACCCCTTTACCCATTAGCGGTCACTCCCATTTCCTCCCGGCCTCCAAACCTCCCAACCCTAGGCAACTACTGATCGCCTCTCTGTCTATAGATTTGCCTTTTCTGGACATTTTGTGTATATGGAATCATAGAATGTAAGTTCCTCTAGGGCAGGGATCTTTGCCTTCTGTGTTCTCTGCTGTGACTCTGGCACCTAGCACAGTGCGTGGCTCATACTAGGTGTTCAGTATGTATCCGTTGGATGAGTGAATGGTGCCAAAGGCAAGGGCTGAAAGCAGGGTGGTGATAGCTGGGTGTTGCACAGTGTCACCCTGGATGAAGAGTTAAGGGGGAAATAGAATAACCTGCTGATAATCTCTGTCTCCTTTTCATCCAGAAACTTCTGTCTCAGGGCTTATTATGAAGTTGCAAAGATAGGCCCAATGAAGGCCATGCCCTTGACATTGGGTGAGTCTTAAATAAAATGCTCCTTTGCATGGCTGAGGTCATGAAGGAGTAGGTACAAACCCACCATGTCCTAGATTCCTCTTCCTCCATAGACTTCTCAAATCCATACTTTGTTTTTTAATTTTTTTTATGTTCATTTATTTTTGAGAGAGAAGGACAGAGTGTGAGCAGGGGAGGGGCAGAGAGAGGGAGACACAGAATCGGAAGCAGGCTCCAGGCTCTGAGCTGTCAGCACAGAGCCTGATGTGGGGCTCAAATTCACGAATCATGAGATCATGACCTGAGCCAAAGTCGGACGCCTAACCACCTGAGCCACCCAGGTGCCTCTCAAATCCCTGCTTTTCTCAGGAACTCACTGGGTTCCCTCCCGTCCAGGGAAACCTCCTGTCCATGGCTCTCCTTCCCTGAATACCTAGCCAGAGATGAGACCTAAAGCCATGGATTGTACCTGTTTCTCGCAGGCACATACTGAGGTGTTGGGAGATTCTTGCAGCTCTGAGTAGGCACTGCTGGCTTGCTGGCATGTGGAATTCCTACCCCCACCTGCAGACCCAGGCCTGGGCAGCCTGTTTGCCTTTGCTTAAGGACTCAGCCCACATACTCAAGACTATGAGGGGGTGCCTGGGTGGCTCCATTGATTAAGCGTCTGACTCTTAATTTCGGCTCAGGTTATGATCTTATGGTTTGTGAATTTGAGCCCTGTTTCAGGCTCTGTGCAGCCTGCTTGGGATTCTTTTTCTCCCTCTCTTTCTGCCCCCTTTCCTGCTTGCATGTACTCTCTCTCTCTCTCTCTCTCTCTCTTACTCTCTCAAAATAAATAAATAGAAAATGTGGTCATGATACTGTTTTTGTTAAATGTTTATTTATTTTGGGGGCAGCTGGGTGGCTCAGTCGGTGAAGTGACTGACTTCGGCTCATGTCATGATCTCATGGTTCATGGGTTTGAGCCCTGTGTCGGCCTCTATACTAACAACTCAGAGCCTAGAGACTGCTTTGGATTCTGTCTCCCTCTCTTTCTGCCCCTCCCCTGCTCACACTCTGTCTCACTCTCTCTCTTAAAAATAAATAAACATTAAAAAAAAATATTTATTTATTTTTGAAAGAGAGAGAGAGAGAGAGAGAGAGAGAGAGAGAGAGAGAGAATATGAGCAGGGGAGGGCCAGAGAGGGAGGGAGACATAGAATCCCAAGCAGGCTCCACGCTGTCAGTGCAGAGCCCAACTCGGCTCAAACCCACGAATCATGAGATCATGACCTGAACCGAAATCAAGAGTTGACACTTAACCCACTGAGACAACCAGGTGTCCCATGATATTGTCAATGTCACTATTCCCTAGGGAACAAAATAACTGAATTTAAATTAGTCTTTTCTAAATTGCCCTAAGATTTGCAAGATGATTTGTGGCAGGTAACTGAATTTCTGTGTCTGTCATCTCCTGAAAGGGAGGTGAGGGGAATGAATAGAAAGGCCATGGATGGCCGTGACAGCAAAGACCACACTGCCTAACTGTTTGATCTTCAGGATGGTTCTGTCCTAGGCTTACTCTGATTGTTCTTTGAGTCCTGAAGAAGCCAAGTTGAAAGTAGTTACATGGCCACAGTAGAAGCCTGTGTGAGCCATTTAAACCTCAGTGCACAGATGCTATAGAAGGGTAACAAATATCTTCCACTTTGATGATCATTACCCTCAATAGAAACTTACAGCAATTATTTTTAAAACATTAGTAAATTTTATGTTTGCAAAACTCCAAGCACATCCAATAGAGAAGCCTGCTCTCAGGATCCACAAACAAAGAGGCAGTGTTAAACTTTGTCTTTTGAAAAAATAAAAATAAAAAAAAAAAGAGCGGGGTGCCTGGGTGGCTCAGTTGTTTAAGCATCCAACTTAGGCTCACAGTTTAGATCTCACAGTTTGTGAGCTTGAGCCCCGCATTGGGTTCTGTGCTGGCAGCTCAGAGCCTGGAAGCCTGATTTGGATTCTGTATGTCCCTCTCTGTCTGCCCCCTCCCCCACTCATGCTGTCTCTCTGTCTCTCAAAAATAAGCATTGAAAAAAAAAAAATTTTTTTTTTTAATTCTCTTTTGGATATGTCAGTCGTAGTACCTGACTCTCTACTCCCTCATGAACTGCCATGAGGCAAATCTAAGCCATCTGTTGGTTTTATTTTTTAAAACAGTGAGTGTCTCCATCTAAGTTTGGGGCAGAAGGTGCAGTGCTAGGATGCATAGAATTCTTGTATAGGAGTCCTAGAATTCCTGAGCTGTCATCTGGAGCTGGCTGTGTAGTCCTGTGCGAGGCTGCAGGCCTGAGTCTCCTCAGGAGCAGCATCTGGATTTCTCTGCCCCTTCTGCTATTTGTGTGCACTTCGATTTTGACTGCAACAAGATATTGGCAGCACTTTACCAGTATTCCTGAAGCTTGGAAACCAATTTCTTAGCAGTGTGAGAAATGCCAGGACACTTAGCAAATGGCTGCTGCAGCACTTTGTATCAGTATCAATTTTAATCAACGATGACTGGGGGAGATTTCTCAGCTACTCTGGAAAGAATAATAATCCTTTTTGCCTTTTATTTTCTTAGAAAAGTAAGTGGCTTCCTTTCAGAAAGTCCAGAACTAGAGGTTTAGAGCTTTAAATTTTTAAATACTTTTTTTTTTTCAACGTTTTTTATTTATTTTTGGGACAGAGAGAGACAGAGCATGAACGGGGGAGGGTCAGAGAGAGAGGGAGACACAGAATCGGAAACAGGCTCCAGGCTCCGAGCCATCAGCCCAGAGCCTGACGCGGGGCTCGAACTCACGGACCGTGAGATCGTGACCTGGCTGAAGTCAGATGCTTAACCGACTGCGCCACCCAGGCGCCCCTAGAGCTTTAAATTTTTAAATTACAGTATAATTACGAACTGAAAAGTACACAAATTATGAACCTATAGATTGATGAATTTTTTCCAAAGTAAATGTAACTACCATTTGGATCAGGAAACTGAATGTGGCCAGTGGCCCAGAAGCCTCTTTCATGTCCCTCCCAGTCACTGCCTCCCTTCCTCCCCAAATCATTGTCCTGACTTGTAGGTTAGTTTTGCTTGTTTCTGAATTTTATATAAGAATCATACAGTGTGTCTTTTCTGTGTCTGGTTTCTTTTGCTAATAAGCAGAATGTTTGTGAGATTTATTCATGTGGTTGTGGGTAGTAATAGCTTATTGATTTGCATTGGTATAAGAGTCTTAATATATCACAATTTACTTGTCCTTTCTGCTATTGATAGACATTTAAGTTGTTGTATGGCTTTTTAAAATTATCTACACTATATTTTAAACTTTTTTTTCAATTTTGTGTGCTGCTAAAGTACTAAGCAATTACTAAACAACAACTACTTCAGAACATAGCTCAAATATTCTGGTTAATTTCATTCTAGAATAGAAAGGCATAAATGTTTATTTTAGGTGGCAATGAACTTCACAGAAGAGACAGGTTATAAAGTAATTAAATGTTTCCCTGTTTATGTCATGGTAAAGGGATTCAGGATGCATTTGTTATTCTATAGATAAATTGTGAAAATCATAACACAGGAAAATTTAATGTTCCAATTTGTGACAACAAGAATTATCAAACTCTGTCACATTTTAGTTACATAAGTAATCAAATCATAAATGGAATTACAGTGTACGTAAGACATCCTCAGTAGCCTGTCATAATACATTTTGTGGAAACAGAGACAATTCACATCATCCCTGTTTTGGGACTGGCTACCAATAACTTTCTTTGCAGTTTGTTAAGAGTGGCACTGCCGTGAACATTCCCCATATCCTTTGATGCGCATGTGTTTGCATTTCTGATGGTTATAGTCACAGAATTGGAATTGTTTGGGCATAGGGTGTGTATGTGTTTGGCACTAGTGAACAGTTTTCTCAAGTGGTGAAGCCGATTTACACCCCAACGAGAGGTGTGGGAGAGCTCCCATTGCTCCAGATCTATGTCAACACTTGGTATTTTCAGTCTTTTAAAATTTTAGCCATTCTTGTGAGGGTGTAGTGGGTTTATTTTCTTTTTCCTTGATGACTTTTGAAGTTAAGCACCTTTCCGTATGCTTTTTGTGAAGTTATCTGTGAAAGACTGTGGACCATTCTCCTATTGGATTGTCTGTCTTTTTCTTACTGATTTTGAAGGCATTCTTTATGTATTCTGGACATCAGACCTTAACTGGATGTATGAACTGTAAATTTCTTCTCTCACTCTTCAGTTTTGCTTTCACTGGAATAGATTCCAACCTGGGTTTCAGACTCTGTAAGGGATAGGTTCTTCCTAGTTTATCCTTATTCCTAGGGCAGTGAGTCTTTTCAGGGCTCCCAGCTGAAGTGTGGAGTATTTATTCAAGCCCTTCTACCTTAGTGTTTCCTGAACTCCCTTAACAACTGCTTGCAAAGCAGCAAATGTCAGAAAGGAAAATGTGACCCCAAATGTTTAGCTCATCTCTTTGCACTAACCTTCCCTTCATGATCTTGGCTACTTAGGTCCCTGCTGCCTTGATAGCTCTTTGATGTCTTCAAACAGATTTTTTAATGTTTTGTTGGGCTTTTCTTGTTGTTATTGGTGGTAGGGTTGGTATGGTTGGTGGACAAAATGGCCTTTCAAAGATATATTCACTTCCTAATCACCAGAGCCTGTGAATATTACTTATATGATAAAAGAGTGACTACTACTTTATATGGCAAAAGAAAAAAAAAAAGTGATTAAGGATCTTGAGAAGAGGAGCTTATCCTAGATTATCTGGATGGACTCTAAATGGTGAGCCCTAAGTGGAAATTTGTTACAGCAGCCACAGGAAACTAATACAGTTGTCCTGATAGAAGTTAGTTTGTCCATAACTTCTTTTAATGAGTAGTAACTTAATAACTGTATTGTGGTCAATTTCTAGATTGTAATTGCTGTTTCAGATTAAATTAGTGGAATGCGGTTCTTTCTTTGATTATAGTGATGACAAGTATGTAATTTTTAATACATTGTGAAAAGAAGTACGATGATTTCTATTGTTACTATAGAGCTCGTCTCTTATTACTAAGAAAATCAAACAACTCATTTGATGGAATTCACATAGGTTGAAAATCTGATGCACATTAGTTTTCCCTAGTACAGTGTAGTATATTTATTAAAAATTTTTTTGCGGTGCCTGGACGGCTCAGTCGGTTAAGCATCCAACTTTAGCTTAGGTCATGATCTCACAGTTGGTGGGTTTGAGCCCTGTATTGGGCTCTGTGCTGACAGCTCGGAGCCTGAAGCCTGCTTCTGATTCTGTCTCCCTGTCTCTGCCCCTCCCTTGCTCACACTCTGTCTCTCTCATAAATAAACATTAAAAAAGTTGTTTTTAAATTTGTTGAGGGGCACCTGGATGGCTCAGTCAGTTAATTGTCCAAGTTTGGCTCAGGTCATGATCTTGTAGTTCGTGAGTTTGAGCTTTGCGTTGGGCTCTGTGCTGACAGCCTGGAGTCTGCTTGGGATATTCTCTCTCTCTCTCTCTCTCTCTCTCTCTCTCTCTCTCTCCTCCCCTACTCTTGTGCTCTTTCTCAAAATAAACAAATAAACATTAAAAATGATAATAAAAAAATAAAAACACCAAGTGTGAAAAAACAACTTTAGTGGAACATCATAGATGAAGAAATTTGGATTTATAGTCCAGATAGATTGTTTAACCAAAACAATCATTCTTATGATTTCCTACAAGGAAAAACTGATAGTTATGTTTATTCTGACCACTTCTAAATTAGTGGCAACATTTTTAAAAAAGAGAAATTGTCCTTTGTCAGTTTAAAATGACTAAATATACTAGAAGCCTAGAAGCCTAGTTGTTTGTTTTCCTAAGGTTGTTGGGATACATAATGGGATGTGGTTACCATGGTAACACCAGCTTGGATCCTGGGATCTCACTGGTCATAGCCCCTGTAGAGTTATTTCACCATTTTTTTAGATACAAGCCTATCTTCTGGCCCTTGAGAGTAAAGCCCACGTCTTCATACCTTCACTGATTCATTTATTACATTGTTGTTACTCTCCTGCCTTGTCCCAAGTGCTGTGCCAGGTACTAAAGATCATTTGAGCAGCAAAACCCAACATGATTCCTGCTTTCATGGTGCTTACAATCTAAGGGGAAACAGACAGCCAAAAAGTCGTTAAGATGAATGTGTTATACAGACTGAGACCAGTGATCTGAAAGGAAGGAACATGAGTCTATGAGAACGTGGAAAAACAGCATGAGCTAGTCTGGGAGATCAGGAAAGGCTGAAGATGACCTGATATCTGATGAACATTCCAGGCAGACAGATGGGCTCACACAAAGTCCTACAATGCAAGAAAGCAAATTGCCAGTGAGGAACTGAAGGAAAACTCGGTGTGACCAATTCCCAGAAAGTTGAGTTGTGTTGGGAGGGATGACCCTGGCAGGGTGGTTTCATGCAGAACCTTTTAAATCAAGCCAGAAACATAGATCTGTATCTTAAGAGCAATGGAAATCTGTGTCAGTTGCTTGGTCTGCCAAAACAAATACCACAGACTGAGTGGCTAAAACAACAGAAATGAATTTTTGCACAGTTCTAGAGGCTGGAAGTCCAAGCTCAAGGTGCTGGCAGTGTTGGTTTCTCCCAAGGCTTCACTTTTGGCTTGCAGATAGTTGCCTTCTTGCTGTGTTCTCATAGGACTTTTTCTCTCTGTGCATGCATCCTTGGTGTTTCTTCTTCTTAAAGGTGTTATGGATTGAATATATGTGTCCCCCAAAGTTTATATGTTGTAGCCCTAATCCCTAGTGTGGTTGGCTGTATTTGGAATAAGGAAGTAATTAAGGTTAAGTGAGGTTGTAAGGCCCTGATCTGATAGGATTAGTGTCCTTGTAAGAAGAGACATCTGAGAGCCCGGTTCTCCTCCCTACCTCATCTCTCCCCACCCATGCACCAGTGAAAGGCCGTGTGACATGGCCTTGCTATGATAACAAAACAAGAAGGTGGTCATCTGCAAGCCAGGAAGAGAGCTCTCACCAGAAACGGAATTGGCCTGAACCTTGGTCTTGAACTTCTAGCCTCCAGAACTGTAAGAAAATTAATTTTTGGTAGTAGAGATGGATGTGAGAGAGATTTTGGAAGCGAAATTGACAGGATGCACTGATGACGGATTGATGGATTCGATTGAGAGAATAGGAAAAGGGAGATTTCAAGATTGACACCAAATCTTTAGACTTGCAGAATTATAATAGGAACACTGGAGGAGACTAGGTTGGAGAATGATAAGCTTGGTCTTAGATTTGTAGATTTGTCTCTTGAGATCCATGTGGAAATGATGAGTAGTTGGATATGTGGGTCAGGAGTTTGGAGGAGAGATTTGGAATTGAGATATGAATTTGAAAGTCTTGGGCTTACAGATGGTAATAGTACTTAGTGCACTATCTGGCATATTTTAGATTTTTGATAAATGTTTTTGAATAAAAAACAAGTTATAGTCTAAAGTGTTTCATAGGAGATGGAGTAGGATATAAGGATAGTGCATAATCGTCTCCTTAGGAAAGCTATCAGTTGGAGAAGAAAATAGTAGAATGCATCTCTAACCAAACAGAAATGATTCTTTGGATCATGTGGGGGGGGGGGAATTGACTTTTCTTACAAGAATTTTGGAATGGGGCAGCTGGGTGCCTCAGTCGATTAAGCGTCCAACTTCAGCTCAGGTCACGATCTCGTGGTCCGTGGGTTGGAGCCCCGTGTCAGCCTCTGTGCTGACAGCTTGGAGCCTGGAGCCTGCTTCAGATTCTGTGTCTCCCTCTCTCTCTGCCCCTCCCCTGCTTCTGCTCTGTCTCTCTCTGTCTCTTCCTCAAAAATAAATAAACATTAAAAAAAGTAATAATTTAAAAAAAAAGAATTTTGGAACGAGGTTGGAAAATGAACTCAAGCTATGAGAGTAAAAGGATATTTGGTGCTTCTTTTCTTGAGAGTCCTGCAGCCGACACCTGTCTCATCTGTTGCATGGGCCACGGGCCCATCAGGCAAATACCTGCACAGATGTATGAACAGAAGTGTGCTGCATATGCTTGGCTGCAGATCTGTCAGCGGCACAACAAATAGCAAAGACTCAAAAAATATCGCCGTAATTATCACAGCTAAACCACAAAGGATGAAAAAGACAGGGCCCAAGGTCCTATCAAAATGGTCTTCTGTCAACAGTTCACGTCTTTTCCTGGATTGTTCCATATTTCCTGGATCATTAATGGCTTTTGCTGAGCCAAGAACAGACCTGGCGTCCAGATGGCCAGATGGGGAAAGAAGTATCCCCTTGAACTTTGAAATCTAGGCTGCAGAGTGGAAAGGGTGAGTGAGTCCAGCTCTTCTTGTTTCATGCAAGTAAGAATACTGCATGTTTTTATAATTTTTTAAAATATTTATATATTTTTGAGAGAGAGAGAGAGACAGGGTTCGAGCAGGGGAGGGACAGAAAGAGAGGGAGACACAGTTTCTGAAGCAGGCTCCAGGCTCTGAGCTGTCAGCACAGACCCCAACATGGGGCTCAAACTCACAATCTGTGAGATCATGACCTGAGCTGAAGTTGGCCACTTGACCAACTGAGCCACCCAGGCGCCCCGAATGGTGCATGTTTTTATAAGGCAGTAATTATATTAGCTTTAATTATGATAGTAGTTGCTGTTTGTTTTGTCTTAGATAACAGTAGGTATGTAGATACAGGAAGACTTGGCACAATAAATGTTTGTCCTCCCACATGCTCTTCTTTTAAAATGTAATTCTTAAAATATCACAGGAGATAACATGCTGAGAAGTACAGAGATTTTATTTAATGTTGCCCTGGTTTTCAGAACTTCATTTTTAAAGAAGTATTCAAATGTAATATTTATTGAACACCTACTGTGCGTCAAGCTGGGGTCCTAGTGGTCCTTGCCCTTCCAAGGCTCATGGTCCTTCCCAAGAGACTGTTATTAAATAAGTAATTTTTTAACATTTATTCATTTTCGAGACAGAGAGAGACAGAGCATGAACGGGGGAGGGTCAGAGAGAGGGGGAGACACAGAATTTGAAACAGGCTCCAGGCTCTGAGCAGTCAGCACAGAGCCCGACACGGGGCTCGAACCCACGGACAGTGAGATCGTGACCTGAGCCGAAGTCGGATGCTCAACCGACTGAGCCACCCAGGCGCCCCAGTAGTTTTTTAAATGTTAATTTATTTGTTTTGAGAGAGAGAGAGAGAGAGAGAGAGAGAGCAGGGGAGGGACAGAGAGAGAGGGAGAGAGAGAATCCCAACTCAAGCAGGCTCCATGCTCTCAGCATGGAGCCTGACACAGGGCTCGATCTCACGAACTGTGAGATCATGACTCGAGCTGAAATCAAGAGTTGGAGGCCTAACTGACTGAACCACCCAGGCGCCCCTAAACAAGTAATTATAAGTCTAATCCAAGTTCAGACACTTAACCAACTGAGCCACCCAGGTGCCCCTATAACTTACATTTCTGATAATATCCTTTTTAGCCTCCAATGTAAATTCTTTGGTTTGTGTCGACAAATGAAATGCCTCGGTATCAATTTGTGCATGTCCCCAGAAAGAATCCCCTATCAGTGTATATGGATAAACCTGGGGCCTGTTTTCAGAGCCTGCCATTCATGGTCCTGAATCTTGTTAATTTCTGGCCTGCAGCAATGTCTACACAGTATGTTGGCATCTAAACGATAGGAGAAGGGTCCCTGGGAGGTGCTTGTAGAAGCTCCAGTTTCCAGAGCTCTGTTGAAGGGCAGGCAACCACCAATAGGGGCTTCTTGAGGCTGTTGCTGGGGCGGGTGTGATGCTTAAGGAGCTCAGTTGCATCTCTGACAAGTCAAAGGAAAAGGGCATCCTGTTATGAGAATGAATCGCCAAGTGGCTTCCTGCAGAACGAGCTGAAGCAGGCATGATCCCTCAGAACCTGCTGAAGGGGAAACAAGGAAGTGAAATACTAACAATGATATAATGTTATGTGTCAATTATCTCTCAATAAAAAAAATGAAATAATATTATTGTATGATCTTGAAATGGTGTGATGACCCTTCTTGACTGGTCATAAAATAAACTGATACCCTTCTCAGTTGGAAATTGTCAGCCCTGCTTGGTTTGTCTGTCATTTTGACAATGCTTACTGATGCTTTCCAAAATCTGTGGAAGGGATTCTAGCTTCCTGAGTCAGCAGTATACACCAGTAGTCTGGGAAGCTTTTTTAGGGCAGCTACAGAAGATTTAAGGAATAACATATCTTGGTTCTAGAGAAATTTCTCATAGGTGGTTTTTTTTGTTTTTGTTTTTGTTTTGTTTTCTTTTCTTCCAGAAGAGATTAGGAGGGAGAGTCTCATGGTCAAGAGTTCTGCCTACTTAGAAGTGTACCCTTGCTGGCCTTTGGTATCTGGCCCCAGTGGAACTGCATAAGGGGAGGAAGGGATCATTCTAGTGCTCCAAAGCCCTGCCCCAACCCTCCTGAGATTCAGCCTTCAGCTTGACAGGGAGTCAAAAGTACAGAGACATTCTCAGAATGCTTCAGGTCACAAGTATTCCTATGCAGAGATGCGGGGATGACATTTTGTGCCTTCAGCCTGCCTAGGTCAGACAGAGACAGGAGATTTCCCTCTGAGAGCTGGAACAGCCTCTTCACTCTGTTGTTTTAGTCTCACTTAATTAATGGTGTTATGGGTGCCAAAGTACCGGATTGTAGGCCTCAGAAGAGGGTGTTTCAGGAGCTGTGGCACTATCAGGCCATCAGTTTTGTTTTTTTTTTTAATGTTTATTTATTTTTGAGAGACAGAGTGAGAACGGGGGGAGGGGCAGAGAGAGAGGGAGACACAGAATTTGAAGCAGGCTCCAGGCTCCGAGCTATCAGCACAGAGCCCGACAGGGGGCTTGAACCCACGAACTCTGAGATCATGACCTGAGCCATAGTCAGATGCTTAACCGACTGACCTACCCAGGCGCCCCAGGCTGTCCGTTCTGCAGTGGACAAGATTTGCATCTTCCTTTTGTCTTTGAGAGGCTGCTTGCTTCTTTGCACCGGTGAGCAGCTGTCTTCATAGGAGAGGCAGGGGAAAGGCTGGCTTTTGGTCAATCTAAAGAGAGAACTTGCCTTTGAAGACTCACACAGAAGATCTAAATAGAAGATATTTCAAGAAGACTTTTTCTGTTACTGGACCAGCTTACGGTTGGAAGACCCTCAGGCTCTTCTAGGGGGGTATGCATATTTAGGTACGCCACCAAAAGTGATGCAACCAAGCACTGCATCTTTTTTTTTTTTTTTTTTAATTTTTTTTTTATTTTTTAATATATGAAATTTACTGTCAAATTGGTTTCCATACAACACCCAGTGCTCATCCCAAAAGGTGCCCTCCTCAATACCCATCACCCACCCTGCCCTCCCTCCCACCCCCCATCAACCCTCAGTTTGTTCTCAGTTTTTAACAGTCTCTTATGCTTTGGCTCTCTCCCGCTCTAGCCTCTTTTTTTTTTTTTTTTTTTTTTTTTTTTTTTTCCTTCCCCTCCCCCATGGGTTTCTGTTATGTTTCTCAGGATCCACATAAGAGTGAAACCATATGGTATCTGTCTTTCTCTGTATGGCTTATTTCACTTAGCATCACACTCTCCAGTTCCATCCATGTTGCTACAAAAGGCCATATTTCATTTTTTCTCATAGCCACGTAGTATTCCATTGTGTATATAAACCACAATTTCTTTATCCATTCATCAGTTGATGGACATTTAGGCTCTTTCCATAATTTGGCTATTGTTGAGAGTGCCGCTATAAACATTGGGGTACAGGTGCCCCTATGCATCAGTACTCCTGTATCCCTTGGGTAAATTCCTAGCAAGGCACTGCATCTTTTATGAGAGCTCAGAAGTACTGCTCTGTGCCACAAGGGGACAGTTCCTTTTATGTTTATCATCTTGGTGACTCACTCTTATCCTGCCCAGAGAGGAGCTTTAGGTCCATCTTTACCATAAATGATGATGTGAAAGGTTGGCTGTGGCAGGATTTGTGGTACGTGCCAAGGCCCCCCGCCTCTTACTTCTCTGTACTCTTTTCTTAGCAGCTAAAGAACTTAGTTTCATTTATTCATCCAACAACCACTTAGGATACTACCGTGTTAGGTGCTGAGTGTGCCAAAGTAAATATGTTGAAGTCACTACCCTCAAGGAGTTTATAGCATGAATGAATCTTTCTTGGCTGAGTGGGTAATCTACTATTAGAGAATAATCCTAATGTTAAATTCTGTTACCTCTGGTATCTAATAACGGTGCAATCTGCTCCAGTACAAAACCTGTTTCTATAATGAACTTAGCTCATATGAATTGGATATAAGTGCATAATGTCAGTTCATATGCTTTTCACCCTATGTAAGAGGAGCCCAAATAACAAGAGTAAAATAATAACCTTCATCAGGAAAGGAAAATGCCCTTGGCTCAACTTTTGCAACCCAGGAGCTCTTTCTATGCTGTTTTAAGAAAATTAAAAATGAGTGCCTGTGACCAGCTCTCCATTCCTGGAGACTTGCACCCTAGCCTTGAGGACCCTCACTGGCAGCAGGTGTACTTCCTCCTGTCTCGTTCCCTTTTCACTGGGAAATCAGCATTTCCATCCTGTCACTTGTGTGCTTGTAATATTTCTTGCAGGAACCTCTTGTTGCCATGAGCTGTTGGTTTGCTTCTGAGAGGTACTAATTGTGCGTGTTTGTGTGTGAGTGTAAGCATGCCGTCTGGTTACCATGCATGTCAGATGAACTTGAGTGGTTTGTCCATGCTATATTTCTCGTATGCCCTGGTGCTGACATCCAGAGAGCCAAAGACAGTTAAACCTCTATGATGACGCCAGAAAGTGGGAGTTCCGAGCCTCCCATGCCCTCCTATCAGCCTTGCCCAAACATCCTTTCGTCTATGAGCCCCTGAGAAATAGAGTGACAGCAGTTGCCAGTCTCAGTAGTCAGTCCTGTTCCCCTGGCCCCTCAGATTGCAGCTCTGGCCTCAGCTGGAGAGAGAGGGACTAGCGGAGCTTGTCCATATCTCAGTGGTTCAGATTCTGCAGGGAAGTTCATGCCTGTTTATTGTCTCCTGAAGTGGGCATGGGACGAGGGCTCCTTAATTAAATATCATACAGGAAGGGGGACCAAAGGGCTATTTGGAATCCCTTTCTTTTGGCCTGGCAGCAAGGAGTTAAGTAGCCTAGTTTACTTTCAGAGACACAGACCATCAGTGGTCTTCACTTTGGGCAGTGCCCAGACATCAGCCTGGTCACTCACAGCGCTCCAACTCCAGGCCAGGCAAAGCCAGCAGGAAGGGCCCCTCTGGTGTACCCAGCCAGAAGAGCTTGCTTTGAAAATGTTCCCAAGGTGAGGATATAATCTGATTCTGAGAGTCTTACCTTGTTGGGGGTAGAAAGGTTACAGAAACAGCCTGCATCAGTGTCTCCTGGCTCCCCCATTACCCCATCTTCTCAGTCTTCATGCTGCACAGCAGCAGACCATTTAAAATTCACAGAGGTTGCTTCAAGAAGCAAATC
The DNA here is from genome assembly GCF_018350215.1 of Panthera leo. Lineage (NCBI taxonomy): Eukaryota > Metazoa > Chordata > Mammalia > Carnivora > Felidae > Panthera > Panthera leo. Next base: position 79,717,713 of record NC_056683.1, read on the forward strand.
TATTTATTAAACTTCTACATTTGAATGTCAAGAGTTAAAAAGATGGTTGGGTTTGTTTGTACCACACACATACAAAGTGCTATCATGGGAATCCATGGGAGGCTGTATTGTCCTCAATTTGCTTTAGCAGTTGCAAGTGAAGGATACCTGATCAATTATTGTTGCTGTGCACCCCAGAGGGCTGTCTGTGGGAATGAGAGCTGGCTGTGTGTACCTGTGACCATGCATCCACCTCCCCAGTGGGTGGGAAGGTGCATTCCTTTCTGGGAATTCAGCCAAAGTTCCGATCCGTTCTTTCTCTTGGCTCCTGTTTTTACAGTTATATCACTGTTAGACTGAGGGAAGGAGATAGAAGAACCAATAGAATGGAGGATATGGGCAAATAAATATGTTTTAAATTAGAAGAACCAACAAATCCATTGTAGTGGCAAGCACTTTGCTGAAGGAGAATTACAAAATGTTTTATCTCCCTTTTCTAAAGAAAAGATACTAATATCCAACCATGTGGATCAAAACTTCTCAATATTTCATAGGTCCTTCTAGGTCAACTTCTCTCCATCCTTACCCAGTCCAAACCTCTGACATCTGCTCGTGCTGCAGCAGCAACAAACCTTATTGATAACCCCTGCTCCCCCATTGCCCCATCCCTCTGCTCATTATGCTGTACGTGGCAGACCACTTAAAAATCACAGATCTAGTCATGGCACTTCCTCTCAAATGCCCTCCCAGGGCTCAGCATTGCCCCATACACCTCCTTGCCCTCACATCCCATGATTTCCTGGACCTCGTGTGGCTCCCATCTGTACCATCACCTTGTTTCTCCTTACATCCTGTTTTAGTCAGGGTTCTTCAGAGACAAGAGACCAATGCTATGTGTATATATGCAGAAAGAGATTTATTATAAGGAATAGGCTCACAATTTGGCAAGTCCAAAATCTACAGGGTGGGCCAGCAGGCTGGAGACACAGGAGAGCTGATGTTTTAGTTCTAGTCTGAAGGCAGACTGCTGGAGAACCAGAAAGAGTTGATATTGCAGATGAAGTCCAAAGGCAGTCTGCTAGAGAATTCTCTCTTGCTTGGGGGAGACTGGGGTTTTGTTTTTGTTGTTGTTGTTGTTGTTGTTCTATTCAAGCCTTTAGCTGATTAGATGAGGCCCACCTACATCATGGAGGGCAATCTGCTTTACTCAAAGTCTACAGAGTAAGGGGTGCCTCGGTGGCTCAGTTGGTTGAGCCTCTGACTCTTGATTTCAGCTCGGGTCATGATATCATGGTCATGAGATCAAGCCTGGAGTTGTACTCTGTGCTGGGTGTGGAGCCTGCTTGAGACTCTCTCTCTCCTTCTCCCTCTATCCCTCCTCCACTCGCACTCTCTCTCTCTCTCTCTCTCAAAATAAAAAATAAATGAAAGTCTATGGATTAAAACATTAATCTTAACCAAAAAAAAACCCTCACAGAAATGTGGAATAATGTTTGACTATGTTGATAAATACCTGTGCACCCCATGGCCCAGCCAAGTAGACACATGAATTAACTATCTCCCTCCCTGTTTGCTTTTTGTCATCTATCCACACTGGACTGCTTCTAGCTTTTCTGATGTGCTACACTAATTCTGGACTCTGGGCCTTTGCACATGCTGCTTATTCCACCCAGAGTGCTTTTTCATCTGGCCCATTCTTATTTACCCATCATGTGTCAGCTGAAATTCCACTTCCTTAAAGGGAATTTCCCAGATCCTCCCAGGCTACATTCATTCCCTCAGATACATATTGCTAGAGCACACTGAACTCCCCTGTAATATCACACGGAGAGTCACTTGTTTAGTGCCGGACTTTAAGCTCCATGAGGGCAGGAGACATATCTGTTTTGCTGCCACATGCCTGGCATTTACTAGCTGTTCACAGATCATCCAGTGAATGAGTGGATGAATGAATGTATTGCAAGTTTACACCGCATTAAAAGCTTACAAGGTATAAGTCTCTTACATATAGATACAACCCTGTGAAGTAAACATTATTATCTTCACTTTTCCACATAGAGGCCCACAGAGGTTAGGGACTATTTGTATAGAATCTGGGCTTCAAATAAAATAATAATAAATGCAACTGTTTGTGTTTACAGCACTCAATAAGCTAGGTACTATTCTATATGTTTGACAACTCATAGCAACCTAATGAGATAAGTGGCATTCTCTGCCTCCTGGATTTCTTTTTTTTTTTTTTTTAATTAAAAAAAAATTTTTTTTTTAACGTTTATTTATCTTTGAGACAGAGAGAGACAGAGCATGAACAGGGGAGGGGCAGAGAGAGAGGGAAACACAGAATCTGAAACAGACTCCAGGCTCTGAGCTGTCAGCACAGAGCCTGACCCGGGGCTCGAACTCACGGACCGTGAGATCATGACCTGAGCCGAAGTCGGATGCTTAACCGACCAAGCCACCCAGGCGCCCATGCCTCCTGGATTTCAGTCTGGAGGGTCCGCTTCCATACATCTCAGGAACCTGGAATCTGGAATTCATGGGGAAGCTGGTCCTTCTTCACCCTGTGGTCTTTCTGGGCCATCTTCAGTTCTCTTTTTCTCTGCCCGAGTAAATAGGGGAAAGTTAGCAAGTCTGCTGGCCAAGCAGATGTCTAGTTGAGGAACAGAATGCTGCTCCTCCCTTCTTGAAGTTACCTTAGTCTGTATAGGAATCCCCTTGCCTCCAGCCACCATGAATAAGCATGGGTGGAGAAATGCTTCTCTTCATAGTCACTGTATCTTCAAAAAGTAACCCTTTCTCCCTGTCTTCCATTTAGATCAACCTATTGGGGTGTGTGTGAGGTAAGCCGTATTCTCTGAGCTGACATCTTAGTGACCTGTAGAAGGGGGAGGGGGAGAGGGAAGGGGAGGGGTGTCAGTACCTACTGCCAATAAATAAGATTTGGTGTTCTGAAATCCGGTATATACTTACATGTTTTAAGGCTCTGTGTCTTCTCTGGAAGACTTGAAAATACATCTGCACTCCCAGAATTCGGGGATGTTATAGCTATTTCATTGTGTTAAATTACAAACCCATACCCTAGAACTAATTCCCCAGATGATGGGGCAGGTCTTTTTTTCTTCTATACCAAGTCACAATATTAATAATGCAGTCACATGTGGCTCTTCTGTAAAAGAGTTTAATTTTCAAAGACAATTAGACAATTTTATGGCTGACTTGAAGCATTTGTCTGTAACCACTGAGTTGATATCATGTTGCCTCCCTAACGGATTCTTGCTGATAGTCAAAGGAGAGATACATTGTGGGAAGTACAAAGCTTTTCAATTAATTGATGATTCTGTTAGGTGTAAAGCCTGTAATTACTCTGTGGTTGTTGCCTTTGCCAAAAACAAATTGAAAACCTGTTTTATGGGAAAGTTCTTTTCTGAACTTGAAAAGTATAGGTTAAAAAACAAGTAGAAAAGAAAAAGACCATGTTCCATCCTCCAGAATGAGGAGTAGGGAGGAATAAAGGCTTCTGGCCTATACTTTCTCCTAACCAGTGAGTCTATAAAGTACTTTTTGGTGAATAGGGCGATTATTTAGAACAATCTTTAGATCCTATTTTTACATTCTTCTTTTTTTTTTTTTTTTTTTTTGAAGAGGTGGGGAGGGAGAGAATGAGCAGGGGAAGGGCAGAGGGAGAGAGAGAGAAAGAATCTTAAGCAGGCTCCATGCACAGAGCAGAGCCCAAGGCAGGGCTCGGTCTCACAACAGTGATATCATGACCTGAGCCAAAATCAAGAGTTGGATGCTTAACCAACTGAGCCACCCAGGTGCCCCTATTTTTACATTCTTGACTAGCCATTTCATATCCAACTGATTCATTCATTCATTCAACAAATATTTCTAAGTGCTGCTGTGCCCAGGGAATGTTGCAGACTTTGAGGTAAAGTAGTAAGCATGGAAAAGGCTCCTGCTGTCTTGGAGCTCCTATGGGATGCTGGTCACTGGAGGCAAACAATATCCGAGTAAATAAATGAATGAACAATGGTGTTGACTTCGTGCAAAAAAATAGAAATTGACAATGTGATAAAGTATGTGGATTTAGGGGAGGGAGGCAACTAGGCCATTCAGACCCACAAAAACGTTACAGACTTAGGGAGCTCGTGCTCCATTCCTGCCCCCCTCCCACCTGTCTCTGCGAGGTGGTGCTGCTCATGTGACAAATGGAAATGGAAGCCTTTGCAAGAACCTGGCAAACCATTAATAGGATTCTCTTTGGACTCCCGGCTCAGTTCTAAGTAGAACACATAGCTTCTTTAGGGAAAAGAGGAGAAGGCATTTAAAGTCTTAAACAAGAGTAAGGTTCCCCAATTGCTGCCTTAATCAAGTTCATTAAAACCAAATGTATATTTAAAACTTGCTTATGATTAACTTTATTTTAATGTCAGTAATAATATTTTAATTCCTCCATGATGTCTAAAGGTATCTTCATTTAGGAGATGGGGAGAAATGTGCCCCCTAATGTAAATCTTTGGCTTTCATGAAGTGTCTGTAAGTAGTAGACCCAAAATGCTTAAAATATAATTTCTAAGAATTAGCCACTCTGGGGAAAAAAATACTTGGTTTGAAAAACTACTACCATAGACTGTTTGCATGTTCCTCCAGCCACTGTATTTTGAGAGCTGAGACAATAAGACTAAGCCAAACAAGAGTTTAACATACCCACACCCACCCACCCACCCACCCACCCACACACACACACACACACACACAATGTGTGGGGAAAGAGCAATGCAAAGATCGTAGTTTGTGCTTTTGGTCTCACTGATGAATATGGCACGTGATACACATAGAGTTGTTTGGGTGAACTCCTGCCCTGTTCCAGGCCATAAAGTACACTTCTCTGTTCAACAGGATATTCTGCAGAGAACTGACAGCAGTGACCACTGATTTAGGGTTTTGCTTCAAAGACTGGGGAGCAAATTTAAGTCAAAAATGCATTTATTCTGAAAGAATACCATAGAACTTGGCCTGTACTTGGCCTAACATGGAAAGTTGATGCCATCTTGAAACTAGGGAAGGTTCAGTTCAGAGTGTTCGCCCTGATATGTGACAGCCGGGGTTCACATCCTGACCTGATCACTACTGGCCGTGTAATCCTGATGAAGTAGCCTGACCTCCCTCTGGTTTATTTCCTCATCTATGAAATGTGGGTAATCATAGCCCCAACCTCTTGTGCTTGCCAAGAGGATTAAGTGAAGACCCTACCACGATATATGGTTTAGGGTAAGAAGCTCAATATTAGCTCTCTTGTCATTTCTGCCATCATCATGGTGGGGTCCACCTGGTGCCCATATGGGGCTCCCTTTGCCCTTTTGTGTTTTCACCCTTTTCTCTGTAAAGCAGCATGAAAGCTAGATCCCCGGAAATGGAGCTACAGCTGGGAGGAAACATGTGCTGCTGTGAACTTAACTCTTAAAGCAGCATTGCTCTCAGTCTCAGAACAATGGAATGTGCTCTTGGTGGAATGCTGCTGTGACTGTCCTCTCCGTGGGCCTGGTGTGCAGAAAAAGACATGCCTGGGAATTTTTAAAGGAATGTAGCTGATCCAGTAGGAGTTGTCTTGAAAGCCTTCTCTGTCAGGCTAACTTGAATGTGTACATATATATGTTCTATGTAATATATAAATGTACAATATATAGTGTATATAGATTATGTGTAAATTATATTATGTTTATACTTTTTAAAAATACCTATTTTAAAAATATATTAAAGCATCAGAACTGATTAAGCAGGGGGCCTGGGTGGCTCGGTCAGTTGAGTGTCTGACTTTGGCTCAGGTCATGATCTCACAGTTAGTGGGTTCAAACCTCACATCAGGCTGTGTGCTGACAGTGCAGAGCCTGCTTGGGATTCTCTGTCTCCTTCTCTCTTTGCCCCTCTCCTACTCGTGCTCTCTCTCTGTCTCTCAAAAGTAAACATTAAAAAAAATTTTTTTAAAGAACTAATTAAGCAAAATGAAAGCTTTTATATTATGTAGGGAGATCCTTGGGAAGTAAGCCAATAGGCCAGTGTGCGTCTTCTCTGTTCTGCCCCAGGCCATGTTGCAAACTTGGGCAAGACATTTACCTTTTACCTTCATTGACCCATCTGAAAATGAATATGACAGACACAAAGAAACATTTATTCATTGCAACCTTATTTGTGACAAAAAAAAAAAAAAAAAGAATTGGAAACAATCTAAATGATTATCAATACAGAATTGCCTAGATAAACTAAAGTATTCCATAGGATACTATAAGAGCAGTTTTTGAAAAAAGCAAGTTGTAAATAATACATATAGTAATTATACTAAAATGCACACACACACACACACACACACACATAAACACAACTCTGTACCATTGTATTTCCACAAGTGTGTGCACCCACAGAAATAATCTGGAAGGGATGACTCCAAACTGCGAATATGGTTCCCTACAGGAGGGAAATTGAATGGAAAAGAGGCAGTGGTCAAGGGGAATATTGCTTTATATATCATATTTGAATTTTATCCTATAATAAGAATTTATGCATGTATTGTATTGCATGTATTGCAATTAAATTTAAAATAATTTCTAAAATAGGCATGAGGCTATCTTAGTTCGGGCTTCTGTGACAACAAATAAACAATAAACATTTATTTCTTACAGTTCTGGAATCTGGGAGGTCTAAGACAAGGTGCCAGTGATTTGGGTTTTTGGAAAAACTCTCTTCCTGGCTTGTAGACAGCTGCCTTCTTGCTGTGTCCTCACTTGGCAGAGAGAGAGAGGGCTCTGGTCTCCTTCTCTTCTCTTATAAGGGTACTAATCCCATCATGGGGGCACCACCCTCATGACCTCGTCCAAACCTAAGTACCTTTGAAAGGCCCTGATTTCTAATACCATCACCTTGGAGATCAGGACTTCATTATGAGAATTTGGAGAGACACACATATTTCATCTGTAGCACCAGTCTGTAAGGTCTCTGAAAATCCCCACTGCAGAGCGTAAGTCTGGATATTTGTGAAGATACCACATTCCATTGTCACTCCAGGAACCTCCCTCCCGGCCTCCCACACAAGGTTTTAGAGTTTGGACACTGGTAATTTTCAGACACAATTGCCAGTCTTCAGCCAAAATCCATGTTCAATTCAAATTCTAAGTGTTTAGATGACTAAATAAAATGAACAGCATACTAGTAGTTAGACCTTGGTCTACAAAGGAGTTTAATCTGCTCTGAGGGCCTGACTTGGCCAACGAAGCTGGATATCTTTGTCAAATGACTTAAATCTGGGTTAGTAAAAAGGGGTGTGACTAAGAAGGCAATATAAACACCCAGGAGATTCAGACATGAGGGCACATGATCTGTGAGAGCTAGATTTATTTGGCTTCAAATCTAAAGTTGTGCTTTTAAGGGAATAAATGTTGGGTTTAGGCATTGAAGGGGGAAACCAACTTCCTAGGAAGCAAGAGCAAGGAGGGGTGGGGGAGAAGCAGTGAGGGAGGAGGGAAGGGGGAGAGGCAGTGAGGGGGGAGGGAAGGGAGGGAGGCAGTGAGGAGGGAGGGAAGAGGGAAAAGGGTGAGGCAGTGAGGAGGGAAGGAAGTGGAGAAGCTGGTGTTATTAGTTGTTAGGTAGAAACGAGTTGAGGTAAAGTACTCTCCCTCAGTCCAAGCTCACAGGGGATATTTCTTTCTTTTTTATAACGTTTATTTATTTTTGAGAGAGACAGAGACAGAAACAGAATGCGAGTGGGTTAGGGGCAGAGAGAGAGGGATACACAGAATCTGAAGCTGGCTCCAGGCTCTGAACTGACAGCACAGAACCGGCTGCGGGGCTCGAACTCACGAGCTGTGAGATCATGACCTGAGCTGAAGTCGAACGCTCAACCGACTGAGCCACCCAGGCACCCCTCAGAGGGGATGTTTCTGAAGGTGGCTTGAATTGTAGGCAGTTTGAACCTGAGTATCCTAGAATGATAATTTCACTAGGGAAGAGGATGTATTTGAAGGGAGAGAGACAGTGTGTGAGTGAGGGATGGGAGTAGACTGTAGAGTTTTGAAAAGCATATTCTAGATATCTATGTTTGTACTACAAAGGAATAAAAAAACTTCAACAAAATCTTCTAGGCTGGTTGTAATCCCCAGAAAACACCATAAGAGACCTGAGTTTTAAAAGATTAAGAATTACCCAAAAACAAGCTTAAAGTGGGGTGCCTGGGTGGCTCAGTTAGTTGCGAGTCTGACTCTTAATTTCGACTCAGGTCATGGTCCCATAGGTCATGAGATCGAGTCTCGTGCTGACTGTGGAGCCTGCTTGGGATTCTCTCTCCCTTCCTTTCTGCCTCTCCTCAGTTCGCATGTATTCTCTCTCTCTCTCAGTCTCTCTCAAAATAAATAAATAAACTTCAGGGGTGCCTCAGTGGCTCAGTTGGTTAAGCATCCAACTTTGGCTCAGGTCATGATCTCATGGTTTGTGAGTTCGAGCCTGTATCAGGCTCTCTGCTGTCAGCTTAGAGCCCCTTTTCTCTCTCTGCCCCTCCCCCACTCATTCTCTCTCTCTCTCTCTCTCTCTCTCTCTCTCTCTGTCTCTGTCTCTCTGTCTCGGAAAAAAAAAAAAAAAAAAGACTTAAACTGAAAAAAACCCAACAGGCTTAAAGCTAAGGACCATGGATGTCTCAGGGCTATGGGTCCTCTGTGAATCTACACGGCACCAACCATTATCCGTGGCCTGGATAATTTGTGCATATATTCTACTATTTTTTTTTTAATGTCTGTAGATCAAGAATAAAATACCAGTAATTCATTGTATCTTTTGTCACTGGGTATTTTCTTGATGACTTAAAAAAAGTTTCATTATAAAACATTTTAAACACATATGAAAGTAGAAAGAAGAGAAAATGGACGTGTACAGATCCCCTCTGTTTCGACAGTTTTCAGAGCATGGCCAATCTTACTTCATCTCTAGCCGTGTCCCCCAAAACCAGGTTGCTTTGTACCGATCCAGACAGCCTGTTGTTTCATCTGTGAATATTTCAGTTTGTATATCTAAAAGCACTCTTCTAAGGTAAATAACTGCAGTGTCTTTATCATACTTTCAAAAATCAATCACTCCTTGATATCATAAAATATTCAGTAATTATTTACATTTTCTGATTGTCACATAAAATTTTAAGTTTCTCCTCACTGGAATCCAAAAAAGGCTGTATGTAACAATTGGCTGCGTCTTTTAAGTTTTTCTTAATCTCTACATTTCTTCTTTTTTATTTTCTGAAGTTTTTTGTTGTTATTGTTGAAGAAATCAGGTCAGAAACAGAGCAATGTTTCTCAAAGTGTGGTCTGGTGCTGGTTTGTGACAAGTACAGAGTAAATGTTTAGAAAGTGTTCTAGCAATTAGACATTGCTGTAACCATTCAGTCACATGCGTATTATCAGCAAATGTGGTTTGGACTTAAATTTTGTGTATTGAGGACATTCTAATGCTGCAGCTAGGGTGATAAGAAAACATTCCAGAATAATTATGATGATGGAGAAGCTTGTGTCAGAAAGTAAATAAATGCTGCTTCCTTCATCACGAATGTCTTGGCTATGAAAACATGTCAGCAGAATTAAGCAGTAGGCTTAGTGATATAAGAAAAATTATGAATTTACATAAAGACTAATCTATTGAATTTGAGTTTATTGTCTTTATTATGTGCTAAGTGGAAGCTAATCATAAACAATAGTTATTGCATACAGAAGTGTGATGGTTTTTGAGGGAAAACGTTCTGTCAAGTGTAAGAACTCCTAGTGTTCCTCAAGATAAGAAGCCACATAAAATTTATGTGATATCTTTGGTATTTTAATCACCTTAATACTTTTGTGCAAAGAAGAAAAGCAACATGTTTTTCAATGGCAAATAAGATCAAAAGGGAAATAAAAGCTTGGAAGAGCAGAGTTTCTAAATTTTTTTTTTAATGTTTATTTTTGAGTGAGTGGGGGGGGAGGGGGAGGGAAGGGCAGAAACAGAGGGAAACATATAGTCTGAAGCAGGCTTCAGGCTCCGAGCTGTCAGCACAGAGACCGACACGGGGCTTGAACTCACAAACTGAGATCATGACCTGAGCAGAAGTCTAACGCTTACCTGACTGAGCCTCCCAGGCGCCCCAGAAGAGCAGTTTCAATGGATTGTTATGACATATTCCATTAATTACAACCACAATCAATGAAGAATATCCATATGATATTGTACATATATAACAAGTGGTCACTAAACATCATTTGAATTTGACCAAACATTTTTGAATTTAATTGTCCATCAAAAGAAAATGCATGTAGAGGAAAGTCATGAATCTAGAAGTCCATTTATTTCATTGAAAGATAACTTAAATTTAACCTTACAAGATAAATTACTAGAATTGGCTACTATAGATTGAAGATAAATTTTGAAAATGCAACTTCTGTTGTTTCATTTTAGATAAAGGTTAAAAAGTGAATATCTTGAGCTTGCTAAAGTTATATTAAAATCTGTTCTTCCATTCCTGTAAGTCACACCTTTGTGAGACTGTTTTTTCTGCTATGATTTTTATTAAACCTGGAAAAAATTCATGTAAATATCCTCAGTAAGTAGTGTTTTATTTATTTTTTTGTTTTGATTAATTTTGAGAGAGAGAGTGAGCGAGCATGAGCAGAGGAAGAACAGAGAAAGAGATACAGAATCTGAAGCAGGCTCTAGGTTCTGAGCTGTCAACACAGAGCCCGATGCAGGGCTCGAACTCACAAACAGTGAGGTCATGACCTGAGCCAAAGTCAGATGCTTAACCAACTGAGCCACCCAGGTGCCCCAGTAGTGTTGTTTTTAATCCATTTTAGGTCACACTGGTTAACAGACTTGAAGCAAGCTGATTTTTCACATTAAAATTTTTAAATAGTGATATACAGAGTGTTTATTCAAAGTGTATATGTAAGCATTTATTCCTCATAATATGAGCAATTGCTACTTTTTCATAACTTTATTTAGTTATGACTGCAGAATGGCAGAAAGTTGGGAATGTAATAGCAGTTTTCTATTAATTGCCTATATGCACATTTTCAAAGAATAATTTGTATAGCTTTCCTAATTCTTATTTTATGTCTTTTTAATCTATGAATAAAAATTAGGGGTTGTATTTTATATATTAAAATTTTTTGCTAGTGCAATTTTATTATATTTACAAATATAATTTAAAAAACTGAGACATGTTAGAAATAAAAAGTCAAATTAGAAGAAAGCCATCCCCATGGTGTCCTTTAACATGTCCCTCTGTTCTTTGTATTTCCTGTTTATTGGTAGTTAGATCTCCTTGAAGCTTGGTCAGAGTCAGGCTCTTTTTGGAGGACGGGAGGAACGTTTGGTGTTATATACCTCCGGCAGGAAGTATACAGTGTCCAGTTGCTGCTGTCTCTCTCTGTGATGTTATTACCTGTTGATTGCTGAGATCCATGAATTCATTAGGAAATATACAGTGGTCATATTCTATCATACTTCCTTCATTTATCTCTGTGCTTCTGTACTATGAGATACTTCTACAAAGAGAAATTTCATCTCATCAACTATTTGATCATCCGGAGGCATAGGAGGCATGGATAGTATAGGACACAAAATCCTTTTGACACCCTCAAAGTCCTTGTACTTGGTAGTGCTTTTCTAGTGATTTCTTGCATAGAGAAATAGCTCTCACCAATTTTTTTTTTATTTCAGTTCCAATTAGTTAATGTGCAGTGTTCTATTAATTTCAGTGTGCAATATAGGGATTCAACACTTCCAGATATCACCCAGTGCTCCTCATGACAAGTGCACTCCTTAATCCCCATTACCTATTTAACCCATCCCCCCACTACCTCCCCTCTGGTAACCATCAGTTTGTTCTCTATAATAGAGTCCAGGGGTGCCTGGGTGGTCCAGTCAGTTGAACTTCCGACTCTTGATTTCAGCTCAGGTCATGATCTTATGGTCATGAGATCAAGTCCCGAGTTGAGCTTCACACTGGGCATGGAGCCTGCTTGAGATTCTCTCGCTTTCCCCCTCTGCCCCTTCCCAATGCGTGTGCGTGTGCATGTGTACACTCTCTCTATCTCTCTAAAATAAAAAAAAAAAAGGAATCTTTTTTGCTTTGTCTCTCTTTCTTTTTCCCTTTGCTTGTTTGTTTCTTAAATTCCATGTATGAGTGAAATCATACGGTAATTGTCTTTCTCTGACTGACTTATTTTGCTTAGCATTATACTTGGTAGCTCTATCCATGTCACTGCAAATGGTAAGATTTCATTCTTTTTTGTGGCTGAATAATATTCCATTGTACACACACACCACCACCACCACCACCACCACCACCACCACCACCACCACCACCAATACCACTTCTTTATCCATTCTTTAATTCGTGGAAACTTGGGCTATATTCATAATTTGGCTAATGTAGATAGTGCTGCTACATAAATATCAGGGTGCATGTATCCCTTTGAAGTAGTGTTTTGTATTCTTTGAGTAAATATCCAGGAGCACAATTGCTGAATCATAAGGTACTTGTATTTTAACTCTTTGAGGAACCTCCATAACGTCTTCCACAGTGGCTGCAGCAGTTTGCATTCCCACCAACAGTGCAAGAGGATTCCCCTTTCTCTGCATTCTTGCCAATACAATTTCAGAAGCTGGTGTCATTTTTTTCTTTCTATTTGTCTAACAAATTTGTATTTCTGCTCATTAAAAAAAAAAAAAGGTAACTTTGTGGGGAGAGTATGGATTTCATTTGCCCAAATAAATATCTTTTAACTTTTGAATCTCAAATTGCCAAATGTGTATTCATTCTTAGGGTTTTTATGGTATTTTATATTCAACTTGCCTGATACTGGGCAAAAGTTAGGTCACTAAATATCATGGACACGTAAGGATAAGGAATAACAGACATGATGAAAGGCAAATATAATGTGAATGTTCCTTCATATAATTTTGTAAAAGAATATATACTACCTTTTACTTTACTTTTTCAGACTGCCAGCTATAATCCAAGGACAGTATACTATGTTTTGCTTCACAGATAACAAGAAAAATAACATCGATAGGTCTTCCTATTCTACAGAGAGAGTGTCCTGACTCTTCGACAAGGAATCATTACAGGAGTTCTGCCAGTTTCTAGGCGTATCTATACACTTGGGGTATATATATATTTGGTATATCTATACACTTGGAGGCTGGGAAAATAACCACAAGATGGTTTTGTGGACCTGCTAGACCCACTGTGAAATAGACATGGTGACAACTTTATTCATCACCTGGACTCCATAAATTTCTGTTCCAATTGGAGAACTACCATTTTGGTCCCATGGGATCAGGGTCAGCTTGGACCCATAGCCAACAGGAAAAATCTGGCACCCCACTTTCCTCAGTACCAACAATCTTAGTACGTGGTTCCGTGTCCTTGTATAGAAGGATCAGAGGAATCTTTATCATATGAACTATGTGGTGGTATTGCAGGGTCCTTCCCCAAGACCACTCCTCAGCCAGTGACCTGTGAACCTATGAATACAGCAACTGATATCAACCTTCTGCTCTCAGCTCACTGTCTTTTTTATACAAATCAAGTAACATCCTAGTCAGTTGTCTACCCATCTTGCCCATGGCCGATTAACTTTGCCACAGATTCCCTCCTAATGATCAGAGCCCCTTGTTTGCCACTGTAGCCTTGCTGTCAGTTATGGTATTTACATCCACCTAGCCTTTGATGGTTACTTGTCACCACCTGGCCCCTGCTATTTTGGAATCCTATCATTTCTCTTTAATTCATATGAGCCCAATACTGTGGCAGCATCTTCTACAGTCAACTCATCAACAGAGAACAGAACCATTGGACTTCTCCATGATGCCATCCCCCTCATTAGTGCCCTTATCCCTTTAGGGAAGGAAGTGACCTCTTGGCCTTTCTGGGATCATGTTCAGATAGTGAGTTCTTTAGTTCTCTCATAATAAATCCAGTCTAGCACACCACCTTTTTGCCTTTTGACTCCTCCCTCAATGTTCTGCTACAGCTGTTCCAGCATCTCTCTTAGTTTCTGTAGACCACTATTGGGCCCAGGCTTCCAGGAACCATGCCAGCTTCAGGTGTCTGTGGCTGGTATGAAACCACAACTTACAAGACAGTGCTTTTGTGTCAATAAATTCTCACCAATCAAGCCTGACATTCACCCCACTGACCCTCCTTCGGACCCATGTGTTCCCTCAGTTCCATCAGTACGGAACATTGGAACCTGAAAGTCCTTCACTATGAAGCTAGTTCCTGCAAGAGCAGGGACTCTGTTTCCTCACATGGTGCTGAAATCTGACCCTAATTATTGGCTGGGATGGAAGGATTTTGAGGAAGGGGAGCATCACCTTATGAGGCAGTGGCCTCAGGTGAGGTCTTTGGTCTCTAGGCAAGAAGAGGCAACTCTCCTCTAGCAAGTAAAAGTTGCTTTGGGTGTTCAGAAAGTTCAGGGGAATTGGGGAGTTCAGAATTCTGGGACTTGCCCACAAAATGTCCCCATGGCAAGTCTCAGGGTGGCTCCATCTGTGTAAACTCACCACACACCTAGGTTGTGCCAAGAGGTGTCCTGAGGGAGACCCACTCCATGTTGTCAAAAAAACTGCATCCCAAGTGAGGTGCTGTGTAGGTCTATGGTCGGTGGTTTTGGTTGTAGCAGCAGTGGATGGTGAGGCGAAATCAAGAGAATGATGAAGTGGCACATACAAGTGACTGAAACAGGAGGTTTCCGTGAGACTTTATATACAAGACAAGGTCAGAGAAATCCATCATTTAAATCCAGAACTTCCTGTGTGACAGATACATTCACAGGGTTCACAGGAAGCCAGTTTCCTCAAGTGTCTCCAACCCCAAAAGATGGACTAACTCTCGAGGAAAGCAATATTGAACTAGAGTCAAGCATGGTTGCCTAATTCCATAATAGCAATAATAATAGTGGTTACTAAAAGCTGGTATCTGTGTACATTCTGGATTCATTATCTTATTTCTATAACATAATGTGTCGATTATCTTATTTAACACTATCTTATTTAATGTTCCTAACCATTCCGTTACATACAGAATATGTCCATTTTACAAAAGCAGCAGCTGATACTCAGAGAAGCTAAGTAGCTTCTCCATAATAAAATAACCAGTAAGGAGTGAATCCTAAATTTATCCCACTCCATTGTTAATCACCTGATTTTTAGCAGCTATGTTGCTAAATGTATATACTAGTTCAAAAGTTTTTATACATATGTAAATAATTTCTGAGAAAGGAACAGTACAGCAAATCAGTAATGTTCTAAAACATCATTTTTTTAAAAATTGCATCAAACCACAATTAGAAAAAAGTAAAAGAAAAAAAGAGGATCTTCTCACTGTGATTAGCATTCACCAAGATGAGCAGTCCCCAGGACCATGAAGAGGATCACCCCCTGCAGTCGGTGTTTCTTCAGTCCTTGGTAATTATAGGATTAATTTTGAACTGTCACCCCTGAAATATTACTTTCAAGGAAGTTTCTGATTTATGGAGGACCGTTGGCATTGCTAAAACTGATAACTAAAAAGATCCTGGTACAACTTGTTATTTAGGAGATTGAATTTGATGCGTTCCAGCAACAAATTTAGGCAGGTGTAGGGGGCAGTGGTTGTTCTGGTAAGAGGTGGATCTTGGAGATGGGAAACCAGAATATCACACCTTCCTCCTGCCACCTCCAGGAAGGCAGCATGCTGAGCAGTTTCAGAGATACAGTGATGGAACCCGCCTCTTCTTTGGCCTGTGGCCCCAGTGTTCATGTGTTTGCCCATACTTGAGGACGACGGGGTAAGGTGGGAAGCCATCAAGCATGGTGCCTTGTTCCCAGGCCCTGGGGGTGTTGGGAGGGATGGCATCCTGCTCAGCTGATTCTCAGCCAACAAAGGTTCCTTGACAGCTTATCCTCAGGAACTCTGGGGACAACTCTTGGCATCCCTGTTTTTCTCCTTGTTGATATGTCTTCCTTTATGGCAGGATTTCCCCCTTAGGACTGAGCGGCAAAGCTCACTAGTGAAACTCCTTATATATTGTATAGAAAATTACGTCCTTTAGTTTGTCTGATAGAAATAATTGGTGAGTGTATCCCGGGGATGTCAAAAGGTGCATTTGCTATAAGCCAATTTCTACTATTTCTGTAATCTTAACATCAGCAGTAGTTTATTTGGACACTTTCTATGTGGTCACTGTGCCAAACACTATCATCTTGAGTCTCACAATAGCCATTTGAGATCATTCTTTTATTATCTCCATTTTGTAGAGGAAGAGACTGAGTCTTAGAGGGCTTAAATGGCTTGCCCACAGCATAGTGCCTGTAGCAGCTGTCTGATTTCAATGCCCTGATCTTCACTTGACATTAAAAAAAATTGAGAAATATCTCATGTATCATAAACTCACCCTTTATAAAGTATACAGATTTAGTGGTTTTTACTATATCCACAAAGTTGTGCAATCATCAAACTACCTATTCCAGAACATTTCCATCACCCCAAAAAGAACCCCGTACGTGGGCGCCTGGGCGCCCAACTTCCAACTTCAGCTCAGTCACGCTCTTGTGGTTTGGTGGGTTTGAGCCCCGCGTCGGGCTCTGCACTGACACTGTGGAGCCTGCTTGGGACGTTCTCTCTCACTCTTCCTCTTGCTCTCCCTCTCTCTCTGCCCCTCCCCCACTCATGTACTCTCTTTCTCAAAATAAATAAATAAACTTAAAAAGAGAAAGGAACCGCATAGTCACTAGTAGCCATTCCCCTTTCTCTTCTCTCCTCACTCCTGCCAGCCACCAGTGTGCTTTCTGTCTGTATGGAATTTGCCTATTCTGGATATTTTATATAAATGCAAGCATACAATATGTGATCTTTTGTGTCTGGCTTCGTTTACTTAGCTTAATGTTTTCAAGGTCCATCCATGTTATAGGATATATCAGTAGTTCATTCTTTTTTATGGTTGAGTAATATTCCATTGTAAGGATATACTACATTTTGTGTGTTCATTTTATCAGGCTGACGGACATTTGAGTTATTTCCACTTTTTGGTTGTGAATAATGCTGCTGTGAATGCAGGTATGCATGTATGCAGGTTTGTATGCAGGTTTCTGTGTGATCATGTGTATTCAGTTCACTTGTGTATGTATACAGTTGGGAGGTGGAAGTGCTGATTCACGTGGTATGTCTGTGACTTCCCTGGACTTTTACTTGAAAACTCTGGAGTCTTTTTCATGTATGAAAGTAAAACAAGGAAGTTTCCGAGGCAGTGATTTAGAAGACTATCATAGTATGGAGAAGCCGTCTCCTGGAGGGGGTTTCTCCTCTGGAGCTCTGTTACTGTTTTCATAAAGTTGTCTGGTGGCATGCAGACGTTTGTAAAGCAGTGTGAACCTGAGTCTCCGTGTGTGGGCCAGGGAGCACATGATTTACACATGAGCAATTATGCTTCCATTTCCATTTTCATCTCTCACCATTGGAATATACTCAACTGCTTTTTAAGTCTAATTTAACAAAAACAAGTCATGAACTAAATAAAAGGCTGTCCTTGGTGTCCTCGTCCTTTCATCCATGGGGCGTTTGATGTGCGTCCAGTGGGTGGAGGGATTTGTTCCAGTGGTAGAGGGGGCAAGACTGCTGTTGACCTAGAACAGAGGGCTGTGCCGTCCGGGGTCAGCCTCCTCTGCAGGTAATTTTCCAGTTAATGATATTCAGGCAGTGATAGTTCTTTTGCTCTAACATAGTTTATAAAAAATAACAAAAGCAAACTAGAGTTAAAGGTTTATTCTCCTTATATGACTTTTTGAAGGCAGAGTACCTCCCAGAATAGTGAGGAATAGACAGAAATCCAGTGCCCAGCACTCCTGCCTCTGGAACTCTCACATGCCTTATATGATTCACATAGACCGAGAGGATATACATGATGGTAAGAAATATGTGTAGAAACATCTGCTGAATTTGAATACACGCATGGATGCCTGTGACCCAGCTATTCCACTCCGTAGGTACACATGGCATATATGTCTTCACCAAAAGACACGCATGTAAGAATGTTTATAGCCACATTGTTTTCAATACACAAAACATAAAACTAACCTAAAAACTAAAGCCTATCCGTAGAAGAATGGATAAATGAATTGTGGAATTTTCATACCATGGAACACTATATAGCCATGAGAGTGAATGGAGTAGAACTATTTGCAACCATATGGATGAATTTCACAAATAAAATGGGGACTGAAAGAAGCCAGGTGGAAAAGGACATCCCGTTTGATTCCATTCATATAAGCTCAAAAATAGGCAAAACTTGTCAAAAATCAGGAGAGTGGCTACTCTTGGGGGTAAAAGTAGTAATTAGAAGTGCATGGGGTGGGTGGTGACTATGTGGCTCAGTCAGTTAAGCATCTGACTCTTGATTTCAGCTCAGATTTCAGCCCAGGTTATGAGCTCACAGTTGTGGATTGTGGGATCGAGCCCCATGCTGAGCGCGGAGCCTGTTTAGGATTTGCTCTCCCTCTTCCTCTTCCCCTCCCCGCATGCTTGCACACACACTCTTTCTCTTTCTGTCAAAAAAAGTGCACAAGGGGGGCTTCTGGGTTACTGGTGGTTTATTTAGGTGGCTAAGGTGCTAGGTACACAGGTCTGTTCTGTTTCTGAAAGTTCAACACATTGTACACTTCTCTGTATATTATAAATTTAAAAAAAATTTTAAGTTTATTTATTTATTTTGAGAGAGACAGAAACAGTTTGAGTGGCAGAGGGGCAGAGAGGAGAGAGAGAGAGAATCCCAAGCAGGCTCCGAGCTGCCAGCACAGAGCCTGACGCGGGGCTCAAACCCACAAAACTGTGAGATCATGACCTGGGCTGAAACCAAGAGTCAGATGCCCAATCAACTGAGCCACCCAGGTGCCCCTTAAATTTATTTTTTAATGTTTATTTATTTTTGAGAGAGAGAGAAGACAGACAGAGCCTGAATGGGGAAGGGCCTGATGTGGGGTTCGAACTCATGAATGGTGAGATCTTGATCTGAGCTGAAGTTGGACACTTAACCGACTCAGCCACCCAAGTGCCCCTGTATATTATAAAGTTTAAAGAGAAAGAATGGATACGCACACACACACAATATATACATATACATAATTGTTTTCAAGTTTTCCTTACCTCTAGTTTTAATTCTAAAATAAAATATTGCTAAACATGATATCGACTATGAAAATGCAATAAATATGTTCTGTCAGAAGGAATCCCTGCATTAATTTACCAAATACCCACTGAGCAGAGATTGGGCTGGGTGGAACACTTGTAGTTTGGGAACGGGTAGATTGTAGATTGGAAGGGATTGAGCTTGAGTGTGCCCCCCACCTTCTTGGGTGCATTGTCACTCTGGTGGCTCATAGTCTTCTCATGTTCCTCCTGTGTTCCTCCTCCTCCTCCCCGCCTTTCTCCTTTTTCCTCTATTGCCCTCTTCCCACCAGGCTCTTTGTTTGGACATTGGGCTAGATACAAATGACCGCCAAAGAGGCCATCTGCCCAGAATGCGTGGAACTGTCCCTCACCCAGGGTTTGGGGAGAACCCCCCTGAAGAAGGGCTGGAGGGGGTCTGTGGATTCTTCCCAAGGCCTGAGTCCCAAAGAAGAGTGATTGAAGCCCCAGAATGAAAGCTTCATCTATCACAGCAAATCCAGACACACCCTTCACTGAAGACAAGCACAGCCTCATTCCCTGAGAAAACTATCAGAAGAGGGAGGGCATAGGCTTCACCTAGGATGCTTACACAGAGGTTCTCATGCTTCGTAATTTCTCAGGTTGACCCCGTCTCCTGAAAACTGCTGAAGCTCAACTAATTAAATATATTTTCATTGTGGAAATAGTTTGACTATGATAATAATGAGAAATTCCTGAGAGACCTAACTATTTTAAGATTGTTTAAAACTCTTGGGGATAAATATCTCTGGGGCTAATTCTGGGCATATATAAGCAATTCAAGGTCAGTGTCATTTCTCTTCCTGCTGCCTTCACTGGAGGAATCTCTTCTCCTTGTAAAGATGTGGCAGAATTTTAACTTTAAATAATGCACCATAGGGGCACCTGGGTAGCTCAGTTGGTTAAGCATCCTACTTCACCTCCGGTCATGATCACACAAGTCTTGGGTTTGAGCCCTGCATTGGGCTCTGTGCTGACAGCTCCAAGCCTGGAGCCTGCTGTGGATTCTGTGTCTCCCTCTCTCTCTGCCCCTCTCCTGCTTGTGCTCTCTCATTCTCTCTCTCAAAAATAAATAAATAAACGTTAAAAGTAAATAAATAAATAATAAATAATGTACCGTAACTGATGCTGATGACAACTGGGTGTGTTTGTCATGCAATGTTTGGCAAAAGAATGTAGGACCAAATCTGCCAATGGTTAATCTATAACTGAAACTGCAAATAGGAACAGTAACTAATTTGAGACAAAGTCTGAGCTGGGAAATGAGCAGGGGTAGGGAGAGGCCGAATGTGAGGAAAACCGACTTCAGGCAGAGCATTCCCTTGAAGCTTGCCCTCCGTCTAATACATAGGTCCTCACGTTCCTGGGGTGTGGAGTCTAACAGGTCAGAGCCCATCTTACCGAGCATGCATGTGTCTGATTGTCAGTGTTTGATGGCCTGAGTATGGGGAGAGACTGCAGAGCCTCCTTGATGACTGGCTCTACTTGAAATCCTAATTCTCCTCCTCTACAGGGACATTTGATCCCAGCAAAGGTCTGTGCTGAAACCGAACACCGCGTCATGCTGTGTATTGAGTAAAAAGCGAAGGGACCAAGCTCTTCCTGGGGCAACCCCTCGGAACTATAAAGAAGAAATGGAAGAATGATTAAATGTTGGAAAAGATTTGGAAATCTAATTCGAGAATTTAGCCTCTGGTCGACTTTATACATGTGCACAGACACAATTAATATTTCCTGAGTGCTTACTCTGTGCCAGGTGCTATATTAAGTGCTTGTCATCTACTCCCACAGGTAATTCTTTCAGTTGCCTGATGAAGCTAGTAGCTACCATTATTATTCCCATTTTACAGATGAGGACATTAAGGCTCGAGAAAGTTATATAACCTGCCCAGAGTCATGAAGCACACTCTGTGGGTGGAGTGTTTAAATAACCTTCTTCTGCCCTTACTTCTACCCACTCCTACCTCAGCCACTCTTAAAAGGGAATTGAGATGGGAAATCCATGTGTGTATAGTCTTCTGCAAACAGTGGTGTGGAAACAGTTGATGTCGTATCAGCATTTCCATCACACTGGATGTCTCCTTTTATAGGTGGTAGACACTATTACTATCAAATTACATCTAACCCAGCCATGCTTGCTGAAAGCTGCTGGTTGTGAAAGAGCTATTGAAGAAAGTCATGTGGATAAGGGGAAATGGGAGGTGAGAAGGAGGAGTGAGATGCATCATAGTATTTATTCTAGTATCGGAAGGATATTATGTTAATACTTTACTGACAGTGCAATTGATTAAAATGGGATCACTCATATGAAAACTGGGTCCAGCAGACTTAATAATTTCTGGAGGATCACATAGCACACTGTGTGTGTGGCTGGGGGAGTTTGAATGGCCTCCCACAATGGTCATGGGCTTGATGGCTGGGAGACCTCCTCCAGCCCTGAGAGAAGAAGGCCTCTGTCCTCTGAGGAACAAAGTAGAAGAAATAATGCTGAAATTAGAGTGGCAACATATTTTGATGTTTACTTCTGAGCAGATGCTCATGTTAATCTCAGACTTCCTTTTACCATAATTGAAATTGCGTCTGCAGGGTTGCCTAAGCAACTTTATGGTGTGTGTGTGTGTGTGTGTGTGTGTGTGCTGTTGTACAGAATTGGGAACTGAAAGTCTGACATTGCTTTCCTTCAGTTCACTGGTGTTTCCTGTAGGTAGACTGCTGAGTACTCAGTCTGAGTTGGCTGCCCGTTGGAGTGGTCCCAGTAAGGGTGG
Organism: Panthera leo; assembly: GCF_018350215.1. Classification (NCBI taxonomy): domain Eukaryota; kingdom Metazoa; phylum Chordata; class Mammalia; order Carnivora; family Felidae; genus Panthera; species Panthera leo. The sequence goes on from NC_056683.1 coordinate 79,739,688, forward strand.
CTGTCCACCCTCCATGGCATGACACATTTCTCCTGTTGGCATCATGCCATTGTCAGGTGCTTCCCTACTGTACTATCCTTCCTGAAGAAATGAGTGAAGGACATTCTGTAAGAATATGCAGTCAGCAAACACTTAGCCCCTGGAACCTGATGATCTCTCGGATGGTAGTGAGGGGCCCCTTGGTTACAACAGCCATCACAAGTGTTGAAGCGACATAGTAGAACCCTTGGCTCTTTACCACAAAGTGTGGGTGAGTGACTTTGAAAAGGAAGCACAGCTTGTGATTCTAAGTGACCCAGACAGGTAATTGACAAAGAGTTATTGAACATCCATTATGTATAAGGCATTTGTATTAGTTTCCTGTGGCTGCTGTAACAAATCACCATTAACTCAATGGCTTAAAACAATAGGATGTTATTCTCTCATGTTCTGGAGGCCAGAAGTCTAAAATCAAGGTGTCAGTCAGCTGGACCGTACTCCCTCTGGAGGCTCTAGGGGATAATTCTTCCTTTTCTCATCTGTTCTCTGATGGCTCCAGGTAGCATGTGACCTCATCACTCTAATCTCTGCCTCTGGGGTCACATGGCCTCCTCTCCTGTCTTAAAACTCTCTCTGTTTCTCTTATAAGGATTCACGTCCTTGCATTTCAGGCCCACCCAGATAATCCAGGATAACTGTCTCTTCTCAGGATCCTTAACATAATATATCTTTTGTCACATAATTTAGTACTCAGGCTCTGGGGATTAGGACAATGACATATCTTTTTGGGTGCCACCATTGAACTCCAGCATTTAATGATTTATTTGGACACCTGGAAAAATAAGAGCATTGACTTGTTCATAGGAGTCTATGATCCAGTTGTATAAGCATAAATATGTTTATTTGCTCAGCAAGCATTTATTGTTCATATGCCATGCTGTGTGCTTGCATTGGGTTTACAGAAAGGAGTGAGACACAGTCCCTGTGTCTGGAGAAGCTGAGTCTGAGAGCAAAGACCTTGTAAACAAGTGTAACCCTAAAGAATTTCAGTTTCATGTGGGCTAGTGTTTGTAGGGACACAGTCAAAGAATCATAATCCAAAGACCAAAAGTAATTTTAAAAAATAGTCATCATTTACTTGTTGCTCTTACAAAATTAAAGGAAACCCAGTTCCTAAACTCCCAGTAACAATTTTCACATCCCCTTCCCCACCTCCCTCATGCCCCCAAATTCTCTCACATTCCACAATGTTCAGAAGTCTATTATTGTTTACCACCACCCTCCAGAAACTCTTGTTCCATTCTCTGTCCTGCATGGCACTTCTTTCTTTCTCTCCCAGCTCTTTGTTGTACAGATTAGTTTGGCCTCCTTTGACAGTCAACCTTCTCCTTTCTCTTCTCTGCTGTCTCTAATTCTGCATCCTAAAGTCCAGGAGCCTTTCTGGCTAGGCTAGGACATTCTCCTTAGAGAAGAGGAAGTGAACAGAAAGGCTTTTTAATCAGAAGGTAGGAAGAGAGGCCAAGAGTACTGACATCACACACTTGCAGTCCGGTTTGGTAAATATTTACAGTGAGGTTTAAACGTTACATTATTTTGTATTGGTCTCATTCAATGTTTGTAACAGCCCAATGGGTAAAAACTGTTATTCTTCCTATTTGGCCACAAGAGTACTCAGAACACCTTGAAAGCACCATCCTGCCATTTTTGCTTACAATGCTTTTTAGATCTTTCCCACATCCCAGGTACCCTGAGGAAAGGAGCTTAGATTTATTAAATACATTGTCCAAAATAAGTGGCCAAGCCGGGATTTGAGCTCAGAGTACCTTGGATTTGGGCCTTGGGAGCCTGGATGATAGAGTAACATTGGAGGAATCTTCTGAGAGAAGGACACCTTGAATCAGGTTTGAAGGATAAGAAAGAGTTTGGGAAAGATCTAAAGAGTATTATAAGCAAAAATGGCAGGATGGTTCTTTTAAGGTGTTCTGAGTACACTTGTGGCCAACCCAGAGTGCAGAGTGGGTGGGTGGGGTGTCAGCAGAGGAGGTGGTTGGAGAGAGAGGTAAGACCAGGTCATGTCTCACTGGACTTTGTTCTGGGGTAACGTGAGTCATGAGGGTTATAAGCAAAGAGGAAGCACTATCACAGTTGTTGTGAAAAGAGCATTCTGACAGCGATCACATATATTAAGGTTGGGGAGGGAGTGGGCAGGACTTGAGACAAGGAGTGCATGCAAACTTCTGTCCTGTGATTAACAGTCTCCATAACCCCTGACTGGTCTGGTCATAAGATGCTCTTTGTCCAGAGGCACAGAGGATGAGAGGTCCATAAACAAAGGCAAAATAACTGTACCAAAGGCCTAGGTGCCGCCACTTAGCAGACTATTGCTTGGCAGATGGGCACAGTGTTAATGACTCCTCCTGCAGTGCAGCTCATCTGTCTGTTTGTCATCTTTGCCATCTTGAAACAAACTAGAAGAGAAGTTTCTCATTACTCGCTTTCTTCTATCATTGACATATCAGAAAGGGGAACTTACATCTTAATGGCTCGGTGATCTTCTAAGGCCCAGTCCAAAGAGAGAGAATTTAACACTATGGGCTCAATGGCTCTATCTTTCCTGAGGGTCTAGTTTAATAAATCCCAACAACTATCCAGGCAGGTTATATTGATGTCTGCAAAGTTATCTTTTATTGAAGATGTACTGTGAGCCAAAGTACACTCACTGTCAGCATCCTGGACATTAGTCTGGCCTACTTTTCCCTTGTTAAAATCTCATCTGTATCAGCAGCTTCCATTTCACAAGCTGAAAACTCCTTCACTTTTCTTATCCCAGTTTCCAAGTTTAGATGATCACAAGCAGAATTTCAAGAAACATCTTTAGCATCCAGTCAGAGAGCACTGTGATAGTTCAGGTAAGAAATGTTTCATACTCAGAGAAAGACAAGTATCATATGACTTCACTCATATGAGGACTTTAAGATACAAAACAGATGAACGTAAGGGAAGGGAAGCAAAAATAATATGAAAACAGGGAGGGGGACAAAACAGAAGAGACTCATAAATATGGAGACCAAACAGAGGGTTACTGGAGGGGTTGGGGGAGGGGGGAGGGGCTAAGTGGGTAAGGGACACCAAGGAATCTACTCCTGAAATAATTGTTGCACTATATGCTAACTTGGATGTAAATTAAAAAAACAAATAAAAATTAAAAAAAATAAATGATGACATACTGAAAGCAGTGGCAATGCAACTAGAGAAGAGAGAACAGATCAAAGCACCTGTAAGCAGCAATCATATAGCCATGCTTATATTTACTGAGTGCTTTCTATGTGCCAGGCATTGTATAGTGTGTGTAATAGCTCATTCAATCTTTGCAACAACCCAGTGAGGTAAGAACTGTTCTATTTTATGCATGAGAGAACAGGCTTAGAGTCATTAGAAACTTGCCCAAAGTAAGTGGCAGAGCTGAGATTTGAGCCCTGGCAATCTTGACCTCAAAACTCTCATTTTTAATCTCTGTGCATTACTGTCTCAAATCAGAAGGATTTGGTAATTTATGGAATGGGGAAGTGGGGGAAGGAGAATCAGGCATGGGAGGCATGTTCCAGTTTAGAGAAGTAGGCAGGTAGATGAAAGGTGGAGTCCTTCACCAAGATGGGGACACAGGAAGGGGAATGGGTTTGAAAGAAGGATGATGATTTGGTTGTGAACATGTTGATGGGGGACATCCAAGTAAAATGTCTGTTAAATGGTTGGGTGCTTAAAATATGGAGCTTCAGAGTAAGTGATTGAGGCTAAAGAAGTCTGTATCTAGGCAGCAGAGGAGCATGTGGGCAGCAGCAGCGGGGGGTGGGGAGGTGGGTAACTGAGATTTTTCCAGAGAAGAAAATGAGAAGATAAGGCAATCAGGGATAGAATCTCAGGGACTTGCAGCACTTAAGGGACCAGTGAAAGAAGAGCCCCTGAATGAGAAAAATAAATAATTTAAGGGATGGTGGGAGAATGAAGAGAGACTGGGTCACAGAAACCAAAGGAGAAAGAAGTGTGATGAAGGAACGATAGCAGTGCCTAATACAACAGAGAAATCATATAAGGTAAGAACTGAAAGTCACCATTGCATTTGGCAATTAGGTCAATGTAAAATCAGCTGATGGGAATGCAAAATGTTATAGCTGTTTCAGAAGATAGTATAGCAGTTTCTTATAAAGCTAAACATTTCCTAGCATATGATTTAGCAGTGGTACTCCTTAGTATTTACCCAAATGAGATTTTTTTTAAAGTATAACACAGAAACCTGCACATGAATGTTTATAGCAGCTTTATTAATAATTGCTAAAACTTGGACGCAACCAAGATGTCCTTTAATAGGTGCATCGAAAAACAAACTGACATATCTGTAGAATGGAATATTATTTAGTGATTAAAAATTGAGCTATCAAGCCATGAAAAGACATGGAGGAAACTTCAATGCATATTACCAAGTGAAAGAAGCCAACTGAAAAGGTTATAAACTGTGGGATTCCAACTATATGACATTCTGGGAAAAGGCAAAAACTATAGAGATAGTAATAAGTTTGGTGGTTGCCAGGAGTTGGGGGAAGGGAGGGATAAATAGGGGGAGCATTAGGCCAGTGAAACTATTCTGTTTGTTACTGTAATGGTGTATATACCTCATTTTACATTTGTCCAAACCCATGCAACTATACAACACAAAGAACCCTAATGTAAACCATGGATTTATTTAATAGTAGTGTATCAATATTGACTCATCAATCGTAACATTTTCCACACCAATGCAAAATGTGTGGAAACTGGCAGGGGGTGGGGGCAGTAATGGGTGGAGGGCACATGGAAACTTTGTACTTTCTGCTAAGTTTTCTGTAAACCTAAACCTATTAACATAAAAAGAAAGGAGGAGAGAGGAAAGGAAGGAATTAAAGAAGAAATAAATGAAGAAAGAGAAAGAAAGCCATGTGCCTACAATCTGGAAAGTGTAGCATCAACCCATAATTATACTTAATCCAATTCTTGGAATTCTTGAATTCCAAGTTGAGTAAAAAATAACTAGTTTCTTTTCTGCTTACCAACTTCTAGGGTTCCCATAACAAATGCAACATACAAACCAATGTCTTTGGCATGATATGAAATTTTTTTCACAGCCCAACTTTGCAACGTGATCTCTGGATCATTGCCCATGTATTATAAGCTTCAGCTGCAACAGTCTCTTTGCGTGTCTTTCCCATTCATGATGTGCACTTGCAGACCACGCTGCCTGTTTTGCTCTTGCTGGTTTTTTCGGCCTATCTCCTCTACCCTTCTCTACCTAACAAAATCCTACATATCTTCCATCACACATCCCAGACCTACCCTTTTCTGTGAGAACTTTGCTGTTCCCTTTCACCCATAGCACACTAAGCAAGAAAGAATCCTCTCCTTGATTCTATAGTTCTTTGTGCCCACAGTCTTCAACATCAACAGTTTAGTGAGAATTGGGGGCAGAAAGAAGCCTGATCAAAGCGATTTAAGAAGTGGGAGGGAGAAATGTATGCATGGAAGGTAGACTAATGTGTGGGGATTGGTTTTATTATAATTTGATATTGCTTGTTTTGGTTTGTCTTTAGTGTTTGTGGTTTTACCCAACAGGGGTTGAGGGTAGGGAGAAGAAAATTCCTGGAGGGGCTGTGGCGCTGTCCAGTCCTTGGGGGTGCTGACAGACCTGTGTCACTGGGTCGGGTCTGTCTTGAGGCTGGTAATTCTTCTCCCAGCAGCTGTGGTCCTCTATTTTGGGGAGGGAGGGAGACAGGAGAAGGACTACATCTATTTATTATCTCTTGGAGGTTCAGGAGCCATAGCCTGCCTCATCTGTGGGGGAAGGAGAAAAAGGTTTGCTGACTTGGTGACACTTCTCTATTTCTCATGGGATCTACAGGCTCCTGAAGACCAGTTAATGACTAGGGAAAGCAATTAGTTATTAGTTTTTTCTGACATCCACATAACACACATTAAAGACGAGCTATGTTCCAGGAACCATGCCAGGTACTGGAATACAAGATAACCAAAACAGGATTCCTGTCCTCAAGGAGTTTAGTCTGAGTAGGAATATTGATCTTGAGTCCATGCCAGCAATTCCACCATGAGGGGAGCTGTCTTAGCTCAGGCTGCCATAACAAGATACAATAGATTGAGTGGCTTAAATAATAGAAATTTATTTTCTCACAGTTCTCGAGGCTGGAAGTTCAAGATCAAGGTCCAGGAGGGTTTGGGTTTTGGTGAGGACTTTCTTCCTGGCTTGCAGGTGGCCATTTTCTTGCTCTGTATTCAGATGGCCTTTCTTCTGAGAATGGGGGTGGGGGGTGAGGTGGATAGGAGTATGATGAGGGGGAGAATGAGGGAAAGAGAGGGAGAGAAAGACTTCCATTGATGTCTCTCTTATAAAGACGCTAATCCTATCAGATCAGAGCCCCACCCTTAAGACCTCATTTTATCTTAATTACCTCCTAAAGGCCCTATTTCCAAATACAGTCACAGTGTGGGTTAGGCCTCAACATATGAATTTGGGAGGGAGACAAATCAGCCCATAGCGGAAGCTTATAGAAAACTGTAAGAGCACAGATACAGTCATGATTGCCTTATCTGGGGAAAGAAGGGACCGCAGAAAGCTCAGCAATGACTCCTGTTCTGGATTTTGAGCATGCAGATATCAGCATATGTGATTTCAGTAGCCCCAGCTTGGTGGCTCTGGTGATGTAGCAGTGCTGGGCAGTCAGCAAGTAATTATTGTCCCATGTGAAAAGAAGAGGTCTCTACACCACAAGCTTTCTGACAGTCATAACTTCATTCAATGATATTTTTATGCCTCTGGTACTATTTTTACATTTTGTAGCAGCTTTTCTTTATGGTAGAGTATGTCACAGGTTTCCTGATGTCACTCAGCTTTTTACTACAACAGCTTCCATATGCCTCCTGCAAAGGTGATTATTTCAAAGATTCAGTAAGTGTCAGAAGTACTGTACTTCAGGTAGCATACGCGTTCCTTTGCAATAGTGAGGTATAGAAAATGAGTCATGGGCTTGCTCTGCGCCTGTTTTCCTGGTGTTTTGGAGATAGCATTTGTGGACACCAGGCTCTGTGAATGGCCAGTGCTGTACTGTTCTCATTGATAGTATTATGTTGAGGGTCCCTACCTGTGGAATACATATTCTCAGAAGAAGGAAATGTCCCAGAAGCTTTGAGAAAAGTAGCCACTCCTGTCACATTCAGTTTACATTTCTCAACTGGCCTCTGGCCTTTGGGCCCTCGCTGAGACTCATCAGGGCCGGTTTCTTTAACGTAGGGAGTCAGTCACATTAGTCTCTGTTCTAACCTGATTTGTCCCCCAGGGGTGATGGCAGTATCCAGCAGTCACCACCTCTGGATAAACTAATACAATTGTTGTATGCTAAAAATAAGCTTGTTCTATTGGCGCTTTGTCTCCCCAGCGGAATTCAGTCTCCCTGTAACGCACTGCTGTGAGTTTGGCTGTTCTGCCAGATAATGGTATAAACCAGATAATGGCCACAGCAGAATCCCAGCCTGTTGCCCATAAGAGCTGCTACCCTCAAGGAGATGGGGGCAAGGTCTTGATCAGGGAAGGTTTACGTTGACATTAATTCTCCCATCTTCAGGACCAATAATTCTTGCTTTAGAAATAAGGAAAAAGTGGTGATGAGGCTCATCAAAATGAAATTTGACTTTCTACTCTTCCTTTCTAGGACTGCTTCAGTTGGGGAGTTAGTTTTCTGTCGCTTCTACAAGTGGTCTGGAGGACACCCCTGTGATGTTTAGGACCACTGACAGCACTTGAACAGTTTTGCTCCCTGTCTTCTCCCTTCCCCCACCCCACAGAGACTCAGAGGAGCATTTGTGAGACAGACTCTGGACTTACAAACACTGAAACAGCTGCTCTCCCAGCCTCTTGTCTCCCGTGCGGCTGCAGTCACTGTGCTGGAACTCTCTGCCAAGGAGGGTGGACTGTTGTCACCAGAAAGGTGGTTCATTATAGATCTTGACCCCTCCTTCGTTCTCCCTCCCTTACAACATGCACATCCCTCTCTTCTCCTGGCATTACTGCTGGCAGAGTTCAGACTTCATTTCTCTCATTCAAAAGCATTCCTCCCATTTGTGAATTATTCCCTGACTCTTCGATAGGGCAGTGTTACAGGTCCTCTGCCGGCAGAAGGGAGCAGTCTGACAAAACCTGAAGCCCTAAGACTTTCAGAAGCTGTGACGAGCAGACTAGGAGGAAGCCACGACATTGTGAGCTGAATGGATGTCTTAATAAGCTTTCAGATGTGATTTGGCCAGAGTTGGCAGAGAGAGCTCGAGGGAAAAAGGCAAGTAAATGATTGCAGACCCACTGGGCGTGACAACCCTAGGAAGCTAATCATGTCTCCAGGAAATAATTGACAGCAATTACCCAGCAACAGAACACCATGTAGAATGGGGAGGACAGACCCCCGGATGTGAGTACGATCTCTCTTCACTCAGAGTTTTAAGCAGTGGGAGCAAAGCGAATTATTGTAACTGATGGTGCTCCCCTAACCACTGATTCTGGGTGCTTGTGGACTGTCTCTGGGTGGGGTATGCATATGCCTGGCTGGGACTTCTGTTTGCAGGTCTCTTCTAAAATATGTTGCCTGTCAGGAAACTGAATGTAGTAGTTTGGGGATATTGGTACCGGGAGACTTCCTTGTAAATCCTCAAGAAAGCAGCAAAAGCAAACCTCATAGACCTTTTGCTATAAAAATAAAACAGATCGCATCACAGACCAAGCAGCCGTGTGGCCCTCTAGCATTCGTGATGAGAGAAAAAAAGCATTTGCAAATTGGAATGCAGTGAAAATGGGGCGGTGGGCTAGGACAAAGCAGGGAAATCTTTCTTAGAAGCTAAATACCTTTCTGGATTCAGGATGCTCATTGAATATTTATGATCATGGATTTATTTCATTTCTGCTTAAAGAGCTGGCAGTATGTTTGCATTTAATGTTTTTCTCCAGAATGCTGTGAAAGTGAGCATTGTGACAAAGAAGGATGTGATTGATAGATATAGGGCAGAAGAAATTCCTCACTGCCAACAGTGGGAAGTGTCTTGAATGATAGCTGATCTACTTGGAAGAGGAGGCTCAGATTGAATGAGGGAATGGGGCTGCTACAGCCGAGGTACCCAACAGGTTGGCAGTGAAGTTTAACTCGTTGATTGCAGACTAGTTGCTACGTCTCTATTCCTCTACCCTCCCCACTCATTGGTGAAGGTCCTCTATCCTCCTTATTCCTCTCCCTCAACCCGCCTCTGCCTTCCTGATTTGTCAGTTCAGAGGTGTCAGATGAGAAACCCCTTCCTCCAAAAGGATGGAGGTACAGAGAGGAAACAGAAAAGAAGACTCAGCCACTTTGATTCTTTCCCACCCACCCTGTGTGTATATGCAACTGTAGGTGAATACTGGGCGTCCTACCAGTGACGCTATTACTGGATTTCAATTGAGAATGAACTTGAGATGCCCAAGCACATAGGGATGATACTAACCACAGACTAGGAACTGGAAACCTGGGATTCTGTCCCTGACTTTGCAGGCAGTTTTCTATGTAATTCTAGTTGGGGGTGGGGGGGGTGGGGGGGTGGGGGTAGGGGGGGTGGGTGGGAGCGGTATCCAAAATCCTGTGAGCAACAAATCCCTGTGCCTCAGGCAGGCTGTGTATTGGCCATGGTGGAGGGGGTGGGATAGGGTGGGGAGTGGGGAGCATTTCATTCTTAAGTAGTTGTAACTGAAGAAAAAAAAGTCTGGACAATATTTCTCAACTGTAGTGTTTTTTTCTGTCTTAAAACAAAGTGAATAGTAATGTGTGCTAGACTTATAAAGGGCTGTTTACCAAAGGTAGTTATATAAACGAGGCTATCTCAGTAGCTTGCAACCATGGCAGTGGGTGGGTGAGAGCTGAATTTATTGTCTGGGACAGGAGGGGAGTGGCTGTCCATGTACTACAGGCCTGCTGACCCCTGCATCTGTTGCTGGGGAGACTGGCCAGTGCTGCTGGACTGGAGCTCATGACCTCAGCTGGTGGGCTGCACTAGTTTGCAGCAAGGATGTCTCTATCTCCAGGAGGTAAGCTCTGAAGTAAAATGAGTGAAATTTTAATAGTATTTGTATGAATTGGGCCATTGTATTGAGACGTTCAGATGCTCACTGCAAGGAAAGTTTGGATACAGGGGAAGGTGGCAGTTCAGGCTGAGTGTGCAAAGACAACAAATGAGTAAATGAACAATGTGGTTGTGGAGGGAGAGCAGTTTGGAAGTCATGGCTAACATTGTAGCTTCCTGCCATTTGTGCCTGGAGTGTTCTTGCAATATTGGGGCAAACCCAGTATTGGGAAGCTCAGTATAATTGGTTTACAGATACCACAGATTACCTGAATAAAGAGAGAATGTATCCAACGTTTACAAAAACAACTTCTACACTGTAGAACAGTCTGGGAAACATAAAGCCTAAACTAGTCTTTCAGTGGGACCCTGGGAATTTTCCAGCTCTGTTTCTCTGTTTTGAGTTGCAGCTTGATTCTTTCATTGGCTCATTCATTCAACCGAAATTCCTCATGCATCCCAGGGGTCTCTGACCATGGCTAAGAGAGGAGTCCTCTCTTTGGAGCATACCTTCTCCGGATTTGTTGCATTTCCAATGAGCAGAGCAGGTGGATTTGAAGGTTCTTTCTTTCCTTGCTATTCTTTAACCACATTTTGGGCAACATACAGATGAAGTGAGAAAAGTTGATGATTAACAAGTTGGGGCAGGAGGGATAATAATTACTGTTTTGAAGTTATTCACATTTTGGCCAATACTTTCACATAGTAAACTGCCATCTTTAATCCCACCATGGTCCTCTTTGCGTGTGTGTGTGTGTGTGTGTGTGTCTGTGTCTGTTTTATGTGTGATCATTTAACCCCAGCCTCTCAGAGCTGTTGGCAAAATGAATTGCCTGGAATGTCATGGTGAACAAGAGTGAGAGCAAGGCACATAGAGTCCAGATCTTTCCTAGTCGTCTCATGGCCAATTCCTTCATCTTAGAGGTTGAAAGGAGCAATGGGTTTGCCTGGAAGCAACTGTAAAAGACGTCTGTATCTTCCAGGCCTTCAAAATTAGAATGTGTGGTAGGGTCTGGGGTGAAGAGTGCAGTCCTTTTGGCACAGCATTTTCTTTGTATTTGCATGTATTGGAATATTTTTAAAGCATTTATTTTGAGAGAGAGAGTGCACGAGCAGGAGAGAGGGACAGAGGGAGGGAGGGAGGGAGGGAGAGAGAGAGAGAGAGAGAGAGAGAGAGAGAGTAAGAGAGAATCCTAAGCAGGCTCCACACTGAGAGTGGAGCCTGATGCAGGGCTTGATCTCAGGACCATAAGATCACAATCTGAGCCTGTATCGAGCCGAGGCTCAACTGACTAAGCTACCCAGGTGCCCCATAGGTATTCTTAATAAGTATGTTTCAAAACACAAAGAAGCTTTCACTTACTTGCTGTCCTAGTAGGAGTGGATTCAATTCTTTTTTTTTTTTTTAAGTTTATTTATTTTGAGAGAGAGACAGAGCATGCACACACATGGGGGAGGGGCAGAGAGAGAGAGGGAGAGAGAGAATCTGACAGCACAGAGCCAGATGTGAGGCTTGAACTCACAAATCATGAGATCACGACCTGAGTCCAAAGTAACAGTCGGATACTTAATCGACTGAACCACCCAGGCACCCTGAGTGGGTTCAATTCTTGAAAGCATTCCTTCCAAAGAACACTTTACTTTGGATAAATTACCAATGGCTTTGGTTTGCTCTAATGGTGGCCCAGGGCTCCTGGGAGAAGTCGGTCTTTAAAATTGTGTTCATTTGTCATTTGGTGGAAAAAAGAGTTTAATTTTACTACAGTTACTACTACCTCTAGACCACTGCTCTGACTGGGGTTTTGCGTCCTGTAGGTGGTTTCAGTAGGCCTTTTATTTCTTGTTAAGCATGGAAGCAACAAAACCAAGCCCTCCTGATGCAGTTGGCAGTATGCACTGTCAGGGTTTCTAGCATCTGCGTTGTTCCCAAGGTGGGTTGTTCCGGCAGTAACTGGAACTGGGCGATGGCCCGGGCCTGTGCCCAGTTCTTCGTCTGTCCCAGAACTCAGGAAGCTGCACTGTTCCCAGTGAGACAAGGATGAAGCAAAAAACCTGCAGTAAATGCTGGCGGAACACCCAAGGGTTTAACCCACCCCTGAGGGTCTCTGTGGGGGGTGGTCCGTGGACATCTTCACCTGCCAGGGGAATCAGCATGTCGGCTGTGGTGGACCCACAAAACACGGCCAGAAGGCCCTTCGTCATCATGCGCAGTACAGTTACCTGCCAAAGGCAGGCCTGGAACCCAGGTGATGTTGATGGGGTTATATCAGGCCTCTGCTACCCGGGATGGAAGTACAGAGCAGACCTCACAGTTTTGGCCATAGTCCTCTGGAGAATGTCCCTGAAGGAGGAAGAAGGGAGGGAGGTTGGCACATCTGCTGCCTTCTACTCGCAAGTTCAGGGGCTTGGTGTGCAGAGTATGTGCTTCCTGCTCGTCCTATCTTTACTCAGCTTCTGTCCCCTGCAGTGAGCGATCAGCAGATGCCCTAAAATCAGAGAGAGGAGGTGTGTGGCCTGTCCTGTGTGCTGAGCGGTGCTGATGGCAACTTTGTTTGTAATCCCTAGGTCCCGAAGATGGCATAGTAATACAGGCACCTTCTGATGATCGGGAGCGTCTTTACCCGTGGGTGCCTGCCTGGGCCAGTGGCATCGTGTTGAGCTGAAGGAACTTGTCTACTGCTTTCCTGAAAACCTCTTTTTCTCCTAATTCATGAGCCAGCAGGATGCGGTCGCTGCACTTTCTGAACGCCTTCTCATAGCTGCGTACAAAGGCCAAGCAGAGAATGTGGTTCAGCTCATCAACAAGGGCGCCAAGGTAGCAGTTACCAAGGTAACAAGAAAAAAAAAACTAACACTTTAACCATTCCCTGGGAAAAAGCCTACCTCTTAATAACCATTGTCTGTACAACTTTTGTGTTGGTTTGAAGCTTTCATGGAACTAGCTTTTTCTTTTTTCCAGTGGTGGCAGTTTGGGAAGCAGGAAGGAGGATTAAAATGTTTTCAATGCTATCTTTCAAGTGGAGTGACTTATTTTTTTTTTTAATGTTTATTTATTCTGGAGAAAGAGAGAGAGAGGCAGAGTGAGAGTGGGGGAGGAGCAGAGAGAGAGAGGGAGACACAGAATCTGAAGCAGCTCCAAGCTCTGAGATGTCAGCACAGAGTCTGATGTGAGGCTCAAACTCACAGACCGTGAGATCATGACCTGAGCCAAAGTCAGATGCTTAACCAACTGAGCCATCCAGGTGCCCCTGGAGTGACTTGTAATTAGCATTTGACAGTCTTTAAAAAATCACAGTATGGCCTTTTCTCACCTACTTCTTTAGCTAAATGGACAAGAGGTGTCTCTGGAGAAGTTGGGGGGCATAAAAAGTTATTGGAAAAAATGTACAGTAATCTCATTATTGTACAGGAACAGGGCAGCCCATCGGCTGTGCAGAACCTCACTGTTCCCATATGTACAGTAACAGACTTGGGCCAGATGACAGCCACCATCTCTTTGGGCTTTCATTTCATATGGGTCAGGAAACAGATAATTCCACGGTAGATGAGAAAACATACTGGCTAAAGGGCGATATTGTAGCAAAAGTGGGGAAAGTCAGGCTGCATAGTTAGGTGACAAGTTAAAATATATAGATGAAATAATGCTGATGGAAGGCACTTATTGAGCACTTAGTATTGCTCTAAGGACTTTATAGTCCTCTAGAAGAGGTTCTTTTTTTCATCCCCACTGTAGAGATGTAGAGAGCCTGAGGCACAGAGAGTTACTTGCTCAGGGTCTGTTCTTCAGCTGTTGGGTGGCAGAATTGCTACTTGTACCTACAGAGTCTGGCTCCAAAGCCCACCCTCCAGGCCACCCCACATAGCTGTGGAGAGAAGCGAAGCTTAATTTTCAAATGCTAATGTCTGACCACCTGTGGCACAGATTGGCCAGCACGCATTTTCAGTTACTCACATGCGGTCTCTGCATTTTATGATTCTGACGTGTGCTTTTTTGGCCCCACCAAGCAGTTAATTCCGACACTGTCTACCTGGAGGTGGCATCAGGCCTCACAGGTTAAGGGCTCAGTCCCACAAGACTGCATTTCCCCCCACTCCACTTCAGATGCCAGCCGCCAAGTCCAGGTTATCACCTGTACTTCTGACCAACACAGAATCAAGGGTTCCCACAATCCCCTGATCCCCTGCATTTGACTGATCTGCTAGAGCAGCTCACAGAACTCAGGAAGACATTTTGCTTACCAAATTACTCGTTCATTGTGAAAGGTTGTAACTGAGGACCAGCCAGATAGAAGAGATACATAAGGCAAGGTATGAGGAAAATGCTACAGAGCTTCCATGCGCTCTGAGTGCACCACCCTACCGGAACTTCCATGTCTTCCCCAGCCCAGAAGTTTTCTGGCTTGTCTTGGATTTTTATGGAGGCTTCATTGCTGATTGCTCATTGACATTCAACCTCCAGCCTCACCCCTCTCCCTGGAGGTCAGGGGATGGGACTGAAAATGTGACCATCTAATTATGGTTGGTTGCCCTGGCAACCAGCAGCATCCTTAGGGCTTTCTAAAAGTTCCCTCATTAACATAAATTCAGGTGTGGTTGGAAGGGGCTTATTATGAAGAACACATTAGTTTCACTTTTTTGTCTCTGGAGCTATTTCAGGAATGAGGACAAAGACCAGCTACTGTAAAAAAAGATGTTCCTGTTGTTCTTATCACTTAGGAAATTCCAAGGATTTGGGGAGCTGTGAGCCAGGAACGGACACTAAAACCAGATATATATTCATTATAAACAATATCACGATGCTTGTCTCTGACAAAATATTGGGCTATGCAGAGGTCACCTATTGGCCTAACAATGCCCTGCACATAAATGGTGATAAGCTTGTATGGAACTGACGGTGAAGGGAGCCATAGCTCAGGCTTTGGTATGATTCGCCCACAGCTCTTCAGGGTCTGGGCAATCACAACTGCAAGAAGGTGCATGAACTCTGTAGTTAGGGTGCATGCTCACATATTTTCACTTTGCCATGTTTGCTAATTGTGCCACTTGCTTGACTTCTTAGAGCATCAGTTTCCTTACTGTAAAAGACTTAATGATACCATCTTTTCAGGATTGTTACAATAACAAATTATTGATAAACATTTAGCTCATAGTCTGAAAGTTTTCTTTTTCTTTCTAACGTGAACTTTCTTTCTTTCTTGAGGGAGAGAATGAATGTGCAAGCAGGGGAGGGCAGAGGGAGAGGGAGAGAGAGAGAATCTTAAGTAGGCTCCACACCCAGCATGGAGCCTGACATGGAGCTCGATCTCACAACTGTGAGATCATGACCTCAGCTGAAATCAAGAATTGGATACTTAACCAACTGACCTGTCCAGGTGCCCTGAAAGTTTTCTTTTTAAAACAGACTTCATCATTTGCTTTTTTTAAAAACAGGTTTATTGAGGTATAACTTACATGTCATAAAATTCATCCATTTAAAGTATACAATTCATGGGGCGCCTGGGTGGCTCAGTCGGTTAAGCGGCCGACTTCGGCTCAGGTCATGATCTCGCGGTCTGTGAGTTCAAGCCCCGCGTCGGGCTCTGGGCTGATGGCTCAGAGCCTGGAGCCTGCTTCCGATTCTGTGTCTCCCTCTCTCTCTGCCCCTCCCCCATTCATGCTCTGTCTCTCTCTGTCTCAAAAATAAATAAATGTTAAAAAAAAAAATTTAAAGTATACAATTCAGTGATTTTTGATGTATTTACAGAGTTGTGCAATAATCACCGTGTTTTAATTTTAGAACATTTCCATCATCCCAGTAAGAAACTTTCTACTCATTAGCTGTCATTCCCCATTCCCACCCCCAGCTCCTGGCAACCATTAATCTACTTTCTGTCTCTACGTATCTGTTTTCTAGAGGCGCCTGGGTGGCTCAGTGGGTTAAGCGTCTGGCTCTCGGTTTTGGCTTGGGTCATGATCGTATGGTTTCATGGCTTTGAACCCTGCATTGGGCTGTGCAGTGATGGTGCAGAGCCTGCTTCGGATTCTCTCTCATCCTCTTTCTCTCTGCCCCTCCCCTACTCATGCTTTCTCTGTCTCTCTCAAAATAAATAAATAAACCTAAAAAAATTTAAATATCTGTTTTCTGGACATTTCCCATAAATGGAATCATATAGTATGTAGCCTTTTGTGTCTGACTTTTTTCACTTAGCCTAATGTTTTCAGAGTCGATCTATGTTATAGCCTACATCAGTATGTCATTCTCTTTTATTGCAGAATAATATCTCATTGTATGGATACACCACATTTTGTTTACCTAGTCATCAGTTGGTGGATGTTTTGGGTTGTTTCCAGCTTGGAACTATTATGAATAATGCTGCTGTGAATGCCGGTGTACGGTTTTTGTGTGGACGTGTTTTCATTTCTCTTTAGTAAATACCCAGGAGTGGAATTGATGGAATAAACGATAAATCTGTGCTTAGCATTTTAAGGAACTGCCAAACTATTTTTCAGGGTGGTTGTACCATTTTACATTCCCATCGCAGTGTTTAAGGGTTCCAGTTTCTCTGTATCCTTGCCAATGCTTGTTGTTGCCTATCTTTTTTATTTTTTTACATCATTTGTTCTTTAATAGTTATCTTTTTCAAAGTAATGCAGGCACATAGGAGGTTTAAAAGTATAAGTTCAAATACTGTTGGAAGGCATTTAACAGAAAGAGCTGTCTCCTGCCCACCCCTCAACTCTGCTCCCCAAAAGAACAAACTCTCAGATCTCTTAGCTGTTTTCCTGCTGGCATTTATCTCCATATTTCTATAATGAATATGCATATACTGCTAAGTTGATTAATCAGCTTAATTTTTCATTTAAAAAAGTTTAGACAAACTACAACATCCATTCATGATAAAAACCCTCAATAAAGTAGGTTTAGAGGGAACAAACTTCAACGTAATAAAGGCCATTTATGAAAAACTTACAGTGAAAATCATCCTTAATGGGGAATAAGTGAGAGGTTTTCCCCTAAGGTCAGGAACAAGATTAGGATGCCCACTCTCAACACTTTTATTCCACATAGTACTGGAAGTCCTAGCCACAGCAGTCAGACAAGGGGGGAAATAGGCCTCGGGGTTGGTAAGGAAGAAGTAAAACGTTCACTCTTTGCAGATGACATGATACTCTCTATAGAAAACCTTTAGTGTTTAGTCCCCCAAAAAACTGCTAGAATTGATAAATTCAATAAGGTCGCAGGATACAAAATCAATCTACAGAAATCTGTTTCATTTCTTTTTTTTTAAGTTTATTTATTTATTTTGAGAGAGAGAGGGAGGGAGGGGCAGAGAGAGAGGGTGAGAGAGAATCCTAGGCAGGTTCCATGCTGTCAGTGTGGAGCCTGACACAGGGCTCAATCTCACGAACGGTCACAACCTGAGCCGAAATCAAGAGTCGCTTACTTAACTGACTGAGCCACTCAGGTGCCCCTATTTCATTTCTGTACACCAATAATGAAGCAGCAGAAAGAGAAATTAAGAAAACAATCTGATTTACAATTGTACCAAAAATAATAAAATACCTAGGAATAAACCTAACCAAAAGAGGTGAAAGACCTGTACTCTGAAAACTATTAAACACTGATGAAAGAAATTGAAGGCTACGCAAAGAAATGGAAACACATTCATGCTCATGGATTGGAAGAAAAAATATTGTTAAAATGCCCATACTACCAAAAGCAATGTACACATTCAATGCAATCCTTATCAAAATACCAACAGCATTTTTCACAGAACTAGAATAAACAATCCTAAAATGTGTATGGAACCACAAAAGATCCCAAATAGCTGCTATAGCAATCTTGAAAAAGACAAGCAAAGCCAGAGGCATCACAATTCCAGACTTCAAATTATATACAAAGCTGCGGTAATCAAAACAGTATGGTACCAGCACAAAAATATACACATAAACCAATGGAACAGAATAGAAATCCAGAAATAAATCCAAAATTATATGGTCAATTAATCTTCAACAAAGAAGGGAAGATATGCAATGGGAAAAAGTCTCTTCAACAAATGGTGCTGGGAAAACTGGACAGCTACATGCGAAAGAATGAAACCATTTTCTTACCATACACAAAAATAAATTCAACATGGATTAAAGACCTAAATGTGAGACTTGAAAGTATAAAAATCCCAGATAAGACTGCAAGCAGTAACTTCTCTGACAGTGGCCATAGCAACTTCTTTCTAGATATGTCTCCTGGGGCAAGGGAAACAAGCAAAAATAAACTATTGGGACTACATCAAAAAAGCCTGCTTGTAATTCTCTCTCCCTCTCTCTCTGCTCCTGTTGCTCTTGTGCTTTTGTGCTCGCTCTCTCAAACTAAATAAATAAACTTTAAAAAGTTTTTAAATAAAGTTAAAATTAAAAAAAGAAAAACACTAATTAAAAGGGATACATTCACCCCTATGTTTATAGCAGTATTATTTCCAATAACCAAGATATGGAAGCAGCCCAAGTATCCATTGATAGGTGAATGGATAAAGAAGGTGTTTTATATATTCTGGAACAGAATATTATTCAGCCATAAAAAAGAACTAAATCTTGCCATTTGTGACAACATGGATGGAGCTAGATAGTATCTGCTAAGTGAAACAAGTCAGTCAGAGAAGGAGAAATACCATATGATTTCACTCATGTGGAATTAATGAAACAATTCAAACAAGCAAAGTGAAAGAGAGAGAGACAGAGAGAGAGAGAGAGAGAAACCAAGAAACAGACTCTTAATTATAGAGTACAAACGGATGGTTACCAGAGGGAAGGGGTTGGGAGATGGGTTAAATAAGTGATAGGGATTACTTGTTGGGTGCTGTATGGAAGTGCTGAATCACTATCTCATACATCTGAAACTAATATTGCACTGAATGTTAACTAACTGGAATTAGAATAAAAACAAACAAAAAGCAGTTTAGGTATTACTTTAATTTTTATGTTACACCTACACATAAAGTGTCAAATATTTTTACTATGTTTGTCTTCCATTTCTGAGTCTCCATAGGCAACTACATGCAAGTCTTTTGGTAGTTTCTTTTAGTGTTTACATTTGTAAATGATGTCCTGACATTGCTTGATTTTGATTTTTCCATTTTAGGCGTCATCCGCTGACTTAATATAAAAACCGATGCTTTAAGATATAGCTTTCTTCCTCTACCCTGCTCTCAGATACAGTTTCTACCGTCATAATATAGTTGTGTCATTACTTAGGTGACATCAGCATTTGATCTTTACATTAATTTAACAAGTTTATTTATAGCTGAGCCATGTAGTATGTAGTATCATTATGTTTCCTGTTTTGTTTTTTTTTTTTTTGGTAGTAATTTCCTTACTATGATGTTAATAATTATCCCATGTTTGTTCCCTTGGTTTTGTGTGCACATATAACAAGTCATCCCCAAACTCTTCCCCAGTTCCTGATCTTCTCTCTGGATGTTCAGATGTGTTAGATAAATCTCTCCACTGAGTCTCTTTGCAGAGATGTTCTCTGGAGACCCCTCCCCTATTTTAGTCTGGACTGGTGGCCCTTCAGGCCTTCTGACAGATATCACTCTTCACTATTATCCTAGGGATTCCGCTTACCATTTTTGTATATGTTGATTTGGTTTTGGACCTCAGTGTCTTTTTCTTTCTTGGTTTACTCCCTTGGTTTGATGTGGTACACCCCCTAGTACAGCACTGTCCAACAGAATTTTCTATGACAGTGAAATGTTCTATATTTGTGCTGTTCTATATCTGTCTATATTTAGGTTAGCAACACATGGCTATTGAGTACCTAGAATGTGGCTAGTGTGGCTTAATTTCAAATTTAATTTTAATTAAAATTAGAATGCCACATGTGACTGTTGGCTACTGTGTTGAATGACACAGCACTTATGTCTTCTTGAGAATGAATGCATGGGAGAGATCGATCAACTTTATTTTTTTTAATGTTTATTTATTTATTTTGAGAGAGAGCATGTGTGTGTGCACATGCACGAGGAGGCAAGGAGCAGAGAGAGAGGGGGAGAGAATCCCAAGCAGACTTCACACTCAGCACAGAGCCTGACACAGGGCTTGATCTCATGGCTGTGAGAACATGACCTGAGCTGAAATCAAGAGTCAGATGCTCAATTGACTGAGCCACCCAGGCACTCCAAGATTGATCAGTGTTAGACATAATCTATTGCCCCTTGATCTTCCACACTGTCTCAATCTTGTTATGTCACAGTTTTTGAGCAGATTCGTGATTACTGTGATTATGTAATTGCTGTTCATTGGTGAGCCAAGAGTTGTACTATAATTAATTACATTTCCATTTTTATATAACTTGCTGTTTTTCCTGGACTTGATAATTGCCTTGATTTTTTATTTGTTTAGTTTTATTCAGACTTATAATTAAGTCTTCCCTCTATCCTCCAGCAATTCTGTAAAACGGTTCTTAGTACAATTTTCCATGATTAATCCCATCATGTACTTATCAGTTTTATTCTTTCCCTTGAGATAGATATCCCTTCTGGAGTCATCCATCTCTCCATTCCAGTTTGATCTGGGTTTCTCTCTAGTTCTACTTGAACAGAGTCATCCTGAGAATTCCATTCACCTCTCCCCTGTGTTAGATCCCATTTGCCACAACCCACATCACCCTCCCTTTGGTGGTGCATGGTCACTGGTAACTTCTGAAGAAAGAGAACAGGAAGATAAATGTTTTGAGAGTGTGCATGTCTGAAAATATATCTTTATTCTAATCACTTAAGTGACAGTTTGGTATAAAACCTAGGCCGAGAATTGTTTTGCCTCAGAACCTTGAGGGCAATATTTTATTGTCTTTGAGCTCACAGTGTTGCCTGGGAAACTCAGTTTATAGATTCTTCCTTGCAAGACCTCTTTCAAGGCCTTATGCACCCACTCTGCCCCTGTAAGGTCTACTCATTCAGAATCTGGCTCAGGGATTGCACTCAGAGAAGTATCCTGCATGGAACTCTGTCTCTTTTCAACTGATGAAATGCTACCCCTTCACTCTGTGTCTCTAATAATTGGATACTTCTGTATCTGTGACTACTCCGAACCCCCCACCAGACTATCACTCTGACCTGGGTCTGAGTTTATCTCCCACATTTCTGTGTGTTTTGCATAGAAGAAAAGCAATGGATTTGGAATCCAAAGACCTTGGTACAGGCTCCACTGCTTATTAACTACTTGTTAATGTGGCCAGGGTTTCTTGACTTCTGTATTATTGACATTTTGGGTCACACGGTTCTTTGTTGAGGGAATTGGCCCTATGCATGGTAGAATGTTTGGCAGCATCTCTGGCTTCTTCTTCTTTTTTTTTTTTTTTTAATTATTTTTTCTATGAATTTTATTTATTTTTTCTTTAATATGTAATTTATTGGCAAATTGGTTTCCATACAACACCCAGTGCTCATCCCAATAGGTGCCCTCCTCAATGCCCACCACCCACTTTCCTCTCCCTCCCACCCCCCTCAACCCTCAATTTATTCTCAGTTTTTAAAAGTCTCTTTTGGTTTGCCTCCTTCCCTCTCTGTAACTTTTTTTTTCCCTTCCCCTCCCCCATGGTCTTCTGTTAAGTTTCTCAGGATCCACAGAAGAGTGAAAACATATGGTATCTGTCTTTCTCTGTATGACTTATTTCACTTAGCATAACACTCTCCAGCGCCATCCACGTTGCTACAAAAGGCTATATTTCCTTCTTTCTTTCTCATTGCCAAGTAGTATTCCATTGTATATATAAACCACAACTTCTTTATCCATTCATCAGTTGATGGACATTTAGGCTCTTTCCATAATTTGGCTATTGTTGAAAGTGCTGCTATAAACATTGGGGTACAAGTGCCCCTATGCATCAGCACTCCTGTATCCCTTGGGTAAATTCCTAGCTATTTATTGGGTCATAGGATAGATCTATGTTTAATTTTTTGAGCAACCTCCACACTGTTTTCCAAAGCGGCTGCACCAGTTTGCATTCCCACCAACAGTGCAAGAGGGTTCCCGTTTCTCCACATCCTCGCCAACATCTATAGTCTCCTGATTTGTTCATTTTAGCCACTCTGACTGGCATGAGGTGATATCTCAGTATGGTTTTAATTTGTATTTCCCTGATGAGGAGCGACGTTGAGCATCTTTTCATGTGCCTGTTGGCCATCCGGATGTCTTCTTTAGAGAAGTGTCTCTTCATGTTTTCTGCCCATTTCTTCACTGGCTTATTTGCTTTTCGGGTGTGGAGTTTGGTGAGTTCTTTATAGATTTTGGATACTTGCCCTTTGTCCAATATGTCGTTTGCAAATATCTTCTCCCATTCCGTCAGTTACCTTTTAGTTTTGTTGATTGTTTCCTTTGCAGTGCAGAAGTTTTATCTTCATGAGGTCCCAATAGTTCATTTTTGCTTTTAATTCCCTTGCCTTTGGAGATGTGTTGAGTAAGAAATTGCTGCGGCTGAGGTCAGAGAGGTTTTTTCCTGCTTTCTCCTCTAGGGTTTTGATGGTTTCCTGTCTCCCATTTAGGTCCTTCATCCATTTTGAATTTATTTTTGTGAATGGTGTAAGAAAGTGGTCTAGTTTCATTCTTCTGCATGTTGCTGTCCAGTTCTCCCAGCACCATTTGTTAAAGAGACTGTCATTTTTCCATTGGATATTCTTTCCTGCTTTGTCAAAGATTAGTTGGCCATACATCTGTGGGTCCAATTCTGGAGTCTCTATTCTATTCCATTGGTCTATGTGTCTGTTTTTGTGCCAATGCCATGCTGTCTTGATGATTACAGCTTTGTAGTAGAGGCCAAAGTCTGGGATTGTGATGCCTCCTGCTTTGGTCTTCTTCTTCAATATTACTTTGGCTATTCGGGGTTTTTTGTGGCTCCATACAAATTTTAAGATTGCTTGTTCTAGCTTCGAGAAGAATGCTGGTGCAATTTTGATTGGGATTGCATTGAATGTGTAGATTGCTTTGGGTAGTATTGACATTTTAACTATTTGTTCTTCCAATCCATGAGCATGGAATGTTTTTCCATTTCTTTGTATCTTCTTCAATTTCCTTCATAAGCTTTCTATAGTTTTCAGCATACAGACCTTTTACATCTTTTACATCTAGGTTTATCCCTAGGTATTTTATGCTTCTTGGTGCAATTGTGAATGGGATCAGTTTCTTTATTTGTCTTTCTGTTGCTTCATTATTAGCGTATAAGAATGCAACTGATTTCTGTACATTAATTTTGTATCCCTTGACTTTGCAGAACTCATGTATCAGTTCTAGCAGACTTTTGGTGGAGTGTGTCAGGTTTTCCATGTGGATTATCATGTCATCTGCAAAAAGTGAAAGCTTGACTTCATCTTTGTCAATTTTGATGCCTTTGATTTCCTTTTGTTGTCTGATTGCTGATGCTAGAACTTCCAACACTATGTTGAACAACAGCGGTAAGAGTGGATATCCCTGTCATGTTCCTGATCTCCGGGGGAAAGCTCTTCGTTTTTCCCCATTAGGGATGATATTAGCTGTGGGCTTTTCATAAATGGTTTTTTTGATGTTTGAGTATGTTCCTTCTATCCCGACTTTCTCAAGGGTTTTTATTAAGAAAGGATGCTGAATTTTGTCAAATGCTTTTTCTGCATTGATTGACAGGATCATATGGTTCTTATGTTTTCTTTTATTAATATGATGTATCACATTGATTGATTTGAGAATATTGAACCAGCCCTGCAGCCCAGCAACGAATTCCACTTGATCATGATGAATAATTCTTTTTATATGCTGTTGAATTTGATTTGCTAGTATCTTGTTGAGAATTTTTGCATCCATATTCATCAGGGATATTGGCCTGTAGTTCTCTCTTTTTTTGCTGGGTCTCTGTCTGGTTTGGGAGTCAAAGTAATGCTGGCTTCATAGAATGAGTCTGGGAGTTTTTCTTCACTTTCTATTTTTTGGAACAGCTTGAGAAGGATACGTATTATCTAGGCTTTAAATGTCTGGTTGAATTCCCGAGGGAAGCCATCTGGTCCTGGACTCTTATTTGTTGGGAGTTTTTTGATAACTGATTCAATTTCTTCGCTAGTTATGGGTCTGTTCAAGTTTTCTATCTCTTCCTGTTTGAATTTTGGAAGTGTGTGGGTGCTTAGGAATTTGTCCATTTCTTCCAGGTTGTCTAGTTTGTTGGCATATAATTTTTCATAGTATTCCCTGATAATTGCTTGTATTTCTGAGAGATTGGTTGTAATAATTCCATTTTCATTCATGATTTTATCTATTTGGGTCATCTCCCTCTTCTTTTTGAGAAGCCTGGCTAGAGGTTTGTCACTTTTGTTTATTTTTTCAAAAAACCAACTCTTGGTTTCATTGATCTGCTCTCCAGTTTTTTTAGATTCTATATTGTTTATTTCTGCTCTGATCTTTATTATTTCTCTTCTTCTGCCGGGCTTGGGGTGTCTTTGCCGTTCTGCTTCTATTTCTTTTAGGTGTGCCGTTGGATTTTGTATTTGGGATTTTTCCTGTTTCTTGAGATAGGCCTGGATTGCAATGTATTTTCCTCTCAGGACTGCCTTCGCTGCATCCCAAAGCATTTGGATTGTTGTATTTTCATTTTCATTTGTTTCCATATATTTTTTAATTTCTTCTCTAATTGCCTGGTTGACCCATTCATTCTTTAGTAGGGTGCTCTTTAACCTCCATGCTTTTGGAGGTTTTTCAGACTTTTTCCTGTGGTTGATTTCAAGTTTCATAGCATTGTGGTCTGAAAGTATGCATGGTATGATCTCAATTCTTTTATACTTATGATGGGCTGTTTTGTGACCCAGTATGTGGTCTATCTTGGAGAATGTTCCATGTGCACTTGACAAGAAAGTATATTCTGTTGCTTTGGGATGCAGAGTTCTAAATATATCTGTCAAGTCCATCTGATCCAATGTATCATTCAAGGCCCTTGTTTCCTTATTGATCCTGTGTCTAGATGATCTATCCATTGTTGTAAGTGGAGTATTAAAGTCTCCTGCAATTACCACATTCTTATCAATAAGGTTGCTTATGTTTGTGATTGTTTTATATATTTGGGGGCTTCCATATTCAGCTCATAGACATGTATAATTGTTAGCTCTTCCTGATGGATAGACCCTGTAATTATTATATAATGCCCTTCTTCATCTCTTGTTACAGCCTTTAATTTAAAGCCTAGTTTGTCTGATATAAGTATGGCTACTCCAGCTTTCTTTTGACTTCCAATAGCATGATAGTTCTCCATCCCCTCACTTTCAATCTGAAGGTGTCCTCAGGTCTAAAATGAGTCTCTTGTAGACAGCAAATAGATGGGTCTTGTTTTTTTTATCCATGCTGATACCCTGTCTGGTTGGAGCATTTAGTCCATTTACATTCAGTGTTATTGTTGAAAGATATGGGTTTAGAGTCATTGTGATGTCTGTAGGTTTCATGCTTGTAGTGATGTCTCTGGTACTTTGTGGTCCTTGCAACATTTCACTCACAGAGTCCCCCTTAGGATCTCTGGTAGGGCTGGTTTAGTGGTGATGAATTCCTTCAGTTTTTGCTTGTTTCAGAAAACTTTTATCTGTCCTTCTATTCTGAATGACAGAGTTGCTGGATAAAGGATTCTTGGCTGCATATTTTTTCTGTTCATCACATTGAAGATTACCTGCCACTCCCTTCTGGCCTGCCAAGGTTCAGTAAATAGGTCTGCTACTACCCTTATGTGTCTACCTTTGTATGTTAGGGCCCGTTTATCCCTAGCTGCTTTCAGAATTCTCTCTGAAATTTGCCAATTTCACTTCATGCAGAAGATTGATTCAAGTTACATCTGAAGGGAGTTCTCTGTGCCTCTTGGATTTCAATGCCTGTTTCCTTCCCCAGATCAGGGAAGCTCTCAGCTGTGATTTGTTCAAGTACACCTTCAGCCCCTTTCTCTCTCTCTTCTTGTTCTTCTAGAAGTCCTGTGATATGGATATTGTTCCATTTGATTGCATCAACTTAGTTCTCTATTCTCCCCTTGTACTCCTGGACTTTTTTATCTCTCTTTTTCTCAGCTTCCTCTTTTTCCATAATTTTATCTTATAATTCACCTATTCTCGCCTCTGCCTCTTCAATCCATGCTATGGCTGCCTCCATTTTATTTTGCACCTCATTTATAGCATTTTTTAATTCATCACGACTATTTTTTAGTCCCTTGATGTCTAGCAATAGATTCCCTGCTGTTCTCTATGCTTTTTTCAAGCCAAGCGATTGATTTTATGACTATTATTGTAAATTCTTGTTCTGTTATATTGCTTAAATTGGTTTTGATCAGTTCGTTAGCTGTTGCTACTTCCTGGAGTTTCTTTTGAGGAGAACTCTTCTGTTTCATCATTTTGGCTAGTTTTCTGTCCCTTATGCGTTTTAAAAGCTTGTGTGCTCTGCACCTGCAAGCACTGCTATATTAAAGGAGGGTCATACATTGTCCAGGGTCTGGCCTTTCAGGAGGTATTTTTTCGGGGCTTGTTACTTGCCCTCTGTTGTTGTGACTTTGGTTATTTTATTACCCTACTCATAGTAATATTTTGTACCCTCTACCAGGTATGCTTTGATTTGTTCCTTGGAGTAGCCCTATCTTTTTTCCAGCTTTCCCATTTTCTTCCTAGTAGATGCAGTCTCTTTTCCTCCCAGGCTCTGGTGTTCAAAGTACTTTGGCTTCTACACTTCTTTGTTTGAGAGACACGGGATGTATGGATCCCCCCACTTCTCTGCCATCTAAATCAAGGAAGAATTTTAGGGTGAACGGACTACTCCGGCTCCTGAGTTCATGGCTACTCCACCTGTGGTCCCAGACCTGCTCTGCAGGTAGGCATGTCCCTCTGTGCCTTTTCAGCAATTCCCCACCGCAGACTGGAGTGCTCAGCACCCAGCTGAAGACTGGGGTGCAGCTCCCACTGCTCAGGCCACCGAATGGGTAGTAATGACCACTGAGTGGTCTTAAGCTGTTCCTGTACAATCTTTGGCCTCACCACAGGGCTTCCAGGGGTTCTGCTGGGCCACCAGACCAAAGGTCAAGGATGGCCACCCGCCAGCCCTGTTGCGCACCTTCGGCTGCCCGCCGGCCCCATTGCCTGGTCCAGCCATACTCAGAGGTTCAGAAGGGGCGGGCGCAGTCCCCTCCTGGAGGCGCTGAGTGCTTCTCTACCCACCCGCAGTGGTGGCTTCTCTCTTTCCCAGGAGTGGGAGGGAAGAGAGGAGCGAGAGGGGCAGCAGCTCTGGCTTCTACTCATTAGATGCTTCTCCCTAGTTGTGACAACGAAAAATGTTTCCAGAAATTGCTAAACGTCCCCTGACTAGTCTCCTGACTAAGAGCCACTGATGTAGGCAAATCTCTTTACTTCATGAATCTCAAATTCTGCCCCAAACTTTTTTTTTCAGATTTTATTTTTAGGTAATCTCTAAACCTAATGCGGGGCTCAAACTTACAACCCCAAGATCAAGAGTCACATACTCTACCCACTGAGCCAATCAGGCACCCCAAATTTCTCCCCAAACTTAAAGGGCTTCCATAAAGACTAAGTATGAGAACATGAGTTGCCACAGTTGTAAAATCTCAGTGGGCACAAAATCTGCAGTGCCCAGCACAGTATTCACACAATAAGCCCCGTGTACATTGAATGAGGGAAATAATGTTGAGTGTAGACTGCTTGCACTTAGATAGTGCTTATGAGGTGCCTGGTACTCTTGCAAGAGCTATTCAGTGATTAAATATTCTAAACCTCAACTCATTATACAGATGAAGAAACAGGTAAGAAGAGGTTAGGTAACTAACCCATCCAAAGTTTCAGTTAGAAAGTGTCAGGGTTGGGATTCAAATCCTGGCCATCTGGCTCCAGAATCCTTGGTCTGACCCAGCATGTTGCAACTGTGGGTTTATAATTTTGGATTGTGAACTCGCTGTGAACTACTTCTTGTTAGATTATCTTCCTTGGCATCTTGCACACGGTAGATATAATCTGTAAATGTTTTCCTGCCTGGGACCTCATATGCATAGGTACTTGATTATTTTTTTAAATGTTTATTTATTTATTTTGGGAGAGAGAGAGAGAGAGTAATGGTGGGGAGGGAGAGGTAGAGAGAGAGGAGAGAGGGAATCCTAGGCAGGCTCCATGCTGTCACTGCAGAGCCCGACACAGTGTTCAGTTCCACAAACTGTGAGATCTTGACCTAAGCCGAAACCAAGAGTCAGATCATTAAACGATTGAGCCACCCAGGCGCTCCATATACAGGCACTTTAATAAGCCAGTATCCCAATAATTGTATTGCATATGGTGTCACACTTTACACTTTCCAAATTATTTTCACATACGTGTTGCTCAGCCCCAGAACCCTGTGTATATATACATATACGTACATACACACACACACACACACACACACACACACACACACCCCACAGATTTTTCTTTTAGAGTTGTGAGGAAATGGAAGGCCATAAAAGGGGAGTGACTGGACAAGCTAGAAAGTGCCAGAGCTGGGACCAGAGCCTGGATCTCCTGGCTCTCATGCAGGTGTCCTCTTTATTACACCAGGGCTCAGACAAGTGCAGTCTCTTCTGTTTTCACAGGGACTTTACTTAGTAGCTAATAGTGTGTTGCTGTGATGCCTTATCCATCATGTAGGGGTGGAATTGTGCACAGGACAAGTCCTCAGAGTTAATGGGATTGGGAGCAGGGAATTGGTGTGGAAACTACATACAAACATTTAAAATTCATGTTTTAAGAAGCTTACTAAAAACTCTGATTAGCCATTTGCATAATTCTCATATTTAGACCAATTATTTTTCATGTTGTATTGACCAACACATTTTCAGTTAGATCAGGTAACCTGACATGAACAGTGGGTATCCTGTGAAATCAGATGTGTCCCTGGAGTATATTGGCTGTTAGAATTGGAGGCTCAGGACCTCCCAGTAATTTGGCTCCTCACCCCCCTCACCTCTGTGCCACTGGTCACCTGTCACCTCACCTATCCAGCAAATATTAATTGAGCACCTGCTTTACACCAGTGAACAAGACAGGGAAAAAAAAGTCTGTTTATTTTGGGGAGATGGGCTAGAGTTGGCATGTTGCCCACCCTCCCCTCCATGAAGCTTCCTTGCCCCCCTGATGCTCTGCCTCTGGTTTTCTTCTCTGATGCGGCCTCATCCACCTCCTTTCGCCATCTCTGCCTCTGGAGCTGGCTTTCCTTGAGGCTCTCAGCCCTCATCTGCTCTTACTCTGCACACCTGCCTTGACTTACCAGCTCTGGCCAGGCACCAGTTCAGCTGTATCTCCTGATTGACTTGCCAAGCTACCCTGATGGGCATCTTTATCTGAGTGATCCCAGATAAAGTGATCCCATGGGTACTTCACAGCTACATCACATCTGAATACCCAGCACCGTCCCTATGCCCCTCCTGAAACCCAATCCTCTTTCCACGTCTCTTTGCCAATGGATGCACATATTTGCCCAGTCTCAAGCGGAAGCCCAAGCCACCCTCCCTTCTTTTGACTCCTTCACATGCCTCTGCCTACACATGCTCCCAGTGACCTATCGTGGCCCTGTCTGCCTCCCTAATTTTCTCTCTCCTCTGTGCCTTTCTAGTTGCCCCACACATAGATACTGCCTGACGTATTTGGCATTAAAACAGAAAGTGGAATTTTTTTCTTTGCAAGAAAGCTTTGTTTTTCTCTCCATAGTCACCTCACATTTTAGCTAAAAATCTTTACACACAACTTAGTTTTGTTACCTCAATGCCAGTAGGTTTTTTTTTTGTCTGAATAAACCCTCTGTACTTCTCCTTAATGCCAAGCGCCGACCGTGTAGTAAGAGTCATGAGCCTCTAGGAATCCACAGGCAAAGTGTCTTTTTATCGAGTTTTCAGGTCCTTGGGATGTTTCACTGCAGCTTTTGTTCCCTCCCAAAGCAACCAGACAAAGGTTATTTGATGCAACTTTAGTGAAGAAGAAAAATGGTTTTATTCATAAAATTAATGCTTACCAGAACTCCATTTGATTTCTACCACTACCCCTGAGTAATAACATAGGGATTTAGATGATTAAGAAGTACAGATCATGGCCTCAAGGAGCTTGTTCAGAGAGTGTGCCCCCAGAGTTCACTGCAGAGTGAGCAGGCAGAAAACTCTGGGGGTGGCCACATGGGGCTGATTGTGGAGGTAGGGAAGGAGGGCCCGGAAGCAAGACAAAAATGAGAACCAAAGATAATATGCAAATGTATACAGTGTCATATAGATCTCGTTTGTGTCAATTTGCATATATATATATATATATATATATATATATATATATATACACACATATATTCATGCACGAAGAAATTGGGGAGTTAGAACTTATGTTGACCACTTATATCCATTGATAAGTGAAGAAGGCAGGTAGCAAGTGATGGGTACAGTATGATGTATTTTGGTTGAAAAACAAATTCACTTCTCTAGGTGAACATGCTTGTACTTGCTTGAGCAGGGAACACAGGAGACTGCTCCTGTTGGTTACCTGGTGCTGAAGATGATTAGCTTTGTTTTATAGGTTCTCGCATTGTATCATTCCACTTATTAAAATAAGCATATGTTAACTTTAGTAATTTGCCAAGCAAAGTCAAGTCGATTGAAGTTGTGTTTGAGTGCTTGTAGCAGCACTGGACCGCTGCTCCGCAAATACTGTCTCAGTGAATTGCTCCCAACAGCTGTGTGCTCTTGTCCCTGGCATACTGGTAAGGAAAGGGACTTGCTGAACTTGAAGTAACTGGGTCAAGGCCAATTAAGCATAGAAGCTGACCTGGGAGGGAATTAGCCCTGTGTGGCTCTGAGTCCTACGCTCAGGGCACTGCCTGCCCCTTTTTCCAGTGCCTGCACTATCCCTGCTCTTTCCAGCATTAGCCCCAGCCATCCCTTCCTGCTCCCCCTCCCCCTCAACACACACAAAGAACGAGGCTGTCCTGTGGGAGGGGGTTAGGCCAAAGGGACTTTTCTACCACCCACTCTCCCCCAACCCCTTCCCATGCCACGTGCATACCATTCCTGGAGTTTTGTAGCAACTTCGAAATTCCGTACCAAGGCTGTGTAGTGTAGAGGTAGTGTAGAGGGTGTGAGCATGGATACGGGAACCAGACTGTCTTGGGTTCAGATGCCAGCATATTTACCACCTCTGCTATCTTGGGGAGATTACTTCATATTTGTTTCATATTGTCATCTCTGGAATGAGTATTAAATAATAGTAGCTACCCATTTGGTTGTTTAAGCAACTAAATCAATGTATGCACAGAACTTAAAACCGTGCTTAGTGCCAAGTGCAGTAGCCATCGGGAGGAGATCCTGACAATGCACAGTGTCCACCTCTTGGTCTGAGAGTTTTGGTCTGAGTACCAGGCAGGAGTCCTGAGCAGAGGATGCAAAGCTATTCAATGTCCTCATCTGAAAGATAAGGATAATCCCAACCTTATGTGGTTGCTGTGAAGGTTAAATGGGAGGACAACTGTTGAGCACAATTTCTAGCATTAAAGAAATGACCATTATAGGCTTTCTTGGTGGAGGTTGAGAAGCTGATTCTAAAATTTATATGAAAACTTGAAGGATCTAGACTAACCAAAGCAATTTTGATGAACAAAGTTGGAGGGCTGTCACTGCTTGATTTCTAGGTCCACTATACAACTGTCGTAATCAAGACAGAAAAGGTCAGGAGACCAGAATAAAGAGTCCACAAATAGATCTACACACATGTGGTCTATTGATTTTTGACAAACATACCCAAACATACCCTTTTCCTGTTCTTTCAGGAAAAGAAGTCTTTTTTTTTTTAATTTTGTTTTTAACATTTACTTATTTTTGAGAGACAGAGAGAGACAGAGCGTGAGCAGGGGAGGGGCAGAGAGAGAGAGGGACACACAGAATCTGAAGCAGGCTCCAGGCTCTGAGCTGTCAGCACAGAGCCCGATGTGGGGCTTAAACCCACGAACCGTGAGATCATGACCTGAGCTAAAGTCAGGTGCTTAACCGACTGAGCCACTCAGGCACCCCAAGAACTGTCTTTTCAACAAATGGTGCTGGAACAATTGGATGCAAAAAAAAGTGAATGTTATGTACCACATGTAAATATTAACTCAAAAGGGATCATAGGCTTAAATGCAGGAATTACAAACTATAAAAATTGTAGAAGAAAACAGGATAAAATCTTTGTGATCTTGTGTGATGGTAAATTTTATGTTTCAATTTGGCTAAGCCATGACACCCAGATATTTGGTCACACATTTAGATGTTTTTGTAAAAAAGTAGATGTCAAAACTAGATGTTTTTGTAAAGGTGTTTCATAGATGAGATTAATACTTAAATCAGTAGACTCTGAGTTAGGCAGATTATCCTCCATGGTGTGGATGGGCCTTGTCCAATCAGTTGAAGACCTTAAGTGAAAAAGATTCCTGTGAGGAAAAGAGAATACCGCATCCAGATTACCTTCGGGCTTGAGGTGAAACAGCCACTCTTGCTGAGGTCCACACTCTGCTCCCTTACCCTGCAGAGTTTGGACTTGCCAAGCCTCCGCAATTGGCAGGAGTTAATTCCTGAAGGTAAACCCTTTGCAAAGGGTTTGATTGTAGTAAACCCAAGCATGACACTTGATAGTTCTTGCAGAAATGAAGAGCATGTGGGGCTGATAGATGTTTTCTGGCAGTCACTCCAAAGAAAGGCTGGAGGTAAATGATGTACATTCATGGTTTAGGAAAGAGAACAAGAGCAGGCTCTGCGTACGTCATCCCTCCTGCTGCTACTGCCTGGACTTCTTACTCTTGAACCTGTTTCCCATTGGTCAAAACCTCCAGGAGGGGTCTGTGAAGCCAGCTTTCCAGGGCACAGGGAAGCAGTGGAAACCAAGGACCTATTTTGTTGTTATTCATTTGCTTTGTTTTTGGTTCTGTGGGTGTGTATTTAATATTAGGACTTATTGAAATGGTGTGAGTCTGAACTTGTGTCTGCCAGCCTTTGGGTTTGTAGTCCTTTCCTGAAAGCTGTCAGTCCCCGAGAGGTAGGCGGTGGGGGAAATACATGCTTACAAGAATGTTGCTCAGGTGAAGAGGTTCACGTGAGAGAGAACATGTTGTGTGTAGCATGATTCTTCCAGAAGTCTCCATATATTTGCTTAAAAAGATATAAAAATTGTTCAGTTTTTGAATAAGTAGCTCATTAACATGGTTCTGATACAGAAGATACAAAAGTTGACAAGTCTTTCTCCTGTGCTGTCTCCCACTCAGTGTTTCCCTCCCTGAAGACAACTTGTGTTACCTGTTTCTTGCATTTTTTCCTGACATATTTCATGCATATATAAAAAAAATGGAAGTATCTCTATTGTTTCCCTCCTTTTATACAAATTGTAGGCTACTGTACATATGATTCTTCACTTTGCTTTATTCCGTGGACTGTAATTGGCTTACCCTATTCCCTATCGATGGGCATTTAGATTATGCTAATCTTCTCTTGTAAATTATGCTGCAGTGACCAACCTTGTCCTAAGGTCTTATTATACAGTGTGGTTATATCTGTGGAACAGATTTCTCTAATTGGCACTGCTGGGTCAGGTCACATGTGCCCTTGAAATTGTGACAGCCAGAGCGGAATTGCTCTGCACTGAGGTTGTGCCAGTGGACCCTCCACCAGCACAGCAAGAGAGGCTTGGGGGTCTACCTAGCCAATGGTTCTTCTCTCTCCCCCGCTCCCCGCCCCCCCAGCCGTGGTATTGTAGGTGATCATCTCCCATGCTTGGATGCACCGTGACCGGTGGTTTCCTGGCCTCTTCTTCCTGACTGCTCCGTCTTCTCTCTATTTTCCTAGCTCTTCATCTTCTGAATTTATCCTGCCTTTCTAGCATTCTCTTGAGGAGCTCTCTGCTGTGACTAATTTGGCCTCTGTTCCTCTCTACTTCAGCTTGGGTTTTGTAGGATTTTCTTTTTCCCGTGGTCTGGGTTGTGTCTAGGGCCTGCTGCTGGGAGTCAGGGAGAAAAGCATGGGAGTGGCTGATGGGAGGGGAGCAGTGGGAGGGTCTCCACACCCCTCCCCTTCCTCACCATCCACTCAGCTGGAAAACAGGATTCCCTCCCAAGGCTGCCTGGGAGTTTTCACCTCACACCCAGTGGCCCAGTGTGTTCTCACCTCCCGAATGAAAGCAGGAGCCTACTACACAGGGCTGATAACAGCCCCTGGTCCTGCTCGGGGCTCTTAGATCTGCACACTCCACAGGGGGGGGGGGGGGGGGGGAGGGCAACTAGGGTGTACAGTTACAAGTCAGGTCTGACAGAAAAGTCTGCTTTTTGTTCTGCAGTAACTACAAGCCTTGCCTCGTGGGACGAAAATCTCAACCAGGAGAACTTAGGCCTTTGTAGTTTATCATCAGAAATTATCAGGGAAACCTGACATATGCTGGTAATTCTGAGCAACAGTTATAAAACAAACACATGTTAAGATTTTATTATATTAATTCATGAGGGAACCACTGAGATGTTGCAACTGGTTCAGAGGAGAATTCAAACAATTACAATTGTGTAGGCCATCAGGAAAGTGCAAATATATTTGCTTATTGGATATGAAGCTGGCCAGTATCTACTGGGTCTCTTCTAGACACAATTTATTGGCATTACCCTCAGCATTCTACAACTTAGAGCTATAAAATAACTAAAAGACAATGAAGACAGTGGGAGATAACCTGGAATTGCATTTTGCGTGAGCCAGGGCACCTAGTCCCCTCTCTTTCTCTATCTCTTTCACCCATTTTTATTTTATTTTTAAATTTCTCTTCTTTTGTTTTTTTAAAATTATGGCAAAATAAACATAACATGATATTTACCATCTGAACCATATATTTTTTTTTTACCTTTTTTTTAATGTTTATTTTTGAGAGAGAGAGAGAGAGAACATGAGCAGGAGAGAGACAGAGAGAGAGGGTGGGGAGACACAGGCTCCAGGTTCCAGGCTCCAAGCTGTCAGCATAGAGCCCGATGCGGGGTTTGAACCCACGAACAGTGAGATCATGACTTGAGCTGACCAACCAACTGAGCCATCCAGGCACCCCTACCTTTATTTATTTATTTATGTGTGTATGTATGTATGTAGGCTTCACGCCCAGCGCAGAGCCCAACGCGGGGCCTAAACTCTCTATCCTGAGATCAAGACATGAACGGAGATTGAGAGTCAGGCAATTAACTGATTGAGCCACCCAAGTGCCCCAAACCATATTTAAGTGTACGATTCAATGGCATTAAGTACATTCGCATTTTGGGCAACCGTCAGCACCATACATCTCCAGAACTTTTTTCACCTTCTCAAACTGAACCTGTGTGCCTGTTCAATGGTAACTCCCCATTCCCCCTGCCCCTGGTCTCTGGCAACCACTGTTCCACTTTCTGTCTCTCTGAATTTGTCACCCATTTAAAAATCTTTCCCATTATTTTCTTACCAGGAGTGGAGGCATCTCTGTGACCATCTCTTGAGCTTGGCCAAGTTATTAGCAAGTTTGAGCCTTGGTTTCCTTTCTGTAAAATCAGCCTAACAATACCTACCTCAGGGAATTGTTGTGGGGATTAAATAAGATAGTCTGTGCAGGGTGCTTAGTACAGCAAAACCTTGGATTGTGAGCAACTTGTTCTGTACGATGAGCAAACATTTCTAATAAATTTTAACTTGATAAACAAGCGATGTCCTCCAATATGAGCAGTACGTGACACTGAACGTCACATGACCACAACTGAGCCAATGGTCCTTCTCTCTCTCTTTCTCTCTCTCTGTCTCTGTCTCTGTCTGCGGGATTGTGGGTGATCATCTTCCATGCTCAGATGCTTGGTCTCAGGCTGTGGTGTTTGGCAGACATCAGTGATTTTTTTAGCATGTTGGAAGGTGCCCACAACTGGCACTAGTGTATTTTTTTGTCACTTCAAAGCACCTATGAGCAGTCCTTTGCTTTTCCGTAAGCTTAGGAATGCTTTGCTCCATTCTAGGTCAGGTTGCCTGCAGATATAGACCCTCTTGCTGCCTTATTGCCAGTTACATTAAATACAGTATGTGACAAGAGTTTATTAATACTGTACTGTCGCCAACATCCATGCAAGCGTATACAATGATACCAATGCAGAAAAAGAGTCCATTGATCCAAAAGATAGCAGTGATTCCATTAGTGAAAGTTGTCCTACACAATAACCCTTCTCTCTCTGGTCTCCCTCACACCAGCCCCAAAGGTTTTCAAAGGTAAGTGCAGGTTAATTTATTTTTCTTTATAGTTTGCATTTCTTTATTATTTTGTATTATATTATTGTAATCATTTTTATATGAATATTTTGGGTTGTGGAATGAATCATCTGAGTTTCCATTATTTCTTACGGGGAAATATGATTTATATACAAGTGCTTTGGATTACAAGCATGTTTCCGGAATGAATTATGCTCACAAACCAAGGTTTTACTGTATAGTGTAATAAGGATGTAGAAAGATCAACGGATGGTAGCTATTATCATAATTACTGTTCTCTCACTTGAGTCCATGGTCCTCAGACACAGACGTCCCTTTGGGTCAGTGGTTCTCGGTTTCTACTGCACATGTGATCACCTGGAGAGTCTTTGAAAATACTGATACCCAGGTCCCAACTCAGAGGTTCCGATTTAACTGGTCTGGGTGTGGCTTGGGCTTGGAGAGTTTTCAAAGCTCTAATGAGCAGCCGAGTGGGGAACCACTCACTGCTTTGGATGTTTCTCCCTGAGGTCCCAGAGCCTTGCATGTGGGGTAGAACAGCATGTTCTCTTGAGCATCCGGCCGACTCTGTGGTTAGACACCTGGAAGTCTGGTGCTCTTTGCAGAGCACCATGAAATGTTGATAATTGAAATGCCATAATCCAAACTAAAGACATGTTTACTAGCAGGAAATAAATGTCTCAGACGTGGGTAGGCAAATGCATGCTGTGAATTGTGTGGCTTGCCTATGAGACAGTGCATGGAAACTTATTGGGTCGATACTAGAAAAGTCTCAGCAAGTGTTACCTTATGATGAGGGGGTGGATTAGGCAGACAGCACAGTGACTCATGTTTCTAGCTGAGAAAGGTAGGAGATACCCTGAGGAGATGCTCTTGGAGGAAGGAAAAGTGGCGCTCTCAGACAGTGTACTGGTGTAGCAGGTCAGACACGAGTCCCTGCAGGAGCCTGTGGAGAGACAGCCTGCAACTGAGGAGAGCAAGTCTTAGAACTTCTGGGTGGACACTCAAACCTGACTCGGCATCTGAGAAGGGACTGTTGAAGCTGCCATTGGGGAAAAGGAGCACCGGAGCTGGCCCTGAGTCTCTCAGCTGCTCTCCTCCCCCTCCACTGCCTTCGGGGAAGTCTCCGGAGTGGCTCCTCTTCAGTCTCCCTCATGCCTGTTGACAGTGGTGTTCAGTGGGGGTGGAGGCGGGGCCAGGCCGGTGCTTCGCCCCAGTGGCCCCGGGTGTTCAGGCAGCTCACCATCCACCCTTCCTTGTGCTTGTGGTCTGCCCGTGTGGTTTGCACTTTGCCTCATTAGTCTGCACTTAAAATCGAAGCCTCTAACAGCTGAGTATTTTATTATCCAGATTAATGTGCCATAACCCCCCCCCCCAAGTTTAAAAAAAGAAAACAAACCCTGAAGTTCTGTAGTTAATAGTTCTTAACCACTCTAGAGGAGACATTTTAAATGTCCTGGCATACCTGGGTGTCAGTATTTTAAAAATCCTCCCTAAATGGCTACATCTTTTCTGAACACAGTGCGTTGGAGGATTAGTGTTTTCCAGGGCAGTAATCAGCCTGTTGCAAGCCTGATGCTTCCGAGGTGTCATCACCTAATCCGCATTGAGGAATGTCATAAAGAGGCCATAGAGGAAGGGAGCTTTAGAAGCAGCCCAGATGCCAGTGCAGGTGGTTTATTGGTGAACTCCCGGAGTCCCTCCTATTAGTTTTCTTGGTTCTCTTAAGCTATAATGACTTGGGTTTCAGAAAATAAATTAGTCTAGAAACTCGTTCAGAAAGTGACATTTTTTTCTTATCGGTCCTCTCAGTGTGTTTTCAGTGAGAACTGGCTGTTGTATGTTTAGGTTGTTGCGAACCAAGGATCTAGGGTAGATGGGTGAGTGGGTGGCAGCTGTGCCTGGTCTTCTTTTAGCCCATGTTTTCATCGACCCTCCCCCAATGTATAAAGAATTATATGCCATGAGCAGATGAAATTTATTCCAAGTATGCAAAGCTGGTTCAATTAATATAATTCCCCTATCTCAGTCTGCTCAGGCTGCTATAATATAATACCATAGACTGGGGGGCTTGAACAACAGATACTTAATTTCTCACAATTCTTGAAGCTGGCAAGTCTAAGATCAAGGTGCTGGCAGATTCAGTTCCTGGTCAGAATTCCTCTTTCTGGCTTACAGACAGTCACCTTCTTGCTGAGTTCCCACATGACAGAGAGAGAGAATGAGAGCTCTGGTCTCCCTCTTCTTATGAAGAAAATTCCTATCATGGGGTCACCATACTCACCTTCTCATCTCATCCTGTTTACCTCCCAGAGACCTTTCTCTAAATACTACCACATTTGGAGTTAGAACTTCAACATATAAATTTGGGTGGGGGGGGGGGGACAAACATTTAGGCCATAACAATAAGCTAAACAAGAAAAATTATATAATCATATTAACAGATGCAGCAAAGGCATTTGACAAAATCCAACACCCATACATCATCAAAACAAAACAAACAAAACAAAACAAAACAGTCAGCAAATAGGCATCGAGGAGAACTTTCTCAACATGATTCAGATCACCTACATAAAACCTACAGCTGACCTCATACTTAACAGTGGAAGACTGAACAAACACCCCTGTAAAATAAGGAGCAAGGCAAGGATGCCACTGAGTCAATATAGTATGCAAATTCTAGCCGCTGCAACAATGCAAGAAGAAAAAAAAGGCATGCACGTTGGAAAAGAAGAAATAATACTGTCCTTGTTGGAAGATGACATGATTGTCTACATAGAAAATACTAAGGAGGGGCGCCTGGGGGTGCTCAGTCAACTGAGCATCTGACTCGATGATTTCAGCTCAGGTCACGATCCCAGGGTCCTGGGATTGAGCCCCGAGTTGGGCGCTGAGCATGGAGCCTGCTTGAGATTCTCCACTCCTCCTCTCCTCTCCTGTCCCTCTCTGTCTGCCCCTCTCCTCCACTCACGAGTGCTCTCTCTCTCTCTCTCTCTCTCTCAAAAAAAGAAAATACTAACGAAAATACAAAATACTCCTAAAACTAGTAAGAGAGTTTAGCAAATGTGCAGGATAGAAGATCAACACACAAAAATCAATTGCATTGCTATATACTAATGACGAACGTGTAGAAATGGAAATTTAAAACACAATACCCATTATAGTCACTTTAAAGTGACTATATATTTTTAAAATATTTTTTTAAAAATATATTTTTAAAATTTTTTTAATGTTTATTTTTGAGACAGAGAGAGACACAGAGTATGAGTCCCTGAGCCACCCAGGTGCCCCAATACTTAGGTTATATTTAATAAAACATGTACAGGATATGAAAAGTTAGAAAATACTGAAGAAAGGAATCAAAGGAGGCCTAAAATAGAGATGCACATCACGTTCACAGAAGACTCAATATAGTAAACAATTCTCTCCAAATTGATCTATATGTTGAACGTGGTTTCTATTAAAAGCCTATCAAAATTTTTTGCATAGACAGGAATTTTCTAAAATGTATGAGGAGAGGGCACCTGGGTGACTCAGTCAGTTAAGTGTCTGACTTCGGCTCAGGTCATGGTCTCACAGTTCGTGGGTTCCAGCACCATGTTGGGCTCTGTGCTGACAGCTCAGAGCCCGGAGCCTGCTTTAGATTCTGTGTTTCCCTCTTGCTCTCTGCCCCTCCCCCATTCACACTCTGTTTCTCTCGCTCTCTCTCAAAAATAAATAAAAACATTAAAAAAATTTTTTTTAATGTGTGTGGAGAGGCACAGACCCTAAAATAGCTAAAAACAAGTAAATTGGAAGGAATTACTCTACTTGATACTAAGGCCCACGATGTAGCTACAGTAATTGGGAGAGTGAGTGAGGTATTGGTAGAAGGATGGACACAGAGATCAATAGAACACAACTGAGAACCCAGAAATAGACCGACACAAATATGTTCAACTGATTTTTCACAAAAGTGCAAAAGTAATTCAGTAGAGGAACTCTACACAAATGATGTTGGAGCAGTTAGACGTCTATAGTTTTAAAAAATGAACCTAATACCGTATATAGAAATTAACCCCAAATGGGTCATGTCCTTAAATATAAAATTATAAAACTCTTAGAAAAAAATCAGAAAAGAAAATCTTCAGGATCTAGGGCCAGGCAAAGAGTTGTTAGACTTCACACATAAAACATGATACATGAAAAGAAAACTTGGTAAAGTGGATCTCATTAAAATTTAAAACTTTTGCTCTGTGGGCAGCTGTGTTAAAAAGATGAAAAGGCAACCAACAGTCTGAGAGAAAATATTTGTAAACCATACATTTGGCAAAGGACTTGTATCTAGAATTCAATAGTAAAATTCAATTCAACAATTGAATTCAATTCAACAGTAAAATAATGAACACTCTCATCAGAAAATGGGCAAAAGACATAAAGAGACATTTCACTGAAGAGAATATACAGCTGGAAAATAAGCACATGAAAAGATGTTAAATATTAGCAAGTAGGAGCTAATGCAAATTAAAACCACAGCAACATATTACTATATCTATCAGAAAGGCTAAAATAAAAAATAGTGACAACACTAAATGCTGATGAGGATGTGGAGAAACTGGATCTCTCATATGTTGCTGGTGAGAATATAAAATGATACAGCCACTCTAGAAAACAGTTTGGCCATTTCTTTTTAAAAAAATTTTTTTAATGTTTATTGTTGAGAAAGGCACAGAGTGCGAATGGGGGAGGGGCAGACAGCGAGAGAGGGAGACAGAATCCAAATCAGGTTCCAGGGTCTGAGCTGTCAACACAAAGCCTGATGTGGAGCTTGAACTCATGAACCATGAGATCATGACCTGAGCCAAAGTCGGATGCTTAACCAACCGAGCCACCCAGGTGCCCCTGGCCATTTCTTATAAAACTAAATATGCAACTAGTGGGGCACCTGGGTGGCTTAGTCAGTTAAGTGTCTGACTGTTGATTTTGGCTCAGGTCATGATCTCACTGTCCGTGGGTTCGTGCACCGTGTTGACAGCACTAACAGTATGGAGCCTGCTTGGGATTCTCTCTCTGCTCCTCCCACACTCACGCATGCACGTTCTCTTTCTCTCTCTCTCTCTCTCTCAAAATAAATAAATAAACTTAAAAAAAAAAACAAGTAAATATGCAACTACTATATAATGCAGCAGTTGCACTCTTGGACATTTATCCAAGAGAAATGAAGGCTTATATTTACACAAAGATACACACAGATGTTTATAGTACCCTTATTCATGATAACCCCAAACTGGAAACAGTCCAAATGTCCTGCAGTGGGTGAATGGTTAAAAATTATGGTACATTCAGGGCATCTGGGTGGGTCAGTTGGTTAGGCCTCTGACTTCGGCTAGGGTCATGATCTCGCAGTTCGTGAGTTCGAGCTCCGCGTCAGGCTCTGTGCTGATAGCTCAAAGCCTGGAGCCTGCTTTGGATTCTGTGTCTCCCTTTCTCTCTTTGCCCCTTTACTGCTCGTACTCTTTCTCTCTCAAAAATATATAAACTTTAAAAAATTAAAAAAAATTATGATACATTCATACCATAGAACATGGGCTCAGTAGGAAAAAAGATTATCAATATATGCAAGTCTACACACTCTACTATTCCATTTACATGACATTGAAAAAATGAAAGCGATTGAAAACAGATTAATGGTTTCACAGGAGTTAGGGATTGGGGGGCAGGGGAGGGGAGAGAAGTGGGTGTACTTGGAAAGGCATAATAGGAGGGGTCCTTGGTAATAGAGTCGTGTGTCTTGACTGTATCAATGTCAGTGTATATTCTGATTGTGATATTACACAGTAATTGTGTAGCTGTTACACTTGGAGGGTACATGGGAGCACTCTGTATTATTTCTTAAAACTGCATGTAAATCCATACTCCTCTCAAAATATAAGCCTTAATTTTTAAAAATTACAATGGAAAGGGGGATGGCAGAGAACAATAAAAGGCTACAATTAAAAGCTATTCCTGTCTTAAGGGCCACGGTTTACGACCTTAAGCCTAAGGCGGAGCTGGAAGTCTCAGGATCTGAGTTGGGTTTGTGCAGATCTGGAACATCTCTGACTCTCCCTGCCCAGTCAGCTAGGCCTGCATCTGTCTGGTTTTTGCATTGCTTGGTTCTGAGTTCTGGTGGTGTATCTCTGGCATTTTATGTCCTATTTGTACATTGTACCCCCACCCTGACACCTTCACACATTGGAGCACGGCTCTTAGGTGCCTTGTCTGGGCTGCTCTGCTTGTGGAGAAGGAGCTGTGATTGGTTGTTGGAAAGGCTGATAGGAAATGTGGGTGAGCACTCAACTGGCAGGGGCAATGACCTTGTTTCTATCATCCTTGAATTCTCAGTACTTAGCCTGGCACTCAGTAAAATGTTCACCAGGTAAATTACACCTACTACCTTAACTACAGAAGACAATTCTTAGACACCCATGCAGTAGTACCTTCAAAATTCAGACCTCTGCCAGAGAAGTGCTTCAGTTAAAGAAAGTCCCAGCATGTTCAGAGCTGTAGACCTGGAAGAAGACTGTCTGAGAGGTAAGACTAGCCTCCATTCTTTCTGTCCCTGGGCCCTGGGCCCTGGGTTTTCCCTGTGCAGTTCTGTCACTTTGCTGGCCACAGCCTGACCTCGGGGTTAATAGCTTCACTTTTAAGACAGAAGTGGCTGAAAATTGATGGGGTTTAGGTTTTAGGGTCCTTCCTTGCGCTGACCCTTTTCAATGCCCTCTACCTAATTTTGCATTTGTAATTTTGCAATTAATCTTTTTCTTAAGGAAAGACTCCCAACATTGTATGTTTCGGGCCTCATGAAATTTGCATTTCATAAAATAGGATTGGTATGGATTCATACCTGGTTCAGGGTCCTTCATAAAAACAGTGCCAGTTCTTGGTTCTCTTAGCATAACTCGGATGGGCTGAAACTCTCCCAGATACTAAGGGAGAACAAACACGAAAGAAGACAAAGACAATGTAAGCATTAAAAAAGCAAAGCTGTGTTGATTCAAGTTTCTTCTTCTCTAATAGCTAGCTTATTCCCAGCACCCACAAGTTCTGGGAGACAGCTGGGCTCCTCACTTCCCAGCACCAGGACTAATTCCACACGGAGGGGTCTTGTGATGATCCATCACGTGAAAACTGGTGATCGAGAGCAAGGGCTTTGAATTGAGACAGTCTGGGTTCAAATATCATTGTACTGCTTAGCAGCTGTGTTGTTGACAAGTTATTGACCCCCCTGTGCCTTGGTTTCTACATCTGTAGAATGGGGCAATAATAATAGCTACCTTAAATTTGCCAGGATAGCCTACATAATGCTGTAGAAACCCAACATCTCAGAAGCTTAAAAAAAAGTTTTATTAAGGTTTATTTTTTGTTCATGCTGTATGT
Source organism: Panthera leo (assembly GCF_018350215.1). Taxonomy (NCBI): domain Eukaryota; kingdom Metazoa; phylum Chordata; class Mammalia; order Carnivora; family Felidae; genus Panthera; species Panthera leo. The sequence continues at coordinate 79,783,471 of NC_056683.1, forward strand.
TCATTGCGGGTCTACAGGGGTGAGTAGAAGAGCGGGCTCTGCTCCTCAAGGCTTTCGCTCAGGACCAAACTGATGGAGGCTCTGCCATTGAGAGTAGTGTCTGTCAGTTCCAGTGCTGCAGCAGAGGAAGGGAAGGTGGAGATATGCCCATTAGCTCCAAAATGCTTCCTTACATCACACATCCATTTTGTTGGACAGAGCAAGTCCTGTGGCCACACCTAACTTCGGAGAGATGGGGAAGTGAAACTGTGACTATTAACAGAGTGAAAAGGCAACACACAGAATGGGAGGAAATGTTTGCAAATCATGCATCTGACAAGGGATTCATATCCAACAACTCAACAACAACAACAAAACAACTCAATTTTTATTTTTATTATTATTATTTTAATTCTAGTATAATTAACATTCAGTGTTATATCAGTTTCAGGTGTACAATATAGTGATTCAGCAATTCTATACATTATTCAGTGCCCATCACAGTAAGTGTACTCTTAATTCCCTTCACCTATTTCACTCATTCCTATGCCTGCCTCCCCTCTGGTAACCACTAGTTCTCTATAGTTAAGAGTCTGGTTTTTTTGGTTTGTCCCTTTTTTATTTTGTTCATTTGTTTTGTGTCTTAAATCTACATATGAGTGGAATCATATAATATTTGTCTTTCTGTGACTTATTTTACTTAGTATTATCCATATTGATGCAGATGGTAAGATTTAATTTCTTTCTTATGGCAGAGTAACATTCCTGTGGGGTGTGTGTGTGTGTGTGTGTGTGTGTGTGTGCGCACACACCACATCTTTATCCATTCCTCTATCCATGGACTCTTGAGCTGCTTGTATAATTTGGCTATTGTAAATAATGCTGCAGTAAACATAGGGGTGCATATATCCTTTTTGAATTAGTGTTTTCATATTCTTTGGGTAAGTACTCAATTGTGGAATTACTGGATCATATAGTAATTCTATTTTTAAAATTTTAAGGAAACTTAATACTGTAATTCATAGTAGCTGCACCAGTTTGCATTCCCACCAACAGTACACAAGTGTTCCTTTTTTCTCCACATCCTCACCAACCTTTGTTATTTCTTGTGTGGTGATTTTAGCCATTCTAACAGGTGTGAGGTGATATCTTATTGTAGTTTTGCTTTGTATTACCCTAATGATTGGTGTTGTTTAGCATCTTTTCATGTGTCTGCTGGCCATCTTCTTTGGACTAATGTCTGTTTATGACTTCTGCCCATTTTTTAATTGGATTTTTTTTTTTTTTTTTTCGCGATTGAGTTTTAGAAGTTCTTTATATATTTTGCATACTAACCTCTTGTTGGATATATCATTTGCAAATATCTTCTTCCATCCAATGGGTTATCTTTTTGTTTTGTTGATTGTTTTCTTTGCTATGCAGAAGCTTTTTATTTTGATGTAGTTCCAATAGTTCATTTTTGCTTTTGTTTCTTTTGCCTTAGGAGACATACCTAAAAAATGTTGCTATGGCCAATGTCAGAGAAATTACTGCCTGTGCTCTCTTCTAGAATTTTTATAGTTTCAGGTCTCACATTTAGGTCTTTAATCCATTTTGAATTTACTTTGATGTATGGTGTAATAAAGTGGTCCAGTTTCATTCTTTTGCATGTAGGTGTCCAGTTTTCCCAACACCATTTGTTGAAGATACTTTTTCCCATTGTATATTCTTGCCTCCTTTGTGATAGATTGGCCATATAATCGAGGGGCTTTATTTCTGGGCTCTCTGTTCTGTTCCATTGGTCTATGTGTCTCTTTTTGTACCAGTACCATATTGTTTTGATTATTACAGCTTTGTAGTATATCTTGAAATCTGGTATTGTGATACCTCCAGTTTTGTTCTCTTTTCTTAAGATTGCTTTGGTTAATTGGGGTCTTTTGAAGTTTCATAAAAATTTTAGAATTTTTGTTCTAGTTCTGTGAAAAATGCTGTTGGTATTTTGATAGGCATTGCATTAAATCTGTAGGTTGCTTTTTGAGTAGTATGGCCATTATAACAGTATTTTTTCTCCCAGTCTGTGAGCATGGAATATCTTTCCATTTGTTTGTATTGTCTTCAATTTCTTTCTTTCTTTCTTTCTTTCTTTCTTTCTTTCTTTCTTTCTTTCTTTTTTTAAGTTTATTTACTTTGAGAGGGGGGAGAGAGAGAATTCCAAGTAGGCTCCACACTGTTAGTGCAGAGCCCAGTGCAGGGCTAGAACCCATGAACCATGAGATCATGACCTGAGCCAAGATCAAGAGTTGGATGCCCAACTGACTAAGCCACTCAGGTGCCCATGTCTTCAGTTTCTTTCATCAGTGTTTTATAGTTTTCAGAGTACACGTCTTTCACCTCCTTGGTTAAGTTTTATTCCTAGATATTTTATCATTTTTCATGCAATTGTAAATGAGATTATTTTCTTAATCTCTCTTTCTGCTACTTCATTATATAGAGTATAGAATGCAACAGATTTCTGTACATTGATTCTGTATCCTGTGACTACTGAATTCATGTATCAATTTTAGTAGTTTTTGGTGGAATTTTTAGGGTTTTCTATATATAGTGTCATATACTTTTTTTTAATGTTTATTTTTGAGAGAGAGAGAGACAGAGACAGAGTGTGAGTGGGGGAAGGGAAGAGAGAGAGGGAGACAGAGAATCCGAAGCAGACTCCAGTCTCTGAGCTGTCAGCAGAGCTTAATGTGGGGCTCAAACCCATGAACCGTGAGATCATGACCTGAGCCGAAGTCAGATGCCCAAACGACTGAGCCACCCAGGTGCCCCTATATATTAGTATCATGTAATATGCAAATAGTGAAAGTTTTTCTTCTTCCTTACCAATTTGGATACCTTTTATTCCTTTTTCTTATCTGATTACTGTGGCTAGGAGTTCTAGTATGGTGCTGAATAAAAGTGGTGAGAGTGGACATCCTTGTCTTGTTCCTGATCTAAAGGGAAAAGCTCTCAGGTTGTCATCATTGAGTATGATGTTAGCTGTGGGTTTGTCATATATGGCCTTTATTATGTTGAGGTATGTTCTAAGTCTACTTTGTTAAGGATTTTTATCATGAATGGATGTTGTACTTTATCAAATGGTTTTTCTGCATCTATTGAAATGATCATATGGTTTTTATTCTTATTGATATCATGTATCTCACTGATTAATTTGTGAATACAGCTCAATTTTTTTATATCTTCTTTTTTAATGTTTTTTTTTTTTTTTTGAGAGAGAGAGAGAGAGAGAGAGAGAGAGCATGAGCAGAGGAGGGGCAGAGAGGGAGACACAGAATCCGAAGGAGTTCCAGGCTCTGAGCTGTCAGCACAGAGCCCAATGCAGAGCTTGAACTCAACGACTGTGAGATCATGACCTGAGCTGGTTGGATGTTCAACCAACTGAGCCACCCAGGCTCCCCAGCTCAATTTTTAAAGTAAACAAAGGACTTGAATAGATGTTTCTCCAAAGAAGATATATAAATGGTCAATAAGCACAAGATAACAAGATGGTTAATAGCACTAGTCATTAGGGAAATGCACATCAAAATCATAATGTGATACTTCACATTCATCATGATGGCTGTTATCAAATAAAGAAAAACAGAAAATAAGTGTTTTAAGATCACGCAGAAATTAGAGCATGTATGTGTTGCTGGTGGGAAGGTAAAATGGTGCAACTACTCTGGAAAATGGTATGGTGGTTCCTCAAAAAATTAAACATAGGGTTACCATATAATTTGGCAATTTCACTTTTAGGTATATACCCAAAAGAAATGAAAGCAGGAACTCGAACAGATGTTTGTATACCCATGTTCACAATAGCAAAAGTGGAAGCAACCCATATGTCCGTCTACAGATGAATGCTTAAACAGAATGTAGTGTGTTCATGAAATGGAATATTATTCAACCTTAAAAAGGAATGAAATTCTGATATATGCTACAACAAGGATGAACTTTGAAGGTGTTGTGCCATGTGAAATAAGTCAGATACAAAAGGACAAACTTTGTATGATTCAACTTATGTGAAGTACCTAGAATAGACAAATTCATAGAGACAGAAAATAGAATAGAGGTTAGCAGGGGCTGTTAGGAGGTGAGGGGATGGAGTTATTGTTTAATGGATACAGAGTTTGTTAGGATAATGAAAAAAATTGGAATTTGATAGTGGTGATGGCTGTACAACATTGTGAATATATGCAATGCCACTGAATTGTACACTTAAAAATGGTTAAAATGGTAAATTTTATATTATGTGTACTTTACCACAGTAAAAAAATCAGGAACAAATTGACCCAAGAAGCAGCAGAAAACTTAGTCTGATTACCATAGATAAGAGTAGAAACATGATTAAAAATGCAGCTTTAAAAAAGTACTTGGGCCAAATCATTAACTCTGTCCCATATTTTAACAATGAAAAAAAACATAGCTCCATTGTTATTTAAACTAGTGTAAAGCATAGAACAAAATGGAAAGCTAGATTTGTTTTATGAAACAAACACAACCTGAATACCAAAACCAGGTAAATATAAATGAGAGAGGGAGAGAAAGATACAGTACATAGATCAATCTCACTTATAAATATAGATTCAAAAATTCTTAATAACATTACTTAGAAAGATACAGCACTTATCAAAAGAATAATACAGTGTGATTATGTGGAGTTTGATCCAGGAATGGAAGATGGTTCCATAATTTGATATACTAACACACTAAAGGAGAAAACGGGGTGCCTGATCCCAACGTTGTGGGATCGAGATTCTGTCTCTCTTTCCCACTGCCCCTCTCCCCTGCTTGCACTCTCTTATAAACAAATAAATAAATAAACAAACAAACAAACAAACAAACCCAACCAACCACATGGTTACCAGTTGCTGAAAAGGCAGTGATTTTTAATTAAAAAATAAAAAAACCCAGAAAATATGAGAGGGCAGTTCTTATCTCTTGATGATAGTTCATGATGCATTGGATCACCATGCTTTGCTCTGTCAGTGCATGAGCCCATTGAAAATGTTGTCTAAGCAGCTCCCTGTGAGGAGTATGGGGGCCATTAAGTGACGCTTTATCACTTACGAACAGATGTATTACAGGAACCAACGGAATCCTTAACAGCTAGTTAAGTTGCTTGAAGTATTTTGGTTCTTCTTGCTAGTGGACTTAAAAAAAAAAAGTTTATTTATTTTTGAGAGAGAGAGCAAGAGAGAGCATGCGTGCACAAGAAGGGGCGGGGCAGAGAGAGAGGCGGGCAGAGGATACAAAGCAGACTCCAGGCTCTGAACTGTCAGCACAGAGCCTGATGCGGGGCTCGAACCCACAAACCAGAGATCATGACCTGAGCAGAAGTCAGATGCTTAAGTGACTGAGCCACCCAAGCACCCCAGGAAGGATCATTTAATGGGACAATTCCTGTACCCTACTGCCCTTGTGTGATTGGACTGTTGATCCTCAGCATAGTTTTACTTCTGCTTCTATTACATTTTGTCTTACTAAAATTAGCCTGTTCTTCTGATCTGAGATTGTCTTGGATCCTGATTTTTGTCATCCAAGGAAGTTAGTCCCTCACTGCTTTTTGTCACCTATCATCTCTTTAAGATGTGATAAGTCACTCATCCGAGTAGACAGGTGGACAAAATATTTTTCCAACAAGGAAAGAAAGCCTTGAAGGCTTTTTAAACTATCAACTTTTTGAAAATAAAAAGGTTTATTGTCTCAGTCTCCTTTGATCCATGGCAATTTTTCTTTGTCCATTTTCTTCTGAATGTCTTCATGACTTTGTTTGCATTGAATCATAAGCCTGAGAAATGCTTTATTTTTTAATCCAAATCTACACCATTCCAGGCAGTTGAGATTTGGGGAATACTGTCTATAACATGAGGACCCTGGGAGCATCTAAGAAAGTTGGTGGGAGTTTTCTACAATTTAAATCTAAATGAGGGGCCAAGTGGCCAGGACTCTAGCTACATGTAGTTCTACCAGAAATGAGATTTGTGATCTTGTAAAATCAAAGAACCTCTGTTAGCCTTACTATCCTCATCCAAATTAAACTTTCAAAGACCCTCAAAGACCTGAACGTTGTATTGTTTCTAAAATATGTTACTCTTATTTTACCATCATTGCATCTTTCTTGCCTCCTACCTCTTTTCCTTGCTTCTTTGTTTAATGTTACAGATAATAGAGACAGACATTACTTGCCTCAGTAAAGATTGCATGACCCTGATCGAACTTATGATCTCCTGAAGAAAGGAAGCATTGTCATTTTGAAGTTATTACATTGATCTAACCTAAATTCTTCTCCCCTAAATGGTTTCCCTTTGTGTGGCTAACATCTGTGCAACTGCCCACCTTGTAACAATCTCCAATTAAGATGGTTTGTTTTATTTCTTTGAGCTACTGATTCCTGGTTCCTTCATCCTTGCCTAACCGCCCCCCCCCCCCAACCTCTTCAGAATTTCTAGCCTGTTTATTCCTTTGGGTTCTGCCCCAGGTTTCTATGTGACTCTGGTTTTAAGCATATCATTGGACAAAGACGGTGTTCCAGGAATGGGTAAGCACAGCACACTTCTCACTTTTTTTTTTTTTTTTTTTTTTTTTACTGAGATACAATTGATATATAACATTATATTACTTATAGGTATACAACATAATGATTCGAGATTTGTATGTATTGCCTTCTCACTTTTCAAGCCTGCTCTGTTAGACCAGGCAGCTGCCCTGATGAGGGCCAGGGTTTGTCATTCGTGGGGCAGGTATTGTCAGTCTGAAAGGCCTGCTCTCTACTAAGGAAGATCCAAGATACCTAAAGCACGAGAGAAGAGCTGGGACCCAATGTCTGGATTCTGGCTACAGTAATGAGTGACCAGGGTGGTGGCCCCATGGAGTCTGCAGAAAAGGAGTCTTTTCCAGGTTTCTGTCAGTTGTGGTTCTCAAACGGTCCCCGATCCCCCTCCCTGGGGCTCAGCCCTTCCATAGGATGTCTCTCCAATAAATGCTTCCCTCTGCCTGGGGTTGTTGGGTGAGAAAGGTTAAGCAGCATGTCTGAACACCTGCTGAGAACAAAATCAAGGTGTATTTAAGCCGGCAACCTTTAACTGGGCTCCCTTGTCATCCCCACTAGTAGGAGATCTTTATCTGAACAGGAATCTTGCCCCTGGAATGCTCTCTGACAGAGCCCTGCCTCTCCAGCTGGGAGTTGGCCTCTTCAGAATGAGTAGCAGGGACTGCTTCATTCTGCACACCCTTCATGATCACCTGTGAGTGTAATTTATGGGTCGCCTGCCAGAACAGGACTCTCTCTACCATTTCCATGCAGCAGTTCTGCTGGAAGTTGGGACCCACCAGGCTGACCTGCCAGAACAAAGCAGCACTCCAGACCGGAGCCCCAGAATCGCTGACAGTAAGGCCACTTTTTTGTGGTTATGGCCTGGTAACATCACAAGGCCCTTGGCTGTTTACTTCCCTGGAAGTGGCTGAGTCTCTGTCTTATCCTAGGTAGAGCAATGGAAATGTGCGTTCCCTGCAGGGTCCTGTGCCCTCTTACTCCTGGTCTCAGATGGCCTATCCTGATAGCAGGGCAGGGTGGAGGAACTGGGACCTTTAAAGGGCCCAAGGCAGGGGTTCATAACCTCTGGATGCATATTAGAATCACCTGGAATTTTTTTTTTTAAAAACCTCATATTCATATCATCCCCACCCTACCCAATCCTTTGGGGGTAAATTTTGGGTTTGTTTTTAAGATTTCAAGTGATTCTTATGTGCAACCAAGCTTGAAAACCAGTGGTTTACATCAGTGGCTCTCAAAATGTCATCCTCAAGGAGCAGTATCTACCTCTCCTGGGAACTTGTTAGAAATGCATACTTTTAATGCAAATTCTCCACTCCAGACCTACTGAATCAGAAAGTCTGGAAGGAGGCCCAGTACTGCTGCCCAGTAAAGTTTGAGAACAACTGGCTCAAGGTATAATATTAGTATAGAAAGCAGGATAGTTATATGTGACCTATTGATATAACTATGCAAAAGCATCAGTAGAAAAGATGCACTGAAAAAGATTGGATGAAAATGACAATAGCTGTAAAAAATGATAATAGTTGTATTGGATGGTAGAATTACAGATTATTTGCTTTTATTTTCAAAGTTTTTAGTAATGTCATTATATTGCTCACATATTCTTTTAAGAAACAGGAACTGGGTTGTGGCAGTGCAGTATTTTAGTGTTTTGTACTGACAGGTGGGGTTGAGAGCATCACGAAGAATGTGGCAAGAGGAATGATGCTTGTTTGGACAGGCCCGACATGGCAGATTTCACCTGAGGGCCTATAGCTTCCCTGGAGAGAATTATCCTAGGTCCTCTTCATCTCATCCTATGGGTCTCAGCCTGGCTCACTCATTAGAATCACCTGGGGAGGAGTGCCCAGGTGGCTCAGTCAGTTGAGCATCCAACTTCAGCTTAGCTCATGATCTCACAGTTTGTGGGTTCGAGCCCCACATTGGGCTCTGTGCTGACAGCTCAAAGCCTGGAGCCTGCTTTGGATTCTGTATCTCCCTCTCTCCCTGCTCCTCCACTGCTTGCACTCTGTCTCTCTCTGTCTCTCAAAAATGAATAAACATTAAAAAAAAAAAAAAAGAAAAGAAAGAAAGAAAGAATCACCTGAGGAGGGTCTCTTGTTAATAGATGCCTGGGCTCCACCACAAGTTGAGCCAGAAATGCTGGAGACAGGGCTCAGGCATCAATATAGATGGACAGAAGAACAGACCAACCTGCCCAAGTGATTTGGATGTACAGTGAGAGTAGAAAACCTCTCTCCTCATCCTTGAGATTTAAAGAAACCAGGTTATATCCAGACGTCATCATCTGGGCGTCTTGGGAGCTTCCTAACACTGAGACATGGAACCCTTCTGCTAGAAGAGAGCTTCACCCACCTCACCCCCCAGCAAGCAGGCGGCAGGTAGAATGGTGGGTCAGAGCTTGGGGGCCAGAGTCAGACGGCTTAGGGGTGAAACCAGACTCTAATTACTTGCTGTATGACATAGAAAAGGTGACAGGGTCCCTCCATGCCTCAGTTTCATCACCTATAAAATGGAAATTCCTCATATTAATAGTGCCTACCTCATAGAGTCATGGGGGGGGGATTAAATGAGCTAATACAGGTAAAAGTCTTAAGATAGTGCCTGTCATGTAAGTATCCCATAAATGTTAGCTGCTGCTGTCTCTTGCTCATGTCCTTATTATTAGTGGTCTTCCTAATCCCTCTAGGGCCTGGGTTGAGTTGAGTTGAACAGGTTATTGAACTGGGGTAGGTCCCAGGACAAATGGAGGCTTCAGAAATGTCTTTGTCTTATTCATAGTTCACAGTCTTTTCTCCTTTTCCCATTTCTTTCATTGGCCATTCCTAAGGGCATGAAAATGATGGCAGTTGCATCCTTGAGTCTAAATCATTCAAATACCCCTCTAAGGGTCAGTTGTTATTTGCCCCCTCACACTTAAGGGGATTGCAGCCTTCCCCATTTGTCAGGCTTGACCTTGGGGTATCCCTGCTGGGAGCAGCCACTTCCCTGATTGGCTCTACTTTTGTTGCTTTTCACAATAGAATGTTCTAGAAAACAATTACATATCTGCTTCTTTCTCTCCACCTTTGGGTGGTGGTGGTGGTGGTGGTGTGGTGTGTGTGTGTGTGTATGTGTGTGTTTAAGGGAGTTGGTCTTGTGTTAGGAAACCCAGGGAACAGGAGTGGACAGCTTCAGGTTCAGTGGGAAACTGATTCCTATTGCCTTTGATGCTGCTGTACTTTTACCTGGTGCTAGAAAGGGAGCCAGACATGTGAGGAGGACATTCACCCTTCTCAGAAAAGTCCTCATGTCACTGTTGCACCTGCTTAAGTACTAATGAAACCCCCAGTTGTTTACACTTCCCCTGAGGGGCTGAGACATCCAAGAACCTAGAGCACCCCTAGGCTCTCTATTTCTTTGAGGCCAAGCCTGGAATTGGAATTTGCTCCCATGTCCCTGGTAGCCTCAGCCTGCCTGTGCTTGAGGAACACTGGCTTCTCTTTGACATGGCCCTGTACCATCCCAGAAGCAATTTGCTTCCTCGTCATGGAAGGCACAGTCCTGACCTCAGGGAGATTATAGCCTGGTTGGCAAAAAATGCCAGTGCCCAGGGTGACATTCAAAACAGAATGTGCTGGTTTCCTAGGAGGAACCTGAGGCACTGTGGGAGCAGAGAAGACAAGACCAGGAATGTTTCTTGCTGAGTCAGAGAAGGCAAAGTTTGGAGAAGGGCATTGCCAGGAAAGAAGGCCCATTCAGCAGAGACACAGAGAAGGGAAACTGTGGGCTGTATTTCAAAGATGGAAGTGGACACGTGGATCAGGACTGGCCAGTAGGAAATGACCCTTCAGCTAGGGGCCCATTTGGCTATCCAAGTGATCTGATTTCCAACCCTTCACCCAGGTCTGTTTGCCATTGAAAATATCTCACTGGTCTTTGTTAAGGCAGAGGTGCAAAGGCGTCAAGGAGGAGAGGGAACAATTGGGGTGTCTTCAGGGGCGAGGGCTCAGGACAGCTGGAAGGGAAAAAAACCCCGTCTTCGATGGTGGATGTTACTCTTATTTCAAGCATAATGGGGTGGATAGTGCAGGCTATTCCTGTTTTATAATTTTTTAAATGTGTATTTATTTATTTTTAAAGAGTGAAAGCAGGGGAGGGGTAGAGAGAGAAGGAGAGAGAGAATTTCAAGCAGGCTCTGCACCCCCCAAATGGGGACCTGATCGCATGAACTGTGAGATCATGACCTGAACCAAAATCAAGAGTCAGACACTTAACCAACTGAGCCAACCAGGCACCCCAGCCTCTTCCTATATTATAGGTGAGAAAATGGGCTCAGGAGAGTGTTGTGGACAAAGTCCCATAGGGGTGATTAGTCAGAGCTGGGATTTGAACTGGGCACATCAGGCTCCGTTGCCTCCAGCCTGTCCTTTCTGCAGAGAGAGGATTCTCTGTTGACTTTGGATGCCAGTCCAAGGCATCTTGTTAGTAATTTATAGTTTCTAAAGCACCTTCCCAGGTATGACCTGGTTTGAACCACAGCACCATTTCCTTCTGTCTTCTGCTTATTTGTGTCCACTTGGGCAAACCCTTTTGCCTCCTTGTGCCTCAGCTTCCAACCAGTCACATCTGGTTCCTGACGAGGATGTTCCTCAGGCTTCCCTGATCTGACACCCTGAGATTCCTTGTCCTTTGTCCTCTTTTTCCAGGCTCTCTCCAGCAAACTCTCTTCATCATGGTTTATGTTTTCAGTTGCTCAGAAGCACTTGTGTCCTACCATCCTGTCAGCCTTCCTCACAGCACACACATCCGTCTCCTCACGAGAGTAACAAACTTCCTGTGTGTCATAATGCCTAGAAACTTGGTGAAGGTCATTTTCTGATGTCCTTAACAAGGACACGTGATGACAGATGGAAACTGGGACCAGGCCCAGTGAGTGGAACCTGCTTATTTTGCTCCATCTGATCAGCTGTGGACTTTCATGGAGAGAATCAAGGTTATGCAGTGTGCACTGAGACAGTCGCTAGCCAAGGAAGGTCACTCCATCTCTTCTCAGACATTGCCTTTTTATGAAGGCTTTTTATAGCCCACTTTGTTGGGAGTAACTTTTTTCTTAATTAAGAATTCTAATTTTAAAGTGAGCTCTGACCTCTTTCTTTACAGAATCATTCTAGTGCTTTGATTGCATTTCATGCGTAGAAATTAAGATCCTTTATTGTCTGCTATCTGTGTTTTCCTCCACGGCTAGTTACCCATGGCAAACTGACACTTTATGGAGATCATAAATGAGTTTATTCCGCTAGAATATCAATAAAGGTCTTTGGAGAATTTTATTGAGGTGTAGAGGGATGTAAGAGACTATTTCTCCCTTATTAAGAGACCTATATGAGCCCATCAGGGTGTGTTTCAGTATGGATGGGAGCCAGTGGCTAAATGATTTTTGAAGCAGGAGGTAGAAGATTTCTTCACAGTGAACTTGAAGGGAAAAGCAAAGGAAATACGATGTCCCCTTTAGAATTTGGAGTTTCGCAAGGTCAGTTCTCTGGATAGAAGTTGATTTACACTGAAGAGTTATTCTGGGTGTTACCCTCTGTGTTATACTAGAGGGCTATTGAAGAAACAGTCCTTTCTGTGACCCGATCACAAGGCTAAGAAGCCTACTCAGGTGCACAGGGAGACGTGCACACAAGTGCGTTCTGCAAACCACTGAAAAGAACCTGGATGCCCATCAGTAGGGAATGGGTGAATAATGAATAAATGATCTGGAACTACATGTGACAATATGAGAAGAAATCTCAAAAATATGACATTGGACAAAAATTGCCAAATGATATTTTAAGAGTTTAATGCTATTTATGTAAGGTTCTAAAATAAGCAAAACAGTATTTATTATCTATGGCTATACCCACGTAGCAAAATATGTAATTAAAGGCAAAGGAATGAAAAATACCAAATTTAATTTACTTTAATTTAAGAATACCAATACCTTGTGGTGCCTGGCTCGCTCAGTCGGTAGAGCATACAACTCTTGATCTTGGGGTTGTGAGTTTGAGCCCCATCTTTGGTGTAGAGATTATTTAAAAATAAAATCTTAAAAAGAGTGATTACCTCTGGAGCTGAAGGGAAATAAAATCTGGGAGGGGTTCACAAGGAACATCTATAATTTCTCTAAGGTTTTCTTAAAGTGACTTGTAGGTATGTACATTTTAAAATATTCATATTTTTGAATGGCTGAAATATTTTGTAATTTTATTTTATTTAAATATTTTTTTTAATGTTTACTTATTTTTGAGAGAGATAGAGTGGGAGCCGGGGAGGGGCAGAGAGAGAGGGAGACACGGAATACACAGCAGGTTCCAGGCTCCAAGCTGTCAGCACAGAGCCCAATGCAGGGCTGAAACTCATGAAATGTGAGATCATGACCTGAGCCGAAGTCAACGGCTTAACGGACTGAGCCACCCAGGCGCCCCTATTTTGTAATTTTAAATTTTGTTTCAAAAAAGGGAGAACCTATTCAGAACAGTCTGGCCAGTAGTTTCAAATTTTAATAATTACTAACCAGATTTTTCTGGGGCTGATTAGCTTGACCTTTTGCTGTTCTTTCATCTTTTGCCCCATCTGATTCATTGTGACCACTTCATCATCCCTGAGTGTTAGCACCAAGGAGAAAATAAGAGAAAACATGAAACTCTTCATTTTCCTATTTGTTTGATGAGTGTGGAGTGGAAATTATGCACCAAAGGAAATCTTCGCGTTTTTAGCATATTTTATTCATTCATTACAATGCCAATTACAAAGGTTAACAGAGACAAACTTGAATTCTGAGTAAATATATAAGGATCTCCTGCCGAACTGAAGGGGAAGGGGGCTCCGACTGTGTAAAGCTTGCTCTAGGGCCACACCTGCCTCTAGGGAAGTGGTTTTGATATCCTGTTCTGAAATCAGTGTTTCCTTTGCATTAACAGCATGGCCGGACCCCCCTTCATCTTGCTGCCAATAAGGGCCATCTTTCTGTGGTCCAGATCTTGCTGAAGGCTGGCTGTGACCTTGATGTTCAGGATGATGTGAGTAGAAACCACACTCTACTGGGAGGGGTTGTTTGGGAGCTTGTCTATCTGGAAATACACAGTATAGTGTGTAAGCAGCTAGGCAGTGGGAGGATAGAAGATGCTCTCCTAGCACTTTTTAGCTCCATCTTGGTCCCCATGGGGTCCCTACGGGGACCTTCTTCTTGAAGACCTATCCTGGGACCCATTCTCAGTAGCAAGCTATAGTTTGCAAGTTTGGGGTGGTTTTCCCATCATGGTTCATGTGCTATCTAGTATCATCTACGTATAGAGCCTCAAAGGCATATTGTCTATGCCCTGTCTTGGTGTGAAGGAGCACACTACACACACACACACACACACACACACACGAGTGAGTGTGGGCAAAGCCTGTTGGAAATGTGTCATTGACCAAGCTTACCGTTAGAGAAAAAGTGGGGCTTAAAAACTTAACTTTTTCCTCTTCTCACTTTGATTTCTCTTAGGATACGTTTAGTTTAAAAGGACCTGTTCAAATAAAAAATTAACATATCATGGAATCCAAGAAAAAGGAAGCATCCTGAAAGAGTTTCCTCTCATGTTATGCCTTTATTAAGACCCAGTCTCTGGGGGCACCTGGGCGGCTCAGTCAGCTGAGTGTCCAACTCTTGATCTCAGCTCAGGTCTTGATCTCAGGGTCATTAATTCAAGCCCCCGTTGGGTTCTGCACTGGGCATGAAGCCTACTTAAAAAAAAAAAGACTTTGAGTTTCTTCATTCAGATTATGTAGACAAAGACTCCAATTGGCTCCTCTGCAGTCAAGTATTCATTCCTGACTCAATCACCAATGGTGAGGATGAGGTCATGTGGTGCACAGGGTTGCCTATTGGATCTTTGAGGAAGTAGATTCTCTAAGAAGAGGATATAAATAAGATGAAATGAATTGTCCTCCAGTGAGCTATTAGGAAACAGCCTTATGATAATGTAATTGGAAATTATTTTCAGAAACTGTTCCTAATTTCAACTCTAATTTGTGTGGTAGGACTTTAAGAAACAAGAAGTTTTGTGAGGAACAGAGAGTCTTACAGAATTTGCACATATCATAATCCCTTCCTGACTGACCTTTGATAACTGAGGGTATGGGAGTGTTAATCAAATTTTAGCCCCTCAGGTGTGCTAGTAGGGTATAGGTTACCAAAGTGCATCTAGTTTTCTGTAGGTATCTTTGTAATGTCCTAAAACTTGGCAAACATATGGTGAGAAGGACAGCATTCACAAAGAAATAACTAAATGTCATTGTTTTATGTACAGGCAGAAGGCTATCCAGTATCGTTCATAAATCTCTGGTTATATTTGGAATCGTTGGGTCATCAAAAATGTTACTTTCAAAAGATGCTGATTTAACTTTCAGCTGTTGATTTCTGCCTTGGGTCATAATACATTTTCCCTACACTGTAACCATGATAACATTCCTGATTCTATCATATCCTTAGATGACAGGAGTGAAAATACAAGGGGAGAGAAGAGATTCTAACCACAGAAAAGGCAGGGCATTGGGATGCTGGTGCAAACATGTTGGGATGCCTCTGGTCTTCTCCTTGCATAATTGAAGTCCTCACTGGCCATGGTGGCAAGGCTACCATGCCAGGTCCACCAACTCCTGCCTCAGCTCTTGAGCTCCAAGAATCACTGTGTTCTCATGCAGCAAGAGCCATGCTAACTTCTTAGAACTGTGGGCATTTATATCAGGCAAGGTAGGAAGTAAAATAGGAGTTTTCACAAGGTAGCTAAGGGGAGACATGTCAGCAGAAGGAAATTCACCTCTACTTTTAGATGGGAACGATGTGTTTCATTTATTGGAATAATGTATTTTCTTGCATCTTCTCCTTGCCCTAATCAATCTGTACATTGCTTGTCCCTGATAACTTAAATCAAGACAGACAAACAAAACAGAAACACCAGAACAAAACAGTGTAAAAGCTGCTGGGAATGGAGAAGGTAGAATTCTGAAGTAATGTGTTCACCAGAATATTGTTCACGTCTCTCTTCTACGTATTTACCATGCCTGTTGATTGGCTTTGAAACTTAATGCAAGAATCTGAAGAAGAAAACTATATGTGTTTTTTTTTTAAATTTTTTTTTAACATTTATTTATTTTTGAGACTGAGAGAGACAGAGCATGAATGGGGGAGGGTCAGAGAGAGGGAGACACAGAATCTGAAACAGGCTCCAGGCTCTGAGCTGTCAGCACAGAGCCCGACGCGGGGCTCGAACTCACGGACCGCGAGATCATGACCTGAGCCGAAGTCGGCCGCTTAACCGACTGAGCCACCCAGGCGCCCCTATATGTGTTTTTTTAAAGAAGCTGGGATATTAATTATTGGAACTAATCAGTTCAGAAGTTACCTGTCTTGGATGATGGGTAGAAATAGAGAATGTTAATATTATGAAGAATTTACTTCTAACTTCATATTCTACAGATATGTTCCTTATGTCACGGTAAGGACTGAGAATTAGTTGAAGAATGACCTCCAGTGGCCTGGAGTGGGATTATTATGAATTTCAACCTGTGGAAACCAGTTCTTTAGAATATGCAACTCCAGGAGAAAATTCCCCTTGGCTTCCTGCCAATCCTGTCAACACACATTGGAGCTCTAATGCCATCTCTGATTGGTCAATGAGCAACCACACGGCCCCTACCTCAGAAATAGCCCAGGACCCTGTGGCCATGATAAAAGCCATGAAGGAAGAAAAAAATAAGAAAAAACAGAGAAGAAAGGCTAGGAAGAACCCTAGAAGATCAGAGAGAGAACAAGAGGTCAGCAATTTGCTTTGCACACCTACGCTGTCTCGGGCTTCCTTGCAACATGTCTGTCTGTGCCTCCTGGGAAGGATTCCTCCTGAAGAGGGACATGTTCCACCTTTGCATGACTCGGGTTTCTTCCATGAGCTTAGCTTTGAAATCTGTCTGCACTGTGCTCATTCTTTTTCACCATGTAGGAGAGAGAACTATAAGTATTGTGAAACAAATATTGAGACGTCAGAGGTTCCAAACGCCTTAAGTTCCCAAAGTGAGAAACACTGAAGTCAGAAAAATTGAGAGCTGGCAGTTCATGCACTTTGCAAACAGGTCAGCATGTTCCAAATCAAAATGCCAAACTGCAAGGTTGCTGGCTCTCCGAGTTTCCCACTGCAGTGTTTTTCCTTCTGCTTCTTTGTAGTTAATCATTTGGCAAATACTTCTTGGGCACTTGTAGTGGCCAGGGCACTGTGCTAAAGCACTTAGCTAGATGATGCCATAAAGAGGCAGCTCCAACCCCACAGAGGGAGCTGATCTTTTTTAAGGCTTGCACTGGGGCTAATTGATTTCATAGGGTGGAACGAGCTTGGAGTAAGTGCAAAGAGCCTTGACAGATTGAATTCTGGCTTGACCATGCTACCCCAAATTAGCTGGTTATCCTAGGCTAGGCACTGAACTGCCCTGAGCCTTAGTTTTTTGTTTTGATCAATAAAATGATGCCACTTGGAGTACAGTAGAGAGTCAATAAATATGCATTGAACAAGAAACTGCTGACAAGAGTGTCATATTTTTTCTAGCATCTTTTTTCAAAGTTTCAGAATTTCAGGGTTTATTTATATCATTGAAATAAGGATTATGTCAAAGATGCTGCTTGGGTCTGTTAATAAGTATGTATTGAGGACACATTTTATTGTCTTCTGGGTCCTATTTCACAGAGGAAATGTTTCCACAGTAAATTTTAGAGGAGGAAGGTGATTTCCAGGAAATTGGCCCTGTTTCAATTGAGGGTCTCCGGTGCTTGATTGTATTGTGTTCTGGGAAGAGTAGCCTGAGATAAATAGCCCAAGGTGTCCCTTTGCTTATGTATTTCATGTCTCTCTGAGTTTAACTCTCATCTTGGTAACTTTAGGGTAGCTGGGTTTTTAGGCCAGAGAAAGTGTCTTACTCAGTCCTCCAGAATTGTCCCATGTAGTGTTCCCAAAGCTAATGATAGAGCTAAAGGGCAGCCACTTATGGTGGGAAGGCTGATGTTGGTGCCTTCCCAGCAGTGTTTATCCAACTCATGAGGCCAGGACCCAGGCTGAGTGAGGTCTCAGAGGGGAGTAAAGACGGAAGGGAAGCTGTAGCCTGGAGACAGGCAGTGCCTCTAAAAGGTCACTACAGGAGACACCAGTGCCAGTGGCTTAGGACAATTTGTGTTCTCACTACAACCTCACAGAAGTCGTTAGATCTCCTTGAGTCTTGATAATCCACCTGGGAATTTCCAAAGGCTAAACTGAAAGTTAGATTTAGCTTCTTTCACTGAGTTAGAGTTTCGCAAAGGAAAGTCCTCTCCACAGGGAAGCAAAAACAGTAGATTCATGCTGAGAGCAAGTGATAAATAATGGTGATGTTCTGGCTCCAAAGCTGCCTCAACTCGTGATTTAGTGGCAGCTTGTGAAACACAACAAACCATTGACCTGTAGCAAGGCTTAGGTTAGATTGTGCCTTAACCAGCAGAGGCCCTTTGTGCCATGACTCGCATGGAAGAGTGGCCAACATGACCCATGAGTTTGAGGCTTTATGCATGACAGGGACAGAACCTATTATGCAAAAAGGTTGGTGGAGTGCTGAGTAGAGTGCCAGCAGTCTGTGGGAATATGAAAAGGGCTTGTCGGTGTTTACTCTGGAGGAGTGAGCTGTGGTCTCTTCTTTCTTGCCAAGAATAGAGCACCATCTTTCTCATCAGGTCGTAAATTGCACTTGAGGTCCATTTTGGGAAAACTTGTCACCATTCTGATGGGGAAATGCCAGTCTTGGAAATTCTTATAAAGTTAAGACTTGGGCAGTTTCTCATAGTATTACTTGTTTGGACATTAAGTGTACATCATCTGGAAACACTCCTGAAGATGTTTGAGACGGACATTAATGGCTTTACACACCTCCTGCAGCCACTGATCCAGTGGCCACATTCTCTTGTGACTACAAGGCATGCAGAAAGGGTTCTTTTTGAGTGAGGGGTCTGGGAAGATGCATGAGAAGAAAGCCATGTCCAAACCTAATTTATACTGGGAATAAGGATTTAGGATGCCAAGGGGAGGGTTCATGATAGAAATGCTGTGGACAGTGGATAAATCATAATAATGGAGCTGGATGTCCTGACCCATCACTGTGTAAATCCCTTAAATTCTACAACTGAACAGTGAGAAAAGATTATAAGATGTGGACAATCCCATTATTAATATATATTGTTACAGCTTAGACTTTTAATAAATAGCAGTGTTTGCTGTTGCTAAAATTATATGTGTTAAATATAAAAAGTTGGAAAGTATTAAAAATTATAAGGAAGAAAATACAAATCATTTCCCCTCATGGATTTTTAAATGGAGGGGTTTTTTTTTAATTTTAAGAAAGTGAATTTGAGTTTTAAATAGCATTAAGTGCTTTTTTATTGTGATAAAATGCGTGTAACATAAAATTTACCATTTCAACCATTTTTTACTGTACACTCAGTGGCATTGAGTGCATTCACGTTGTTGTACAACCATTACCACCATCCATCTCCAGAATTTATTCTTGGATTAAGTGCTTTTAATGTGCACTGTTGTTGGTTATAGATTCCAGGGTGTTCGGTAAGTAGACTCAGCATTTCATTAAGGCTATTTATAGGTAGTAGTGCGTCCCTCTTTTCAAAATCCCCATGTTTTCTGTCTTATAATAGTCTCTCTTTCCTCTCTTGGGCTCAGGACAAGGGATGCCACAGGAGGTGCCTTTGCCCCTCTGGTGCTCCACCAGAACATTTTATGTATGCAAAACTCTTACCAACCAAATCCTAGAACCCAAGAAGGGAAGGGAGAGACCTTGGAGGTCATCCACCCCTCAACCCGAGGCACAGCAAGGTGACCGGTGTTTCCCAAGGCTGTGTAAGACTCACATCTCCTGACCCTCTTGCCCCGTACCCCTTCCTTCCTACGAGAAGTTTTCCACACTATTCACCTTTCTCCCCATTTCAGTTTGGACCCCAGTCTAGACTTGATTTGTCTTGACTGGACTTCCTGCGTACATGTCAGAGATGAGATTGCTCTTAGAGACTTTAGAACTCTCTCTTATCTTGACCATCTTACCTCCTCTCTAATGCAGTTGGGGCAAGAGTCAAGTTCCCTTTGGTGCCCTGATGGAGAAAGAGAAGGTTGGCAGTCCCAGGCATCTGATTATAGAAAAAGGGGTCAAATACATCATAAGTCAGTGAGGATGCTGTCATGAAATATCAGAAGAAGCTTCATAGACTTACACAATGACTTACACAGCTTGTAGTTCTGGAGTCCTCAGATGACACAGCATAAACCCCTCCATTGCTCTCGGTCCATAAAGTCAATTAAAAAAATACGTACCCATCAACAATTCATGAGTGTTGCTAACTGGCATGGCTGGATAGTGATTCCTCTGAGAGAAAGTGGGGAGTAGAGGACTCAATGGGGAGTAAAGATTGCTGGTTTAATTGCATCACACACACAGTCTAGCTTTACACAGATGTGACAGGCATATTCCCTCTGAACACTGCCTTTCCTTGGGGTGGCGGGTGAGTGCCTGACCCTCATTCCAAGGTCAGCTCTGGAGCTGTTTTGTGGTTGGTTTGAGATTCCCACTGAGTTTGTGAACAAAAATGCTCCACCTGGCAGGGTGACCAGTCTGTTGCAATCGAGGATGGAGATGTCCTTGTGTCAGAGTAGTGAGTGGTGCAGTGAGGGGTTGGGAGAGCTGACTGCTGTTCCTGCCTACGTGTCACTCTGCAGGGGGATCAGACCGCCTTGCACCGGGCCACAGTGGTGGGGAACACGGAAGTCATCGCGGCGCTCATCCAGGAGGGCTGTGCTCTGGACCGCCAAGACAAGGTGACATGGGGCATATCAGCCTGAGGACCCTGCTTGGGGAACTTGTGACGACTCAATATGTTATCATTGCTGAGTCCTATTTATCGTGAGTTAACATGGTAAATTCAGCCTTTCTTTTGCAAGAGTATCTAATATCCCAATAAATATTAATTTTTTTGATCCTTTACCCTGTTCTGTGGCAGCAGTGGGCAACCACATATGTATAAATGGTAAAGAAAAAAGTCTAGAAATAATGATCTGTGGAGGCTTGGGTGGGGAAAGGGATGTGCCCCAGACTCTATTTCCAATTTTTTTTTTTGAAGGAAAGTGAGCAAGTTAATTTATTTAAACAATATTGGAAGAAAAACAATAAGCAAAATCAATTCTTTAACAAATCCCAATGACATATTGATTTGTTGCTTTTATTTATTTATTTTTGAGACACAGAGAAAGACAGAGCGCATGTGAGGGAGAAGAAGAGAGAGGAGGAGACACAAAATCCGAAGCAGGCTCCAGGCTCTGAGCTGTCAGCACAGAGCCCGACACGGGGCTTGAACTCATGAACTGTGAGATATGACCTCAGCCAAAGTCTGACGCTTTACCTACCGAGCCACCCAGGTGCCCCTGACTTGTTGCTTTTAAATTGTTAAACAGCCTCAGGGTGCCTGGGTGGCTCAGTCGGTTAAGCAACCGACTTCGGCTCAGGTCGTATCTCACGGTTCGTGAGTTCAAGCCCCGCGTCGGGCTCTGTGCTGACATCTCAGAGCCTGGAGCCTGCTTTGGATTCTGTGTCTCCTCTTCTCTCTGCCCCTCTCTCGCTTGTGCTCTGTCTTTTCTGTCTCTCAAAAATAAATAAATGTAATAAAAAAGTAAATAAATTGTTAAACAGTCTTAAAACATGGAACTTCACAGTTAGGTGCAGTTCAGCCTCTGTTTACTTTTTTAGACAACTTTTTATTACATGTAATATATATACAGAAAAATGTGCACGTTAGACGTGTAAAGTTCCATGAGTGTTCACTAACAGAGCACATCTATGTGAGCCCCCAGATCAAGAAGCAGATCACATCAGCACACTGGAGGCCCCCTCAACAGTGCCCCCGTCCAGTCACTTTGACTTTTGCTTCCTGCGTTGTGCAGTCAGTCCCACTGCCCAGGCCGCACATCGCCACTGACCTTCCCAGCACCATTTCACTCTGTAGGGTCACTCCCCGACTATGGCCTTTGAGACCCTCGACTTCCACTTGTGGGTTGTCCACACCATTCAGCCTGTCTCGTGGTATGGACGAATAAAAGTCAGAGCCAGCGCCTGGACATGACTGGACAGTGCCCTGCACTCTGACCTGGAACAGCACAGGTGGTCTCTCTACCTCTCCTCTCTGTGCTTCTCTCTCCCTGTAACCCCAACCCTCTCAGCCCCACCCCACACACTTCACTGCATTTAATATTTCTTTTTCTGTAGGAAGTTAACCGAATACAGCTGTTTGTTAATTGGTTGGTTTTTTTTTTAAAGCCACATATTGAGGACACTTGTTTATATTATTTACAACTCACTGCTTTCTTGGTGCCTGCTTATTTATTTCAGTCCCTGAGACGCTGGATTAAGCAGGGTCAGATTAAATTCGGGGAAAGAAAAAGAGAGGAGGAATCTGCCTCCCTGGTCCTTGGGCCCGGCAACTTACAGAGCTGGACTCTTCGTTTGCCTGGACTTTGCAGGGTTCTCTCTGGGGCCAGGAGCAGAGCAGAGCAGACCCCAAGGAGTGATGGAGGTGGGAAGGAATGAACATCATGCCTGCCGTCTTGATGTTGCTTTCTGTTAAATGTGACCTGTGGATGAGCCTTTTTCGGCCAGGGTTCCTAGGGAGATTTAAGCCCTAATGCCTGAAGGCATCCATTGTACATCATAAATCTAAAATGGTACTTGTTACGTACTATTTCTGGGAGAATGGAGAAACTAGCCACTGAAATCATTTTCTGGGCTCTGGTTCAGATGAGAAGCTTTTTTTCTTTTTAGTGTTTATTTCTGAGAGAGAGAAAGAGTGTGAGTGTGAGAGCGAGCATGAGCGAGGGAGGGGCAGAAAGAGAGGGAGACACAGAATCTGAAGCAGGTTCCAGGCTCTGAGCTGTCAACACAGAGCCCAGCGCGGGGCTCGAACTCCTGAGCTGTGAGATCATGACCTGAGCCGAAGCCGGATGCTTAACTGAGCCACCCAGGTGCCTCGACAAGCCTCTTTTGAAATCAAAAGGACCTGTGGTGTGGCCTAGAAATACGCTACAATGTACTGATTATAACGAGATGACTTCGGTCTTGGGTAATGTGTTCTCTGTCTCTGTATGTGTTCCTCAGGATGGGAATACGGCCCTACACGAAGCGTCCTGGCACGGTTTTAGCCAGTCAGCCAAATTGCTCGTTAAAGCAGGAGCCAACGTGCTTGCCAAGAACAAGGTGAGGCCCAGCAGGTGCTAGAACTCCCCATTCACAGGTGAGGATGGCTATGGGCTTTTGTCCCTGTGGGAACCTCCTCTCTGAGCAGAGCAAGAGCTTAGGAGAGCATGTGGAACCTGGCAGGGGAAATGAAAACTTGGAACTCCATAGTGAACATAATCTCCGTGGTGAGCAAGACAAACCGGAGTGGCTTTGACTTCCTTTGAGCTCTCCTGGGACTCCCTGCTTTCCCATTGGTTTATTGGAGTGCGGTTAGGCAAGCAGGCCAGTAGCACCTGTTCTCCCTCATTTTCCTACCTGCCCTCCCAGCACTGCTCAGGTCTTATCCCCCTCTTCATGTGCTCATTATTACTGAATGCATCCCAGCATTATTTCAGAAGCCTCACAGCAGATTGGCCAGCTTGCCTCCCTCCTTCTGCATCCTGTTCCTCCCCTGCCCAGAAAACTTCCAGTAAAGCTCCTCAGCCTGGCACTGCCTCAGGCCTCCCTGGAGTGGCCTCAGTCTATGTCTGCAGCCTCTTCCCTGTGCCTTTCCTAGTATGTGCCTCCTGTGCTATCAGAGTGGGCTCACCCCTGCTCCCTGTGGGGTATCTTGCTCCTCATTCCTGCCTGTAGACCTCCAACTCAGGCTTCCAGGGCTGCGGCCGCACCCTCCCCAAAGGCGCATCAGGGTATTTCCTACAGGGCTCCCTTGGCACCACACACCGCTCTGTGATGTCATCTACTCGTTAAATGTTTCTCATGGTTCCCTCATGGGACAGAAGCTTGAATAAAAGAAGCAAGCCATGCATCATAATATTTCCAATAATGCCTGGCAGACTGGTGGCTTCTTCATTTCTTCACCGTGGTACATTGTGTGGAATGTGAGTTGTAGGTGAATCCATGGTGTACATTAGATCCTCGAACTCTGAGAAGTAGGTGGTTCCTAGTTAATGGATAGGGAAGCCTAAGCTGGGAGCTGGTAGTCTTATCTAAGACACCTGACTTGTTTGTGACACAGTCAGGGCCATAAACTATCCTGAGTCTGTCTACTCCACCACACTGCTTCCTATCCTGTGTAGGGCCCCAAAAGTATTGTGGAAAGCCACAAGTTCTCTATGGATAAAACAGCAGAAGCAAAGGTAGGTATTATCCCAGAAGAAGGACTTCCATGTTCTGTACCAGCCACAGCCTCTGAGGAAGCTTCTAGAAAAGTCCTCTGCCACCCCCCAGCTTTATTGAGGTATAACAGACAAATCAAATTATAAGATATTTAAAATGTACAAAGTGATGGCTTCATATATGTATACATGTCTTAAGACACCCATCACCTCACGTTTACCCTTTAAAACTTTTTTTTGATGAAAACATTGAAGTTCTAGTCTTTGTAAATTTCAGTTATACAATATAGTTTACCAACTGTCATCACCATGTTTTACATTAGATCCTTAGACCTTATTCATCGAAAAACTGAAAGTTTGTACTTACCAACCTCTCCCTATTTGCCCTACCCTCCACATCTAAGTGATACCATACAGTATTTATTTCTCTGTCTGGCTTGTTTCATTTAGCATACATAATGTGCTCCACGTTCATACATGTCACAAATGATAGAGTTTCTCTCTTTTTTTAAGAGTGAATCATATTCTGTTATATAAGAAAGGTTCTTCTTAGATCAGCCCCTGTCTGGAAATAAGTACTTATTAGGATGGGAAAAATGCCTGCTACATAGATCTACCTAGGTCACGTTTTCGAAATGTCAGCTTCTGAGATATAATCCATATACAATAAAGTTCATCTGTCTTAGGTATACTGTTGTATGAATTTTGGCAAAAGTATACAGTTGTGTAACCACGACCACAATCAAGATAATAGGATGTTTCCATCACCCCAAAGCTTCCTTTGTGCCCCTTGGTGGCGGTGTTCCCACCCACCACCCCCAGCTCCTGTTCTGCCTTCCCCAGAATGTCATACAAATGGAATCGTATAGTATGCAGCATTTTGTATCTGACTTCTTTAAGTCACTGCAAGTGACTTCCTTCAGTTAGCTTAATGTTTTTGAGATTCCTCCATGTTGTTAGATGTGTGATTAATTCCTTAAAAACATTTTTTTAATGTTTATTTTTTGAGAGACAGAGTAAGAGTGGGGGAGGGGCAGAGAGCAAGGGAGACTAGAACACAAAGCAGACTCCAGGCTCTGAGCTGTCAGCACAAAGCCTGACACAGGGCTTGAACTCATGAACCGCGAGATCATGACCTGACTGAAGTCAGACACTTAACTGACTGAGCCACCCAGGTGCCCCTAATTCATTCCTTTTTATTGCTAAGTAATATTCCAGTGTATGAACATACCATAATTTGTTTATGCTAACCCACGGTTTTTAATTTTCTTGATCCAAATGTTTTTCGGCATAATTAATATTTTCTTATTAGCAAAGCAGTTTGGTACATAGTTCTAGAACCATCAGATTTCTTTTATTTCATTCGTTTATTCAATACAGTTAATAATCCCACGAAGCCAACACCTTTGAGACAAACTACTCCTTGTGCAGTAAGAATCACACAGCAAGCCAGGCACTGAGCCCTTCCACAGGGAATGGAGGGTTTAAAATGGGGGCAGATCCTTTGTTTTTGAGAGGGAAGCTAGCAGTGGCTCTCTACCTGGCTGTGCTTTAAAATCTCCCAGAAAACTTTCAACAAAGGAAAAAGAGAGGGGAGAAAAAACAAACCTACCTGGTGACGAGGCCAAAGGTAACGGGCTGTCCCAGTTTCCCCTGAACTGAGGGGTTTCCTGGAATTTGGGACTTCATTAGTGCTAAAACCTGAGCTTCTCAGACCCCCCCCCCCCCCCCCAGGCCAAGTAAATCAGAGCCCCTGGAAGCGTTGCAGCTGAGCACTGATAGTTTTAAAAGCTCCCACAGGTGACTCTAAGGTGCAGCAGAAGGTTGATAACCACTGAGTTCACTAAACCCTCAGGTTTACAACCCCCAACTTCCTGGAGGGAGCAGTGAGGAAGAAAGATTCTACCAGGCTACTTAGAGCTAAGGGTATGAGAGGGGAGGTAAGTGAACCAGTGACGTACAGTTTTGTTGTGTGTGTGTGTTTTAATAAAACTCATTCCTCTTTTCAAGAGGTGAGGAACAGAACATCTGTGAGTGTGTCCAGACAGTGCTGTGTGATCCAGATCCTGGGTGAGGCAAAGCTGTAAACAGGCAATGAAATAGCTTTGAGCCCACACAGTTGCAGTCCTGACCCAGCTTTTTAGCTCAGCCGAACAATCACCGAGCTTATAGATTTAACCTCCGGTATGCTCCTAGGCCCTCTCTAACACTGAATCTCCTCTTGTGCTGCCTGCTTTTCTTGTTACTTTTCTTTATCAGCAGCTTTTGTGGGCACTGTTTGCATGGTTTTAAAAAGTTCTGTTCATGTCATGAATTCTTTCTGTAAGATTACTGTGGACATTATTCTGACCCTTGTCTGTCACTTTTACTTGGCATATTGAGGATAGAGTCCAAAAAGCTAGAGGGTTTCTATTTGTATGGTAAGTGATGGATGTAATTGTATTTCCTGCTATGTGGGTACCTCATCCATAGTTCAAATTTTGATGTTTCAAGGAGAATACAAGAATGGATGATTTTCGAGAGGCTTACAAGTTGAATCTCAGTTACCTGCACTTAAAGGAAGTGGCCTGTTTTGCCTTTACTCCAGGGGTGTTTTGTAGCCACAGCTATTATCTGTGTTGGCCAGGAAGGATGCAGGCCTCTTCAAAAGGAATGGAACGTGGTGCTGTGTGCACAGCATTTTACCATTAAGTAAATACTCTCCTAGGCACTCTGAATTCATCCTCACAGCCTCAGGACGTAGGGGTCACACTCCATTTAACAGGTAAGGAATTCAAGACTGAGAATAGTTAAGAGCCTTGACCGGTGGGTGACTTTCAACTCGTAAGTTGTAGAGCTGGGACTTGGAACCAAGGTTTTATGACAGATGTGCCTCTTGTGCCCATTTGGATTCCACATTAAATGTTCTTGCCACTGAAACACCTCTGCTGGGATCACCAATCAGGAAGCAGAGAATGTGAGCGTTGACTATCTCCCTGTAAGCGTCACCCCTCTGCAAAGCCTGCCCTGCGCAGGTCTGGCGCAGGTCTGCCGAGAAGCTTGTCGCTAATGTGTCCTCCCTTCTCTTGCCTCTCTCCAAGGCGGGGAACACGGCTCTGCACCTGGCCTGCCAGAACAGCCACTCCCAGAGCACACGAGTCCTCCTGCTGGGCGGGTCCCGAGCCGACCTCAAAAATAACGTGGGTGAACAACACCGGCTTCTCTTGTGCTCTCTTGTGTCACCTAGGAAAATAACTCCGAAAGCATACTTGAGTGTTAACATCCGGAAAATGAAAATGTGAAAAGCATTTGGGGACTATCTATAAAGTATTCTTTTTTTTTTTTTTTTTTTTTTTTTTTTTTTTTTTTTCCTGTGTCCTAAGGGGTTCTCTAGGGTCGGAAGAGTCATCAAGACTCAAACACTATTTTTCTCCCCCCTTCTTTTCCCTTCACTCCTCAGCCTGGGTTTGTTTTAACATTTC
Organism: Panthera leo; assembly: GCF_018350215.1. NCBI lineage: Eukaryota > Metazoa > Chordata > Mammalia > Carnivora > Felidae > Panthera > Panthera leo. The sequence continues at coordinate 79,810,902 of NC_056683.1, forward strand.
TCACAGCGTGTGCTGGCAGATGAGCCTAAGAAACCTGCCCACATATTGTTGTACAGTTGATGCCATCCAGGGGAGGTCTGATGCTCCTTGGCCAGCATCTACAAATCGATTACCCTGGTGCCCTTGAGATGAGCCGATGGGTCAGTAGTTCTTAGAGAATGCTTGACTTTCAAGGTCACATGGGTGTAGCTCCTCCCTCTAAAGCAGCCGTTTTTCCTTGGTAAGTCCCATGCCTCAGGCTCTCAACTAGAGATTGAGGCTTCCCCCACCCCCACCCACACACACACAAAAAAAGGCTTAGTTGAGGTCTCCCTGAAGGCAGACTCTTCTACAGTGGGTCTCAGAATGCCCTGAACCTTGGCTTTGGGCTTGGCTCCTTTTTTTTTTCTCTTTAATTTTTATTAAAAAAATTTTTTTAACGTTTTATTTTTTGAGAGACTGAGACAAAGTGTGAGTAGGAGAGGGGCAGAGAGAGAGGGAGACACAGAATCCAAAGCAGGTTCCAGGCTCTGAGCGGTCAGCACAGAACCTGATGTGGGGCTCGAACCCATGAATGCGAGATCATGACCTGAGCCAAAGTCGGATGTTCAACTGACTGAACCACCCAGGCTTCCCACGTGTGCTCCTTCTTAATCCAGGGGAGAAGGTTATGCTGAGTGGTTGCCATCTCTAGACAAAGTTAGGATGAAAACCTCAAGAAAACACTGCAGAATGTCATGACTGTGTCTCCCGTTTTGTCTCTCTGGGAGCAGCTTAGCCTGTGACCACCAAGGAAGATCTTGATCCTGAGTTTTTCTGAATGTTCTGTTTTATGCCCAGTGATTGCTTCCTCATCAGCTCCCCAGACTACTCTACCCCATATGAGATATTGGAGTCCTGCTAAAATGGGATGCAGCTCTAATTTTTTTTAGAACACATGTGATCTTAAAATCTGACCGCTCTCCCTGCTGCCCTGTCCTTTGAGCCATGAGGAACCCATGATGGAAAAGGGCTCCTTTCCAAAGTGGTGCTGTTGGTCTTAATTCGTTATACTCTGGAGCCTTTGGGCTGCAGGAGAGGCTGTGGTCAGTGGATTCTTATCAAGTGCTGGGTAAGCAGAGCCTGCCTTAGCTCTTGTGACGGCCTTGTGGGGGGCAGGCACCCAGTGTATGAGACCTGAAAGAGTCTGCATGGCAGAATGAAGGTGGGGCTGCAGACAGCACAAAGCTGCGAGTCTTGGAGTAGTGTCTACAGTAAAGGGAATCATTTCAATTCAGGCTGATACCCTCTAAAGAACATATGCTAGTCTGCCAGTTTTTTTAATGATTTTTTTTTTAACTTTTTGTAATTGCTCAGATTGTGCTCAGAGTTTGATTTCTGTCCGCAGGCAGGCGATACCTGTTTGCACGTTGCTGCACGCTATAATCACTTGTCCATCATTAAGCTCCTCCTCAGTGCTTTCTGTTCTGTCCATGAAAAGAACCAGGTCAGTGCATGTGTCCTCCCCATGGCCGCCAGGCCCCATTCTCACAAGGCTGACAGGTGTGTTAGCACAAATGGGGGCAGAGGTCTGGGACCGGGCCTGTGCTGCCCTTTGCATGTGTGTTCCACTGAGTCCCCGTGGTCCTGATTTATCTGGCCTCCTAGAGGGAAGAGAGCCTGCTCTTATTCCAGTGCGTATCTCCACATTTGCATATTAAACATATTCTGAAGATCTTGGGGCAGGTTTTGCTTTTAATGCTTTTTACAAAGGAAACCCACAAAGAAGACTGTGGCTTAGTAAATAAGCAAGGGAATTAGAGTTCTGTTCCTTGCCCTGCCACTTTGATCGGATGAAGTCTCTGGTCTCTGTAAAATTGGGTATGTGGTCTGTATCTGTCCGTATAGTGGGGGATGTGCAATAAAGCTGTGATTACTACAGTGTTCCATGGAAATGTGCATGATTTTCAGTAGTTTAGATTTTTTTAAATGTCTTGGCATTTATTGATACCTAAATGATAACTTGTTTGACATTTCTGCATTTGGGTACATATATTTGAAGTTTTAAAAATCATTATTCAGGTTAACCATGCCCCATAACAGTGGTTTCTGATCCTGGCTGCATATAAGAATCAACAGGGCAATTATAAATACCATTCCTGAATTCTACCCGAGTTTAAATGACCAGAATCCAGGTAATGGGATTGTTAAAAAGTTCCTGACCTGAGTGTGCAGTCAGGATTGAGAACCACTGACACAACTAAATACATCCTGTCATTCTGCAGCCCCCAACAGATTCTGGTCCATCAGATTACCTGTACCCAGCCCCCACTAACCAGTGGTTCTGCACCTTGGCAGGATGTTTCAGGCACCTGGGAGCTTTAAAAATCACCACGTCCAACCTACAATTCAGAACAATTAAATGCATGCCAGGGGCGGGACCCCAGCATCAGTAGTTAGTAAAGCTCCTCCACTGATTCCAGCGTGCAGCCAGGATTAGAAACCACTGCCCAGTACACACAACTAAGTGACTTGGCAACGAACTAAACGTTTCCCTGGCTACTTTCAGTGGGGGAGGGCCATGGGATAGTGGCGTTTTCATGCTGCCCAGGAAAACAAGTTATCTGGAGCTTTACTTGATCACCCAATGGGAGAGGATGGATTATTTAACATTTGTATTGGCCTGGTTTATTCATAGCCTTCTGCTTGGGGAAACACCAGCGTTTACATATGGAATTGGCCCATCGAGCTCCATTTGTCTATAGCCTCCTTTCATGGTTGATTGTCTGAACTTTTTTTGATATATAAAGAAAATATGAACTTTATTATAGGCTATTTGGTAAGAGGTTGAAAACAGCTGGTCTTAAGTGAACACTGATTTTTTTCAGTGACTCCACCCAAACGAAGAATACCCTGAGCCTGCAAAGTGATTCCTAGTGGGCCCTTCACATTCCAGCAGGTGGGAATGTGATCCCACATGGGATCCTCCCCCCGTGTTTGTAGAAGTAACTACTTTCACAGCTTTTGCTCATTCTAGCGCTCAGAAATCAAGGGGCCCTCTGGGCAGAGGAATATGGTACAGAGCTCTGTGATGGCTAGCCTGCTGGCCCCTGGCTATCTGTCCGTCATCCTACCTTGGTGTAAAGCTTCAGGTCCCCATTCTCAACAACCCCAGATTGCCCCCCTGTCCTTCCCTGTGATTTCTAGTATCCTCAGTCAGAAAGGAATGTGATCTTTGTACATAGGTCATTTTAAAGCGATCTCTTTAAGGAGAACCACATAACTCTTGAGCAAAGGGTTCCCTATCAGTCTAAGGCCAATCCTAATTTGAAAAGCTACTTACCAGGCCATGGGATGAAAAGCCGGAAGGCTGTGAGCCATGATCAGATGGAGTTTAGCTGCCTTTCTTCTGATTTAATTTCAGGCCGGAGACACAGCACTTCATGTTGCTGCTGCCCTAAATCACAAGAAGGTGGTTAAAATCTTACTGGAAGCTGGAGCAGATGGAACCATTGTTAATAATGTAAGTTAAGCTGCAACAGTGTTTCTAGAAATCATTCCCACCCCTTTCCAGAATGGAGTGTGTTGTTACTTACCTCACCTCCTGCAGGGCACACAGCCTCCCTTAGCCTTACTTTATAAGAGATTAGAGGTCTGCTAACAGGAGAACCCCAGAGGCCGGCTTGAGGGAACCCTTGCTCATAGCAGCTCCATGAGTTGATGAGCCCTAAAGGTTCATCTCTAGACTCCTAGCTCAAGTGAGCATATCCTGGCAGGAAAAGGAAGGTCAGGGGTGTCTAAGTAAACTGACAAGTGGATGTTACTGAAAGTGAGTTCCTGCCCTGTAAACAGACAGGGTCCTCAGAAAAGTGGCCACATGACCATCAGATTAATCATCCTCAAAACTCAAACTCCCTTCTCCAAAATCACCTTATTCCTTCCTTCTTTCTCTTAATATCCCACCCCACCATTGTTCCCTCTGTCTCCTAGGTCCTATGGCAGGCACAAGCTCAGGCACCCTTTCTTCCTTAAGGCTGACCTGTGGTCTGAAGTAGCACAGACTGACAGACTGAGAAAGGCCGGGGGTGGAACAGTTGTATGGAGAGTCCCCGCCTTCCTCCTCCTCTTCGACCTGTATTGGGTGGTGCACCATTGTGCCTGTCCCCTGATGCCTTTCCCTTCTTTTGAAGGGAACTCCCTACTTTTTGGCTTCATCTCCCTAGAGCCTCCATTATGGCCATAGCTACCTAATTGTCTCTCACAGTCCAGGTCCTGAAACTGTGTGGCTGTGCCCCAGTCTGCCCTTCCAAGTGCCTTCTCCACTTCTCCGGGGAAAATTCATTGCTTGGCTGGACTTTATGATCCTTTGTGTTTCTTCAACTAAATCTTCCCCTTTGGCCCTGTCTGATGTTTACATTCTCTCCTCTCTCTTCCAGGAAGCATTCCTTGGTGGGCAGGTATTCCAGAGCTTTGCTTCCTAGAGCACTTACCCTCTGTTGTTATTAATCGTTGGGCCCTCAGGTGTGATTTGGCCCCCTCGTCGAATGGAGGAGGCTCAAGAGTGAGGCCAGGTCTTCTGTGCGATTGTATTTTGTTGGGCACGTGTAGGTGCTGGTGTGACTGAGCACAGAATTGCTGTCCCAGTTGGGCTAGGGTGCAGGGTTGGTCTCTCTTACTCACTTGTCCCCCACTTTGCCTTTCCTTAGGCAGGCCAGACTCCACTGGAGACTGCCCGCTACCACAATAATCCGGAAGTTGCTCTTCTCCTCACTAAAGCTCCCCAGGTAGGATTGATTACATTTTCCATTCTATTGATTATGTGGGGCTGCAAAGTTGTTGTGATTCTCTGGCCATCTACGAAAGCCAAATCAAACTAACTTAAATAGGAAACTGATGGGCTCACAACCAGGCAGTGGAAAAGGCAGGAATCCATTTGGGGCTTCTAAGATAACCAGAACAAGAGACTTCAAGTTCAGTAGGCTTGTCTTCATACACGGGCATCATTTCTTCCCCGTGGCTGGATCATTGGCATTACCAGCTTTGTGGACCATAACTCCACAGGTTCTCAGGGAAGAAGTTCTGGTTGCAGAAGAGGATCATGATTGGCGAGCTTGGGGCAAACGGCCTGAATGAGCAGGACAGGCACTTTAGGAAGATAGCTGCGTCCATCTGACTGTATGGTTAGAGGGGAGGAGCCCTTTCTAGAGAAAGGTGGGAGGAAGGGATCCCGGTCTGGGTGAACAAAAAAAAAAAAAAAAAATTTTTTTTCATACGATTGGTTTAATTTTTTTTCAGCAGGAGAAAAAAGAATAAAGTTACAAGATTCTTTTAATATTTTCACAATGTTTCACACGTCCATTAGAGGCAGTTAAGTATAAAATAGCTTTCTTTCCTTTTTTTATTGAATAATGGTATTTTAGGCATTTAAGTTAAAAAATTGATATCATTTGAGCTGAGATTGAAATCCTCTAACAGATTTAGTAATTTATAAGCTATTCATCATTTTAGTGCCCTGAAATAACTGTTTTTGTTCATATTCCCTTTCAGACACATGATTTGTACAATTGTGCCTACCCCTTTGTATGCTGCCCTTTATCTTAACTATAATAGAAAAACGTTCTGTAGTTCTCAAAATTACTCATCATAATGGAAGCCAGTATGCTTTTTTTGTTGTTGTTGCTGTCCAATATTTTGTTAACCTAAATGTCCAACATTAAGGAAATGGTTTGTTTCCCCATCGGAGCCGCTCTGTATTACATTACAGTGAAAACTGATTTGTTTTCTACCTTATTCTGACTAATGTTGTGAGAAGATAAAGTCTCGGAGAGCCGGAGGAAGATTCCAGATACCAGCCTGCTGCATCAGAGCCTGATCCCAGTCAACCGAAGGGTCTGAATGGCCTTCGGGTCATTTAAATTTTAAAAACCTACCTGATATAATGAGCAGTTTGTGGAAGTAGTTAAGATTTTTGTCTTTGGAAAACTGGTCACCCTGTTCCCTGTGGAGTTAGTGCTTCTCAGTAGCGTCTGGACATCCTTGGAGCCTCTGACAGGCATGAGTCAGGTGGTCCTTTGGAAAAAGTTTCCACCTCTTTCCAACTATTTGCAAACAAATTATTACTGGAGTCACATCCATGAATCCTGATAGCAAAAGGCTGGTCTCTTACAGATCAAAAAGTATAGGATGCTATAATAAATGTCAGAATTTATCTCTGTTATCTGGCATTTCAGTATTGGCAGTTTGGACAGCCAGCTGTGTCCTCAGCCATGTGAAGATCATCAAATTTTGTGGGGTGTAGTATCCCCCAAGGTACAGACTTACAGGCCTTTGATCCCCCTGTCCTTTGTCTCCAGAACTCAAGGATCTTTGTTCTTAGGGGAGAGGCTTTCCCATGGACCATTTTCCTATGTGGTTCTCCTTTACTGTTTCCATTTTAAAAAATGACTTCAGTTTTTCCATGCCCATTTGAATAGCAAATAGGATGACATCTTATGGAAGTATTTTACACGATTGTATATGCTAAACCCTGTTCTCAATATGAACGAGGAACTTTGGAATATGCATAAAATTGTATACATGTTGTTCTTTTGTTCTCAAGTTACAGAACTAGCTTTCCTCTCTGTGTGAAACAGGAAATTCCTTTGCCTTGGCACCTTAGTGGACCGTGGATTTCAATGGCTCACAGCAGTACTAAGATCTTTCTAAAGACCCATATTCCCCGATTTCGGTGAACTAGAAAAGATTGATGACGTTCCATTGGTAGATGATATGGTTCGCTGAGAAAGGCTGTACGCCATGGAAAGTTATTTGCACTGGCTAATAACCTGGTCTGTGGAGGGAATTATTCTGATGATTTGGGTGACCTCTGAGTATCCCTTGTCATTTTAGATTGATATATTCACAAATGCTTTTGAAAGTGAATTTTGGATTGATGCTGGGGCTGTATCCTGTTCTAAGAGCCCATAAACTGAATGAGCAGTGGGCATTAGTCACTTCTCATCAGACTTGACTTCCTAGTGAGTCTGAATTTAGTTTCAGAAATGGTTCTCAGACCTTTTGATCTGGGGACATCTAATGTTCTAGAGGCCCATTAAGAGCTGTGTGTGAATTATATCTATTAATAGTGTCCATGTTTGAAATTTGAGAAATGTTAAAGATGGTAAGTTCATTTTGTAACAAATAGCATCATCTTTATGAGCAATAACTATTTTTCAAAACAAAAGTTCCGGGAGAAGAGTAGGTAGCATTATGTTACATTGTTGCAAATCTCCTTACCGTCTTAGTGGAAAGTCGGAGGGCTGCCCTCTACGTCTGCACATGACCCACTGGGGTGTCGTGTGCAGCTTCTGGTAAACACTGCTGTACAATCAGTGAGAGGGAAAAAGTCGACATTGTTACGCTGTCATGAAAATAATTTTAGTTTCATGCACCCGGGGTTCCCTGGACACTTTCAGAGCTGTTGGCTTAGAGGATGAGAATACAATTTAAAAATCTGGTTTAGCCACAGGCAGATGTCGTCAGGAATTCTCCATTTAGATTGTACCACTGTCCATAGAGGTTCTTCTTGTCATATGATGTCACTTGAATTTAATGAACACAAGAAAGGTGAACATTTAGATGAAAGCACTATGCTGAACTTCAGAGAACCCTTCTCTATCTACAGATGAAGACCATAAAATGTTTTATTGCAAAAAAATTAGAGCTTGAAGAAGTGTTTTCCCTTTCTGGACCTCCTTAGTGAGAGGGAGTGACTCTGGGGCTGGAAGTAAAAGGCCATGGGTTGAAAGCTTCTGCCAGCTCAAAGCTCTGTACTCTGGTTAAACTTCCTCTGGCCAATTAAGCAACTCGAGGGACCAAGGCAGGAGGGAGGCACCTAACCGTGCCTGAAAGTCCAGGGTATGCCAGCCACTTGCTTTGTCTTGGTTAATTCCATTAACTCCCCGTATTTACAGAATACAGAAAGGGCAAATAACTTGCCAGAAGATCCTACAGCTAGCTGCTGCTGAATTCCAAAATCGGGCTATGGGACCCCATGTCTACTTGCCTGTGTCTGTTCCACCTTCCTGCCCTCTCGGGCAGGCCAAATGCTTCCTTTTGGGGAACAGATTCCTGCCCCATGGTTGGTACCATGGTTCACAGATGTACCTCAGTGTTTGAAGCAAACTAAAAACTGGCTTGAATACAGTTTGGTCAAGAGAAAATATGATGGGCTAGTTCAGGTCCAGCGTACCAAGATAACGAGACACTGCCTGGCGTGGGGCCGCTGTCTTGTGCGATGTCCAGGGGATGCCGTTCCTATCCTCGTCTGTGAGTGGTGTTCCCTGGAGTTAAGCAGTGCACAGCCTGCACACCCCCCTATGGCGACCGTGGCCTGGCACACAAATGCCTACTGTTGTCCTCGACCATAAGCTCCTTGAGATCGGGGACCATGTCCTACTTCCTGTAGGAGCCCAGCACAAGACCTCGGTGCCCAGCAGGCAGGCAGAGATGCGTGTTTGATGTGATTGCTTGGTCTCTCCCTAGGCTGGAAGTTCCACTAGATCAGAGCACCAGGTCCAAGGACAATGCTGTCACGACGCTGCACACACCGTGGTTTGTAACCGTGCCTCTTGCCTCCTTCAGGTCTTGCGCTTCAGTCGTGGGCGAAGCCTGAGGAAAAAGAGAGAGAGGCTCAAGGAAGAGAGGAGAGCTCAGTCTGTGCCAAGAGATGAGGTGGCACAAAGCAAGGTGGGGGGTAGCTCTCCCGCCCCTCCCAAACGTCACCCCCTTACAGAGGGTGGGAAACAATCTGGCTGTTCCTTCTGGGTTCATCTGGCAGCGGCCGTGCCCTCCTCTGTCTCTCCTTTCCGCTGGTTCTTCAAACCGTTGTCCGTGTTTTCCCTTTGGTTTCATGTCCTCCACTCCTCCAGGATTTCAGATCGTGTGCCTGTGTTGCCAGTCTTTCTCGGCATCCTTGTCTGGGCATAGTTTCTAGCCCCATGTGTCTGGGGCCTCATCACTACTGTGTGGACAGCACTGCCTCTAATGCTGGGCCCTTAATGGTATAGGGCAGTGATTTTCAAAATGTAGTGTCCACTGTGCCATCTGGGACCTTGTTAGAAACACAGAGTTGGGGGCCTCACCTCAGACCCACTGGATCAGAAACTCTGGGAGGGGGCCCAGCAATCTGTTCGAACAAGCCCTTCAGGTGATTCTGGTGTGGACTAAAGTTTGACAACCACTGGCCTGGGTCGCTTCTTCTCTTTCGGCTTGGGGAATGGATTGAGGCTGCACTAGCCCATGTGATTCCTCTGTTGCAAATTTAGAAAAAGATGCCCCTTGGGCAGCCCAGCCCTGCTCAGGGTGCATAAGGCGAAGAGAGCCAGAGCCGGATTTCAGCTCCCTCTGCTAGGTGCCCTTGTGCAGTGAACAGCTTGCACAACTGGAACGAACCATGCCTTTCAGCTCTCGCAGGAAGAAAAAGACTAGGATATAAAGACAACTTTTGGCACATAAAATTTTATACCGAGTGCTTATTGTTCTATTTCAAAATCCTCTTATCAGTTTTCAGGGTTAAGGCATTGTAACTCTGATTAAGTTCCTGTGGGTGAATTGTACATATTAATTTGTAAAAGTTCTTATAAGGACTAGAAATGTGATGTTTTCATTTCAGGGGGTTCTCCTACTCCATTATGAATTGTGAAGTCCAAGTTCAAAGAATAAATGGTTTTTTTGGTTGTTGTTTCTGTGGTTGAAATGCAAAAAAATTTAAAAATTTCTAATGCTGAGCTGTTTGTGGTAGCTTCCGGAAGCTCTAAGATATAGAATTAGACCCAAGACTCTGTTTACCTTGGCACCTAATGAAGTAAAAGCAAAATATTTAACCAACTGGGAAAGTCCTACATGTTCAGTTTAGACCACCAAGCAGTGTTCCCTCTTTGTCATCAGCTAAGGTTCCTGTGGGTCCTTTAGTGGATGCAGTCTTGCAAACAGAATTTTACACCATTACAGAAGAAGGCAGAGGGGGCAATTAGAACTGGTTTCTGGGCACTTCTTTTTCCCCCCCTCTGTAGGGAAGTGTCTCCGCAGGAGACACCCCCAGCAGTGAACAGGCTGCACCCAGAAAAGAAGAGGCCAGAGAAGATGTCCTGTCTGCCTCCCCAGAGCCCAAGGCGAAGGACAACAGGCAGAGAAAGTCAAGGCCCAAGGTCAGGAGGCACGTGAAGGCAGCCAAGGGAGGGCCGGGAGGCAGGTTGGCCAAGGGCCCTGGGATCGCATCATGTCCAGTAGCTAAAATGCCACTGGACTTGGCTTGCTGGTTTGGAGCCAGAGCACGAAAATTAAATCTGGGTAACTTCAAACACAAGGTTAATGTGCTGATCTATTTCTTTGGACATGCGGTGCTTACAGTGGAGTGCCGTGAGACAAAGCAAGACGAGGGTGAGATGGGAGCCATTGGATGGGGGCCAGTCTTGCCCATGTCACTGTGCTCAGGGGTATTGTTGCTTCCTCTCCCACAGGCGTCAGCATTTTCTGACCCCACTCCACCAGCAGACCAACAGCCTGGACACCAGAAGAACTTACATGCTCACAGTCACCCTAAAAAGAGGCCCAGGCACCGATGTTCACCGCCACCCCCTCCCCATGAGTTCAGAGCGTACCAGCTCTACACGCTGTACCGGGGCAAGGACGGGAAGGTGATGCAGGTACTTCATGAGCCCTGTCTGGTCGTAGGACCGTAGGCTTAAGCAAGGCTGTCTGTTTAACACTATTCCTGGGGGCTAATATCCACTTGCAGTGTTGACTTGGGAAGGCAATGAGCTTTGAAGATAAACCAGATGTCCCTCCCTACACTGCAGATACACCGCTGCTGCTGAGGCCCAGGCAAACGGGTAGTTACAAACCTTTGTGCACCATCCTTAAGTGACTAGGTAATCCTGAGGCTCCAGAGTAGATAAAAGCCACAAGGATTGGGACCGTGTCTTACCCTCTCTGAAGCTTCTCAGTGCCTGTTGGACCCACAGCTTGGCCCATTGGACATCCCAAAGTTATGCCTCCTCTGTCATCTGTATCCCCCTGGCATACTGACTGGCACTGGATGGGCACTCAAAACCAGTTTGTTGAAGGAGGGAATGAGTGGATTGATTCCTTTATTGTTCCCCTGTTAGGCACCAATAAATGGTTGTAGATGTGAACCCCTAATCAACAAGCTGGAGAACCAGTTGGAGGCAGCTGTGGAGGAGATCCGAGCAGAGCTGGGTTCGGTTCAGGATAAAATGAACACAAAGCTGGGGCATATGGAGAACAAAACCCAGCACCAGGTCAGTGAGTTGCCCCCCCCGCCCCCCCACAACCCCCATGGCCAGATGTTCTGTCAGGAAATGAAATCAGAAGCTGCCCACACTGAGCACCCTTTGTATTTTGCAGACTGAGCTGAGTACCTCGGGTGGACCCTCAGGGAAGAGGCTTATGTGATTTCTTCCAAGCGCATTTATTCAAAGTTTTTAAGAACCTGCTTAAATTGCTTCTGATTATAAAAATGATATATACCTATTACAGAGCATTTTCTTTAAATGTGAAATTTAGAAAGGAAAAGAAATCCCCTACAAGCCCACCACAGTGAGAAATCACTAGTAACATTTGGGTTTATTCTCTTCCAGTCTCTTTATGTTTGTATCCTGGCCCCTTTCCCACTGCACACACAATCAGAACAATCCTGTCTCTAGGTTTCTTTATTTTGAAAATTTTCAAAGAAGAGAAACAGTGAAACAGTGCAATGAAAGCATGTCTACTCTCCACCTAGACTCAACCATTTGTTAATATGTTGGCCACATTTGTTTTGTGTCTCTCACATGCACCTGTCTTTCTCTTGAATCCTTTGAGATTTAGTTGGAGCCTGTCCTGACTTCTCACCTCTAAATACTTCAGAGCGCATCTTGACGAAGAGTAAGGACTTTCTCCTTTGTAGCACAATCCGTTATCATGTATGAGAAAATTAACAATGATTGCATCATATCCAGTCCGTATTGCGATTTATTCCGTTCTTCCAAAAGGTTTTCTTATAGCTTGTTTTTGTTTTAAATTCCAGCTCAGAATCCAGTGATTCTTTTGTGCATCTGGGTTATGTCTCTCTGGTTTCTTTTCATCTACAACAGTCTGATTCCTTCTTCCATCTTTTTCTTTATTCCTAGGATATTATCTTTTTAAAAAGTCTAGGCCAGTTGTTATATAGGATGTTCAATATTCTAGACATGTCTGATAGGCTCTTCATGGTATTATTTAACTTGCTCTGTCTCTGTATCTCTGTGAACTGAAAGTTAGGTCTAGAGCAGTGGGTCTCAAAGGTGTCATCCCTGGACCAGTAGCATCAGCATTATCTGGGAGCTGTGGGGGCAAAAATGACAATTCTTGGGCCTCATTCCAGATCTACTGAACTTAATTGTGAATAAACCTCTGGGGATGGGGTCTAGCCACCTGTGTTTGAACAAGACCTCCAAGTTTGAGAACCACTAGTGTCTAGATGCTTATTTCGGTTCAGATTAAGTATTTTTGGCAAGAAAATGTCATAGTTAATGGCGTAAACTTCAAATTATGTCACATCAGGAGGCACATAATGCCAGGATGTCTCCTTATTAATGATAAGTTTGATTACTTGGCTAAGTGAGTAACCACCATCTTTCTCCATCAAAGAATATATTTTCTCTTTGTAATCAGAAACGTATGGTGGATATAGATTTTTAAGTACAAAAGACACTTTTAAAAATGTATAACCTAGCCTATTAATAGGAAAAAATCCACATTACAGAAATATGAAATATAGCGATACTTATCAGAGATACCTTCCATTCCTGGTTTTGTGTATTTTCCCATAGATTTTCTCTTTTATAGATAGTACTTATATAGTTACCACTTTAAAACAAAAATGGAACTATGCTGTGTTTTTTCTTCTTCTTCAGCTTTTTTTTTTTAATGTTTATTTTTGAGAGAGAGACACAGAGCACGAGTGGGGGAAGGGCAGAGAGGGAGGGAGACACAGAATCCGGAGCAGGCTCCAGGCTCTGAGCTGTCAGCACAGAGCCCAACGCGGGGCTCGAACTCACAGACCGTGAGATCATGACCTGTGCTGAAGTTGGACGCTTAACCCACTGAGCCACCTAGGCACCCCTCTTCCTCAGCTTTTTAATTGCAGTAAAGTTGACACAGGTTACACTACATTAGTTTCAGGTGTACAACATAATGATTGCACAAGTCCATATGTTCTGCCGTGCTCACCACCAAGTGTGGTTACCGTCTGTTACCTTTCACCCTGTGACTTCTTCATTCCGTAACTGGAGACCTGTACCTCCCACTTCCCTTCACCCACTTTGCTCATCCCCCCCACCCCTTCTCTGGCAACTACCAGAGGAGTTCATACCTTGTTTATGCTTTTTTTTGTTCATTTGTTTTTTAGATTCCATGTAAGTGAAATTCTATGGTATTTGTCTCTCTGTCTGCCTTATTTCACTTAGGAAAATGCCCTCTGGGTCCATTCATGCTGTCACAAATGGCAATATATTTTTTTTAAGATTTACCATTTTATTTTATTTTAAAGTTTATTTATTTTGAGAGAGAGCATGAGTAGGGTAGGGGCAGAGAGAGAGTGGGAGAGAGAATCCCAAGCAAACTCTGCACTGTCAGTGTGGAGCCCAGGATGGGCCTTGAACTCATGAACCATGAACTGATGACCTGAGCTGAAACCAAGAGTCTGACGTTTAACCAACTGAACCACCCAGGGTGCCCTGCAAGGTATTCTTTTTTATGGCTGAGTAATACTTCATTTTGTGTGTGTGTGTGTGTGTGTGTGTGTGTGTGTGTGTGTGTGTGGACACACACACTATATCTTATCCACTCATCTTATCAATGGACACTTGGGTTGCTCCTATACCTTGGCTACTGTAAATAGTACTATAATAAGAATAGGAATGCATCTATTTTTCTGAGTTAGTGTTTTTGTTTTCTTCAGGTAAATACCCAGTAGTGGAATTATTGGATCAAAAATGGTAGTTCTATTTTTAATTTTTGAGGAACCTCCATATTGTTTTCCACAGTGATTTTTATCAATTTACATTCCCACCAACAGTGCACGAGGGTTCCTTCTTCTCCACATCCTTGCCAACACTTACTTCTTTTTGATGCTGGCTGTTCTGACTGGTGTGAGGCGGTATCTCATGGTTTTGATCTGCATTTCCCTTCTTAGTGTTGTTGAGCATCTTTCATGTGCCGTCTGCCAACTGTATGTTGTCTTTGGAAAAATGTCTATTCAGGTCCCCTGCCTATTTTTAAATCAAATTGTTGAGGGTAGAGTTGTATAAGTTCTTTATATATTTTGGTTATAAACCCCTTATTGTATATATCACTTGCAAATATCTTCTCCCATTCAGTAGGTTGCCTTTTCATTTCGTTGATGATTTCCCTCATGTGCAAAAGCTTTACATTTTGGTGTAATCCCAGTAAAGTTATTTTTGCTTTTGTTCCTTTGCCTGAGGAGACCTATCTAGAAAAATCTTGCTAAGGCTGATGTCAAAGAGATTACTGCCTATATTTTCGCCTAGATGTTTTTTGAGTTCAGGTCTTGCATTTAGGTCTTTAATCCATTTAAACTCATTTTTGCGTATGGTATAAGAAAGTGGTGCAATTTTTCTTTTGCATGTAGCTGTGTAGTTTTCCCTGCACCGTTAATTAAAGAGACTGTCTTGGGGGCACCTGGGTGGCTCGGTTGGTTGGGGTCTGATTTGGGCTCAGGTCATGATCTTGAGGTTTGTGGGTTTGAGACCCACATCAGGTTCTTTGCTGACAGCTCAGAGCCTGGGGCCTGCTTCAGATTCTGTGTCTCCCTCTCTCTGTCTCTCCTCTGCTTGCATGCACACGTGCTCTCACTCTGTCTCAAAAATAAATATTAAAAATGAACAAATATTAAAAATTTTTTAAATTTTAATTAAAAATTTTTTTTTAATGTTTGTTTTTGAGAGAGTGATAGAGTGTGAGTGGCAAGGGGCAGAGAGAGAGGGAGACACAGAATCCGAAGCAGGCTCCAGGCTCCAAGCTGTCAGCACAGAGCCCGATGTGGGGCTCAAACTCACCAACTGCGAGATCATGACCTGAGCTGAAGTCGGATGCTCAATCCACTGAGCCACCCAGACACCCCTAAAAAAATATTTTTTTTTTTTTTAATTTTTTTTTTAATGTTTTTTATTTATTTTTGAGACAGAGAGAGACAGAGCATGAACGGGGGAGGGGCAGAGAGAGAGGGAGACACAGAATCGGAAGCAGGCTCCAGGCTCTGAGCCATCAGCCCAGAGCCCGACGCGGGGCTGGAACTCACGGACCGCGAGATCGTGACCTGAGCTGAAGCCGGACACCCAACCGACTGAGCCACCCAGGCGCCCCTAAAAAAATATTTTTTTAAAGAAACTATCTTTTTCCTCCCATATATTTCTGCCTCTTGTGTTGTAGATTGACCATATAAGTGTGGGTTTATTTCTTGGCTCTCTGTTTATTGATCTATGTGTCTGTTTTTGTGCCAGTGCCATATTTTATTATAGCTCTGTAGTATATTTTTAAATCTCGGATTGTGAAACTGCCAGCCTTGTCTTCTTTCTCAAGATTGCTTTAGCTATGTGGGATCTTCTGTAGTTCCATACAAATTTTAGGATTATTCTAGTTCTGTGAAAAATGCTGTTGGTATTTTGATAGGGATTGCATTGAATCTGTAGATTGCTTTGGATAGTGTGGACATTTTAAAATATTGAGTTTCTAATCCATGAGCATGGAGTATCTTTCCATTTGTGTTGTCTTTAATTCTTTCATCAGTGCTTTATATTTTCAGAGTATAGGTCTTTTACCTTCTGGGTTAAGTTTATTCCTAGGTATTTTATTCTTTTTGGTACAAGTGTAAATGGAATGGTTTTCTTAATTTCTCTTTCTGCTACTTCATTATTGGTATATAGAAATGCAACAGATTTCTGTATATTAATTTTGTATCCTGCAACTTTACTGAATTCATGTATTCTTTTTTTTTCAACGTTTATTTATTTTTGGGACAGAGAGAGACAGAGCATGAACGGGGGAGGGACAGAGAGAGATGGAGACACAGAATCGGAAACAGGCTCCAGGCTCTGAGCCATCAGCCCAGAGCCTGACGCGGGGCTCGAACTCACGGACCGTGAGATCGTGACCTGGCTGAAGTCGGACGCTTAACCGACTGCGCCACCCAGGCGCCCCCTGAATTCATGTATTCTAATAGGTTTGTGGTAGAGGCTTTAGGGCTTCCTATGTATAGTATCATGTCAACTGCAAACAGTGACACTTTTACTTCTTCCTTACCAATTTGGATACCTTTTATTTGTCTGATTGCTGTGGCTAAAACTTCTAGTACTATGTTGGATAAAAGTGGTGAGAGTAGACATCCTTTTCTTGTTCCTGATCTTAGGAAAAAGCTCAGGTGTTTTTTTGTTTTGTTTTGTTTGTTTGTTTGTTTTTTACCACTGAGTATGATGTAAGCTGTCATTTTGTCATATATGGCTTTTATTATTTTGAGGTATGTTCCCTTTAAACCCACTCTTTTGAGAGTTTTTATCGTGAACAGATGTTGAACTTTGTCAAATGCTTTTTCTGCATCTAATGAGATGATTATAGAATTTTTATTCTTCATTTTGTTAATGTGGTGTATCATATTGACTTGTGGATATTGAACCATCCTTTCATCCCCAGAATAAATCCCACTTGATTGTGGCGATTGATCATTTTGAAGTATTGTTGAAGTTTGCTAATATTTTGTTGAGGTTTTTTTTTATCTATGTTCAAGAGATGATTTATCTGTAATTTTCTTTTTGGGGGGCATCTTTATCTGGTTTTTGTATCAAGATAATGCTGGCCATGTAGAATGTAGTTGAAAGGTTTCCATCTTCTTCTGTTTTTTGGAACAGTTTGGAAAGACTAGGTATTAACTCTTCTTTAAATTGGTATAGATTTGGTGTGTCTGTGGAGGAGAGGATTACCGAGTCTTCCTACCTAGCTATCTTGGATGCAAAGAGCCTTGGTCATCTTTGTAGCTTACACTGAAATTAAGTAATATGTCTTAGGTGTGTTGTTTCAATATGCTGTTTAATGGCGATGTACTGTTCTGGGTATGGAGTTACACATATAATTTGTTTTTTGTCTAGTATATGGTTTATTTACTTATTTATTTATTTTTACCTCCAGTATAGTTAACATACAGTGTTATATTTCAGGTGTACGATATAGTGATTCAACAGTTCCATACATCACCCAGTGCTCATCACAACAAGTTCATTCCTTAACCCCCCTCACCTATTTCACCCATCCCCACACCCACCTCCCTAAATTACACATATTTTTGCTTCCAGATTTTTTCACTTAATTTGATATCCCAAGCATTTTTCTATGTCTTCCTTTTTGTTAGACTTTAAAGTTGCTTATAGTTCTTACTCTTATAAATAATGCTATGATGAACACTTATGTGTATAAACATTTGCTTCTCAAGTTATTTGCTCCTTTTTAGGATAATTGGGTCCATGGTTAAGATGTTTAAATCTCTTCATAAATATTAATAATCTACTAAATAAAAAGGTTGTATGAATTTACATCCTACAGGTAGGATAGGATATAAGTCGAGTCTCTGTCTCAAACCATTGCCATCACTAATATTATTTTTAAAGCTTATGCCAAATTGATTAAGTATATTGTTTAATTTTTATTTCCTTGTTTGTTGGTGAGGTAGAATGTTTTAGGTTTATTTGCTATTTGCCCTTCATGGAAAGCGCATTTAAGAACTCTTTTCCTAGTGCCATAGTATATTAGTTAAGACTGTTTTGTAAATAAAACCCACTTCAGCTGGCCTAAGCCCAGTGAGGAGTGTATTAGATGAGTGCTGGACCAACCATCTCAAGGACCTTGCTTCAGTTCAAGGAGGGTGACAGATGGGTGTGTAAAACCTTAGTCCTAATTCCCAGTTCTAGGTGAAGGACTCTGGCATGGGCTCTGGTGCGGCATGAGTCCATGCCTGAAGCAATCAGCCATGCCCCAGAACAAAGCTGTATGTCAACACAGTTGCTCTTGACAGAGGATAAGGACGTGGGTGGAGTAGGCCAATACTAGAAAACAGGAGAGCAGCTCACAGAAAAAACACGAGGGCTGAAGAAACAAAACAGAAGGTGCTCACCACATCTCCAGAACTGCTGCTGCTTTTTTGATTTTTGAACATCATGTGTGTCCCTGACAGGAGAAGAGCTCACCTGTGAGCCCTTCTCACATCTCCAGAACTGGCCCTTCTTTGTGTTTGTGATTTGAACATCATGTGTGTCCCTGACAGGAGAAGAGCTCACCTGTGAGCCCTCCTCACATCTCCAGAACTGGCCCTTCTTTGTGTTTGTGTTTTGAACATCTGATTGTGGAACAACCCTTGTGAGCTGGCCCCTGCTGAGAAAGTCTCTCTCCCTGGTATGGACTTTGTCAAAACAGTGAAAGTTTGGCTTTCCTGGGTGTAGGGTCCTAATGGGAAATATCAAGATAAAGGGGGGGGGGGGTATCCAGGAGGGCGTGACTGGAAAGTGACCATCATTGGTTCTCTGGAGCACTCCCCTTGTACTCCTTCCTCACCCTTCTTCACACTTGGTTTGATTACTTTCAGTGAAGCACTGAGGGATGTATTCACTAGGAACACTGGGTAAAAGCCCTGAGCATTCTGCTTCTTTTGCTATCTCATGGGCAGCTACTAACATTTTAAGGGCTTGGAGGGGTGTTAAAAATTAATTGAAAAGGGTAATGAAAATAATGAACAGCTCCATACTTCTAGAAATAGTTTTCCTTTCAATAATAGTCTTGGAAATAATGTTGTAAGACCTACAAAAATCCTTCTATGCACAAGGTCTGCATTGGCTCAAGTTGTATATTTACCATGTTCAGTCTTTTCAACCCCTTAGGAGGTAAACAATAAGAAAGAGGCCTTGGCTTATACAAAAACATGCTCAGGGATTGTGAAAAGCCAGGAGTTGGATGCATACTGGATGAAACTAGAATAAAAGAAGTTGAGGTTTGCCTCTGTTTTCACTGGTCCCTGCTGGTCCCCCAGAGCCCCAGAGGTCAAGAGACCAGGGCCCATCCTTAGATCATCTCCATCCTCTGCTTTTTGCTCATTGAATCCTAGATGCGTGTTCTGGACAAGCTGATGGTTGAGCGGCTGTCGGCAGAGAGAACAGAGTGCCTGAACCGCCTGCAACAGCACTCAGATACAGAGAAGCATGAGGGGGAGAGACGACAGGTGAGAGCCAGGATCTGCCCTTAACTGGGGATTTACCACACATCTCCACTGAGTTAAGACCCATCATTGAAAACCCAGAGGCCAAGAACCCCTAATAGCATTCTTATTACATAGTGTGTCCTTTTCTAACTCTGAAATGAAGTTAATAGGAAAGAGCATGTAATTCAGTTCATTTGTTGCTGAATATTCTGGTAATAGGTGGAGACAGAACAGTTAATGGAACACACCGGGAAAATGTGGTCTCTGCCTTGAATCATTTCTATGTATTGTACATTTGCTGGGTATTGCTCTGTAGTTGAACAAGATTTGGTTCCTGCCCTTGGGAGTTTGTGGTCTACCCAAGACAACAGCCATAAAATGAGTATTTTTTGAGTATGTGAGAATTTATGCTCCTAAGCGGCCAGACATTCTTGATTTGTAAGATTTGGGAAGCTTTGGGTGTTCAAGGTAGCTCTGAGTCCCTCAATGAAGATTATAGAAACTATCACCATTGGTGCTATGTGCATCCTGGTCTACAGAGGGCAAGCAGAGAAGGCTGTGTGGCCTGTGGGAAGGGAGGGGGAGGTAGTCCACAACGTTTAGGCTGGTCAAGATGGTATCTCGAACTATCATAATTGAAAAACCCACTCTTGGTGGTTTACTTCATAAACCATGGATCCAATTCATCTGGTGTGTGTTTTTTTTGTTGTTGTTGTTTTTTTGTTTTTTGGTTTTTTTGCTGTCATTTGTTTTTCTTTTTAGATGTCATTGGTTGACGAATTAAAAACCTGGTGCATGTTAAAGATTCAGAATCTGGAGCTGAAACTTTCTGGAGATTCTAGGGCCTCTAGGACCAAATCCACACCATCTACTTGCGAGTCGTCTACAGGTAACGCATGTGCAGAGAGAGCCATTCCATTCAAAGGTGGTAAAACCCCCAGATATTGTTCTTTGCTGTATCCTGTGGACCTAGGATAGGTCTGTGGAAAACACTGGATTGTAAATTCTGTAGGGGCAAGGACATATTTTGCTTACTGCTGTGTATTCAGTTTCTATATGGTGATAAAGCACTCCTAGTTAAGTGCTCAAGAATATTTGAGTAAAAGAACATAGAGTAAAAGGATTGTTGACTGGTGACAGCAGTGTTTGAGGTATGATGTTGATGGTGTCAGAGTGGGCCCCAAAGATGAAGATTGATGAATGGACACTGGTCTTCTCAGCAGGTCTCTTGCTCTGGCTCTTGTTCTTGCTTCTCCTTTCTTCTCTTTGATCAGCCTTTTGCCTTTGTCCAACTGTGGAAAACTTCCTTAAACAGCAGTTCATGTATTAAAGCTCCCCCAGGTGCTAGATAACATGACCTTTCAGACAAAGCATCTTTTCATTAGCCACAGTGATTATACTCCATGATGATAATGTTGAGGATAATCAGAGCCTTTGTAATTAGGCCTCCATGGGGGATTTTCATGTCAAGTGTGTTCTGTTACCATAGACCATCTCTGGAACTGTGGTAATGTTGGGGAAATCCTGGGCAAATTTTTCATGATTGGTCTAGTTATGGAGCTTGGCTGGAGCTCTGGGTATGGAGAATATGACCACCTCTCCAAATTGGAGCTTGGGTCAAGCAACTACTAACTGGCCCTATGGTGTGGAAAAGGCCCAGAAATTAGGGAATGGGTGTGTGTGTGTGTGTATAATTTTAATGTTTTTGTTTATTTTTGAGACAGAGACAGAGCATGAGCAGGGGAGGGGCAGAGAGAGAGGGAGACACAGAATCTGAAGCAGCTCCAGCCTCCGAGCTGTCAGTACAGAGCCCGATGCAGGGCTCAAACTCACAGACTGTGAAATCATGACCTGAGCTGAAGTCGGTCGCTCAACCGACTGAGCCACCCAGGCGCCCAAGGGAATGGGTATATTTATTTCCCTCAGTACATGCCCAGTTCTGTTTGGGAGACACTTGGTGAGCTGTCATCCTTAGCAATCACAAAATGGTACCCAGAGCCTTTTAATGAAACTGGCTAAAGGAAAGGCCAGCAGCTGCTTTTGGCTTAGATGCCACCAGTGTGGTTAACATCATTTCCCATGAAAGCCCTGACAAGCCAAAATGATAACCAGGGGCAAGTGGAAGGGAAGGGCAGAGCAGAAGCTGCACATGGTGGTTGGAGATTGAGAAGGCCTGATGGTTTACGGGATTATCAGGACTCTCAAACGCCAGCCCATAGCCACATGACTGTGTGAACGTGGATTTACTCTGAGTTTTGTTTTCCTTCTGCAACTAGGCGTGGATCAGTCCGTGGCCACTGCAGGTCCGGTAGCGGCTTCTGACAGTTCTCCTCAGGTGGTTAGGCCCAAGGAAAAGGCCTTCAACTCCACTGCTACACACAGACTACAGCAGGAGCTGTCTTCCTCAGACTGTACCGCGTCCCGACTGAGGAATGTCAAGGTCCAGACAGCCTTGCTACCCTTGAAAGAGGCGGCCAAGTGTGATCAGCAGGCTGGGCCCTGTGTTGACAGAGGCACCCAAACCAAGAAGTCTGGGAAAAGTGGGCAGACGAGGCATCGGCCCCAGCACCCGGCACCCGGCACCGCCGGTGGGCAGCCGCCACCGGCAGCGGGCAGTGAGCAGACTGCCTCTCACGTTCGAGACACCTCCCAGGCTCTGGAGATTACCCAGTATTTTTTTGAGGCTGTTTCTACCCAGATGGAAAAGTGGTATGAGAGGAAGATTGAAGAAGCGCGAAGCCAAGCCAGTCAGAAAGCCCAGCAAGACAAGGCCACCCTGAAGGAACATATTAAAAGTTTAGAAGAAGAACTTGCTAAACTAAGGACTAAAGTGCAGAAGGAAAATTAGAATCTGGGAAGTGGCCTGAGAAGGGATTCTTGATGATTTCTGCTTTTGCATCTATAGAACAGCTGTGCCCAAGATGTCCATTCTTGTGCACGTAGCAGACTTGCCTTTAAAAACAAAAAGTGAAATTGCTGAAATGTGCCAGGCACACGCTTTCCTGCGCCCTGAAGTTATGAAACTTCAACAGTGACCACCAAAGCCAGGGGAAGCTTGCTTTGTGTTAGGTTTCATTACAAACTTAAAACCTCGGTCTGGGTTCATCTGAGGTTCAAAAGCTCAGATTAAGTGAGCCACGCTAAGAAACGGAAAGATGTGTAAAGCCTAAACCCTAAAATTCAGGATGTGTGAAATAACATAAATCAAAAGGAAGAAAAATTAATCCCTTGTGAACTTTAGTCATTCATGTGAGCACTCCTGTGGTGCCCAGATGAGAGCATCTTTCTGTACGAGCTATGGCTGAGATGTGCTGAATCCTCTCTTGAATTCCTAATTCTTAAAGTGCTGACCTTTTAACCAGATGAAAACTTACCAAACTGATTTTGAGGAGAAAAAGATTTTCATGATGTCACTAGATCCAATATATGTTAAAATATTTTGCAGTCAGAGGGTATTTAAATGATGAGTAATTGGCT
The DNA here is from genome assembly GCF_018350215.1 of Panthera leo. Lineage (NCBI taxonomy): Eukaryota > Metazoa > Chordata > Mammalia > Carnivora > Felidae > Panthera > Panthera leo. Next base: position 79,833,613 of record NC_056683.1, read on the forward strand.
ACTAGCACTGGGAATATTTGTTAATAAACTCAAATGAGAAAGGTTCAAATCATTTGGTCATGATTTCTGTATTTTCAGTCAAAATACAGAAACACTACAGTTGATTAATCCTACCAATTTTGAAGCAGATTAATGGAAAAGCATTCACCTAACAATTACCTGAAACTTCTATAAGCTATCCATAATCAAACCCAGTTAACCAAGAGTACCTTTCTAAATTTGAGCTTCTCAGTCTACATTTTATAAAGAAATAAGGCTATTTCTTAAAAGTATTTCACTTCTAATTGTATACGGTCATTGATGAACCTCAGAAGTTACCCACTGCTTTGCAGTCTTTATGTCAAGGTAAAAATTGTCAACTCAGTCTAGACCCCACAATTCCCCATCTTGTGAAGCCCCAAGGATTTTCCTCTCCTCTGTGGAGTATATAAGTTGTAAAAGTAGCTTGGATATGTTGAAACTTTGGATTTAGTTATCTTTTAAGCTTCTTGCCCCTTGGTATGTGGAATTATATTCATCTCCTCAAAATTCCATGTATGCAAAGAAATGTCAATTCTATTTCCATTAACCCCAGAACTGAGAAACTGTTGTCTCTAAGTTTGAATAAAATGTTGCTCACTGAGCCAAAGAAAAAATGATTTCCTGACATGGGAACACCCAGAAAAACAAAGTATGTTTTTAGTCCCTTTGTTCTTGCCTAACAAGCTCAGTTTTTGTTTTCTTAACAGTGACAATCTATAGATCTAGATGTAGGTCACCATTACACAACCTGGATAGGGAATCAATTTAATATTCTCCCAAGTTTATGTTCATGTGCGTGTTAGTCTTGTTCCTCAGCTACTGTTAAGAACGTCTGATTCTTCCCCAGAGGATCTTGTTGCACTGATAAATGTAGAGGTACTTTCCTTTTCTCATCTCCGTTCCTAATGCAGAACCACAGAATTGCAGAGCTAGATGGTACCTTCAGTTTTTTAAATCTTTCCCTTATCCAGCATCACTGAAATCTTCAGGAGCTTTCCTCAATATACATCAGTTTCTTAAGAACTGCCGAATACTGAGAGAGGAAATCCTGAGATGTTCAGTAAGTTGTGGTCTAAGCAGGAGTTCTTTTCACTTACCAAAATAGCTGTTATCTCAAGGAGTATCCTTGTTGAGAAATGAAGACAAATTTTATCTAGACTACGGAGTGCTGTGGTAGGAAGTATTTTGATTATGCAACCCCTACTCATCAGAAGCAGGCAGCTTACCATTGTGAACTGGATATTTTTGCCAAAGTCACAGGGAAGAGACTAGGGAGGACTGAGAAGGGTCAAAGGCACCTAGTCTGACAGGTTACATGGATCTTTCTCTACTAGAACGGAAAACCAGTAGAGGTGAGGAAACGGGATCAGTCTGCCTCCTAACCCAGAGAGATGGCAGCATCTCAAGGCCACTGCAATAGCTTGTTTTAAACAACTGGGTTTTTGTTCCTTAGTATTGTCAAAAACTCAACTATGGGTCTGATGTGTATTTTTCCTTTTTTCCCTTGTGCTATCTGCTAAAAGGAGCAAATGCCACAATAGTACTTTTCCAAAGAAGCAAAACTATTAATTTATTGGCTGTCATGTGGGTTGTGTTTGAAACAGAGATTGGAGCTTTCAATAGCTATGGGGAAAAATGATGTAAAACACAGAAAAGTTGCAGAATATTGCAGTGGGGTTTTTTGTTGGTGAATTATTGCATTGAATATAGTAAATATCTGTGATTAGATTGAATATAGTTCTAATCATTTGACTTTGGGGGCCCAAAATAAAGTGATGTTTTCACATTTAAATCTTTTTTTTTCAGTCAAGCGTTGATACTGCAGAGATATGTTGTCTTCTATTTAATATTTTTATTAATTTGAATTTGTCTCTTCCAAGCATTAAATATGGTTCTCAACACTATGGATATTGAAATCCTTATTTAAAAAATGCAAGTATGACTGCTTTGTTTAGTGTACATTTTTGTTTCTGTGGTTGACCAAATTTATGTTCCCAGAAAGAGTGCCTTCACCCAGCTACATTTTACCTTGTTTCTATAGAAGTGTGATTTCTGGTAAATACATTTGCTTCAAAGTAGAGGTCAGATGCACTGCATGAAAAATAAATTTTTCAGAAGCCCATAATATGGAAGTACTTCTTAGTGCAAGCTTAAATGTTTTGCTTAGTATTTTCTAAAAGGTCAACAGTTTGAACAGAACAAAACCTCTTAATTGTGTGCAGGCAAAATAACATTTTTTGACAAAACTGTTCATAAAAGCTAAATACATTTCTTCTTGTGATATAAAAGCCAAATCAATTAAATAAGATTTAAAGACAAACAAAACTGACCTTTTAGAATACTTATGCGTAAGAAAAATTTTTGTTATTTTAAAGGGAAATATTCTTCTGTAATACTGTCAAAATACCATGACAAATAAATGTTAACATTAAATCCATGAGACACCTAAGAAACAGCACAACACTTTTTCTAATGCAAAACAGAATGGGTAAGAAAGCGACATAGTAAACACAAATAGTAAATTTAATTCTGACAGAATTTCTTAAATGCCTGACTGGAGGAAGGAAACCGGCTGGGCGATTTCTAGTTTGGCAAAGTGACATTTGCTTTTGAGCCTGCTTGGACCTTAACTCTACATAAGCCCAATTTTTTCCCACAGTAGACGTGAGCTGCGTCGCTCGGTTTGGCCACATTTTTCTTCCACAGAAGAGACAAGTTAGGTAAGTGTGGGTCTCCCCCCTCTCCTGCATGGCTGCTGGTGTGTCTACAATAATGCAAATACCAGGGAGAATGTTCTGCTTTCCTCAAATGTTCAAGCCCTTTGCTCTGCAGGCACATCCACAGCAATGCCTGTGCCTTGGTTCTGAATTTCCTACGCGATGGCACACTTAAAAGGAGGAAATGACGTAGGGACAGTCAGTATGCAAATAGCCCTAGCCACTTCTCCTCATGCTAGAATGCTTTTGTATTAAAAAATATATATTTTTTAATATAAAGATTTGACTTACTGTAGTTCAAATACATAAACTGAACATCCAAACATCTGAAAATGAAACCTTAGGAATAAAACTTGAATACTCGCCAGAGTATGGTTGGGCTGCCTGGTTGGTTCAGTCAGTTAAGCGTCTCACTCTTGATTTTTGGCTCAGGTCATGATCTCATGGTTTGTGAGATTGAGCCCACGTTAGGCTCTGCACCGACAGTGTGCAGTGTGGGGCCTGCTTGGGATTCTCTCTCCCCCTCAGCCCCTCCCCTGCATGCACTCACTCTCTCTCAAATAAACGGTTTTTTTTGTTGTTTTTTTAAGAGTATGGTTTATAGGGAATATCCAAAAAGGTAATTTGTTGTCTAATCTAGAACACTGATAAGGATGCTAAATGTGTTTCACCAGCAGTTCCAATCTGGCCAACATCTTAACGAGCATGGTTCCATATGTGAGAGGAGAAGTTGTTGTTTAGGCTAAGATGTATTTAGCACTAAAGTCTTGTCCATTATTATATAAGATTATAAAAATCCTAGCCTCTGGAAGACGAAAATTTGCAGTGTTTTGCCCAATTTAAACAATCAAAACAAACCCAAGTTAGATTTTCTTGGCATTTTTGCATCTTGCAAATCTAAACCACAAATGAACTTACATCTTTGACATACACCAGTGCTAGTAAAAACGTCACCCAGGTCACTGACTTCTACACCTCATAAAAGGATGATTTTTAGTGTCAAGATCTTAGATTTATTAGAGATAGCCTAACTTGAGTGTGTATATCATGCTGTACAAAGAAAAGTATTCTGTGTTTAGAAACTGTTCACAAGTGCTTCTGGTTCATCACATGGCCTTGTGATAGGTTGACTAATGTGTACACCTATATACAAACCTGATAATTAGCTCATGCATTTTGAATTCGATTATCCTGTTGAAGAATGATTTTGTCTTGCAGACTTTGAGGTTATGGAAGGGTCAGGTGGACCCTGGCAATAATGTAAGTCATTGACAAATGCCACCATCTGCTTCTCTTGCCTTTGGCACACAATCCAGTACTAGGTAACCATTCTGCAAAATTTTTCCTACATTTTCCAGGTGTTGGTCAGGTTATTGGATTAATTTTTTAGATCTGTTCTGTAAATGAACAGAGGTCAGTCTGCAGGACTGTCAATCCAGCCTCTTCCATAAGCTTTCACTAAACTGTGTTACACATTTTGGTCTCAAAATGTGCTCAGGTCAATTTCTTGTCTTCAATGTATTCTTAAAACTCTTTCTCTTCCTGTCACTGGAGGAGAACCTAATGCACCAAGGATATTCCCTGATCCTTTTACTTCTTTCTTTGTGGATGCTAAGGTAATTGCATTAGTTTCATCCAGAAGTTGTCTCTTCTTTTTGGTTAAGTGCTTCAATGTGTTCATGAGGCTTCTCTCTCTCCTCTTTCCAACAAAGATCTAGATTCCCAGTGGTGACTTTTCGGAGAGTCCTCTGCTATGAGATCATAACACATCTGAAGACCCTACCTCAACAACCCTGAGGGGTAACACAGAAGGACTTTTTTCAAGAAAGGTCCAGGGTATCTCCTGAGGTCAGTATGCTTCCAATCTTAAATCTCCTACTGCTTCTTAGAACAGCTTTATTGACTTATTTAATTGACGCATAGTACTGCTGTATATCAGTTAAAAAAAAAAAAAAATCAGAAAAACCTAGCTTTGTTGAAGCAGAATTCACATACCATACATGCAAAATGTACGATTCAGTGGACTTGAGTATATTCAGAGTTGTGCATCTAACACCACAATCTAACTTTAGAGTGCTTTCATTACCCAGAACAGGAACCCCATATCCATTAAATTCCTCTCCATGCTATCCACAGCCCTGAGCAACCACCTCTTTCTGCCTATTTCAGACATTTCATGTAAATGGAATCCTACAATAAGTGCTTTTCTGCGATTGGTCTCAGGGTTCATCCATGTGTAGCATGTATCAGTACTTAATTCCTTTTTACTACTAAATCTATAGACATCGTATTTAATCACTTATCGGTTGATGGGCATTGGGACTGCTTCTATTTTTTGGCTGTTATGAATGATGCTGCTGTGAATATTCCTGTACAAGTTTTTTTGTAGAAAGGTTTTCAGTTCTCTTGGTTACAGACCTAGGAACAGAACTGTCGAATTTACTCTCTTAAGCAGCTGACAGTCTGTTTTCCAAAGTGGCTGTGCCATTTTCTATTCCCACAGCAATGTGTGAGGGGTTCAATTTTCCTGTATCTCTACCAGCATTTGTTATTATCTTTTTAACTAGTTATTTCAGCTGATATGGTAGTGTCTCAGTGTGGTTTAGACTTGCATTTCCCAGATAGTTAATGGTAGGGATCACCTTCTGCATTGACCACCTGTACTGGTTTTTGCTGCTTAAACTGCTGACATATCCAAAAACATTTTCAGAATACAAAGTGTATTTTTCAGTGTTAAGGCAATTGTTCTGATGTGTTTTTCTTTGACATGCCATGCTCCATGTTCTGTATTTTCCCAAGTACTGTACAGTTTGACTTGGTGTTAGGCTGTCCATCATGGAGTCGAATCAGCTCAACAATATACATGGAGACTTTGAAAATCTTTCAGGATAATGCTACAGTTAAGATTTTGCCAAAGCAAGTGTTTTTTCTAACTCTTTGAGCTGCATATTGCCTTGAGTAATCATCATCCGGATTGTATCCTGTAGAAGAAAGTGAAATCTGGTCATTGTTCTACCTGATTAAATAGAGCTGTACTTTATCATTTTATTTGTTAGGAACCAACACTGAGAACTGGAACTTCTGGGTATCAGGAAAGCTCCAAGCTGACAACTATGGGTGCACAGTGTCTGGCATGCTTTCAGATACCCTAGTCATCACACTTCCCAAACCATCATGCTGTCCTATTTATAATCTTTTCGGGTGTGTATGTATGTCTAGTTAACAGACAGGTGATGCTACCGTAGAGCAAAGATTAGGAAAATTTAAATATCACTGGGGTAGAAAAATAGTAACTTTAAAAGCAATGACGAAGATATATCATCTCTGTGACATACTCCAAGACGTCTACTCATCTTTTAAAAAAAATGCCAATTAATACAAAATGGTCAGGGCCTGTCCTGCCTGTGATCTCTTTCTCACCTCTTCGGTGGCACCTTTGTTTCTTTTGAATTCTTCCCTTGCCCAGTCCTTCAGGTATTTGCGATCAGAATCATTTGGAACTTGCCGAATTGCTTGCAAAATCCTTCTGTAGAGAAGTAGAACTTGTTGCCTTCTCATGAACTGTAGAATGGAGGAGAAATGTCAATACAACTGCAAAACCTACAGCCCAGAGGGCTTTGCTTTGGGAAACCAAACTAAACAGATGACTTTTCTTTGCCTTTTTCAAAACTGAGGACCAAAGAAAAACTTTTTCCTTTTCAGAAGAAGGCAAAAAGTTTGGGCTGTTTGCTTACTCCTTTGTCAAACCTAAGAATCTTTAACATCAAAAGATGACCACTGGGCAGAAAAAGGGCTACCAGTTACTAAAACCTGTGATTACTGTAACAGCACTTTTTCTAAACCAATGCAGTTGTTAAAATCCTTTGGTAATCTCATTCTTTACAATAGCTCAGTATAACAGCCAGAGCAATCTTTCCCGTGGCCAAAGCGTCAAGAGATAGGCAGCGGGTTGGCGGGTGGCCCGCCGAATCCGTGGCCAGAGGTCAGCCCCCACCCCAGCTTCCGCAGCAGGAAGCCCCGCCCCAAGCCGGGCCAATCTCAGAGGGAGTGCGCACCGGGTCAGAATTCCCCGGAGGGCTAAGCTGCCCCCGAGCCCCACTCTGTAGGGGGGTGTGGAGGGAGAGACGGATAATTGAAATCAGACCGTGGGAAGCTGTCCTAGAAGGCTCTCGAGAACAGGTGTTACCTGCTTTAGTGTTAGAGTCGCCGGGGGTAACCTGGAAGTAGCCATGTCCTCCAGGCAGCGTGGTTCCCCTACAGCTCCAATGCGCAGGAGCGGAAGTGGGGGCGTGGTCAGCAGGCGGTGGGGGGAGGGAGCTCGGTTTCCTGGGATACGGCCTGTGGATTACACTTGGCCCCCAAATCCCCTGCAGTGTGTCTAAACTGAAGCCCCAGCAGTTGGAACCAGTAATGAGCTATATATAACCTTGGACAGTTTTGTCTTCGACTAAATTTTCTTTTGGGTGAGAGGGGATTACAGTTCTTGTGCCACAAATAGTTGTGATAAAAGGAGTGGCAAGGCAACTGGCCCAGTTCCTGGCACTGTGGTTTTTATTAAATGAAAGTTTGAGAGTGAGGGGTAAAATTTAGTGTATTCCTTTTGGGCTTTTTAAACGTGCATAGTTAGAAATAATGAGGATATGTTTACTTTAAAATCTACTTTTTTTTGCTGTTCCATCCTGGTGTTTTCTGTTTGCAAGCAATTTCCTCATGGTGGTAATCTTCATGGTTGCCATTAGTTATGTTAATCTTAAACATAAAGGTTATTTTATCAGTAAAAATGGGGTTATTTGGGAATAGAGAATTCGCAATTGGGTACCTACAAGCTCTGGCAAAACCATAGGCAAGCTCAATGAACATGGGGGGGGGGGGGGGTGGATCTTATTTTATGGAGAAGAAAGTTGAGGGGGGTTGTTTTGAAAAGTCCATTGGAAAATAAGAGTTGAGGGTGATGATTTCTCATTGAGTTTCAGGGGAGGTTGAAGTCTTGTACATTGCACCTCTTCCAGCTTTTCCCTGTTGGCGCCTGTAATTTAGGATTCTTTTCTATTGACCTGTTTTGAGTCTGTAATGGACAATTCTTCCTGGGAGGGACATTGAGTGGTACAGCTTTCCTTTCTAGCCTCCTGACTCCTGTGAAGTCTCCCTTTATTAATTTTCACATTAGTTCTTAAGAGGTTTTAAATGGCTACCCCATTGGAGTTTTAACAATTTTGTATCACTAATGAGACACTGAAAATGCCCACACTTTTAAGCTTTTATTTCCTTGTAATTTTATCCTCCCCACAACACATAACTGCCCTTATGTAAGTAGGATTAGTGAATCTTTGCTGTATTTTTTGTCAAGTAGAATTGTTCTAAATTAGAATATAGCCAGAAATGTTCATTTGGTTACCTGTTTAGTGAGCATTTATTTGATTGTGTCACTTGTTGGAATTATTTGGTGTGGTCCCCTTTTCTAATTGTGTTTTTCTGGCAACTTGATTTCTCCCAGCCTCTTTCCTCATCTGTAAAGTGAAGTAAGACCTGAGTCCTACTAGAAACAGGACCTGCCACCTATACTCTGATGATTAGCTTTCTTGAACATTACCAGGCATTGTATGGGTGATGCTGTGACTACTTTTGAAGTTTTGTGTAATTGCAATAGCAACTCCTTTTTTTCTTATAAAAGTGAAGTTAAATATCCCTTGCCATTTTTATGAATTGTCATGACTGGTCCATTGATGGTGATCAAGGTTTTTATTCTAATTTTATATGGGTTGTTTGCCTGTTTAACAATTTTAGTCCTTTTGGGGGCACCTGGGTGGCTCAGTCAAGTGTCTGACTCTTGATTTCAGCTCTGGCCATGATCATAATTCGGTAGATCAAGCCCCACATGAGGCTCCATACTGACAGCGAGGAACCTACTTGGGATTCTCTCCCTCCTCTCTTTATGCCCTTCCCCTGTGCTCTCTCAAAACTAAAAGCAATTTTAGTCCTTCTGTTTATATAGCTTTGAGAAGTTTCTATATAGTCATGTATTATTCTTTCAAACCTTCTCAATTTCATCTTTTCCCCTTCAGAGCTTTGTAATTCTGTATTTATGTCTTCCTGGTTAACTTTAAACTAGGTGGTGTAAATATTTTAATTTTGATTTATGGCATGATGTGGATGTCAGTTTTTTTGCCAGCTGCTAAACTATAATTTGGACACCATTTATTAGATCATTCTTCAGAGGTACCTGGGTGGCTCAATCGAGCATCCAACTCTAGATAATGGCTCGGGTTGTGATCCCAGGGGATCAAGCCCCACATCAGGATCTGTGCTGACAGTGTTGACAGCATGGAGCCTGCTTGGGATTCTCTCTTCCTCTCTGTCCCTCCTCTGGCTCATGTGCTCTAAATAAATAAATGATGCCCATATGGTAAATTTTTTTAGGGTCTAAACAAATTGTTCAGGATTATTTCACCTAGGACTAGTATGTTTTATTAAATGGCAGAACTACTCCCCTGTAGTTTCTTGTAAGAATCTTTTATATCCTTTCCCTACAGATCATTATAAAATCTTTATTAAAATTGATAGTGTTGAATCTAGAAATTAGAAAAGACATTTTTATACATGAACTCATGCTAGACCCTGAAATACTGTCATGAGTCATAGATGCTCCCCTGTCTTAGGTCTTCCTACCTAAAGTGGGAGTGCAAGTCCAATGCAATATTACAGATGGTGTCAGGGTTCATACCTGAGGGCTTATTCTGAGCTAGGTAGGTGTTTCCAGAAAGGCACATTAGGTAAGAAAATTCCAAAGGACACCTAGGATGCTAGCAGATTCTAGGACTTCTCATTTGCTGTAACCAGAACCTTCTGTGGTGGGGATTCTGTGAGAGAAGGGACAGGAGAGGTCACCCTAGAAGCATGATCTCTTTCTTGGATGTTATGAGAAGATGAAGCAGGCAACGCAACTTGTCTGGGCTACCACCAAAGTAGTCCAGACTACAGATTAAAAGCGCTCCAAGGGTACCTGGGTGGCTCAGTCAGTTGAGCATTGGACTCTTGATTTTTGGCTCAGGTCATGATTCCAGGGTTGTGGGCGCCCATGTGGGGGGCTCCACATGGAGCATGGAGCCTGCTTGGGGTTCTCTAAAATAAGAGTGTCCAGGTGCAGTGTAGTCAGGAGAGAAGGGAAGATGGGATAAAAGACCAGACAAGATTGGGGTTTGGATGAAGACTACGTAAGGCAGCTATAATGGTTAAGCTCCAAGTGAAAGCAAGCATACCCTCTAACTCCTGCTCAGTGACTCAAGTGCATCATGCTGCTTACCCTCACCCCGTCACAGTTCCGATAGGTCTCCTGGGACTGCTCCCACGTTTCCCATCACAGCACAAGCTGCAAATGAGACTCTTGGGTATCAGCAGGGAGGCTTCAGTTTAGATGGTCCGATTTCAAAGGTACATATGACAGACCACATCAGAATGTTGGTGTCTTTCCCTTTCAGACCCATTATAGACGGCTATGGCCAATGAAACGTGTCATTTTGGAGCAAAATCTGTACAAGCCATTGTTTTCCACCAACTTACCCTTTCCTGTGCCACAAGGCCAGAGCACAAGGCCAGAGCATGGTGGGCAGCTCACCCACCATGGACATGAAACACAAGCGGGAAATAAACCCTTATTTCAGGAAGCCACTAAGGTGGTGGGTCCAGCGTAAGCTAGTGACCGCTGATCCAGCAGACAAGATCATTCCCTTAGCACACCTTTTACACACCTGTTGTGTCCCATTAAGAATGGTTACAGGGATGCTTGGTGAGTCCGTCTGATTCTTGGATTTTGGCTCAGGTCGTGATCTCAGGGTTGTGAGATTGGGCTCCACACTGAGCCTGCTTCAGATTCTCTCCCACTCACTCTCTACACTTTCCACCTCTCAAACACTTAAACTGGTCACAAATTACAACAGTGGTATATATTTAATAATTTTCAGAATATAAGCTGCATAGCTTTTTAGAATAAAAAATGATATAACTTCAGGTACATGCTTTAGGACACTTGGTTAAACAACAAGCAATCTGTGTCTTCGATGACCACCTCAAAAATGTGGCAAACTTCACAGTGTAACTTGAAAACAAATGGGAGATAGACGATTATGTGATGGCATGTTGTCTACAAAACGACATTCTGACAACTTAAATAGAATACAGCAACAATTTCAAGTATTCAATCAGTGCTTTCTGGCCAAGTAAAAACTGTCTAAAAATCATTGATGTAGTTTAACTGGGGGAAAAAAAAAGTAGCTTAGTTTTCTTAAACACGGCATTTCTTTTCCAGAATGAGACTGGCTCAGTCCAGCTTGAAAGCAGTGTGAGGAATATTCTTCCCCTTAACGGTTAAGAAAAAAATGAACTAAAGAAATAAATTACTACGACACCAGGGACCGTGGCGCTGAGAGAATGAAATAACCAAAGGGAAAATCACTTTTCCATCATTGCATAGTCTCCCGCAGCAGCAAATGCAAAGGACGGCAGAAAAGCCACTTCATTTTTACACAGCCCGAGGGTCATTTTTCGGCTTACCTGGGCTCCTATGCTATCTGGTTGCTTTTTAAGAGCACACACACCCTGACCTCCCTAACCCTCAAAGAGAAGGTAGTTCCCTGCACATGAAGCACAATGACAAAACACACACACTCGAGCCTCTAGAAAGCTGCAGCTGTCTCAGCCTCTTGACGGCATTTAGATACACACTGTGGGATCGGCAAGGCAGAGCCTCAGAGCAGGGTCACAAGGGCAGCTGCCTGTGGTCCTTTGTCCAAAGGACTGGGATGGTCCCATTCTCCCAGCAGCTACTCCTCCAGGGGGGCAGCAGCTGGGCCCTGGCCTCCTCTTGGGCCGGGGCTTCCAGGTCCAGGCACCGGCCGCTGCCCTGGGTTTGTTACGGCTGTAGCCGGGGCAACAGCAGAGGCCGAGGCCGGCCAGGCTCTGAAAGCACATTATAAGATAAAGTGTACATTGTAATAAAAACTGTCTGCAGCTATAAGATGAATCTTTATAAATCAGATCTAAGATAAAATAACATTTTAGAGCTGTGAGTTCGGAAGCAGTTGTCCAAAAGAGGGAGCAACGGCCTGGAGGCGCCAAAGTCTGACAGTGGTGTAAAGTCTCACTTTAGACTGTGTTCCTTCCCTACAGGTGGTCAGAGGCTGCCACCAACTCAAACCACTGCCTAAGAGCATCACTGAGCGTCTCAGGGAGCGCGTTCACATCGCGAAGGATGATGTAGAATGGGAATGGGAACTCTTCCATGTAGGATCGGATTTCAGGCATCTCTCCAGGTCCTTTAAATATGGGCACTTTGATGTCCAAGATCGAATCCTGTAAACAGGAGACATTTTGAAATAAAAACCAAACCAATATCCTTGGCTAGCTCTTCCCTGATCTCTTTTGCTAATAGTTTTTAGGTCTCCTGTATCTAACTCCTAATATAAAATTAGCTTTTATTATTAAGAAACAATTTGCAGGGGCGCCTGGGTGGCGCAGTCGGTTAAGCGTCCGACTTCAGCCAGGTCACGATCTCGCGGTCCGTGAGTTCGAGCCCCGCGTCGGGCTCTGGGCTGATGGCTCGGAGCCTGGAGCCTGTTTCCGATTCTGTGTCTCCCTCTCTCTCTGCCCCTCCCCCGTTCATGCTCTGTCTCTCTCTGTCCCAAAAATAAATAAATAAAAAAAAAAAAAACGTTGAAAAAAAAAAAAAAAAAAAAAAAAAAAAAGAAACAATTTGCAGAACTTTCATTAAAGAGGAGGCAGATCTCTGAGCACCCCTTCCAGGAGCATGGACACTAAAAGAGAGGGGGAGACCAAAAAACCCAATTTCCCATTTTCTACTTGGAGTAATTCACATTAAATCTTCCTACTTGTTATCCAGGCCTTAATGTGACCTGCAGAGACCACGCTTCGCCTGGAATAGAGCTGCCTGTGGGGGTCTTTCACTTAGCAACTGATGCTTCCTGCTCTGAGAAGGGCACTGCTAGGATACCAGTAACTGGAAAGGGCTGGTGTATAGTTCGAAGTAGACAAGGCCCATCATCAAGGCTGCCGTACCGGAAATGACACAGTACAGAGGGAAAGGATGACCCACTAGAGCAGGAATTGACACAGCAAGTGGTTAAGAGGGTGGTCTCTGGAATGTCCGAATTCCAGACATTCTGGAATTCTTGACCTATGACCTGTGTTTCTGTCCTTCACTGTAAAGTGGGAGTATTAACAAAAAATACAGTGCCTAGGATAGTGTCCGGCAGAACATAAGGAGTTAAGGTGTGACCTAGGCCATATTTCAGATAGAACATGATGAAGGGTATCCCCACTTTATCCCCAAAAGCAGCTTTTAGTAATCACTCACCCGTGAACTGGGATTGTCCAATACAACAAAAATGACAAAGATGTTAGCATTCCGGGCAGCCTGGACTGCTGCCAGGACTCTGTCTTTGCCCTCGAGGAAAAGGCCGCGTCCATCAGAGACCACCAGGAGGAGCTGTGCGTTTTCTGTGGTAGAACATACAGCAGGAGAGGAAGGGAACAAAATGAAGATCCCACTGTTAACAACTCCAAGCTACCTAAAGACAAATAGGTTAATAGCACAGAGAAAGCCGACACTAAACAGACATCTGAAACTGATGAATTCTGGACATAAGCAAAAGTGACCTCTAAGATGGGACATTAGATGCCACAGTCGGACACAAGGCTACACAGACATATGAAGCTTCGGTCAATAAAACAATTTCCCTATCACATTAGATCAATTTCATTGTATAACAACATACAAGAATTAAACATATACTCATGGCTATAAGGTATAAAAATGGCAATATTGAGTAGGCCATTAGAAGAAAGTGCCTAAATCAGAAACCTGGAACTGGGTCTTCCAAATTTCTTGTACCTAATCTGGGTATTTTTCTCCTCTTAAAATTGACTCATTTAAAAGAAAACTTAAGTAGAAGGGGCCATTAAAATAATTTTTTAACGTTTGTATTCATGGTTTACCTATAATGTTTCCAATGCAAGACTACATACAGTGCACGAGGGCAGTCTTTCTCTCAAGGAAGTTTAGTGAGTGTTGAGAGGTGTGAAGGACATGCTTCAAATAGGAAGGTTCTCCACGAAACGATCAAGATTGAGAGATTTTAGGAAGAGCTAGATACAGAACTGGTGTGTTTCAAGCCCTAAGTCAATCATGGTTGGATTAGCTGGTTTCTGAATTATGTCCTCCCCTGCTTCCCTCCGTTATTAAAATATTACAAAATATTCTTTATACTAAAATCCTACACCTTGCTCCTCCTTCACAACGCTTAACTCTGTTATAACAAACTACAGTTGACCCTTGAACAACACAGGTCTGAACACTTATATGTGGGTATCTTACTGTATGGCACTGCATATATACTTTCTCTTCCTTATGATTTCCTTAACCTTTTCTTCTCTTTAGCTTACTTTGCTGTAAGGATACAGTATAAAATACATATAATATGCAAAATTGCTCATTATGTTATCAGTAAAGGCTTCTGGTCAACAGTAGGCTATGAGTAACTAAGTTTTTGAGGAATCAAAAGTTATACACAGATTTTCAACTGTGCAGGGGCTTGGTGCTCCTACCCCCCACCCCCACCCTGCTACCGCATTGTTCAAGGGCCAGGTGTAGTTAATTAGTATCTAATTCCTCCAGTGGTTATAAGCCTCATGAGTATGGGTTCAACACAAATTTCTGAATGGATAAATGGCCGAGTAACAAATTACAGGAATGCGTAATATCTCTCCAGCTCCTGCTTATAACTTTTCCTGTGCAGCGTCCACTTTAAAAGATGGGTTCTGTGGCATGAAGCAAGTGGCTTGTGAATGCACACAGTAGAAAAGTGTTGTGTGGATAAAGATGAGAACTGCAGCTCACCTGGACTGGCGTGCTGGGAGGGCTGCTGAGCAGCTGCAAACATGCTGGCTACAGACTCGAGAAACTAGACCAGAACCAGAGACAGGCCGTTAGAAAACCACGAAAACCCTTCCCACTGTCACAGAGATTGAAATTACTTTTGACACTCAGGAGATTATCAAAATAACCATCTCAGATCTCTAGGCAATCAAACCGTCCCTCCCCGCCCCCCATCCAAAGGGGACGATGATCCTTGCAGTGCTAGCATCTACCCCTGGGCACTGGCATTCTCCAGCACGGACATGCGTCTCTGGCACACACACCACTCGTGTTCTGTAACACACCCTAGAGGAAAAGAAATACTTCCCCTGGGGGGTGAAGACAAGACATCAGTAACTCCCCCAAATGAACAGAACAGCTGTCGTCTTTCAGAAGAAAATAGCTGAGCAGAAAAGGGCAAGAAAACATAAAATGTCTAGTGCAACATAAAGTAGGCTAGAGGAGGGCAAAAATGAAGAGGACAAAATCATTATCCTGGGCTGTGTTTTGAACTTATGTCATCCTGAGCAAGTCATTGGCTCTATTTTACATCATTTCTTCTCTAGGTCAAGGGGGGAGAGAAATTGGCCCAATTAAGGGTACGGGGAGACAGTTTATTACTACAAAAGTTCCAAATCTCTCAAAGAGTAGGGAGCCTGAAAATTAGTGATGTAAAGTCAGAAACCCTTGAGGAACTCAGAAAAAGAGTTCACACTCTGTTTGTTAATGGATGCCAGGGAAGTTTCTATTCCAGTGGTGCATGGCCTGAGGTTTAGAACTGAACCACCCTGGCATCCTGAAATTGTTTCCTCGAAATTTTTACCTGTCCTAACACCATACTAGGGAGGAGGGAATGCTAAAAATTATGTCTCTCCCACAGCTACTGAAGAATGGCTGTTCAGAGGACATGTGATACAAGCATACCTGAGCAATCTTGGTTTTCTTTTGCTGGAATTTGCAGAGCCGCAGAATCTGGGAACCCGAGAAATCACTGAACTGCTCGTGGAATGGGTGTAATAGCTTTACGGACTCTCCAAAACTACGGATAGAAAAAACAAATGCAGTGTTTTTTGTGTGATCAAGGTAACAAAAGGAAGTTGATTTTCCCACTGGGATTAAAAAGCACCCTTACCTGCACACAGCAATCTGACCCACTTCCAGGAGGGTTAGAGCATTTCCAATCACAGCCAAAGATTCAAATGCCAGCTATGAAATAAGAAGGTTAAGGGTTGAAGGAATCAGAATATCCTCTAGATCAGTGCCTCTCAATCTTTTTTATACCAAGAGTCTCACAGAAAATGTTATTTTTGCATGGCATACAGGGAATGTCAACATGGCTATTCATAATCAACCCAGAGGCCATGGTGGCCTCAGACCCTGGCTAATCCCACAAATCCTGAAACCCAGAGTCCATTACACCAGTAGCAAAGGTCTGCTCTAGGAATCTAATAAAAGTGATCTTAAGAGATATGGTCCATAAAATTTTCAGAATTTTTCCCTTTTAGGGGGGTGAGGGAACTACATAAAAAGTAATCTCAGATAGGCAAAAAATTTTAAAAACCAGTTTATTTTATTAACCCATAAATAAATGACAGCCTGGTCTTAGAATTTAAATTTCATTAAAAAGATGATGCTACTTAGAGCAACTAACATCTACTGAATACATACCAAGTGCTAGGCATTAAACACAGTACATACTTCATTTAGTTTTCACAACTCTGGAGGAGGTAGATACTGTTACAATCCTCATTGTTCAGAAGATGAAACTGACATGTTAAGAAGTAAATAAATTGCCAAATATCATATGGCAGTAAGTGAGGAGCTTGGACCTGAACCTAGGTTCAGAGGTGACATTTTTTTTTTACAGCAGAGCACAAGTATGGATTTAGGTTGCTCGTTGGTTCATACTGGGTAATAGCATCACTGCAAAAAACATCACTCTTCCAGGTGCCTGGATGGCTCAGTTGGTTAAGTGACTGACTCTTGATATCGGCTCAGGTTATGATCTCACAGTGGTAAGACTGAGTCCACTGTCAGCATGGAAACTGATTGGGATTCTCTCTCTCTCCCTCTTTATCTGCACCTCCTGTGCTTGTGCTCTCTCTCTCTCTCTCTCTCTCTCTCTCTCAAAATAAATATATAAACTTTAAAACAAAAACACATCACTCTTCTGTGTCCATAATGATGGTATCATAAGTAATTAATTCTATTCAGGCTCTTAAGCTTTGTGAATACTATTAGAGCACTAATTTCAGACTTAAAGAGATGTACATGAAACACCTTTTAAAAATCAATGATATTCAAATATGTTGTACAAGGCCTTAAAAAACAGTTTACCAGTACAGTGTGTTTTGTGGAAAATAAATACTGTCAGTTACTCTTCTACAGCTAGACAGGAGCACAGCAAGGCTAAAAAACAATTTCGGGATGCCTGGGTGATTCAGTTGGTTAAGCATCTGACTCTTGATTTTGGCTCAGGTCATGATCTCACTGTTGGTAAAATCAACCCCCACGTTGGGCTCTGCTGACAGCGGGCAGCCTGCCTGGGATTCTCTCTCTCTTTCTCTCTGCCCCTGCCCCACTCGAGCTCTTTCTCTCTCTCAAAATAAATAAATGTTAAAAAAAAAATTTTTTTAAGGTCTCGAACAGTAAGGGACCAATTATTTGAGACATCCTAAAACTGCCCTTTTGAACTCGTTTTAAAATTTTAGGTCCTCTCAAACATAGTAGCACATTCTCAGAACAGTAATGGTATTTCAAAGTGCTTTTTGCCAGATTATATTTAAAACTTTTAGGTGGCCACAGAGCATGGCTTGGCATTAATTTCTCATTAAATTTAGCTCCCGTGTTTCCTTACCTGTTTGGTATGGTTGTCTACCATGCTAGAAGAGTCATCAATGGCCAAACAAATCTGATACTGGCGTTTACTGGGCTTGGTCCTTCGAAGCCAAATCTTGTCTTTCCGAAATTGACTAGCAATGTATGGAATGACCTTCCGCATGTTCAGCCGCTTCCCAGTTCGATAGTCTCCTCTATTAAATTTACCCAAATGGGGCAATGATTAGTTAACAATTGCTCATCCTCCAAAAAATTTTTTAAAGAATAAGATCACATTATAATACCTTTTAACCAGTAACCTGACACACTCAAATGTCATCATCAACTGAGAAAGGAGGGCAGCCAGAAAAACTGGTTATATATGTGACAATAATCAGGCCCTTCCACGAAAGCTGCAACAAGTTTTAAAAAATTGGAAAAAGAATGTTTGCACTGATTAAGTCTTTGACTCTTTTCTAATCTGAAACTATGAGTTTGGATAAACCTTTGCGAAGATCTAGGTGAGTAACACATGCAGCAAGCCCATACACCCACCCAAAGGCTCCACCAACCAATTTTCTCATCAGAGGCTAATGAATCAAAGGAACTGCACTCGTACCAAACTTTGCAGACACTTCAGTTTTTAGAGAGAACATGAAAAAAGGTATGGAATAACATCCACACAGCATAAATGGCAACCTAGAAGCCAGTACTTTAACTGGTTAGGGGCTGAGCTCAATAGAAAAGGTGACACAGCCATCTTTTCAGGGCACAGTGGGTGTGCTTAGTGGAGAAGACTTACTTCAGCTTGGCGGCCTGGGTAGGCTCTAATATGAGACGAAGCTGTTCACACAACTGTTGGGAAAGAGGCGCAGTTACGGCCAGGTAACTCTGCCACATCTGCACTGCAGCCTTCTCCTGTGACAACGACATAGAAGTGACTCTTACAACGTCAGAGCCAGCCAAGTCATTTACAGCAAGAAGACACTTGAAACAGAGTAGCAGAAAATGACCCACGTGAACTCTTGTCAACAGAAGCCAACTCGGCAGGCTGCCATCCAGTCCACATCCTAAAAATGTCTCATCTTCTACCAAAACCACAACTCACAGTTCCGAATGAGAAAGGGTGAAACAACAAGGCAGAAAATATTGGATTGCATGACCAAATCAACAACTAATTCTCATCACCTACAAAGAGGATAAACTGCACATTCTGTATGGGTGGGGAGCTGTGAGTGGGTACTTTTGGTGCCAGCAGATCCAGCCACTTAATCATGGGCTCTCAGGGTCAAGTTTCAAAAGCAAAAATAATGAGTGCCAATCCCAACAGTGTGCTTCTTTCCCAGACACAAAGCTCCAAGTATGACAGAGCCCTCATACAGGTGTGTAGTAGGAATGATGATTATAGGCACAAAATACAAACATGGATAATACAGTAAATTCAGGATACAAACTCATTAAAAATGAAGCTTCTGTTTAAGCTATGCTGCCACATTAAGTCAGCCAGCAATATTCCAGGTGGCCTACTGTGAGGATGACACATTTTGCCTCATTTCACAACCAATGTCATATCTGTTATAACTCATAGAGCTAGCAAGAGAAATTAAAGGAAATAAACACATCAGCTTTTCTGTGGTTTAATTAAACTACATGTCTAGTGGCAAAGTAGGCAGAAAGCACTAGAAAGACTTAGGCTTCAGACTGTAATTACAGTCTTCATATACTCAGTCCCTTTTACAAAGGTAATTGGTGCTAAGAACCTGTTAAGCTTGCTGTAACTTAAAAAAAAAAGAAAATCAAGATATCTTATGAAAAGACTGGTGACTTACTTCTTCTGGGTTTCCAGATTCGTGTGGATGCCATGTTTCCAGCTGCCTCTCCAGCTCCTGTCTTAGCTCACTGACATCTTTTAAAATGGGCTAAGAAGAAAAAGCCACAGATAAGAGGCAGCCTAGATTGAAATCACCAACTCATTATATCACTGGCTGCCTTCTTCCCAGTAGTATGAACTACAAATACATGCCCCTGAGACACAAAGCGTAAGCAAATTTGATGGCACAATAAGATGCCAGACAACTATTCTTCAATTTCCCTTTGTGCAGAGACAAGATAAAGGAAGTTTTACCATTTAGAAGAAATCTATCCAGCAAAATAAAAACAAAAACTCCACAAAATTATCAATATCAAAATGTTCTCTGAATAATCTAGACTGCTATTAAGTCAAACGATTCGGGAAAACAGTTAAATCTGCTTTTCCTAAATGCAGGCATTAAGCCAAATATTCTTGCTACTTCGTCAGCATGAACTGAATTGTTACGTACAGCTCCTCACATAAGGATGCTGAACATGGGAAGAGCAGATCTAGATCTGCGAGCCTGAGGCTGGAGAACCAGACACACCATCACAGCCAGGTTGGGGCACCCACTCTGACCCTGGGATCAACTGCCGGAACGGTGTGATCTGTTTAGAGAAGTGGTCATACCAACTGTTTTCCTAAACACTTTGACAAGGATGAGATGCCCCCAAATAACCAGATATTCCATGAAGTTCTAAAGACAAAAATTTTAAACCAGTTTATAATTACATTTTGTTAACTTATCATAGCAATAATTTGTGAAAATTTTAGCACCTGGAAAACTGTGTCCACAAGGAACTGATGGGCTGTGTGAATGGTCGAATCTTGGCTTCTCTCTGGTTTCATATCCTCTGTCTCCCCCTGGGATATGTCGGTCCTGGGATCTTGGTCTTCTTTTGTTCTAACAGTGTGGGTCTCCATGTCCACCTCATCATAGCCTATTTGCATAGAAGGACACTGTTTTACTTACTCTGATATTACACACAGAGTCTCCGAGATTGCCTGCCGATCTTAACGATTACTCACACTTCACTCCTTCACTCCCCAGCACGTTTCCCCATACAAGTTCTACACGTTCTTTCTCTTTGGGATATTCACTGCCAATTCTTACTCCCCTGACCTTCTCTCCTCCCCACTGTGAGGTCGAAGGTGGCTCTTCTGGGAGGGAGGGGAATAGGGGAGACTGCACTGTGTAGTGTGTGACTCTTTAAAATACATGCACGTAAAACTTTGATGAAAATAAAAACTAGGGATGCCTGGGTGGCTGAGTCTGTTAGGCATCCAACTCTTGATTTCGGCTTAGGTTGTGATCTCATGGTTTATGGGATCCAGCCTCCCGCTGGGCTCTGCATTGAGCGTTGAGCCTGCTTGGGATTCTCTCTCTCCCTCTCTGCCCCTCTCCCCAACCTGCATGCACGTGCTCTCTCAAATTAAAAAAAATAAATAGGGGTGCCTGGGTGGCTCAGTCAGTTGAGCATCCTACTTCAGCTCAGGTCATGATCTCGGAGTTAGTGAGTTCGAGCCCCACATCGGGGCTCAGAGCCTGGAGCCTGCTTCAGATTCTATGTCTCCCTCTCTCTCTCTGCTCCTCCCCCACTCACACTCTTTCTCTCTCAAAGATAAAAAAATGTTAAAAAGATAAATAAAATTAAATTAAATAAATAAATCCTAGTTCCATTTTACAGATGAGGAAACTGAGGCAAAGAAAATATGGATAATATGCCTCAGCCTATAATGTGAGTAAGAGGCAAAGTCTGGATTTTGAGTTTTCATCAGAGCTATGCCATTCCCACTGTCATATAATGACACAGTCAATGCTTCTAAAACCTCTGAGAGGACAGGAAGCAGGGGAAAAAAGGCTTTTCAATTTGCAAGTTCTTTTGAATGTGTGTTTATTCCACTGCTGATAAAGTTATTTTTTAATGTGTTAAATGCATATCTTTATTTTTTAAATAAATTATCCAGTAATAACACTTGGTCAACTATGAAATGGAACTATATGCAAGAAGTTTGGTTACTTTTACACATGCATTTTCCCCATTCTACTTCTCTAAATATTTTACTGCATTTTATGCTAAAATTGAGTATTTTCATATAATTGAAAACATCTAATAATCAAAAGTGTCTTCCTGTCATAACTGAAGTAAGTGTCCTATTTTTTTTCTTCTACATATTTAAAGAAGAGTGATGGCATTTGCCTAGAACTCAGGCTTTTGAGGTCTCCTGCAGGACAGTGTCTCCAACGTCACTCCTCCACCTTCTGACTCCTAGGTGAGATAGAGTGGAATTTTCATAGGCAAATGAACACCTACGCTATGGGTCAGGATGTAGATAGAACCACCAGATCAGATGGTACCACATGAAAGTGACTACTGTAAGCGAACGTAGGAGGGATTTGTTCACCATAGGACCCACCGGGGCTCACTGTGGTCCCTGACTTGATCTCCTCTGGCTTCAGCTGCTCTGTGTCTGCTGCTTGGAGCTCTTCCTCCTCTGTGTCCATGAAAGTGTCCTCCATCTCCTCCTCCTGACCCCTGCTGGAATCTTTTGCAGACTGTTGCTGCTCCTTGCTGGCCACATCTGCCAATAAAGCATACAAACACATAGAACATGTGTGGGTGTGGTTTCTCACTTTTCACTTCTGAGATCTTACTAATGCTGTTCTCCTGCTGACCAACTATATGGCATGAACACAATGCTTGGCTTGTCTGTGATGCCCTACTGACCTTTTGATGTAACTGCCTATTCTCTACCACAAAAGTAGGATGCTTAGCTAGGTTTTTACTGCTATTACAAGAGACCGAACCAGAATAAACAGGGAGGACACATGACTCAGAGCAGCTAATGGAATTATCCTCCTTTACCAACTTATGAGCGGAGATACTGTAATGAGTAAGAGTGCAACACAGGACACAGAAAGACCAACGCTGAAGACAAGCACTGTGATCTTGGACAAGTTCTTAAATTTCTCTGGCCTCAGTGTGCTCATCTATAAAATGGAAATATCGTAGATCTTAAGATTATTGTAAAAATTCCATGATCATGCAGCAAAGGCTCAGTACAGTGTTTGGTACAAAGTAAGAGCTCAATTCATGGTAGCAAATTATTATTACTGCTTTTTTTTTCTAAAAAGTGAAGAGAGAAATAAGGTAATTCATGATAGAGCAATCATTTCTGAAACTGTGCTCAAAGATAAATATTATCTACATGAGTTTATATACTAGGAATGAAATATTAAGAAGTCACCAAGAGAACTAAAAAAGGAGACTCAGTAATGACTGACCACTCCCTTCTTATGTGGAGTTTTTTTTTCCTTTTCACTTATAAGAAAAACACATTTCTAGTTCACAGCTCCTGCCATTGCAGGAAGTGACCTCACTGTGACTATGAAGAAATGTCCATGTCTCAGAAACCCAGAGAGATAAGCACTAGGTTTGGATGCGGGCAGCTGTTATCAAGGATATATAAAAGACTTACACTAGACCCCGAAACCTGCACTTGTCTACAGATACCTTTATACCAAAAACAAACCGTATTCCCACATAATTCGAACTAGAGAGAAAACATTTTAAAAAGCCATTTCCCATCCCTAAGATGGATTTGTTCATCTGCTGGGCACACAGTCATACAGCATAAACTCTCAGAGAGCTCAGTGAACAAAGGAGAAGCCTTCCCTGAACCATACCATACGTCTGTGCATCATAAGGGTCACTGCCTTGTTTAATGTGCTCAAATGCATCTGCGTCCTCCACCTGGGCGTGGGGCTGGGCTGGCCCCTGCTCAGTGTGGCTCTCCATATCCACAGTCCTCAGCCGCTTATGCACTCGCTCATTGTGATCACCCATGGAGCGTTCATTGTCAGCCTGTCCAGGTTTCCTCTTGAAACTCTGTGGGAAATATGAGGAAATTCATTAGAGGTTTGTCTGTAATGGCCAAAAAACTAATGTCTATCCACAGGGGGCTGGTTAACTAAATTACGTACAGCCATACAAAAATGGAATTCAACGAGGCAGTTAAGAAGAATGGTCATGTATCTATACACAAATTCAGGATAACCTCTATGATATACTTTGTATCTGAAATATGTTACATACGCAAAAATATCTTTAAAATAAAACTGGTAGCACCAATTTACTCTAGGGTGACTTGAAAACAGGAATAAGATGGAAGCTTTTTAGGGGATTGTTTTTATATATGAATTTCATAAATCATGTACATGAATTATACCATGTTTTAAAAAACCTAATTTTTAGAACACAGAAGAGTAATGACGGTGGAAAAAAGACTGGCTAGTCCTAGGCAACAGCACCCAACAACTGGCCCTTAGGCTGCATAACAGGAATAAGGAGGAGTGTGTGTGTGTGTGTGTGTGTGTGTGTGTGTGTGTGTGTGTGTACATGCACCCACATGGGAAGAAGCCCCAGGTTCCAATGGGAAAGCCCCACGGTCCTGATCTGCTTGCTGAGGCTATCATCAGGTTTGGTGAGACGGCAAAGCCTGGGAACGTGGCTTTTTTTAAAAAAACCACCACACTTAGCACATCCTTTCCAGATGCAGCCTTCACCTAAGTTTCGCTGAAGAGTGATAGAGACCTGTGTGTCCTTCCTGGTCTGTTTCTGGGAAGCCAATCGAGCAATGAAGTTGGATTGGTGGCCTTCTGCCTGGTTTGCATCTGCAGCTCCACTCCCGTGCTCCTGTGAAATCCAAGCCATGAGAGAGTGAGGGTGGAAGATGCTATACAAACACCTGCTTACTGGGCTGTAGTTCGCATAGCTTCTCTGTTATTCTCCTCTCAAGAGTCACATGATATACCTGCCTCCCTGGTCCGGAGCTGAGCCATGACTAAGGCCTGGCCTGTGGGCAAAAACAGGAGCATCTATATCCAGATATGTTACCCTCTTGAGTGACTTCGCTATGTAAGGCTGATTAGTTCCTTGTTTCCAGGATTGTAATGGCTTACTCTGAAGGCAGGACACACCTCGACTAGAAACCAGACTCTGCCATCAACCAGCTGTATACCCTTGAGATTGTCATTTCACTTTACTGCAGCTTAACTCAAATATAAAATGGAGAACGTCGTAAGAACACTAACCAGCTATCTTACAGGACTACTGTGAGGACCTGAAGTAATGAAAATGCTTAGCATCACCTAATGGGTGCTCAATAAACATGGTGGAGGGGGGCACAAGAAGTATAAACAGGTGTTATTACTGGTGAGAGAACTGGGCTCAATGAGGCTTAAGGAGCTGTTGAGAGTCACCAGAGCAGGTCCTCTGTCAGTGCTCTTTCCACAGCATGCCAGTCACCTGGACTGTGGCCATACACAGGACATCACTCTGGCTCAAGAAATAAAGAAGTGCTTTTGCTTTTTAAGTTACAACTTTTAGAGCCTGGTGAACAGCAAGGAAAAAGGAAACACTATTTGAGGCATATTACTATATGAAGTCTAAATGCAACCTTTCTTTCCTTGGGAGCTTTCTAAAAATTAACATGAACCTGTTCTCCCACAAAGAACTATGAGTTTAATAGCTTTTTCTCATTAAGCACAATACTTAAATACAGTGTAGCAAATATTCTAGGGTTTGTTCTGAGAGGCATATAAAATCAGGTATCCGATCATTTCCCAAAGAATGAGAGATGATCTTTTAGATGTCAACAACAAAACAAAATCACACATAATCCAACTACAGCTAAATGGGTCGTGATTTCACACAGGGAACAGAGACGACCCCCCCCCCCCCCAATAGAGGCAGCTGGCAGAAGCAGTAAGGGCCTATCACCTCCTTTCCCTGCTCCTTTTCGGGCGCAGCCCCAGCCAGCTCCATAGCCTGTGCACTCTGCACACTCTCCACCCCGGTCTGCCCGCAGGAATCGTGTTCTTCCCTTTCCGTGGCCTCTGGCACCTGCTCCTCTGTGTCAGAGTTTTCCCCGCTCCCTTCTTCTTCTTCTTCCTGCTTCTGCAGGGTAAGCAAACACCACATTAAAATGCACTGGGGGAAGAATATGAGGTAGGGGACCACTACAACTGGCAGGTGCCCCACTGCTCACCATGGGGAGACTGCAGGGAGGGTAATGGCCAGAAAGGGTCTTAAACAGAAACTTAAAGCTGCTCAGCAGCGCCACCTGGTGACAGAGAAGTATCCTAAAAGATTCTGATGGGAATAAGGTAAACTCTCCCCCACACTATTATTTTTTTATTTTAAGTTTATTTATTTATTTTGAGAAAGAGGGCAAGTGGGGAAGGGACAGAGAGACACAGAGAATCCCAAGCAGGCTCTGCACCACCAGCACAGAGCCCAGTGTGGCGCTTGAACTCATGAACTGCGAGATCATGACCTGAGCTGAAGTTGGACACTTAACCAACTGAGCCAACCGGGCGCCCCTTCCTCACTATTACTTTTAACATGAGACAAGCCAAAGACCTTACAATACCTGGGGCTGGAGACCTTGGTCAACAGGAACGCCATTGTCTGCACTTTCCTCATTGGCTTCCTTGTCCTTGTCCTCCAGAGACTGACGCTCATCATCTGAGTTTTCTTCAGGATGTTCAGCAGTGTCTTTATCTTGGTCATCAGCTCCTGTATCCATCTCTTCTTCTCCCTCACCCTTATCATCTTCACTGGGGCCTTCTTCAGGTTCAGGTTGACCCTGATCTTCACTGTGGTCAGCCTCGGTCTGTTCCTTTATTTCCTCAGCTTCATGACCTGCTTCTTCAGTATCCATTGGCTTTTCTTTAATTTCCAAAGGATTATCTTCTGGATACATAACAACAAAAAAAAAGAACACCAAATTTAACATGATTTAACATGGGATGGAGTTAACACAAGTGTTTATTAGTCTCAAGCCAGGAACTGGCAAACTATGTCCTAAGAGCCAAATCTGGCCGACATATTTCTGTAAATAAAGTTTTACTGGAATACGGCCATATCTATTTCCTTATGTGTTTACTCCACCCATTCTGTATTGTCTATGGCTGCTTTCACACTACTACAACAGCAGAGTAGAGTTTTTGCAACCCCTGTCTCAGTTTATGGCCTGTAAAATCTGATATATTTATTACCTGACTCTACAGAAAAAGTTTAGTCCACACCTGCTCTAAACCACACTTAATATTTTACATACAGTTGTTTGGATGGTGCATTCCATTAACAAACTCTAAGTAATCCACTAAAAAATCCTGAGAGCTGCCACAATAGGGACATTTTTAGACCAAAAATAGGAAATGACATTATCCTTGGGAATAACTGGTAGACATCCTTCTTTATCATAAATAGAAAGTACAACATACATTCAATGGAAACAATCTTATTTGGAAAAGTTTTATTAAGAGAACATTCCTATACTTTGGACACTTCAGAATCACAGTCACTTTGTTAGCAAATAATTCTTTAATTTTCTTAATTTCATGCTGGCTTACTTGTTGAATTTAAGGATGAAGTCAGATTCCAAAATTATATGGTAATGAAATGACCTCTGAAGCAACAACTTAGTGCTTAAAAAGTCAGCTAGAATTTAATGTAAGAAGTTTGGCCTTTATAGATTTTGGGAGATTTTCTTTTCCTTCTATAATAAAGTTATATGAAAATGAAGAAAAAAAGAAGTAAGCTAGAGATTCAAAGAGTGAAGACTTGTTCTTAGCATGAGGAAAGCCTCTATCAAATCTTCAACCAAATGATTCTGGTTAAATAGTTCACTAATTTGTTGTTTTTTAATTACTAAATACTTTAAACATGGAAAATGCATTTTAAAATCTTAAGAGCCAAGGGCACCTGGGTGGCTCAGTTGGTTGGGTGTCTGACTCCGGCTCAGGTCATGATCTCACATTTCGTGGGTTTGAGCCCCGCATCAGGTTCTTTGCTGACAGCTCAGAGCCTGGAGCCTGTTTTGGACTCTGTGTCTCCCTCTCTCTCTCTGCCGCACCCCCAACTCATGCTATCTGTGTGTCTCTCTCTCAAAAATAAATATTATAAAATAAGCAAAACCAAATAAAATAAAAAGACCCATATACTCACCTACTAGATTTAATAGATGTGAATTTTGCCATTTATGTACCAAACTTCTGTCACTTTAAAAAAAAATTTTTTTTTTTTAATGTTTACTTAGTTTTGAGAGAGAGAGAGACAGAGAATAAGCAGGGAAGGGGCAGAGAGAGAGAAAGAGACAGAATCTGAAGTGGGCTCCAGGCTCCAAGCTGACAGCACAGAGCCTGATGCGGTGCTCAAACTCACAAAGTGAGAGATCATGACCTGAGCCGAAGTCAGACACCCAACCAACTGAGCCACCCATGCGCCCCCTCTGCCACTTGTTTTTAAGAAACAAATGATTCTGGGTACAACTATCTGGATTCTGGAGGCCTTTGCTCTTCCTAACCTGAAGTCACCATAACCTGAAGTTGTGTTTTATTCTGTTTTCCTACATTTGATGTACCCATTAATAATAATATAGTGGGCCGCCTGAGTGGCTTGGTCGGTTAAGCGTCCAACTTCGGCTCATGTCATGATGATCTCACGGTCCGTGAGTTCGAGCCCCGCGTCGGGCTCTGTGCTGACTGCTCAGAGCCTGGAGCCTGTTTCGGATTCTGTGTCTCCCTCTCTCTCTGCCCTTCCCCTGTTCACGCCCTGTCTCTCTCTGTCTCAAAAATAAGTAAAAACGTTAAAAAAAAAATTAAAAAAAAATATATAGTATTGTATTAAGTTTTTACATAAATGATACCTCTTATTCTTTTGTAACTTGCTAATTTGGTTCTAATAAGGTGTGGGGTTTTTTTTGTTTTGTTTTGTGTTTTTGTGAGAGAGAGCGTGGATGAACACGGACAGGGGCAGAGGGAGAGAGAGAATCTTAAGCAGGCTCCACACTCAGCATGGAACACAAGCGGGGCTTGATCCGACAACCCTGGGATCATGACCTGAGCTGAAATGAAGTCAGATGCTCAACCAACTGAGCCACCCAGGTGCCTGCCCCTCCCCCCCCCCCCCAATATGGTGTTTAAAAAAAATTTTAATGGGTTTTCTAAATAGGTAACTGATTCATTATGAAGCATAGTAAGGCTAGCTCATATTTTTGTCTGGATATCCACCATGATTGGGGACCTTCTGTTACGGGGCACTATATAATGCTTCCAATATGAGACAGCTCTCCCTAGGGAAGTCACTCAAACTGAACAATGGGTGACAGGCAGATTATTGTCAAGTGCCATGTGATTTCTTTTGATTATTCAATTTCATACCCCAGTAAAATGACTTCATATTCCAAACTAAACACACAACATAAGCACAGCAATCATTAACTGAAACAATCATTTCCCTAAGAAAGCTGTAACAAGGCTCTGTAAGAGGCCTGGATATACCCAGACTGCAGTGTTCACATCACCCCATAAGGCAGGCCATCAGGAGACAGCTGTGGGGAAATGAAGCACCACCCGGATTCTACAGTACTAGAACACAGGACAGGAGGGTAAATTAATGACAAACACCAGGTAGTTTACTTTCATTCTTCTCAGATTAAGCTTTAAGTCTAGTCAGGTGAGAAAGATTATAGAAAAAAAGCAAACAATTTTCTCAAATTGGAATTGGGCTGACCAGACACGATTTATGACTTGGCCATAATATGGCCTGAAGAAATAGGTTATTGCTCATTTTCAGTGAGTTGAACTGGTCTCTTTAGGTTTTGAAAGACACACCTCCTTCTTCCTGGTCTGTGTCCTCACTACCATTCTTGTCTTCACTATCCAGGTTCAAGTCATCTGGAAGGTCCAAGGCCTCAGGTTCTGGCAGCTCTTCCTGATTGCCATGGTAAGGATCCACCTCATTCTCATCATATTCCCTCTTTGACAATGGAGAGAACAGGAAAAAATTAATTTTTTTTTAAAAAGTAGCATTTGCAAATAATTAGCTCTAAGCACTTATGCTAAGAGAATACAAGATCTCTTCCCTAAAATTTCTCCCACATGTTAGAATTTTACTGATGTTTCTAGAATTTTCATCTTGGATTTTCAAACCTCACTTACTGTGCAGGTTCTCCACTGATAAGAGGTACTGTGTTACTTAATTTCAAGAGGAAACGGAAATTTATGAGAAGATATATAGAAAAGAATCACAGAACTTAGCTTCCAAACTCCAGCATGAGCCCAAACAGAATCAAGACCTCATTAGTAACCAATAGTTAGATATTTTATGTCCTGTTGAGAGACTTTGTAACATGTTCTTTTACAAGCCAATGGGAAAATGATGAATAGGAAAAAAAAAAAAAAAAATGTCTTGAGACTCCCAGGAGCTGTGAGCCCTGACCTTGAATCAGGAGCAGACTGGTTTCAAATCCTCATTACCTCATCTATTTGTTCATTAATTTTGTCTTGGCCTTGTCTATCATCAGCAACTTCTGCTTCTTCCTTTTCTTCCTTATCTCGGTTTTTATCTCTGTTTGACTTCCCAGCATCCAAGTTGTCGTCTTTGGCAACAAGTCCACAATCTTCCTAAATATCAGAGGCAGAAAAAACAAAATCATTACTCTCAATCTAAGAAACCGCTTTCACGTAAGTTGATTCTATCTAAACTAGCTCTTAGACATGTACAATCTCTGTCTGTTGAGCCTATCCTCTGGAAATATCCAGCTGACAGGGTGTCCTCCATGACCTGGAAAGAACATTCTGGCTTCATCCAGATGGTAGCAGTATTAGCAGGCGTGTGAACAGTGGGGTGGGTCACACTGTGCTGCTGCAGTGTCACACCCAGCCCTGATTTCTCCTAAGCAGAGAGCTGGGGAGGTTCAGTGGCCAACAGCAGAATCAGAGCATTTGCACAGTCTCCTTAATTTTCCTCCTCCATTACACATGGAATGGCCCAGGTCAGACCATTCTTTTAGCTCTGAGTTCAATTAAGTAAGACAGAAAAAAAAAAAGAAGAAAAAAAAGAAGGATGGAAGAAAGAAAAAAAGGCAGAAAAGGAAGAGCAGTAAATGACAGGGAGTGGTAGCTTGTTGGAAGAAGGTCTCCTCTCAAACTGGGGATTACAGGGTGGGGAGAATCTTTTAATTACCTCATCCATTCCTGGTCCTGTTTCTTCAGTTTTACTGTCTTCTTCTTCCTCATCATCGTCATCACCCCAAAGCCTCTCATCAAGTTTGTCAGCTTCCTCACCATTCAGATCGCCCATCTGTTTATCCAGGTCTCCGCCCTCACTGTCTGATTTCCCATCATCCTCTTCTGTAAGGGAAAGCACTGAGGTTAGGCAAATCCCCGAACTGACTGGGCCATGTGCAGAAGAGGCATGGACCCACCACCTGGCAAGTGCCCCACCTGAGATTTACTGCTTGCATTTACAGAACACTGTACACACAGATGCCTTTAGATCTCCTGAAGCAGTCCTACTGTGTTTTGCAAACTATTTGAAGAAAAAAAAAGTCTGTAATGTGTGATATTAATAAACAGAAGGGTGATGGAACAGCTGTCAGGATGTCTACTTCTGGTGCTGGGGGGTGGGGAGGATATTCATCATTATGAGACTCAGCAACTTTACTGGGCTTTGGTTTCTTGTCTGTGAAATGATGTCCAAGGTTCCTCCCCATCTCCAACATACTCTACACTTCTATTTTGACCATCTTTTAAAATCACACATCTAACTCAATCATAATTTTTCGCAATTGTTTTTGCTCAGTCTACTGTGACAAAGGTTATATTCTTAAGCTGCTTAGGCAAGCATATGCTTTTCTACTCTAAGGTCAATTTTCATTTCTGCAAGATCTTCACTTAGAAGAAGACACAATTATCTCAAATTAAGCTCTGGAGAGAAATTTAGGGGTAAGAACTGAATTATGGTATAAACACAACAGATGACAATGTGCTATAAGAAATCATATTCTCAAGCAAATTGTAATGACAGGGGAACGTTTATATGTTAAATGAAAAAAGCTGACTATAGAACTATTTATGGTGTGTGTATAGGTATCTATTTTACAAATGTAGATATAGATATTTTACTCTTGAACTTTTGTTCCAAATCATCTGTCACAAATCTCTATTTTTATAATTTTTAAAAAGATTTTTTAAGAAACTACCCTGAACAATTTACTTTTTTTTAATATAAGTTTTTTTTAAGGAGGCATTTTTTTTTTTAATTTTTTAATGTTTATTTAATTTTGAGAGACAGAGCGTGAGCATCGGAGGGGCAGAGAGAGGAGACACAGAATCTGAAGCAGGCTCCAGGCTCTGAGCTGTCAGCACAGAGCCTGATGTGGGGCTCGAACTCACAAACTGCGAGATCATGACCTGAGCCGAAGTTGGCTCAACCAACTGAGCCACCCAGGCTCCCCTGAACAATTTACTTTTAAGCCAAGCTCTGTTAGGGACATCTCTCCTTGTTCCTTCAAGGTTCCCTGAAGTCACTGCACATAGTGCATGAGGCAGCCAAAATACCAGTCAATGTCTCAGTTTGCTCAGAAGAATCTCCAGAATGGACTACAGACTTCTGCCTCCATGGAGACAGTGATGAAACATGCATATAGGTGATGTTTTCATCTACAGTTATGCAGAGTAATAAACTTGCTAAAAAAGATAATAGGCTTCTTATTGGGAAAATGTAATTTCCTAGATAAAGTATTTTTTAAAAACAAGAATGAAGTGACAATCTCAAACCTTTTTCAAGTTCCCCATCATGCATTTTCCCATCAAAGTCTTCTGACATCTCAATGGCATTATCCTCGCCCTTAATGTCTGGTTTTGAGTCGGGATCCTCTTTATCCTTTTCTTGGCCTTTCTGAAGTGTATCTTCTGCCTATATCAAAAAGTATTATAGAAAACATAAACATTGTAACTTTTCTAATGTTTATTTAGCTCTAAATAAAACAGAAATACCTAAATGCCAACATTAATGGTATAAAGTTATCTCTAGGGAGAGAAAAAAAGAGAACCAACAGAGACAACCACAAACAATTTCTAGTTTGCTTTAATATGTCTATAATTTCCAGTTTTACTGCGCTGTGATTAGAGAATACAGAATTTTGTTGTTCTTTTTCATGTGAATTGTTAAAAAAATCCAGATTTAACAAGAATATGCAGTCTCAAAAAATATGAATTCTTAAGGATAAAAATTCATTCTTATTGTATTCCCCATATCTCTAATATTTTTATCACTTTAGTCTCTCATAGACAGTAACTCAATGTAATTTTGTCCACTTTCCCTTAAACTATATATTTCTATATACTCTAGGCGATATTTGGGCCAAAGATTCATGACTGTTCTTTCATTATGGTTGGATTTTTAAAAATGCTTTTTTAAAATACAAAAATAATAAAATCCCATTAAAAGAATTTTAAGCAAAACAGAAAGAGTTAGTTTCCCATGGCACCACCATCCTCCTCTCAAAGAAATCAGCATCAGTGACATTCTGGTGCATCTTTTTAACCATGAATACACCAATAAGCATTTAGTAATATAGGCAATCTGTAGCAATATCTGCCTCCCAATATCTTTTTAAACAAAAATGGATCATTGCTTCACAAGCTGGCATTCTACTTTTCTTTTTTAACTCAAAAAATGTCTCTTAGATAATATTTCTATGCTGATACACACAAATCTACCTCATTCTAACTTATAATGCTATTCTGAATGGATGGTAACATAATTTAAATAATTCCCTCTGATAAGTATTTGGATTCTTTTATAATTTTCACCATTATAAATAATAGTATAGTGAACATACTTGAGTAAAAAACATTAACATTTCTATCAGGAAACATGGAATTCCTAGGTCAAAGAATACACACAATTCAAAATCTATGAGATACTGCCAAATTGTTCTGATAGCTTTTATCTCAATATTTTTCACATTGGATTGCACTTTTCTATTTTCTTTTTTTTTTTTTTTTTTTTGGCTTTAATATTTTCCTATGAGAAAAGTACTTTTGACAAAGTTAAATTTGATAAATAGAGAAAAGGCAAATAAAAAAGAAATATATTATGCATTAAAAGAGCTTGGGGCGCCTGGGTGGCTCAGTTGGTTAAGCGCCCGACTTCAGCTCGGGTCACGATCTCGCGGTCCGTGAGTTCGAGCCCCGCGTCGGGCTCTGGGCTGATGGCTCAGGGCCTGGAGCCTGCTTCCGATTCTGTGTCTCCCTCTCTCTCTGCCCCTCCCCTGTTCATGCTCTGTCTCTCTCTGTCTCGAAAATAAATAAAACGTTAAAAAAAAATAAAAAAATTAAAAAAATAAAAAAAAGAGCTCTACCACACTTTTGGCTTTTTTTTTCCACTTTTCCCTTCTAAGGATGAGAGTAAGTTTGAATTGGTTTGGTCCTTTATTTCTAAGTTATAACCACACCTTAAATAAAAATTTATGGTCTGCTTTAGACTTAGAATATAGGCGCTAAAAAGAAATTCCATTATCTCTTATTCTTCAAGTCACAGTTGATAAATCTAAATGACTAATAATAATAATACGTAAAAAAAAAAAAAAAAAAAATCACTCCCAAATGAGACATGCATTTAAAAAAGCCAACAGGGGTGTCTGGGTGGCTCAGGCCGTTGGGCATCTGACTCTTGATTTCAGATCTCACAGTTCATGGGATCGAGCTCCACATTGGGCTTTGCACTGAAAACGCAGAGCCTGCTTGGAGTTCTCTCCCTCTCTCTGTCCTTCCCCTGCTCACACTCGCTCAACACACACACACACACACACACACACACCCTTTTTTTGTTACCCAAGTGCCCCTTGGTTTTATTTTTAATTTTTTTTCTAGTAAAACATTTTTATTTTTTAATTTTTAATTTTTTAATATAATTTATTGTCAAGTTAGCTAACATACAGCATATACAGTGTGCTCTTGGTTTTGGGGATAGATTCTCATGATGCATTGCTTACATATAAGACCCAGTGCTCATCACCACAAGTGCCCTTCTCAATGTCCATCACCCATTTTTCCCTCTTCCCTGCACCACTCCCTCTTCCACCCTCAGTTTGTTCTCTGTATTTAAGAGTCTCTTACAGTTTACCTCACTCTCTGTTTGAAATTATTCTCCCCCTTCCGTTCCCCCATGGTCTTCTGTTAAGTTTCTTGAGTTCCACATATGAGTGAAAACATATGGTATCTGTCTTTCTCTGACTTATTTCACTTAGCATAATACCCTCCATTCCCATCCATGTTGTTGCAAATGGCAGGATTTCATTCTTTCTCATTGCCAAGTAGTATTCCATTGTATATATAAACCTCATCTTCTTTATCCATTCATCAGTCGATGGACATTTAGGCTCTTTCCATAATTCGGCTATTGTTGAAAATGCTGCTATAAACATTGGGATACAAGTGCCCCTATGAATCGGCACTCGTTTGTCCTTTGGATAAATCTTAGCCCAAGCCATCTATTTCAAAAACATTCTTCATTCCAACCAAAAGAGGATATAGATTAAATTTTTTCAATGGGTCTTAAAGACATACAATAAAACCTATTAAGAGTAAACAATGGCATTATTACTTAATGCAGTGGTCACTTAAAATAGCCACGGTTTTTATCTTTAAATGAACCACTACCAAAAACACTTCAGAAAATCATCAACAAAGACCTCCCCATTTAAAATAAGAGAATTTAATGGGGCGCCTGAGTAACTCAGTTGGTTAAGCATCCGACTTTGGCTCAGGTCATGATCTCGCAGTTCATGGGTTCAAGCCCTGCACTGGGCTCTATGCTAACAGCTCAGAGCCTGCTTCAGATTCTGTGTCTCCCTCTCTCTCTCTGCCCCCCATTCATGCTCTTTTTTCTCTCAAAAATGAATAAACATTAAAAAAAATTAAATAAACACCAAAAGTTTAAATCATTTCCCTTTCTTTTTAAAAAAAAATTTTTTTTTTTAACATTTATTTATTTTTGAGACAGAGAGAGACAGAGCATGAATGGGGGAGGGACAGAGAGAGAGGGAGACACAGAATCGGAAGCAGGCTCCAGGCTCTGAGCCATCAGCCCAGAGCCCGACGCGAGGCTCAAACTCACAGACCGTGAGATCGTGACCTGAGCTGAAGTCGGACGCTTAACCAACTGAGCCACCCAGGCGCCTCAATCATTTCCCTTTCAAATTATAGCCATAACTAATGACTGAGCTGCAAAGTTCCTTGTTCTCTAGGCTTATTTATACCTGACTCCCTAAAGCTTTAGTATTCTTAGGGTTCCATGGATCACAGATTGAAACCATTACTTAGTAAAAACATTGATGTGTAAAATTTAATATTGAAAACAAAGGGAAATGGGGGTGAGCTTCTGTAAACTGTATGTGTATTTCACACATATGAAAACATACCTGTTCTTCATTTTCAATCTGCTCACTCACATCCTTCATGCCCTCGCCTTCCCCAATTCCACCTCCCTCATAGTCATGGAACTCAGTTGCTCCCTCTCCTGCTGAATCTTCCATGAATTCTTTGGGCAGGCAAAATCCCTTAAAAATAAAAAAGTGAACAGTTAAGTTCAAAAGCAATTAAAACAACAAAACAGAAACAAACAAAAAAAGGATTTCTAGTCCTGATACAAAAAAAAAAATTGTTAGCTTTTTTTAGCTCAATATTTTAAATCTGATGGGAATATATACAGTAAACTTTTGACATTGTTTTCCTCCTCGATAACAGTTATTATGCAGTTTCAAAGCTTGACATCAGATTTAACATATCAGGTTTTGACTCTGTAGAGGCCTTTTAGTGTGTGGTAATTTTTCATTTGGCAAGACAAAACTCTTAATGAATTATACTTGGACAGCACCTAGGAGCAAGTCATTGAGCAAGGGTAGAGCCTCTCAGTGTCTAAATCCCAAAGGGATTTTGTCATTCTTTATTTACTTCTCAAATTAGTAAGACTAAGAGGAGAAAGAGGGAGACAAGACATGTAACCCTGGAGGTTCAGCAACTTGAAACAGATGCCACAACAGGTTTCATTTTTACTTCAAAAATTGAAGAAAATTTGGTATGGTGCTTCTCAAGTAAAATGTTAGTTTTAATATAAAAAGAATATGCCCCTCCTTCAACTCTTGAGCTAAATCTATCATTCCTGGGGTAGGTGCTACATCTAGCCTCAGCTGTTTTCTGCCAAGGCACCTGGCTGGCACAGTATAGGGACTAGAGTCAAGAACAGGTCAGACACAGAAACACTCATCAAGTGTTAACAAACTGTTTCGTGTTGGAAAATAGTTTGGAAAGAAAAATCAACTGCTAGCATGTGGGACAAAAATGAATAGAAAAACAAGTAGAAGAAAATAGTGGCTCTCTCCCATCCAAGTACTAACCAGGCCCGACCCTGTTTAGCTTCCGAGATCAGATGAGATCGGGAGAGTTCAGGGTGGTACGGCCGTAGACAAAAATAGTGGCTCTCAATCAGGAATTTTATCAGACAAGCTATCAAGTTGTCAATCTGAGGATAGAAATGTATTAAAAAACAAGCTGCCAACTAACAAGGAATTAAGACCCCAAACCTGCAAATACCAATTGTGACTCAGTTACAAAGAAACAGCTTTCCATGGATTAAGTGTTATAATTATGACATAGATCTATTATCTTAGCACTGAGTCTAACCTACTTTCAATTTCCCTCAGGACTACTCAGAAAGGATATGAATACAATGTGGATACTTAAAAACGTAAAGGAAAGGCAAACTCACTATCAGGACATGTATTCTTAGAAAGCTGACTGAGGGGGACCTGGGTGACTTAGTCAGTTAAGGGTCCAACTTCGGCTCAGATCATGATCTTGTGGTGAGTTCAAGCCCCACGTCGGGCTCTGTGTTGACAGCTCACAGCCTGGAACCTGCTTCATATTCTGTGTCTCCCTCTCTCTCTGTCCCTCCCCTGCTCATGCTCTGTCTCTCTCTCTCTCTCTCTCTCTCTCTCAAAAATAAATAAACATTTAAAATAGGTTTAGGTACAGGCAGAACATGACTGTACGAGGCGGAGATTCAGAGGTCCTTCTTCAGGGCACATCACTCACAGTAGCTACATCTGGAATAGTGGAAGGGCTCCCAACACTTTGCTTATATTAAAACCCCCACACCCCACTCCAAAACACAGGCCAAAGTCATTCTAAAACCTGTCAGACAAGAGCAACAGCACAAGTGGACAAACAGAACTGACCCAAATCTCAGGGTATGCTCACCATACACTGTCCTACCGCTCTTTTGCATATGGTATATTTTCCAAGGAGTGATGAGATTTGAGACTGGCTCAGTGCCCATCAGACAGAAGGAGCAAATAAGACATTCATTTATTTATTACTCAACAAATACACACATTCGTCCTCTATATACACTGCATGGGCTTGTCTTCCATTTTTAAACCCTTTCTAATATTCCAGTTACCCAGAATTAAGAACTCTTGACTATTTATAAGAAGCCTAAAGTCCATCTTTAGTTTGTAAATTCCTATCTTCAAGTGACTCTTACGAGTATTGTACTTAGATTTGGAGAAAATCTTAGAATACTAAGGAAATCAAAATAAAACAAAGTATATTCAATTGAAGGTAGTTCTCACAAAAATGCTAAGGAGTGTGGGCAGATCTCATTTTACAAACAAGGAAACTAAGGTTAAGGATAGCCTCTGGAGTTTAGGGATTTCATCAGTGGGGGACCTGCAGGTTCCAAGACCTTAGTGGAAACAGGCATAGTGAAAGGGTGCTGGACAAAGCCCTAAAAAATCCACAGGGAGAGCAAATGACCTCCTGCTCTTTGTGAATGTCCTAAATAAAAGCCTGTGAAAGCAAGCACTTAATGGCTACCAAGTATTTGGTACTGGCTGCACCAGGGTGCTTCACATGAACAGTCCTTACCTCCTGGGCGAGCTCTGTAAAGACCTGGGCAAGAACAGACAGCAGCTTTGCAGTGCTACGGTGAGTTGCCAAAGACATGGTCAGGAAGAAGAGGACGAGGTCTGAGTACCTGGAGAGCATGGGCACCAGACGCACCAACAAGCAGCAGGATTGGCTGAAGAACTGCGGGCAAAAGATCACAAGGCCTGCTCACACTATGTAATGGGTGCTGGGTTTTCCCTGTAATAAAAATGTTCTGGAACTAAACAGCAACAGTCATTGCACAATGTTGTGAATGCACTAAATGCCACTGATGGTAAGTTTTATGTATATTTTCTCTCTCACACACACACACGCGCGCCTCTACTATTTCTTCCATCTTCACACAAACCTTCACAAAAGTACGCTTTAAATTCTGTCACTTACAATCCATTTACTTAATAAAGTGTAGTGGTTTTTTTTTTTTTGAATAAGATGTTTATAAACGAATTCTATTCAGAATCA
This sequence comes from Panthera leo, assembly GCF_018350215.1. Classification (NCBI taxonomy): domain Eukaryota; kingdom Metazoa; phylum Chordata; class Mammalia; order Carnivora; family Felidae; genus Panthera; species Panthera leo. The sequence continues at coordinate 79,872,216 of NC_056683.1, forward strand.
AAGTTGGCACTGGAGTCAGTGCTACAGACTTATAATGTCCTACAAAATAAGTTGCTTCTCTGGAATATTATGGAGGTGGCAACCTCCCCCTTTGCTAGCTTGTTGTGAAGGGGAAGGTATTTGCAGAGTGTGGCGATTCATTAGCTGATGGCAGCAACATCCACCATTAACATCAAACACCCAGGAAAATATCTGGTTAGGGTATGAAAGAATCCCAAGATGACAGATACTCTGGGTTGCTAGCATTTTTTTTGCATCTATGCATCTTAAAACTATAACCCTTAGCTAGCAAGCCCTAAGCTTTTCACAGTTTGTCAGTCATGTTTACCTGCATAAAGAAAACAAATTTTGAGTGATTTTTGCCCCCAAAGGCCTGCTTTGGGAGCACCTACATGGAGCAAAGTGAAACCCACTCTGGATGGCAAGAAGCTTCTGAAGCACTGCTGGTTACCGTGTGTTTTGCTGCTGTGCCATCTTCACCGTACGATTTCAGCCTCTCCAACAGCTCAGAGACAGCAGAAATGATTTTCTGCACATGCAGAGTGCTCACGTCGGCCCACAAATCATCCTCTAACAGTTTTGTTAGATGTCCTGATTGCAGTCCCTCCAAGCCTGCTGCCCCTTTCATTCACAGAAAAGGAAGACATGATGAGTAACACAAAATAAACCCTTTTCATCTCCATTCACGCACTCATCATTCCCAATATCTGTCCTTAAATATTTAGCCACAAAGGGGCGTCTGGGTGGCTCAGTCAGTTGAGAGCCCGACTTTGGCTTGGTCTTGATCTCATGGTTTGTGGATTCGAGCCCTGCATCGGGGTCTGTGCTGACAGCTCAGAGCCTGGAGCCTGCTTCAGATTCTGTGTCTCCCTCTCTCTGCCCCTCCCCACTCGTGCTCTGTCTCTGTCTTTCTCTCAAAAATAAATAAACACAAAAAAAATTTTTAAAAATATTTAGCCAGAAGGATAAATTTAAAAATTAAATCAAGTAGAAAAATAGCTTTTCCTTGATTTCAGACATACCGTCCTCTTCTTGTGGTCTGCTTTGGTCAGTGTTCTCCTCTGTCTTTTTACTGTTTCTTTCTGCTAAGTTCTGGATGGCACAAAGGATGGCCCGGATGGCAGTTTCCACCTGTTCTGAAAAATCTTCCACAAACCCTTCATCTAACATTTGGTTTCCTAGTAAGTAAGAAGGTGTAAAACAAACAAAAAACCCAATCATTTGCTCCAGTGCCTCTAGAAATCATTAACAATCCTCACTTGTTATTTTTACAAAACAGCCACCTGTTAACCACCTACTACGAGTGAGCCACAGTGTCAAACTGTGCTGAATACAAAGATGAATGAGACACAGTCCTTGCTGAGATGAATTACAAGTTTATCATCTTTTATTGAAAGTTCTGCTAGAAGAATGCCAAAAATATGAAAATAGTTAAGATGCTGTATATAACCACCAATTTAGTCCAAATATCAGCCCTCAGCTTTCCAGTCTCAGAAAGAACTGTCTGCTAACAGCGAGTGAGCCCGTGCTGCCTCCCTACATGTGTGCTACAAAGTGACATGATCAACTCAAAGGCAAGGTACTCAAACAAATGAGGCAGAGAGGTGCCTGGGTGGCTCAGATGGTTGACTCCAACTCTGGATTTTGGCTCAGGTCATGATCTCATGGTTCATGAGTTCGAGCCCTACATGGGGCTCTGCACTGACAGTGTGGAGCCTGTTTGGGATTGTCTCTCTCTTCCTTTCTCTCTCTCAAAATAAATAAATAAACTTTAAGAAAAAAGAGAAATGAGGCAGAAAGAGTTAAGAGCTAGGGGTTCCAACCACACCTATCTGCCTTAGAACCCTGGACAGATATGTCTGGAACAAAACATAATGTGTCTTTAGGATAGTCTAGATTTAAATCTGTAAGACATCACTCCTACACCAGGCTTTGACTCCCTTACTGAGTGACAGACAGTCTTACCACTTTGGCTTCCTGAAGCAAGTAGATGTGTCTTCCAGGAAGTAAAGTCATCTGTGGCTTTATTGATTTCTCCTCTTAAATAGTCCAGGCTCTCAACTAATGCCATTTGTTGGTCTGTTTGCTCAACTTCTATCCTGGGAATAATGAACAAGGACTCTAGTCCTTGCAAATGAACGGACACCTGGGACAGGCAACTCAGCCCAGAAGAACAAACTTCAAAATCTTTCCTGCAACAACAGAAATTCAACAATGTTGACAAGAAGGGGCTACCATAAACACACACACACACACACACACACACACACACACACACACACCCTGATCCTTCCATCCACTAAAATGTGAGCAGGGGAGAATTCACTGTACCTCAAGAGTAACAGCTAGACATACGCTACAAAGCACTATGAAGGTCCACAGAAAAACAGAATTGAAATAAAATAACCTTTCATCATTTTATCCCCTTACTAAACTATGAGCAAGCACCGAAGCACACAGAGGGACAGTACAGACATAGCCATACTCACCAAGAATGAAAGAGAGTCTCACAAGACTGCTGCCTGATTTTGTCAACATCAGCTTTCACTGTTTTAATGGTTTTCAGCATCTCTGTTAATCTCGCAGTTGACTGTTGCCAAAGCTCGTCCTGTTTCCGCATCCAGCAACCAGAGGGCAGCTGATTTCGAGGTAGTGGGGATGGGCAACTAAATTCTGATGGGATGAGGTCCTGTATGGCTCCAGAAAGCTGGCCGTTGGTGAGCTCTGGTCCTTCTGGGTAGGGGGCAGAAGGCTGACCCTGTACCTGGGCACCACTGTGGCCTGGAGTTGGCCCTGCACTGGGGCAGCACTGGAGGAGCAAGGAGAGCTGCTCAAGCAGGATCTGGCTCTGCATGGCCAGATGCTGCAGCCTTTCTGTCCACTGCTGCACACCATCCTGAGGGGGGAAGGCCACCGGGTAGACCAGCGGCTCAGTCAGTCTGCCATGAATCTCCTGCACACAGCCAAGGAGGTTCCTGTGCAGAGAAACCCATGGAGAAATCATGTGGCACCTTAAACTGCATCGCCATGTTGTTTTTAACAATAACTTCATTTGTTTCTGAACAAAGTATGGGTTTTTTCACATAATCAAGGAGAGAACCCCCATGGTTAAGACTGTTAAAACGCCCTTTGAAATCCTTAAACACAACCTTCTGAAGACCGAAAGCAAGTGTCTTCAGTCTTACACAAGTGTCAAAACTCACTGCTTATCACCTACCCCCTTACAGCTTTTTCCCATCTAACAGTCAAATCACTGCAGTGATTTCAACCATTACTTAAAAAAAAAAAAAAAAAAAAAAAAATCTAGTAAACGTGGTATACTTTGTTAGATAAACCCTTATGCGTACAACAGAAAATGGTTGCGGCCAAAGTGATTACAATCTGGAAATACTACCTCTCAGCCAAGAATCCATTCAAAAAATGATGACAGGCTTCCTAACTGTCCTCGTCTTTTAAATATTTAATTCCACTGAGGAACGTCCATGCATGGCTCAGCAAATTGCAACTCTGTGGTCCAAAACCCCCCATGAACTGAAGCAGTCTCAAATCTAATCTATGCCCAGAGACAGATACCATACACACAATCCTGTCACGCAATCTAATGGACTGTCAACCACAAACCCCCTCTCTCCAGACCAAGGTGTACTTCAGCCATGGCAATTTTATCTAATTCAGCCCCCGAACTCATCTCCCAGGGCCCATTCTCCCAAGAGGTGCTGCCACAACCACAGGGCAGAAGCACATCACCAAAAGCAAGGGGAAGAGCCAAGAGAAACCCCATCTGCTTCTGTGGGTCTCAAAAGTTTTCATTTCCAAATTGAGAGCAGACTCACACAATTGTTCCTAATTCATGCCACAAACCCAACTAACTAGTTCGTGAATACCTGAGGAGGATCCACTGCTCAGTCAGCGTGGTCAGGGAGCGCCGCTGTTGGATAAGCACCTTCATCAGATGTGCCGAGAACCCTTTGCATCGCTCGACGTTGCTCATGCCCAACTCCTGCAAAGGGGAAGTGGAAACATGCCAAAGGTTTTACTGGCAAACATCACCACACACGCAGGTGTTACCAGAAAGCAGTTTCATCCAAAACTCGCTGGGGAAAGTGCCTTTTAATTGGATAAGCTTTGGATATGCTGCAGTCTAGAGGCAACACATTCATCTTTCTAAGCAGTGCTTCTCAAATTGTGCTTCCACAAATCACTGATGTTCCATGATTTAACACTGAGACACCTGAGTGGTTCAGCTGGTTAAACATCTGACTCTAGATTTTGGCTCAGGTCATAGTCTCACAGTTTGTGAGTTCGAGCCCCGCATCGGGCTCCACGCTGGCAGTGTAGAGCCTAGTTGGGATATTCTCTCTCTGTGTGTCTCTCTCTCCCCTTCTCTCCGCTGCTCCCCAGCTCGAAGTAAATAAATAAACTAAAACAAAACAAAACAAAAAAAGAACTAGTTTAACATCAAAATTAGTGGTCTTTTCTCAATTCACAAGAGGAAAACTATCTGAAGATGGCATTCTCCACATGAAGCTTTTCTTATACAACCTCTTTTTTAAATGTTTTATTTATTTTTGAGAAAGAGTGTGTGTGTGCATGAGCACATGTGGGGAAGGGGCAGAGAGAGAGAGAGAGAGGAAGACAGAGGATCCGAAGCAGGCTCTATGCTGACAGCAGTGAGCCCACGAAGGGCTCAAACTCACAAACCCTGAAATCATGACTCCAGCCGAAGTCAGATGCTCAATCGACTGAGCTACCCAGGCACCCCTTACATAACTTTTCTTACGCATTTGGTCTTGTTGGCAAACGTAAGTAATAGAATTTATGATAAAATGCTTTCTGATTAAGCACAAAATTACACTGATTTATACTGTAAGTTTAATGATGTTCTGCAAAAAGCTCAGTCACGTTCTGTAATGGGCTCTGATCACTTGGTAAGACCTGAGAGTGCTGCCCTGGAGGAACAAAATAGGAGCTTTCCCTGGGCCCCGGCAATTCTGAGGTTCTTTCACCTACCTTGGCAGGAGCTGCTAAGGCTGCACTAAGCCTGGCGTGCCGTGCAAGAGAGCGAAAGAAGTACTTCTGGCATCCATCCCATGAAGAGGAGATTTCTGTCAGCAGCCTAGAAATCAACATGATATACTTAAATAAAACCACTATTTCCCATCAAAGATCCTGAAGACTCAGAGATTGGTATTATTTAGTCACAACCAAAAGCTAAGAGTGCGAACAGATTCATTTCTGTGAGGTCTCATTCAGTCAGGCGCTCATTAGTCCTTTATGCAAAGAATGTATTACATACTTAACACTGGAAGTATAGAGGGAAAATAAATTATGATGACAATATAGTTTCCTTAATGAAAACTTTATAACTATCTTAGGAGTGGAAGCTAAAGGTCATAAATTCTGATGCCCACGGGGGCCAAGCAGTTAACATAAATGATTAAGGACAGACAAGCACAAAATGATACATGGCAATGACAGCCGACCTCAATGTGGGAAAAGCAACAGGACTGTTTGCAGACTGTAGTGATCTGGAGAGCATGTGTCCTGTCCAAAGGAGGGAGCTACAGTTTAACTTTCTCACAGGAAAGCAAATCCAATTGGCCCAATCTTCCTGAAAAACTGAAATTCAGAATATTTATTTATTTATGTAAAATTTCTACTTTGGGGATGCCTGGCTGGCTCAGTCAGAAGAGCATGTGACTCTTGATCTCAGGGTTGTGAGTTTGAGTCCCACGAAGGGTGTAGGGATTACTTAAATAAATCTTAAAAATAAAATTTCTACTTTTTATAATGCTGTGTTGAATTAAACTTTAAAGCACTCAGAGGGCCACTGAGCAAACAAAATACAAATGTATGTGTACCCAGCTCATGTAAATCATCTATTTACAACCACTTCTGCCACAGTTATGAACACAGAGGTAACTCTGTCTCAAAATTTATAGGTTCTCAAATTGAAGAATACATTAGAAATTATAAAGAATTTATGTATATGCAATCACTAAAAATGTGGCCATTCTCTCACAGATTTTCGCCTGTGAATTCAAACCAAGTGAGGAGACCTCAGGAAAATCAGAGGACCAAAAAAAAAATAACGGGAGAGGTGAATACAAGGAGAAAGAAAAAGAAAAAAGAAAAAAAAAAAGTCTCTTACTGAATGCTCACCACGTGCCAGATGCAGAGCCAGAGCCAGAGCCAGGCACTTTTTAAAATGTTATCTTTACAGCAATGCTAGGAGAGAGGTATTCTATCCCCATTTTGGCAAATGAAGACATGAAGCTTAAATGACTTGCTCCATTTATAATTTAAAAAACAAACCTAGAATCAGCCTGAGTGCTGCTGACTACAGACAATGCACTCCGGAGATCTAACGGGTGAAGATGAAGCATCTCTTGAGGGTTTTTTGAACGGGCCCAGGCAAGACCTTTGCGATATGACAAACCTAGGAAGTAAATAGCATACATTTAAGTAAAGGAACTCAGAAGAGAATGACTATGCTATGCCCCACCCCATCCCACTGCCACTGTGACTCTAAAAATAAAGTCCTTGGAATAGCACCACCCAGGAGCTTGTTAGAACTCAGGCTGACAGGCCCTGCCCTGCCCCTACTACAACAGAACCCCTGCATTTAACAAGATTCCCTGAGTCATTTGAACATACATTAAAGTTTGAGAATTTGCTCTCTAAGCTACATTGGAAGGGTGGGTGCCATACAACATATGGTGATGAAAACAAAGCATGGTTTCTGAGAACCTTCATTACAAAACTGTGAAAATATTTGGGACTCACAAATGGTTGGTTCATCACATGGATTTCATATGTGTGACTGAACTCTCAGAATGGCATTTCAAAACCTTGCCTACTGCCTCCTGCTTTCCACCACCCCAATCGTCTCTAGAAATTCCCCCCACATCACCCGCGTTGTTTTCCTCCCTAAGAGCTGGTGACCATTCTTCATCAGGTTTCCAATGAGAACCATACCAGTTTTGGCAAGGTGTTGAAAGAGGTCTGCTAAAGCTCGCTGCTTCCGCAGGAGAATATGCTTGGCTTCTGACCGCTGCTTCTCCTTCTCTGCAGAGGGCTCCACATTCAAGCTCTGCAGCTCCCTCACAGAGGAAATCACTTCACCTAAGGAAATAACAAGGAGGAAATACCGAAATCCCACAGTCTAATTAACATGTTAAACTACTCAGACCCAGGACATCGTGGGACACGAGAAGCAGGTGACACTCATCTTTACAGCTCTGATAACTAGCACAGTCCTTAGCATTTGGTAAATTCTAAATTAAAGGTGCACGGAAATAGAAAATACTCATGGAATTCATCCCTCTTGACAACAAACCAACCAAATAAAAAGTAGTTTTTCTTTTTTTAATTTATGGGGTTTAAAAATAGGCAAAAAAGCACTTGTTGAACACTATGTGCAGCAATTTATAGTAAGAATTTAAATCATATATTTCCCATAAATAGGATACATCCTGAGGTCCTATCCTGTACCTGGTTCGTGGTTGATGTTCCCTTACTCTGTACAACTCCAGGAGCACTGATTTACAGCTGTTTGGAGAGGCTCAGAAAGGTCTAGTCACTTACTAAAGTTCATTCAGCTAAAGAGTGACTAGAAGACAAGACACAAACCCTGGCCAAACTGACTCTGAAACCCAAATTCTTTCTCCAGCACCACACTGCCCTGCTGAATACCCATGGGTGGCTGTAACATGAGGCTGCTGCCTGCCTGCCACAGGGAGTGTTATGGACTGTGTCCCCCAAAATTCATGTTAGAGTCCTAACCCCCAGTGCCTCAGATTATGAGTGTATTTGGAGATAAGACCTTTAAAGAGGTAATTAAGGTAACGTGAGGCAATATGGGTGGGCCCTAATCCAACCTGACTGATGTTCTTAACAGAAGAGTAGGACATGGGAGAACATGTGAAAACACAGAGGGGAAACAGAGCAGCCAAGGGGACAGACCTCAGAAGAAACCAAACCTGCAAATACTTTGATTTCATATGTTTAACTTCCAGAACTGTTTAGAAAACTAACTTTTCTTGTTTAAGCCACCCTATATGTGATACTTTAAGGTAGCTCTAACAAACTAACACGGACATTCTAGTCTTCCAGAAGAAAGCAAGTGTAGTGGACACCATTATACAGACATTGTAGGAAAGTCAGAGAATTCTTTGCATCACAGAGTGGGTACCCTTTCCAGAAGATGCACATGGGACCTGTATCCCATTCATTTCGATCATCAGGATCAGGCAGGCAGATCATCTTCAGCAATGGATATATATAACAGGCTATTGTTCTAACAAGTTTTTTTTTTAATGTTTATTTTTTTGAGACAGGGAGAGAGAGAAAGAGATATGGAGTGCACACATTCATATGTGCACAAGCAGGGGAGAGGCAAAAAGAGGGGGTGAGAGAGAATCCTAAGCAGGCTCCACACTGTCAGCTCAGAGCCTAGCTTGGGGCTCGATCCCACACACTGTGAAATCATAACCTGAGCTGAAATCAAGAGTCAGATGCTTAACCAACTGAACCACCCAGGCACCCCCTAACAAGTTTTAAAAATAAAGAGCTCCCTGAAATCACATTGTAGCCTCACTGAAGAAGGACCAGTTTCACTCTGACACCATACTCATGGGGGGTGATTAGGGGTGCAGACAGTGCTGGAGGATGACAAGACCTCAATCTTTTAAGTTCTGGAATCCCTTCCCCAGCCACGGCTGTTATACTACAGAGCAAATCTCGGCTCTCAACTTCCCTGTGCAAGGACGACCAGCAGATGAAACTGCTACATCTCTCCACAGTGAAGAAAGCAAGAAAAGGACAGTGAGTGAATCTTCCTTCTCCTTTAACTCAAGGGAGACAATATTTGGAGAGGTAGGAACAGCTTACAGACTCTGAGAAACTTGTCTCTGTACCTCTTTATTCATGCCCCCAACCAAAGAGAGCTGATATAGACAAGGCTACTGCAGAAAATGGCATAACATAGCATTAGCTATGGACAAGATGGACAAGGTGAAAATTATAACAGCTTGTGTGGTCTCTGCTGGCTCCTGCGACTGGGCTCTGTTTTTTAGCCCACTTGTTTATTCAATTAACCGCTCAACACTACTGATGACGTCAAAAAAAGGACATAGGCAGCAAATTCCCACGCTCTTGGGGGCACTAGAGAAAACAGAGCAAACCCCACACTTTGCCCCTGGCTGCTGGCACTCACCAGTGAAGTGATCAAGGCCCTCCACTAGGTAAGGCAGACGGCTTTCCTTCATGAGCGTCAGGCACACCTTCCTCATTCGTTTCATGAGCTTTGGCAAGCGACACAGCAGCTCTCCCTCCAAGGGGAAAGAAGCACCCTGACACTGTTCTGGAATCACAGCCTGTGAGACAGAGCACAGGTTAGCCTCACTGCCAAGAACAGTAACAGCACTCACCTGCACTGGTGCTAAATTTAAATGCCATACCCCTCTACACACACTCAGCTCAGTAAGTATTAAATCCTCTCCTCCCCAGCTCTGAGGTCTCACAAGAACAAAAGCAGCATCACCAAAATTAAGATGTGTCCTGGATATTTAGAGAACCCTACTGCTGCTCCACGTGAGATCACTTAGAAGCACCCCGTCTCACCTGCAGCAATACCACCTGTGCTAGCGACCATTCTAGACTTTGGAATGTACTAGAACTGCTGCCTTTATGGTGCTGTGCTGCACTGCCTGTCTTGGACACACAAGTCGTACTTCTACCACCACCTCTTCCACCCTCCACTTTCTTCAATTCAATTATGAGGAACCCAGATACTGGCTAATGGGAAAAACTTTCGTCCACCGGGGCATATTTTCATCCCCTCCCCCCACCCCCCGAAGAATCTCTGAAATTCCTATGCTGTCATCAACAGCAAATCAAAAATTTTGGTCAGCATGACAGAAATCAGTGAGCTGATGAATATAATCAAAAGAAAATGAACTTGGAGCCCACACCGTATTTGTAGAACCACAGCATGGCTACATGCTCAATTTCTATTACACTTTCTGTACTTGGGAAATACTAAAAATAGCTTGAGGACTTCCACTGCTTACTCTATGGACCCACGACGGTAAGTACAGTAGGAAGGCAAAGGCTATTACTGTCCTGAGGTGTGCTCTCTGATCCCAAAGCTCTTTACATCTAAGGATATAATGTGGGACCACCCATTCTGTAACAGACCTGCTCACCCAAAGTCTCCATAACTGTTACATTTTCTGGAATTTTGCAAGCCAGCTCTTAACTGTTGGTGCTTGAAGTTGGTCATGATGAGAGAATTTATACCATGGTCATCAGCAAACACTAAAATCAACCTATCACTGCAAACATTCACTCCCTATACAGCAGCTTCATCATGTGGTAGCCCAAAGGCAGCTTCAATGGCATATTCCTCAACTGATGCTTTAAGTCTTCCATCACAGGAAGATGAAATCTACCTGCTTCACAGGTAAGCACAGAAAGTGCGTATTTCCCGTAGGCGAACATTAAACTTTCAGCACTAGGACTGATGCCTTTTGCCTTATTAGGTAGCAGTGTCAGACATACATATAAGTGCTATATTTGTCCAAAGAGCAAGATTTCAAAGGAATTGCCTTGCCCAGTTCTAGGGACATTCTTCCACATAAAGCACAGACCTCACTAGACTGGCCCAAGAATAAGCAAACACCATCTCATAAGGTATACCTGTGCAGCTACTGGCTGGGCCAACAGGGTCTCCCTCAGTGCCATGTTCAGACTCTGAATGGGGGATGCCTCGCTGGTGGCTGCTGGCTGTGACAAAAAGTCAGGCTGTTCCTCCTTGTCACTCTCCACCAAGGATGACCGGCAGGGTTCACTCAGGACAGCTTCAAATTTCTTCATGAATTTAAAGAGGGTCCTGGCCCCATGTAATGACAGATGAAGAGGAAAAGATGGATGGAAAGTGAGGAAATGTAAAATGGCATAACGCACACACATATAACTTAATAACCTTATCGTCTGTACGCATGAACCCCTTACATACTCATAATCATCCTGTTTATTTTTTAAGGAAAAGTAAGGCAGGTATTGTCATCTCCTTTTTCTAGAAGTAAAAACTGAAGCCAGGAATGGGGCCATCACTTCCCTCAAGGGAAGACAGCTAGTATGTAGCAGAAGTGCTTAGGCTGCTTTGTCTCGAGGCACACCAATTCTTTTTGTAGGCAGACTTTGCTTCAGGTGGTAGGGGGTGCTGTCGAAAAGCCACACCCAAACAATCTAGTGCTTCATAAGGAGTTCAAAGCAGCACGAAGGCCACTTGAACAATTTAATTTAGTCTTGCTACCTAGCATACAAAAATTCTCACCTTTAGTCACTCTGAATTTTTAAAAGATAAACTACCTGTGTGTCTTTTCCACAGATTGTTTAATGGACCAGAAACTGACATCATTCCACTTGGATATCTTTACAAATTCCTGTAAGATAAATGAAGAACAAGGAACGGTTTTATAAAGATATATGAAGAACGAGGAATGGTAGCATTTTGTTTCTTTCTAAATCACCTGTTTACCGAAGACCAGAGCCCACTCCATCCCACATACAGGACTGTATACCAGTGAACAAGTAAAACAAGTCTAAAATGGGAACCCAGGTGTTTGTCACAAAGCAATGAAAAGAGAGTGCTCCTATGATCAACATGTCACATGATATGTGTTCAGCTTGTACCAGGGCTGCCTCCACAACCACTGAATTATCAAAAGATAGGACCCTCCTTTCCCCCAGGGCACCTTGATGGCACACAACACTAGATGGCGCTCCTCTGAGGTGGAAAATCAGCCAGGGCAAGAGCGGGGGAGTGAACACTAACAGACGTTTGTGGCAATCTTCTTGAGAAGCCTTTGATGGGCCACTCCACTAACCCGTCACACACTTGGGACAGGTCAGCAATGGAGCCAATGCCACAGAATAAATCTTGCCATTCTACTTGGCAGTTGCAATGCTCTCCTCCATTCCCCAGAGCCCCCTGCTTCATAGTTAAATGGATAAAAGAAAAGAACTAAACAGAAAGAATTTGCTGATTTTGTTCTCCCAAGAGTAATCATTACAAAGCTGTTCATCTTACTTTAAGTTCTTTTTCTAGGGGGGAACGAAGTTCCACAATTTTGGCTTGGACCCGGTCAAAGAATTGCTTGTAATAATGGTACAAATTCCACAGAACACTGCAAAGTGAATCTGGAAGAAATGAAAAGGAAACAAAAACACCACACTTGCTGCATGTGCTACTGGCTCCACCTGTGGGCTTCACATTTTAGTGACGCTCCTTCCTCTTTACTCTTCAGGCCATGAGATGACAGCACAACATTTCACAGGCATGTTATTTAACAGCTTATCAGGGAGTCTGAGTCTAGCAATTCCCTGAGATGCAGGCAGCCTGTCACCTCTACCCCATTTTTTCATTACAGCTTATACTGAATTTTGTTGCTCTTAAAGGTGATGTACTCAATGTTCCACTAAACACAATGTCAAACCCTTTCTCAGAATCTTATTGTAAAGTCAGCAGAAACTAAACCTGTTTTAAAAGATGGCCTATTAAGAGGTTCAGCCTGACTGCTCATTCACATACAATCTATAGTCCTAGTTACATTTTCATCCAAATACCTGTGGTCAGGGACAGTAATTGACAGTGTTTCCTGTGCAGTTACTTGATATGTAGTAGAGAGCTTGCTAGATCAAAGAATCTAATTATGGCCTGGATCAAGCAGAAGCTTAGCAGGACACCTACACTGTCGATACAGAAAGATGTGCAGCCTCAACATGCCAGTTCCCAAGATCTGCATTTGGCAATTTACCTCTGGCAGAGTTCATTAGTTTGGGCTTCATTTATAACCACTTTGTACTTTAATGTTGTTCTCTGTATCTAATGTGAATCACTTCAAAGTAAGAGATGACTGAAAGCGTAACATTTAAAACCTGGTATGCAATAAGATGCCTATCTTGTGAAGAATTCAAAGCCTAACCCATTTAAACATTACAGTGTAAGAGTAAAGAAAAACACACACACACCCCTCCTTACCCTTTCCTTCAACTTGAGGCATCAACAAGACATGACAATGGAAAACCAGTAACATCTGAAGCCGTACGTGGAATTCTCCCAGTGAGGATCCCTCAATAAATGCTTGTAATGTGCTGACCAGCAACATCAGGGTCATCTGCTTATCATCTTTAAAGATTCAAAGAAGAAAACATATGCACCTGCAACCATCACTTCATATTTGTAACATGCATGCAATCTACTATGGGACACACTGGGGCACGGCAGGAAAAGAGAGACCATAATTAAAGTGAAACTCTGAGGGGCGCCTGGGTGGCGCAGTCGGTTAAGCGTCCGACTTCAGCCAGGTCACGATCTCGCGGTCCGTGAGTTCGAGCCCTGCGTCAGGCTCTGGGCTGATGGCTCGGAGCCTGGAGCCTGTTTCCGATTCTGTGTCTCCCTCTCTCTCTGCCCCTCCCCCGTTCATGCTCTGTCTCTCTCTGTCCAAAAATAAATAAAAAAAACGTTGAAAAAAAAAAATTAAAGTGAAACTCTGAGGCATAGGTAAATTCCCAGCTGATATAAAAACAGCTCACTCGGTATGTGTTAAACGCACTCAAAACAGATTATGAAACTGAATTATAAGGTGCTTGTTTTAAGTATGAAATGAAACACTTTTAACTCAAGCAGGTCAACTAGTACCCAAGAAAAAAAATCTTCATTTTTGCCTGTCTCTTGGATATAGAGCATAAGGAAACCTTATGACCAGCTCTCTAGACTCTGAACAAATCACGTAAACTCTCAGAAATACCATGAAGTCAAATGATGCATCCCATGTAAAAGGAGTGGTGCAAGGAGACAAGGGAACAGGTAAATCCCACATCTGCAGCACTCTACAATTAGCCTGCAACTTCTAAATATGCAGGGAATTTATGGACAGTTGTTACCTTCCTGCTCCTCTGTTTGTTCCTGCATGTGCTTCTCAAGCATCTGGTAGATGGAGAACCAGTGCTTGGTGGATTTCTCAGTATGGCGCTTCATGGTATTATCCAAACTCATAGACCAGCAGCTGAAACATGAGAGAAGAAGCCAAGCAGGCATTTAAGGAAACCCATTTGAAAGATCTGAAACCACAGAAGCAAAAGCTAAACATTCACTATTCTCTCCTTCCAAGTGGAGATGGAGAAGCTACCTAGTTTGTCGCCTCCGGAATGTATGCCATTGTCTGTACTGAGGTTATCTTATTTTTTTAATTTTATTTTTGAGAGAGGGAGACAGAGAGCAAGTGGGACAGGGGGAGACAGAGACAGAATCCGAAGCAGGCTCCAGGATATGAGCTGTCAGCACAGAGCCTGATGTGGGGCTCGAACCCACGAGCTGTGAGATCATGACCTGAGCTGAGGTTGGACGCTTAACTGACTGAGCCACCCAGGTGTCCCTCTACTGAGGTCATTTTAAATGCTCTATTTGTTTTTTAAGTAGGCTCCATGCCCAATGTGGGGCTTGAACTCACGGCCCTGAGATCAAGAGTCAGATGCTCTACTGACTGGGCCAGCCAGGCACCCCTAATGCCCTGCTATTTAACTCTGTGATTAATAACTGAAAAGTACATTCTCTTACTACAGAAACCCTGCAGAAGCAAACTATCAAAAGATGAACGTCCCTACAGCACAAGTTCAGGAGGGGAAGGGAAGTGACAGATTATCACTTACTTCAGTTCCAGTTTACGCCAACGAATGATCATCTGACTGACTAAATCGAGATGTTTCCGCAGAGACAGAGCTCGACTTGCATTCTCCTCCCAATCCTAAAACACAAAGATAAAATTTACTGCTGGGCTCTTAAATAACTCTTATGCTGATTTATCAATAGCAATGAGTGTACATCCAACATATCTAGCTTCAAGTTGTTTCTAGTCACCTGACAGAATCAAGCAGAGCTGAGTTTAGAGGCAGGCAAAAAGTAAAGGATTTAGGAACCTGAGTGTGAATGCCTATTGCTAGACACGTGACCCCCTCCAAAGTGCAGAGCCCTAACGTGATCGTCAGGGAAGCACCAGATAGTTCAGAAGCCGTGAAAGGACTGAGGGGATGGGACGTGCAGGCACGTAGCTGGTCTGGAGGCCCACCTGGGAGCCCTGGAAGAGGGAGACTGCAGTACCAGTGGATGCTGCGTCCTACCCTTGAAAACAGGTGACACAGGCCCCTCACGTGCCCCATAAGATAATGGCTTCACCTGTAATGATCTGACCCCATGCCAGAAAAACAAAGAGGCTTATTCTTCACCAACCCAAACTATAGCTTTCTGTCCCTCTGGCAATAATGTTGCCCCAAGATCATTTTTTTCAATTGATTACAAACTAAAATGAGGAAGAGAGAGAGAGAATTATCTTACCTGTGCCTTTGCTAGAAGGATCTCTAAGCCATTCAGCAACTTTGAGATAGGACTGGAAAGTGGGAAACTACGAATTCTGTCTATTACAACCAGCAGCTGCAGGAAAAAAAAAGAAAACGAAGAAAAGATCTAGGCATCTCTGTGGGAATACAATCACTCCAAGTCACAGGCCACTGAAAAGAGGCCTGATGAAAGTTTTATGCAAAGTTTCTGCTTCACAAACCCCTGTGAAAGCCACAGAGGCTTTCTAGGGCTGTGGATCAAAGATAAACACTTTATCTGCTGCATTACTCTGGAAAGAAGATGGACTTTGATATGAAACTCTTTTTTTTTTCTTTTTTTAAAGTTTATTTACTTATTTTTTTAGTAATCTCTACAGCCAATGTGGGGCTTGAACTCATGACCCTGAAATCAAGAGTCACATGCTCTTTCAACTGAGCCAGCCAGATGCCCCCAAAATAATAACTCTTAACCACTCTCCGCTGTTAAGATTTACTAAAAAACTGGTTGAAGACCACAGAGTGAGGTCTGCGTTAAAACTGCCAATCTTGGAAAAGACAGGCCTTTGCTAATGTGCGTATGTGTCTGAATAAAGAGGGCAATAATACAGCAGCATTTTAACATGTCGACAGCAAACTCTGACCAACAAATAAAATTAGCGGAATCCCAAACATCATTTATGTAACAGCAGTACAACTGGTATGTCCATCCTGAAGTGAGTAGTGTCTCACTCAAGTGGGATTCTGTAAACCTTTGTTTATATACTGAAATGTGCACATAACTGCCCTGGGAGATGGCAGAGACCACACCCTCAGTGTTCCCTCCTCACAGGCTGCCCTACCTGCTCAAGGGCTGGGTGTTCCGGCCAATCCTGCAGCAGCTGACTGACAGCCTCTGAGAAACCCTGAAGCACAGGTTGACAATGCCTTGCTTCTGGGACATTGGGGTGCTGGTAGAAGTCATAGGGCCCATCAGGCTTCATTATCAGATCTGAGGTTGCCTCACCAAAGAGAGTGTTATGGGAGAGGGTACAGGCCAAAAGTTGGCTGCCCAGGAGTTGGTCATTCAGTTCAGCTCCTGTGAAGTTAACATCAGTACAGTCGGTGCACTTAGTAGGTTGAGCCATCAAGTTACAAAGATGTCAAACACATGCTCAGAAACAATGAACTACTAGACCTAATGAAGCAGATTATGTCACAGTGCCAATCATGCCCAAAGCAACATAGGCCTAGAGGAGCAGGACCCTAGTATCATAGTAGTATCACCAAAATCTGCTAAGTTTCTCAGACATACAGAGGAACTCAGACATTGCCTGGTTGTTATTAAAAGAGTACAGAGTCTGGTTTGATGGATTCAAATTCCTGGCTTTTATAGTTGTCTTGGTAGACAGAAATGAAAATTAAAGCTTCCTGCCTAATATCAAGGAGTAACTAATGAGGTCATACAGGAAACTGAACCAAACAATATTCTGTAAGCTTGATTTCTGAATTCCCAGGTTTCTCCCAGGAATAAATGATGGGAAAAGCACTAAAGCTATTACAGGCAAATTAGAAATAATACTGAAGAACAAAACTATTTAAACTAAGTCCATATCCTTGTTTTTTAAATCCCTTCCTCCCAAAGTATTCAAATGATAAAAATCCCTTACTGCAGAATTTTAAATCAAGTTTTTTGAAGTAGCTGAAGTCTCTTAAGCTAAGGAAACTCCCTCGATAAGGAATTTAGCAAAAAAAATAGGGAGGTGATGACTTTAATTGTTCCCTAAGTAGTAATTACATTTATTTGTCCTCGTTTCCCAAGAGTATAACAAAAATGAATTGTCATACCCATCAGAGGGTAGAACTGTGTCACAAGAGATGCCCCAGTTTGATAGCAGGATAGAAACAGGCCAAGGTAATGCTTTGTCTCATGTGGTGGCAAAGTCTGTTGGTACCAGAGGGACCGAGCAAAGTTGAGGCACAGCTGCTGATGAATGAGCATCACAGCCTGCATTGAGCTCTGGGAGAGGAGGCCAGGATCTGAAGCTGCTCCCTCTTCTTGCCCATCTGAAGTTCCCTTCTTCTCCTCCAGTGTTGGTTCTACCAAAATATCTGCAAAATCCTGCCAATAACATTAGAGCAATTGAACTTCTAAAAATCAGAATCCAGTTCTACTCAAAAAGGAAGGAGGAAAGATGTTGTGTGAACACTCAAGAAAATGAAGTAGTAACTTACATATAGATATAGTAAAAAGACTGATTATAAAACCATTCAAAGGTAACACGGGTGGCATCAAGGGAACTCATTCCCAAACAAACCCTGTTACCACCACCCGACCTTTTCATGCAGTGGGAACTGCTTTCTGAACTCCCGTTCTTCCTCCTCCTCCTCGCTCAGGGCAGTCCTGGAGTTCCTGCTCCTGTATCTGTACAAGCTGTTTTCCTCCTCAGCCTTCTCTTGGGCTATGCGTTCCTGTTCATCCCACTCATTGATAATTTCCTGAAAAGCCACAATATTAGAAAGTAATTTATTTGCTTTTGCTGAAGTACTTAAACAAAGCAAGACTTGTGATCTGTTGTTGTTTTGTTTTGTTTAAGAGAGACGGGGGTGGGGGTGAGGGAGTGGGGAGAGGGTGCAGAGGGAGAGTATCCCAAGCAGGCTCCACACTCAGCTTGGAGCCTGATGCATGACTCTGGGATCATGACCTGAGCTGAAATCAAGAGTCAGACACTCAACCAACTGAGCCACGCAGATGCCCCAAGATTGGCTATCTGTTAATTTCTCATGAAAATAAAAGTACTATGGTTCAAAAAGAAGTAAATGCCAACATCCAAGAAACATTTTAGGTATAGAGAGCAAATGAACTTTGTTTTCAAACTGTGTATCTGCAGCAACCCATTTTCCAAAGCACCCCCTTACTGTAGTGCTACAATTTCACAGGTGTAAAAACTCGCTACAGTAGAGCTAATGCCATTGGAAGTTCCTGTCAGGAGCTAGCAGTGTTTTGTACTAAGGACAGGCTCTGCATAGACAATGTGGGGGTTGTAATTCAGACTATACTTGGCTAACAACTCAAGCAGCTGGCCCAAGGGTTTGGGAAAGGGAAACCTGGGCTGGGAGCAGGGTGGTTGAGGCGAACCATCAGGAAAACTGGGCTATGCCTGATCAGACACTTCTTAAATTCCCTAGTACCTCTAAGATTTTAGATCCTTAAGTTGGCAAAAACTGTAAGTTAAAGAAACCATGCAGTATTGATGAGAACTGAGGAAATGAGCACCCATCAATCAGGAAGATAATTTGTGTTAAAAACCTAAGCAATTCTGCTTTCCAGAATTTGTACCCAAAGACCTAGGTATAAGACAATTTATGGTAGTGGTGGTGTTTTCCAAGACAATAAAAAGACTACATACAAAACAAATGTTCGATGATAAGAAATTATTTAAGTATCCTCGAGCGTATCCATACAATAGAAAACTGGGCAGCCGTTCAACATGATGCAGCTGAAGAATAGCATAATTATGGAAGAAAATAATCACTAAATGCTGTTAGGTTTTTTAAAGCAAAGTATAAAACAGAATGAACTTTAGTAGTGGTTTACAGAACTCTAGTGATTTAAGGACCAGTCTCAGAGACCAGGGAGGGAACAGAATTGTTCTCAACTAAAGCAGCTCTTTTATCTACTACATATTGGGAAACTATTCTAAGATTTTTATTTTTAAAAGAGTTCTACTGCTAAAGGGGCACCCAGGTGGCATTCAACTTTTGATTTTGGCTCAGGTCATGATCTCATGGTTTATGAGATCAAGCCCCAAGATGGGCTCTGCACTGACAGCATGGAGCCTGCTTGGGATTCTCTCTCTCCCTTTTTCTCTGCTCCCCCCTGCTGCCCCTCCCCTCACAGACCCCACTCACACACAAGCAAACACATACTCTCTCTCTCAAAATAAACTTAAAAAAAAAAACAAGCCTAGAATGGGATGCACCAATATGTTAACAGTTTATACAGCTTTCAATGGTAAAATTTAGTGGGTTTTGTTTATATTTATTCTTTTAATTGTATAAATTAAAAACAAATTGATGGGGCGCCAGGGTGGCTCAGTCGGTTAAGTGTCCGACTTCGGCTCAGGTCACGATCTCACAGTCTGTGAGTTCGAGCCCTGCGTCGGGCTCTGGGCTGATGGCTCAGAGCCTGGAGCCTGTTTCCGATTCTGTGTCTCCCTCTCTCTCTGCCCCTCCCCCGTTCATGCTCTGTCTCTCTCTGTCTCAAAAATAAATAAACGTTAAAAAAAAAAATTTTAAAATAAATAAATAAATTAATTAAAAACAAATTGCTTTCGTTGGGGAAAAAAAGTTATTTTCTTAATAAAGGTTGATACTATTACATGGCAAAACTCACCATAAATAAAATCAAAAGATAACAAAATAGGAGAAAATATTTCCAGTGTGTATCACAGATAAAGAGCTAATATCACTAATTTTTTCTAATGTCTTAAAAATTGAGGGACAAATACCCCCAAAACTAACAGCTGAATAGGAGAAAGAAAGGAACAGACACCAGATCCCACTGCCCAACCACATGGTCTCTATCTACACAGGGTACTGCCAGTGTCCTCCAGCTCCCTTTAGGAGAAGGTCAGTGCTGCCCCCTAGAAATAGGCTTACCTGGCACACATGCCTGAAGAGCTGCAGGGCCCTCTGGTCCAGCTCTCCCTTGCACAGCACATGGGAACGCAGGTAAAGGAGGGCATTCATCAGCAGCTGCTCTCGGGTAGGACAAGGTCTCTGGCCCTTGCCTTCCAGCTCCTTTCCTCCTGAGCGCTTGAGGATCAACTTCCCAAGGCCTCGAAGAACCTCCTCTGACTTCACTGAGCATAAGGCGTCTGCATGAGCATAGTAAGTGGGGAAGGTGGGGCCCACTGATGGAAAAGCCAACAGGGATGTGGCCATGGCACCCAGCCTGTCTGCACAGACCACACTGCCATGGAATGAAGCGTAGACCTCAGATGCCACCAGCCTCATGCCATGCTGCAACTGCAAGATGGATGCCTGCAGTGGGGCCACAGAATCTGGATAGAGGGCATACTCCTCGGCCAACCGCTTCCTGAACTGGTGGTGTGACTGCTGCCAGGAAGCCTCCTCCTTCAGAAGGTTTTGGGCCACCTGGGCAGACCGAGGCCCATCCATGTGGAGAGCCTGCAGGAGCCGTGTGAGCAGATCCTGAACAGCAGGGGCCTTGGCAATGCTGGTGACATAGTGGTGGATTTCCTGCACCAATGACTCATAGGCAGGCACCTGGGGTCTGAAGGCTTGCTTCTTCGACAGGCTGCAGATTAAGTTCTCCAGATGATCTATTCTTTGGCGAAGTAATCTAAAGGCAAATTATCACAATATGCAAATTCTGTCAGACTCAGCCCTTAGCTAGGAAAACAGAATGAAGACACATCAGCTTCTAAGGAATAACATGAAGAAAATACTGACAATTATAATGTAAATGGAGAATATAGAAAAAGCATTTATCACATGCCACACATGGTGTTACTACTCACTGAAGTAGTTGTATTACCCTACTCTTACAGACCTCTTAGGCTTTTTTTTTTTTTTAACATTTATTTATTTTCAAGACATACAGAGAGACAGAGTGTGAGTGGGGGAGGGGCAGAGAGAGAGGGAGATACAGAATCCAAAGCAGGCTTCAGGCTCTGAGCTGTCAGCACAGAGCCCGACGCGGGGCCTGAACCCACCAACAGAGAGATCATGACCTGAGCTGAAGTAAGATGCTTAACTGACTGAGCCATTCAGGCACCCCAGACCTCTTAGGCTTAAAGACATTAAGTGATCTCTTCAAAGTCTAAGGCCAAAGGACAGGGACAGGACTGGAGCTCACACCTGCTACATTATACAATATTTACTAAGACAACAAACGCACACAGTGCACATTATCACATCTAACTTCTGTCATGTTGAGAATAAATTCTGGCTTCAACCCTCCTGGCCTCATGAGAATCTGCCCTTCCTTTCAGAGTATTAACTTTTCCTGACAGTAACAATGGCTTTAGCATCTAATCGCCAATGTAGTTCAGAGATCTGTATCATCACCTCAAACACTGCAATTACACTGTGAAGGTCAACCTCAAAAAAAAAAAAAAAAAAAAAAATTTTTTTTTTTTAAGAGTCAATAAACCATCAGCACAATAACTCTGCTGTTACCTGATGTGAGGATGACAGTAACTGAGAATGACTTCATCTTCCAGGTCTCTTCCAGTGTGTAGCTGGGATGAGAGGTTTCGGGTCTTCCACTCACACTGCAGCTGGTGTAACTAATAGAAAGGGAAGAAGCTGGTCTGCTGTGCTCAGCTGTGCCCACATCCAAGAGGACAGTGCCCTGGGGAAGGGTAGAGCAACTGGATAGAAGGAACCTGGGCTCCTGAATAATCCAAGAGCAAGGGATTCTGTTCCATTAACCTGGACCACTTCATCTCAGAGCTGTTAGGTGAAGGAAACTCTCTTGTTTATACCACTGAATTTATGAGACTCTGCTCTTACAGTTTTACCAACTGATATACTACTTCCACATTTTGAAGAAGAAAAATCTTATCACTATCTTTATGTATTCAGTTCCTGAATTTGCTTACAAGTTCAAATATCAAGGGATACCACATAATCTAAATCTACTTGATCCTTGAACTTTAGATAAGGAACACCAAAAGTTCAAAACCTGAGGAATCCTATACCACATCTAAAGAAATTATCCAAGTCCAAATATTCAAAACTTAGTTCAGGTAGAGGGAGTCTGGACAGGAGAGATACATCAGAGGCTTAGGAAGGGCCCCTCCAAGTGCCTAAGCTTACTTAGAGGAATTCTCAAAGAGGAAAATGTAGTCTTTAGAACACAACTCCCGGGAAGTCATAGGGCAGCTTATGCAAAATCACCCCGTTGATGTTCTGAGCATCCAAAAGGGAATAAAAGGAGTAATATACTAAGCAAGTCCACCCAGTCAGGGATGGAGCCCATGCTCCAAACTCTCATCCCTCCATACCTCTTCCTTAGCGTACTTGAGCTTGTATTCCCTCTTCACTGCGGGGTCAAAGCGGGCCTGCGGAAGCCATGTCTGAATCTGGAGCAAGCCAAGGCTCACCCACAGGCTCCCACGCCGTGCTGGCTCGGGCAGGTCCCGCTTACCATCCCCTTCCCCAAACAAGTGGCGCAGGGAGGTAAGCAAGAGGCATAGCAGCTCTTTGGGCAGGGCCTCCTGCCCGGCCATGTCCCCAAGAGTCTGGCCCACATGCTGGAAGGTCTGCTTGTCCCCGAGCAGCAGCTGCTCACAGTTTTGCATGTATTCCTGCCGCCGGGATTCAGGGAGCAGCTCTGCCAAACCCGCCAAGTGCCGGCACAGCACAAGTCTCTGGAGCTGGGAATCCGTGTATCTGTAGGAACAAGGAGGCACTTAAGGGCTTGCACTACATCAAACGGCATTCCTTTCTCACACTATCATTCTTTTAGAAAATGACACAGCAGACTGCACTGCCAATACTTAGAGGTGAATTTCTCTTCTCAAGTAATCTTATATGCTTTTCTAAGTACCACTCTCTTGATCACAAGAAGATTAAAAGTGACAGAGGCACTGCCCAGCTTATGATAGCCTGTAATGGGCTAAAAATCTGCTGATCCAGCCAAAAAATACACTTGCTTTCACCCACCAAAACTAGCCACTACAGATGAAGTTCAGACAGACTGAGGTTCTCTCTACACACTCTATAGAAAAGATGGAGCTTTATAGTCTACCCAGGGGGCGAGAATACCTGAACTCTGCGACTGAAGGCACAGCCATGTTGGTCCAAAGCACCAAGCTGATATCCCGGAGCTGCTGGGCTCTCTCAACCCACTCTCCCAGGGTGACATGTGAGGAGGACAGGATGGGGAGGCCGCTCACATCCCAGGGACTTGCTCTGCAGCTGCTGGTCAATACTTCAAAGCAGCACTTGGAGAAGATGGCTCTACTGAGACTGCCAGGGCCCTGATGGATGGAGAGGAGTCATGTATCTTTTAGAAGATAAGTAAATGGATTTCAACAAGCAGCACTGAGCACTTCTAAGAGAAGAAAGAGAGTAAGAAAAGGAGGTTCAGGTTGCTAGGACCAGGTAAGCCTCAAACAAAGGATAGAATGGGGTCAGGTGTTAGTAGGCTTTAAAGAAACATAGACTCCATTCTCAAGGAATGAGGAACAATGGGTACTTTAGTAATGCAAGAAAATCTTTCCAACCGGGGCATGAGGAAGACCATTTTTACAACAGAGCTACAGGCATACTGCAGGGAGACTTGGAGGCAAGGAAAAGAGTTAGAAGACAACTAACTGCAAGAGCCAGGGACAAAGTTTGTCAAACCTGTGCTCCTTGGACTATTTACCTGGGACATTGTAATTGCTGTCCACAGCAAATGATAAGGTGGTTAAACACAGAAAATGGGAAACACTGTATACTCTGCAACCCTTGAGAATCCATAAGATATATCACTAAAGGCTTTGAGAAATGTTTTACAATAAAGAAATCAATTTTGAGGGGCGCCTGGCTGGGCTAAGTTGGAAGGGCATGCGACTCAATCTCAGGGTCATGAGTTCGAGCTCCATGTCGGGCATAGAGATTACTAAAAATAATAATAATTTTTTAAAAATCAATTTTGACAGAGCAAGGGAATAGAAGAGTCTGAAACAAATCCATGAACATCTATAGGAATAAAGTATGATAAAGGTGGCATTTCAAATGAGAGTGGAAAGGATGAATTAGTCAAACGTGGTGTTATTATGCTGCTTTTGGAAATGCTATTTGTATAGAATAAAAAAAAAAATTGTATACCCATCTCACAAAACAAGATATCGAGATGTAACTGAGGACTTAAATATAAAACAAATACACAAGAAAATAATGGGAAAATGGTTTTTAATTCTAGGGATAATGAAGACTTTTTTTTTTAAAGCATGACATCAAAGCCAGAAGAAAGGGACTACAATATTTGAAGAGAAAACATTATAAAACTTGAGAGACAAGAGAACACTAGAAATATATTTCCAACCTTATGGTAGATAAAGGTTTAATATACATACCATGTAAAAAGATCTTCAATAAGAAAATGGCGATAAACTCAATTTTTTTAACAAAATAAGTAATAAACATGACTGAAAACTTCAGAGAAGAAAATATACATGTGCAAAGATGTCTAATCTCAAAAATAATCACAGGACTACAAATTCAAATGGTATTTCTTAAATTGAATAATTGGTAATAATTAAAAATGTTGCTAACATCTAGTGTGCCAAAGATATAAGAAACCGGTTCTTGTAAACATACGAATAAGTAAAATTGTGCTCTAGTCCTAAGTTCTCCTGTGGTCATCCAGAACTTTGCGACCTCCCTCTTTATGAGCTCCTAGCATGTTTAAAAAAGTAAAAAAACACACCCTAATGTTTATGGCAGCATTATCAACAATAGCCAAATATTGGAAAGAGCCCAAATGTCCACCGATTGATGAATGGATAAAGATGTGGGGTGTGTGTGTGTGTGTGTGTGTGTGTGTGTGTACACCTACATACACATACCCATGCACACAATGGAATATTACTCAACCATAAAAAAGAATGAAATCTTGCCATTTGCAATGATATTGATGGAGCCAGACAATATTATGCGAAGCGAAATAAGTCAGAGAGAGACAAATACCATATGATTTCACTCATACGTGAAATTCAAGGAACAAAACAAATGAACATGGATGGGGGTGTGTATGAAAAAGAGAGTTAAACCAAGAAACAGATTCTAGAGAACAAACTGAAGGTTACTGGAGGGGTTAGGGGGGTGGGGAGAAGGGGGGCATTTTCTGTGAGGAGCACTGGGTGCGATATGCAAGTCATGAAGCACTAAATTCTACACCTGAAACTAATAAAATATTACACTGAATGTTAACTAACTGGAATCCAAATAAAAACCAGGAAAGAAAAAAAAAGTAAAAACAAAAACCACCTGCCCAGACATTCTCAGAATAGACATGAATCTCTTTAACTATGCAGACATTCTAACCAATGATTAAATTCCAGTTCTTGTAACATATCCACAGAAATACTAAGAGAAAGAGACAAAGATTTATGCAAGAGTAGTTGATGCAGTTATGCTTGCTATAGGAAGGAAGAAATAAAGGCAAGAAACCTCAACATTTATGAATAAGCAAGTGATCAAATAAATTCCAGCAACTAGAACAATGGAATACCTTAAAAAGAATAAGCTGGAATGACATGTTTCCATGACATGTGAACAGAGAAAGTGATCTTATTTTTGTTTATGTATACATTTAATGCAAAATACATGTAAACAAGAAGCAAAGAGGAGTTATTTCTGCAGAATTCTGATATATATACAGAGATAGAGAGAAAGAGAGGGAGAGGGTGAGGGAGGGAGAAGAGGGAGACAGAGAAAGTGAGAGCACACATGAGCGCTGACCCTTGAACAACGCAGGGGTTAGGGGTACTAACTCCCTCCCATACAATAAAAAATCCATGTATTTAACAGTTAACTCCCCCAAACTTAACTATGTACATTACAGTAGAACAAGACACCACAGGTCTTCTCATCCTCACCCAAAGTTAGCAAAGTTGGATCCTAGAGTGACGTTCACTACGTGCTTCTCTACCCAAGAGTGCAGAATCTCCTTCCAAGTATAGTCCAGAGAAAGGCAAAGAACCACAGACAGCACCCACCCTGCAGTCCCCTCTGCCACCAAGAATCCTGCCCTGATGTTTTCCTGAATTCCTTATCCCAGGAGGGAGGCAGGTTCTCATTCTGTGGTCCTGGGCCAACTCTGGCCAGTGACTGGCCCTGCCAACCCCCCACCTCTGCCCTGCCTGGCTCCTTCACACCTCTCTCAGTTCAATACCATAGGTAGTGGGATAAGGAGTGCCAGAATCAGGTGATAGCCCTGTTGTCACAGCCTTCCTGCATCCTTCCTCCATCTTCCTTTTGCATCTAGTCATTTGGCAACTTCTACCTTACTTTTTAGTCACAATATAAAATACATATTTATCGGAAAAAAGTCTACGTGTAAGTAATCCCATGCAGTTCAAACCTGGTGTTAAGTAAGGGTCAACTGCATATATACATACGTATACACACATACATACACATTTCTATACTGTTAAAATATTTTGTAACTAGGAAAAATGGTATTTTAATTAGAGAAGAAAATGAAGACCTTTTAAAGGAAACTTTTTTTTTTACACTTTAATTCAGAATTTCCCAAATGATTTAAGACAGAATCTTTCTTTTGAAGGTATACTTCTTAACTTCCTGCAGAAAACAAAATATTGCCATCACTTATTTAGTCATTGCTCTGTCCTAGGAATAAATGTTTGTTGCTAGATCAAGAAATTTTTTCCACTATCAAATATTTTTATGACTTTATGCCAACAAACCTTCAATGTGGAGTCCAAAAGGGACTTGGGCATCTCCCTCTGCTGTACACCAGGCAGAGGGCTCCACATTAGCCAGTACTCTGGATTTGTAGTAACAGTACTGCTCCAGAAAGACATAAATGTGGAATTAAATAAGTCAGACCACAAGGAAATAATTTCTTCAGTAGACACCTAGAGATAAATAGATAAGAGCATATTTGAGAAAAATCCATAAATCAAGTTATGAGGTCTCTCTTTTAGAAGACTTATCTAAAATTAACATGGGTTTAAAGATATTAATTCTAATGTTGCTGATTTTCTGCCACCCGGTCATCTTGGTTAAGTCATTTATCCTGTTTATAATTTTATAAAACGGAGATCTGCCTTTAGAAGGTAAATGAGAAAATACAAGTGAATCAAACAATTATAATGTACCAGCAAAACAGATAAATGAATAAAACATCATTAGAATATTAAGTAATGAACGGTACTTGGGTGGCTCAGTCGGTTGAGCATCTGACTCTTGACTTCGGCTCAGGTAATGATCTCACAGTTCGTGGGTTCAAGCTTTCAATGAACCCACCTCAAGCACTGACAGTGCGAAGCCTGCTTGGGATTCTCTCTCTACCTCCCTCTCTGCCCCTATCCCGCTCTTTCTGTCTCTCTCTCTCAAAATAAACATTAAGTAATGAAGTTGACTATAGTTTGCCACCATTCATATTCAATAGCTATTCTTGGAGGAGAGAGTAAAACACTCTCATGATATATTTTTACATAAACAATAAAAAATAAATATTTTAGCCTCATTTAACTGGAAACCAAATAGAATGATTCTGTGATAAGAGGTGAGAAATACCCAGGTAATTACTGCAAATGACATTCAAAATTTTCCCTTTTGAAAGTTAATTAAGACAAGACTAGAGTTTACAACATGGGATTGCAAAATTTTTATTTTATTTAATTTATTTATTTTTTAAACATTTTTTTTTAAATCTTTACTTATTTTTGAGAGAGACACAGCGTGAGCAGGGGAGGAACAGAGAGAGGAGACACAGAATCCAAAGCAGGCTCCAGGCTCCAAGCTGTCAGCACAGAGCCCGATGCAGGGCTTGAACCCACGAACTGCGAGATCATCACCTGACCTGAGCCGAAGTCAGACACTTAGCCACTCAGGCACCCCGGGATTGCAAAATTAAATAAATAAACCATTCTGCAACCAGTCTGCCACAGAAAGTCTAATTGGCTTATAGTATAAAGAAGGCTTATTTCCCTTTTTGGTTTTGGTTTTTACCTTCTGATGGTGCAGTAAGTACCAAAAGGCTTGAAGCTCTTGTGGAGCAATTGGTGTGTGCTTAAGACAAAATAGGATGTGAGGACTTCTCTCCTGATCTGTCTGGGGTTGCTGATTTTTGCTGGACCTGTTCCAAAAATAAAGAGAAAGAGAGGATGCACTATAGGCTATCAATAAACTGCTAAAAATCTGTTATGTATGGGAAGATGGAACACACAAAACTTACAGTGCATTTACTGAAACACAAAGAAGCAATTCTGCTGGAAAAATACCTAGTAACTTATAGAGGTGGAGTCAAAACAGGCAAAGAATCTTCAAGAAGTTACAGCTTTCCAAAGTGGCAACTGACTTCTCTCTGTTTCAGTAAGACCATTCCCCTTTAAGACAAGTCTATGCTTTGTTTCACACGTAGCATACGTAGAATAACCTAACAACAACAAAAAAATCTCCCCTGAGGAAAATGGCTTACCTTCTTAGGCAAGCTTGTGTCATAAAATCAGCTGTCACTTTGTACTGCCAAAGCAGAGCCAGGTACTCCATTGCAGGCCACAACTGAACACTCCTGGTGAGTTGGATTAAGGAGGTAAAGTCTGGTTGGAACAGGGAGGAAGCTTCATTGTGCTTTTTCTCCAGAAAACCAAGTGAAATTCCTTTGGCTTTTAGTTCTAAACAGTGAGCATTCACAAGATCCTTCAGCTCATCTGGACAAAAAGACACAAGTGATATTACAGAATAATGGTCAGTAGTATAGGCTCAGATTCCCAACCACTAGTTACGTAACTGTGAGCTTAGCCTGAGCTTGAGTTTTATACCTGTGAAATGATATTATTATTACCTGCACAATTCTAATGACAGAATTAAACAGTATATATAAAGTTCAGTTCTATGCCTGACGCTTATTTAACGACAGTTATAGTATACAAAAAAAAAAGGAAAAGAAAAAAGAAACAGAAAAAAAGAAAATCTATGTGAAAAACTTAAAATTTTTTGGCTGCAGAGCAGTAGATACTTTTAGAGCAACTGTTAGCAGGATAACTCTAAAGCAGATTACCTGGGTTGACATCTTCCAGAATATTAGCTCTGAGGACCAGCCCCCACGCCTGCAAGAGACTTTTCTTTAAAGTCCATTTAGAAGCAACCACTTGGAGACGATTAACGTCTTCCCACCATCCGCCTTCCCCAAGGGCAGGCATCCACTCCCTCATGGCAAGTGCTTTGTTAAGTACTTTCAATTGAGAAAAACACTCTACCACCAGCTTGTTCTGAAACAACAAAACCCAGCAGAATCTATTACAGAGGAGAAATGCAGATTTTAGCAGCCTATTCATGTCTCAAAAAATTTTAAATATTTCCACAATTCTTCTAGAAAACATAAGGTTTGTCTATTGTTGCTCTCAGGAGATTTTACAGTAATCAAATTAAAACTCTATCCAGACTTAATACTCTCAAGAATAAACAAAAATGTTAACACTTAACAAATCAATTAAGAGTATTCAGCAAACATTTATGAGTCTAGATGAATGGCAGTTCCCATGTTACAGAACTCCAGATTTGAGCATAAGAGCTCAAATCTTTGTGTTTGCTACATGTTTCCAAGTTGTACCTTAAAAGGAAATGGCCGTCCCAGGAACTTTTGCAACTTCTTTACACCAGTGAAGCCGCCAGTTGGGCTCCCCAAGCAATTCTGAATATGTTCTGAGACAGTCTGAACCTCTTTGTAGTATCTGTAAAGAAGGGAAAAGGCGCAGAGGGATGTAAGAAAAGGGGAAAGTGGTGGATAGTAAGAGACATCATTTAACATTTTGTATTTGATTTCCATTCACCAAAAGGCCATGGGAATAAGCCAAAATAAAGCAAGAAGAAAGTTTCAATTCCAAACCCTCTTCTCTTTATCATCATCAGTACTGTAGATATTGAGTTATTACTCCAAATAGGAGTCTTACTTGTCTTCATGGTTCATTAGGAGTTGAGGGATCTGACGGACCAGATGTTTTAAAACCCAGTGCCAATGAAGGGCGAGCAGGGCCAGGCCTGAGGCATCCACTTTTACTGTGTCAGCTATGGTCCAAAACCGGTCCCGCCACCGCAGGGAATCCAAGATCTAAAAACAGAGCAAACCACGCTCACACAAACCTCTCAGTAAGACACAGATTTCAATTGTTAATCAATACTCAACATACACCCATGAAAGGTGTAGCATTCAGTTGAAATATTTTTAGGGACATTAAAGCAGTCAGAGAAGACAAAGATTCTCCCCCCAAGTACTTAAAGTTCAGAACTATTTCCTTAGGGAAAATGGAATTATTGAGTCACATGGTAAGTGTATATATAGTTTTATTAAAAAACTGCCAACTTTTCTTATAAAGCAGCTGCATTCCAACCAGCAGCACAGGCTAATTCCAGTTGTTCTGTTTCCTTGCCAATACTTGCTACTGTTAGTGATTTTAACTTTAGCCATTTTGGTGCATGGTACCTCACTTACATTTCTTTGATAACTAATGATGTTGGAATTTTTGAAGTTCTTACTGGGCATTCATGTATCTTCTGAGAAGTATCTATTCAAATTATCTTGCTCATTTAAAAAGTTGGGTGGTGTTATTAGTTTGCTTGTATAATTTATGGTATCTATAATCTAGAATTATACTTTTATGTAATTTACATACAAACAAAATACAGCCCAATTTTCAAGTTTCTCCCAGTGTTTTCATTTTCTTAAAGGTATCTATTAAGAAAGTTTTTTGGGGAGACTCTTAAATAGGGAGAACAAATTTAGGGTGGGAGCAAGGGAGAAGAAGGAAATACAAAAGAATATGAAGAAAGGCTCAAGGATATTGTATATGTTCATTATTGTGGTAATGGCTTCCAAGGTGTGTACATGTCAAAACATAAAATTGTACACTTCAAATATATGCTCTTCATGATAGGTCAGTTGTATACTCATTAAGCTTTAAAATATGTATATATATATTTAAAACTGTTAAGAACTAAATTTCTCAAATAATATTGGACATATAACAACATTGTAGTTTATCTCACCCTTAAGAGTCTTAAACATTTGTCTTGGCACAAAAATTAATACAGATACATTTCCTCACCTCCATGACACTGACATCAGACACCATCCCCTGGGAGGACTGTACCCAGAGCAGGATTAGTGCATCACCAAGTTCAAAAAAAGCAGCAAGATTGACCACAATTTCATGGGGCAGGCTGTGATAGCTCTCTGGATCTTAGAGTTGACATAAATAAGAACATTCCATCAGATTTAAATTCATCTCTAGATATTTTCAAACTCAACAGTAATATGAACTTAACTGCATCTCCAGTACGGTCAATTTTGAAAGGTCACAATTGAAAGCAAATTCTTAGCCTACCATTATCATATTAAACATAACTGATCAGGTATGTACACCTATAGATGTTTATAACCTCTTACTGAAAAATGGAAATTATAGAGCATTAATGCATATTTTATACAAGTACTTCTTTAAATATAAAACAAGATGTGTATATATGTGTGAATGGATGAAGAGCACAGACAGGTGAGAAGATACAAATCAATGTACTATTAACAATAACGGCTTCAAAGGCAGACTTCTATCTTTTCAATTAAAAAAAATAAAGGATGAAGAAAGAACCTATAACCAAATACTTAGCAGCATGAACTTTTTGAGCCAACATCTAGATTTCAAACTCTAGCTCTGTTACTTGCTAGAGATGTGACCTTGAGCATCTCTGTGCCTCCCTTTTCTCTTTCACAGCATGGGACCTACACCACATAAGGTTGCTATAAAAAGTAAATGAAATCAAAGACATGTAAAAAGCAGTTAGGTGTTACTACTGAATAAGGGGATGTGTTTAAAATCAGTCCAGCAAATCAAAAGGAAATTAGTGAAATGGCAGCAGCTGCTCAAGGTCTCTTCACTTTAGAGACATTATGTGATCAGATGCATTAACTCAAGAATACAAAAGGGAAACCTCTCACCTTTATGGAATTCAAAGGACATTCTCAAAACACTATTTCTTAACTTTTTGCCACCAACAGAAACCAAATTTGCTTCAGTAAATATCCGTTTTTCCCGGTCAAGATATATGATTGTCCTGAAATGAGATTTAATAACATAATAAATAGTATTGGTTATTGGTGAATACTACTTTGCAATCACATCCTCTACCTGCTGAAATCTTGAGAACATCAATCTCCTTCAACCTGCCATTCCTCTCCAGCCCCTGAAAATTCTGGACTAGAGACATGGAGGTGTAGTGATGACAACTGAGTTGGTGGTAGCACGGGGCAGAAGACAGATGGCCTGGAAAAGCTCCACCTAGGAAGACTGCCAGGCCTCACTCTTGCTCTGCCATGATCTGACAAACTGCACTGTGAACTCTTAAAAGTGGCCATCATAAAATTAATCTCTGGTGTTAGAAGTTACCAGGGAAGGAACAAGGGGAGAGGAGACAAGGGGGCCTTTGAGGTGCTAGTTCACATCACACGCATGAGTTCACTTTGTGAAAATTCATCAAAACCAAATATGCTCATTATTAATAACAGTGTACTTTACTGTAATGCACATTATACCTCATCATAAAATTATTTTTTTTTTTCAACTTTTTTTTTTTTTTTTTTTTTTTTTTTTTTTTTTTATTTATTTTTGGGACAGAGAGAGACAGAGCATGAACGGGGGAGGGGCAGAGAGAGAGGGAGACACAGAATCGGAAACAGGCTCCAGGCTCCGAGCCATCAGCCCAGAGCCTGACGCGGGGCTCGAACTCACGGACCGCGAGATCGTGACCTGGCTGAAGTCGGACGCCCAACCGACTGCGCCACCCAGGCGCCCCTATTTTTAAAAACCTATTACATTAACACTGATGGCTAATTAAAAAAATACTCTGACTCTTGAGAACAAACAGAGGGCTGCTGGAGGGGTTGTGGGAGGGGGGATGGGCTAAATGGGTAAGGGGCATTAAGGAATCTACTCCTGAAATCATTGTTGCACTAACTTGGATGTAAATAAAAAATAAATTATTTAATTAAAAAAAATACTCTGGCCATTACATTAAATGTGAGAAAAGACCGGCTTATATCACAATTAAGTAAATTTATATGTTGAGTGTGTGTGTAAGCATGCAGGGGCTACATATCTCTGCAGCATTTGAGGATGGAAAATGATGTGGACACAACACTGAGGATAGGACCTACGAGAAAATGAGCACGTGAAAATGGGAGGAGCTGCCAAGAATCATGAACAGAAAACAATAGAAACATAACTACCCTATGATAAAGGATTATTTGTAACATAAACACAACATTAAAGTTAAGCTAGTACCTCTTAAAGCATCTTGCTAAATTATTAAGAACTTGCAAAATTTATAGGCATTTTGACATCAGAGTCAGAATTACTTCACTGAGCACGGAGCATGATGTGACAGAGTTTAGAAAAGGCATGATTTGTGAAGCTATGGTGTACAGTGAGGCAAACAGTACCCAGAATAGCAGGCTTCACCTACTTGTTTGCAACAGACTCTAAAAGGGCAAAAAGCTGCTCAGGCTGATCGGTTTGTGGGTCAAAGTCCATCGAATTTCTAATGATGTCCAAAGCCTGTATATTCCACCGGGGGTCCAAAGGGATCACAAATTCATCTGGTTTAAGAAACAAAAAAACGAAATTTTGGAATTAAACTCCTTGCCTAGCAAATTTCAGTTGAAGATTTTTCTTGGTCCTAATTTGATCACATTGAGTCCTGATGGGGAAGACAAAGAACAGGAAAATGTTGGTTTCAGCCCATAATACTAGAAAAGTAAGGTTCAACTGCTTCTACACTATTTCCTTTCTAAATGCAAAATTTCTACTAATCCTGAAAATTCATTCTGCTTTAGGACGAAGGTAGTTCCTGTTACAACATAAACATTATGACCAATACATTCACCTGCTCAGGTCCCACAGTGGGTCAGAAAAGAATCCATGAGCTTAATCACCCAATCTGTGCTCATTAACCGCAAAAAAACTAACTTACATGGTGGAAAAATGAATGAATATATTTCTCATTGTTTGCTTTCAGTAAGAAAAACAACTCAAGATTATTTCGCTTAAAAGCCAAAAACCATTTCTTTACAATAACAGAATATGGTGTTTGCTGCTACCTCACACTTCTTTGGCTTAAACTTGACACTTCTTTTGTAAAGCAGCAGTGCTCAGATCTGACCCCTTTCCAGAGGTTGTGAGAACCCAGGGAAGGGAGGTAAGACAAAACAACGGTAACATTACGTTGAAGATGGCTAGGTAGGTCAGTGGAGCACAAGGTTTAACGGTATCCACCATACGGTAGACTAACAAATGCCTACTGTGAACAGCAAAGTACATGAAAGAGGGAGCACATGTTCCAAAGTCCAGGAAGACTACACAATCCAGAGCTACACATTTGAAAAGGAAGACAAAGGCATACCTAGTATGTTCCAATAATGGGCAAATGATATCTGCTGAAAAGGGAACCTGCTATTCTACTCTGGAACTGTGTTCCCAATAACCAAAAATCCCACATACTTGGGAAGCCATGATTTAGTTCAGCCACAACATGACCACTACGGTAGTTTTCCCTGTTTGTTTTCTTCCCAACATTTACCTTGTTAACCTTTAGCGTAGATAAGGTAATTGGTTTAGCACAAAAGCATCATATTTTCTTCTAAACCAAATGGCAATGGTATGTTTTGGTCAGAATCAAATGAAGATGGGGTGGGAAATTAAAAGCCTGGTTCTGTCAAAACGTCCCTAATTTCCTTATTCTTTTTAAGAGAGAGAAAGACATGCGCACGCGTGCAGCAGGGGCAGAGAGAGGGAGAGAGAATCCCAAGCAGGCCCCTGCACTGTCAGCGCAGAGCCCGATGCTGGTCTTGAACCCACGAACTTCAAGATCATGACCTGAACTGAAACCAAGAGTCGGATGCTTAACTGACTGAGCCACCCAGGTGCCCCTAATTCCCGTATTTTTCAAACACAGGCAATGAGTATGAATGATGGGTCCCAAATGAACAAGCCAATTGTGGCTGAGTTGGGACCAGAGACCAGTCTTCCACTCCTGTGTTCTACCTTCTATGCTTGTATATCATCATCCTCTTTCAAAGACTAAAGGATACAATGGATAGTTTCTAACAAAGAAGAGGAATTTGCATCTGGATACTTTGAGTCTTCTAAATATTACTGTTATCACAGTGGTAGTTCCGTCAGGTCTTTTTCCATGAACTCAATGGAGCAATTTCCTAAACTATGCTGAGAACTCAAAATCAAATCTCGTGCAGTACCTGTTATATTTGGTTGTAATATTTTGATGACATTACTGACCCCAGCTGAGAGAGAATTTGAGTAAAAATTCCTAAGTGATGCAGCACTGGCTTCCAAATGAATCTGTATTGATTCTGTGGAGGAAGGAGAAGCAAATGTTAATATCTAAAGTAGGGCTGTCCAGGTAAACTTTTTGCGATGATGGAAAGAAACATCCTATAGTTGCACTGTCAGAG
This sequence comes from Panthera leo, assembly GCF_018350215.1. Taxonomy (NCBI): domain Eukaryota; kingdom Metazoa; phylum Chordata; class Mammalia; order Carnivora; family Felidae; genus Panthera; species Panthera leo. The sequence continues at coordinate 79,907,830 of NC_056683.1, forward strand.
TAGCCACTAGTCACACGTTAGTAAGCACTTGAAATGTGGTCAGTACAACTAAGGACTGGATTAAAAAAATTTTTTTTTAATGTTTATTTATTTTTGAGAAAGAAAGAGCATGAGCAGGGGAGGGGCAGAGAGAGGGAGACATAGAATCTGAAGCAGGCTCCAGGCTCTGAGTTGTCAACATAGAGCCTGACATGGGGCTCAAACCCATGAACAGAGATCATGACCTGAGCTGAAGTCAGATGCTTAACCAAATGAGCCACCCAGGCACCCCAAAGGACCGGATTTTAGATTTTATTTCATTTTAATTAACTCATATTTACATTTTAGTAGCCATCTGTGGCTAGTAGCTCTCATATAGGACAATGCAGATAAGAATTTATAAATTCTCTATACATTTGTAGACAGATCACATATACCATACAATATATACATCTTCTGGCTAATTTCTCATGGATAGAAAGGTTCATATAAACTCAGTTACTTTAGGCAACAAGCTGTATCAACAAATTCCATGGTCTGTACTTTGCAACCCATGCAATGTTGTTACTGTTGGATTTTTCCTCTTAAAATGAAAGAAGTACAAAGAAATTAAGCATGAAAAATTAGAGCACTGGAATGAAAACACTAGTCTCTTATGCACTTTTAGGGGAAATGAATTGACCAAAAGCAACCTTTCCCAGACAGTAATGTTGTGCAGCAATAGTACAGAAGCATGTTCAAAAAATAAATAGTAACATAATATAATACATTTTCTTTTTGGATTTGATAGGTGGAAAGATACTGAAATGAATTACATGGGAGCAAAGTTTCTCTTAGGACACATCTAAGAGCAGATATGTTCCTTAATTTTTTAACAGTTATACAAACAGAAATACCAGGTCACAAATTTCTTGCTAGGAGATCTTCCAGATATAATTTTAACAGTGTCCTCACAGAATAACACAGCTGCTGAGGCACAAAAATAGGGTAGGGGTAAATATATTCACTTATTACATATACAAAGTAAGCTTTTTGACTCACCAAGCCCCTGTGGTATATTCTTGGCTAAATGATAAAGCCATTTAACTCTGAGCACCCAATCTTGATTGGTTGCTCTTTCTATAAGCAATTTAACAGCCATGGCCAGAACATCTGGTTCATCAATCCAGGAAGTAGCCACTTCGATTGAACTGAATTTCAAGCTCTCAGGGTTAGAGGACTGCATAATTTTCTCCAAGTCTGGTAAGGTAAGAGGCTGAATCCTGAAATTAATTAGAACAGCAAGGCAAAGTCAGTACTAGAATGAACTTACATTTTATATTTCAAAGAACTAGGTAAATAACTTTGCAAACAATGGATCAAAGAGGTAATGGGGAAAAGATTAAGTCCCCTTCAAAGGAGGACAAGTAAAACATTATGAAGTGAATAATAAATAGGAAGGAATATTGCAACGAACAAGGAAACTATGACAGCTGGGTGATAAATGACCACACAACATTCTGGTCAGACATGCTTTGTCATGACCATTATCATTAAAAAAAAAAAAAAAAAAAAAAAAAAAGCCAAGATGCCAGAGAGATACAACCTCAAGGCTCCACTAACCTGGCCCAGCTGCTGGTTTTCATGCTCATCCTGTTAAGGCAATATACTAAGACTTGTCCATCACTTCGGACTCTAGAGAGGTGAGAATCTTCTGTAGCAAAGATTGCTGAGGGCAGAGAATCTGGCCACAGGCCCATGGCAAGGATGGAGTTACCCCAGGTTTCATGGGCTCGTAGAGAAAAAATATGTTTCTCCAGTAAAGACTGCACAAGCTGGTAGGAGATAAAAACACGTGGTATACAAGCAACAACATGTAAGTGCTAATACCAAAAACTAGCAGAGTAATAATAGTTTTCCAGGCCCCGGTAGTTGTTGTCATATTGTAACATACACATCCTTCAATTTTCAACATTACAGGGTAAATTCCACTTTTTCTAATGATAGCTAAGTTTCCAAGAAGTAAATATTGTATTTAACCTATTTACCAGAAAATTACTTGGGATACCAGATCTCTACTAGAAAGTAACTAAAGCAGTCCACTCTCAGTTCATTAAAGTTATCATCAATAGAATTTCCTCCACCTAAATAACATAAGAGTGTTATTTAACATAAGAGTGTTAGAAAGCTATTTGCAACATTTCACAGTACCTTTTGGTTTGCTGGTGAATGCTGGGAGCGGACATATGCTTCCCAGCATACTTCAGAAAAGGCTGTGTCTAAACTCAGCCCTCGCTGTAGGCACTGCACAATGAGTAAGGCTGTCTGAATTAAAGTTGAAATAGATGATGTTGGAGAACCTATAAAGGAAAACATATTGCCATCTATGAGCAACAGATTCTGCAAAATCTCCAATGAAAACAAATAAATTCAACTTCACATCAAGCTTCGTTCTACTCAAATTCACCCAGACACTTATTTTAGAAAGGCATCTAAGTGGATATTAGTGTCTCACTAGCACACAATGGACTTGTAGGAACGTTTATATTCCTTCCCTAACCTGCGTCCCTCCCTCTTTTTCTGTCAGAAGCACAGTGCAGGAAAGCAACAATTACAAGTATGACAAAGCCTGATCACACATATCCTTAAACCTAAAGTTGACACACAATGAAGGTACCAGAAAGAGCATGGCCTCATGAAGAACCAAGCACTTTAAAATCCAACAGAACTACTTTCAATTCTCACCTATCATTATTAACTGTTATGCTCTGATGAGTTATTCAACCTCTCTGAGCCCTATCTATAAAATGAAAACATGCCCTGAAGAACTAATGTGAAGAAGACTAAAAAAGCAACTGACATTGTACCTAACACATAATGGTCACTCAATAAGGAGTATCATCATTTTTCAGCATTATCTTTGTTATTATTCTTGCCTACTCCTGTGTATTTGGACATTTAAAAGAAGTAACACCTGGCTGTTTTGAATAAGTCAAAGTTCCCTCTTTATTCTACCTTCAAAAGATTCAATGACCATCCTGAAGATAAGGACAAACTTTACATTAATGTCTAAAGCAGTATTCCTCAAAGAATGGGTCTCTGAATGAATCCATCAGAATTACCTGGGAAACTTCTTTAAAATACTAATTTCTGTGCTTCACTCAGACTTGCTGAACCCACTCCCTTAGGGCGAAGTAGGATACCACCATATCTACATTTTTAAAGACTTTTCAGGTAATTTCTATTTGTATGTACACTAAATTTAAAAACCTCTAGGGGTGCCTGGGTGGCGTAGTCGGTTAAGCGTCCGACTTCAGCCAGGTCACGATCTCGTGGTCCGTGAGTTCGAGCCCCGCGTCAGGCTCTGGGCTGATGGCTCGGAGCCTGGAGCCTGTTTCCGATTCTGTGTCTCCCTCTCTCTCTGCCCCTCCCCCGTTCATGCTCTGTCTCTCTCTGTCCCAAAAATAAAAAACGTTGAAAAAAAAAATTTTTTTTAAAAACCTCTAGACTAGGGGAGCCTGTGTGGCTCAGTCACTTGAGTGTCCAACTTTGGCTCACGGTTCATGAATTTGAGGCCCCCCCCCACCTCGGTCCCCCCCATAGGGCTCACTGCTGTCAGTGCAGAGCCCACTTCAGATCTTCTGCTCCTCTCTCTCTACCCCTCCCGCATTCATGCTTTCTCTCTCAAAAATAAACATTAAAAAAAAAAAAAAAAAAAAAAAAAACTTCTAGACTAGCAATTAAATGGAATAACACATGAATCTTTTTTTTATTGATTTTTTTTTTAATGTTTGTTTATTTTTGAGAGAGACAGAGCGAGAGCAGGGGAGGGGCAGAGAGAGGGAGACACAGAATCCAAAGCAGGCTCCAGGCTCTCAGCTGTCAGCATAGAACCTCACGCGAGGCTTGAACTCATGAGCCATGAGATCATGGCCTGAGCCAAAGTCAGATGCCTAACTCACTGAGCCACCCAGGCACCCCAACACATGAATTTCTTTCTTTCTTTCTTTCTTTTTTTTTTTAATTTACATTCAAGTTAGTTATCATATAGTGCAACAATGATTTCAGGAGCAGATTCCTTAATGCCCCTTACCTATTTAGCCCATCCTCCCTCCCACAACCCCTCCAGTAACCATCTGTTTGTTCTCCATATTTAAGAATCTCTTATGTTTTGTCCACCTCCTTGTTTTTATATTATTTTTGCTTCCCTTCCCCTATGTTCATCTGTTTTGTCTCTTAAAGTCCTCATATGAGTAAAGTCATATGATATTTGTCTTTCTCTGACAGACTAATTTCGCTAAGCATAATACACTCTAGTTCCATCCACATTGTTGCAAATGGCAAGATTCCATTCATTTTGATTGCCGAGTAATAGTCCATTGTATATATATATACCACATCTTCTTTATCCATTCATCCATCGATGAACATTTGGGCTCTTTGCATACTTTGGTCATTGTTGATAATGCTGCTATAAACATTGGGATGCATGTGCCCCTTCAAAACAGCATATCTGTATCCCTTGGATAAATACCTGGTAGTGCAACTGCTGGGTCATAGGGTAGTTCTATTTTTAATTTTTGAGGAACCTCCATACTGTTTTCCAGAGTGACTGCACCAATTTGCATTCCCACCAGCAGTGCAAAAGAAATCCTCTTTCTCCGCATCCTCGCCAACATCTGTTGTTGCCTGAGTTGTTAAATGTTAGCCTTTCTAACAGGTGTGTGGTGGTATCTCATTGTGGTTTTGATTTGTATTTCCCTAATGAGTGATGTTGAGCATTTCTTCATATGTCTGTTAGCCATCTGGATGTCTTCTTTGGAAAAGTGTCTATTCATGTCTTTTGCCCATTTCTTCACTGGATTATTTGTTTTTTGGGTATTGAGTTTGATAAGTTCTTTATAGATTTTGGATACTAACCTCTTATCTGATATTTCGTTTGTAAATATCTTCTTCCATTCCCAGTTGCCTTTGAGTTTTGCTGATTGTTTCCTTAACTGTGCATAGCTTTTTATTTTGATGAGTTCATTTTGATAGTTCATTTCTGCTTTTGTTTCCCTTGCCTCCAGAGACGTGTTGAGTAAGAAGTTGCTGTGGCCAAGGTCAAAGGTTTTTGCCTGCTTTCTCCTGGAGGATTTTGATGGCTTCCTGTCTTACATTGAGGTCTTTCACCCATTTTGAGTTTATTTTTGTGTGTGGTCTAAGAAAGTGGTCCAGGTTCATTTTTCTGCATGTTGCCGTCCAGTTTTCCCAGCACTACTTGCTGAAGAGACTCTCTTTATTCCATTGGATATTCTTTCCTGCTTTGTCAAAGATTAGATGGCCATGCATTTGAGGGTCCATTTCTGGGTTCTCTCTTCTGTTCCACTGATCTGAGTGTCTGTTTTTGTGCCAGAACCATACTGTCTTGATGATTACAGCTTTGTAATACAGCTTGAAGTCCGCATATGAATTTCTATAAGAAGAAAACTCCACAGAGGCCTAGAAGTCAAGCACCTTACCTACAACAGTACTCTGGATCTCCATGTGTAGAGCCAAGAGGGTGTCACACACACTGTCCCCCACCAATCCAAGGCTGTGCAGGAGAACTTTCAGATCCAGGTTATCTGGGATGTTCCCATCCCCTTCTCCTGAAATGTAGATTTCAAGTCCACGATTCCTCATCGCTCGGGATATTTCTCCATGAACAGGATCCATCGAGAGAAAAAGTCTGGTAACATAGCAATCCAAAGGAAAAAAAATTAAAATCCCAGTTGCAACCAATGATGAGGCTGCTCAACAACAAGTGGTGAAGGCAGACCCTATATGGCTCCTCTTCAGGGAGCTTATCAAGAAGATCTCACTAACTCAAAGTCTGCTACTTTCATCTGTCTTCTATCTTGTAGTGCCAAAATGCATGAATACAGCAAAATCAGTGTCTCTAAACCTATTCACCTTAGAAACTAGTGTTTATCCAGTGCACCTTCAATGCTATCTGAGAACGTTAAAATTCTTACTTTCAGATATTTCCCAAATCAAATAGTGCTAATTCATCATTCTAACTCACCTACAGAGATCAGAAAAGGGAGCAGTGTGCTCTTCTGAAACAGTTATCTTCATATATTCAACATCTCTGCCTAGCTATCTAACATCTCCAAAACTAAACAGTGGATTCCCTGTTGACCTTCCCTACATCAAACAAGCTCCAGGGCACCTGGGTGGTTCAGTCACTTGAGCATCTGACATCAGCTCAGGTCATGATCTCATGGTTAAAGGGTTTGAGCCCCGTGTCAGGCTCTGTGCTGACAGCTCAGAGCCTGGAGCCTGCTTTGGATTCTATGTGTCTCTCTCTGCTCCTTCCCCACTCACAGTCTCTCTCTCTCTCTCTTTCTCTCTCAAAAATAAACATAAAAACAAAACAAAACAACAATAACAAAACCCTGCTCCTTTGCCAGTCTTCCCTTTCTCAGTAAATGGCTCGCATATTTATCCAATTACTCAGGCCAAAAATTTAGGTAAAATCTTTGTTTCCTCTTTTTCTCAACCCACATGTCTGATCAGCAAATCCCAACTCACGTTACCCCAGTCTAAGCTATAGTATCTCTTGCTTGAACTATTGCAAAACCCTTAAGACCAGTCTCCCTGCTTCTACCCTTTACCACCAACCCACTACAAAGACCTCAGCTATTCTTTTATTATTTTTTTAAATTAAGCTTTGTGCCCAATGTGGGGGTTGAACTCACGACCCCCTGAACCAACTGAGCCATCCAAGTGCCCCCTCTTGTTTACTGAGAGTCTGGCAAATAGCAGAGCCTCCATAAATATTTAACTGAATCAATAAATGAGTGAACATATTTATGACTGAATGTATGAATATAATATGTAACAACGTCCTACTGAATGTCCACCTCCTCTATTGAGGTGGTCAGATTCTTAATCAGAAACTTAAGAGGCACAAATACCTGAAATTGGGATTTGGTGTTATGGTGGGAGTGGATCCATCTATCATTCCTCTTTCACTAATAGTGAGAACACCTCCAGGTTCCAGCAAAGCATTCAAACGATCCAGGACTGATGGGCTGCATAGAGAGACGTCAAATTAAATGGTGGCAGACTGACATCTGCACGCATTCTACTTTCCTTACACAGGCTTCCCACTGATCCTGACCCATGTCCTCCTTCAGCATGGATCATTCCCCCACATAGAATTGTGCTCTCTCTCTCCCCATCTGCTCCCCTTTTCACTCCCCAAGGCACATTGCTCAGAGATTCATACACAGTAAATACCCAAAATACTGTTAAATAAATAAACGAAATTAAGGGAAATGGTTCCATGATTTTTAATTCTTTCCTCTTTCCCCTTCCATCTTCCCCACTTCCCAACATTATCAAATCAATTTAAAGGCAACTGGGTTTCAACTGAAAACATTCTGAAAAATGCTCAGGTAGAGAAACCATCAGCCAACCTGGAGTGGCTTCTATTATGCTGTGTACTACGGTAGTTTTATGACGCCGTTTTCGTTATTTTAGAATCAAAGCAATACACTGATACACATTTTCTAATGTGTACCTTGTAAAAGATCCTCCATTTCAAAAACCTGTACTCAAGAATGACCCTAACAAAAGGATTTTTGATGTTAAAGTAAACAAATTTTGTTAGCCTTCAGTTCACCCCAAAACAGTCATACAGAGCTAAAATCTTGCAGCTAATGACCAACTACCTTTGTTCACCACAGGGATAAGACTATAGAAGATGACTGAGGATACATTTGAGGTTAAGAAAACAACAGGTTCAAAACCCAGAGCTTCCAACTGGGTTTCTACTTTGATAAGCATATCCCAAATTTCAATCCGGTGTTTAAGCAGAATGTCCTTACTTGCAGAAGTTAACATTGTCCATCAAAAGCCAATCTCCAGACTTCAGAGCCCGAACCAACATGCTGTCAACCCATTCAAATGTGCCATGGCTGCGACCACTGGTGGATTGCAGAAGCTTCGCCCCAAAATTTCGGAATTCTTCCACAAGTTTGGCAAACTCTGAAATGTCACAGCCATAGCACTTAATGTCAAAGGAGGGCAATAAAAAGACAACAAAAGAAAAATGAACGAAACCCCCTAAGAGTTTATTAAAATAAAATAGGAAACTTCTGGTCCAAGTTTTTGAAGTTTCATAATAGAGTATATATAAGAAGAGGATTTTTTTTGTTTGTTTTCTAATTTGTTTAAACAAAACAGGTACGAAATTTAGGTCTGGTGGCAGAAAATACTTTTTAATGACTAGGTAGAGGTAACTCAAGGTTGACAGAGACGCAAATAATCTTTGTCATACCTTCTCACATGGCACAAGGAGAATAATGACTCCCATCTATTACTGCATTTTTACCAAATGAAAGGGCATTAAGTTGGCACAATGAAATCAAAGTCATGAAGTCAAAAGTTTCTTTTATAATGACCATATCACATGATTATATTAACAACTGGGTATTTACTTTCCTAGTGTTTTTTTTTTTTTTTTAAATGTTTATTTTTGAGAGAGAGACAAAGCATGAATGGAGGAGGGACAGGGAGCAAGGGAGACACAGAATCCGAAGCAGACTCCAGGTGCTGAGCTGTCAGCACAGAGCCTGACTTGTGAAATGCAAGATCATGACCTGGGCCAAAGTCGGATGCTTAACTGACTGAGCCACCCAGGCATCCATTGCCTAGTACTTTATTTCCCTGGAAACTGCCTTATGACCCTTGTTCATATCACAAAGTATTATGTATTGGACTCCTGCTTCTAGCCATGAGGAAACAATAAGGTTTAGACTTCAGCTCCACTGTTAACAATTTAAAAACTACATAAGATACACAAACAACTGCTTTCAGACACTGGAGAACAGACAGCAGAGCTCTGTGATACCTGGGGAAAGAAAGCCCTAAAATTGCCCTTGATTTCCACCTGGAAGGAATTTCTGGATTGCAAAGCAAGGAGAGGGAACTCCAATGTACCACAGAGGTCTCACTGATTTGAGGACAGACTGAAACTCAGGGAGGCCAAGCCAATCCAACTACGCTGAAGGGCAGAGTACTCAAGATGAAGAAGCTATGCAAAGAGCTCCAGAAATTTAGATAAGGGCCTCTGGAATCTTTGGCTAAATAAAAAAATCTGCATGTGCTTATAAATGGTGAAGCTCCACAAGGATGAGAACACTCACAAGGAAAACCTGGGGAGCTATGAGTGGAACGATTCCCAGAGCTCACCCAAGACTGAGTATTACTACAGTTCCCACCAGCAAAACTAAGGAGACCCCAGTGAATATACCAGCAATTCAGCAGAGATGCCGTGCACGATACACCTCAATAGGGAGGCTAACCCAGCCCTACAGTAAAGGTTACTCTGGAATGACCTTAAAAAGCTTGAGAAGATCAAACTGACCTTTCAAGATAGCAATGTAGGAAGATCCTGAACTCACCTCCTTCCATGGACACACTGAATTGATAGCTATCTACGGAACAATTTCCTCCAAAAGAACCCTAAAGTCTGGCTGAGTGATGACTATACACCAGACAAATGGGGAAAAAAAAAAAAAAAAAAAAAAAAAACCAAAACACTGAAGCAGGGAAAAGTGGCTAGGAAATAATCTCGCCATAAACACTACCCACCCCCCCCCCCAGCATAGTGACCCACAACTGGAAAGGACCTGAAAACCCACAGCTTCTCCTTATGGAGCAAAAGGTTTGAATCCTACATCAAGAATCTCAACTTCTAAAACATGTACCTAAAAAGCAAGCCCTCAAAAATATCTATCTTCTAAAAGCAACAGAGTTTGGGGCACCTAGGTGGCTCAGTCAGTTAAGCGTCCAACTCCTGATTTCGGCTCAGGTTATGATCTCGTGGTTTGTGAGTTCAGTCTGTAAGTTCAAGCCCCGTCCTGGGCTCTGTGCTGACAGTGCGGACCCAACTCCCTCTCTCAAAATAAATAAACTTTAAAAAGAACACATTTCCCTAAAAATACAATGTAATACAATAAAAATAAAAATAAATAAATAAAAATAAAAATAAAAAGCAGCAAAGCTTGCATGCCAAGACTGTGATCTCAGAAAGGGCTCACATACTCAGACTCGTCCCAGGGCCCAGCTCAGAGGAGAAGTCAATCCCACCCAGACTTCACCTGCCTATATTAAAGAAACAACCTCCTCACGGTTTGTGGGATCAAGCCCCACATTGGGCTATGCACTGACATTACAGAGCCTGCCTGGGATTCTCTCTCTTTGTCTCTCTGCCCCTCCTCTCTATTTCTCTCTCAAAATAAAGAAAAGAAGGAAGGAAGGAAGGAAGGAAGGAAGGAAGGAAGGAAGGAAGGAAGGAAGGACGGACGAACCTGAGGGGCAGGCATCTAATATAACACATCATCCTAGAGCCTGCTGGGCGCCATCTTTGTCCCCTTCCTTTGTAGTGCTCCAGAGCACCAGCACCTCCCAGAGCTTTTTACACAAGTCTGGAGCCCTGATTTTTACAGCTACTACCCAGGGGACACCTCTTGATCCTCTGGCTCTGGAGGCCAGGAGAGCTTGAGTTCCTAATCCCATGGGACTGTAATAATCAGTGTCACTCAGAAGGAGACAGAATTGATAAATTCTACCAAACATTCCAAAAGAATAAGTATTAATCCTTCAATCCTTTTCAAACTCTTCAAAAAAAAAAAAAAAAAAGAGGGAACTTGCCCAAACTCCTTTTATAAACTCAGCATTATCCTGATACCAAAACCAGACAAGGATGCCACAAGAAAAGAAAATTACAGAGGCACCTGGATGGCTCAGTCGGTTGAGTGTCCGACTTTGGCCTGGGTCATGATCGGGCCCCACATCAGGCTCTGTGCTGACAGCTCAGAGCCTGGAGCCTGCTTCTGATTCTGTGTCTCCCTCTCTCTCTGTCCCTCCCCCGCACACGCTCTCTCAAAAATGAGTAAACGTTAAAAAAATTTAAAAAGAAAAGAAAATTACAGGCTAATATCACTGATAAACACAGATCCAAAAATTCTCAACACAATAACCAGCAAACTGAATTCAACAATACTGTGAAAGGAGCATATACCACGATCAACTGGGATTTATTCCAGGGATGCAAGAATGGTTTGACATCTGTAAATCAATGTGATATAACACATTAGCAAAATGAAAGATAAAAATCATATGATCATTTCAATAGAAGAGAAAGCACTTGACAAAATTCAACATCCATTCATGATAAACTCTTAAAAGTGAGTATAGAGAGAAATGCTTCAACTTAATAAAAGCTCTATAAGATAAGCTCAGAGATATCATCATACTTAATAATGACAAGCTGAAAGCTTTTCCTCTGAGATCAGGAACAAGATAAGAATGTCCACTCACGCCACGTTGTTCAACAGAATATTGGAAGTCCAGGCAGAGCAATTCGGTGAGAAAAATAAGAGGCATCCAAATTGAAAAGGAAAAAGGAAAATTGTGCACATTACATAATACTATATACAGAAAACCCTAGGACATCACAAAAAAAAAACCCTGAAAATAAACAAATGCAGTAAAGTTGCAGGACACAAAATCAATACATACACAAAAATTCATTGTGGTTCCACACACTAATAATGAACTACCAGAAAGTGAAATTGAAACAATCACATTTACAATTGCATCAAAAAACAAAAACAAAAACAAACCACCTAGGAATAAATTTAAACATGGCGGTGAAAGACATGTACATTGAAAACGGTAAGGCATTAATGAAAGAAATTGATGAAGACATAAATGAATGGAAAGATATCCCATGCTCCTGGACTGGACACATGTTATTAAAATGATCATACTACCAAAACAATATACAGATGCCATACAACCCCTATCAAAATCCCAATGGTATTTTTAACCAAAATAGAACAAATAATGCTAAAATTTGTGTGGAACCACAAAAGACCCCCCAAAAGCCAAAGCAATCTTGAAAAAGAAGAAAGCTGGAGGCATCAGACTCCCTTATTTCAAATTATATCACAAAGCTAAAGTAATTAAAACAGCATGATATGGGCATAAAGACACACAGATCAATGAACAGAAGAGAGAGCCCAGAAATAAACCCACAAATATATCGCCAATTAATTTATAACAAAGGAACCAAGAATACACAATAAGGAAAGGACAATCTCAATTATTGGTGCTGGGGAATCTGGACAGCCACATATACAAGAATAAAACTGCACCACTGTCTTATACCATATACAAAAATTCAAAATAGATTAAAGCCTTGAATAAAAGACCTAAGCCACAAAACTCCTAGAAGAAAACATAAATGATAAGCTCCTTAACATACGTCTTGGTGATGACATTTTAAACATGACACCAAAAGCAAAAACAAACAAGTAGGACTACATCAAACTAAAAAACTTTAGCACAGCAAGGAAACCCATCAACAAAATGAAAAGACAATCTACTACTGAATGGGAGAAAATACCTGTAAGTCATTTATCTGATAAGTGGCTAATATCCAAAATATATAAATAACTCATACATCTCAATAGCAAAATTATATATAAACCCATTAAAAACTGGGCCGGGGATCTGAATACCCATTTTTTCCAAAGACTTTTTAAAAAAATTTTTTTAATGTTTATTTTTCAGAGAGGGAGAGGGAGAGAGACAGAGAGAGAACGAGTGGAGGGAGGGGCAGAGAGAGAGGGAGACACAGAATCTGAAGCAGTTTCCAGGCTCTGAGATGTCAGCACAGAGCCCAACGCACAGCTTGAACGGATGTTTAATCGACTGAGCCACCTAGGTGCCCTTTCAAAGACTTTTAGATACTCAACAGGTACATGAAAAGATGCTCATCATCAATTATCAGGAAAATACAAATCAAAACCACAACAGGCTATCACCTCACTCCTGTTAGAATGGCTATTATCAATAAGAAATAACAAGTGCTCACAAGCATGTGGAGAAAAGGGAACCTTGTGTACTACTGGTGAGAATGTAAATTTGTGCAACTACTATGGAAAACAGTACAGAAGCTCCTCAAAAAATTAAAAATGGAACTACCATATGATCCAGCGATTCCACTTCTGAGTATTTATCCTAAGAAAATGAAATCACTAACTTGAAAGATAATGCACCACCATGTTCATTACAGGATTGTTTGTAATAGCCAAGATATGGAAACAACCTAATTGTCTTTCCACAGATGAACGGATAAAGAAATTGTAGTGTATATATATACACAATGGAATATTATTTAGCCATAGAAAAGAATGAAATCTTGCTATCTGTGACAACATGGATGGACTTCAAAGGCATTATGCAAGTGAAATAAATCAGAGCAAGACAAATATCATATGATCTCTTTTATATGTGGGATAAAAGACCAAGCTTATAGATACAAAGAACAGACTGGAGATTGAGGGAGCTGGGGAAAGAAATGGGTGAAATGTTTGTTTTCAGTTTTTTTTTTTAATTTTTTAAAATGTTTTTATTTATTTTTGAGAGAGAGAGAGCAGGGGAGGGGCAGAGAGAGAGGGAAACAGAATCTGAAGTAGGCCCCAGGCTCTTAGCTGTCAGCAAAGAATCCAATGCAGGGCTCGAACTTGTGAACCGCAAGATCATGACAAGAGCCAAAGTCAGACGCTTAACCGACTGAGCCACCCAGGAACCCTTTTTTTTTTTTTTAGTCTAAATAGGTGAAATAAAAATGTAAGATCAAAACAATCCATAAACAACTTCGTTGCCTACCACAAAATCCAAAATTCTTTATTTATTTTTTTTAATTTTTGAGAGAGAGAGAGACAAAGAGAGAGGGAGGGAGGGAGGGAATGAGCATGAGCAAGTGCAGCAGGAGGGGGGCAGAGAGAGAGAGGGAGACAGAGTCCAAAGCAGGCTCTGCACACTCAGCACAGAACCTGATGCGGGGCTTGTTCTCATGAACTGTGAGATCATGACTTAAGCCGAAGTCAGACGCTTAACCGAATGAGCCACCCAGGCGGCCCAGTCCAAAAGTCTTTAAAGAAATATAGTTGACCCTTGAACAACCAAGGACAAGGATGCCAGCTCCTCCTCCAATCAGTCAAAAATCCACATATAACTTTTGACTCCTCAAAAATGTAACTACTAATAGCCTACTGTTGACCAGAAGCCTTATGAATAACAACATGTTATGTACATTGCATATTATATACCATATTCTTAGAATAAAGTTAAAGACATTTATACAGAAAACGCATTTACAGTACTGTATATATACTTATTGGAAAAAATCCACATGTAAGTGGACCCATGCAGCTCAAACCCATGTTATTCAATATTCAAGGAGCAACTAACAAAAATGCAGCAATAAGCACTAATTCAAAATTCACAGCATGCAATCAAAATTACTTGACACACAAAGAAAACAGGACTCATAACCAGGAGAAAAAACTCAACAGAACAGCCCCAGAAGTCATAGATGATGAAATTAGCAAAGATGTTAAAACAGATATTATAAAAAAGCAGAAGCACTTAAGATAAATTGTGAACACGAGAGAACTAGAATATATTTAACAGTCATACACCTTCGTACTAATGTTAAAAGATATATTTAGAAAGAAAGAATATTTTTAACCAAAAATAAAAGAGTAGACTGTTTTAGACTCACCTTTCCTCACTCTATTAGTACCCTTAAGAAATGACTCAGTATGAAAGTGAATCCTAAATAAAAACCTGTATTTAGAACGAGCTGTGAGCATGTACTCTAAATATTTAAATTTTAGGGGTGCCTGGGTGGCTCAGTTAAGCATCTAACTTTGGTTCTGTGAGTTCGAGCCCTGAGTCAGGCACTCTGCTGTCAGCACAGAGCCTGCTTCAGATCTTCTGTCCCCTTGTCTCTCTCCCCCTCCCCAGCTCACACGCACATTCTCTCTCTCTCTCAAAAATAAATATTAAATGGATAAATATTTAATTTTTTTTTTTAGAGTTTCTGTGTCTCTGAAGCAGGCTCTAGGCTCCAACCTGTCAGCAGAGCCCAACGTAGGGCTCCAACTCACGAACTGTGAGAACATGACTTGAGCCAAAGTCAGACACTCAACCAACTGAGCCACGCAGGTGCCCCTAAATAAATAAATATTTAAATTTTAGCTGAAAGATATATAGAAGCACAGATATATAGACTCAAGGCTTTACAATCAGAGGATCATGTCCAAGGTCTAGTTTAACCACTTTGTAACTTTAAGACATTGAGCACGTTACTTAACCTCTATGAGCACTGATGTCTGCAAGCATAGAATGAGGATAGTCTTTTTTTTGTAATGCAGTGGTGTTGTGGGGCTTTAAATGCAAATAGTTAATATAGGAGTTATCTCCCAGTAGGAATTCATATCGCAATGGTGAGTTTTACAATATAAAATATATATAAAATAAAATATATATTTTAAAATACGTATTTAAAATATACATAAATTAAAATATATACAAGTAAATACTTTATATACCTTATACTTTATATATAAAAGTAAATATAAAAGTAAAGTACTTTATGTGTGTGTGTGTGTGTGTATATATATATATATATATATACACACACACATACATATATATAAAGTAATGTACAACTCCACTAAATACCTCTAACAATTAATTTGAGTGAATAAGTAAAGAATTTCAAATCCAAATGATGGGCTTGAATTCAGAAGTAACAAATCAAACCAACAATAAAATCATTTTCTTGCCTAGCCTAAGAAAGTAAACTATTTGACCCACAGCCATGGATACACTGTTTATAGAGATAGAACAAAGGAGTCTCATTTCTTTATCCCTAAGGAATGACTTTGTAACCAGTTACAAAAAGGCTTTGGAAATAACAGATAACAATCATAGTGACAGACACAACCAAAGAGCCTTTTAATCTTCCCTAAGGGCATATGCTCATCACTACACAGAAAACTGCGCCACAAAATGAGAGAAGTTTCCATGTTATCTGCAGAATTTCTACCACTTTTTATATGAAATTAATAAAGACATACTAACGATAAATCTAGACTTCTATTCTCCCATTTAAAATGCTCAATTTCTTGGGTTGCATGGGTGGCTCAAGTCAGTTAAGCATCCAACTCTTGATTTTGGCTCAGGTCATGACCCCAGGGTCATGGGATCAAGCCCCAAATCAAACTCCATGCTGACATTGAGGAGCCTGCTTGGGATTGCCTCTCTCCTTCTCCCCTTGACAGACTCAAGCGTGTGTATATGTGCATCCCCACTCTCTCTCTCTTTCAAAGTAAATAAATATTTTTTAAAGATAAAAAGTAAAATAAAACAAAATAAATTTTATTTTAAAAATAAAATAAAATAATTCTCAGGAGCGCCTGGGTGGCTCAGCTAGTTGAGCATCCGACTCAGCTCAGGTCATGACCTCATGGTTTATGAATTCGAGGCCCGCGTCAGGCTTTGTGCTGACAGTTCAGAGCCTAGAGCCCGGAGCCTGCTTTGGATTCTGTGTCTCCCTCGCTCTCTGTCCCTCCCCCACTTATTCTCTCTCTTTCTCTCAAAAATAAATAAAAACATAAAATAAAATAAAATAAAATAAAATAAAATAAAATAAAATAAAATAAAATTCTCAATTTCTTAATTACTTAGTTTGTTTTTAAGCCAAGAAAAATACAACCAGCTTTAGATGCAAATGATTTACCATTATAGCTGATCACATACAATATAAACTATCAAACTCACTAACCAATTTCTTTGTTACTTTTGCTTTGCTTAGGATCATCAATTCTGAATTATTTTACATCAGCTTCATTTTACTTTCTAAAACAAAGATTTTCAAGTTTTGTTAATAACTATTACATTAATAAAAAAATTGCAGACATTACATTACAAATGTATTACTACCTACATATGGACACTATACGCACAATACTATGTATCTGATACACATCCAAACACACATACCTGCCTTGGAGTAGGAATTGATTTTATTGTTGAGTCTCTGCATAAGCAATAATACTGCTTCCAGCTTGTTGACAATCTCCATCGTGATACCTCTACCACCATCTCCAAGACACTTGGGTTTGTAAGTCAGAAGGAAATGACTCCAGGCTCGCAGCACTACTTCTGCGTCGTCAGCACTGATAAGGAGGCTGTCTCTTAAAAGTGCCCTTACAGTGCCTTCCACCTTTTCTAGCAGCTGCCTCCATGGCCGTATAAGATCAACCTGCAATTTCCAGAGCACAAAAACTCATCATAGCCACTGGCCAGAGTCAAATGAACACTCCTTTAAATTAAAAAAAGTGGTTGGGGGGTTGGGGTAGGGGATGCTTGGCTGGCTCTGTTGGTAGAGCATGTGACTCTGGATCTTGGGGTCATGAGTTCGAGTCCCACATTGGGTACAGAGATTACTTAAAAAAAGAATAATCCTATTTGTACTCACCAACACAAAAGACCATCAATCAGACCATGGCATTACAGATGTTTTGCCTGAAAATGTGAAGGCAGACCATTTACCTGCTCAAATCCACCTAGAAGCTCCGTAGTGTCCATTGCACTGTTCATAGCCATGATCTTTAACGTGTGACCAGTAAGGTGTGCCAGGAGCTGCACCAGGCTGGTCTTGCCCACAGAGGCTGGCCCCACAAGGATGACCATCCAGCTCATCTGCACACACTTCATAACTGACTCCAGAGACTGTAGTGATTGGTGCAGGAGTGACAGTGGATGGCGAGACAAGAGAGGAGCGTAACTGCCACGGGAGAGGACTGAGTAGCCCAGCTGAAAAACATATGCCAGTGAGGTTTTACAAGTGTGCCCAGTAGTGGGAGCAGAGGAAATCATAGAAAATTATAAAAGAATATAGGATTATCCTGCTTGCCTCACCTGAACATCATAGGGAGTGATGTGAAATAGTCTGGTTCCCATGTATGGGCTGGAATTTGAACTAAACACATTCTTGAATACAGCAATGACCTAAATGAAGATGATAATACAGTCAAAACACAAATGATTTCACCAAATTCTGAGCCAAACCTTTTAGAAGACATGAACAGCAACAGAGGTCATAAAACTGAGTGAAGACTAGTCACAATTTTCCTATCATTTTGAATTTTCTCTTATAAAAAGGATAGATAACATTTATTTAAACCTTGAAATGAAAATAAACTGGAACTCAAACAAAGAGTAGTCACCTAACCTCAAACTATTTGGGATTCCCGTGAGAATGCCCCATAAATTAAAGCCATGGACACTATTGCAAATCTACAGATGAAAAATGAATCTGATTTCATCATTCAAGATACCACCTAAAAAGAAGTAGAAGAGAATAACAGTCTGAAGATTATGAAGAAAAATGACCATTTCTTAAGCCTCTACTAATGTACTGACTATTATAGTGGGTACTTTCAACAGGTGATTTCTGATCCTCATACCCTTGCAAAATAGGTATCATTTCTGCTTACAGATATGGATAATGGGATTCATGAGAGTTACAGGATTTGCTCATGGTAATTGATTTTAAATCTTGAGGTGACAGGGCATCTGGGTGGCTCAGTCATTTAAGCACCCGACTCTGGCTCAGGTCATGATCTCATGGTTTGTGGGTTCGAGCTCCGCAGCGGGGTCTGTGCTGACAGCTCAGAGAGTGGAGCCTGCTTCGGATTCTGTCTCCCTCTCTGCCTCTCTCCTGGCTCACATTCTGTCTCTCTCTCTCAAAAATAAAGAAATATTAAAAAAAAAAAAAAAAAAAATCTTGGAAGCCAGTTTCATCCCAAAACACCATTTTAGGTTTATAAATATTTACACAGAATGGCACTCAAAGTTATCTCTGATTATTTACATTCATTTATCCCTCCCTTACCAGAAATATGATTAGAAAACTTTCCATTAACCTTACTTCTTTGCTGGGTTTCTTCTTTTTTTTTTAAATTTTTTTTAATGTTTATCTTTGAGTGAGAGAGAGAGAGAGAGAGAGAGAGACACACACACACACACACAGAGTGCGAATGGGGGAGGGGGAGGGAGAGAGGGAGACACAGAATCTGAAGCAGGCTCCAGGCTCTGAGCTGTCAGCACAGAGCCCCAAGAGGGGCTCAAACTCATGAACCACAAGATCATGACCTGAGCTGAAGTCGGACGCTTAACTGAGCCACTCATGTGCCCCTTTGCTGGGTTTCTTCTAAAGAGGAGTTGGGGCAGGAGGGAAAGATATGGGTGTGTAAAATACACTAATTTAGCCCAGAGCAGCAGGAAAAATTCCAGCCACCCAAAATATGTATACAAAGCTGCATGCTTCTAACAAAGCAGCAATACTCATATTAATCATCATACACTGGACTAAAGTCAGAAAATAAAAATAACGATTATTATAAAATAAGTCATAGAAACAGAATGTACAGTATAGTGACTATAGTTAATATAATACTGTATTACATGGAGTACCTAGGTAGTTCAGTTGGTTAAGCATCCAACTTCGGCTCAGGTCATGATCTCACTGCTCATGAGTTCGAGCCTTCATTGGGCTCTGTGCTAACAGCTCAGAGCCTACAGCCTGCTTCAGATTCTGTGTCTCCCTCTCTCTCTCTGCGTCCCCCACGTCCCCCTCATGCTCGCTCTCTCTCAAAAATAAATAAAAAATAAATAAACACAGGGGCACTTGGGTGGCTCAGTCAAACATCTGACTCTTGATTTTAGCTCAGGTCATGATCTCATGGTTAGCGGGTTCAAGCCCCGCATCAGGCTCTGCACTGACTACACGGAGCATGCTTGGCATTTTTTCTCTCACTCTCTCTTTGCTTCTCCCCTGCTCTCTCTCTCTCTCTCTCTTAAAAATAATAAACTGTAAAAACTAGTTTAAAAAAAATTTAAATAATAATACCATATTATGTATTTGAAAACTGCTAAGGGAACAGATTTAGAAAGTTGTCATCAAAAGAGAAAAAGTCTTGGGGTGCCTGGGTGGCTCAGTCAGTTAAGTAGTGTCCAACTCTTGATTTCAGCTCAGGTCATGATCTCACAGTCAGGCTTAGCACTGGGCTTGAAGCCTGCTTAAGATTCTCTTACTCCTTCTCCCTTTGCCCCTCCCCTGCTAGTGCGCATGCATGCATACTCTCTCTCTTAAAAATATCAGTAAATAAATAATAAATAAATAAGTAGATAGATAAATAAAGCCTTTTGTAGCTGCATAAGGTGACAGATGTTACCTAGCCTTATTGTAGTCATCATTTCACAATGCACCCAAATACTGAATCATTGTGTTGTACACCTGAAACTAATGTTATATGTCAATTATACTTCAACTAAATAAATTAATAGGAGTTTCAGAAACATTAGGAAAAAACTGTAAAGACAAAATCATTATCAGTACCAAACATTGACTACGAGTCAAAAAGCAGCATAGGAGAAAGTGCTCCTGTCACATATTCCTGGGTCCAGGTGATTTCTGAGCTTATATTTCCCTCCAACGCAGAATATAATCTCATCTCCCTGACAGTCTACCAAAATTAAAATTAAAAATGCTTTCACAACGTAATTGGATTAGTTTTATAAAGTCAGACTCAATTTACTCAAATTCTTCCAGCTTTTACAAGTCTTTCTCCTATTATTATTTTTCACTTTTTCGGGTGTGTGAATTACAATAACTGAATTAGAGAAGTGATGGAAATCTTCCACACTCTACAGTAACATACTATCTGAATAACATCAATTATCCAAAAACTGGCCAGTGTCTGGCCACAATAGATATACTATAATTTAGTTAATGAATGAAGAAAATAAAATACCAGCTAATAGTATATGAATTATATATAACAGAATGTTAAAAAAAAAAAAAAAAAATACTGGGTGAATATTTTGTCTTAATATACTGACCAAAAGCCACTTGCACATAATGAATGAGTTAACATTTAGCTACAATTGCGATGTAGAAGTGCTGGCTCTACTATTTACTATAGGTGATACCCCATGACTAAGAGCATTGGATCCTCACTATTCAGAGGTCATGATAGTGCCTCCTACCTGCAGCTATTATGAGTATCTTGTGAGATCGGACTTTAAATACCACAAGGCAAAATGAACACATTATTAGTTTATTAGGCTAGGAATTCTAGTGTTATTTTCCATTTACGAAGGAATATTTTTATTGCCGATGAGATACAGAATACCCTCTTATAGATCTAATTATATTTTCTAGATAAAATACTTTGTAATTCAAAGTTTATTTAAAAACAGAAAACCCTCCTTCTCTACTTGAGTATCACCTATCTCCTCCTGTTTCTCTCCTTTATGCCTAGAAAGATGAAGACCTAATTCTTTTTTTTTTTAATTTATTGTCAAATTGGCTTCCATACAACACCCAGTGCTCATCCCAACAAGTGCCCTCCTCAATGCCCATCACCCACTTTCCCCTCTCCCCCACCCCCCAAGGACCTAGTTCTTTATTACTGAAGGGCAATATTGCTTTAACAAGGTTTGCAATATTTGGAATTCAGATGGATAAGCAAATTGTGTACTCAAAAGCAAACTAATACATCACGCAGAAACTTAGAAAGGTGCACTTTGAAACTTTGAAGTCAGTGAACATTTAGTCTGTTTAACTTTTAAATTCTAAGCAGCTTTGGGGTGCCTGGGTGGCTCAGTGAGTTAAGCGGCCGACTTCAGCCCAGGTCATGATCTCATAGTTCGTGAATTCGAGCCCCACGTCAGGCTCTGTGCTGACAGCTCAGAGCCTGGGGCCTGTTTCAGATTCTGTGTCTCCCTCTCTCTCTGCCCTTCCCCTGCTTGCATGCACTCTCTCTCTCTCTCTCTCTCAAAAATAAACATTTAAAAATTAATTAACTAATTAATTCTAAGCAGCTTTACCGTGTTGAATGTTATGAGTGAGTATGCCCTTTCTCTCTCTTAGGAAGAAATCAACTTTCAGATGGAAAGAAACCCAAAGAATAGTATGAAACTCACCTTTTCCTTGTCTTCCTTGGTTCTCATTCTTTCACCATAGACCAAAAACACATGCTGACCAGGATCATAACACCCAGGGGACTGGTCAACTAGCATCAACTGACACCAGCGGAAAAGGTCCCGAAGGTTGAATTCCCAGGGTCCTCCTTTTTGCCCCCATTTCTTTTCAACAGTCACTTCGTGATCAATCTAAAAAGAAAACACTATTATTGGGAAACATGTCCCACTGGTAGGCGCTGTATTAAGTACTATAATGCATGCATAATCTGAAACAGAAATTAGCAGGTTTGATACAAATGTCTCCTTCACCCAACCCAGACATCTAAACCAGAAATATTCTCTGAGCATTAACCTGATATACAAAATAGATCTGAATTACTATAATCCTCAGATGATTAGTTTATTCCACTAGAAACTGGGGCAATTCAATGTGCTTTATTTTTAAAAAGACTGGTAAATTTGATAGTGTCCCACGATGAAATGATAGTTCAATTACAGCCATCAAAACAAAGAACAGTTAATACAAGTAGGTACTTACTTGGTTGTTGAAAGCAACCATCTTCTTAACAATATTTTTGTCAATGGCTGGAAACAGAGTACTGGCAATGAATTCCATGTCAACTACTGTAAGGGGATCCACAAAGACCTATAGAATCCAAAAATAACATGAAGAAAGGCTACAGCATCTCTTCACCAAACACCAGAAATGACTACCACCTATGATGCAAAGTTTTTATTTAACACCAAGGTATCAAACCTCATTTTATATATAAAAATTCAGTTACAGAAATCTTTTTTGCATTTTAACATACAGAATCACATAAAATATTTTAAACATTTTACACAGAGGTGTTGGTAGTGTTGTTAGCTCCACTCTACTGAATTAAAGAAAAAAAGATAACATACCACTTTTTTAAAGTATATTTTTTAAGTATATTTGTGTTTTTTTAAATTTCCTATCATTATGTAATAATGCCCTCAGAACTCTAGATGGTAGGGTATATGAGCAGTTACTTCAAAATCCCTTCAACTTTTCAATATATTTGATATTTTTCATAATAAATTATTCTGAAAAGATACTCTAATTCTTAATTGTCAACAGAAAAGGACATTAAAGAAAGCTAACATCTAGGGCCATTTCCAAACCTCTAGACTAGTCAAAATTTGGCAAATAAATGTTAAAACAAGTAAGCATACGTACACACAACTCCTATCTCTGTAAATGAGAATAAAGGCAGTAAGAAAAGACACCAAATGTTAATAATGATTGACCCTTATATGGAGAATACTGGATTTTATTTTTCCCTTTTCTTTAACTACAATGCATTATTTTCATCATTAAAAAAATCTCAATGTTTTGGGGTGCCTGGGTGGCTCAGTCAGTTAAGCTTCTAACTTTGGCTCAGGTCATGAATGACCTCACGGTTTGTGGGTTCGAGCCCCATACTGGGCCCTGCACTGACAGTTCAGAGCCTAGATCCTGCTTCAGATTCTGTGTCTTCCCTCTCTCTGTCCCTCCCCCGCTTGCACTGTCTCTGTCTCTCAAAAATAAATAAATATTAAAAAAAAAAATTTAAAAACTTCGATGTTTTCATACAATACACAGATACCTAGAAAGGTCAAATACTGGCCTTTATCCTGAGCACAGTAATAGAAATCTTAGAGGAATGGTGACCTTACTCTCCATTAACTGATAACACATCAGGTCCTCTAGGACTTAAAACAAAGGGAATCACAGCAGGAGGGAAGTGATGATGGGAACTGGATGCATTAGTATTTGTCATATAAAGACATGGAATTGAGAAATACATCATTAAACTGAAGCTCTCTCATTCTTATAATGAGCATCCTAATAGCTACGTGCCAGCAGTCTTATCACCCCCAACACTCCACCTTTGGTCTCCATGGCAACAGCAAATCTTACCTGAGTGAATCTGTTAAGGAAAGATCTTGGCAAGCCCTTCCTCCCACCTCCTTGTCTAAAGGGATTCTGACACCCAAAAATCTTCGTCTTTTCATGCTGTACTTGAAAGCTCATTCCTAACTCAGGAACATAAATTTCTCCTCGATGGTCAAAACAAGCATTGAGTCCTTCCAATACAGACTGAGAAGCCAGGTTGAGCTATTTGAAGAAAGTGCACACATTTATTACATACACTGTATAACTATAACAAAAAGCAGAGGAATAATAGGCACAAAAGTAAAGTGTTATCTTCAGGAGGAGGAAGCCAAGTATATTCATCTTATTATTTCATATATATGTGGTAGAGACATCTGAAGGATATAAATTGACAGTAACTTAAGTAAATTGAATACTCAGACTGAATTTTTAAAAAAGCAGTTAAAATCTCTAAAATTACACTGTATCCACTGTATTCACCTATATGGACCCACCCCGTAAATCATAGCTTTCAAAAAAAACATGCCAACACACAGATCTCACTTTTGCACTCTGAGATCTTTAAAGATGAAGACAGCTCTCTACATATTTAAAAAAGTATCTTTCCCAGAACAAATACTGACTGAAATCTTCAAATGGGCTTCAAAGTCATGATATAAACCACATTAATGGATAGACATAACTAACTTTCACTAAGAGTTTTGTGAACAAGAACAAATACAAGGAGTTTCTGTGCCAAAAATGAAAATAGCTGAATGGAGGTCTTCAGATGCTGACTTCAGAGCTCAGGGATGTGAAGTGTGATAGTTTTTAGGTAACATGGACAAATTCAACTGGGAAA
Source organism: Panthera leo (assembly GCF_018350215.1). Lineage (NCBI taxonomy): Eukaryota > Metazoa > Chordata > Mammalia > Carnivora > Felidae > Panthera > Panthera leo. The sequence continues at coordinate 79,932,420 of NC_056683.1, forward strand.
ATGTGAAATCAATAAAATGCAAATGGACCAAAAAAACCCAGACTATATTATACCAGAATTTAAAGTATCATGTTTATAGAAGCACTCAAAAGCACAAATTCCACTGAATATTCCCAAACAGGTCAAGTTCTAAAAGCTGCTCTTAAATGGGACTGCAGTCAAGAACGCCTTGGGTACCTAGATGCATTTCTACCCAGTAGGAAAATGGTCTCAAGCCTTAAGCTTTAAAACTAGGCATTTTTTCTTTTCTGGCTAAAGAATTTAATACTATCAGACATCTTCTAAAAACTGAGGTGGGTGGGTGGTCCACATGACAGCTCCTTCTCCTTAATATCTCCTCCATGGTAAGTAAGAAGCAGCTCAGCTGAAAAGAAATACCACAGTCTGCCCTCCAGCTTAAGATTCCAAAGGAATCTTGTGACCAGACACACTGGCCCACAGCCTTAAATTTTTTATTTTTGTGCATCACTTTTCTCTATCTCCAGTGCCTGTTGGTCACTAAGATCCAGCATTTATCACAGGTATCATGAGGGGCTCCATTCTTCTACTCATTCATTTATCTAACATACACATGTACCACTGACCGTTTTCTCACCATTTTTTTGTATGTCTCTTAAGACAACTTAAGAGACATGGGTGCCTGGGTGGCTCAGTCAGTTAAGGGTCCAACTTTGGCTCAGGTCAAGATCTCATGGTTCATAAGTTTAAGCCCTGAGTCAGGCTCTGTACTGACAGCTCTGAGCCTACTTCCAATTCTGTCTCCTTCTGTCTCTCTCTGCCCCTTCCTCACTCACTCTTGCTCACGGTCTCAAAAATAAACATTACAAAAAAAAAAAAAAAAAAAAAGACAACTTAAGAGATAGTTTTTCTCTAGTAGCTGGCTTACAAAAGCTGGGGTTTGTAGCTTGTATACACAGGGGCTTCTATATGTGCTTTGTGATAAGTGACTTTTCTCATTCTTAAAAGAGACCATGAAGGATTTTTCTTCATTAGAGAATTTGTCTTTACTAGCAAAAAAGCATGACAACCCACTGAGATATGCCCTAGAAACAAGAAAAGTACGACTGCTCTTCCCATTGTGACCCTATCCTTGGAATAACAAACCTCTCACCTCATCCAACACAACCCAATGGCCTGCCTTCAGGGCCGCCAGCAAAGGGCCATCCCGCCAGGCAAACTCTCCTCCCTTGCCACCTTCAACAGGTAGATCTGCTCCAAACAGGTCTGTGATGTCCTTTAAGAGGGGGTAGAAAGGAGGAAAACATTACATTAAAAAATTTACTAGATCCCAAGACCTTAAGTCTAACCTGATAAATTCTTGAGCCTTATGCTACTTTTCCTTTTTATACCCACCACAACAGAACTAATCAACCTACCACTCTGTACCAGGAGCCCAGACATGCCCTCAAAAACCTTTTTGTCACAATACTGCAAGTATCAATCGATTGGAGTTGGAGCTCTATATCAGCAGTTCTCAACTGTGGCTATACTTGGAAATTAATTAGTGAGCTTTAAAGACAAAAAACAAAACAAAGACCAATAACAACGTCTAGGGAGTCTCATTTGTCACCTCTTGTCCCATTATTTCCTAAGACTGTTTAAAGGCCATTTTATTTCTACTAATTTTTCCCTTTTAGAAATGACAAAAAACAAGGTTATAATATATACTGAATTGGGTAACTATCTCTCAAAAGAATTAGAATAAAGCATCTAGAGGGGAACAAGATTACAGATATCAGCTATTAACGAATCTAAAAGGAGACTTAATTTGAAGGTCATGTTGGTGTGGTCTTTACCACCATGAAATATCTGAGGTACTGAAAACGTCCTAACTATTTCTGAATAAGAAACTATAAACAGATACAAACATTACTCCCTACACTCATCCTCATCAGCTGTAGAATGACTAAGCTTACCGTCTGTTCTGACAAGTTGATTCGAACAAGGATGTTGCCTGAAGCCTTTGCTAATGCTGTCACCAAACTTGTCTTGCCCACACCAGGAGAGCCCTCCAGGAGAATGGGTTTATTCAATTTTGTAGCTCTTAAGAGCCTCTGGGCATTCATAGCAGTGGTGCCTGCACTGAGTGCATAGTCAGCAATATTATTCCTGTGAAGGACAGGTCCTTAAGTAGAGAAAAGAAAAGCCACATAGAAGATGAACATCAGCAAATCATATATACATGTCAAGCCAAGATTTTAAGAACCTACCAAGCAGACTTTCAGTCAGTGAAGTACCATCTGTGGTGAAAATGCTCAACCCTATTTCAACACTTCGCCACTTTTAGATTCATCAACTGCTTTAAAGCAATAGCCAGCAGCACACGTTCTTCAACTGTGCCTACTACTCAGATCTCTCCAGCTCTTACACCTATGCATAACTTAGGTCTATGCATACATACATAGGTCTTACTGCAAGCACACTTTTCCTTTCACAACCTACCTGGAATTACTTCAAGTACTTATACGATTTACCTTTATAAATTGGTATCTTCCTAAAAATCAAGGGTATGCTAGGTGTATCAGCCACATGGTTCCATATAGGCAATTTCATCCAATGTTTTTAGGTCACCAAGACAATTCAGGATGCATCTTTAACCCATAATGTAACTATAATGCAGGCTAATAACAGTTTTATAGGGCTTAACATCTGTACTACTATGTCTCCTGGAATAAACTTTTCATATACCAATTTGGAGGGCTAGGAAAACATCTATTACACCTCAGCTATGGAAGCAGAAGCAAGGACCACTTCAGTCCCATGCCACTAACACATAGCTCCTACATAAGAGAATTAAATACTATGACAGTGACTTAGGGAACTTAAATCATTGATGCACCACCAGGGATGAAGAGTAGTACTGAAGAGGGAGAGAGAAAAGGGCTATATTCCATTCGGTCAGGTACCTGGGCTGATTTTGTTCACCAATGAACCCCCAGTAACTGCCACTCTATGCATTTCAGACACTCAACAATTATTGATGTAGGGAGGGAGGAAGGGACAAGAAACAGATGACCCTGCTAGACAAGCAACAATCTTATTCATTCATTCATCCATTCACTCCATCAACAGACATTTTCTGAATGCCTGGGATTGCTCATGTCAGGTGCCAGGGAGAGGAAGATGAGTGACTCAAGTCCTCAACAGTTCACAAAACTGTTTTTGTAAGCAGTGATGAGGGTCATCCTCACGATGATACACCCTGGGCTGAATTATCACTATAGGAAAGCTCTTGTTTTCAGCACCAAATAAAAAATAAATGCATTTTATAAGACATTTTATTCATAGATTAAAAACTATACTTTCCCCTATTTTTACGTGCCAGTTATGTATTTTTAATCATTCACGCAATTATGATTGGTTATGCCAAGTCAGATTCTAATTCAGATAACTAGTTTGAAAATAATCAGAAGTAGGATACACTAAAAGTCACAACAAAAGTGAAGTACCCATGATCTACAAGAAGAGAACCTTTATTTATTTAAAATCATTCTTACCCCTTGGTATAAAAAATGGATGAATTCCCCAAAGGTTATCTATTCCAGTAAATTCTTTGGCCTTGAGTCTGTCATAAATCTTCAATTCATTTTTCTGACACTCTGTAAGTCTCACTATTTTGGAAAGTTTCTCGATTAGGAATTTCAGACATTCTTTGCGAGCCAAGAGAGCTGTACCAAACCCTGAGGAAGTTACCCCTAAAATAGAGAGATCAGACCATCAAACAACAGTATGACACCAAGCTTCCCAAATATGTACACATCAGGAGCTCTTGGGCAGTTTCCAGGGGAAATTAAACCTTAACTGAAGCATACCCAAAATATGATTGCTAGTGTAAACAGTCCAAAGGCAAAAAGGTCTGCCTCTCCCATCCCAATAATTTACAGATTAGCAGCAGCTTATTCAGTAAAGCACCATGTACTCCATGATAAGTCCGTCTGGAGGAAGGAGTAATTAATGTGGTACTAGTGATCATTTTGGTTTATATCTCTAATCTTCACTGTTGAAAAAACAGAACTTAGTGAAATTTAAGATATTGTAGTAAACTTAAAAAAAACTAAAGGATTCAGGCCCATTCACTATAAATGACTATTCATGTTAAGAATTACCCAGTCCTCAGTCCTTTAGGAGCAAGGACATTTCCAACAGTCTTCTTTTTCTTCATAATCACTTCACATTTACCAGTTACCCTGGACTATAATCAATGTGAAGCTTCAGCCTATCTTTTACATCAACCACCTTTCAAAAAGAGTAGAAAGAAAAGAAAATCTATTCTGGGTCTTGGAAATGCTAGAGTTAAGTGATTTTACAAAGTATCTGGGTCAGAGGTCAGAGGTTTGGGCTTATTCCATTTCTTACTCCCCACTACCCTAACCTCCTGGTCCCCACACCAGCTAACAGACAACATACCTGAACCTATTCCATCTATGTACACCAGGCATGCAGCATGGACAAAAGATGTCACAGTGGAGATGGTCTCTGGCCGTTTCAAAGCAGCTTCCTCCCCCATTGTGTTCATGAAGTTAACCCAGGACAGGATATCTCTGATACTGACCACACACCTTCGGCCAAATTCCTGGTGGGTCAGCCATTCAATGAAATCCAGCATCACCTTAGCTATGTCAGCCCCTAAGACACAAGGAAGTAAAAAGCAATTTGGAACTGGTTATAATAAAACACTACAAAATAGGGGTTTGTAATGGAGGGCCCAGAAATGGCCTAAAAGAGGTCTGTGCTTCATGAGATTATATACAAATTTTTGTGAATGTACATTACTGCTTTTTCTAAGGAGAGGGGGTCCATAGCTTTACTACATTACCAAGGGGTTCATGAATAGCATACCATACCTACCAAAAAAGAAAAATCACCTTGAGAATTACAGCCTAAGATGGAGCCCTGAAAACTACTCAAAGAAAGTATTCATTTGGTTCCTGTTCAGATACAATTTTTAAGTTAAGACACAATGATTTTAGAAAATACGTAAATTTTATTGTATTTTAAACTGATTCACTGGAATGGGGATGCCACATTTTCAGTGGCATTTAGTTCAGGCTTTTTCTTTTATTAAATTGATGCATCCCTCAGAATTCAGCAAATTAGAGGATTCATAAATTTTGTTCCATGATTTAAGTTAAAGGACTATTCTAATTATCACAATTTCATATTGTAAAATATTTGGAAATAAAATGCTTCTTAAGTAATGTAGATTTAAAGCAAAAACAATTTGTGGTGCCCGGGTGGCTCAGTTGATTAAGTGTCCTACTCTTCATTTTAGCTCATGATCTCACGATTTCCTGAGTTCAAGCCCCATGTCAGGCTCTGCGCTAGGCAAGAAGCCTGCTTAAGATTCTCTCTCTCCCTCTCATGAGGGCTCTGTCCAAAAAAAAAAAAAAAAAAAAAAGGGCAGAGCAAAGCCAAGCCAATTAAATTTAGTAAGGCACTTTATGGAACTTCTGAAGCCAACAGTAAACATTTATCTATCTAATAAGTAGGAATACCAAAAATGTATTTTAAAAAAAGAAAATATGATGAGGAGGAATCAGCACTGCTATAATATAAAGTAGACCATTCAGCAATAGGCTTCAAGGCTACACTGCGAATTACTTAGAAAAAAACTAACTACAGAAAAAAAACACAAATGTTTACAAGACGTAATTGACAATCTGATCCATTGTTAGAGGGGAATTAAACCATCACTATTGAACAGAAGTTCATCAGCTAAGGTAGATGGGTTCATATAGGGATTTTTTATAACAAATATTAAAAGGTAACCAAATATAGAAACCCACACGAAAAATATATAATAATAAATGCTAATGTGTAAAATGACTAGGTTGGCTCAGGTGAGCATGCGACTTTTGATCTCGCATGCTCATGCGGGGTCATGAGTTTGAGCCCCACATTGGGCATAGAGATTACTTTAAAATAAAATAAAAATAAAAATAAAATGATTGGCATTTAAAAAAATGTATCATAGAAAATGCTCATCACTAATAAAGAAAATGAAATTTTAGCTTACTCATTAAAGTAACAAGGATAAAACAATGGATTTCATTATATTTAGAAAAAAAAGAAAACCCCATGTTGAACTATCCCAAGCATGCACATTTACTAAGCTGCTGGTAGAATTATGAATGGGACCATCCTTCTGGAGAGCAACCTGGCCATAACCAATGAGAACTATGAATTTCCTTATTTCTACTTTTAGAAATACAATTCAAGGAAATAATTCTAAAAAATGTCATTTTAACAAAAACACAGTATCTTTAGATGTACTGTCATAAGAGTGTGAGACTGAGAAAAGCCCACATGCCCTTCAGAGGTCATTAAAAAAACAAAACAAAACACTGACTTAATGGAATCTTTTCTGCTTAGTTCATACTGTGGATGTATAGGTAAAATTACTACCATAACTTGTGAACAAAAGTCCTACAGAAAGTAAGTAGAACTCAGGGGTATTTATATTTTTATTTAGATAATGCAGTAAGTATATCTTGAGTATTCTCAGCAGAATCAGAATTCAATTCAGAATTCATAATTAGTTGAAATATTAGATCCATTAAATCTTATGTATCTTTATAAAGAAAACCTGGAGGGGCGCCTGGGTGGCTCAGTCGGTTGGGCATCCGACTTCGGCTCAGGTCACGATCTCACGGTTCGAGAGTTCGAGCCCCGCATCGGGCTCCGTGCTGACAGCTCAGAGCCTCGAGCCCGTTTCAGATTCTGTGTCTCCCTCTCTCTCTGCCCCTCCCCTGTTCATGCTCTGTCTCTGTCTCAAAAATAAATAAACATTTAAGAAAAAAAAAACAAAAACCTGGAAATAAAATCTTTACTTAGTTTCCCATTTTATAAATTTTTTTAACATTATTTTTGAGAGACAAGACAGAGCATGAGCAAGTGAGGAGCAGAGAGACAGGGAGACAGAGAATCTGAAACAGGCTCCAGGCTCTGAGCTGTCAGCAGAGCTCAACGCAGGGCTCAAACCCACAAACCATGAGATCATGACCTGAGCCGAAGGTGAACGCTTAACAGACTGAGCCACCCAGGCACCCCTCTAGTTTCCCATTTTATCCTGCACAGTTTTTTGCCCTTTCTTAAAAAGTTTATTTATTTATTTTTGAGAGAGAGAATGAGAGAGCGCATGGAGAAGGGGAGGGGCAGAGAAAAAGGGAGAAAGAATCCCAAGTAGGCTCTGCACTGTCAGCATGGAGCCTGATGCAGGGCTCGACCTCACAGTGAGATCATGACCTGAGGCAAAATCAATCAAGAGTTGGATGCTTAATCACTGAGTCACCCAGGCGCCTCTATACTGCACAGTTTGCTAAATCCTTTATTTATTTATTTATTTTTTTAGCGTTTATTTATTTTTGAGACAGAGAGAGACAGAGCATGAACAGGGGAGGGGCAGAGAGAGAGGGAGACAGAATCTGAAACAGGCTCCAGGCTCTGAGCTGTCAGCACAGAGCCCGACGCGGGGCTCGAACTCACAGACCGTGAGATCATGACCTGAGCTGAAGTCGGACGCTTAACTGACTGAGCCACCCAGGCGCCCCTGTTAAATCCTTTTTTAAAAGTTTACTTATTTTGAGAGAGAGAGGGAGAGAGAGAGAGAAGGAGCAGGGGAGGGGCAGAAAGAGACAGAGAGAGAATCCAAAGCAGGCTCCACACTATCAGCACAGAGCCCAACTTGGGGCTGGAACTCACAAACCGTGAAATCATGACCTGAATTGAAACCAAGAATTAGACACTTAACTGACTGAGCCATCCAGGTGCCCCTGCATAGTTTTTAAGAATGTTTTTACACTGTGCCAACCTGATTCATTTCCAGATGATAAAAATCAAGCCACTTCTCCCTTACTCTCCCTTGCTCTCTCAGGAACCCTAATGCTTCCCCAAAAAAGTTGCTGCCCTGTAGCCTACAGAGCTTATAGCAAACAAGCACCTTAAGATCAAGCAGCAAGGTTCAGAGTTAAGTCCTAGAGACCCCAGTACCAAATGGCGTGTGGAGAAACTGTTCGCTCAGTTAAGCATGAAGCCCACTAGTGATGGAGCAAACATGGCAGTGTAATGGCAGTTGCATTCTCTGCCATTCTTATCATAATCAAAATAACTCATAAAAGTAAGCAGCCCATAGAAGATAAAGAGGTTACATCCTAGGGAGATCCAGCCCCAACACAGAGCCAAAAGATAAACCATGCTTGTGTAGTAATTTGTTTTCTTCTTTAGCCAAAATTCTCATAATAAATGCACCATTGCAAACAGCACACAACCAAGGTAAGTCAGGAGTTCTGAGTGTGGGCCTTGGACAAACGTTATTAGCATCAACTGAGAACTTATAGAAAGGCAAATTCTCATGTCCTACCCCAGACCAACTGAAACAGACACTCTAGGTGTGAGGCGCAGGAAGCTTTATTTCTACAAGCCCTCCAGGTGAGTCTGGAACTCAAAGAAGCAAATATCCTTTTACATTCTTTCAGAAAGAGATAAAAGGAAGAGAAGAAAGAGAAGAGAATAGAAATGACGAGATCCAAAAAACTATGTATTATGGCTTGAAATCAGACTGGATTCTTTTTTTTTTTTTTTAATGTTTGTTTATTTCTTGAGAGAGAGAGACAGAGTGTGAGTGGGGGAGGGGCAGAGAGAGGGGGAGACACAGAATCCAAAGCAGGCTTCAGGCTCCAACCTGTCAGCACAGAGCCCGATTCGGGGCTTGAACTCACGAACTGCGAGATCATGACCTGAGCCAAAGTTGACACTTAACCAACTGAGCCACCCAGGCGCCCCAGAACTGGATTCTAAATTTAGCCATTCAATACACAAACACACAAACACACATCTCATGATAAATGTTAAGTGGACATATTATAATCGTTTCACAATAGGTACAAATATCAAATCATGTGGTGTACCTAAAACTGATATGATGTTACATGTTGATTATACCTCAATAAAAAAACATGCATGTAGGGGCACCTGGGTGGCTCCATCGGTTAAACACCCTACTCTTGATTTCAGCTCAGGTAATGATTTCATGGTTCATGACTTTGAGCCCTGGGTCAGGCTCTATGATGACACTGAGGAACCTGCCTGGAATTCTCTCTCTCCCTCTCTGTCCCTCCCACAGCACACGCACCCTCTCTCCCTCCCTCCCTCTCTCTCAAAACAAATAAATAAGCATTTAAAAAAATATATGCATATATACATCGAAGCAATTTAGGCTAAAGAACTTTATAATAAATGTTTTGACCCTTACCAGATATCTTAAAAATTGCTAAATCTAGGTTTTAGGTATACAGAAGTTTTTTAATATTATTTTTTTATTTTCTTATGTTTGAAAATTTTTATAATGAAATTTTTAAATAAAGTTAATAATAAATTAGTTGATGATAAAGAAATGCAGTTTAAAAGTATATAAGCATTTTTGGGGCACCTGGGTGGCTCAGTTGGTTAAGCATCTGACCCTTAATTTCAGCTCATGTCATGATCTCACAGTTCATGGGATCGAGCCCCACATCAGGCTCCTTGCTGACAGCACAGAGCCTGCTTAGGATTCTTTCTCTCCCTCTCGCTCTCTCTCTGCCCCTCTCCCACTTGTGCTCTCTCATTCAAAATAAATAAACATAAAAAAAATTTTTCATAAAAAAAGTCCATGAACATTTTCTGAAGGTGGTAATGACTAAAATTTAAACCAAATCTTCCTCATCTCTGGAGAACAAATATACTTTAAATAAAGAGAGCCAATAGGTAAAACAAAAAAGCTAGAATTTAAAAACCTTGGTAAAGGAGGCAATATGAAGAAGGGACACTTAAGTGGAAGATAACAAATATCCTGTTTTTTTTTTTATTTTTTTTTTTAACGTTTATTTATTATTGAGAGACAGAGAGACACAGAGTGTGAGCAGGGGAGGGGCAGAGAGAGAGGGAGACACAGAAGCCGAAGCAGGCTCCAAGCTCTGAGCTGTCAGCACACAGCCCAACACGGGGCTTGAACTCACAAACTGCAAGATCATGACCCGAGCCGAAGTTGCTCGCCCAACCGAGCCCATCCAGGTGCCCCCAAATAGCCTATTTTCTTACATCTATTTGTTCCCATTTCTCTATCTACTCTTCTCCTTTTAACATGCCAACATATATACACTGCTAATGTCCTATACAACACCTCTCATTCCCAACATACAATCCCCTCCACCTCATAACCACCATTACAACCTGTACCAACTGAAAAAACTCACCTTTATGATCTACTTTGCCCAGAGACAATCCTGGACGAAGGTTATGGCTGATAATCTGAATTAAATCTTCACGACCTGTGCTTTGTGGGCACCATATTTCTGTAAACCTGTTTCTTAAGGCAGGAGACAACTACAAGAAACAAAAATTTCAATATGAATGGATACTTATGAGGAAAGTTAGAGAACAAATCCTTTGAAGAAATGTTAGCTGTGAGTCTAACAAATACCAAATGTTCCTCTTATTATCTCTACTAGAAGGTACAATTTATTAAACGTCTACTTTGTCCTGGCTCCTTCCATATGTCATCTCATTAATCTCTACCACACCCCCCAACACCACATTCCCATCACTTTCTTTATAGACATACAGAACTTCAAGGTTTTATAGAGTAAATGGTGTAAGTTGAATTCTAGCCCCAGTGGGTGATTCCCAAACCTGAATACTTTCCCTTAAGCAAAGGCCATTCCTTTACCTTCAGTTACAAAACCAGTGTTTTAGAGAAAATAAATGCTATTGTGCGATAAGGGGAGAGCTGTCTGAAGTCAGAGAAAACATCTTCTAAGTGGCTCAAAGAGGAGCAGCCAAATTAGTAAGGAGGTACATATTTTACCTCTTGCATAACAAAGAATTGTTAGTTCTTCCAGTCTTATGGCCTTTGCTCTCAAAATGGATTCCTCTTACCCTTCCCCTATTAATAAGCATTTACAATGCCATATATGCACATAACTATTAGTTTATCATTGCTTGCCTATAACTTGATAAGCTCCATCCATCTATCTGGCCTACTGCAACAGGACCAGGAGCAATGCCTATACCCAGGAGCAGCTCAACCAAGACCCAGTGAATGTGTGAGTGTTTCCTGTTGCCATCCTAGACAAGCAGTGCTTCTGGTCTTCAGCATTCTACCTCACTCTGCTTGCTAGGTGTGCAAAAACAAAAAAGAGCTTTCCCTTAGGTAAAAGTTGGCAATCTTTTTCTAAGAAAAACTTAAACTATCTTAACCTAAGCTAACACACACAATGTCAAAATCAGATCTTTCTACGGGATTTCCATTTGCCAAGGAACCATTTTGTTTTGGTTTTTTTAATGTTTATTTAATTTTGAGAAAGAGACAGAGTGCAGTTGGCAGGGGGAGGGAGACAGAATCCAAAGCGGGTTCCAGGCTCTGAGCTGTCAGCACAGAGCCCAACAAAGAGCTCGAACTCACGAACTGTGAGATCATGACCTGAGCCAAAGACGGACGCTTAGCCGACTGAGCCACCCAGCCAACCCAGGAACCAGTTTTCACATTATGTTTGAAGCTGTGATATACTTTATTACGTCTCTTAAGAACATTTCAAGAGGCACAGCAATAATCTTTCTTGTTACACTACAGAGGAAAATCAAGCCCAAAACATCATGTTCACATTTCAGGGGTATCCACCAAATTACCAAGATTTTTAATTACTTTCATTCACAATCAACCTCCGTTCTCATCATCCCTGACCTATCACCACATTACCATTTTCCTAACTCTAACAGACCAGGATCGACACAGAGGAAGACTTCTCTACTGAGAGGCTTCATGAACCTGAAAGCTATGGTGTTCAGGGTATGGGATCCTGGCTGAATCCTAACACTACCCCCATGAACAGAAGGAACTGCTTTCCACCCTTTCCTTTACCAATAGTCTAAGCATAACCCACAAATCCTTGGAGAGAACAGATAGGCTCCACCTGCAAAACCAGAAGAGGTTCCTGGCTGCAACATTTCTGTCACTCTAAAATCACTCAAAGCCACACTCGTGTTTAAGAAAGGAGACTCCAGAAGCAGAGTTTAAGATTAAATTAAAAAGATTAAATTTCAGTTTCGGAGCAATGGGCAGCTCAGCCAGTTGAGCGTCTGACTCTAGATATCAGCTAAGTCGGGATCTCACTGTCATGAGATTAAGCCCAGTGTTGGGCTCTGTGTTGAGTGGAGCCTTCTTGGGATTCTCTCTCTCTGCCTCTCTCCTGCTGGTGCCCTCTCTTGTGCATGTGTGAGCTCTCTCTCTCAAAATAAACTTTAAAAAAATAGATTAAATTTCAGTTTCATCTTTTCTCATCCATGAAAGTAGGAAAATAACTTTCATGCAAAGTTCTTGTGAGAATTTGTTATGGTGACATGTAAAGAGTTGAGTTGGGCAAAGCGACTGACACAATGAAATTTCAGACACATACACACCATGAGATGTAAAAATAAGGAAATGTTTTTGTCAGACTTCAATTTTGTAATAATTCTAAACTATCTTTCTAGGCATTAAATTATTACCCAATATAAAATTCCAAATGCATTTTTACATATTATATTTACAGCTACCAGTGAACTGAGGTCAAAACCTAGAAAAAAATTATGCTTCAGGAACACAATTTTACCTCTTTTTTTCCAAAGTCGCCCCCAGGGTTCATGGTTGCTAAGATACGGAATTTCTTCCCAGCAGTCAACAGCTCTACCTCATTATCCTTGTCTTCTACACTGCCTTTTTCAGCTAATACCAAGGACTTTTCCACTTCAAGGACACTAAAAGAAAAATCGGAGAATTAAGATTAGAAAAGGCTCATGTACTGTTCTATTTTGTGGTCTTCAACATTCTTTTAAAAAGGAAAAAAGTTATCTCTTCTGCTGAGCTTTCACTTTAATAATTTCCTACCACAAATTTTTACATGACTCATTATCCCAATTCCTGTGTAATGGAACAATATTTCTGATCGAAAGAAAAAAAAATTCCTTTTATCCATTTGTTTTAAAAATGCACAAAAATGCATTAAAAAAATACTCCATGCAAATATTCATGGCGGCATTATTCATAAAAGTAGAAACAACACAAATACCATCAAGTGCTGAGTAGATAAAAATACGGTATAACTATACACTGGAATACTCTTAGGAATAAAAAGGAACAAACTACTAACATAGGTTACAACATGGATGAACCTCAAAACGATGCAAAGTGAGAGAAGAAACAATTTATATGAATGTGCTGAAAAGACAAATCTTTTCTCTTTTTTTGCAGAAAGTAAATTTTGCAGAAAGTTGCCTGGAGCAGGAGATGGCATCAGAAGTATACTGTAAAGGGGCTAAATAGATGCATCCTTCTGTGATGGCAGAAATATAAAACTGGGTTGTGGGGTCTCAAAACTCAGTAAATTTACTAACCTATTGAATTATACATTTAACATGGATACATTTTATGGTGTGCAAATTAAACTTCAAAAAAGAAAAATAGATCTACATCAAAATTCATACTGGTCTGAGATTTTGAGGCCTTGCAGCCATAACATTTAGAATTCTGATTCTAGTTCTTTCAAAGAATTTAGATAATGGTCACATAAAATTTGCCTTAAAAAAGTTGTAGGGGCACCTGGGTGGCTCAGTCGGTCAAGCATCTGACTTCAGCTCAGGTCATGATCTCATGGTTCATGAGCTCCAGCCCCATGTTGGGCTCTGTGCTGACAGCTCGGAACCTGGAGCCCACTTCTGATTCTGTGTCTCCCTCTCTCTCTCTGCCCCTCCCCTGCTCATACTCTGTCTCTCTGTCTGAAAAATAAACACCAAAAAAAAAAAAAAAAAAGTTGTAACTTGGGCTCATTTGTTTTAGCCCCGACACACCACAGTGCCATCTTTCTGATTACTGACAGCAAAACAGAAAAACTAGGCCCCTTAAAGGACCCTGAGTGCTAAAGTCAAAACAAAACACAAAAACAGTAACTCATTATTATTTTCAAATATTTACTATGCACCTATGGAGAATATTACTGTGCACAAGAATTAATATCTATAAAAACCAGACCAGTAAAACAGTATGGAGGTACCTCAAAAAATTAAAAATAGAAGTACCATATGATCTAGTAATTCCACTACTGGATATTTACCCAAGGAAAATGGAAACACTAATTCAAAAAGATATATGCACCTCTATATTTACTTTAGCATCATTTACAACAGCCAAATTGACAAGCAGTCCAAATGTCCACCGATAGATGAATGATTAGAGAAAACATGGTATATATACATATAGAATGGAATATTATTCAGCCATAAAAAGGAATGTAATCCTGCCATTTGCAACAATATGGATAGAACCAGAGGGTACAATGCTAAATTAAGTAAGTCAAAGAAAGACAAATATAATGATTTCACTCCTAAGTAGAATTTAAGAAAAGAAACAAAGAAAAAAAGAGACAAACCAAGAAACAGACTCTTAACTATAGAGAAAAAAACTGATGGTTACCAGAGGAGAGGTAGTTGGGGGGATGGGTGAAATAGTTGAAGGAGATTAAGAGTATACATATCACGATGAGCACTGTGTAACATATAGATTACTGAATCACTACATTATACACCTACCTGAAACTAATATAACACTGTGTTAACTAGATGGGAATTTTTTAATCTTTAAATTAGTTTAAAAAAATAAATAAATAACCAGACCATCACAAACATCAAGCACAGGGTAAATCTCTTACACATATACCTATTGAGTCTTTCCAGAACAGAGTCGTCAGCCAGTGAGATTTCATCCAAGAGAAAAAAGCCATCCTCCTTCATGGCCAGAACTAGAGGACCATCATGCCACTCAAAAAGCCTTGATGTATCAATTTCTTCCTACAATTTGGAAAAGAGGGGTGTGAAATTAAAGAGCAGATGGCTCCACAAGATTCTGCAGAAATTAAGGGTCTAAACATAAGGAAGAAAGCCTGTACAACAGGATGCTCATGAAGGCCTCTTGTAGACAAGTGAAAATCTAAAGATACGTATCAAACCTCAAATCAAAAATCTCACCATAAACAAATTCCACAGCTGATTCATGCACAGAACCAACTGCAGTTCTTCAAATGAATAAACACATCATTTATTACTGGACAAACCTTGTCCTTTGGCTTCTGTCTCACTGGTCGCAGCCCTCCCAGGAAATCCGATGTCTCCATGTGTAAGTGGCAGTTAACAGAGTATAGTTTCTGATTTGCCAAGCCTGCAAACATCTGACAGACAGTAGTTTTCCCACACCTGTTAAGAAATACACACCAGATTAGTAAGGACCATAAATTCCAAACACACACCCACAAACACCCCAGTGAGCAAAAGAGGGGAGCCCTGGTGAGGGCCTCACTAGAGCAGACACTGCAGGCCAACCCAGGACCTCTGCACCCTGGGCTAAGGGTACCCTTCCCCCAAACACCCGCACCCTACAACGTTCCTTATCTAGAAAAGCAAATACTGCATGAATTTCATTCTTTCCTACTTCTAATAACAACAACCAATGGATGGGAGAGAAATCCAATCCTTACAGACTTTCAAGTGATAGTATCTCATCTGCTGTTCTGTATATGTCTATAGAATGAATGTCACGATTCAGAAGAATTACAAAGAAAAAAAAACTGCTCTAATGATAATAATGCAAGAAACCTTTTTTTCCATCACAAAAGTCTGAAGGAAAAGTAAACAATAGACCTCTTACGTGCCCTTTAAAAAAAAGAGGAAGGGAGAAAAGGAAAAGAAAAAACAAAGATTGTATTCCTGATAACCCTTCAGAGATAACTCAAGTACTCCCATGGAACTGAACTGATCCATCATAATGAGTTACAGTCACAGAAGCAGAGGAACTTACCCAGTGTCCCCAACCAGTAGCACTGGTTCACCAAATTCCAGCGCCCTTCCTACCAGCATCGCCAGTCTCCGCATGCCCTCAGTCCACACAATGTGGCTGAACTCAGATTCCAACATGGATACCCGAGTGGACAATTTACCTATAAAAGGCAGAATAAATATTTAGCTTCTAGTAAGAGTACAACTCAATTCATTTTCTCTGGATATTTTGACCTACTCACTCAGTAATTTTAAGACATTTTCTTTGGAGAAAAGGGATTGAGGACACAATTTTTTCTTGAAATGTTTTTCAATAACTTCTTGAATCACATCAATTTCCTCCTGCTTCCTGACTCGGCCTGCGAGCAGCATAAAACCTAAAAAAAAGAAAGAAACAAAGAAACAAAGAAACAAAGAAAGAAGTCATCAAGTGCCAAGTTATAATACCAAGGGATGTTCAGATTACGGAACAACAGGAACTCTTATAAGCTTGCAGGTGGAGAGGGTATCTAAAGAACTATTCTGGACAATTGGGAAAACCTACTGCAAATAACCAAATATGGATGCCTTGTGTCCCAGCAACAGGACTTCCAGGTAGACCCAAACACAAATAAACATGTGTGCACCAAAAGATATATAGAGGAAAGTTCAGGGCAGTTTAATTCATAACAGCTAAAAAGGGGAAATAACCCAAACGTCCATCAACAAGAGAATGAATAAATATATTACGGTATCTCTGTACAATGGGTTACAATAATAAGAAAAAAGAAACGAAGTCCTGATACACAGAGCAGCGTGACTGAACCTCACATTAGACTGAGTGAAAAGCCAAGCCTAAGGAGTACATACTGCATGACACTAGTTGAAACTCAAGCACAGGCAAAATCAAAGCAGTGGTGATAGGTGTCAAAGCAGTGGTTACCTCCAAGGGAGGTTAAGACTGGCAAGAGCCATGAAGGAATCTTTTGAGGCACTGAAAAATATTCTAAACCTTGGTCTAGATGATGATTCACATGGACACATACATATGTAAAAAAAATATATCTTCCTTGTACATGAAAAAATAGAGCACTGCATTCATTTTACTGTACGTTATACCTTGACTAAAAAGTTTTCCCTTTAAAGTTTTCTAAAAAATGTGTTCCTCCATCTATCTACTCTTTACAAGTAAAGAAAAAAAAAAAAAAACTCTCAAGGGTTAGTTGTACTCTCCTTATTAAGGATTCTATTAATGACTCATTAGTACCTTTCAAATCAGAAGACTCTGAAATGCTTTCTTTCCTAGGATATAGAGAAACATACAAATTCTCCCCACGGATTAAACCAAAATGACCAATCAGGAGTCTCATGACATAACTGCTTTCTCTCAAAACTCTGATATTACCTGACCAAACCCGTCAGCTTTCTGTATAAGACAGAAGCACCACTATCCATGGTTACCGAGTTGCAGATAAATGGTAACAGAGACACCACCAGCCATTTGCCTAAAGTCTTATGGGCACCGTGCCCCTATCTGACTCCTACATGGAGGCACCTAGACCAAAGAGAAAACTGTAAAAATCCAAACATATTAACACAGATGCCTACAGAAAAGAACCATTTTCAAAAGCACTTTGCACTTGAGGGAGAAAGACTAAATCTGGAATACCTAGTAAAATATGTCTATAGATCACAATTTGGGAAAAACTTATTTTAATAAGAAAGTTAAATATCTAACATAACTAAACGGTTTGAGAACATCTGATTGAAAACATACCATCATTGGCTAAATGCTGTAGCCAGTCATACTCTTTCTCAGTCTGTTCAGCCAATCTGTATCTTTCAGCCCATCGAAACAGATCACGAAGGGTGATGAAGCCCTGTTTTCCAGCAAACACTGAAGAACTTCTGCGATAGGACTATTACAATATGAAAACAAATGAAAAAGGGTGATGGCAAGCACACTGTACAACCTATATAAAATTTTTTAGCAAACATAAGCTCCCATGAAAATGGTTCATCCCAGCGCGGCTGGGTGGCTCAGTCGGTTAAGCATCCAACTTCGGCTCAGGTCATGATCTCATGTCTTGTGGGTTTGAGCCCCACGTCGGGCTCTGTGCTGACAGCTCAGAGCCTGGAGCCTGCTTCAGATTCTGTGTCTCCCTCTCTCTCTCTGCCTTTCCCCTGCTCATACTGTGTCTCTCTCTCAAAAACAAACATTAAAAGAAATTTTTTTTTAAGTAAATGGAAAGTAATCCTTTGAAGATAAATATTCAAACTCATACATAAGAATATTAACAATGGAATTTCAAATCACAACACCAAAAAAAAAAAAAAAAAAGGAATTCCATCTCCTATATCATACAGAAAAAGTTATGAATACAAATGGTGGCAAACATTATTCCCATAATTTGGGAACATAGAGGAGTATAACTGCTAATTATTATTAGCTTTCTAGAAGGTAAATGTGTATTAATTCTGATAACACTTCTAACACCTTAAAATGGGATACAAAAAACAAAAAAGTGTAGCTTTGCATAGTTGACAAGGCCGAGACATGAAAAAGGTATGTTTAGTTACGTCCATTCAAGGACTAGCTCCATTTAAAAAATAAAAACTATAGTTTGTCAATGCCAAATCCCAACCTAAACAAAATGTTCCAACATTATCAACAAGTAGGGAACTGTTATCACATACAATTATGAGACAATTTTTAACACGATATTAAATTATTCATTTATAAAACCAAAAAGTGGATATTTTTTTAAAAAAAAAATTTTTTTTTAACATTTATTTATTTTTGAGACAGAGAGAGACAGAGCATGAACAGGGGAGGGGCAGAGAGAGAGGGAGACACAGAATCTGAAACAGGCTCCAGGCTCTGAGCTGTCAGCACAGAGCCCGAGGCGGGGCTCGAACTCACGGACCGTGAGATCATGACCTGAGCCGAAGTCAGACGCTTAACCGACCGAGCCACCCAGGTGCCCCCCAAAATTGGACATTAACAGAACACATTTTAAAGATACTATCTGTACTGTGAGAAAAAAAAAAATTAACAGACGGGAGAAGGCTATCAAATTTTAAATTTTGATCATCAAATATAATCAATACATTCCATTTGAAACTAAGTGATAGTGAAATACCTGAAGGTCCAGCATGACTTTAACCAACTTGCTACAATAGGAGGGTGGCAAACTACAGCGTTTATGCAAGATTGTCTCCAGCTCAGAACTAGGCAGTTCATCAAAATGCAGCTCCACAAACCGATTCCTGAAGGCTCTAGAAAGCACCTAGGAAACACATCAGAAAAAAACAGTTTCCAAAACAGAGGCTCTGCTATACACCAGAAAAAGAAAAACCCTTCAAAAGAAGCAAAAAAAAAAAATTTCAGTCTTATCAAGGAAGATTTACTACTCAATGGGGTAACAAATGGAGTAAAAGGCAAATGCTACATACCTTTCTGCCTCCATAAAGTCCTGGGGGATTTTGGGTAGCAAAAAGCATGAACCGAGGGTGAGCTTTAACAACTTCTTGTGTTTCTGTGATGAGCAATTCACGGTTATCATCCAGTAATCTGTTCAGTGCCTCTAACACATCGGTAGGGGCCAAATTTAATTCATCTAAAATAATCCAATAGCCCTTTCTCATAGCATCAATAAGAATACCTTAAAAAACAAACACTGAGAATTAGTACGTAAGTCTCAGGTTTTAAAAAAATGTAATATACAAATCAACCAATACTAGAACATTAAATTTCAAAACAAATTACTCCCTACAGTTAGTCACGCCTCAAGATAACTTGTGACACTGAGTTATCAAGGAAGCACAATTTTTAATCAAAGTAATCCTTTTTATTTCACACAGAAGGGGAGCTAAGGCTGACAAATATCACATTTTCAACTTATTCCACCCCCCCCACCGCAGTCCAATTTCATTTAAATTACCACATTCCCATATCTATTCTCAGCTTCCCCTCTGTTCAACATTCACCCCGTTCTTCTGAGTCTCTAGGAAATGAAGTAGCAGTTCAACTGCACTCTACAAAACTTGGCAGTAGTCCTGTGTACAACTGATGAGATCAGTGGGGCTCAAAGGAAGCTGGACCCCTCACCATCATTCTTTAACCAGGGAAATCAGAAAAAAAGAAAAACCAGCTGTTATGGCAAAGGTCATGTACCTCAACTGGAAAGGATAAAGATTACCTGGGGAAATGGGTTTCAAAGAATGAATATCCACACACATGGAATGAAATAATAATCCTACCTTCTTTAAACACAAGCTTCCCTGAAGAGTCAGATGTGTAACAACCAATATACTCCTGAATATCTGTGTGTTCGTGATTGTTAATACGCACACAATGGTTACCAGTAGCTGCTGCCAGCCACCGGATCAGGCTTGTTTTACCAACTGATGTCTCTCCCTGAATCAACACTGGATAGGTTCTTCAAAACATGAAACAATAAACCAATTTAAGAAAAAAAAAAAAAGAAAGAAACCAGAATTAATTCAAGTAGTTTTAAAAAAGAATACAGAATTTATCAGCATAAAAGAATATGTTTATATACCTATGCATCACTAATGGAATGTTTCTTAAGTTCTGAGAAATTTCTATATAAAAATGGTTCCTTAAAAAATACAGAGGAAAACAATCTCAACCTTTCTTGCAGTACTTATGAGAAACAGTAAATGGGACTAGCTGTTACTCACTTAAATAATGGGAGGAGACAAGTATTCATCAGCCCAATACTGGAAAGCAACTTTAAAGATGGCCAAAATAATTGGTGGGTGTTGCTCCCACCAAAGGTATAACTAGAACAATGCTTTGTGCCAGGAGAAAAGCGACACATAGCCAGCGAACAACAAATACAGCACTTGGAAAATTATGGAAGTAAGACTAGAATGTCATTAACACCCATTCTGGTAAAGCTTCAGAGCAGCAAGAGAAAAGGTCCACATACCCTGCAGAAACCACTCGGACTATGTCTCTCAGGTTTAGCTTAACAGAAGACGTAAGAATGTAGGTCTCATCTATTGTAGGTTCCCTGTCTCCCACCGAAATCCAGTATCCTTCGACCTGGATAAGACGACCTCCTTTTGGTTCTGGAATAGGCTGAAAGACACAAGTTAGAGAAATAACCCCATAGTCCAATGACAACTATGGCTTTCTTTCAGAAAGGAGTGTAAGGTAGGAAAAGAAATTATCACCAAGAATGCTGCCCTGTTCTGAATGCTTTCAGCATTAAAGCCATAGGTGAAATGTGAAAATAAATTACTCTGAGGAATGAGATCAAAACAATGACACGTGACACATACTCGTGTTAAAATCCAGGTGGGTGGTAGGTGTGTATGGGGAAGAAACTGAATCAAGTAAGTTCTCAAATAATTTATGATTCAGTTCTTTTCTTTCACCTATTAAATTTCCCACTCTGATGAAGTACTTTGATCAAAAACATGTACTTCATATAAACCATGTTCCTAAAAACAGGACCAACATTGAATTGAGGGAAATGGCCTTTGCATTATTACATCCTGGACTTCCTGGAAGACATTAAACAAACAAACAAACAAACAAATAATAAAAGCCACCATCTAGAGAAATTAATCTATTCAGAATAATATTGTGGGGGCACCTAGGTGGCTCAGTCAATTAAGCGTCCGACTTCAGCTCAGGTCATGATCTCACGGTCCATGGGTTCGAGCCCCACATCTGGCTCTGTGCTGACAGCTCAGAGCCTGGAGCCTGCTTTGGATTCTGTGTCTCCCTCTCTCTCTGCCCCTCCCCTGCTCATGCTCTGTCTCTCTTTGTCTCAAAAAATAAATAAAAAATATTTAAAAAAAAATTTAAAAAAAAAGAATAATATCGTGGATAACAGCATAATCTTTTGAATATATGAAGTTGATTTCTACAAAACTCTCATTTTCATAGATCAAAAATGGTGAGATCTATAACTACAAAGAAGTGCTCTCCTCAAACATTTAGTTCCCTAACTTGAAGCACCATTGCAGTTACTGCTTTTAAGGGCTCCTCTACTGAGCTCAGGAGCAGTGGGGAAAAAGAATATTTAAGCCTCCAATCACGTGTAACCATGAGGAACACACACAAAAAAAATGGCATTGAGATAATAATCAAAGCAAGCTTGAGTCTTTTTTTCAATGTTTTCATGTTTTACCAAAAGTAAATATTCATGTGTTACGTGTATAATTTTTACAGTTTATTTATGTTGAGAGACAGAATGTATGTGCATGTGGGGCGCCTGGCTGGCTCAGTTGGTTGGGCAGCTGACTTCAGCTCGGGTCATGATCTCGCGGTCCGTGAGTTTGAGCCCCGCGTCGCGCTCTGTGCTGACAGCTCAGAGCCTGGAGCCTGTTTCGGATTCTGTGTCTCCCTCTCTCTGACTCTCCCCCGTTCATGCTCTGTCTCTCTCTGTCTCAAAAATAAATAAACGTTAAAAAAAAAGTAAAAAAAAAACAAGAATGTATGTGCATGTGAATGGGGGAAGAGACAAAGAGAGAGAAAAGAAAACTTCCAAGCCCCAACATGGGGCTTGATCTCATGAACCAAACCATGAGATCATGACCTGAGCCGCAATCAAGAGTTGGACGCTTAACTGAGCCATGCAGGCGCCCCATTTGTATAATTTTTAAAGAGGAAAATATATTGAATCTAAAGTAGTCCTAAGTCCCTAAGGCTCTTTCTTCCTACAAAGGAATGAATCAACATAAAAAAGCATTTATTTGGTAAACTTACTCTGCATCTTTCAGTCCTATGTTATCCTATAATTTCCTTTGTCAAACTGAAATAGTTGCATTTTAATTTAGAAATTTTTTATTTTAGAGAGAACATGAGAGAGAGAATGTGCACAAATGGGGGAGGGGCTAGTGAAAGGGAGGAGTTGGGGGAGGGAGAAACCCAAACAGGCTCCATGCTCAGCACAGGGCTCGATCCCATGACCCTGAGATCATAACCTGAGCCGAAATCAAGAGTTGGGCACTCAACCAACTGAGTGACACAGGCAACCCAGTTACTGTGTTTAATGGGGGGGGAAGCCCAACCATCAATCAGATGTGAAGTGTGTACACAAATTATGGTACAAGCAACAAAATACTATGTAACCTTTAGAAACCATGTCACAGTGATCTCGGGTACAGAAACAAAACTATATCCAGTATACAGTTAGGCTAAGAAAAGAAGCTACAGAACAGTCTTATGAGATGGTCCTTTTTAATTTTTTTTTAAATTTCATTTATTTATTTTGAAACAGAGAAAGAAAGAATAAGTGGGGGAGGGGCAGATAGAGGACAGAGAAAGAACCCTAAGCAGGCTCCATGCTCAGTGTGGTGCTCTATGCGGGGCTCAATCGCATGACTCAGATCACAACCTGAGCTGATATCAACAGCTGGGCACTTAACCAACTGAGCCACCCAGGTGCCCCAAGATGATCCTTTTAAAATCATTTATATTAGGTATGTGTATTAGAATTTGACTCTAAGTGGAGTAAGTCAGAAAGACAAATGCCATATGATTTCACTCATATGAGTCTGAAGAAACAAACAAAAAACAACAAAAAGACAAACCAAAAAACAGACTCTTAACTATAGAGAACAAACTGATGATTACCAGAGGGGAAGCAGGAGTGTGGATGGGTAAAACAGATGAAGGGATTAAAAGAAAACTCACTGTGATGAACACCGAATAATGTATAGAATTTTTGAATCACTATATTGTACACCTGAAACTAATAGAACACTGTAGGTTAAATAGAAATTAAAATAAAAACAAGAAAGAATTTGCCTTGGTAAATCTATACACACAGTCAGAATGTGAATATATAAGAAAATAAAAACATACATAATTTAGGTGGAAATGACTATAAGGCTTAAATCTCTAAAGAGTAGGAGTAGGATTATTGGGAATTTGCACCATCTAAGACACCCTCTAATATTTAAATCTTTTGCAACAGATTACTTCTGCAAAAAAAAAAGCTGAAAAGTTGATAATTCAGCCATTCATTTACATTAAACAAGTCAAAAACATCAAAAAACATACCTGCTTCAGCAGACTTTTTACACTGCCAGAGATAAGGTGTTGACAAATGAGCTTCTGAACTACTGGATGTGATGCCCTATCAAGCTGTGTTAAGAAACCCAAACAAAAGCCCTAGGGAAAAAAAAGAACAAACAAATATGCATAAAACTAATTACCCTTCTGCAGTAACAGGCCAACATATTTCGGGAACAAAATTCAACCTTCTTAGATGGCACTGGTTCCCAGAACTATTTTTTTTTTCCTTGAGGGAGGGAGGGAAGGAGGGGGAGAGAGGGGGGGAAGGGAGAGAGGGAGACAGTGGGGGAAAGAGAGAGAGAGAGAGAGAGAGAGAGAATGAGAATGGAAGGGGCAGAGGAAAAGGGAGAGAGAATACTAAGCAGGACTCACACCCAGTGCAGAGCCAAAATCAAGAGTTAAATACTTAACTGACTGAGCCACTCAGGCATGCAATCCCCCCACCCCCCTCTGCTGAACAACTTTTATTTATTTTTTTAATGTTTATTTTTGACAGAGAGAGAGAGAGAGAGAGAGAGCGCGTGCGCAAGCGAGCACAAGCCGGGGAGAGGCAAAGAGGGAGGGAGACACAGAATCTGAAACAGGCTCCGGGTTCTGAGCTGTCAGCACAGAACCCGACGTAGCACTCAAACTCACAGACCGTGAGATCATGACCTGAGCTGAAGTCGGACACTCGACCGACTGAGCCACCCAGGCACCCCATGCTGAACAACTTTTAAATGTGACAGGATGGTAGAAGAAGGTCAGGGTAGTGCTGGTATGAAATGTTCTGGGCTTATCTGACTAAATGGAAAACACAGGCAAACCTGGCAGACACATAATCACTCCCTCCCTTCTGACGGTGAGCCCATCCGCCAAGCTCCCATACAAAAAACACAGACTTTAGAAAGACCTCATAGAGTGAGCGCTGGATGTTGCTACACGGATTGGAGGCTGCAAATCGCAGGGCCCTGCAAAGAGTCCGAAGGCTGTAGTGAGGTCTATGGCCAGTTCCATCCACTAATTTTGTCCCAGAGTCTTTCCGTAGAGCTGTGTACAAGCTACAAAAAGGACAGAGTTCAGGTGACTTATTAATTGATTAGCATTCACTATTTTGCTGTTATTCCAATTTTTCTACATAAGGCCCAAAGCCATTTTCCCAGAATTAGATGGTTAAGCTTGCATACAACTTGCTAGAGCATTCACCAAAACCTCTCACATTCTCTTTTAAATCTATTTTTCACACACTCACAGACTCTTTCAAAAAAAGGATCTATCAATTTCCTTTAGGATGAAAGGAGGAGAGGTAAGAAACATTGGATTCTTAACAAAAAGAGAGACAGGAGAGGCCTTTACCAAGAATATATAGAGTCCAAACATAATGTTTCAGAGTTAGCTCTAATACAATGGGGAAATAAAGTTCTTACGTAAGCGATAATAGTGATGGATAAGCACAGAGAAAACTCATGGTGTTCTGAAAGGTCATAGATGTGGCCATAATCAATAATGACAAAATTTAAAAAGCATGAATATAAGGTGACTGTTACTGTTATCATTGCCATAGGCTTTAGGGGTCCAGAAGATGACAAGATGGAAGAAGTTTCAGACTGAAACATGAAATGCAAGAAATTTAAAATTTCATGAAACTGATGATCAGCTACACAAGATCAAGAGTAACCAAATGTGTGTCACAGATGAAATCCAAGTGCTTGCCCAAATGGGATCTGGCTTGCCTCTTTGCAATTTAGCTATATATTCTTTTTTGTGCAGAAAGTGGCTACTTACTACTCGTACTATTAGCATTTTACAAGAGCCTCTGCTTTATCTAGCCTGTTTTATCTCCACTTTTGAATTTTAACCACACATATTTATACTCCTGTCCAAAGTCTTTTTTTTTTTTTCCAACTTTTTTTTTTTTTTAATTTATTTTTGGGACAGAGAGAGACAGAGCATGAACGGGGGAGGGGCAGAGAGAGAGGGAGACACAGAATCAGAAACAGGCTCCAGGCTCCGAGCCATCAGCCCAGAGCCCGACGTGGGGCTCGAACTCACGCACCGCGAGATCGTGACCTGGCTGAAGTCGGACGCTTAACCGACTGCGCCACCCAGGCGCCCCAAGCGTTCCAATTTTAGAACGTGGTATTGGTAAACCATTTCAAAGCATTTTCATAAATGCCTCCTTAACTAACCTATTTAAAATAGGGCTCTAAGCCTGTATGTTGTAATCCCCATTTTGTGGTGTTATTTTTATTCACTTAACACAACCTAAAATTACAGTATGTATCTCCTTATTTATTGGTTACCTTCACCTCTTGAATTAAAAGGTCTATGAGGAGAACCAGGATTCTGTCTCTTATTTATAGCTGTATCCCTAGTACCTGGGCAACTCAGTAATTATTTGTATAAAAAATAAGGAACAAACCACAAAATGCAAAGTAAAACATTAATATGATCCTATTTCAAAACTTTACACAGGGGGCACCTGGGCAGCTCAGTTGTTTGAGCATCCAAGTTGATTTCAGCTCAGGTCATGACCCCAACATCGTGGGATCAAGTCCCTCATTGGGCTAGGCACTGAGGATGGAGCCCGCTTAAGATTCTCTCTCCCTCCGCTCCCCTCCCCTACTCGTCCTCTCTCCCTCCCTCCCTATAAATTAAAAACAAAACAAAACAAAACCAACTTACATAGTGTGTATTTCTATCTAGACAACAGACAAAATTAACTAAGTGACATGCCCAGGACGAAAGAATTCGTTTCTGACACAGCCTGTATGAGAACCCAGTTATCTGATAGAAAAGATTATGCCCTATCCACAAGGCATAAAAAACAAAAACAGAAAAACAAAAAAGAATCAAGAAAGCACCAAGCCACATGGCCAGTCTATATGTTTTTCAGTTAAGCCTCAATTAATTCTAAACCTGAATCCCTTATTTTACCAACCTTTTCCCCCCTATATCCCACATAAGTAGTATGCAAACTGCAAAAATTAAGATTTCATCAAGACAGATCAAAAGAGAAGCCATTTACATCTTCCACGGATGCAAACTCTTAGCTATGAATACAAAAGTAATTAGGAGAGCATTATCCAATTACTTAAATATTCTCATACGTGGTGATTCTTAAGCTTGTCAATGTAGCTTCATTAGGAAAATCCAAAGGAGATCATAAGGTCCCTACTTTAAAACAGAAACCTTAATGATAATCCTTCTCTAGCAAAAAAGAAATAATAAATATAGATGCATGAGGCATACATTGTTTGTTCAGGGGAAAAGTTTATCAAGAGAAACCAAAGTGAACCTACTTGATAATTCCTTGCACTGTGATCTTATTCACACTCAGTCCTTTCAGATAATCCACAATAAGAATCTGTAAATCTTTACTTTCCAATTCTTCTACATAAAGTTCTGTGAACCTGGAAGACAATTATTATTACAGAATTAAAATTTTGAGGAATACAACTATTTTGACAATAAAAAAATAGAAAACACAAGAAGTTATGTAAACTCATTTGAACTTTTTACAGTATAAACTATAAAAGCCTTTCATGTATGAGAAAGAACGAAATACGGCCCTTTGTAGCAACGTGGATGGAACTGGAGAGTGTGATGCTAAGTGAAATAAGCCATACAGAGAAAGACAGATACCATATGTTTTCACTCTTGTGTGGATCCTGAGAAACTTAACAGAAACCCATGGGGGAGGGGAAGGGAAAAAAAAAAAAAAAAAAAAGAGGTTAGAGTGGGAGAGAGCCAAAGCATAAGAGACTGTTAAAAACTGAGAACAAACTGAGTTGATGGGGGGTGGGAGGGAGGGGAGGGTGGGGGGTGGGTATTGAGGAGGGCACCTTTTGGGATGAGCACTGGGTGTTGTATGGAAACCAATTTGACAATATATTTCATATATTGAAAAAAAAATTTTTTTTAAATAATAAAAGCCTTTCATGTAGATACATATGGACCATAATGAAATGAAAGATAACTGTTGCCAAAAATTTATTTGCATGTAATGAAGTTTTTCATGTACAGTCCTTACAAGAGTTACAAAAGTAAGACATCTGTCCTCATTTTCAGAGGTGTTTTTGATTCTAACTACATGTAATAAAACATACACGCTGCAACAACAACAGAACAGTATCAACATCACCATCAAAAATAAAATCATGGGGAAAAAATGATAAAATTGTAGGAGCAAAGGAAAATACATAATGAAGTTTATAACATTTTCCTAAGAAGGTTTTATTACTCATATAATGGAGGGAAGAATCTAATAAAATTTTAACACCATTTTAAAACGCGAAATTCAACAAAAGATCACCAACAAAATTAGATCATTCACCTTTTCCCAAATGCTACATATATAAGATACCAACAACTAAGTACCTTGTTGGTGTCAGTCAGTGCTTAATGATGAAAACTGAAACTTAAAAGGCTTTTTACAAATCACTGGTCTCGTCCAAAGGGATTCCATTCCTAAAATACACTTAAACATTTATCAGTATGTGAAATTTCTCTGGTAACTACAAAGATATTTGAAGGAGGAAAAAATTTTGTTTTCAACAATATCCATGATCCATTATGTGTCATACTAACAACCTAAAGGAAAAATTCTCTAGTGTTTTGGAGTCCTCTGTATTCCTACCATCTGGAGAAAGTAGAGGAATATGACACATAAGGAAGGATTCCGCTTATCAGAGATCAAGAAATTTCAAGCATTTTTATGAGGTTTGGTTGTGTTAGTGTTACCAATCAATAAACAAAGAGAACTAACTAACTAACTAACTAACTAAATAAATCCATCCGTCCATCCATCCATCCATCCATCCCCAGGAACCAGTCCATGTCTCCTCACCTGTTTCTTATTCCTGGTGGAAGATTCCTTTTGCCCACATCTGTTGCTGGGTTCATACAGGCAAATAAACGGAAGTCGGGATGACGAACCAGTGGTTCTGTTAAGAGAAAATTATAAATTCTCTACTGGTAACATCAAGTCATCAGCCTTAGGTCCACAGAGGAAGACTATCTAACGCCCCAAAACTTAAGGCCAAGACACCCTGCCTCAGACTGTTACTGCTGGCTGCTTAAACCATCCTTGCTTTTTCTGAAACCCCACTGAACAGTTTCCAGGCCTATATACCCCTTAATCTTCTGCTGCCATTCCACCATCTTTTAAGGTATCATTGTTCATTATATGGAACAGCAGATATTTTGTCACTGAGTATGCACATCTATTACCTACTACCCCAGTAACTTGACAAATTCTTATTCTTTGCATTCCCCATGCTACCTAACTTGGCAGAAAATTAGTACTATGGAATGAACACTGGGAGACCTATGTAACACACCTAACCAAAAGAATCTTACTCTAAAGAGGACACAAGGCCTGGTGCCAAATCAAACCCCAAAGGGATCAAGTGCTACCTGTATCTCCTCGATCTAGCAACACCAGTGAGCCAGAGGAGCCTTCGAGTAAACCACTGAGACATTCTAATGTTTCCGGAGCAGCCAGATTAATCTCATCCAATAAGATCCACTCTCCTTTCTTTACGGCTTGAGCTAGTGTACCCTAAAAAAAGATAGAGTAAAATGTTAAAAATCCATTTCAAATAAAGATACACTCACCAAGAGCAGTTATACAAGCAGGATTAGAAATAAGAGGCAAGGGCAAACCTCTTGTACTTGATGAGCTTTCACCCTAAAGGCCCAATGGCTGCCAGCTTGTTGTCAGAGCTAAGGCCAAAACAACCTTTTTTAAATGTCCAAAAGGGTCAAGGGAATATCTTTGAGCCTAACAGAGAGATCCAACAAAGTAAATCATCTCAGGAGATACATGGTAAGGTAACTGGTAACTTATAATGTATTCAGATGTTTATAGGTGCCCAAATGGTTATTAAAAGCACCCAAAATAAATACAGGGTCAGTATACTGACGAGTATGCAAAGATGAAATAAATGACTAAATCAAGAAGGTACAGTGGTTGTTAACACATAGCCTTTCACATTTGTTGAAGAATATCAAAATAAATCTTTCTCATCGTTACTGAGTTATCTTTTCAAGTTCTACTTCCAAGAACACTGAAAGATAAATATTAAAATCTACTCAGGTGACAGAACATCAAAAATTGGATTGTTTTATTATTAAATGGCTTTGTACTTTTGCTTTCATGATGATCCTGACAGAATCTTCAATAAATTTAATTGAAAACAATAAAACAGAACAAATGTATTGAACTCTATTGTAATGCCAAAATAATAAATTAGGTATAAACCCTTTTTTTTTTCATTTATTTATTTTCTTTTCTTTTTTATCTTTTAAATTTTACATCCAAATTAGTTAGCATCTAGTGCAACGATTTCAGGAGTAGATTCCTTAGTGCCCCTTACCCACTTAGCCCATCTCGCCTCCCACAACCCCTCCAGTAACCCTCGGTTTGTTCTCCATATTTATGAGTCTCTTCTGTTTTGTACCCCTCCCTGTTTTTATATTATTTTTGTTTCCCTTCCCTTATGTTCATCTGTTTTGTCTCTTAAAGTCTTCATATGAGTGAAGTCATATGATTTTTGTCTGTCTCTGACTAATTTTACTTAGCATAATACCCTCCAGTTCTATCCACATAGCTGCAAATGGCCAAGATTTCATTCTTTTTGATGGCCGAGTAATACTCCATTTTGTGTGTGTGTGTGTGTGTGTGTGTGTGTGTGTGTGTGTGTATACATATATATGTGTGTGTGTGTGTGTGTGTGTATACATATATATATGTGTGTGTGTGTATATACACACACACACACACACACACACCACACCTTCTTTATCCATTCATCCACCGATGGACATTTGGGCTCTTTCCATACTTCGGCTATTGTTGACAGTGCTGCTATAAACACGGGGGTGCATGTGTCCCTTCGAAACAGCACACCTGTATCCCTTGGATAAATGCCTAGTAGTGCAATTGCTGGGTCATAGGGTAGCTATAGTTTTCATTTTTTGAGGAACCTCCATACTGTTTTCCAGAGTGGCTGTACCAGCTTGCATTCCCAGGTATAAACCCTATTTTGAAAGCACTTGACATCCTAATGGGTGATTTTAGAAATAAATCCTACTAAGATTAAGCAATGACGACCAAATTTCCCATACTGATGCACATATGACTGAATGATCTTGCTCTCTCACCAGAACACCATCTCAAATAAGATTCCTACCTTTCTCAGGGCATAGTCAATTATGCCACAAAAGAATTTAATAAGCTTCCATCATGAAAATTTAATTAAGATGATCTTTCCCACAGGTCACAGGACAGAAAACAATAGAGCTATCCATTTACTAGAATAGAAAGTAAGGCCTAAAGAGAACACACTCAAATCTCCCGGCCACGGCCCCCGCCATGAAACAGACTTCACTAGTTATCCTCAACTGCAACTTTAAAAATAATGGTGCTGGGGCGCCTGGGTGGCTCAGTTGGTTGAGCGTCTGACTTCAGCTGAGATCATGATCTCGCAATTTGTGAGTTCGAGCCCTGCGTCAGGCTCTGTGCTGACAGCTCAGAGCCTGGAGACTAATTTGGATTCTGTGTCTCCTCTCTCTGCCCATCCCCCACTTGTGCTCTGTCTCTCTCTGTCTCTCAAACATAAATAAATAAATGTAAAAATTAAAAAAATTTAAAAAAAAATAATGGTGATTATCAAGACCTTACAATTTCCATAAAGGACATTTTTCAGAAATCCTCCCCACAAAATATTAGTATTTATTAAATTTTAAACAGCAAGCACTAAAAACATCAACGGTAATAGTAGCCTGCCTAAACTTGCATTTTGCATCAAATCAACATTCCCTTAACCTAGATAGCCAGCCAAAGCAAAATACCTCTACGAATGCAAACAAGAGGGCATTTTCAGTCATTTTCATCTGTTGCTGAGCATGGCTGAGTCTAAGACCAAATGCTTCCCATTTCTCTTTTAGGAGTAACCCTAGAAAAGAATAAAGACAAGAATTTAACACACATTTTGAGTTGTAATACATTTAACCTACACACACACAAAACTCATACAAAAATCAAACATCTTAGACATACTAAAAAATAAGTCCTAACACTTATATAATGCTATGTACCAGCAACTATACTAATCAGGTCATTTATATATGCATGTGTATATTAGTTAATTTTTTTACCCTTCACAACTATCCTTTCAAGTAGGTACTCTTACTCCCATTTTAGGGATAAGAAAGCACATAGAAGACAACTAAGCTACCAAAACCCCTTTGGCTATAGAACTTAGCTTTTTGAAGAACTTATTTTCTAAGGAAATAAGATTGAGTGACCAGTAAGCGGTACTGGTACATCAACATCACCAACCATGTTTTTATGGAAATCTTGCCTAGAATCACAGGAACAGCAATACTTCAGAATTAGTCATCTTTGCCCCTAAGTCCCAGAAAGCTCCAATTTGTATTGCTTCATTCTTCCCCAAACTCCTCTCCTAATTCTATAACTGAACCCAAGTTTGTCTGCCTGACATGCAGCAAAGCCAAACAGAGAGCAAGGATGCATTTAAGAGGCAGCCAAATGAGGAGACTCAGGAAAGCAAGCCTCAAATACGCAAGCCTGAAGAGTCAGGGATATTTAAAGGCAAACGAAAACAGATGTGGGTAAAAAGTTGCATCTGTGGTTATTAGTCTGCAGCTGCACTTATCATTAGTTCCATTAACGCTTTGGTTACCAGTTTCAATCCCCATTGTCTTTTGATCATGCTTTATTCCTGAAGCAACTGGGATGATGACAGCTCTTGCTACTTCCTGCTGAAACAGGGTGCAGTTTCACGGTTTGAGGAATCAAACAACTTCGTGCTTTCTTGGTAATATTCCCTGGTACTTAGCTTAACCTGTACATTCTGCTTGAACAAACTAGTAGTGTCTTCTTTGGTTGTTTTGAAGCAACATCGGAAAGCTGACATCTTGAGCAACCAGACAAACTACCAGGCACAGCTAGAGTCCTTATCTTCATCATGCAGCAAATAAACTTCATCAAGAATAAGGGGCTTTACAATTTGGGGAAGAACTGCATCTCCAATGCTCTTTCTTATCACTACATCCTATTTTTTTGCTATGGCTGACAACTGCATTATCACCAACCAATTCTTTCATAGCAATGCTCTGAGGCTCTGATGTTAGGTGAATTTCTCACTGGTGTTGGAACCAGTCTCAAACACAATTGAATGAATTCTATTGAATCTCCTCATTCCTTTAAAAGCCAGCTGCCTGATTGAAGTCTTGGTGTTTCCTCAAAGTCAACTGGCATTACTTCATGGTAGGGGTTGGCCTGTGACACCAATGACACAGTAAGCAGGTGAATTCAGGAAATATTTAACTGTGGAGAAGAATATTCTTATAATGTAGCAGGTGGATCCTGGAGGGCTAACACAGCATCTCCCACTCTGACCAGGTGGGTTCAATCAGCTCCAAGGGCCACCATGTGGGTACACCCATCTGGTCTATTTTTCTGCATGTCCATATTCAGATCCTTATGCAGTAAAAAAGCAGGAAATCTGGCCACTATCTTTTCCTCTATTAGAGACACAGCTGTTCTTACAGTGGCATTCCAAGCATGTGCAAAAACCTTCACCTGGTGTCTAGCCTTTATTGCTTATGGATTCAAACTGCTATAAAGTATTCAGCAAAATAGCAAAACCAGTAACCCGAAGTAATCACACTCATCTGTTAGTCCGTCTCCTGAAAAATACCTTAAGATCTGTTGGGGCTCACAAGAATAGTTAGCAAAATTTTGTTCCAAAGATGGTGGGTGAAATCTGTGCTCAAGGTGTGTCATCCAAGGTTTGGGTGATTCTGGCTCTTCTGTTTTTTGTCTTGTTTTCTCCAAGGTCAAAAGTCCCCTTCCCTTCCAACTAGCCCCATGGGCATGTACTAAGGAAAGGGCTTCAGCTTTGTTGATGGGTTACCACAGTATAGTCAAAGTCCTTGTATACCATTACAAATTAACATTCTTGGGGCGCCTGGGTAGCTCAGTTGTTAAGTGTCCAACTTCGGCTCAGGTAATAATCTCATGGTTCATGAGTTCGAGCCCCGTGTTAGGCTCTGCATTCTCTATACGTTGCCCCCCCCCCCAATAAATAAACATTAAAAAAAATTAACATTCTCCACTTTTGACAAGTTTTTGTTTTGTTAGAAAAACCTCACAATTCAATATTGTTTCTTCTTGGCCTGAGTTTAACTGTTCTGACCCTAGATATGAGGTCTACTCCAGGTGTTATAAACCAGTCTTAGTCTTAATAGGTTAGTTCTGTTCAACAGTTGTCTTAGCTCAGGAGGCAGTCCTGCAGGTGGGCTCTCAAAGTTAGGCCTGATAAGGCTGCTAGAAACACTATAAGCAAGGTATCAAGTTGGTATTCCTAAGGGGCTTTATGGGCTCCATAGAGTCAACCTAGATCCTTAAAGCTATGTGGTCACATTTGAGTCTATGCATTTTACACTCAAATAGGACATTCCAGTCAGAGCCTTGGTAATATAACCAATGTTTCCAGTGGTGTTCTGTTACAAATAGAACAGATTCTTAGAGAACTTATGCTAATAATAATAACTGCCATGAAAATATAAGAATATTCACTGAGAATTTTTGAATTCTGGAGGAATCAGGTAGGGGAAAAAAATGAATGTTTCGTATTTGTTTAAAAAGGAATACTGTATTAAATTTCTGCAGGTCACAGCTTAAGAGAAAAACTTTCCTTAAATCTGGAAGGGCGAACCATTAAAGAGCCAGCAATGTTTCAAACAAAAGTCATAAAAAATGAAACCATTTTTCTTAATTCTTTCAGTCCCATGTTACTCTGCTTGAATCCAGTTTTTTCATTAGTTCCAGAAATTTATACCTAGTTCAGTTTTATGATCTTAAAGATATGAGAAAACTGTATTTGTCAAAAGTTCTTTCCTTGCATTGCATTAAAGGTGAAAGGTATTTGCAAGATCATCAGAGTAAAATAGTAACTATAAATGACAAAAGATTACAAAATGGCCACGGTTAAAGATATGATGGGACTTCATTATAATGCAGTTGACAAGGAAATTTGTCAGCATTTCAATAATTAGAATTACAAGTGATGACATAATAAAATCTTATAACCTCAGAAGGTTTATCATCACTTATTTGACAATGCTTCCCATGTGATTTGATATACCAAATAAGCCTAGTTGGTAAAAAAAAGACTTCATTTAGAAGCTGAATTTTGGGAAGTCTGTCAGAAATATGAGAAATTTTTAAAGCATATGCCACAACAGGATTACAAATCATTACAAAATTTAGTATTTAGTTATCTATTTAGCCAAGGCAGCAATAAGAGATTCTAAAGGCAAATACAGAAGGTTACAGATTTGTTAGCAACACTGAAGTCTTTTCTTAAATAATCAAGGATCTAACAGAGACAAAACATAGAAACTTTGTTTTTCTAAGCAGGTTACATTAATGATAAAGAAAAACCTTTGTTTATAATTTCTTATTAGGCCAATAACCGAAGGAAACTGTCATTTTAACAGAAAAACCTAATTCCAGTTTTATACCAGTATACTTCCTGTATTAAAACGTACTCTTCCAACAAGATGAATTCTTTAAAAATGTATGCAGTCCCTCCTTTTTTTCTCCCTGTCATCTCCAATGTTGATATATAGTTATTGGGACAAGGACATCTAGGGCACTGCACAGATCTGATCTCTTGTGGCACGTGCGGTGACGTGCTAACCAGAATCTCCATCAGAAATGAAGGGCTTTTGGGGCGCCTGGGGGGGCTCAGTTGGCTGACCATCCAGCTCAGGTCATGATCTTGAGATTGAGCCCCTTGATGGATTCTGTGCTGGGTATGGAGCCTGATTAAGATTCATATTCTCTTTCTTTCTCTCTTTCTCTCTCTCTCTCCCCTTCCTCCCTCCCTCCCCCTCCCCCACCCCATCTCTGCCCCTCCCCCTACTTGTGCTCACGCTCTTGCTCTGGCTCTCTCTCAAAAAAAAAAAAAAAAAAAAAAAAAAAGAAAGAAATGAAAGGTTCTCAGTCCTCAACTCTCAAATGCCATCAGGGACTGCCTTGACTGAAGACAATTGCTTTGCCAAGGGCATGCCCTCTTCCCAGGTGGTCACATCCAATGACTATTATAGAAGTCCAGCCCCAATTTAGGATGGTTCTCAAGAAAATCCAACTTTTAGAACTCCTCAGAGAATCAGCTATGGCTTCTGTTGATAGTGTGTCACTGCTCAATTTCTGCTTAATCTTGCTCTCTTACCCCCTTCTGTTACCCAGGTGTAGACCACTCCCTAATAAACTTTACATACTAATATCCATAATCTTGGGGCTCCTGGGTGGCTCAGTAGGTTGAGCATCCAACTCTTGATTTTTTTCTGGTTCAGTTCATGATCCCAGGGACATGGGACCAAGCCCTGTGTCAGGCTCCATGCTAAGGGAGGAGCCTGCTTGGGATTTTCTCTCTCTCCCTCTGCCCCTCTCCCCTTCTCCCGTGTGCACGCTCTCTCTCTTTAAAAAAACAAAAACATGGGAATGCAAGCTGGTGCAACCACTCTGGAACACAGTATGGAGGTTCCTCAAAAAACTAAAAATAGAACTACCCTACGACCCAGCAATTGCACTGCTAGGCATTTATCCACAGGGTACAGGTGTGCTGTTTCGATGGGACACATGCACCCCCATGTTTATAGCAGCACTATCAACAATAGCCGAAGTATGGAAAGAGCCCAAATGTCCATCAGTGGATGAATGGATAAAGAAGATGTGGTATACATATACAATGGAGTATTACTCAGCAATCAAAAAGAATGAAATCTTGCCATTTGCAACTATGTGGATGGAACTGGAGGGTATTATGCTAAGTGAAATTAGAGAAAGACAAAAATCATATGACTTCAACTCATATGAAGACTCTAAGAGACAAAACAGATGAACATAAGGGAAGGGAAACAAAAATGGTATAAAAACAGGGAGGGGGACAAAACAGAAGAGACTCATAAACATGGAGAACAAACTGAGGGTTACTGGAGGGGTTGTGGGAGGCAGGACAGGCTAAATGGGTAAGGGGCACTAAGGAATCTACTCCTGAAATCATTGTTGCACTAGATGCTAACTAATTTGGATGTAAATTTTAAAATATAAAAAATAAAATTAAAAAATAATAAAAAAACAAAAACAAAAAAAACAACTAATATCATTAATCTTAGTGACTACCATGCACAAAAATTCCTTTCCAAAGATTCCCTTCTCACAAACCTTCTACAACTTTCCTTTTTACATTCATATTTTGACCTACATTTTTCCTCTTTACATACCCAGTCTCACTTTCCTTGCATATATGAATTGTTTCCCTTATCATTTCCAGTAATTCTAATTATATGTATTAGAATTCTTAACTCTTAAAAATCTTAAGTTTCTAGTAAAAACTAAGTAGTAACTAATTGTAAACTGTTTGTTGTGTTGGCATTTTTTATATTGGTAAACTTATGACTACACTGAAGAATTTTTAGAAATGTATGCCTTATTTCGGTGTACCATAAAACATGTTTACTAATAAACCCAAATATCTTTAGTTTCTCTGTAACAGGAAGCCAAAAGCAGATAAAACTATGTTTAGTAATTAATGTTTTCTTACCTGGAAATGATATAGATACTTAATTAATATACTTAACCCATCATTTAACTTTGTAAAACTTTATAGGTGACCAAAGATTTTGAAAACTACTTAAAAGTTTACCTATAATCTTTTTTTTTTAATGTTTATTCATTTTTGAGAGAGAGACAGAGGCAGACAGAGAGGGAGACACAGAATCTCTGGTAGGCTCCAGGCTCTGAGCTGTCAGCACAGAGCCCAACAGGGGGCTTGAACTCATAAATCGAGAGATCATGACTGGAGCTGAAGTCAGGTGCTTAACCAATTGAACCACCCAGGCTCCCCAACCTATAAACTTCTTTATCTTATTTATATCCGTTTCTTTTTTTCTTAATAGTTATGTTTAGATTGCCAATCTAAACTTTAGAAGAAAGTCATTCTCCCAAGAAACATATATTTAAAAAAATTTTTTTTGTATCAACTTATTTGACTTAAGTAAATCAAAGCAGAATAAAAGTAATGCTGTTAATTCTAAAGATACATCTATTAAACAAACAACCTTAAACCAACAACCTTAAATTAGCTTTAATACCAAATATTTTTTCAGATCACGTAAATGTGAAAAACTTACATTAGTTTCTGAGTTTTAGAATGTCTAAAGCTTACAAGCACTTGTCTTTTTTTAAATTTTTTTTTAATGTTTATTTATTTTTGAGAGAATGCAAGCAGGGGAGGGGCACAGAGAGAGGAAGACAGAGAATCCGAAGCAGGCTCCAGGCTGTCAGCACAGAGCCCGACATGGGGTTCAAACTCACAAACTGTGAGATCATGACCTGAGCTGAAGTCAGAGGTTCAACCGACTGAGCCACCCAGGTGCCCCACAAGCACTTGCCTTTAAACCAACTTATATATAACTCCTTTACAAACTATTTTAGCAATACTATCCAAAGGTGGAGAAAATTTCTCATATTTACAACATACATGAACACATAAATATACAAAAAAGATGCAAACAAAATCTTACAGAACAAATCCAACTGCAAATGGTATTATAACGTATGGATTCATTAATTGGTCATCATTACCTGGAGTCTAATGAATATTATGACCAAGCAGTGTCGCAAAAAAGATAATCTTTTTCCTTTCATGGGTTCATAACTAAGCACTGCTCAGTTTTAAAGTATATAACCCAAAAGGCTGCATTCAGGAATCAAACTGTCATTTCCCATTTTCCAATTACAATGCAGCTGATTTTATCCAAAGATCCCCAAAAAAGCAACAACAAACCAAATGAATGAAACCCAGAGTACCTCTGTGAGCACTGGTTCCTCCCTAAAAGTCAGGGCTTCACCAACTGAACCAAATGGCTTCCTAGTCAACCTTTTCTAATTAAGCAAGGGAAGGATGCT
This sequence comes from Panthera leo, assembly GCF_018350215.1. NCBI lineage: Eukaryota > Metazoa > Chordata > Mammalia > Carnivora > Felidae > Panthera > Panthera leo. Next base: position 79,971,287 of record NC_056683.1, read on the forward strand.
AAGAGAGCCAAACCAAATGGAAGGAAGAAATGACCTCACCAAGACACATCTGCCCAAACCAAAAACCATTCCCTGCCCATGAGAGCTAAATTAAACACTGAAGGCTGGCAGCACCCCGTCAGGGCAGGGAGTGTCATCCTTAGGAAAAAGAGCCTAGGCAGCTGCTTAGACTTTCCCCCAGATTGTTGTTGTCGGCTGGGGGCTCATGAACCACTGGCAAAAAGCTCCTGCCTGGCTCACCGAATTTGTAACTAAACTCCAGTTCATGTGCCCAATACACAGCAAAGCCATTTAAGATGTCGATTATGTAGCAAGGAAAGGGTTTACTTGAGAGGCAGCCAAGGGGAGCCTGGCTGGCAGTCATACAGCACACAACTCTTGATCTCAGGGTTGTAGGTTTGAGCCCCACTTTGGGTGTAGAGATTACTTAAAAATAAAATCTTAAAAACCAAACAAAAGAGGCAGTGAGACAAGGAGACGGGAGAGCAAGCCTCAAATCTGTCTCCCAGAAGGAGAAGAGGCACGGATATTTAAAGGAAAACATTGCAGCCTGGTTTATTAGTCTGTAGCTGTGCTTATTAGTTCATTAACCCTATGGTCACTGGTTTCAATTCTGTTAATTAAGCCAAAGCCTCATGGCCTCCCACTAGCAGTATGGGTCCTGTTCTTACCAGTTTCACTTTCTTTTCCATCCTTGTTGACGGCCGACTTGTGTACATGCTGCATTAGTCTGAGGAGATCATGCCACCGTTTCTGCCTGTAACAGGTCTGAATGTGTCCTAAGAATGTAAAGTTTTGCTTCTTGGAAAATGTCTGGGCAAAGAGTTCTTCAAATGCCTCCCGTAAGGGCAGCCAAATAAGTTTATGGTCCACTGGTTTGTAACTGAAACAAAAGGTAAATATAATTCCCAGACTTCTGAAGCTACTAGAGATTAGAAATCATGTGTTAGAAAATAGGAATAGGTCCAAGATTTCATTTACTCAAAATCAGAAATAATATCAAAATACTTTAAAGATCTATGTTAAAGCTTTAGGGGTGCCTGGGTGGCTCAGTTAGTTGAGCATCCAAGTCTTGATTTTGGCTCAGGTCCTAATCCCAGGGTCATGGGACTGAGCCCCACGTGGGGCTCTGCACCAAGCGTAGAGGCTACTTGGGATTCTCTCTCCCTCTCCCTCTGCCCTTCTTCTCTGCTCAGACTCACTCTCTCTATATTAACATAACAATCTATGTTAAAGTTTTAAATTATAATCGATTTTCTTCATTCTAAATGTGTGAAGAGTCTACACTGAAGGTAAAAACAGTATTATGAAAATAATTCGAAATTCCTAGTTGGGCAGTGAAAGGCATGTCACTTATTTTACTAACATGTTTAAATAAACATCACGTAGAAGACTCAATGATAAACCAATTTTATCAAGATTGACCAAAAAGTTTTCAAAATATCTTAGAAGAAAATACAACATCTGAAACTGGTTAGCTTAAGAAAAGTGAACACAGTTCATGCCTTCTCAATTGATGGGGGAGAGAATTGCTCTCAAAGAGAAAAACTAGGGGAGAGAGGACAGCAACAAAACCTTAGATGTTGCAATGGTCTGTGGCCCTCCAAAGCTCAACATTTTATTTCTTAGTATTTAGATTCTCTCTTATTCTTTAGCACTTCTCTGTTGGGGAGCTAGGAAATTAGTTCATATTAATTGTAATATCTGGAGGTGACAGGTGATAATAAACAGTTGAGAACCACTGCTGTAGCTAGAAGTTGCTCAAGCAGCAACTAATTGTTCCTGGAAAACCTCAGGTATACAATTTTCTATACCCTAAGATACTAAATACTATAATTCAAACACAATGACATAACTTTTATTTCCACAAAAAATAATTTGAGAACTAAAACAAAAACAAGTATGTTTCGCAACAATCAAGCACAATTAGAAAACTCATGGACACTATTTACTCATTGGACTGTGAGAGAGAAACCATGAGATAAGCAAAACCAATGCCCAGATACTGAGCATCCATCAAAGAGTCTGATTCCAGAGAGAAAAAGTATGAGAACTTCAAACTCATGTACACTTACCAGTAAGCACTAACACATTAGTAAAGACATTTATTTAATTCCATTTATTCAACAAAAATTTACTGAGTACCTGTTAGGTGTTAGGCACTGAGTAAACAAGACCCACAAGGTCCTCCCCCACCTACAATCTAACAAAAGAACAGAAAAAGACATCTACTATAAAATATCAAGTAGTAGTTAAGTGCTATGATTATAGATAAATGAGACGGGGTGGAGAAGGCACTGGTAATTTAAATGATAGTCAGAAAGGCTTTGTTAAAGATGAGTTTCAAGGCAACCCAAATCAAGCAAGGAAAGGAGTTAAGCCAAACATCTGTGGACCACAAGGGATGCCACACAGAGAACAGCAAGCAACCAGGTGCAACACAGGAAAGTGTGTGGCTGGAGCTCAACAGCAGAGCCGAAGGGAGGAAATTATGTCAGAGAGAAGTACCAGTGCTAGATTATGAAGGGTCTTATAGACCCAGAAAAGCCTTTGGAATATACTCTAAATGGCCTGAGAAGTCAGTGTAAGGATTTGAGACAGAGAGTAATGCAATCTGATTATACCTTAAAAGGACTGTTAACTACTAAATGGAGGAGACTGTAGGGAAGTTAAGAGTAGAAGCAAACATGAGAGACCTATACACTGGACCAAAACAAAAGATGATGAACACTAGGAATAGTGAGAAATTAAACAAAACACACATGTTATTTAAATAAAGTTGCTAGTCTTAAAGATGATAGTACGAATGGAATCCAAAGCTAACTGAGGCAGCTGCCTGGGTTCAGTACAGACTGCCTGGGTTCAAACAGGAACCAGCCACTACCTTGTACTAGGTACTTAATCCCTATGTGTCTCAGTTCTCTGTTGTGTAAAATGGGGTAAGAATCTGTGCCTCATGGTTGTTAAAAAGGCCACGTGAGTTAACACAGATAAAGGACTCCAAACAGAGCCTGGAACATGAGTGCATATAAGAATTAACTTAAAGTGGAGCATAGTGGCTGAAACAGTTAAGTCAATATATTTTAAGTGATGAAAAAAATGAGACAACATATATACACTTCAGAAAAGAAAAAAATGAATTGTAACACAAATACTCAATGGGAACCAGCATGACACCTGGGAGAACATACACTGAGACTACATGTAAGAATTCATTTGAAAATGGGCAAAACATGGGCTTCGAGCTATATTACAAAGCTGTAATCATCAAGACAGTATGGTACTGGCACAAAAACAGACGCTCAGATCAATGGAAAAGAATAGAGAACCCAGAAATGGACCCACAAATGTATGGCCAACTAATCTTTGACAAAGCAGGAAAGAATATCCAATGAAATAAAGACAGTCTCTTCAGCAAGTTGTGCTGGGAAAACTGCACAGCGACATGCAGAAGAATCAACCTGGACCACCCTCTTACACCATATACAAAAATAAACTCAAAATGGATGAAAGACCTCAATGTAAGACAGGAAACCATCAAAACCCTCCAGGAGAAAGCAGACAAAAACCTCTCTGACCTTGGCTGCAGCAACTTCTTACTCAACATGTCTCCGGAGGCAAGGGAAACAAATGCAAAAATGAACTATTGGGACCTTATCAAAATAAAAAGCTTCTGCACAGAGGAGGAAACAATCAGCAAAACTAAAAGGCAACTGATGGGGGTGCCTGGATGGCTGAGTCGGTTGAGCATGTGACTTCAGCTCAGGTCATGATCTCGCGGTTCTTGAGTTTGAGCCTCGCGTTGGGCTCTGTGCTGACAGCTCAGAGCCTGGAGCTTGCTTCTGAATCCGTGACTCCCTCTCTCTCTGCCCCTCTACTGCTCATACTCTGTCTCTCAAAAAATAAATACATGTTTAAAAAAATTAAAAAAAAAAAAGGCAACCGATGGAATGGGAGAAGATATTTACAAATGACATTATGAGATAAAGGGTTAGTATCCAAAATCTATAAAGAACTTAATCAAACTCAACACCCAAAAAACAAATAATCCAGTGAAAAAATGGGCAAAAGACATGAATAGACACTTCTCCAAAGAAGACTTCCAGATGGCCAACTGACACATGAAAAAATGCTCAACATCACTCATCATCAGGGAAATACAAATCAAAACCACAGCGAGATACCACCTCACACCTGTAAGAATGGCTAACATTTAACAACTCAGGCAACAACAGATGTTGGCGAGGATGTGGAGAAAGAGGATCTCTTTTGCACTGCTGGTGGGAATGCAAACTGGTGCAGCCACTCTGGAAAAGTGTAGAGGTTCGTCAAAAAATTAAAAATAGAACTACCCTACGACCCAACAATTGCACTACTAGGTATTTGTCTAAGGGATACAAGTGTGCTGTTTCAAAGGGGCCCATGCACCCCAATGTTTATAGCAGCACTATCAACAATAGCCAAGTATGGAAAGAACCCAAACGTTCATCAATGGATGAATGAATAAAGAAGATGTGGTGCGCGTGCGCGCGCACACACACACACACACACACACACACACACACACACACAAAATGGAGTATTACTCGGCAGTCAAAAAGAATGAAATCTTGCCATTTGCAACTACATAGATGGAACTAGAGGTATTATGCTAAGGAAATTTGTCAGAGAAAGAGAAATATCATATGAGGACTTTAAGATACAAAACAGATGAACATAAGGAAAGGGAAGCAAAAATAATATAAAAATGGAGGGGGACAAAACATAAAAGACTCTTAAATAGGGAGAACAGAGGGTTACTGGAAGGGTTGTGGGAGGGGGGGGATGGGCTAATTGGGTAAGGGGCATTAAGGAATCTACTCCTGAAATCATTGTTGCACTATATGCTAATTTGGATGTAAATTAAAAAAAAATAATAAAATAAAATAATATTTTTAATTAAAAAAAAAACTACTTATAATGGGTGACGTGACATAACACTATAAATTCTTAGAAGAAATAGACCTAGTCCATGTTCAGTTATTGTAAGACTAGCTATTTGTGTTAGGAGTATGTAATAGCAGAACATTCCTGAAGACATATATAGATACAAAATAGAAAGAAATACATGGTAGTATAGATATACCGAGTTAAGAAACAAATTATATCACTAAAAAAACATTGCCAAGTACCTCAATGAAGGAAAGAGGAGATTAAGTGTCAATGAACTAACAGAAGTAAACTAAAAACAAGGTAGAAAGATCACTGGGGAAAAAATTAAAAAATGAAAGAATTAAAATAAGAAAGATAAATCTCAGCTAATGGATCTTAAGACAGAATATATATTTAAAAGTGTTAATTAAGTACATAACTAGTGACATGTATAGAAGAGAATATAAGTAAAAGGAGGAAGCAGGAATCCAAAGTAGCACTCCCACCACAGCAGGGAGGGCTATAAGACAAAGAAAGAGTAAAAATAAAAACTGCTGTAATGTGACCCTCAAAAAAAGAGATAAATGAAAAGCTTTCTGGCAGATGCCATAAAGAGCAAAAAGGGCAATAAATTCTACTTTATGCCTTTAAGGGTTTTTTTTAAGCAATTGTTTAGAGTTAATGGGACAGATCCCAATATCACTCAACTTAAGGTATGCCCAAAACATCCATCAGTTTTACAGCCTTCGGCACAAACTAAAACTGATCACGAATCTAACATATTCAAAAACACCAACAGGGAAGAAGGGCCTTTTAATGACCACAGTGGAATCCCATGAGCAACATTTAACCAAGTAGAGAGCTACTTAATGTTTCAAAGATAATTGAACTGCAGGAGAGAATCTAGCTCCAAGGCAGTGCGACTCTAGAGCATACACTTTAGATAAATGTCAGTACACACAAATATTAATTACATGCTTGGTTTTTTTGTCCCTCTCCATTCCAGCATGATCTTTGAGAGCAAGAATCTCAAGCATTCTTTAAAATTAAGAGAAACATCTATATATCCAACAGGTCCTCAGTAAAGTCCAATAAATAACCTACTGTGGTGGGGGGTAGGAGTTCAAGTCTTTGAACCTTTTTCTAAGGCTAATTTTGAGCTTTATAAGAAAACACTATTTGCTCCCTCAAGCAGTGAACTCAAAATAACCAGAAAATAATTTTAAAACAAACTTACCCTCCAAGCAAGTCTGCAGTGTCACTTTGTTGATTCATATTGACAACCCTCAAATGGTGGCCTTTTAAAAAGAAAGGGCAAAAGGGTCACTCTGAAAATTTCAAGACTGATTATATCCAGTGTGATCCTTAAAGATGTGTGGACATGGGCACATTTCCTCTGCTCCTCTTATTTTAATTTCAGGAATTTTAACCATTCAAAATTTTCACCTAACCCAGAGAGATACACAAGAAGATTCACTGTGTATTATTGCTCTAGCATCAGATAACTGAAAACAACAAAAAAATCCTTCAATAAGTAAATGTCTATAAATTAGAATTAAATAAACATCCAATACGTAATATTATTTAACCATTAGGAGTAAAGCAGTTCTGTTTTTAAAGATATCCAATTTGCTTATAAACTAAATGCAATATATAAGAATGTGATCCCATTTGTTTCAACACAAACCCAAACTTAAATGTTTATATATTTGCAGACCATAGGTGAGAACTGGAAACAGTTGGGGCACCTGAGTGACTTAGTCAGTTGAGTGTCCAACTCTTGGTTTTGGCTCAGGTCATGATCTCATGGTTGTGGAATCAAGCCCCACATTGGGCTAGGCACTGACAGCATGGAGCCTGTTTGGGATTCTCTCCCTAGCTCTCTCTCTGCCCAACCCCAGCTCTTGCTTTCTATTTCCAGGTAAATAAATAAGCTTAAAAACAGATAAACAAATAAACTGAAAAAGATAATGCTAGGCTGTAACAGTAGTTATTTCCAAGGGAAAAAAATTACATTACTTCCAAGGAAAAAATTTCCAGTGGTTACTTCCAGGCAGCGGTGAGGTGGCACTTTTTAAACTCCAGTATTTTTTGGACATTTTATTTAAGAAAAAAAAAAGGCAGACAGTGTGAAATGTTTATTGTGTGGGGGCAGAATGTTTCTCCTCTAAGTTACCTGTAATGTGAGCCAAGTACTGGACAGTAGAGGTTTTGCCAGTCCCAGTCTCTCCCACCAGCAATACCGGTTCCCCTTTGCTAACACACACTGCAAGCTGTTCAATAAGAATGGAGGATGGCCTTGTGGGAGCAAAAGTGAACTTCTCCCTGGGAAGGGGAAAACAAGTAAGCAGTTAGAGAAACAGACTACAAGTTTCCTTCAGTGTAGGAACCAGATTTTCCGGACTCCACAAAAATGAGAAGAGAACTGACAATAGCTGTCTTGATGCTATAAACAGATATCCTTACAACCCAGGAATCGCAGAATTTATTCATTCATTCTACAAACATTGAGTATTTATACACCTAGTACTTTACTAGACTCTAGAGAATCAAAACACCCATAAGGTAAGACATTATCTGCACTAGCTATGTCATCTTCGGCAAATTACTTAGCCTCTCTTAGCCCTCATCTCCTCACCTATAAAATTTAGGTAAGAGTGACTATTTGTAGTGGGTTGAATAGCCTTCTCCCAAAATTCATGTCCACCCAGAAGGTGTGAATGTGACCTTATTGGAAAAGAGGGTCTTTGCAGCTATAACAAAGTTAAAATCCTATCATACTGGCTTTAAGGGTGAGCCTTAAATCCATTGACTAGTATCCTTACAAAAAGAGAGAATTAGAAACACAAACACACACAAGAAAGAAGATGATCTGACAATGAAGACGGAGATGGGAAGGATGCAGCTACAGGGGCAAGGAACACCAAAGACTGCTGGTAGCCATTAGAAGCCAGGAAGAGGCAAAAGCCTTCAGGGGAAGTATGGTCCTGCCAACATCTTGATTTCGGACTTCAAGCCTCCAGAACTGTGAGAGAATAAATGTCTGTTGTTTTAGGCCACCAAGTTATGGTAATTTGTTATGGCAGCTGTAAGACACTAATTATTAATTCATAAAATTATTTCCACCACTACACGAGAGAACATATGCAAAGCACTCAGCACAATGTTAGGAGTATAGTAAGTATTTAATGAATGGTAACTAGATCTCAGAATCATTCCAGCATTCAAGGAATTTACAGACTAACGTTAGGATCTAGCCTAACTTCCAAGGGAAGCTTACTCTGCTAAATACACTACAATGAATAAAATCAAAGATACATCTTTGCTAGTCCCAAATCCCTAACAACCCTCCTCACCTCCTTCACCTATTAACATCTAATTTCACAGAATATACTTTGGGAAAGTACTGCTTCTTACCATCCAGCACAGGGGAGAGATCACCATTCACACACGTTTTGCTTGGAGACAGGGGGCTAGATTAACCCTCCTATCATGTTCCTAACGTCCCACAGTCTCAGACTAGTTGAGAGCCTATTTACCTCTGTATGTGGACAGCCTCACTTTGTTTCCGAAGAAGCCGCACTCGACCCACTTGCACATCTAACTCATTGATCACAATTTCCGGTTTATAAAGTTGACAGAAAAATTCAGCCTGTGGGAGGGGAAAGAGTAAACTTCTGTATGATCTTTTAAAACAATTCTGTACACGCTTCAAACATTTCCTCATGCATGTCTGTTACTGTGCCCCTCTAATTAGCCCTTTACTAACAAGCATTTTCTACTTCCAAGACAGGTGAGTTAACTTTAATTATGTCTTTTTAAAAATTTTCTAAATTCTGTGGTTTTATTTGAAAACATTGATCATGAATGTTTCCCTGTAGTGGTAGTTTTTATTCATTCAAATAAGCCCATATCTGCCTATCTCTAAAGTGAACACATTAACATATTCCAATAGTGAATGAACAGAAAGTTCTACTCCTATAATTTATGAAAAAAATCAAAGTGATTTTTCTTCAGTTATGCTTTCCTCTGCTTTAGATTCTAACATAATGCAGGAAACAATGACTTGAATAAACCATAGTACATCTGACCACAGCCAAAACACAGAAAAGCTGTCAGAGAGGCTCCAGGGTCTCTACCCAAGAGCCATTCTTTCTTATCCTTGTTGCTAACTCTAAGAACCCAGATTTTGTTTAGATTTGGGTCAGGAATGGAAGGGGTAGCAAAGTATTCAGGGAAAGTAAATCTCTCTTCCACCAAAAGGGATAATGATCAATCTAAGCCAACTGAGGCAGCTTCATTTCTTTTATTATGTAAGCCCCTTTCAGTAGGTGTTCTGTCACCTGCAGCCAAAACCATCCCAACAGGTTCAGAATGCTAAGGAGCAGTTCCTGACATAAAGCTTTTTTGAGTCATCATTCATTTGAGAATGCCAGCCACCTACCACAAGACAGGCCTCAGACAGTTCTCTAGCTACCATCACCACTGCTAAAAAGCTCTCTCCTCCAAAAATACAATTTTTGAAATAAAGCAAGAATGGCAAAATATTAAAAATGTCATCAATGAACCTAGGTACTATTCTTTGTACTATTCTTTTCAACTTTTCTGATGTTAATAACGAAAAGGTGGAAAAAATCTAATTGTGCATAAAACTATAGACAAAGGTGTTAGTAAAACAATTCCAGTCCTGAGTCCACAATCTACAGAACACGCTCATTAAAACACCAGAGAAAATAAAGCATGCATGTGATATAAGGCACAATGCAGCTCACTTTAAAAATGTAGAACACATGACGGGCACCTGGGTGGCTCAGTCGGTTGAGCGTCTGACTTCGGCTCGGGTCATGATCTCACCATTCGTGAGTTCGAGCCCCGCATCGGGCTCTGTGCGGACACCTCAGAGCCTGGAGCCTGCTTCAGATTCTGTGTCTCCCTCTCTCTGCCCCTCCCCTACTTGTGCTCTGTCTTTCTCTGCCTCTCAAAAATAAAGAAACGTAATAAAAAAAATATTTAAAAAAAAAGAAGAATGTAGAACACATGGAGAATTACTTATTTAGAAGATAGTGAGAGCTTTATGTCCATGAAAGGGAGCAATGAAACTACCAACTTTCAGAGGAGGTAGTTATTGCAAAGGAGCTGTTCTAGGTAAGGACCAGAGACTAGCAAATAAACTAAATAACCCAGCTTCCTTTCAACAGAGAGGCAAAAATAATAGTACTACGTACCTTTTTCTTGGAAATGTTCAATTTGCTTCCAATGACTTCTGCCATTTTCAGTTTGCTTGTATGCTTAGAAAGCATTGCTGTGAAACAGTCCAGAGCCTATTAAAATAACCAAGGTCAATGCCGACTGACTTTTTAAAATACTGTATTAATAACAGAGTGCCACTATCCTGGCCACAAAAAGAACATAAAACCCAACAGGAACATTTCTGTAAGAGTAAGGAGAGTAGAAATAAAGTACCAGCTCTAGCGTCAAGGACCTTATCATAAGAGAGACAAGACACAAACAAATGTGAAGCCTTTGCTATCCAAATACTAGTTAATTGGGAAAAAATTTTAAAAGGCTCATTTTACAAATCTGACTCTACAGTGGAAGTAACTCCAAAAGATTAATTTCTAGCTGTAAAGGTAAATTCTTGGTGCACAATAAAAAAATCACACTGTCATTACCCTAATCCAGTACTCAATCTCAGCAACTTCTGATAGGCCAACCAGATATGTGCCTCCTGATGTAATGAAATATAAAGTACATATCACCACCAAAAAAAGAGTCTACCCAAAAAAAGTCTGAATTTGAGGGGCGCCTGGGTGGCTCAGTCGGTTGAACGTCCGACTTTGGTTCAGGTCATGATCTCACAGTTCATGGGTTCAAGCCCCACATCGGGCTCTGTGCTGACAGCTCAGAGCCTGAAGCCTGTTTCAGATTCTGTGTCTCCTTCTCTCTCTGTCCCTCCCCCACTCGCACTGTCTCTCTCTGTCTCAAAAATAAATAAACATTAACAAAATTTTTTTTAAAAAAGGTCTGAATTTGAATACATTGAGCATTTGTTAAATTTCCATTTACAGGAAAGATAAGAGATAAAATGACAACGGAAAGGATACCACGAGTGTGGCAAACAAAGAATACATTTGGTTCTGCCACCACCAAATGTTAAAATATCCATAAAATTTGGGGCGCTTGGGTGGTTCAGTTGGTTGAGCATCTGACTTCGGCTCAGGTCATGATCTCGCGGTTTGTGGGTTTGAGCCATGCATCAGGCTCTGCTGACAGCTCAGAGCCTGCAGCCTGCTTCAGATTCTATGTCTCCCCCTTCTCTGCCCCTCCCATGCTCATGCTCTGTCTCTCTCTGCCTCTCAATAATAAATAAATGTTAAAAAAAAATTTTTTTAAAGAGAGGGAACTTATCCAGTCCTTGTCCCTAGTATCTGGCACAGAGCTTCAAAAATCCTTGGAATTACCAAGAGTAAGAAGTGTTTTTTGTTATTTACTAGGGCCCCTTTGGATCATATTATTATGCTAATAAACAAGGTGACTCCTGATGGACCCTTAGGCAGTTTAAGGGAGGGGCTGGTCTGGCCAGAAAGACCCAGCACTTACTGGAGGGGTGGAGCTGAAAGTTCTACCCTCTGGAGTGGGAGGAGGGGCTAGAGATTGAGCTCCATCATATGGACAATGACAGAAGACCCCAATAAAAGCCTTGGGTGGCTCAGTTGGTTAAGCTTCCAAGTCTTGATTTCCGCTCAGGTCCTGATCTCATATTTCATGAGATAGAGCCCCGCACAGGGCTCTGAGCTGACAGCAGGGAGCCTGCTTGGGATTCTCTCTGTCCCTCCCCCACTCACGGTCTATCTCTCTGAATATAAATAATATTAAAACAACAACAACAACAACACTGGACATCCAAAGTTCAGAGAACCTCCTTGTTGGTGGACATACTGATGAACCAGGAAGGCAGCACACCCTGACTCCAAACGAACAGAAGCTCCTGTATAATCAGGATCCTTGAAACTTTGCCTTTTTTTGTCTCCTCCATCTGACTGTCTTTAAGTTATACCTTTTATAATAAAACTATTACGTATACTGTAAGTATAGTGCTTTCAATGAGTTCTGTGGGTTACTGATCACAATACGGTCGTGGAAACCCCTGAATTTATAGTTGGTAGGTCACAAGTGAGAGTAGCCACCAAGACTTGCAGCCTGAGTCTAAAGTGGGGGCAGTCTTCTAGAGGACTGCACCCTTGACCTGTAGGGTCTACACTAACTCAAGATAGTCAGTATCAGAACTGGATTGAATTACAGAACACCAGCTGGTGTCAGAGCAATGAAGAAGCAACAGGATAAAGCCAAAAGGTGGAACGTTCTGCAAAATGGGCCTGATCTCTTCAACAAGGTAATATCTCTTAGGGGCGCCTGGGTGGCTCAGTCAATTAAGTATCCAACTTCAGTTCAGGTCATGATCTCACAGTTTGTGGCTTCAAGCCCCATGCTGGGGTCTGTGCTGACAGCTCAGAGCCTGGAGCCTGTTTCGGATTCTGTGTCTCCCTCTCTCTCTGCCCCTCCCCACTCATGGTCTCTCTCAAAAACAAATAAACATTAAAAATAAAATTTAAAAAAAAAAAAAAAAACAAGATAGTATCTATAAAGAGGGGAACCCTGATAGTAAAAGCATTCTTAAGCTTATATGCACAGAAAAAAATCTGGGAGCGCCTAGCTGGCTTAGTCACTAATGCATGTGACTCGATATCCGGGTTGTGAGTTTGAGCCCCACATTAGATATAGAAATTACTTAAAAATAAAATCTTAAAAAAGAGGAAAAATATCTGGAAGGAGATACACCAAGGTGTTAAAAGTGCTGGAGTACCTCTGAATGAAAGAATATTTTTATCACTTTGCTTTCCTATATTTTCCCATTTTCAACAATACATATATACTGTTTCTATATTAATAAAATACTTGTATACAAATGTTCAGGGCAGCATTATTCAGGTAGCCAAAAGGTAAAGATAACCCACATATCCATTAACGAATAAATGGATAAACAAAATGTGATATATTGATACAGTAAAATGTTATTCACCCAAAAAAAAAGAATGAAGTATTAACTCATGCTACAACTTGGATTAACCGAGAAAATAAGCAGAGTCAAAGAAGCCAGATACAAAGAGTCATGTATCGTATGATTCCATTTATATGAAATGTCCAAATTTAGCTAATCTATAGACAGAAGGTAGATCAGTGGTTGCCAGGGGATATAGAGAGGGGAAAATGAGGATAATGGCTAATGGGTACATGATTTTCCTTTGGGGTGATGCAATTAGAGAGAGTTCTATAATTAGATAGTGGTGATGGTTCCATAATTCTGTGAATACAGTAAAAAACGCTGAGTTGCAAACTTTAATAAAAGAGTGGATTTTATTGTATGTGAATTATGCCTCAATAAAGTGGTTCTATGCAAACACACAGAATGACATTCTAAAACAGAGACTAAAGATAATAGGAATCCTATTAATGCCACAGTTTTATTTTAAAAATACAAAACAGGGGTGCCTGGGTGGCTCAGTTGGTTAAGTGTCCAACTTCGGCTCAGGTCATGATCTTGTGGTTCGTGGGTTCAAGCCCTGCATCGGGCTCTGTGCTGACAGTTCAGAGCCTGGGGCCTGCTTCGGATTCTGTGTCTCCCTCTCTCTCTGCCCCTCCCCCGCTCATGCTCTGTCTCTCTCTGTTTCTCAATAAATAAATGTTAAAAAAAAATTTTTTTTAAATAAAAAACAAAGTTTTTTCTTAGAAAAATGAGAAATTTAGGGGAATGAGAAGGCAAGTTCATGGGAGAGAAGATCGAAATTCAAGCAAGGACTGACACACAGCATTTCAGGTTCGGCTCCCCGTAAGTGTGAACTCCATATGTGGTTTCTTTCTACTCAAGCTAACTGCCAAACACAACAAGACACCGTAAACTCTCCTCAATCCTAGCTAACGGAAACCAGAACACTTTATAATCAAAAGTGGTTAGAGGAGCCAAGATGGTGAACAGCATGGAAGTTTTTTGTGTGTCTCGTGGCCATGAAATACAGCCAGACCAACACTAAACCATCCTACACACCTAGAAAACTGACTGGAGGATTAACAGAACAATCTGCACAACCTGAACCACAGAATTCAGCAGGTATGCGGCGCAGAGAAGTGAACCTGGGGAACGAGAAGGTGCAGGAAGGGAGGTGCTTTTGCGAGCAGAGTGAGGACGGAGACTGAGGAGGGGAGAATATGGGAAAAGCACCCCTCCCCAAAAGCAGCTGGAGAGAAAGTGTTAAATTGGAAACAGCTGCAGGGACTACACTCTAATCAAAAGTGGTCAGTGCTTTAAGAGCCCACAGATCTTCAGGCAGTATCACTTTTATTCCTAAACAGGCAGGAACAAATCTCTAAATCTAAAATATGGCAGAGTTGTAATTCAACAGGGTTTCACTCCCACATAACACATTTTTTCCCCAAGCCCCGCATACAAGGCTATACTTTGCAACCCCCACATAAATTTTTCTGAACAAAGTTAAAAGGTCCTACAGAGACTAGTGGAGGGATCAGACAAATAAAACTCTATCAGACAGACTATGAAATTATATCTAGGAATAAATATTGAACATTTTTTTCAGTAGGCACCACACCCAATGTGAGGCTCAAAACCACTACCCCAAGATCAAGATGCTATACTGGGCCAGCCAGGGACCCTTAAATACTAAACATTTTAGAAACGCTACATTTTACAACACTCTTATCACCTGGGAGATTTTGTTTTTATTTATCTTTAATTTCAGTGTCTGTTTTACTCTATCCAAACTACACTTGTTATTAGTAGTAACCTGTTTCAAAACCAAACATTTATTATGCACAATTAGTTTTAAGACATTAGTTCGGTTTTAACTAGCTAGGAATAATAAACACAAAAGAAAAATCCTGATAGCAGCCAAGAGACAGAAAATAAAAATGAAAATCAATAGCCTTATAGAGTACAGAGAAAACAAACAGGAAGATTCTGAAGATTCTCTTACCTCTTGAAAAATATTTAAGGATGCTGATGAAGACAGACTGTCAAAGCTATGAACGATCCTATTACACCAATTCAGTAGATCCCTTTAAAAAAAAAAAAAAAAAAAAGCCAGGAAATAAAAGACCATAGGTCATAGACAACAAAGACATCAGCGTTAAATTCAATCCACTTAAGTCTGGAGACACCAGACAATGAAGTCTCACTGTAACTCTGACATTGTGAAAATAAACAGAGCAGTGGAAAGAATAAGTGAGGGGGTCCCACTCCCTACCCCTACCAGGAAGTGATCTATCATTCATTTTACCCCAATCCATGCCAAACAAGGTTGAGGGGTGGCCAATAAGTTCTCAGAGCAAACTGAGGGGAACTGTCCATTCCTAATGCTCACTTCTCAAAGGGCAAGTCAACCATCAAGAAAAGAAAGCAAAGGCCCAGAACCCATACATATAAGCAAAATCCAAGTCTTATTTATGACCCCAAATGTAACAACAACAAAAAAAACTAGTGAAAGAATTATGTCAGTAACTAGTCCCAACCTTCTAAAGTTATTTTTTGGGGGTGCCTGGGTGGTTCAGTCAGTTAAGCATGCGACTCACAGTTTGTGAGATCAAGCCGTGCATCAGGCTCCATGCTGATTGCGCAGGGCCTGCTTGGAATTCTTCTCCCTTTCTCTGCACCCCCCAACTAAATACAGATTTTTCTTTAAATAAAGTTATTATTTTTTCTTTTAAATTTTTTTTTAAGTAGGCTCCATGCCCAATATGGGACTTGAACTCATGACTCTGAGTTTAAGAGTCCCATGCTCTTAAACTGAGCCAGCCAGGTGCCCCCAAAGTTACTTTTTAAAGCTAAAATAACATTACCTATAATAAGCCTTCTCAATGATTAACTATAAGATCTGAAAACAGGATCGTACACCATGAAGCAGTTCTAATTTCAGGTCTAATTTCAGGTCTAATTTCAAAACCTGACCCCTCATAGCCATTTAGTGCTAGCTGCTAAGAACTTTAAAGGGAAGGAATTTTTACAATATCAACTCAAGAGGTGCCTGGGAGGCTCAGTTGGTTGAGGACCCAACTTTGGCTCAGGTCATGATCTCATGGCTTGTGAGTTACAGCCCCGCATCAGGATCTGGGCAGACAGCTCGGTGCCTGGAGCCTGCTTCAGATTCTATGTCCCCCTCTCTGCTTGCCCCTCCCCCATTTGCGCTCTTGAGCGCACTCCCTCTCTCAAAAATAAATAATCATTAAAAATCAATCAATCAATCAATCAATAAAACATCAACTCAAGAGGCACCTGGCTGGCTCAGTCAGTGGAGTATGGGACTCCTGACCTTGGGGTCAGGGGTTCAAGCCACACATTGGGCATGGAGCCTACTTACAAGATGAATAAATAGAATATCAACCTGAGTTGTCTGGGTGGCTCAGTCAGTGGGGTGTCTGACTCTTGATTTTGGCACAGGTCATGATCCCAGGGTTGTGGGATCGAGCCCCATGTCGGGCTCCACACTGAGCATGGAGCCTGCTTAGGAATCTCTCTCTCTCTCCCTCTGCCCCTCTCCCCTACTCTCTCTCACTCTAAAATTTAAAAATATATATACGTATACACTCAAGGTTTAATCCAGTACCTTAGAGACAACTCTCTTCCCTCAAGGCTTAGTCCTTTGTTTTCTCTTCTGGCTTCTGAAACTTCCTCAGGTGCCTGTTCACATGTAACAGAACTATCATTCTGAGAGTGATGTTTCTCTCCAGTAATTTGGATGTAAATGTCAAGCAAGTGATCAGTTACTGCCAAGAGGCTGGGATATCTGTTCTGAAGAACCTGACAGAGGGAGGAAAAAAAGCAAAGAAAATTTAGCAGCAGACACAGTGATTTTTAAAAGCACATGTGAACTCCTGCTGATATTAGTCAACCAAAAAATGAATTTCCCTCTAAAATTTGTACCAAGTACAGTTGTCCCCCCCCATCCACAGGGGATACGTCCCAAGACCCCCAGTGGATACGTGAAACTGCAGTTAGTATGAAACCCTATAAATACTATGTTTTTTTCCAAAACAGACATTCCTATGATAAAGTTTAATTTATAAATTAAGCATAGTAAGAAGTTAACAATAATTAATAATAAAATAGAATTATAACAATATGCTGTAATAAACATTATATGAATGTGGTCTCTCAGTATATCTTGTACTGGGGCACCTGGGTGGCTCAGTTGGTTAAGTGTCTGACTTCAGCTCAGGTCATGATCTCACAGTTTGTGAGTTCCAGCCCCGCGTCAGGCTCTGAGCTGTCAGAACAGAGCCTGCTTCCAATTCTGTGTCTCCTTCTCTCTGCCCCTTCCCCACTCACGCTCTGTCTCTCTCTCAAAAATAAAAACATTAAAAATTAAAAAAAAAAGAAATTTATTCAATATATTTTGTACTATGATAACGTAAAGTGATAAAATGCCTACATGAGATAAAGTGAGATGAATGACACAGGCATTGTGACATACTGTCAGGCTATTTCTGGCCTTCTGACAACATCAGAAGGAGGACCATCTAGACTGAGGTTGACCATGGGTAGCTGAAAGAACAAAAAGTGACAGGGATAAGGGGGAACTACTGTGTAAGAACTTATGCCAATACCCACACCCCTGTCGCCCTCAAAGACCACAACTTTTTTCCTAGCCAAACGCAGTTATCTGACAACCTCACCATTTACACAACCTAGGGTGTAGAAGCCAGATGGTAAAAGGGTGTCCAAGCAACATATACATCCAAGTCCTAGGAACTGACTCACTGAAAAATCCTGCAAGTACTACTTACTCTAATTTTTAACTTTATTTTGAGAGATAGAAATATCGTGAGTTGGGGAGGGGCAGAGAGAGAGGAAGGAGAGAGAATCCCATGCAGGCTCCATGCTGCCAGCACAGAACCAAATGTGGGGCTCAACTCACTAAGCGGTGAGATCATGACCTGAGCCGCAACCAAGAGTCAGACAGAGGCTCAACTGACTGAGCCACCAAGGCGCCCCAATACTTACTCTGATTTTAAACAAAATTCTAGTAAGGTTTGTTATGTCATTTCTCAGCAGATGCAATCAGAAGCAGTTAATAGGAAAAGAGAAACTAAGTGTGTAAAACCAAACCACAGTAAAACGATTAATGTTAAGTACTGATAAAAAGCAATCGATCTTTAAAAAGCAAACAACAGGGGCACCTGGGTGGCTCAGTCGGCTGGGCATCCGACTGTCCAACTCTTGGTTTCAGCTCAGGTTATGATCTCGCAGTTCGTGGATTCAAGGCCCTCCTCCAGCTCTATACTGACAGCACAGTGCCTGCTTGGGATGCTCTCTCTCCCTTTCTCTCTGCCCCTCCCCTGCTTGCACGTGTGCACTCTCTCTGTCTCTCTCGAAATACATAAATAAACTTAAAAAAAAACAACTTTAAAACAAATAAAATTAAAATTTAAAAAAGCAAACAACAGAAATTAAAAGGCAAAAGATGTAGTCCTATTCACTTCAATAACTATTGAAAATTTTCTGCAGAATGATAATTAGTGCTCATGATATTGGTTCCAAGGTTTTATGATATGGACTTATTCAGGCAAGTCTATTTTAAAAGGAAGGGAAATATGTATATATTAGAAATACTGTCATCCAGGGGCACCAGGCTGGCTAAGTTAGTAGAACATGTGGCACTTGATCTTGGGGTCATCAGTTCCCACATCAGGTGTATAGTTAATACAAAAAAAAATTTTTAAAGAAAAGAAATATTGTCATCCAATACATTTAAGTTACCTTGAAGGTATATTGTCATTCCAATTTGTATATGAAAGATGCACTTACTCTGTATATGTAATACACACATATTTACAAAGATAAAGAACTAAAACCTTTTAACAAATGTCATCTGAAGTGGCAGATCTCATAGATTTTACTTCTTCATGTTGTTTTATTGAAGGATTTTACAACAAATATTGCTGAAAACATTGAATATGGATTAAAAATTAAAACAGAAAAATAACAAAATCAATAAATTCAGTTAAATGGATACACGCACAGGTTTTTTAAATACAGAATATAAATTTTTGTGTAGGGATGGAACATTTATAAAATTGGTCATATATATTCATGACCTTGGTCACCACAAAATATAGACTATTTTCATCACCCCTTAAACAAAAAGTTCCCTCATGTCGCTTCTGCAGTCAGTCCCTTCCCCCACACCCCTGCCTGTGGGAATCAGGAATGAGAATCCAATCCCTATGGTTCTGCTTTCAAGTCTGTCACATACATGTAATCATATAGGATGGAGCGTGTAGTTTGGTTTCTCTTACTCAGCTATTGTTTTTGAGATTCATCTAAACACCACTTCATGTATCACTAGTTTAATCCTTTTTACCGCTGAGTAGTAATTCCATTATATAAGTGTGTAAATAGTTAATTTTTAAAATATAATTTGTTATTTCAGCAGGACATCAAAGACAGCCTTCTAAGCATAAAATGAGTGGGGGTGACAGCAATAGAAATGCAATTCCTTGTACTTCCCATGAGGTCAGCATAGGAGATTACTGTATTTTCTAACTAATATACACAAGTGTTTTCGCCACCAGTCACTTATTCAGGTGAGTAAGAATTTATTAGTAAGTCCAGAAGTTTAAAAATAACAAGTGAGCCTCTCAAGGTCAACTATTTAAATATGATATACTTCATATAAGTGATGAGGTGAATGCTCCTATGGTACGTCCTGTGAACAGAATGACTCACAGCTGTTCATGACAGAAATGGAAAGATGAGCTTTGGCTTTTACTTTAAGTAAAGAAAACAAGTGAAAAAAAAATAAAGTAGCTGTAAATGTTGTTCTGATCCTTTCAATCCCCAAAAAAAATCACACCTAAATGAGAACTTCAGACTCCTTTTTAAAGAACAGATGGCAATTTAGGAATGAAAACTAAACATTCAAAGGTCTACAACTGCAAAAGAAAAGAGCTGCATGATAACAGAGTAATACATCAAACAATTACAAACGGCCAGGCATAGTGGATGCTGGGGACACTGGAGGGGCTACTGTTGCAGGCAGCAAAATGGGGAAAGACATACACAGAAATAAGACACCTGGGAACCAGAGTGAGATAAGAAATTCACAAGTCCAAAACAGGCTGCAGGGTTATAAAAAAAAAAAAAATCACACTGGCAAGAGAAGGCTTCTGAGAGATTGCACGATCAAGCCTTCTCCAGTAATATGGTGAAGTAGATACCGCCCTGAAAAACCCCCTCTGCTAATAAACAACTAAAATATTTGATAACGTTGTCTTGTCACTTATTTAAATAAAAACTTATACCAAGAGTAAAGCATCCTTCCCATGCCTGAATGATCACTGACAATGCATTTCTCTAAGATGAAGCATTGCAGATTAGGAAGCTTTCCAAATGAGGGAGTAGATACAAAGGGAAAATGAGAGGTTAGCAGGGTGAGGAGAGGTATACCTCATAATGATTAAGGATAACCAGCAAAAACTAAAGTGAATCAATGTGGAAAATAAAAAATTAATAATTTATCTCAATTTTCAGTAATACCCGGAACACAATGTACACTAAGTTGCTGGGTGTTAAAGACATTAGTTACAAAACAACTCAGTAAACAAACAAAAAAAGTTCTTTGGAAACAACGGAGAAAACTTAAATACAGTCTGAGAATTATATGGTAATGAGGATGGGGCACCTGGGTGGCTCAGTCAGTTGAGTGTCTGACTCTTGATCTCAGCTCAGGTCATGATTTCACAGTTCGTGGGTTTGAGCCCTACTTTAGGCTCTACACTAACAGTGAGGAACCTGCTTGAGATTCTCTCCCTCTCTCTCTGTCCATCGCCTGCTCATGCTTGCACACATGCACTCTCTCTCAAAATAAATAAATAAACCTTAAAAAAAAATGGTACTGAGGAATTACTGTTCATTTTATAGAGTATAATAAAGTTATTGTGATTACACATGAAAATGCATTTAAGTTTTTAGAGATGCATAAGTATGAAACGTTTGCTTTCCAATATATTCGCAAATAAATACCAGATGAAGTTAGTACAGTAAAATGTTAGCACATTAACTATTAATGAGTATTTTGGTGATTCATTACACCATTTCCTCTATTTACATGTATATCTGGAACTTTTAACAATAAAAACTAAAGAAAAGCATCTGTACTTTCTCACTAATAACTACATACCTCATTCAGTTCTTTCTTATCCATGTTATCCATGTGAATTTTGGTCCAATATTTGTCTAGCAGAGCAGCATGACTATTTAGAGGTCGATACCAATTTCCTCCACAGCTCAAGAGTCTGTATTTCAAAATAAAAAAAAAATTACACAAAATTCCCAATTTTAATCTTTTTTTTTTTTTTAAACTTTTATTTATTTTTGAGACAGAGAGAGAGAGAGCATGAATGGGGGAGGGTCAGAGAGAGAGGGAGACACAGAATCTGAAACAGGCTCCAGGCTCTGAGCAGTCAGCACAGAGCCCGACGCGGGGCTTGAACTCACGGACCGTGAGATCATGACCTGAGCCGAAGTTGGACGCTCAACCGACTGAGCCACCCAGGCGCCCCCCCCATTTTAATCTTTAATTATGCCTCTAGTTGCCCTTGCTAGACAATATCTCATATATGAATAATACTCACAACCCCTTCTGGTGCCAGATACTAGTATGTTGGGCTCATAGGGCAGAAGACAAATGAAAGGCTGCCAATTGACCCAAGTCTGACTCTTTTCCTAAGGGGGTACAATAGAGCTTTAACCAAGTTATTTTCTTAATCTATATATTTTATTTTTTTCTTCTAAATATGATATATTGTCAAGTCAGCTAAATACAGTACACACGGTGTACTCTTGGTTTCGGGAGTAGATTCCCATGATTCATCACTTATATACAACACCCAGTGCTCATCCCAACAAGTGCCCTCCTCAATGCCCATCACCCTTTTTTCCCTTCCCTCCTGCCACCTCCCCATCCACCCTGTTTGTTCTCTGTATTTAAGAGTCTCTTATGGTTTGCCTCCCTCCCTCTCTGTTTGAAACTATCTTTTCCCCTTCCCTTCCCCCATAGTCTTCTGTTGAATTTCTCAAATTCCACGAGTGAAAACATGTATCTGTGTTTCTCTGACTGACTTATTTCATTTAGCATAATACTCTCCAGTTCCAGCCACGTTGTTGCAAATGGCAGAAATTCATTCTTGTCATTGCCAAGTAGTATTCCATTGTATATACAAACCGCAACTTCTTTATTCATTCATCAGTTGATGGACATTTGGGCTCTTTCCAGAATTTGGCTATTGTTGATGGCACTGCTATAAACATTGGGGTACATGTGCCCCTGTGAATCAGCACTCCTCTATCCTTTGGATAAATCCAAAGTGCTATTGCTGGGTTGTAGGGTAATTCTATTTTTAATTTTTTGAGGAAACTCCACACTGTTTTCCAAAGCAGCTGCACCAGTTTGCATTCCCAAAACCAGTGTAAGAGGTTTCCCGTTTCTCCACGTCACCGCCAGCATGTTGTTTCCTGAGTTGTTAATTTTAGACACTGACTGCTGTGAGGTGGTAGCTCAATGTTAATCAAGTCATTTTCTAATCACTGCAAATGATTTTATCAGGTGTTTTGATATTTTTTTAATTAAAAAAAATTTTTTAGTGTTTATTTATTTTGAGAGAGATAGACTACAAGTGAGGAGGGGCAGAGAGAGAGGAAGCCACAGAATCCAGAGCAGGCTCCAGGCTCCGAGCTGTCAGCACAGTGCACAACGCTGGGCTCCAACTCACAAACCGTAAGATCATGCATGACCTAAGCGGAAGTCAGTCACTTAACTGACTGAGCCGCCCAGGTGCCCCATCAGGTATTTTAATACACATTTCTCTTCCTTAAGACATAACTTCAGGAAAGAGAAAACATAATCCAAGGCCGCTAGCATTAAAAGTAAGTTCACTGCTGGGGCACCTGGGTGGCTCAGTTGGTTAAGCATCTGACTTTGGCTCAGGTCATGATCTCACAGTTCAGGGGTTGGAGCCCTGCAGTGGGCTCTGTGCTGACAGCTCAGAACCTGGCACCTGCTTCAACTTCTGTGTCTCCCTCTCTCTCTGTCCCTCCCCCACTTGCGCTCTGTCTCTCAAAAATGAATAAACATTAAAAAAAAATAAAGTTCACTGCTTATTACCAAAAGCTACTATACCAAAATTATTAAAACTTTCAAGAAGGAATATTCATTAAACACAGACTCTGGCCAAGCCACAAGCCTACACCCAGGCCATTTCACATAATCCTCACAACTTCCTAAGGAGATGGTACCCTACTTTTCTTCTAACGCATAAAGGAGGATGGGGCACCTGGGTAGCTCAGTCGGTTGAGTGTCCAACTTCGGCTCAGGTCATGATCTCACAGTTCATGAGTTCAAGCCTTGCATCAGGCTCTGTGCTGATGGCTCAGAGCCTGGAGACTGTTTTGGATTCTGTCTCTCTCTCTCTCTCCCTCTCTCTCTCTCTCTCTCTCTCGCTCTCTGTCCTTCCCTGGCTCTGTCTCTCTCTCAAAAATAAACATTAAAAAAAAATTTTTTTAAGAAGAGGCGGCAAGGTCCTTTGATCACTCAACTATGACTGTAAATGGAAGAGCCAACAACTGCATTCAAGTCTGTCTGACACCTTTCTATGATGTCCCAGGACTTTCTGAGACATGAACATAGCAGGAAAGAACTTCACTGTTTCTATGAATGAAACCAGGGTTTATTTAGGAAAAAAAAAGCAAGGCCTAGCAAAGTGCTCCTTGAAAACCTTTAGGTTAACTCCACCCTCCGTCTGTAAATGTTCACTGAGGCAAACACTAATTTAACCACCACTAAAATACAATGTGACATTAGTGTCATTCTTGGGCAGTTTAAGACCATGGGAAAGCTGTAAAGACACAGACTAGCAGTAGGAAATAAACCACTACATCCATGTTGTTATAAAAGATAGACAAGAACATATACTAAATTCGTTTAGGTTTTATTCCTTTGTTGATGCTTATGTTCAATTTTTTCACTGGTTAAAATTTACAGGTCATCATCATCACCATCATCGTGGCTAGCCATTAGTTGGGCACTTATTATGTGAGAAGTCTTTAACATAAGTTATTTCATTTAATCTTTACCACCTACACCAAGTCATAAAGTAGGTATTATTAGCCCCATCATTATCAGACAGGCAAGATACACACAAGTACAAAATGTAGTGTCAGGACTCAAACCTAGGGCTGTCTGACAACAGTTCCACTGGTGATTATTTCTGAAAACATGAAACAAGGTGTAGTTTTAAAAAACTGGATATTTTTAAGTGGGGGGAAAAAAACCCCTCTCATTTTCTGATTTAATTATCTCTATTTAAAATAGGAATAAAGGGGCACCTAGCTGGCTCAGTCAGTACAATATGCAATTCTTGATCTGCAGGTTGTGAGTTCAAGCCCCATGTTGGGCACGGAGCCTACTTAAATTTTAAAAAGCTACAGGGGCACCTGGGTGGCTTAGTTGATTAAGCATCCAACTCTTGATTTCAGCTCAGGTCAGGATCACAGCTTGTGGGATCAAGCCCCACGTCATGCTCTGTGCTGAGTTTGCAGCCTGCTTAAGATTTTCTCTGCCACTCTCTCTCTGGCCCTCTCCCCCACTAGAGCACTCTCTTTCTCTAAAAATTAAAAACAAACAAACAAACAAACAAAAAAACCTCCAGTAATCAAAGACAAATGGTGTAAAGACAAATGAACAACGGAACAAAATAGAGAGTGCTGATATAGAATCAGGTATTTTTAAAAATAAGTAAGGAATGAAAATTGGATCTATCATCACTTGCTTAAGGTGGGCCCAGGAAACTCTATTCCAGGGATTTTGGACTCTAGTGTGGGAATGTATGAGGAAAAGCCTCCACAGTGGAAACAGAAAGGTTAATAGGACATACCTCCTAGTTGCAAAGAACTGAAATCCAGGAGCCACTTTCAGACAGTCACCTCGGCCGGGAATCAAGAGCTCTCCGTTCTCCAAGAGAGGGATCAGCACAGAAACCTAAATCACAAAACCCCACTGATAAAGCTATTAAAGAACAACAACAACAATAAACCCTTCTCTCCAAATGATGAGCACATCTGTAAAGGAAACCTTAATTCTCATAGCATGAACTGGGTCCAAAAGGCAGGTAGGAATGTCTGAGCCACCTATACTCTGACAGAATGATTTATTCATTCAACATTCACTAAGTGCCTACTATGGACTAGAAACAAGCCAGACACTAAAAATCCAGGCATGACTGAGGCTTTACAGCCGAGCATCTGATGGAATAGCCATGCAAACCACCATACAGCATGACCCCAGAGCTGAAGATAGAGGGTGGCTATGAATCAGAATGGAATGGTGTAGAAGCAGGGCAGTGAAGCCATCCCAGAGGTAATGATATTCACTCAGTCTTAAATCTGACCAAGAATTAGCCAGGTTTGGTGGGAGAGAAATGGCACAAACTAAACTCCATGTAAAAATATTCAAATGGATAAAAGTCTTTGTTCCTAAGAGTATGTCATAAAAGGATTCTGTTGTTAGGGCAGAATGTGCATATGAAGTAGTGGAAAACTACAAAACTTAGAGATAAATGACTAGGGGTCTCCTGTGCTGACTAGGATACATCAAACTTCTGGCTTGCTAACCGTGGCAGAAAAGGTTGTTCTGAGAACAAGCAGACAAGCTCCATTTTGGACATCTTGAACTTCCACCAGCTAAGGGACATTCAAGTAGATATTTCCGACAAAAAGGTGGACGAGACATATGGATCTAGGGAACATGAGTTTATACAGGAAGTTTAAAAAGAAAAACCAAAGTAAGAAGTCCAAAGAGTCCAGTCTATACAAAATGGGACTCAATGTAGAATTTTATGATGTTTATCAAATATTGGCAAAGGGAGACCAAGATAGAAACTGTCAGTTTGGTCTTGAATCAGGACCTGGTCATCAAGGAATATAATTAACTATAGGACAGGGATGGATCCCTAGGCTCCATCATGGCCTGGATGGACTATCTCTTATGTTCATCTATCTTCTTTGGCTCTAATTCCACAATCCATAATCCTAATGACTTCCCAGGTACCCTGGTATCTAAAAAACATGCCAGGGAAGACAGCACTAGAAAATGAAAAGCCTTAGTTTTGGTGTGGAGAGGAGGAAAAAAAAAAATGAAGAAGAAAACAGAAAAGAAAGTGAAAACCCTCAGCAAATATTTGGCCATGTGGTTTATATTTCAGTTGTATTATTAAGTCTCATTTGTAGGAGTCAGCCTTAGCTCTGAGCTTATTAAGAAAACTAAGTTTCCGGTCCTATAAAACTGAGCATTAAGACCTTAGAACATGGTATGTCAATGAGACTCAAGAAACAAAACAAAAAACAAAACAAAACAAAACAAAACAAAAGGGAGAGAGAGAGACAGAGACCCTAGAACATGGTAACCATATTATGAGGCCCTACCTGGGCCAGTAATTCCATTACATCTTTACTTCATCAGACTGTAAAATCATCGCAATACACATATATTTATAGCTACTCCTTCCCCTTCATATTTTCCTAAACCTACACATACAAACACACACACACTCTCACGTTATTCTCCTATCCAAAAGGTACTTTAGGGTTCATGATTTAAAAAAAAAAAAAAAAAAAAAAAAATTAAAACCAATCTCAGGAAAATGTGCCCAAGGAAGAATTTTTCATTCTGCAATACATTTTTTTGTCATACTTTACAAAATATAGAGGAAACATGGACTGCCTGCATAGCTATTTTGATACACATAGAAAAGTAATCTTTAAAAAATAAAAATATACGTCCAGTAGATTTTCCTTAATGAAACCAAAACAAGATACTCTTGTTACATCATCTCTTCTTCATCTGTCCTCAGCCCACTGCTCTATGGATGCCATAGCTAGGAAGTAGGGTCTCAAAGTTCTCAGTGTATCTGTAACATTGGTAAGATGTTTCCCACAAGGCCTATTCTTGGAAAGGTTATGAAACTAGTCACATAATTTAACTAAAGGAGGAAAAAACTACAGTGAAATTGGTCACATATCCGATTATAGTAGTTTCCCCTATCCACACAGTGTATGTTTCAACACCCCTGGTGGATGTTTGAAATTGTGGATAATACAGATCCCTATTTACAGTATACTTTTTCTTACAGAAACATACCTATGATAAAGTTTAACATAAACTGGCAAGGTAAGAGATTAACAACAATAACTAACAGTAAAATAGAGTAATTCTAACAATATACTATAAAAAAGATATGTGAATGGAGTCTCTCTTTCTCAAAGTATCTTATTGTACTGTACTTACCCTTCTTGTGGAGATGAAAGATGATAAAATGCCTAGGTAACAGTGAGGTGAATGACCGAGGCACTGTGACATAGCGTCAGGCTACTACTAACCTTCTGAAGACACAGGAGGAGAATCACTTGCTTCAGGACCGTGGGTAACCACAGGTAACTGAACGGCAGATAAGGGGGGACTACTCTACTGAATGAAACAGCACCAGTGGAATTTTATCAATTTTCTATCAAAAAAGAGACAAGCCAAGTAATCCTACCTCAAACCAGGTTAGGTAGGCAACCATGAATGAGCTTCTTGCAAAACATACCATCTCAAATCAAACACCTCGCAGAATCACTATTAACCAAATGCTCTTCAAAGGTAGAATCAGCAAATAATTAGTGAGATGACATACCACATCTAAAGGGGCATAGTCAATATCTTCCAGAAGGATCCAGTGTCCCTTTGTGGCTGCCTGTGTCAGGGTACCAGGTTGCCACACAAACTCTCCCGGGACATCTGTGCAGCGATACATTCCCAACAGCATCTACAGGAAGAGGTTAAAGTAATTACTGACACCACACATCTGAGATACCAATTGCTATAACCTTTGACTAATGGTTAAACTTCTATACAGAAATAAGCAGGCACTTGAGGTTTTTACAGCTTGGTCCCATCAGTTATGAAGAAGACCAAGGACTATTCTCACATCCCTTAGCAAAAACAATACTTTAATGCAAACATTTATAAGCATGCTAATCCACCAAAACCTGCCATTTCTTAATTACCTTACTGTCGGTCTGATCTCCAAGCTGAACTTTAAGAAGCTGAGGGGGCTTCCTTCTACCCGTCATTGCACCTAAGTATTCAACTAAGGAAGTTTTGCCACATCCTATCGGTCCTTCCAACAACACAGCATTCTGAGAAGCCACTGCCATAGCCAGCGTCTGAAGATTTTTGCAGATTGAATCAACCAGCACATAAGACCTAAAGGCCAGCTCCTGTTCACGAGAAGAACTTCTGTTACTAGCCTAAGGAGGCAAGTGAAAAATAAAAGGCATGTCAACAGTCTTTCCTCCAAAGGGTACACATTAGTTTCTACAACAATGCTTCCACTGACCTTTACATAAACCTCTAAATTACTAGTATCAGAACTATAGTAACCGTAGGTAGGTTATCCAAAATAGGATCTTTTTCCTCCTGGCACAAATTTGCTAACAAATTTAAGGAAAGTCTCCCAAAGTTTAAGAAGTCAAAAAAGTTGACACATGAGGGATGGGGGCAAACCTAATCTCATGAAGAGATTTTTATTTGTTTTCCTTCCTCTCGCCACATTCTAAGATTTCGTTATCTAAGATCAAGAATGTAAACAATAGGGGCGCCTGGGTGGCTCAGTCGGTTAAGCGGCCCATTTCAGCTCAGGTCATGATCTCGTGGTCCATGAGTTCGAGCCCCGCGTCGGGCTCTGTGCTGACAGCTCAGAGCCTGGAGCCTGTTTCAGATTCTGTGTCTCCCTCTCTCTGACCCTCCCCCGTTCATGCTCCGTCTCTGTCTCAAAAAATAAATAAATGTTAAAAAAAAAAATTAAAAAAAAAAAAAGAATGTAAACAATAGGGGTGCATGGCGGGCTCAGTCAGTAACAGTATGTGTCTTGGTCTCAAGCTGCATGTTGGGCATGGAGCCTACTTAAAAAAAAAAAAAAAAAAAAAAGAATGCACACAACTATTTACAAATCAGGGAAATCAAATCAGGGAAGTATGAACACTAAAACGATGTTTTGTATTATAAAATTGTTACATTTTTTTCAGGTGTAATAAAGAATAATGGCTTTTTTAAAGTTCTTTTCCTTTATACACATTGAAATATTTAGGCACGAAATGATGTGACATCTGAAAGTTGCTTCAAAATAAGATGGTGTGGGGAGAGTATGCAGCAGTATAAATGAAAGATAATTAACCATAAATTTATAATTACTGAAGCCAAGTGATGGGTACATGGGGATTCATCACACTACTTTTTCTACTTTGGAATATGTTTGATATTTTCCATAACAAAATGTGAAAATGTGAAAAATAATAACTGCTCCCAATATGTTTAATGGATAGAGTTTCAGCTTTGCAAGATGAAAAAGTTCTGGAGTTTATTCACACAACAATGTGAATATATTTACCACTGAAGTGCATACTTAAAAATGTTTAAGATGGTTGGGGCGCCTGGCTGGCTCAGACAGTAGAGCATATGACTCTCGATCTCAGGGTTGTGAGTTCAAGCCTCAGGGTGGGGATAGAGTTTACTTATTAAAAAAAAGTTTAAGATGGTAAATGTTGTATTTTACTGCATTAAAAAGAATTTCAAATAATAATGTACCTAATATAATATAGGAAAAAAGATCTCTTGGAAAAGTGGAATTTTAAGAACTTTTAAGGAATAGTAACTTCTCAAACATGGCTAGTCTCCTATAGATATGTGAAGACAAAATGAGATTCAGGGCCGAAGTTCCTGAGCTCTCTGCAGAGCTGTTACTCTCAGCAACTTAGCAGGGAGGTTGGGCCATAGCACCATTCTGTACTTCTGCCCCAGTGCCTAGCCACTGGTACTCAACATCAAACCTACCACAACTAGAATCTTTCCCTATGTTAAAATTCTAATGCTCCAAACCTTATCTATATTAGAAAAATGGTTAGGGTTTGGGGGATCTTAGTGACTAGAGGGAAACACAAGGGCTTGCGGAAGCGCTGGTGTCCTAGTGCTAGGTACGTAGATATATTCAGTTTATGAATAATCATTGAGCTGTACATTTAAGATGTGCATTTTTAAAATGCATATTATGCTTTTTTTTTTTAAAACTGTACTACCTAATGGATAAACCAATGGTTCAAGGAATGACCCAGGTCTTCTTCCAAAAAGAAAACTGGGTGAACCTGACCATCACACAAAGTGACAACTAACTAAAAACTGGCTGTGAATAGCTTCAGATTACAGAGCTAGATTTTGATCTACAAGCTTTTCCAAAGTGTGGGTCTGGAGCCATATTGTTGGAAAGAAGCTCATTTCATATGACAGGGGGAAAGCTCACTACAGTTACTAGTCTCCTACCTAACAAGCAAAAAGAATATTCTGAAAAAAAGAGGTTGCTGGGAGTTATACCTGGGCCTGGCACCGTCTCTACAAAGGGCAGCCCATGGGTCTCCAGGCCAGTCATTCTACCTTTGTTTTACATAAATATGGTATCACAACATGCGCTACCCAACCTCACAGAGTTACTGTAGCAAGTAAATAAGAGAGTATATGGAAGTGCTTTGCTAACGTTAAAAGCATCACATCGACATCATTAGACTTTCTAATTTAACATCAAACAGAGACAAAGAAACTATCAGAGAAGAGGACCCTGGGTAAATTTTCCTTAATCTGTTCTGAATAGTTCTGTACATGGAACAGCAATTTGGAAAACTCAACTCGGCTCACACCTATAACACACAGTCCAGCCAAGGAAAAAAGCACACTCAATGTTTAAGAGGGGAGAAGAGGACACACATCCCACTAATGCCAATATACCTGCTCTCCAGGGGCTGGTGGCTGCCCAGGCAGCACCACGCCACAGACAGCAGTCACCCTGGCAGAGAGATCAGCTGAAACAAGATGGCCCTGTAAGTACTGCAGCTCTTTCTCCTTACGCCAAAGGGAGGCTTCTGGATTAGCCAAAACCAAGGCCTTCTCCAAGTCCTGCAGCTGGGCCTCTTCTAATAACCTGAGGAAAATGAGTATCTCATTAGTTACTTTAATGCACAGTAAAGCTACATCAAGATCTCCAGGAATCCTCCTTCTTACCTTAACCTGAAATGGATCAGTTCCTCACTATTAAAAATCTTCTTAAGGAATGATAACTTGTGCTCTTCATTCATACAGGTGACCAAAGCAAGACAATTGGCTGTGTACCTGGAGAAAACCAAAGTATACATAAACTTAGGAAAAGCAATTGATTCTCAAGAAAAAAGAAAATTTTCTCGCCAACTAAACATTAGAAAAGGGAATCTTAGGAGCGCCTGGCTGGCTTAGTGGGTAGAGCATGCAACTCTTGATTTCAGGGTTCTAAGTTCGAGCCCCATGTTGGGTGTAGAGATTACTAAAAACTTAGAAAAACTTTAAAAAGAAAAAAAGGAAATCTTATAGAATTAATACATTTCAATACATTTGAGAGTAGAAAATACAAATCAAGTATGATGAATTCACCTGACAGAACTTGAAAAAGGTAGAACTCCATTAAGTATCCTCTCATTTGCCACTGAGGAGATGCATGATTAAGGAAAGGGACAAGGAACCCAAAAGGCACCAGAACAAAAACAACACATTTTACATAGCTTCCTTTCCTGCCTCATCACAGAACTCTACACTCCTTATACCACCCCCACACTTGAAGCACCAGAAAATTCCAGGAGCTACACACCAGCGGACCAAGGTGTCATGGCTTCTGAGGAGAGGGACACACACACTCCAGTCCCAGAGCTCCCGGAACACAGACTGCTCGTTCTGCAGAAACTTGTAAGCTGCTTCCATTAGGTCCCGGAGCTTCATCCGCCTGCGCCCATAGCGGACTGGATTAGCATCTGAACTCTCTAGGAAGAGTCTCTGGAAGACTGGAGAAGTGTCCTTGAAATACCTCAGGGCAAACCTTCAGAAAAAGAAATTTTTTTCATTTGTTGGTGAGGATTTCAAAGTATGCTTTTCCACTTTGAGACAGGCCAGCAGAATACAACAGGAATTTCCAAGGGTCTGAGAATAAAGAGACAAATAGTGAAGCTACCCAATCCTAAGACTGTATCCTGTTCAAATTCAGGAACCAGGACAATGGCATGAGATGTCTAAGAGAATACAAAACCATAGGTACTTATTGCAAGTGTTTTCCACTGAAAATGCACTAGTTTTCAATAAACATTTATTGACCTCTCACTAGAAGCCAGATGCTGTTAAGTTCCAGGAGTACAAAACCAAGGAGATACTTTCCTTGAGGAGCTTGCTATCTACCAAGGAAGACAGTCGCTTACAGAAACAAGAGGCACAAAGAAAAAAAGATTCAGCTAAACCAACAGGGCTGGGGCAGGGGGGTGGGGGGGGAGTCAAGAAGAGATGCTTTGGTTGCATCTGAAGATGAGAACAGATTTCTGTGGAACACAAAAGGAAGGCAGTAAAACTGGAAAAGATGGACAAAAAGATGGAAGGAAGTTCTTTATACATTCTGGATATTAATCCCCTAATGGATAGGTGACTTGGAAATATTTTCTCCCAATCTGTACATTGTCTCTTCATTCTTGTTTCCTTGGCTGTGCTGAAGCTTTTTAGTTTGATATCCCATTCGTCTATTTTTGTTTTAGTTGCTTGTGCTTTTGGTTTCATCCAAAAAAAATCACTGTGAAATCTAGTATTAGGAAGCAATCTCTTCCATCAGCCTGTTCCAGAGTTGCAACCTTTTACAATAACTTAGTGAACTAGTGGTCAGTAACAGAATCTTCAGGAGCCCACTGGGAATGCGACAAGAGCAGCTGCAGGGGCCATTCGAATCTGCTTTCCAGAGCAACTTGCACTGAAGCACCAGGGAAACATACCCCACATCGCTGGCTCAATAAATCCCCAAACATAAAACTGTTATGAGAGGGAGAGAGAATGAGAACTCAGGAGATGGGTGGGAAGGCTTAGACTTCCACAAGCAATCCGGGCAAACAGAAACAGAGGCTTGGTAAGTTAACACTCACAATATTCTGAAGAAGACTGGACAAATGGGACTTAGAAGATTCATCTGTGGCTCAGAAGAGACCTGGCTGGGGCGCCTGGGTGAGCCAGTCTGTTGAGCGACCAACTTTTGATTTCAGCTCAGGTCATGATCTCACAGTTTATGGGTTTGTGAGATTGAGCCTTGTGCATCAGGCTCTGTGTGGACAGTGCAGAGTCTGCTTGGGATTCTCTCTCTCCCTCTCTCTGCCCCTCCTCTACTCACACGCATATACACTACCTCTCTCAAAATAAATAAACTTAAAAAGAAAAAGAGAGAAACCTGGCAGAGTGAGAAAAAGAAAAAGAGATTTAAGAGGTAACATATCACACTGTTAATAACAGTTATCTCTAAAAAGTAGGATTTCAGGGTGCAATTCCAGGACTTCCATTTTTTGCAATTCTGTATTGTTATTATTTAAATGTATCACCTTTGAAATTAAAAACAAAAACAGGACTTTTTTTTTTCTCCACAAGGATGCTGTCAGAATAAGTACAATCATTCTTTGGGGGAGAGAGGCAGATGATGTTGGCAGCACATGTGAAACCAGCCGGCAGTAACAAACAGAGAAGCAGCAACCAAGTTGTCAACCTGACTCAGGGTTGACCTTCCTTCCTTGAGGAAGACCGGGGGAAATAAGTCGAGTGCACTGGCAATGGCCTACATCTGTGCGGCCAGTGCAAGGAAGAGAATTGTGGTCCACCATAAAAATACAAAGGGGAACTGGTCAATATTCTCTCCCAAACTTACTTAACTACAGCACCCTTTTCTCCAAAGACCCATCACTTTCAGGGAGTGCTCTAAAATTCTGATCTAAACAACAATAAAGCATCTTTAGCCAGAGAATAACATGATCAGTTTTGCCTTAGAGAATATCCAAAGATTGAGGAGAAGTTCTCTTTCCTGGAGTAAGATAGTCATAAGGCCTAAAATACAGCAAGGAATATCACCCAGTTAAACATCTAATCTTGGATGAGCCACTCGGGCAACTCATCAGTCTTTCCAGCATCCAGAAGTAAGACCTGTAGTGCAGTCCTGGCTCTGACAGAGCTATTTAGTTTACTTCTCTAAAGATTTGAAATAAGACTAATAGTGCCTTAAGATGTTACAGTATAAAGATTGAAGGGTGCTTAAATGGCTCAGTTGGAAGAACACATGACTCTAGATTTTTTTTTATTAAATTTTTTTAACATTTATTTATTTTTGAGATAGAGAGAGACAGAGCATGAATGGGGGAGGGTCAGAGAGAGAGGGACACACAGAATCCGAAATAGGCTCCAGGCTCTGAGCTGTCAGCACAGACCCGATGCAGGGCTCAAACTCACGGACCGCGAGATCATGACCTGAGCCGAAGTCGGACGCTCAACCGACTGAGCCACCCAGGCGCCCCCACATGACTCTAGATTTTGAGCTGTTAGTGTGAAGCCCGATGTGGGGCCTGAACTCACAAACTATGAGATCACGACCTGAGCTGAAACCAAGAGTCAGATGCTTAACTGACCGAGCCACCCAGGTGCCCCAAAAAGTAAAATCTTTGGGGGAAAAACAAAACAAAAAAAAGAACTTGGAAACCTAATATGTTAGAATAGAGAAAGAATCAATACACCAGGATTGCACTCACAAAGTCCTGACAAAAAATTTGCCAAAAAGTAAAACATGTTCAAGGATTCTAGAATCAAAAACAATGAACAAACAACAACAAAATGGTAATTATGTGAAGTGAAAGATGTGTTAACTGACCTTACTGTGGCAAATATTTCACAATATATACATGTATCAAATCACTATGTTTTCTACCTTCAATTTATACAATATTATATGTCAATAAAAATATCTCAATTGAATCTCAATAAAGCTGGGCAGGGGAAGGGGGAACCCAGTAATGAACAAATAATATAAGCAAGATAAAAAAAAGAAATGTTTAAGGGGCGCCTGGGTGGCTCAGTTGGTTAAGCGTCCGACTTCGGCTCAGGTCATGATCTCACGGTTCATGGGTTCTAGCCCCGCAATCAGGCTCTGTGTTGACAGCTCAGAGCCTGGAACCTGCTTTGGATTCTATGCCTTCCTCTGTCTCTGCCCCTCCCCCGCTCATTCATTTTCTCTCTCTCTCTGTCTCTGTCAAAAAAAAAATAAATAAACATTAAAAAAATTTAAAAAAAAAAAAAAAAAAAAAAAAGAAATGTTTAAGACTACTAAAGAACCTCATGGAAGCCCCAAACACCTTGGGTTCAGAAAGAGATATGTACCAGTAAATGAAGGGCAAGCACTAGGAATCTAGGGAGCTTGACTGGGATCCTCCTTTCCAGTCTGTCTCTCTCTCTCTCTCTCTTTTTTCCTAGATCTTCATTGCCATCCTATTTCTCTTCTCTTCATTCTTTTTCTCTTCCCTCTTCCTCCACAATCTGCCACAATACAAAACTTTCTCTGATTTTCAAGAGGATAACATTCATTCTTCTTTAATGATTTTCTTGCTCCCCTTAAGTATTTGGCTAACATCTCTATTAGCATTATATTCAATTGTTTTCAAAATACAAGAACCCATTATATTTGACTTTCTTACCCCCATGATGTGGCCCCAAGAAAGGTCTTCTATATTTATCTCCTGAATGAATGACTGTCTATATTTATTCTATATTTAGAAATTCTATATTTAGAATCCTATCTAAATATATTTGGTATATCCCTAACACATTAGGTATATTTCCTCTACAGAGGAAATTTAGGGCACATGAATTAATGAGCTACAATTCTTAAAACTGAAAATCAAAATCTCATTCTACATCATCGTCTATAATTCATTTTACATCATGTATTGATTCATTTACACACAGCTCTTTTTTTTTATGGCTTGTTTTTAAGTTACTCTAGCACAAGAAACTTCATAAACTGCATTATATAATTTTTGAAATAAGGTGGGAGTGTAAATAAAATATAGTGCCTTGGCAAAATGAAAAGAAGAAAAAGTAGGGGTGTGCTCTGTGTTCACATGCATTTAATAAGAACATAAAGTGCAAAGCGGATGGGAAACCAGATGTAACTAATCCATCATTTTAATGATTCTCAAACACAATCCAGAAGCACTGTACCACAAAGGCCTAGGAGAAACGGGGGTTCAAGTACCCACACGTCAATTCTATATAGTAAGTACAGGGCAGTCAGTACACGTTATGAAATGGTACCACAGTCAAGTACATCAATGAGTACTAAGTGAGGCCACAATCTCAACCTTCAATCAACCCACAGCTTATGTTCCTAATTACCACATATAATGATGATATTTGCTGTATATCTTCTAGTTCCATTAAACTGGGCCCATTTTTCCCCCCTCCCCTTTTAGAAAAGCTCATAGAGGGGTACCTGGGTGGCTCTGTGGGTTAAGCGTCCGACTTCAGCTCAGGTCATGATCTCACGACTTGTGAGTTTGAGTCCTGCATTGGGCTCTGTGCTAACATTTCAGAGCCTAGAGCCTGGAGCCTGCTTCACACTCTGTGTCTCCCTCTCTCTCTGCCCCTCCCCCGCTCATGCTCGCTCTCTCTCGCTGGCTCTCTCTCTCTCTCTGTCTCAAAAATAAATAAACGTTA
Organism: Panthera leo; assembly: GCF_018350215.1. Lineage (NCBI taxonomy): Eukaryota > Metazoa > Chordata > Mammalia > Carnivora > Felidae > Panthera > Panthera leo. The sequence continues at coordinate 80,007,922 of NC_056683.1, forward strand.
AAAAAAAAAAAAGAAAATCTCATACAAATTATGGTTTTCTGCCAAGAGTTCAGTTCTTATTCCCTTCATTCATGAACCAGATTAGAGATCATACTTCTAAGAAAGCCAAATGAAAACTAATAAATAAGGAATGGATATAAGGAATACTCTTATTAGTTGCAAAGATACTATTCAAGTTTAGAGTGAAAGTTCTTCACCTTCTCAATTAAAAAAACCCTAATACTCATTTTGCTGGCCCTTTACTCCATACTAACAGTATTTTGCTATTAATTTAAAAGACAAAGGCAGATACAGTGGTACGTGCCTGTAGCCCCCGCTGTTCAGGTGGATGAGGCAGGAGGAGGATTGCTGGGCTATAGTTCTTCACTGCAATGCACTATGCTGATCTGGTGCACAATAAGTTTGGCATCAATATGGTGACCTCTCAGAAGTAGGGGACAACAAGGTTGCCTAAGGAAGGGTGAACCAGCACAGGCTGGACACAGAGCAGATCAGAAGAGAAATACATTAGGGGTGCCTGGGTGGTTCAGTGGGTTAAGTGTCCGACTTCAGCTCAGGTCATGATCTTGCAGTTCGCGAGTTCAAGCCCCATGTCAGGCTCTGTGCTGACAGCTCGGAGCCTGGAGCCTGCTTCGGATTCTGTCTCCCTCCTTCTCTGCCCCTCGCCTGCTTGAGCTCTGTCTCTCCCTCTCTCTCAAAAATAAATAAAGATTAAAAAACATTTTTTTTTTAAAGAGAAATACATTAGAATCCAGTTCTAATATAACTTCTCACAAAACTGCTTTGGACAGATTCTAGAAAGTTAGAAAGGACACCATAGCTCTTCTAACGTCACCCTTCAGCTACTCCAGCAAGCAGCCATCTGAAATGGATGCTATAAGAGCCTCAGATGAAACTCTTTTTAAATCTGCCTCATCTCACCAGATGATATAATTCTTGAAGCCAAAGAACACGTACCACTTATCTTCCTTCTTTCTTGTATTTCTTCTCTTCCCTTCTCAGCTCACACCCCTTTACTTTCCAGGAGACAGCAGGTTCTACTACCTCAAGGAGAAAAGTGAAGAATAAAATTGTTACTCACGGGAGGACGTCAGGATGGTTACAAATGAGTTTGCTCATTGACACACAGAGCCGTTCGTGTAGATCGTGGTTGATTTGGCCTCCGGCTTTAATGGCTTCAGCATTCCTTTCCAACAAATCCAAAAGAAGAGGGCGCAGCTGGCGACCAACCAGCACAGTACAGTCTTTATCCAGAAGTAATTGTGCTAAGGTGCTCAGGATACACTGGCGATCTTGAGGTGTCCACACCTGAGAGAAAGGCAAAACAATGTATCTATGTAAATGCTGCTTGTTAGCACTGCTGCAAAAGGGAAAAAGTCCTAGCTTAGAATCAAAACATCCAATTTCCACATATCATAAATGAGTTTATCTTATAAAACATAGAAAAGGGCTTTGCAATAGAAGAGTGCAGTTAATTTAATGTGAAAGGCTGTTATAAAGAAGTTTCAGTCCACTGAGGTTTGAGGAAAAGGACTGATACCTGAATTCCATGTAAAATGCTACAGTCTCATATTGCTAGTGTGCACGTGGGTCTACACAACCCCTGCTGCCGACAATGAGACAGCAGGGTTAAAATACTCACCAAGTCCAATGCTATGAGTTTATGCTAAGGCATTTCACACAAAACATTTACCTATTAAGACTGCAGCTTGAGCACAACCTAAATACCCCATGCAAAAATATAACAATTTTTTCCAAAGTTCTCTCTCAAATAAGGTCACCTTACACCTGAGCTCTTACGAAGTCTTTCAAATTATAGGGCATTCACTCATAAAAACACCTAGGGTTTTTTTGTTTTTGTTTTTGTTTTTTTTTTTTGAGAAAGAGAGAGAGAGCTCATGCACACATGTGTGAGTACACACTCAAGGGACAGAGGTAAAGGGAGAATCTTAAGCAGGCTCCATGCCCCATGTGAGGCTCCATCTCACAACCATGAAATCATGACCTGGGCCGAAATCAAGTGTTGGATGCTTAACCAAATGAGCCATGCAAGTGCTCCAAAAATTCCTAATACTTTTTTTAAAAAAAATTAATGTTTATTTATTTTTGAGACAGAGAGACAGAGCACGAGTGGGGGAGGGGCAGAGAGAGAGACACAGAATCCAAAACAGGCTTCAGGCTCTGAGCTGTCACCACAGAGCCCGATGCAGGGCTCGAACCCACGAACCGTGAGATCATGACCTGAGCCGAAGTCAGACGCCCAACCGACTGAGCCACCCAGGTGCCCCCAAAAATTCCTAATTCTGAACAAAGCACTGAGTGGGGAAAGATGTTATATTGGAACAATTTCTATCAATATTAGTCCTGCAAGGAAATTTTAACAGATTTGGTCATGATTCACAGGGGCATGCTATGAAGCCCTCTAAAGATATCATTCAAGGGGCGCCTGGGTGGCGCAGTCGGTTAAGCGTCCGACTTCAGCCAGGTCACGATCTCGCGGTCTGTGAGTTCGAGCCCCGCGTCAGGCTCTGGGCTGATGGCTCGGAGCCTGGAGCCTGTTTCAGATTCTGTGTCTCCCTCTCTCTCTGCCCCTCCCCGTTCATGCTCTGTCTCTCTCTGTCCCAAAAATAAATTAAAAAAAAAAACGTTGAAAAAAAAAAATTAAAAAAAAAAAAGATATCATTCAAAAAAGTAGATAGTAAGTGGTTATATTGTGAAGAAAAAGAAACACATCACTTAGAAAATGAATGAAAAAAAGTGCAACTGTCCTGGACATGTTATATAGAAACTTGTGAGTTGGGAAAAAAATCTCCAGAGAGAATATCACTTCATGAACCTTCTCTTGAAAAGATAATCTGGAGGGGCGCCTGGGTGGCTCAGTCGGTTAAGCGTCCGACTTCGGCTCAGGTCACGATCTCACGTTCCGTGAGCCTGGAGCCTGCTTCCAATTCTGTGTCTCCCTCTCTCTCTGCCCCTCCCCCGTTCATGCTCTGTTTCTCTCTGTCTCAAAAATAAATAAACGATAAAAAAAAAAATAAAAAAAAAAAGATAATCTGGAAAACAGGGTTAGATGAATCAGATACTAAAAATAGGAAAAGGGGTGGGTGGGGTGGCTCAGTCAATTAAGCATCGACCCTTGATTTCAGCTCAGGTTGTCTCAAGGTCAAGCCCCGAGGTCAGGCTCTGTGCTGGGTGTGGAGCCTACTTAAGATTCTCTCCACCCCTGAGGGAAATGAGGAAGGGGCGCCTGGGTGGCTCAAGGAGTTAAGCATCCGACTCTTGATATTCTTGATCTTGGCTCAGGTCTTCATCTCAGGGTCCTGAGGTCCAGCCCTACACTGGACTCCACGCTGAGTGTGGAGCCTACTTAAAAAAAAAAGAAAACAAGATACTTAGCCTTTTTTTCTTTTTTGAAGTAAGCTCTATATCCAATGTGGGACTTGAACTCATAGCCCCGAGATCAAGAGTCACATGCTCCATCAACTGAGTCGGCCGGGTACCCCTCAGTGTTTAACTTTAAAACAAGTAGTTGTACCAGTTTACACCTACCATCAATGTCTGAGACCTCTGGTTGCCACATAACTTCACCACCACATAGTATGGTCAGTTGAAATTTTAGTCATTTTAGAGAAGGGGGAATGGAATCTGGTGCTTTTATCTGAATTTCTCTGATGCCAAAGATGTTGAGAATTTTTTCAAGTGTTTAATGGCCATTTATTTATCATCTGTTGTACATTTGTTCAATCTTTTATCCATTTAATTTTTTTTTTTTTTTTTAGCATTTATTCATTTTTGAAAGACAGAGAGAGACAGAGCATGAGCAGGGGAGGGGCAGAGAAAAAGGGAGAAACAGGATCTGAAGCAGGCTCTAGACTCTGAGCTATTGGCATAGAGCCCGACATGGGGCTCGAACTCACAGACCGAGAGATCATGACATGAGCTGAAGTCAGACGGTGAACTGACTGAGCCACACAGGTGCCCCATCTTTTATCCATTTTGAAACTGGGTTGTTCACATATTAACTGTGATGCTAGCTATTAAGTTTTTGTAGATGCTCTGTATCAGCTTGAGGATGTTTTATTCTATTGCTAACTTGTTTCTGTTTTATTCCTAGCTTGTTTTTCTTGAGTGGGCTTTGGTAATTTATATTCTTCAAACACTGATTTCATAAATTGTTCATTATTAGTAACTTACCTTTTTTTAAATTTTTTTAAATGTTTGTTTATTTTTGAGAAAGAGAGACAGAATGCAAGCAGAGGAGTGGCAGAGAGAGAGGGAGACAGTCTGAAGCAAGCTCCAGGCTCCGAGCTGTCAGCACAGAGCCTAACGTGGGGCTTGAATCCACAGACCATGAGATCATGACCTGAGATGAAGTCGGGCACCCAGGTGCCCCCTCCCTCAATTTGTTTAAATCATGATTCAGTTCAAATGATTTTCTGACTCAGTGATTGTTCTTTAACCATCTTTTTTTTTTTTTTTAATCTTTAACATTTAGGGATTTTTCCCACTATCTTTTGGTTGGTTTTTTTCTCCCTTAATTTAATTCCATTGGGATCACTGAATATACCATGCATGATTTTAATTCTCCTAAATTTATTGAAACTTGTTTAATCAATCAGAATATGGTCTATCTTGGGGAATGTTCCAGATGTGCAGAATATGTATCCTACAGTTACTGGGCACAGCAATCTAGAAATGTCAGTTAGGTCAAGTTTGTTGATAGTGGGTCTTCTACATGCTTAGACATTTTCTGTATTTGTTCTATCAATTAATCAGGATAGAGTGTCAAAGTCTCCAATTATAATTGTGAATTTGTCTATTTTTCCTTTTCTGTCACTTTTTGACTCACATATTTTGATACTCTGTTATTAGGCACATATATATTTAGAGTTTCTTTCTTAATTTTGCACTACTGATATTTGGAGCTGGATAATTCTTTGTGGAAGCTGTCCCATGCATTGTAACATATTTAGCAGCATCTCTGCCCTCTAAACACTATATGCCAGAAGCAACCCCACCAACTGTTGTGATAACCAAAAAATGTCTCCAGATTTGCCCTTGGGGGAAAAATTGCCCCAGTTGAGAACCACTGCACTGGATTTAAAAGTATTTCAAACAAAAACTGGAAAAAAAGTTGAGAGAAAAAATTTTTTCTTTCATTTTTTAAGTGACAAATTTTCAAATAATATAAAACACCTCATATACCACTTAGAAATTTTTATTATAGAGATAATAGGGAGCTTTTATGCAGAATGGTGATAGATTCAGATGTCTTATTCATGACCAGAATAGGGAACCCACAGAGAAAAAAAGTTAAGTTAGTGGTTGCCTGAGGAGCTGTGGGAGAGCACAGTGACTGGGGTGGGAATGGGGGGTGCTACCATCTAAAAGGTATGGGGGCTTCTTTTTGAAATAATGAAAATGTCAGGGCACCTGGCTGGCCCAGTTGAAAGAGCATGCAACTCATGACCTGAGTTCAAGTCCCATGTTGGGGGACTTTTTTAAATAAAAAAAGAGGGGCTCCTGGGTGGCTCTGTCAGCTAAGCCTAAGCGTCCAACTCTTGATCTCAACTCAGGTCATGATCTTATGGTTCATGAGTTCGAGCCCCACATTGGGCTCTGCACTGGCAGTGTAGAGCCTGCTTGGGATTCTCTCTCCCTCCCTCTCTCTCTGCCCCTCCCCTGCTTGCACTCTCTCTCTCAAAATAAATGAACTTAAAAAAAAATTTAAAAATAATTTTAAAAATTACAAAAGAATGAAAATGTCTAAACATCACAGTCTAAAACTGTGGTAACAGTTACACACATTTGTGAAAACAGCAAAAACCACTGAACTATAAATTTAAATGGAAGAAGTATATGGTACCTGAATTATATCTTAATAAAGCGGTTTTTAAAAATTATTATATTGGGTGGTTTCACTCTTATGTGGATCCTGAGAAACGTAACAGAAACCCATGGGGGAGGGGAAGGAAAAAAAAAAAAAAAAAGAGGTTAGAGTGGGAGAGAGCCAAAGCATAAGAGACTGTTAAAAACTGAGAACAAACTGAGGGTTGATGGGGGGTGGGAGGGAGGGCAGGGTGGGTGATGGGTATTGAGGAGGGCACCTTTTGGGATGAGCACTGGGTGTTGTATGGAAACCAATTTGACAGTAAATTTCATATATTAAAAAAAAAAAAATTAAAAAAAAAATTATTATATTGGGGTACATGGATGACTCAGTTGAGTGTCCAACTTCAACTCAGGTCATGATCTCAAGGTTTGTGAGTTTGAGCCCCATATCAGGTTCTCTGCTGTCAGCATGGAGCCCACTTTAGATCCTCTCTCCCCCCTCTCTGCCCTTCCCCCACTTGTGAGCACACATACTCGCTCTCTCAAAAATAAACATAAAAAAGTATTATTGTAGCTCATATGTACTGATTACTGTTTTTCTTTAATTTTTTAAAATGTTTATTTATTGAGACAGACACACAGACAGACCGTGCATGGAGGAGAGGCAGAGAGAGAGGGAGACACAGAATCTGAAGCAGGCTCCAGGCTCCCAGCTGTCAGCACAGAGCCAGACACAGGGTTCAAACCCATGAACCGCGAGATCACGACCTGAGCTGAAGTCAGATGCCCCTGATTACCTCCTCTGTGCTAGGCATTTTGGTAAGCTCCTCACATGCATTATCTGGATCTTACAACAACCTTATTAATAGCAATAATAATTAAGAACCACTTCTACAAAGAGTGCTTACTATAGTGTAGGCATCTAGTCCTCACAGCAACCCATAAAGCAGGCAATATATCCCTATTTTACAGATAAGGAAACTGAAAAATTAAAAAGGGGTCAAGGTCACAAAGCTAGGAGAACCAAGAATCCACGTCACAGTCTGGTTCCAGAGCCCCTCCAACTATGTAGTAGCTACCATATGTAATATATCAAGAAATTGTGACTCAGGAGAGTTAGGTAACTTGTTCAAACCCCAAAAGCAATTATGTAAAAGAGAATTTGATCTTTAGCCATACTTCATTTCAATATCCATGCATGCTCTTAAGCATTCCGCTTTTCTTGAACATAGACAGTAATCACGGAGGTAAGGATGTGTGATATGATTTATAACAACACATTTTTGTTCGGTTCTCAACCCCATTCCAGGCACAGAGCTCCTAAAATCCTTGCAATTTCCTGTGAGCAGAGTTGAGAAAGGTGTCTTTTGTTATGTTAAGGAGGTGAATTTTGTGTGGGGGGGAGGGGCGGGGGTGGGGTTGCTGTTGTTGTTTTAAGTAAGCTCTAGGCCCAACAGTGCTTGAATTCACTAGACTGAGATCAACAGTTGCATGCTCTACCTACTGAGCCAGCCAGGCGCCCCAAGGAGGTGAATTTTGCAAAGCACCCAAGGATGGAACTGGCTGCCAAGAGAACCAACCAAGTGATTAGTGTTGGAACTTTCAGTCCCACCCCCACCTCCACCTCAAGGGCCAAGGGTTGGTCAATGAATTCCAACACCAATGGCTAAAGGTTTCATCAATTATACCCTATGTAATGAAGCCTCCATAAAAACCCAAAGGGACTTGGTCAGGAGAGCTTCCAGGTTGGTAAAAATATGGATATGTGGAGAAAGTGTCACCTCTGGAGAGGGGATGGAAGCTCTGCACTCCTCACATACCTTGTCCCTATGCATCTCTTCCATCTGGCAGTTCCAGAATTCTATCCTTTCATAACAAACCAGTAATTTAGTAAGTAAAATGTTTGAGTTCTGTGAGCCACTCTAGCAAATTAATCAAACCCAAGGAGGGGGTTGTAGAGAACCTCCAATCCACAGCCAGTTGGTCAGAAGTACAGGTGACAACCTGGACTTTCAAATGGCATTCAGAGGTGGAGAGGGCAGTTTTGAAAGACTCAGCCCTTAACACGTGGGATCTCATGTTATCTCCAAGTAGACAGTGTCAGAATTGAGTTAAATTATAAGACACCCAGTTTGTGTCTGAGAATTGCTTGGAGGTGTTGGAAAACCCACACTGGAATGGAGTCAGAACCGTAGGATGGTGGTGACAATAGGGATGAAAAGGAAGTAATAGATTCAAAACTCAGTAAATAAAACACGGAAGACTTGGCCATATGTGAAGGAAAAGAAGTGAGAAGAGTGAGGACACTCAGTTCTCTAAAGTGGATAGGCAGAAGTTGCTGTCACCAGCTGAGATAAAGAACAAAACAAAACAAAAAACCCACAACCCTGAAGAATTCTTACTTCAGATCCCAATTGCAATGAGAATCATGTTTCAAAAGGCTTTGCTTTCCCATAAAAATTGCTTTGTTTCCAAAAAATAGGATAAATACAGAATGGCAACACAATCAAGTCTTCTGAGTGAAAGGTTTGAAATTAATCATGAAAATGATAAGGAACAAACCGAAAGACATCTCAGGAGAGAATCTGACAATGTGACACACAAAAAAGGGAGAAGCAAAGGTGTCCCAATCTCCTTAATTCAAATGAACTTTCTAGTAGCTTTCAAGTCTAATACTATTTCTATACAATCTCAGAATTCACATGAGTGATTCTCACACCTGTCAGATTCTCTAAAACTGTATGTAATAAAGGCTACAAACCATTTCCCCTCCCTACCCCCAGTACATAAACATCTATGTTACACCCAATTACAGTGGTAGGGAAACACAAATCCCCTGTTGCTGGTCTATGATCCCTAGTTTCAGAACCTCTGCTCTAAATTCTAACACCCACTTACAGAAAAATACATCTATCAACAATCCATAACTCAGGACTGTCACCAAAAGCTAGCTCATACAAAGTGATTATCTCTTTCCTTAGTCCAGCCCACCAACATCCCTCTGATTCACCAGAGGGAATTACCATGTTTAGTGATTCCCTTCACTGGGGCTCAGAGGCCCCAGGGTATCTCTGACCTTCTCTCCCACCCCTCTTCTCCCCCTCCCCCTGCCCTTTACATGTTCAATTTGTTGTCACCAAACAGAAATGCCTCTCATGTTAGTTCTCTGCAGCTCCAGACCCAAAATACTCCCGTCGCTTCCTGAGCAAAAGGATATATGTGTACACAATGCATTCGTGACTGAATAAATAAGTTCTAGATACGGGAGTTAGAAGGAAAAAAATAAACTAAACACATTTTCTACTCTCTAGAAGTTCAGAGATATTGGGAGTGGGGAAGCATAAAACGGGAAATTAAAATGCAACGTGAAAAGAAAATGCATGATAAAGGTTCTCAACTTAGCAGGGAGTTGAGAGAAGGCTCTTAAAAGGCCAAAACCCCATTTCTTAGAAAATCCTAATCCACATCATAGTCTCTACGGTTAATGTCACACAGCATTAGCTGTCTTGCTTTGTCCTTCCGTTGTTTTCTGTGTTTATGAACGGTCTCCAAAAATAGACGCTAAGTTCCCTGGGGGCAGAGACCGTAACGAATTTCTCTGTCTCCTCACAGAACCATACTGTGCCTCACGCAAAGCAGGAACGCAATCAATACGTGTCAGCCGGCCACAACTAAAGGATGGAGCAGAAAAGAGAAACAGTCACCCAGACTAACAGGGGCGGCTAGACTTGGCACACTTAAGTTAATACACATGTCAAGTGGGCAGAGATACAACTTCAATTACAGAAAAACAAACCACATTTCTTTCGGAAGGCCACGTCTGCTACAGAGAGAAGACAGAGGTAGGTTGGAGGAGAATGGAAGGGTCTCTCAGATACACACAAAAGGCTTCTTCCAATTTCCTCAAACACGCGCGGACGTCTCCGCCCCGGACCAGCCCTGCGGAGGGGGGCCAGGGTGACAGAACGCCGCTTCCCCCCTCCCTTAAAGTTGCGCGTCTCACTCAGGGTCGCAGGGCACGCGCGAGGGGGGCGGCCGGGGGCGGCCCGGCGTTTTCCCTCTCCCTCCTTCTTTTACCTGCTTGGCCAAGAACCTGCCCAGTTCGCTGCGGCTCTTCTCGTTCTTGGCAGCGAGTAAGCGCAGCGGCGCGGCCGCCACCTCTAGGAAAAGGTGCTCCATGACCGCAGACCCTCCGCCCCCGGCGGTCATCAGCGCTCCCTACTTAGCGCTCGGAGCCCCCGAGCCACCGAGGTCCCGCGCTGGAGGTGCCAGCAACTACGCCCCCGGGGGAACCAGCCACGGCTGCCCCGCAGACACCGGGAGAACTGCAGCACACGTGGGGGAGCACGCGGCGCCCTACGTCATCAGCCCTCGACCACCACCGCCACGGCAGGGCGGCCCCAGCCCCGCCCCCTCAGCAGCGGAAACAGCGGGAGTCACTACCGCCCCAGTTCCGGGAGGACGTTTGAAGCGGGCATCGATATCGTGATTCGGGTCCGACCATTGCAGTGATGGTAGGTCCCGGAGACAAGGTGTGGCGGGACAGCGAGACAGGAGATTCTACTAGGCCCGGAACTGAGGGAGCCCATAGCGGCATGTGATCCTCAGCCCACCGTGCCTCCCTCCTATTGAAATTCACAAGTATGACCAGCACCCCCCCCTTGCAGCATTCTTTTTTTTTTTTTTAATTATTTTAATGTTTATTTATTTTTGAGAGACAGAGGGAGATACAGAATCCCAAGCAGGGAAACAGGATCGAGGCTCTGAGCTGTCACCACAGAGCCTGATGCAGGGGTGGAATTCAGGAAGTCGGAGGCTTAGGACTGAGCTCCCCAAGCGCCCCACCTTGCAGCATCCTTAATATAAATATTGGAAATAAGTGTTCAGTTAGGGAATATTTAAGTAAAGTAGGGCATATATATTATATTACGACGTAATTTAAAAGGGTGGAGTAGAAGAGAACCTGAAAGTTCCATTTTTGTGATGTTCAAGAAGAAGCCAAAATAATGACAAAGTCAAGCTAACGATTGCTCTGAGAAGTGTTGACAACCAAGGAACCTGAGGGAACATGCTATGGTAATGGAAATGTTTCCTTATCTTCCTCTTGGTGGTGTTACTCTGGTAGATAAATTTTAAAAAGCAAAAAATTGTACACAAGATTTGTGCATCTTGTGTAAATTATATTCCTAAAAAGTGTTTTTAAAGGGGGGTAGATCTCTAATAGCAAGTGTATACCATGAGTCAATATTTTAAGAAGGTATTTGAGGGATGCCTGACTGCCTCAGTTGGTGGAGCCTGTGACTCTTGATCTCGGGGTTGTGAGTTCAAGCCCCATGTTGGGTGAAGAGATTACGTAAAAATAAAATTTTTTAAACATGTATTTGAATTTGAATTTTTTTCCCCTAGGGTTTGAACGTTAGCTTCTGGGGGAACTCAAACTCAAGCACAGGACTTCCAGAACTAGGGAACTGTGGAGGTGGGCAAAAAACGTTTCCACATGAATAATGTTTCTAAAATTCCCAAGAAGATCAAGAGGGTTCCCTGAGGACATAGCACAATGGATGAAAAATTACCCACATTTGAGGAATTACTCATTTTTACCCCTGGGTATATCCCATATATATGTGAAGTGCACTTGTTAATAAAATTATGTGTTGTTGTTTTCTTGTTAATCAGTCTTATATGACAGTGGTCTTACCCAAGAACTTAGAAGGGTAAAGGAAAAATTATTTTTCCTCCTCTACACACCCTTTCTTATGACCTTTCTCAAGCAACCATAAGGCAACATTTTTGGGTGATAGAAATGTTCCAAGACTGTATTGTGGTGATGGTGGCATAACTCTATAAATGGAATAAAGTCATTGAATTGCTCACTTAACAATGAACGAACTTTATGGTATATAAGTTAAACCTCAGAAAACCTTTAGCGGTGCCTGGGTGGCTCAGTCAGTTGAGCATCAGGGTCGTAAGTTCAAACCCCACACTGGGGTCTGCAGTGAGTGAGGAGCCTACTTAAAAAAAAAAAAAAAAAAAAAAAAAAGGAAAAGCTTTAAAAATAAAGTTATACTAATCAGCAAGGAATAGGATATGTGTAGGTACAGATGAAACAAGATTGGCAATATATTGATAATTAATGAAACTAGATGTTGAGTGAAGGGAATTCATTATACTCTTTCTACTTTTGTGTAGAAAAATTTCAATAATAAAAGGTAAAATAATATGTATTTTTAAAAAGACGACTAGGGTCATGTCAAAAGGACTCAGGTACTAAACAGTAGCAGAATATACCACTTAGGCATGAAGGAATTTGGAACATGCCACCCTAAACTATGCCACGTTGGTATATTGATTATTTTGAGGTAAAGACCCTTTGAAACAGAAGATGCAGGAAGGGCTCTCTGACCATGCCTCCCTTTTCTACATATAGCAAGGCATAAAATTTCCCATGAGAAAAGTGCCTCCCCCCCCCCCCGACTTTACAAGGAATAAAAGAAGGTACTTATCACCTGAGACTGATAATTGACACCAAATGGGTCTGTACAAACTTACTAAAATAATCCTTATCTTCCACTAATTTTCCCTCCCTAAGTCTCCTAGTTACTTGCCTACAATTTACTGCCTCTAGCCCAAACCTCTTTTGCCTTGTCATTTCTTTACAAATCTATTGCTTCTTTTTCTAGAAGATCTATAAGCTCTCTTGAACTGAACGCAATTGAGGAAAAGCAGATCCAGAAGCTCTCTGTCCTCCTATTTGCCTGTAAGCAGGATATAAGTTTTTAAGAGTGTCTCCCCTTCCCTTCTCTACAACTGTAGACCTTTATTAGCACAGAGAGAGCAGCAGAAGAAACTATATAACAAACTTTGCTAAAACTGTCTGTTATCTACCATTTGTTTCCCCATATATTTGCCATCTCACAATTTGCCACCTCCAGAAACTCAAAGTCCTTTTCCTTTGTTTTGTCACTTCTCTAAAAATTTATTGTTCTTTTTTTAAGATACTATATAAGCCCAAGTTTTAACTATTTGAGTTACTGATCTGAGTCCTCCTATGTGTATGCACGATGCACATGTTAATAAATTTATGTTTTTCTCTTGTTAATCTGTCTCTTTTTAATGTTTTTTATTGGGCCCAAGCCAGAGAACCCAAAATGGGTATGGAAAGTTATTTCTTTTCCTCCTTTACAGTACAAACTTAAAGAGATCTCCGCTGACCAATGATGGTACAGTTTGAGCTTCAATGAAGATAACAATTGCAATGAATTGACACGTTATATATGTTTAAATCCATGACTACATAATAATATTTTTAAAAAACTGGTTACCTTTGGGGGCACCTGCATGGCTCAGTGCATGGCTTAAGTGTCCAACTCTTGATTTCGACTCAGGTGATGATCTCACAGTTGTGAAATCAAGCCCCACCTTTGGTCCGCACTGAGTGCAGAGCTGCTTGGGATTCTCTCTCCCTCTCTGTCTCTGCCCCTCTGCAACCCCCTCAAAAATAAATAAACTTAAAAAAAATTAAAAATAAAAAGAACATAATACCACCAATAGTCTTCTCAAAAGTATCAAATCTCCAGATCTAGCTGCCAATATGCAGAAAATAAAGAGAACAGAGAAATATGTTAAACTGCACCATGAATATATAATCAGCAAAATCCAGACTGTTGGGAGAGTCTACAAGTCAAAAACGCAATTTTTCAAGAGATGAACTTATTTTTTTCAATTATTTATTTTGAGAGAAAGAGAGAGTGCATGTGTGCACACACAGGTGCCCACAGGAGAGAGGGGAAGAGAGACAGGAAAGAGAATCCCAAGCAGGCTCTGTACTGTCACTGGTGAGCCTGACTCAGGGCTCAAACTCACAAACCTCAAGATCGTGACTGGAGCCAAAATCAAGAGTCAGACACTTAATCGACTGAGCCAGCCACGTGCCCCTAAAGAGATGAATTTAAAGAAAAAGTAAGGGGGGACACCTGGGTGGCTCAGTCAGTTGAGTATCTGACTGGCTCGTCATGATCTTGCGGTTTGTGAGTTCAAGCCCCACATCAGGCTCTGTGCTAACAGCTCAGAGCCTAGAGCTTACTCAGGATTCTGTGTCTCTCTCCCCCTCCCCCACTCAAGCTCTGTCTCTCAAAAATGAATAAATGTTAAAAAAAAAAAGAAAGAAAGGCTGGGGAACCTGGCTGGCTCATTTGGTAGAACACACAATCCTTGACCTCAGGGTTCTGAGTTCAAGCTCCATGTTGGATGTAGAAATTACTTAAAAATAAAATATTAAAAAACAAGAACAAAAAATAAATAAATAAAAAGGAAAAGAAAGGTATGGGAGGGGAAACTGAATTATGAGACTGCTACAGACTGAATGTTTGTGTCCTCCAAAATTAATGGTATTTGGAGGCAAGGTATTTGGTATTTGGAGGCAAGGCCTTTGGGAAGTAATTAGCTTTAGGTAAAGTCATGAGGGTGGAGCACCAATAAAGGGATTAGTGCCCTTGCAAGAAGAAACCAGAGCCTAACCTCTCTTTCTGCCATGTGAGCATTCAGTAAGAAGGCAGCTACCTACAAACCAGGAAGAGAGCTCTCACCAGACACGGAATTTGCCGGCACCTTGACCTTAGACCTCTCAGCCTCCAGAGCTGTGAAAAATAAATGTTTGTTGTTTAAGCCACCAGTCTGTGGTATTTTGTTCTAGCAGCCTGAACTAAGACTGAGACTTATGACACTTAGCAAGTTTTTATAACACAGGCAAAACTAAATTGTAGTGCCTAGAAATGCACACTTGATTAATCAAACCATAACAAAATGCAAGGGAGTTTTTACCCTGACAGTCAGGATAGTAGTTTTTGTGAGGAGGAGAGGGGCTGTGTTTGGGGTAGGGCGTATAGAAAAGCTTGTAAGTTTGATTTCATGACCTGTGTGGCAGTTACAATGATATTTACCTAATAATATTTCATTAATAGATGTTTTTATTGTTCTACAATATGTTTTTTTAATGAATACAGAAAATGTAAATAAAAACTAAAACATTGTGGGATTCAGAACTCAGGACACGTCAGGGGTAAGAGTTCTCATTTCTCCCAGGTGCTCTTTTTCTTTTTTTTTAAGTTTATTTATCTATTTTGAGAGAGGAAGAGAGAGAGAGAATGAGTGGGAGAGGTTGGGGGGGGGGGGGGAGAGAGAGTCCCAGGCAGGTTCTGCACAGTGTGGAGCCCCACAAGGGTCTTGAACCCACAAACCTTGAGATCAAGACCTGAGCTAAAACAAAATCGGATGCTACACCGACTGAGCCACCCAGGCACTCTTCTTTAACTTCAAATTATTGCTCTCAAAAAATTATTTGTGCTTCAGGAGCACCTGGCTGGCTCAGTTGCTGGAGCATGCAATTCTTTTTTTTAAATTTTTTTTTCAATGTTTATTTATTTTTGAGAGACAGAGACAGAGCATGAATGGGGAAGGGGCAGAGAGAGAGGGAGACACAGAATCCGAAGCAGGCTTCAGGCTCAGAGCTGTCGGGAAAGAGCCCGATGCAGGACTCGAACCCACAAACCGCAGGATCACGACCTGAGCCAAAGTCGGAGGCTTAACCGACTAAGCCACCCAGGCGCCCCTGGAGCATGCAATTCTTGATATTGGGATTGTAAGATTACTTAAAAATAAAACATTGGGTATAGAGACTACTTAAAAGTAAAATATTAAAAAAAAATTATTTGTGTCTCATTAGGATATCAGAAGTGTTCTTTGAAGTTGAGAGAGCCCTGAAACAGCATCTAAGGACCTCAGCCATTAGTTGTACTTTTCCATTAACTAGCTGTGTGACCTAGGTTAAGTGACTTAACCTTCCAAAGCCTCAGTTTTTCTCTAGAAGTTCTGATTCTGTGTCTGTCTCCCAGAGTCAAGAAATACTCTAGGAACACAGGAAGTGCCATATCACACAGTGCTGACATACTTTTCTCATACACAATATGCATTTAATAAATGTTCAACCTTTCCAGGATGACTGAGAAAACCAGGAGCAATTTAATTAAATCACTTGTGCAAATTATGAAAAATAACAAGTTTAGAAACTGTTGTACCAGGGGCACCTGGCTTGCTCAGTTGGTAGCGTGTGTGACTCTTAATCTCAAGGTTGTGAGTTTGAGCCCCACATTGGGGGTAGAGATTACTTAAAAATGAAATCCTTAAAAAAGGGAGGGGGGGGACTGTTGCACTCATTTCTCTATCTACTTATAAACTGTGTAAGAGCGGGGTGCCTGGGTGGCTCAGTCATTAAGCGTCCGACTTCGGCTCAGGTCATGATCTCACGGTCTGTGGGTTCGAGCCCCGCGTCAGGCTCTGTGCTGACGGCTCAGAGCCTGGAGCCTGTTTCAGATTCTGTGTCTCCTTCTCTCTGTGACCCTCCCCTGTTCATGCTCTGTCTCTCTCTGTCTCAAAAATAAATAAACGTTGGGGCGCCTGGGTGGCTCAGTCGGTTAAGCGTCCGACTTCAGCCAGGTCACGATCTCGCGGTCTGTGGGTTCGAGCCCCGCGTCGGGCTCTGTGCTGACTGATGGCTCAGAGCCTGGAGCCTGCTTCCGATTCTGTGTCTCCCTCTCTCTCTGCCCCTCCCCATTCATGCTCTGTCTCTCTCTGTCTCAAAAATAAATAAAAACGTTATAAAAAAAAAAATTAAAAAAAAAAATAAATAAATAAATAAACGTTAAAAAAAAAATTTTTTTTTTTAAATTGTGTAAGAGCATATACAAATTAAGAGGCTTAATTTTCCTTGAAAACAAGGGAGGAAACTCCTCCTCTCTCTACTTCACTTCATTCTTTTCTTTCAGAATTTCTTTCTCTTCTCTCCAGCTCTTTTCAAATACATGTATATTTTTTAAAAAATAAGCCTCTTGCCAGTTTTACAACTCGGGAATTTTTCTTTAAGGACCTGGGAGCCATCTCTTTGTAACAAAATCATCACCAAGGAAGATAATGCTCAGTCACCCAATTTCTGGGGAGATGGACCTAACTTGTCACCTGACTCTGAATTGCAAAACCTACCTAATATAATGGATTATAGCCACTTGGCTATTGTTAAGTTAATTAAACAAACTGGCCATGAGACTGAGGTGGCTCTAATGCCTTGGTAGCCTTCTTAAGCAAATCAAAATCTAAGTCTGGTGAATGCCTGAAGGTTAGGAAATCAAAACACTAAAGACAATCACAAACAGCCAACCCAGCTTTGAGCTATAGCAAATCCAATTCCTTTCTTTGCATCTATACTTTCTGTATAAATTTTTCTCTCGGCTTCTGTCACAGAGTACTACTTCTGGTTTAACACTGCCCAATTTGGATTGATTTTTGCTCAAATAAACCCTTAAATTTTTATTTTATTTTTTCTATTTTTTAAGTAGGCTCTGCACTGTTTGTGGAGCTCAATACAAGATTTGACCTCATGACTCTTTGATCAAGACCTGAGCTGAGATCAAGAATTGGATGCTTGGAGTGCCAGGGTGGCTCTGTCGGTTAAGTGACCGACTTCGGCTCAGGTCATGATCTCACAGCTCTTGAGCTCAAGCCCTGCATCAGGCTTTGTGATGACAGCTCAGAGCCTGTAACCTGCCTTGGATTCTGCATTTCTCTCTCTCTCTCTCTCTGCCCCTCCCCTGCTTGTGCTCTCTCTCTCTCTCTCAAAAATGAATAAACTTAAGGACAAAAGAAGAGTTGGATGTTTAACCAATTGAGCCACTCAGGCAACCCAACTCTTTTTTTTTTAACAAAATTTTTTATGTTTATTTTATTTATTTTGAGGGAGAGAGAGAGGGAAAGAGAGAATGAGCAGCAGGGGAGGGTCAGAGAGAGGGAGGGACAGAGGATCCAACGCAGGTTCTGTGCTGATAGCTCAACTCACTAACAGTAAGATCATGACCTGAGCCTAAGTCAGACACTTAACCCACTGAGCCACCCAGGCACCCCTTCCCCCACTCTTAAAATTTTTATTAAGCCTTGGTGTATCTTTTAACACTATATAAAAGGGTGAAATTTCTGGGGCGCCTGGGTAGCTCAGTCGGTTGAGCGGCCAACTTCGGCTCAGGTCATGATCTCGCGATCCGTGAGTTCGAGCCCCGTTTCGGGCTCTGTGCTGACAGCTCGGAGCCTGGAGCCTGTTTCGGATTCTGTGTCTCCCTCTCTCTCTCTCTCTGACCCTCCCCCGTTCATGCTCTGTCTCTCTCTGTCTCAAAAATAAACGTTAAAAAAAAAAAAAAAGGGTGAAATTTCTGTCTTTGCAACCTCTTTAGGGCACTGTCTGTGATGTGCATCACATTCTGGTTTTATGCTAATTCAGTAATAAAATTGTTACCTTTCTCTGCCTTCATAGAGAAATTTTCTGGGTTTGGAAGAGATTTTGTTTTTAATTGTTTTCCCCAACAGCTGTGATTTCATATATAAAATTTTTTTAATGTTTATTGTTGAGGGGGAGAGAGAGAGAGAGAGAGAGAGAGAGCGCACCAGCACGAACAGGGGAGGGGCAGAGAGAGAGAGAGACAGAGAATTCAAAGTAGGCTCTGAGCCCTCAGCACAAGCAGCCCCACAAACCTGGAGATCATAACCTGAGCCGAAGGCAGACGACACTCAACTGACTGAGCCCCCAAGGCACCCCGTGATTTCATACATAAAACAAGCGGTCACATTGAGAATTAGAAGAAACCAAGTCCCTCTCATCATTATTTTCAATAATGAATTCCTTACTAAATTATCAGTTCCTTCCATAAACATTGACTACCCAGTTAGCTTATTCAATACCTACTATAGACCTTTCTTTATTCATATTTAATAGTAAATGTCCATAAGAGGCAAAAAAAAAAACCTCTTTCTCTCTCAAGATTTTCTGGTTTCAACTGTTCCTAATTCTCATACTCAATGTAAAGATGACAAACAGGGGCCCAGACCTTAAAGGATTCTCAGTCTTATGGTGAAGGCAGACATCTAAGGGATAGTATCACAAAGGGTTCCCATAGGGATTTAGGGAGAAGGTGCTATGAGAATACAAATAGGGTATCTGCCAAGTCAACCTAGAAAACAGCAAACACTTCTGGAGAAAGTGGGATATGAGCTCAGGGTCGAAAGTAATATAATAGGTTTTATCACAGATTTAGAGAAAAGTCAAAGAAATTACACATTAGATGCTATTTCTCTAGTAAGCTTTTCATGGAGACCCTTGTTGCTAGCCCTATTCCTTTATGTCTCAATCACTCTTTTCTCTGCCCTGCTCTGAGAAAGGCTCCTCCATCAAGTGAATCTCTGTCTCTTCTGGGAAAAGTCCATTCTTTTTCCACAGAGCCTCACCTATGATATGTTATGTTTCCAAAATATCTGGGAGAATTTCCAAAGCATATTAATAGCCATGCATTTCTCACAGCCTGAATTCTTTTTTTTTTTTCTTTTTAATGTTTATTTCGTTTTGAGAGAAAGAGAGAGAGAGCATGAGCAGGGGAGAGGCAAGGTGAGAAGGAAACACAGAATCCAAAGCAGGTTCCAGGCTCTGAGCTGTCAGCACAGAGCCTGACATGGGGCCTGAACACATGAGCTGAGCCATGAGATCATCACCTGAGCTGAAACTGGATGCTTAACCGACTGAGCCGGCCAGGCACCCCTCTCACAGTCCAAATTCTTTAACCAATTACCCCCACCTTTACTACTGTTAAAAACAAGACAACAGACCGACTCTTGGTTTCAGCTCAGGTCATGAGCTCATGGTTTGTGAGTTGGAGCGCCACATGGGGCTTTGTGCTGACAGTGCAGTCTGCTTGGGATTCTCTCCCTCTCTCTCTGCCCCTCCCCTGCTCGCTCTGTCTCTCTCTCAAAATAAATAAATAAAAACTTAAAAATATTTTTAATTAAAAAAAATTTAAAAAACCAAGACAACAGATCCCAAAATGGAGGTGCTTATGCAAAGCTCTACTTCACTAAACCAAGACTTAATTACAGTTCAGCATGCCCAGAAATGGAGTTTTAAACCATTCAGTCAGGAATTGCCAGATTAGCACTAGTAGGTAATCTGTCTGAAAGACTCCTGCCAATCCCTGAGGAAAGTAACTGCAATACTCATTTGATTTTTTACCAGTACAACTTCCTTGTTTCTACTCTCTTTTGCCTATGAAAGTTCTCCATTTTATATAGCTCCTCAGAGTTCTTTTTCATTTTCTAGATTGGATGCTGCCTGACTCAAATAGATTTTTGCTTAAATAAACCCTTAAAAATGTTAATATACCTCAGTTTATCTTTTCACATTATCAATATGACCATTGATTAGTTTTGCCTGGTCTTGAACTTCCTATAAATGAAATCACACAGTATGCATTATCTGTGTCTGGCTTATAACACAATTTATTTTTTTCTTTCTCTTATTTTTTTTAAATGTGCTTTTTCTTTTTTGGGTGCTTGGGTGGCTTAGTTGGTTAAGGATCGAACTCTAGGGCAGATCATGATCTTGTGGTTTGTGAGTTCAAGCCCCGCGTTAGGTTCTGTGCTGACAGCTCAGAGCTTGGAGCCTGCTTCAGATTCTGTGTCTACCTCTCTCTCTCCCCCTTCCCCACTTGCAATGTGTGTGTCTCTCTCTCTCTGTCTCTCTCAAAAATAAATAAAAATTTTTTATGATAAGTAAATAAATTAACATTAAAAAATTTTCAAATAAATATACTTTTTCTTTTAAAAATGTGTATTTTTAATTTTTGTGAATTAAAAACAATTTTAATGTTTATTTTTGAGACAGAGGCACAGGGTATGAGTGGGGTGGGACAGAGAGTGAGGGAGACACAGAATCCTAAGCAGTCTCCAGCCCCTGAGCTGTCAGCACAGAACCCCATGAGGGGCTCGAATTCATGAACTATGAGATTGTGACCTGAACCCAAGTCAGATGCATAACTGACTGAGGCACCCAGGCGCCCCTAAATGTTTAATTATTTTGGGGAGGGTGGGTAGAGAGCAGGGGAGTGGCAGAGAGAGAGGGACAGAGGATCCAAAAGAAACCTCTGTGCCGATAGCAGACTTGGGGCTCGAACTCATGAGCCGTGAGAGATCATGACCTAAGCCTTGAACTCATGAACTGTGAGATCATGACCTGAGCCAAAGTCAGATGCTTAACCAACTGAGCCACCCAGGCACCCCTTTTCTTTCTTGTATTGATGAACATTTAGGTTGTTCCCAGTCACAGCTGTTATGAATATGAATGAAGCCTTTATAAATATTATGATATATGCTTCTTGATGTACAAAACACACATAGCTCTTGGGTATATAATCAAGAATGGGATTGTGGGGTCATAAGCTGTTTTTTTTTTTCCAGACTGAGTTTTTTTTTAAATTAATTAATTAATTTTAAAAATTTAAATCCAAGTTAGTTAGCATATAGTGTAATAATGATTTCAGGAATAAAATTTAGTGATTCATCACTTATATGTAACACCCAGTGCTCATTTCAACAAGTGTCCTCCTTAATGCCCATCACCCATTTAACCCATTCTCCACCCAACGCCTCACCAGAAACTCTCAGTTTGTTCTCTGTATTTAAGAGTCTCTTATGGTTTGTCTTCCTCTCAATTTTTGCTTCCCTTGCCTATGTTCATCTGTTTGTATCTTAAATTCCACATATGAGTGAAATCATATGGTATTTGTCTTTGACTGACTTAATTTTTAATGTTTATTCATTTCTAAATTTTTAAAAAATGTTTATTTTTGAGAGAGAGAGAGAGAGAGCAAGCTGGGGAGGGGTAGAGAGAGAGAGAGGGAGACACAGAATCTGAAGCAGGCTCCAGGCTCTGAGATTTCAGCACAGAGCCCGACACAGGGCTCAAACCCATGAACCATAAGATCATGACATGAGCCGAAGTCAGAGGCTCAACCAACTGAGCCACCCAGGTGCCCCATAATGTTTATTCATTTCTGAGAGAGAGAGAGAGAGAGAGAGAGAGAGCGAGCACTCGAGTGATCAGGGGAGGGGCAGAGAGAGGGGGTACAGAGGATCCAAAGTGGGATCTGCTGACAGCAGTGGGCCTGATGCAGGGCTCAAACTCACAAACCGCAAGATCATGACCTGAGCTGAAGTCAAACGCTCAACCGACTGAGCCACCCAGGTGCCCCAAGGCTGGTTATTTTAAACACAAGCTGTGGTAAATAATGTTAAACAGTTTTCCAAAATGGTTGCAACAATTCTCACCATCATTAGGAAAGTGTGAAAGCTTCAGTTATTCTGTTTCTTTGTTGATACTTGTTATTCTCAGACTTTTTTCCCCCTTATAACTTAAACTATTTATTTTCTCTTTATTACATATACATTTATGAAAAAGGATGTTGATTATATACAAGTGTCTTCATTTACAGTCACACCATTATCATCAGTTTGTCCTTTTCTTCTTTTCTCTGTTCACTAGTACAGTCTGTAACACTCTTACGTTAACTGTGATTAATAACATTCTGAGCAAACATTGTAGTCCTTAATTTCCACTGGATCCATGTATCTTTATTTTGAAAAATATGCATCTATAAATTTTAAGGTCATTTCTATGCGTCTAATTTCCCACAGTAACAGAAGTTTTGTATTTATTTATTATTTTTTTGGAATTTAAAAAATTATTTATTTATTTTTTAAATTTACATCGAAGTTAGTTAGCGTATAGTGCAACAATGATTTCAGGAGTAGATTCCTTAGTGCCCCTTACCCATTTAGCCCATTCTCCCTCCCACAACCCCTCCAAGCAACCCTTTGTTTGTTCTCCGTATTTAAGAGTCACTTCTGTTTTGTCCCCCTCCCTGCTTTTATATTATTTTTGCTTCCCTTCCCTTATGTTTATCTGTTTTGTATTTTAAATTCCTCATATGAGTGAAGTCATATGATGTTTGTCTTTCTCTGACTGACCAATTTCGCTTAGCATAATACCCTCTAGTTCCATCCGCGTAGTTGCAAATGGCATGATTTCATTCTTTTTGATCGCCGAGTAATACTCCATTGTATATATAAACCACATCTTCTTTATCCATTCATCCACCGATGGACATTTGGGGTCTTTCCATACATTGCCTATTGTTGATAACTGCTGCTATAAACATGGGGGTGCATATGTCTCTTTGAAACAGCATACCTGTATCTCGTGGATAAATACCTAGTAGTGCAATTGCTGGCTTGTAAGGTAGTTCTGTTTTTAGTTTTTTGAGGAAACTCCATGCTTTTTTCCAGAGTGGCTGCACCAGTTTGCATTCCCATCTCAGACTTTTTTTAATTTTAGCCAGACTGGTTGGGTTGTAGAGGTATCTCATTGTTTGAATTTGCATTTCCCTGATGAGCAAGAATGTTAGTATGTCTTCAACTACTTAGTTGTCATATGGGTATACTTTTGGTGTAATTTTTTTGCCCATTAAAAAAAAAATCGGGTCGTCTTTTTGTTATTGATTTATGGGTGTGAGTGTGGCTTGTTGTTTTGTTTAGTATTCTGGATTTAATTCTTTGTCAGATATATGTATTATAAATATCTTCCCATGGTTGGTAGTGAAGAAGTCTAGGACATTCCACCCCAAAATATACTGCTCTGGTATATTGATTATTTTGAGCTGTAGGGCACTTGAAAAACAGTAAATGCAGGGAGAGGCTTTCTCTGAACTCCCTTTATCTGCCTAGAGACAGATCCTCCAAAAGGAACTCAACTGTCATAAATCCCCTTCCTGGGAGTTTCATTGGTCAGGGAAGATTGACTCTTAACACAGAAGAGGAGACTAGAAGTCTACACCATACCCAGATATATTTTGTCACAAACTACCCTACTATCTACTACTAAGGGTTTATTCATCTTTCCTAAAACTCATTGACTCTCCCCTAAAAGTTTACATCCCCCTTCAACCTTCCCCTAGTAAGATGGTATACAAGATTTCATAGGGTGGCAACTGGGTGGCTCAGTCAGTTGAGTGTCCAACTCAATTCAGGTTGAGGTCAGGTCATGATATCACGGTCTGTGAGGTTGAGCCCCATGTTGGGCTCTGTGCTGACATCTCAGAACTTGGAGCCTGCTTCCGATTCTGTGTCTCCTCTCTCTCTGCCCCTCCCCTGCTTGCTCTCTGCCTGTCTCTTTCTCTCAAAAATAATAGACATTAAAAAAAAATTTTCACAGCTCACTGCTTTTTTGGGTATACAGTCCCCCCCCCCTTGATGACACTGTGATGCATACGATATTAAAATCAGTGAGTTTGTAATAAATAAATAAACAAATAAATCTGTATTCCTTTTATCCTGTTTATCTGCCTTTTGTCAGTTTATTTCATAGATGCAGTTATGAACCTACAAGGTAGAGCGGAAGACTTTCCTCTCTTATAGTAGCTTCCCTTTTTACTATCTTAATGATATCTGTTGAACTAAAGTTCTTAATTTTTTTAAAGTTCATTTATTTATTTTTGAGAGAGAGAGAGAGTGAGAGAGAGAGAGCATGCACACAAGCAGGAGAGGGGCAGGGAGAGAGGGAGAGATAGGGAATTCCATGCAGGCTCCGCACCATTAGCACTGAGCCCAACATGAGGCTTGATCTCATGAACCTCGAGATCATGACCAGAGCCAAGATCAAGAGTTGGCCAATTAACCAACTGAGCCACCCAGGCACCCCCTAAAGTTCTTAATTTTTAGTAAAGTTCATTTTAATAATGTTTTATGGTCAGTACTTTCTTGGCCTGTTTAAAAAAAAAATATTTGGCTACACCAAAGTCATTAAATTATAATCCTTCTATTTTTTTCTAGAAGCTTTATGATTTAACTTTTACATTTATTTATTTATATTATTATTAAAAATATTTTTTGTGTTTATTTTTGAGAGAGAGAGAGAGAGTGGGGGGGGTGGAGGGGGGGAGGAAGGGGCAGAGAGAGGGGGAGGCATTGAATCCAAAGCAGGCTCCAGGATCCCAGATGTCAGCACAGAGCCCAATGCGGGGCTCAAATCCATAAACCATGAGATCATGACCTGGGTTGAAATTGGATGCTCAACTGACTGAGCCACCCAGGTACCTCTATTTATATTAAATGTTTATTTATTTATTTTGAGAGAGAGACATAGTAGGGGAGAGGCAGAGAGAGAGAGAGAGAGAGAGAGAATCTCAAGCAGGCCCTGTGTTGTTAGTGCAGAGCCCAGTGCAGTCTTGATCTCACAAATGGTGAGATCATGACCTGAGCTGATATTAAGTCAGTTGTTTAACTGAGTGAGCCACTCAGGTGCCCCAAATTTTACATTTAAATCTATAATCTGTCTTAAACTAATTTTTATGCATGGTGTGAAGTACAGTACAGTAAATTTTTTAACATTATTTTTTTAAGTTATTTATATGCCAAATGGAACTTGCTATCCCAAGATCAAGAGTCTCATGGTATACTGACTAAGCCATTCAGACACCCCTTTTTTAAAAATATTTTTTAAAAGTAATCCATGGTTTATTTCCATATAGATATCCAGTTGCTCTCCACCTTTATTGAAAAGACACCTTTTATTTTTATGTAAAAGAATAAATTCTTGTCCCTAGGAACTATAAAGACTATATACATGATTTGGAAATGAGACTGCACTATACAATGACCAAAGAAGAATCGTCCACTCTATGCCTTGTCTTTGGTCTGGTCTCTCAGAAATAGAATGTTATCGGGGCGCCTGGGTGGCTCAGTCGGTTAAGCGTCCGACTTCGGCTCAGGTCATGATCTCACGGTCCGTGAGTTCGAGCCCCGCGTTGGGCTCTGTGCTGACAGCTCAGAGCCTGGAGCCTGTTTCAGATTCTGTGTCTCCCTCTCTGTGACCCTCCCCGTTCATGCTCTGTCTCTCTCTGTCTCAAAAATAAATAAACGTTAAAAAAAAAAAAAAAGAAATAGAATGTTATCAGTTATATTTATTGTTGCTTGTTGCCTCACATTAGTTTTATCTGTATATTCACCATAGTCTACTTTCCCTTCCACATAAATTCGGGCCCTCGTTTTCACATACTGATATGCCACATCTCTGAGCCCTGGTCAGAATACTGATATTCTGTGCCATGGTGTCTTTTGACTGACATTACTCATTTGGTATGTTTCACTTTCCCCTGATTGCCACATCTCATTCATTGCTGGAGAAACTATTGTGGCTGGGTTTTTCTCTCCCACTTGGAAGACAATCCTTTATTGTCTTTATCATAAATCAAGTAACCCTGTATGTGTGGTTCTGTTCCTAGACTCTCCATTCTGTTCCATTAGGCCATTCGTCTATACTTGCAGTAATGCCACATTGTCATAAATATTGTAGCTTTATAGTGAGTCTTGAAATCTGTTGTAGTAGTCAAGATTCTCCAGAGAAACAGAAACAAATACAAGATACTTATGTATAAACAAATATTTCCTATAATATCCTATTATATATATTTGACATATATGGAATTGACTCATGAACTTACAAGGTCTAGGAAGTCCCATGATCTACCACCTGGAACACAGAAGACCTGAAACACAGAAGCACTAATGGTCTAAGTTCTAGTCCCAGAGCAAGAGAAAATCAATGTTCCAGATCTAAATCGGAGCAAATTCTCTCTTCCTCCACCTGGTTGTTCTATTCAGACCTCCAATTGATTGGATGATACCCACAGTGTTGAGGGCAATCTACTTTATTTATTTATTTATTTATTTATTTATTTATTTATTTATTATTTATTTAAATGATTTTTTTAATGTTTATTTTTGAGAGAGAGAGAGAGTGAAAGTGGGGAATGGGCAGAGAGAGAGGGAGACACAGAATCTGAAGCAGACTCCAGGCTCTAATCTGCCAGCACAGAGTCCAATGGGGGCTCAAACCCAAGAACCACAAGGTCATGACCTGAGAAGTTGGATGCTTAACCAGCTGAGCCACTCAGGTGCCCTATTTTTTATGAAAAAAATGTTTTTTAGATTTTTTTTTACTTTAGAGAGAGAGGGGGTGAGAGACAGAGTAGTAGTAGGGGAGGGGCAGAGAGAGAGGGAGACACAGAACTTGAAGCAGTCTCCAGGCTCCAGCCGTCAGCACAGAGCCAGATGCAGAGCTCAAACTCAGGAACTCGTGAGATCATGACCTGACCCCAAGTCGGATCCTTAACCAAATGAGCCACCCAGTCACCCTGAGGGCAATCTACTTTATTCATTCAACCATTTCAGGCAGAAACATTATCACAGACATAACCAGAAAGAATATGTAACCAAACATATGGGCCTGTGACCTAGATAAGTTAACACATTAAATCAATCATCTCACTGCTCACCAACAGTGCAAGTCCTCCAACTTCTTAAAGAATGCTTGGTTAGGGGTGCCTGGGTGGCTCAGTCAGTTAAACGTCTGGCTCTGGATTTTGGCTCAGGTCATGATCTCATGGTTCATGAGTTTGAGCCCCACATTAATTTATTATAAAAAATAAAAATAAATAATAAATAATAAAATCTTTTAAAAAAAGAAAAAATGTTTTGTAGGGCCAGTAGGAAGCATAGTGCCTGTGGGGGAGTACCAAGCGATGAGACTTTAAAGCAGTGTCAGCAAACTACAGCCCATGGACCAAATCTTGCTCATTGACTGGTGTTGTACATTTTGGTCTATAAGCAAAGAATAGCTTTTACATTTTTAAGTGGTTGGGAATACAATCAAAAGAAGGATAATATTTTGTGACAGGTAAAAAATATAAAATTCAAATTTCAGTCTCTATAAATAAAGCTTTATTGAAACACAGTCATATTAATTTGTTTATATGTTATCTGTGGCTGCTTTCACCAAGTATCTTGGTTCCTAAAATTATTAACATATTACACACTTCTTTATCTTACAATATACATGAAATAGTTTCAAAATTACAATATTGAGACTAACAATAAAACTACTGCATAAAGTATAAGATTTTCTGCAGTCCTTTTTGTGCTTGGAATATATCCCACTAATGATGTATAGTCAGAGCACTGTGTTCAAATGTCACTTATTATTGGTTTGAGTGGTTATGTTTCTCTCGTTTACACAGGTTCATTTATTTCAATTTATTTTCAATTTTTGCATTTTTTCCTTCTGATTTGATTCAGTTTTTGAATACATGAAACACTTCTGTGATTCAAAAGCAAAAGGTTATAAAAAGGAAAACTCAGCACTTTACATAGGTGAAACATATGGTATGTGAATTATATGTCAATAAAGCTGTTATCAAAAAAAAAAGCTGTCTTTTTCCCTGAAGAATTACCCTTTTTAAAAATTTTTTTATTAAAAAAATTTTTTTTTACATTTTATTTATTTTTAAGAGAGAGGGAGAGACAGAGCACAAGTGGGGGAGGGGCAGAGAGAGGGAGACACAGAATCCGAAGCAGGCTCCAGGCTCCAGGCTGTCTGCACAGAGCCCAATGCGGGGCTCAAACCCATGAACCATGAGATCAAGACCTGAGCTGAAGTCAGTTGCTTAACCCACTGAGCCACCCAGGCACCCCACCTTTTTTTTTTTTTTTTTTTAAGTAGGCTCCACACCCAGCTTGGAGCCTGACATGGATCTTGAACTCACAACCCTGCGATCAACAACCGAGCTGAGATCAAGAGTCAATTGCTCAACCAACCGAGCCACCCAGGCACCCCAAATTACCCTTTTATTAAGTTCTAATTTACCCTTCAAGTGTTTTTTTTTTTTTACACTATTTATTTTTGAGAGAGAGAGAGAGAGAGAGAGAGAGAGAGAGCACAAGTGAGGGAGGGGCAGAGAGAGAGAGGGAGACACAGAATCCAAAGCAGGCTCCAGGCTCTGAGCTGTCAGCACAGAGCCCGACGTGGGGCTCGAACTCACAAACCGCGAGATTATGACCTGAACCAAAGTCGGACACTTAACTGATTGAGCCACCCAGGGGCTCCTACCCTTCAAGTGTTTTTTATGCAAAAACAAGCAAATATATGTACTGCATTTCTTTCACTCATTTTTTTCTTATACAAAAGCTAGCATACCATACTGTACTTTTTCCTTCCTTAACACTATCCCTAGGAGATTACCCAATATAAGTACATATAGACATCTTCAGGAGTTGCTTGTTTTTCCTGTTGTTATTTAAGTAAGCCTTATGCCCAAGGTGGGGCTTGAACTCACTACCCCAAGATCAAGAGGATCAAGAGTCACATGCTCTACTAACTAAGCCAGTTAAGTGCCGCTAGAATTTGTGTTTTTTTTAATATAATCTTTTTTTAATCTTTATTTATTTTTGAGAGAGAGACAGCATGTGAGCAGGGGAGGAGCAGAGAGAGAGGGAGACACACAATTGGAAGCAGGCTCCATCCAGGCTCTGAGCTGTCAGCATAGAGCCAGATGCGGGACTTCAACTCACGAACTGTGAGATCATGACCTGAGCGGACTGAGCCACCCAGGCGCCCGGAATTTGCTTTTTTTTTTTTTAAAGCAACATTTGCAATTGTGAGTTCAGACTTAATAAAACATGTAACTGTGTTATATTTCTTTGTTTTCTTAAAAAAAAAAAAATACCTTCAGTTGACTTCTGTTCCGTAAGTATCCCAAATTCCCAATTTGGCATTGGTTGAGGTCTTTCCGAGCAAATTCATTTTTTAAAATGTTTATTTTTGAGACACAGAGAGAGAAACAGAGAAAGAGGGAGATTTAGTCCAAAGCAGCGCTGTCAGCACAGAAGCACAGAGCTCTACACGGGAAAGAGGGAGACACAGATTCCAAAGCGGAGCTATCAGCATGGAGCCCTACTCTGGACTTGAACTCATGAGCTGTGAGATCTTGACCTGAGCTGAAGTCAGAGGCCTAACCAACTGAGCCACCCAGGCGCTCCTAAGCAAATATTTTTAAACCAATCACTACTTTCTAGTCAATGTAAAGTTTTTAAGAAGTACTAGTAAAATGAGAGGCTTTGTAAGTACATCAGTAATAAGGTCATTCTTCTCTGAAAGATAATTTTGGGGGAAAACTTCAGTTATTTTCGAGATATATATTTTATGTTCTCCATTAATGTTTTTTGATGAATGTCATCATTATGCACCTATGCTGAAAACCAATATTCAATCAATTGCTAAATTTGTTGATTTCATCTCCTAAATATTCTCAAATCTATCCTGTTGCCTACCATTTCCTTCAGATCCTCATTTTCTCTAGCCTGATCTCTGTAATAACATCTGAAACTTCTCCTTCTCAAGGCCAGAGGATTTTAATAATGCAAATCAGATCACCACCGCACCAAGCATAAAATCCTTCAATGCCTCATCATTTAAAGATAAATTCCAAGTTCGTTGACATATATATACATACATGTATATATGTATATATGTATGCATATATAGCCTTTCAAGTTCTGACCCGTAGCTTCCCCGCCAGCCTCATCTCACACTTCATGCTCCAGCAACAATAAACGCCTTATGGTTGCACACCCTCTACTCTTTCCGTCTCCACTACCTGGAATGCTTGCCTGTCTGACTGACTTCTCCGAAACAAAGCGATTGGGAGAGAATCTGGGAAATTGGTTTTCTCCCAGAACATATTCTGCCAAATGGAGGTCTTTCCAGAAAATTTAAAAATATACGAGTCGATATGACAGTTACAAGTTATTAAAATGGACAAACAGGAGGAAACGGTTAGAGATCAAGAGGAAGATCCCCAGATCAGGTAGCAGAGGAAGTTGTTTTGGTTTACTTCCCTTCCAATCAATGGCGTAGGCCCCGCCCCCGTAGGCTAGACCCTAGGGGCACCTCTAGTTCCTGCATGTTCTATAAGACAATTCAGGTATTCTACCCTCTAAAAAGCTCTCCTGTTCCTCCTACCCCACTTTACTTGGTATCCCCTCTTCAAAGCTCTCAACACCCTGGCCTAAATTGTTTGCCTATTATGTAGGAAAGTGTCTGAGGGCAAGGAACAGTGTTTATTCATCATTATCGAGCCAGTGTCCAGGACCACGTCTAGCACGCAGTTCATGCTCAACAGAATTTATAGAATAAAGGACCAAATAAATGACAGGGCCTTAGAGTTTACTTTCCCTTTCATTAAAGAGCTTCTCCCAGACTCCGCCCTTAACAGCTCCAAGCCCCGCCCCTTCCTGCATCAGCGTAGGCCCCGCCCCTTTCCCTTAAACTCCGCACCAGCTTACGCGAGTTTGGCGCCAATCGTGTTTTTTTTTTTCGCCCTCCTAAAGGCGGGAACTAGTTCTGTGCGCCGGGACGTGCTGTACGTCTGGTCTGATTGGCCATGGGTGCTCGGTCCCGCCTCCCCGTCCTGAGTGCGCTCTGGCATTGGTGGAGATGCCTGGGAGACCTCGGTGTCCAGAAAGGAGCCCCAGCTATCTTGGGCTGGGCAGGGCGGGTAAGTTGATGTGGGGGTCCGGTCCGCTCGGGGCTCTTGGGAATAGGCTGTATGGCAGGGTAGTGCTCCGAGCGGAAGCAAGCGGTTTTCGGGGAGCCCAGGCGTCGAAGAGAATCACGGAGTCGGGGAAGGGGGGGCGCGCCTGATGTCCGGGGCCCTTAGGTAGCCGCGTTCCCGCCGCCCTCGGGTGCAGTTTCAGGGCTCGCATTCGCGTTCCTCTCTGGTCCCTCGAGAGGATCCAGGGGGGAATTGGGGTGAGAGCACGTAGGAACTACCCTTTCGACCGCTCCTCCCGCCCCTCCCCCCAAAACCAATCTTGTCTTGGAATGCACTTCTTGAGGCTTCCGGATGGGATTCTGGAGGAATGGGTCTTTCGTAAGTGTAAGGTGATCATTGATATTGGTTGTTTTCGCTACTCTTATACCCAGAGAAGTTATCTCCACAACGCCTAGAACCATACCTGACACATAGTTGGCCCCAACTCAGATGTTAATGTAGAATATGCAGAATCTCAGGATTTGTGCTTCAGGGATCGGGTTGGCATTGACTGATTCTTCCCTGGTCTTTCCCAGATTCCTCCCTGGTGTTTCCCATTCTCCGCAGCTATAGCTCCAAACCTCTACCCTTCCTCAGTGCCCCTCCCCCATCTCACTCAGCGCTTCTTTGATTGGAGGACAGAGACCAGAGCAAAAATTTCCCCACCCCCACCCCAATTATCTTATAGCATTTCTTCCCATTTCACAAGAGGTGGCCCCCTTTCAAAGAAAAAAATATATACTTTTCTCATGAATATTCTTGATTTTGTCATTTGGCTTTAAAGACAGTGGGAATCTAATCCCAAATATGCCATTTAACACCTGTTTGACCTTGGGGCAAGTTTCTTAATCATTTGTTATATGTTTCCTCAACTGTGAAACGGGAAAAAGAATAGTATATACTTCTCGGGATTTTGGGAAGATTTAAAATAATGTATTTGGAACATTTAAGGCCCTGGCACGTAGTGTTCAGTATATGTAGTGTTTGTTATTTTCCCTTTACATTTTCTTTGGGGATCTTGGTGTATTAGATTTAACCTTTCCCAGGAACCTTAAAAGACACTCTCCTCCTCCCCTGGCTTTTTCCTGTTTTCCTCTATAAATGCTTACTTCATTCCTTCAATTTTTTTTTTAAGGAAAATTTCCTTTAGACTGTCTTTAAGACATTGTCCTATCACAAAAGGCTAGGTAATCCTCCTTTCATGTGCTTTGTTCCTAAAATGATTATGAGTGAGCTTTCAACTCTTTTCTTTGATCATCATGGTTTTAAACATGTAAACCTTTGCCTTTACACTGTTTAGGTGCAACACTCCTCTGTCAGTAGTCCCTCTAATTATATATTGAGGTCCTCATTTAGGGGAAAGTGAGAGCAAATGTGAATAAAACCCCTCTTTCCAAGAGATTCTGATACATAATCCTTCCTCTTTTCCCTCCTCCCTTCTATTTTAGGAGAATCACTGGCCTTTGTGATTTCAAGACAGTAATCTCAACTCTCAACTCTACCAGTTACATTTTGTCTTTTGTGCTACATACTCCTGTTTCCTGTTGTCTATTAGACATCTTCACCTGGATGTCATACAGATAATTTATCATGTCTTCTTTGGTTCTCTATTTCAGTTAAAAGCATGACTACCTTGTTACCAAAGCTAGGAACTTTGGAGTTATTGTTAATAAATTGGGGATTTCAGTAATTCAACAAATATCTTTTTATTACCTACTAACTTGCAAGGCCCTGTCCTGAGAGCTGGTGATACAGTGGTGAACAGAACAGAGTCAGTCCTGGTCTTCATGGATCTTACATTCCAGTGGGTGAGATGGACATTTCTTTAGGAATCGCACAAAAATGTAATTATAAACTGAAAAGAGGCCATATCGAGAAAGGACACAGTGGTATAAGAGTTTGTAACAGAGGGCCTGACATAGTGGAGAGAGAGAGTAGCCAGGGAAGGCTCAAACATTACTTAAGACAAAATACCAGCGAGGAGTTGAGTGATGGTAGAGCATTGAGGAAAGAGCACTCCCTGCAGAGGCCCTGTGGCGGGAGGGAACAATTGGCATGGCCGAAGAGCTGAAAGAAGGTCAGTATGATCAAGAGTAAAGACTGCCTGCTGGGAAATGGGGAAGAAGGATACAGACTATCTCTGGAATTGTGGGCAGAGGCCAGGTCTCCCTAGACTTTGCAAGCAGAGTTGTGACAAAATTTTTAAATCTAAAATCAGCAGGAAGCACCGAAGGGTTTTAAGTAGAGGAGGGAACATGATCAGATTTGCATTTTGAAAAGATAACTCAGGCTCTGGTTTTGAAGTGGTCAAGATTGGACATTCGAATACACTTTCCATTAAATCTTTTGATTCTGTCACAGAAATCTCAGATCTGCTTCTTATTTCCACTACTGATGGCTTCGTCATCCCTCATTGTCTCCTGCACTGTTTTCATAGTCTTTATCTTTTGGTACTAATATTTTCAATACTTTTCTTGCTAGAGTTAAATTCCTGGAATGCAGATTTGATCATGATAGTCTCTTGCTTTAAAAACCTTCAGTGGTTTCTCTCATTCTCTACTGGATGAAGTCCAAGTATCTTAATCGTGTAATATATCACCTGACTTCTAAAACCTCATTTCTCTCTTGCCATTTGCAACTCTGTGGATGGAACTAGAGGGTATTATGCTAAGTGAAATTAGTCAGAGAAAGACAAATATACGACTTCACTCATATGAGGACTTTAAGATACAAAACAGATGAACATAAGGGAAGGGAAGCAAGAATAATATAAAAACAAGGAGGGAGACAAAACATAAGAGACTCTTTTTATTATTTTTTTAATGTTTATTTATTATTGAGAGACAGAGACAGACAGAGTGAGCAGGGGAGGGGCAGAGAGAGAGGGAGACACAGAATCTGAAGCAGGCTCCAGGCCCCAGCTGTCAGCACAGAGCCTGATGCGGGTCTTGAACCCATGAACTGTGAGATCATGACCTGAGCCGAAGTTGATGCTTATGCTTAACTGACTGAGCCACTCAGGCGCCCCTAAGAGACTCTTAAATATGGTGAACAAACAAAGGGTTGCTGGAGGGGTTGTGGGAGGGGGGATGGGATAAATGGGTAAGGGGCGTTAATGAATCTACTCCTGAAATCATTGTTACATTATATGCTAACTTGGATGTAAATAAAAAAATAAATTATTAAACCCCTCATTTCTCAAATTCTAATCTGTAGGTATTCACACCCATACTTCCTTGTGAGCTCATAGATGTAGTGGGGAGATGGTATAGGAATTGTGTTTGCAAACAGGAACCCAGTTTCACTGAACCTTGGGATTTTGGAAACCTTGGGATAGTGAATGATGGAGCTAGAAAGGTAGGCATTAGTGTGTATCATGGTAAGGCGTTTGGGCTTTATTCAGTAGACATTGGGAAGTAATGGAAAGTTTTTGAGCAAGAAGTGATAATGAGCAGGATTGCTTCTGAAAAACGAATCCAGCAATTGTGTGTGGCATATATTTGGAGAGAGGAGATAATTAGATAGGTATAGTGGAGCCTGAAATAAAATTCAGAAGGAAAGAACGAGGATAAATGGGAGAAACATTGTGGACTTGTATCAGAAGGCTATTAGGGAATGCTAGTGCCAGTGAAAGAAGTAGAGATGTCAGGAGGCGACAGATGTTGATCTCTTTTGGTTTTGGTCTTGGTGAATTGGGACTTACAGGAATGTGTTTATTAACTTTAGCATCTTATTGCTGACTGTTGGTTTGTGTTTTAGTACAAACAGTTCCTAATTTTCCAGCACTGTGAGGTGGCAGCAGAGGGGTCTATAAATCTGATCTGGTACCCCTACTTTTTGTGGCAGTATTTACTCTTTATCACTTACCCCCTTGTGTTTGTTCATCAAGTGTTTAACACAACGTAATAAATTTTGCTTTTCAGGTATAGAAAATAAGATACTGATGTCCAGGAGTTCATTGCCTTAGTACAACATTCAAAAGCATTTTTATAAGAGCCCAATAGCATTTAGAGCTAGTTAGGTGTTATTGAAATGGTAATAACCACAGCTCTGTGAAATCCTTTCTGTGAGCTTCTCATGGCAAATGAGATTGTAAGATAATATGTGTTAAGACACTAAGTTTGTGGTAAGTTGTTAGAGCAGCAATAGGAGACTAATGTACTCAGTCACACTATGCATATTTTATGTACTCAATAGTCACATGTGGTTAGTGTTATATTGGACAGCTCAGATATAGGACATTTCTGTCATTATAGAAAGTTCTATTGGACAGCACTAGTCTAAAAAAGGTAGTTCTTAGGGCATCTGGCTGGCTCAGTCGGTGGAGCATGTGATTTGTGGTCTTGGGGGTTGTTAAGTTCAAGCCCCACATTGGGTGTAGAGATTAGTTAAAAATAAAATCTTTAAAAAATAAAAATTAAAAAATTAAAAAGGTAGTTCTCAAAGTGTAGTCCTTGAACTAGCAGCATGACCTGAGAACTTTTTAGAGTTGCAGATATTCATGTCTCACTCTAGACCTACAGAATCAAAAACTGGGGGAATGGGACTCATCAGTCTTGTGTTCTAACTCCTTCAGGTTAGAAGTCTAAAAACATGCTGAAGTCTAAAAAACAACTTTTTTTCTTTTCTTTCCCTTTCTTCCTTTCTTCCGTTCTTTCTCTTCCCTGCCCTGCCCTGCCTGGCCCTGGCCCTGGCCCTGCGAGTGAACAGAGAAGGGGCAGAGAAAGAAGAGAGAGGGTGCCCTGCCCTGCCCTGGCACTGCCCTGCGAGTGAACAGAGAAGGGGCAGAGAAAGAAGAGAGAGGGAGGATTCCAAGCAGGCTCCGCACTGTTAGTGCGGAGCCTGATGCAAAGCTTGAACCCACGAACCCTGACATCATGACCTGAGCCAAAACCAAAAGTTGTATGCTTAACTGAGCTACCCAGGTGCCTCTAACAACAACTTTAGAAAGCAAATGATTGCAATGGAGGTAGCTAAATGTAATGATGTATTTAGTATGTCAGTACAATAAGGGAATGAGGGTTGACTATGTCTCCAG
Organism: Panthera leo; assembly: GCF_018350215.1. NCBI lineage: Eukaryota > Metazoa > Chordata > Mammalia > Carnivora > Felidae > Panthera > Panthera leo. The sequence goes on from NC_056683.1 coordinate 80,044,135, forward strand.
AAAAGGGGGTTCTCTTTTATGGTAGCTGGGTTGGGGAGAGGATGAGCAGACCAGGCAGGGCAATAGAATGAGCAAAAGATTGTGGAGTTGAGGTTCATGGCATAATTCAGGAACTGCAAGTACAGACATTTCTGCTTTAATGTATGCATTTTTGAAAAACCTTTAGTTCTGTAACTCACTAAAACAGGGTTTATGGGAAAAATAGGGGCAGAATACTCAAAACCTGTCTACTCATGTTACTAGAGCACCAACAGGAACAATAACAATTTTAATTAAAATGTTGGCATAGTTAATGCAAGTAAAATTCCTAATGAATATCTCAGTCAGTATAGATTTTTTCTCAAGAAAGAAGAAAGATGAAATAGGCTGATGGAAGGAGGAAAAGGAAGAATTGAAGCTGTTGATTTGTGGAGACAAGAACAGAGGGACATAAACACAGGTTGCAGGTTTGATGTGAATACTGTGATGGCAGACTGGATGGCTTTGGCTTATTGCCTGGTATTTGGGTTATTTCTACCCTGACAAAGATTGAGGAAAATCATGCTTACACCCTTGCAAGACAGAGCCTGTTACTGTACTGAGACAAGAGGAAGAAAGGAGAGTGATGGGCACCTAGAGTAAGGGCATCAGTGTAGGACTAGATTCCTTCAAGAGTTGCTGCATTTAGCTGCTGTTAATGGTGCAAAACTGTAATGATCTGGGAAGAACCCTGTGTGAACCAGTATAGTTTCTGCATTACACTAACATCATTTCTCTATTTCTCAATAACGTGTGTGCTGCCTCGCATTATAGAAACATGCTTTGGTAGGGGCACCTGGGTGGCTCAGTTGGTTAAGTGTCCGACTTGATTTCAGCTCAGAGCATGATCCCACGGTTCATGAATTTGAGCCCTGTGTCAAGCTCTGTGCTGACAGCATGGAGCTGGAGCCTACTTGGGGTTCTGTCTCCCCGCCTCTCCCTCTCCCCCTCTCCCCGTTCTCTCTCAAAATAAATAAATAAATAAGCATTAAAAAGAATAGAAATATGCTGTGGTAGTACAGAATATCTCATGTGGCTGAATAGGGTAGGTTAGAGTAGCAGTGTGAGAAAAGTAGTGATATTTCTGGAAAGGCCTTGTAGTTCTGTGCTAGGGAAGCTTAATTCAATAACGTTGCTTTGGGTGGTTCTTAAAGGCTTTTTGACCTGGGAGTGAAACAGGTTACAAGTCAACAGATTTTGGCTTTAGTGTGGAAAGTGGTAGAAGGAAAAAGGTGTTGGTAGTATGGAAACTAGTTAGGAGACTTTGTAATAATTTAAATGAGTAATAATTATATTGAAAACTGGAATGACTGAGTGGAAAGGAGATGTTAAATTTGAGAGATTTAAAAATAAAATCACTAAGAATTTGTGATCACTTGAAAGTGAGTGTGGATGTAAGGGACGAATCAAAGATAATGAGAGTTTGTAGCTTGAGAATGAGTTCAGGCAGGAGATAATTGTTTATATTTCCCATATCTAGGCATCTACCTTATTTGCTTTCATTATTATGCCTTATATAAATATCTTTTTCAATCTCACTGTCTCCATCTTGGGTTATGTTATTATGTGGACTCTTATATAAGCTCCTTCCCAGTTTCTTCACGTTTGTCTTTCTAGTTCATTCCACATGTTAATCTTTTCTCTTTATACCAGGGTTTCTAACTCAGAAACCTTCAGTGCTCTTGTCTTCTGAAATTTCAAGGCCAGATTCCTTAGTTGGACATTTAGTATCTTCTGTTTGACTCTAATGAAATTTGACAGTCTTATCTCCCAGTCCTCTTCTGCCCGAGGTTCATATATGCCTTCCCTCCAAAGTTAATGGTGTTCTCATTTGGAATCTACCTATCTCCACTCTTCTTCCCACTCTTCCATTGATATGCAGGTCCTTCTTCTACAAACCAGTCATCAGCCATATGCATGCTTTTATTCTCCACACATCTTTGCCAACATTTGGGAGTGGATAGTGGCTACAAGAGGGCATGAGTAATACTTCTAAGGTGATGATAATGATCTGTTTCTTGATCTGGGTGGTAATTAGATGGATGTGTGTAGGTTGTCAAAAGTCATAGGACTGTATACTTATGATTGGTGTTTTTTTTTTTCCTATATGTTGTACTTTAATAAAAAGTTTACTTCCTTTTCTCCAAAATAAAAAATGTCCTGCCTCTCCTAGGCCCTTTACATTTCAATTTAATTTTTATGGTCAACTTGTTAAGTTTGAGTGGGATTGCATTGAGTTGGAGAGAATTGCCAACTTTGATATTGAGTTTTCCTAAATATGATTGAATTATGTTTTGCCATTTATTTAGATCAGAAGCAAATTGCCTGTTTTTGTAAATAAAGTTTTATTGGAACACAGTCAGACCTATTTGTTTACATGTCGTCTTTGGTTGCTTTTGAGCTTCAGTGGCAGGGGTAGGTGGTTGTGACAGAGCAGATGGCCTGCAAGCACAAAATATTTACTTTCTGGCCTTGTAAGAAGAAAAGGTTTCCATACCCCTGATTTAGGCCTTTCTTTCTATTTCTTTCTTTCTTTCTTTTTTTGATAATTTATTTATTTTTTTGAGAGAGAGAGTGCATGGGTAGGGAGAGGGACAGAGAGAGAGAGAAAGAGAATCTTTTTTTTTTTTTTTAAATATTTATTTTTGAGAGAGAGAGAAAGGCAGGGAGACAAGCAGACAGAATCCTAAGCAGGCTCTGCGCAGGGCTCAAACCGATGAACCATGGGATCATGAACTGAGCTGAAACCTAGAGTCAGATGCTTAGCTAACTGAGACACCCAGGCACCAAGAAAGAAGGGAAGAGAGAGAGAGGGGGAGAGAGAGAGAATGAGAATATAATTTCTGTGTACTTAATGGTTTTGTTGTTGTAAATATCTTTTTATCAGTTATGTTTTAAAACTCTTGCGGGGTGCCTGGGTGGCTCAGATTCTCTCTCACTCCCTCTCTGCCCCTCTAACGCTCTCTCTCCCTCTTTCTCAAAATAAATAAAGTTAAAAAAAACCAAAACCTTAAAATTGTTTTGCTGGCATACAGGAAAGCGTTTTTGTGTGTTTATCTTACATTCAGGAACTTAAAAAAAACTCTTATTCTAATAATTTGTAGATTTTCTACATTGGTGGCCATAGTGTAAATAATGTCAGCTTTGCTTCTTTCCAGTTCTGTCTCAATTCATGCCTTACTCTTCTTTCAAACAGAAGCAAGCTTGACTTTAAAGGAGATGCTTTTGTGGTGTCATCATCATGTATGATGTTTGAGGGTTTTGTTTTGTAGTAGAAATATATCCTTTATCAGTTTAAAAAAGGTCCCTTAAATTTTCATAAACCCCAAGTTTGCTAGGAGTTAGTATTGAATTTATCATATGCTCTTCCTGAGCAGATGTTAGGATACACATATTTTGTCTCTAATATGATGAAATATACAAATATTTTTTTTACTGAGAGACTATTGGTTAGAATGGTTTTTGATTTATGGTAAAATTCAGAAGCACAGGGGTGCCTGTCTGGCTCAGGTATAGCATGTGACTCCTCATCTCAGGGTCATGAGTTCAAGCCCCACATTAGGTGTAGAGCTTACTTAAAAAAAAAAAAAAAAAAATCAGGAGTACAGAGAAATCTTGTTTATCATGCTACATCTCCCTCCCCAGTTTTCTCCGTTGTTAATGTCTTATTACATGATATTAGTATGGTACATTTCCTGTAATTATGAACCAACACTGCTTTATTTTTTTGGTTTTTTTTTTAAGATTTTATTGTATTTTTATTTTATTTCAGAGACAGGGGAAGAGAGAGGGTTCATGTGGGGAAGAGGGGCAGAGGGATAGAAAGAGGATCCCAAGCAGGCTTCACGCTCTCAGTGTGGAGCCCGGTGTGGGGCTCATCCCGTGGGATCATAACCTGAGCCAAAATCAAGGGTTGGGACACTTAACCGACTAAGCCACCCAGTTGCCCCATCTTTTTTTTTTTTTTTTTTTCTTAAGTAATACCTGCCAGTAGTAAAAACTAAAACTGTAAAATGATATGCAATGAAGACTTTGATCTATTAGATTTCTGTTTAACCAAATCATTATCACCATTCTGTAAAAAACCCATTGACTGATTTTCCCTCCTCCATATGACAGTTTATTTTTAAATTAATTTATTTTTATTTTTTATTTTCATTAAATTTTTTTTAATGTGTGTTTATTTTTGAGAGAGAGAGACAGAGTTGTGAGTAGGAGACGGGCAGAGAGAGAGGGAGACACAGAATCTGAAGCAGGCTCCAGGCTCTGAGCTGTCAGCACAGAGCCTGACAGGGGGCTCAGACCCACGAGCCATGAGATCGTGACCTGAGCCAAAGCTGGTTGTCTAACGACTGAGCCACCCAGGCACCACTTTTATTTTTTTTTAACATTTATTTATTTTTGAGAGAGAGAGAGGGAGAGAACATGCATGCATGTGAACGGGAAAGAGGCAGAGAGAGAGGCAGATGATCCAAAGCAGGCTCGTCACTGTGAGCCCAGAGCCCGATGCAGGGCTCAGACTCCTGAACCTGTGAGATGGCCTGAGCTGAAATCAAGAGCTGGCTGCTTAACCGACTGACTGAGCTACCCAGGCGCCCCCATGTGACGGTTTATAGCTGGTAATAAGTTACTGTTAGAAAGCCTGTGAGTTTCTGCTGTGTCAGTAGTTTTGCTTTGCCAAGAGTTAGTTCAGTTATTTGACAAATATGATTATGCCATTTGTAATTATTGTACAGACTATATTATAACAGTTAATCAAATCAGCTAATTGGAAAAAGTGTTGCAATGGGGAATGTGAGTAATGAATAAAACGATATACTTTAGGGGTGCCTGGGTGGCTCAGTTGGTTAAGCGTCTGACTTGATTTCTGCTCAGGTCATGATCTCACTGTTCATGGTATTGAGCCCTGCGTCAGGCTCTGTGCCAACAGCGTGGAGCCTGCTTGAGATGTTCTCTCTCTCTCCCTCTCTGTCCCTGCCCCACTTTCAGACGAACACTGTTTCTCTCTCTCTAAATATAAATAAACATCTTTAAAAAAAGATATGTACTTTGATTGTATTTAAAAGTAGTAACATAAATTGTATCTCTTGTGATAGAACCATGACTTTTTCTTTGAGAATGAGTCCAGTGATTAGAGTTCTGACTTCTTTCTTTCTTTTTTTTTCTTAAGTAAGCTGTATACCCAGCGTGGGGCTTGAACTCATGACCTCGAGATCAAGAGTCAAATGCTTTACCAGCTGAGCCAGGTGCCCCCTGACTTCTTTCTTGCATAAACCACACCTATAAGACATTGCTTATGATTTCCATCCCTCCCTTCCTTCCTTCTTTAATTAAAATGGAGTAAGAATTTAGATACTTGTTTTTTTCTTTTTTTCCTTTTTTAATGTTTTTATTTATTTTTGAAAGAGGAGAGAGAGAGAGAGAGAGAGAAAGAGAAAGAGAAAGAGAAAGAAAGAGAAAGAGAAAGAGAAAGAGAGAGAGAAAGAGAAAGGGAAAGACAGAGCACGAGCTGGGTAGGGGCAGAGAGAGAGGGAGACACAGAATCTGAAGCAGGCTCCAGGCCCTGAGCTGTCAGCACAGAGCCTGATGCAGGGCTCAAACTCATGAATTGTGAGATCATGACCTGGGCTGAAGTCTGATGCTCAACCTACTGAGCCACCCAGGCGCCCCTAGATACTTGTTAATCAGTGTGAGTACAGACTAGGTTTTCTCTTCCATTATTTTGGATTATCTCACCTTCACTTGATTTGACAAGCAATCGTGTGTGTATCTTTCTGCTCACCTATGAATCTTTTCAAAGCATTCAGCTTAGTTTTTACTGGAAAAGAACTTCCTTTGGCAATATAATCTTTCATAATACTATTACTTAGAGAAATAAGGAAACCTGCATAATTGGATTTGGTAGTAAATGTGATCTGGCTATCGATAAGCCTATATCTCAGTTGGTGGGAGCAGAAATATACAGGTGCAGGTATTCTTAATGACTGTCCGTATCCACAGTGGCCATAGTTCATTGACCACAGGCATCATTCATCAGACTTTACTGGCAGAATGGAAAATGTCAGATAAGTCAGGTTTTCTCTTTCTTTCTTTCTTTCTTTCTTTCTTTTTTTAGCTGTTTTGGATACTTCTGTTGCTTTTTTCTTGCTACAAATAGCACTACATTGAATTTTCCTGTATATATATTTTGTAACCATGTGCTTGTATATCTCTCAGAATGAGTTACTAGATATGATTTGTTGGGTCAAAGATTATGTGCATATAAAAACTTGATAGCTATTGTCAAATTGCCTCCATGGAGTTTGTGCAAGTACATACTTGGGTGATGTATGAGAGTATGTCTTTTGTCACATCTTTACAAACCCTAGTATGGTATCAAATTCTTTACTATTTACCTGTCTTACTCTCTTATTGGTGAAAACACGTATGTCTGGAGTTCCCCAGACTGCTCCCAGGTTTGATGATTTGCTAAGAGGACTCACAGAACTCATCATGTAGTTGTACTTATTTAGTATGATATTGGCTTATTTTTGTATAAAAATTAATTTGTATTTTGGTCTATTTTATAAAATTAGTATCATTTACTTTGTGACATGGTTTAGCCATAATAAGTAAGCTTAAGCTTTTGGAAAACAGTAGGCACTTTTTTTGAAGTGATGGTAGAGAGTGAACTTATTCATTGTGTCCAAATTTAAAAACTGCTGTTTTTAAAAACGATTAAAAAAAATTTTTTTTTTTAACATTTTATTTATTTTTGAGACAGAGAGAGACAGAGCATGAATGGGGGAGGGGCAGAGAGAGAGGGAGACACAGAATCAGAAGCAGGCTCCAGGCTCTGAGCCATCAGCCCAGAGCCCGACGCGGGGCTCGAACTCACGGACCGCGAGATCGTGACCTGAGCTGAAGTCGGCCGCTTAACCGACTGAGCCACCCAGGTGCCCCTAAAAACGATTTTTTTAAATGTTTTTTTTTTGAGAGAGAAAGAGAGGGAGACACAGTGCAAGCAAGGCAGGGGCAGAGAGAGAGGGAGACACAGAATCTGAAGCAGGATCCAGGCTCCGAGTTGTCAGCACCGAGCCTGATGCAGGGCTTGAACTCGTGAACTGCAAGGTCACGGCCAGGGCCAAAGTAGGACACTTAACCGACTGAGCCACCCAGGTGCCCCTAAAAACGATTTTTTTAAATGTTTTTTTTTTGAGAGAGAAAGAGACGGAGACACAGTGCAAGCAAGGCAGGGGCAGAGAGAGAGGGAGACACAGAATCTGAAGCAGGATCCAGGCTCCGAGTTGTCAGCACCGAGCCTGATGCAGGGCTTGAACTCGTGAACTGCAAGGTCACGGCCTGGGCCAAAGTAGGACAATTAACCGACTGAGCCACCCAGGTGCCCCTAAAAATTGCTTTTTAACTGAAAGCTAGGTTTATTCTCTGAATTGTGAGGTTGATTTTAACAATGGAAAAATCTTTATATTTCATGCTTTAGATGGCGACTGTCAAAAGGAAATAGGATCATGGCAGCAGATGATGACAATGGTGATGGAACAAGTTTATTTGATGTCTTTTCTGGTAAGACCTGTCTTTCTGAACTGTCTTTCTAAGTGTATTTAATTGCAAAATCATTTATTCTCATTGAAAACACTCATCAACTCTTTCTTCCCACACATAAATGAATTAACATAGTAAGGTGCCTGGCAAATAGGAAATGTTTAGTAAATGTGAGCTTTCTTATTATTACAGGGCTTTTAAGGCTCTCAAATATAATGAAATTAACAACTTTGTCAATATGGGTGGTAATGATATTTATTTTTCTATCCAAAGAAATATAAAATAGGTATTTGTTACTCTTGAGTAAGTTGAATACATTATGGTCCTTTACTCCCAAATACTTAAGTGTGTATTTCATAAGAAAAACTTGGGTTTTTTAATATAAGAACAGCACAATTATCAAAATTTCAGTAAATTTAACATTGATATAATACTTTTATTTAATCTGCTATTTTTGTTCCTGTTTTACCAGGTAACCCCAACATTTTCTTTATTATTATGATTGGATTTTAATCTATCATTTTAATACTTTGTTTTTCTCATCTTTTTTTTTTCCTTCTGATTTTCTTACCTCCTTTCAAATGTTGAATATATTTTAGAATTTCATTCTAATTTATATATTAGCTTTTTGGGCTACAACACCTCTTTGCATTATTTTTTAGTGGCTGCTTAAGGGATTGGAGTATACCTCTTTAACATTTTGTAGTCTACTTCCTAGTATTGTACTTTTTCACCTAAGATGTAGAATCTTGTATGTATAGTTTTATTTAACCTTCATCCATCCTTTTATGTTAAAGATGTCATAAACCTCATGATACAGAGCTTCAATTTTTACTTTATATCATTCTACGTATCTTTAAAAACTTAAGAGGAATTAAAAGAAATTAAGAAAAATTTGTTATTTATATTTACTCTGTTATTTATCGTTTCTAGTCCTAGTATCCTCTAATGGCTTTTCAGTATCATTTTCCTCCCCATTCTCTCTTTTCCTCTTGGACTGCAGATATACAGTATGTGAGAACTTTTGATATTGCTAAGGTTACTAAGACATTTGTTGTTGTTTATTTGTTTTAAATCTTTTTCTCTCTATTCTTCAGATTGGGTAATTTTTATTGATTTACCTTCAAGTTCACTGGCTCTACTGTTAAGCACCTTCAGTGAAAATTTTTTTTCTTTTTTTTTTTTTGCATTAGATATTGCACTTTTCAGTTTTAGGATTTTCATTCTTTGCTTGTTTGTTTTAGTTATTTTTTATTTATTTAATTTAGTAATCTCTACATCCATTGTGGGGCCCAAACTCATGACCCCAAAATCAAGAGTTGCACTCCACCAACTGAGCCTGCCAGGCATCCCTCATTCTTTGTTTTAATGGTTTCTGTTTCTCTGCCAAGATTTCCTATGTAGTAATTTTTGGATTGCATTCTGGATGCTCAATTCTGTTATGTTCTAGAGACACTGGATTATGCTATATTGTTTTTACTTTTAGCAAGTATTTAACTTGGCTGAACTTAAACTTCTGTCTTACCTGTAGTGGATAGCAGCTGAAAACTCTGTTCAGATATTTTAGCTTTAACTGGACATTTTGGAGTTCTCACCTTTACTTATGTAGTTTGGAGGTCACTTGGAGATTTGGGCACAAATTGGGGAATACTCTTTCTGGATTTTCTTTCTTAGTTTCTAGTTGCTGTTATCATTCCCCAATTTTTTTCTTTCATTATTCAAGCTGTTGGGACCAGAGGTTTCCATCTAAGCTTTCACTGCTCATTGTGGCTCCAACTAGGGCTTATCCTTCTACAAAAAATTTTAATAAAGTGGGATAGGGAATGCATACAAGACTGTTTTCTCCTTTCAGGTGTTGTCTCCCATTCAGTTTTTGCCCTCTTTGGATTGTTTTTAGATTTTCAGATTGCCTTTTTTTTCTTATTTAATTGAGGTATAATTATACTTATAACATCCTATTAGTTTCAGGAATACAACATAATGATTCAGTATTTGTATATAATGTGAAATGATCACCACAATGATAGTCTAGTGGCAGAGCATTTGACTACAGATAGCTTTTAATAATTTGCTTAGAGTTTATAGTTATCAGCAGGAGGATTGGTCTGATAGAACCACTCTGCTATTATTGGAATTGGAACCTTCTCACAAGTTTGTTTTTGAAAGTGAGTTTTTAAGTCTAAATCTTATGTAATAGAGTCATAAATCTGTGTATTGAGATCTTTCTATTTATAAGGATGTTTAAAAATTGTAAACAATTGTGTTTTTTGGTATAAGACTAATAAAGTCTCTGTCTTTTCCTGGATTAGAAAAACTTCACTAACTGCATGAAGTCAGTTTTAATTATCTTTGATTTTCCTGCAGCTTCTCCTCTTAAAAATAATGATGAAGGTTCTTTGGACATATATGCTGGGTTGGACAGTGCTGTTTCTGGTATGTAAATTCTAAAATAAAAGTTTCATTTTCTTTGGTCAGTGTAGTGGAAGTATTTATTTTGTTGTTGCCAATTCTTGGGAGTAATACATAGTTCCTGAACAATTTGCCCATTCTTTGAAATGGTTATACTTAGGTAATTATTTTTTTGACCAAAGTTTGATCACTAAAACAAATTAGCACTCAGTTTTGCTATTCATCTAGGTCTTAGATTTAATTGGACCTAGAGCAAGTATATTTTGTACATTGAAATGCAGCTGCTGGTGGTGTCTATACATATATTACTACTCATACTGTCATGGCTTACATATTAGAACTTTTGAAAAGGGTAGTTACTATAAATGTTTTCAACTGTATCAGTAAGAGGTGCCTGGGTAACTCAGTTTGTTGGACATCCAGCTTTGGTTCAGGTCATGATCTCGTGGTTTGTGAGTTCGAGCCCTGCATTGTGAGTTCGAGGCCCTGTCAGGCCTCTATGCTGACAGCTCAGAGCCTGGAGCCTGTTTCAGATTCTGATCTCCCTCTCTCTCTCTGCCCTTCCCCCATTTGTGCTTGCTCGCTTGCTGGCTCTCTCTCTCTCTCTCTCTCTCTGTCTCTGTCTCTGTCTCGCTCTCTCAAAAATAAACATTAAACAAACAAACAAACAAATGTATCAGTAAGACTGGTATGGAGAGAGTCTAATGACCTATCCAAATTAGAAACCTTTCCATAATCAAATCTCTCAAAGCTTTGAACAAATATGGTCCTCACATCTGATTTGTTGTCATAAGTATTTTAGGTAAATTGGCTTTCCAACCAATCAGTATAGATTTGGATGAAATGCAGGAGATGCAGAAATATATAGCCCTTTGATTTGCAGGAGACACAACATCAAAAAGCTTGACACATATTTTCTATTTTCCCCACCTTTATTGAGATATAGTTAACACGTAACATTGTGTAAGTTTAAGTATTGATTTGATACACTTATACGTTGCAAAATGATTACCACTTTAGCCTTAGCTAAATTATGTGACATAATTACCTGCATCAATTATGTGATATAATTAGCCTGCATCAATTACGTGACATAATTACCATCTCTCTTTTGTGGTGAGAACATTTAAGATCTATTCTCTTAGCAACTTTTAAGTATGTAATACACACAGTATGATTAACTATCATCACTCTGCTGTGTTTTAGATCCCTAAACCTTATTTATCTTATAGCTAGAAGTTTATATTCTGGTTTTTTAAAGTTTATTTATTTATTTATTTAGAGAGAGAGCACAAGCGAGCATGAGCAGGGGAGGGGCAGAGAGAGAGGGAGAGAGAATCCCAAGTAGGCTCTTCCCTGTCAATACTGAGCCTGATGTGGGGCTAGAACTCACAAACCATGAGATCATGACCTGAGCTGAAATCAAGAGTGCTTAACCAACTGAGCCACCCAAGGGCCCCTGGAAGTTCATACTCTTTGATCAATATCTCTTCTGTCACCCCAGCCCCTGGTAACCACTGTTCTAGTCTGTTTCTATGTATTTGGCATTTTTATATTTCACATACAAGTTGATGTCATGTGCTATTTGTCTTTCTCTTTCTGACTTATTTCAATTAGCATAATGCCTGCAAGGTCTGTCCATGTTAGTGCAAATGGCAGGAGGTCCTTCTTTCTCATGGTTGAATAATATCCCATTGTATACATATGCCACATCTCTTTTAACCATCTGTTAATGAACACTTAGGTTGTTTCCATATGTTGGCTATTATGAATAATGCTGCAGTGAACATGGGTGTGCAGATATCTCTTTGAGATCCTGGGTTTGTTTTTTTAAGTTTTTATTTATTTATTTTGAGAGAGAGAAAGAGAGGAAAAGAGAGAAATTGAGTGGGGAAGGGGCAGAGAGAGGGGGGGACAGAGGATCTGAAGTGGGCTCTGCACTGACAGCAAAAACCCTATACGGGGCTCAAACCCATGAACTGTGAGATCATATTTATGACTCTATTACATATTAGTTTCAGGCATACGACATAATTATTCAGTATTTGTATATAATGTGAAATGATCACCATAGTAATAGTCTAGTGGTAGAGCATTTGATTACAGATAGCTTTCTGTACACTGCAGAGAGCCTGATGCAGGGCTTGAACCCATGAACCACTTCCACTTGAGCCGAAGTTAGGCGCTTTACCAATTGAGCCACCCAGGTGCCCTAAGATCCTCTTTTATATCCTTTGGATTAATACCCAGAGGTGGGATTACTGAATCATATTTCTATTTTTCAGTTTTTGAGGAACCTCCATAGTGTTTTCCATTGTAGCTGCACTGGTTTACATTCCCACTAATCTTGCACAAGTATTCTATTTTCTCCACATCCTTGCCAACACTTGTTATCTCATGGTTGTTTTTTGGTTTTTGTTTTTTTTTAATCGGGGAGGTCTCTGATAACAGCAGTCTTTACTGAACATTTACTTACTAAGTGTGGCAAGTGTTTGGTGCTTTTTATTTTTTACTTACTCATTTATTTTATTGAAGTATAGTTGACATACAGTGTTATATTAGTTTCAAGTGTACAAAATAGTGATTTGACAATTCTGTACCTAATGCAGTGCTCATCATGGTAAGTGTAGTTACTATTTGTCACCATACAAAGTTATTACAATATTATTGATTATATTCCCTATTCTATAGCTTTTATCTCCTCTTTTTGGTGATAGCCATTCTAGCAGGTGTAAGGTGTTATCTCATTGTGATTTTGATTTGCATTTCCCTAACAGTTAGTCAGGTTGAGCACTTTTCCATGTTCCTGTTGGCCATTTGTATGTCTTTGGGAAAATGTCTATTCAGTTTCTCTGCCCATTTTTCTGTCAGATTTTTTTTTTTTTTCCTTTGGCTGTTGAGTGGTATGAGTTCTTTATATATTCTGGATATTAACCCTATGTCAGATACTTAATTTGCAAATATTTTCTCCCATTCTGTGGGTTGCCTTTCACTTTGTTGATGGTTTTCTTTCCTATGCTGCAGCTTTGTAATTTGATGTAGTCCTACTTGTTATTTTTGCTATTGTTTCCCTTGTTTTTGGTGTCAAATCCAGAAAATCTTTGCCAAGACTGATGTCTAGGAGCTTACCCCCTTCCTTTTTTTTTTTCTCTAAGACTTTTTGGGTCTCACATTTAAATCCCATTTGGAATGCAAGCTGGTGTAGCCGCTCTGAAGACAGTATGGAGGTTCCACAAAAAACTAAAAATAGAACTACCTTACGGGCCAGCAATTGCACTACTAGGCATTTATCCACGGGGTACAGGTGTGCTGTTTCAGTGGGACACATGCACCCTCATGTTTAGCAGCACTATCAACAATAGCCAAAGTATGGAAAGAGCCCAAGTGTCCACTGATGGATGAATGGATAAAGAAGATGTGGTATATATATGTACAATGGAGTATTACTTGGCAATCAAAAAGAATTTGCAACTACGTGGGTGGAACTGGAGGGTATTATGCTAAGTGAAATTAGTCAGAGAAAGACATAAATCCTATGACTTCATTCATATGAGGACTTTAAGAAACAAAACAGATGAACCTAAGGGAAGGGAAACAAAAAATATAAAAACAGGGAGGGGGACAAAACAGAAGAGACTCATAAATATGGAGAACAAACTGAGGGTTACTGGAGGGGTTGTGGAGGGGGGATGGGCTAAATGGGTAAGGGGCACTAAGGAATCTACTCCTGAAATCATTGTCGATGATATATCCTAACTAATTTGGATGTAAATTTTAAAAAATTAAAAAAAAAAAACCATTTGGAGTTGATTTTTGTGCATGGAGTAAGATAGGGGTCCAGTTTTCTCAATACCATTTATGGAAAGAGCTTATCTATTCCCCATTGTATATTCTTCACTTGTCTGTCATACATAAATTTACTGTATTTATTTCTGGGTTCTGTATTCTGCTCCATTGATCTGTATATCTGTTTTTATGCCAATAGCATACAGTTTTGATTACTATAGCTTTGTATTAGGATTAGAGATCAGGAAATGTGATGCCTACAGCTTTGGTCTTCTTTTTCAAGACAGCTTTTTTATTTGCAGTCTTGTCATTTCATACGAATTTTAGGATTGTTATTTCTATTTCTGTGAAAAATGACATTGGAATTCTGATAGGGATTGCATTGAATCTCAAAGTACATGTTTTAATTTAAGGGCTTTTTGTATGTTTGTTTTAGACAGTGCTTCCAAATCGTGTGTACCATCCAGAAATTGTTTGGATTTATATGAAGAAATCCTGACTGAAGAAGGAACTGCAAAGGAGGCAACATATAATGATGTATGGGTTGCCAGAATTAAGGACAGAGTTATTTTAACCTTTTGTAACTTCTGAAGTGCAGACATCAGCTTATTATTAAACATTCTGTGTTGAAGAAATAGCTCTTAGTCTAAAAGAATATTTAAGTTTCTGTCTTCAGATCTGCTTTTTAAAATCTTTTCTGAATGCTTGTCTAAATTTAGTTATAATTTTGCTTGATTAAATTTAAGTGAATATATAAAACCTCAACAGGCAGTCAGTATGATAAAACATTTTATCTTTTCATGATTTGTACTAAGTTATAAAATGTCCCAAGACTTAATTCAGATGAATTTCTTTCTACCTTATTTGAATTTTAAGGTCTGGAGATTGAATGTGAAACTTAACAAGATGTGTTTTGGTTGAGACAATGTTAAAAACTAGTAGTTTTACTAAATATCTGTTAGTAGAAATAGACCTTGTCTATCCTTTGTAGGGGGTTGATTTTCTAAATTTTAAAATATTCCGAAGTGTCATATAAGCTAAGAAAATAATTTAGGATGATGCTTAATCTTTTTATATCTTACAGTTGCAAGTAGAATATGGTAAATGTCAGCTGCAAATGAAAGAGCTGATGAAAAAGTTTAAGGAAATACAGACACAGGTAGGATTATTATGAGTATTTTTGCCTCTCTGTTTTCTTTTACTGCTCCAGTCATTGAAGGGAAGTTTTATTGAGGCCCTAGGGCCTTTTGTGTTATTTTAAAATCAAAATGTAATAATTTTTTTTTGTTAGAAATTAAAATGCTTAAGTGTTGGCGGTTTATAAGGAAATTCTTCTTTTTAGTGTTAAATGATATAGCAAGTATGCAGAAACATGCATTATTTTCTGTGTCACTGAAAATGATATTGGAAAACTGATTTGTTAAATGGCACCGGCATAAAAATCTGTTACACTAGTTAACAAATAATAGAACATTAATGGAGATGATACCAGGTATTTTTTTTGTTTTTTGTTTTTTTTTTAATTTATTTTGAGAGAGAGAACACAAGTTGGGAGGGGCAGAGAGAGAGGGAGGGAGAGAGAGGGAGAATTCTAAGCAGGCCCTGTTCTATCAGCGTGGAGCCCAATATGGGGTTTGAACCCATGAACTGTGAGATCATGGCATGAGCCGAAATCAAGAGTTGGACACTTTAAGTGACTGAGCCACCCAGGAGCCCCGATACCGGGTGTTTTAAAAGGGAATGGTTTGAGGAGCAAAGATTTAGAATGGCTGTTGGGGGAAGGTGGTGATACCTTCATACTTTCGCAAGAGTGACTTTTTTGGTGAGCGTGCTGCAGAATACAGGAATGTCATGTCTTGTTTTGATTTTTATTTATTTATTTATTTTTTTTGGTAAAGTTGTTTCTCTTCGTTTCCCTTTCCCCCCAAATAACTAGCCAATCCTAAATTCATTCTTTGTTCATTTGAGAATTAGTACATTGTTGTAAGTTAAACGTGAGTTAAGTATAATAAAGCCTTATCATTTTTACCTTCAGTTTTCAAGGTAATAACCCAGGCAGAACTTTTTTCTTGTTATTGTCTTTTCATTTTGAACCTGGCTTTTTTTTTTTTTTAATGTTTATTTATTTTGAGAGAGAGAGCATGTGCACGCAGGTGTGTATGGGAGGGGCAGAGAGAGAGGGGGAGAGAGAATCCCAAGCAGGTTCCATGCTCAGTGCAGTGTCTTATCTCATGACTACGAGATCACAACCTGAGCCAATATCAAGACTTGGGTGCTTAACTGACAGCCACCCAGGTGCCCCTTGATCCATGTTTTAAGTAGTTTCACTTGAAATGGCCTTTGTTTGGTGTCTGTTATCTTTGAATCTCAGCTGTATAATGAACATAATAGTACTTCTTTCTCGTAGGACTTTTTTTGGAATCACACAAGATAAAAAACGTGATGCCTGGCTTGCAGTTAGAGCTTTCAGTAAACATTAGCTGTGTTATATAAGTAAAAGTTTAATAATCCTGTAGACCTATACTTTATTTATATATATACTTTAAATATATTTTATGATGTTTAGAATTTCAGCTTAAAAAATGAAAACCAGTCTCTTAAGAAGAATATTTCAGCACTTATCAAAACTGCTAGAGTGGAAATAAATCGCAAGGATGAAGAAATAAATAATCTTCACCAAAGGTATAATTGAGGGGTGTGGATCTGTTTATGAATTACATGGCTGTTGATATGTGGAATATTTTAAACTTTTGAGTGGAAAGATGAAAATCATGCATTTTATTAAGTCTTTAAGGTTTTACTATGACTAATATTCTCTCTCTTTTTAAAATTTTGGTTGGAGGCAGTATTTTCCAGAGAATTTCATGTTTCCTTCCCTTGCATAGTCAAACCTCCAAAGCAGTTATCTAAACTTGCTGTCTTCATTTTATGTTTCTCCTCACTCTTGACCCCCTTTCACTCTGACTTCTGCCTCCATTGGTACACCCAAATAGCTGTCATTTTGCTCAACGGTGACTGCCTCTAAGTCTATCAGATAGTTTTGATTTCTCATTTTAACCACCCTCACACATTATATGACATAATTGACCTTTTCTTGAAAATAGTCTCTTGATTTGGCTTTCATGGTTCTTAATTTTCTTCCTAACTTGAGGTTTATTCTTCTGTACTTGACTAGGTTGGAATTCTTAAAACTCAGACCTATGTCTTTTCCTTTCTCTGTCAGTATATTCATTTGAAGTAATCTCACTCCTACTACATCAGTTCCATTTATATAGAAATAACTACTTCACATCTATACAGAATTTTCAAAATTACCTCATTCAAAATGGAATTTATGATCAAACCTCTTCAGTTGTTTCTTACTCAGTGGGTTCTCCATCATTTATTCAGCTGGTGTAAACCAGAGACCTAGGGGTAGACTGGCCATTTAATTTATTGCCCACACCAGGACCCTTTTGAGAGTAGAAGGGCATGCTATTAATAATTGCACTGAGATTACTTGGCAAACTGGGACACATAGTCACCGTGCCTAGAAGCTGTCATTGACCCTTACCTCTCTAATCGTCCCTCAGACCTAATTCATTACCATGTTCTGCTGATTTTTATGTCTTTATAATCTCTCAAATTATTCATTTCTCTCCGATTTTACCATCATTGTTACCTATCAACTCTCATCTGGCAGTAGCCTTTGTGCTGGTATTTCTGCATCCATTCTTGCTCTTTTCCACCTCTGGTTCATCTCTTCTCAGTATAAAAGCCCCACACAGGACACTTTTTAAACCACACTGAACATCTCACTATCATAGAATTACTCCATCCTACCCTCTTTCTTAATTAAAATACATCAATGGATTCTCATTGTTCTTAGGATAAAAGATCATAAATCTGAACGTGGCCCACAAGACTCTTCCCAATATGGTTCTAAACTACTTTTCAGGCCTTGCCTTTAGTGTTTACCTTTGCCCTAGGCATCATAGCTCTGGAATTTCTGCATTCTTTTGGTTCCTTGGATGTACCATGAGCTCTGCCTTTGCCACCTGTTTCCCATCCTCCACTTGCTAAAAACCAACCTATCCTCAGGTCTTTTTCACAGGGGTATTAGTCTGTTATTCCTCTTACACTTAGAATTTTTAAAGTCATTAATGGGGTTACTTCTTTAGTATCTTTCTCTTTCTAATCTCCCTGTTATCTCTGTTAAGAGCTCTGTGGGTTAGAATTATCTTTTAGTATCTATCTTTTCACTAAACTGTAAGCTTCATGGGAGCAGTGACCATGTCTGTGTATCTTCACCATTTTATCAAGCACTTAGCTCAGAGTTTGGCGCATGGCAGATGGTCAATAAATGATTGACAGGTGAATGAAGGTAATTTTATATGTAGACTGTGTGATACTGTAAAGCACTTCAGGCCTTTTGGAAATGAAGATGGCTGTGTGTTTACTAAACTAAATCGCACCAGTGCAGCTAGTATGATTGCTTCCTGAAATTTTGGGGAAATTTTATACATATTTAAATCTGTGAGGGGATAGTTGTGATGTTTTAACAGGGTGGAGAGAGAAACTGGGTGAATAAATGATGAGACTTATGTCATTAGATTAATTCATGTGGTTATACCTTATCTAATAAACATTCTGCCAGTTATTTTCACTTTTTAATTGTGACCTGTATCTGGTATTCTACTGGTGTTTATCATTTGGCTGAAACCTCACGTTTAATAGAAAACATATACATAATGTAAGGTGAAAATTTAAGAGTATAAATTCTGGAAAGTGTGTAAGGTAAAGGTTTGTTTTAAATAAAGCTTTTTTTTTTTTTAAGTTTATTTATTTAACTAATCTGTACACCCAATGTGGGGCTCAAACTCATGACCCCAAGATCAAGAGTCACATTCTCTTCCAACTGAGCGAGCCAGGCTCCCCCTAAAACTTTTGATAGTATTTTATCTATCTAGCGTGCACATGCTGGGGAGGGGCAGAAAGAGAGGGAGAGAGAAAATCCTAAGCAGGCTCTGTGCTGTCAGTGCAGAGCCCGTTGTGGGGCTCGATCCCACGAACCGTGAGATCATGATCTGAGCTGATATAAAGAGCTAGATGTTTGACTGGGCCACTGAGGCACCCCCAAATTTCCCTTTTTTATAGGGATACTAGTTATAGTGGATTAGGGCTCACTCTAGTGACCTCTCTTTAACTTGATTCCCCTCTGTAAAGACCCTCTCCTCAAAGTCACATTGTAAGATACTGGGAGTTAGGACTTGAACATATGAATTTTGGGGAGAACATAACTTAACCCATTATAAGATCCATATAAGATCTATATATTGTTTTAGATTGTATATTTCCCATATCCTCTTTTGTTTAATTAAAATCTCCCCTTATTCTCCTGAGTCTTTTAAATTTTGGTGTTCTCTGTACATTTAGTACTGATTAGGATTAGATTTATGGAGATTTAGAGAAGTTATGGAAGTTCAGGAAGATGGACTGAGAACTAAAATGAGCTATTTGCCTATTATTGTTAGGAAATCTGCCAGTTTTCTGAAACACTAATATAAAACCCTAAGACTTAGACTCTTTTTGGTTAAATAATAAATACACGCCATTTCCCTAAGAAAGAATCACAACTCTATATTTCTCTTTATTTTTGCATAGTATGTGGCACTTTAAGATGGCTATTGATGCTTTGGTTTACTGTGGGATTGTATGTGAAACAGAAAACCAGGGTAGAGAGCTACGTAGAACTCTATGATTGTGTTGTCTGGCAACATTTTACTTTTCCTTCTGTTTCAGTTGCACTAGAGTGAGTGAGGGCAAGAAAATAATGTTATTTGTTCTAAAAGAAATGAATCTGTGGTTAGTTTGGCAGTTATCCACCTGTGGTGAGGGAAGTCTGGAAGACCTTGGTAAGGCCTGATAGAACAGAGAGGTCCTCTAGTCTTTGTTGAACAAAGCAAATGAAAGGGAGTTCCTTGTTTTGAAAACAGGCCCATTTAGTTGGAAGCTGGTAAGCATCACTCACATCTTTATATGAAGTAAAACAGTTTTGCCAGTGTGGGGACCCCTGAATTTTAAAATGTTTTGCATGTGATTAAAATCTGGATCATTAAAAAGCAATTAACTTTGTTTTTTGTTGTGAATTTCTATCTCTCAACAGACTGTCTGAGTTCTCACATTTTCGAAATAATCACAAAACTCTAAGGACACCAGATATAGTTAAAACAAAAGATCTTAAATCCAGATCTCCCCATTTGGATGATTGTGCAAAGACTGATCTCAGAGTGAAAAGTGATGTTTCTAAAGATGTACATCATAGCACTTCACTGCCAAATCCCGAAAAGGAAGGAAAATCACATTGTGAAAAAAAGAGCACTTTGTATTTGTCTCCATTTACTGAAAAACACTGCAACAATGGCATTTGGTCACGTTCCCATTATCAGGTTGGTGAGAGTATCTCAAATGAGGATAATAGAAGAGGGAGAAAAGATATTAGACATAGCCAATATAGCAGAGGAACGGATAGAATACGGAAAGACTTAAATTCTAGTTGTGGTGATAGTGAATCAAGGAACACAGAGGCTAGTCAAAGGCTACAAGGACGTCCTGAGAAATATGGTAAAGGTGAACCAAAGGCTGAAAGTAAAAATTCAAAGTTTAAAAGTAATACAGATATGGATTATAAAAATGAACGCATTAACTCTTGGGAAAAAGAGACCTTTAGAGAAAGGTCATATACTCGAGTAGAATCTCAAAGTGACAAAAAACTAGAAAGACAAAGTGAAAGATCACAAACTATAAATAGAAAAGAACTTAAGTCTCAAGACAAAGAAGAAAGAAAAGTTGATCAGAAACCTAAATCCGTAGTAAAAGACCAGGATCATTGGAGAAGATCTGAACGACCATCACTTACTCATTCCAAGAATGAAATAAAATCTCATAATTCAAGTAAATACCATCTAGAAGAGAGAAGAGGAAGGGAAGATTGTAAAAGAGATAGGGGTGTAAGTAATCATAGTTTTCAAGAAGGAAGATGTCCATCCTTTTTTTCATCCAGCAGAACTCATAAACACACTGACTCCAAAGAATTTGATGCTGTGCACCAGTGGGAAAATACACCTTTAAGAGCAGAACGGCATAGGACTGAAGATAAGAGGAAAAGAGAACGAGAAAGCAAAGAAGAAAATAGGCATATAAGAAATGAAAAAAGAACACCTACAGAACATTTGCAGAAGACTAGCAAAGAAACTAAGAAAACCACTACGAATTTAAAGAGACAGAATGAGCCCCAAAGTGATAAAGGTGAAGTCTCTAACAATGAGGTTTCTGAAGGAGCAGATAATAAAGAGCCTGCAATTAAAGCTGACAGTGGTCCAAATGAAACAAAAAACAAAGACTTAAAGTTGAGTTTTATGGAAAAATTGAACTTAACCCTTTCTCCTGCCAAAAAGCAGCCTGTTTCTCAGGATAACCACCCGAAAATAACCAATATCCCCAAATCCAGTGGCATATGTGATTTGGAGTGCTTGGTTCAGGCGACAACAGTGACATGTGTTTCCTCTGTCAGTGAACATACCGCAGAGGAAACCAAATCAAAGTTATTGGAACCAAAGGATGCTCTTGCAGTTGCATCTGAACCCAGGACCAGTAATCCAGAAAGGAAAATGGAAGGAGAGAGTGTGTTGGTTAAATCTGTTGAGAATACTATGGGTTGTGATGTGCCCATTTGTGGTACAGAGACTCCCTTCTCAGCACCTGTGGAAATGGAACAAACAGAATCCTTGTTTCCATCATCAACAGAAATGGAACAAACCATTAATGGTGCCAGGGAAGCAGTTCCTGTGGTAATGGACATATTACAAACAAATGTTTCTCAAAACTTTGGCTTGGAATTGGATACTAAAAGAAATGTTGATTTAAATTCTTGTAGTGTTTCTGAAGGTATGGAGATGAAGGAGCCTTCTGCAACAAAAGTAGCTGAATCCAGTGACAGCATTTTGCAGCCTTCAGTTGAAGAAACTGAAATTTTGCCAGTAGCCCTTTCAGAAGATGGTAACCCCAAATTTGAGCCTTCTCTTGTAGATACACCATTGGATGAAAGTAAGTCTTGTCATTTGGAGCCTTGCTCACCTAAAGAGACACAAGAATCTTCACTTCAGCAGTCTGCGATAGTGGACAACAGAATGGAAATCGGTGAAACAAACTCAGTATATAATGATGATGAGAATTCAGTTTTGAGCATTGACCTCAATCACCTGAGGCCTATTCCAGAAGCCATCAGTCCTCTGAATAGTCCAGTGAGACCTGTAGCAAAAGTTCTTAGACTGGAAAGCCCATCTCAAGTTTCATTATGTAATAACAGTCATAAAGGTAATAGTTTATATTATGTTCTATAACTTTTTGTGAGACTGTAAAATATATAAGAAGAACTAGTGCTTTTTCTTTTTTGATAACATAGTTAACATATTGTTCAGACCCCTGTTAATTAGAGAGGTACATCAAGCCTTTAATCTAAATTTAGATAACTCTTATTTTTACAAACAAGGGAGTTGTAGGACAGGTTGTTTCAAATACTCTTTGCTTGCTTTCAGATATATTTTTTATTCCAAAGCCATCATCAAATGGTATAGAGTAGGTGATCCTAACATGAAGTAAAGATACCTGACCAGTTGGTTGATGGTTATCCAAATGACCAAACCACACCATCACTGAGTACCAACTGAGGCCAGGAAAGACATAGGACATGATTAAGTATTAAACATTAACATACTACTAAGAAAAAAAAAGCTATTAAAAATGGTGACAAAAGACATATGACATGATTAAATATTAGTCATTAACATTCTACTAAAAAAAAAGCTATTAAAATAATGAGTTGCCTCAGTACTTAAGTTTTTGTTATATTTAGTATGGAAATGTCAAATGACTAGGACTCAGTTGTCATGTGACTATAATACACTTTTCTCTTCCACAGATATATTTCCACCAGATTCGGCTCAATCTACCTCTAAGAGCAAGTCTGATCTCAATAAGGAAAATCAAAAGCCAGTTTGCAAATCTGACAAATTTACAGATGCAGACTACCATAAGAATTCATCTTTAGATGAATTGGAAGAAGGAGAAATTATAAGCGACAGTGAAAAATCTAAACCACAAGAAAGTTTTGAAAAAAGTGCCAAACCCAGAACTTCTACTGAAGTCCAGAATGCAAAAAGTAACCCAGGAAGTAGGAAAAGTACTATGCACTTGGGTAAAGACAGTAGGAAAACATCTATAAAAATTCATCAGACCAAAAGCAGATGGAATAATAATAGACAAAGTGAATCTAGCAGATCTTCAAAAACAGAGAGGAAAGATAAGACCATGAGTACCTCCAGCCTGGAAAAAATAGTTCCAATTATTGCTGCACCCTCTTCTGTACGAGAGATTATGCACATGTTACGAATGTTAAGAAAACATGTAAGGAAAAATTATATGAAATTCAAGGTAAAATTTTCATTAATACAATTTCATAGAATTATCGAGTCAGCAATTTTGAGTTTTACATCACTAATTAAACACCTTGACTTATCCAAGATCTCAAAGTCAGTGACTACCTTACAGAATAATCTCTGTGATGTTATAGAATCCAAACTTAAGCAAGTTAAAAAGAATGGCATTGTGGATCGTTTGTTTGAACAGCAGCTACCAGATATGAAAAAAAAATTGTGGAAGTTTGTAGAAGAACAGCTGGATTATTTGTTTGGAAAGCTTAAGAAAATCTTAGGAAAGTTTTGTGATTCCATAAACTTTGGCAGTGACAGTGATGAAGGAAAACGTGAAAAGATAAATAAGGAGAAAGCACAATATTCAAACTGTCAGAAGGGGAATGTGGACAACTCCAGCAAAGAAATGCTGAAAGAGAAATCCCCCAAATCGGAAGATTCTGTTAATCATAAGTCTGCACTTGGATGTAAAAAATCTGAGGAAAAACCTCAAGATAATTTCAGTATTAACACAGTAAAGCGTGACATTAAAAAAAGTTCTAACACTTGCTTTGATAACATTAAGAACTCTCAGTCTGAAGAACACTCCTTGGAACCAAACTGTCCCAGCATCCCAAAGCCAGGAAAAATGGAAGGCAGCACTATAGAGGATGCACAAACATCCCAGCATGCAGCTTTGAAGCCAGAACGCAGTTTCGAGATTCTTACTGAACAGCAAGCATCTAGCCTTACTTTTAATTTAGTGAGCGATGCACAGATGGGTGAAATATTCAAAAGTTTGTTACAGGGTTCTGATCTTTTGGATAACAGTGTTAATTGTAATGAAAAAAGTGAGTGGGAGTTAAAGACTCCAGAAAAACAGCTGCTGGAGAGTCTTAAGTGCGAATCTATACCAACTTGTACAACTGACGAGCTGGTTTCAGGGGTGGTTTCTCCATGTCCTAAAATGATTAGTGATGACAATTGGTCATTATTGTCATCTGAGAAAGGTCCATCTTTGTCTTCAGGACTTTCTTTGCCAGTTCATCCTGATGTGTTGGATGAAAGTTGTATGTTTGAAGTGTCCACTAATATAGCTTTGAGTAAAGATAATGGATGTAGTTCAGAAAAGAGCAAGCCCTGCATTTCCTCCATACTTCTTGAAGATCTCGCAGTCTCTTTAACAGTACCATCACCTCTGAAGTCAGATGGTCATCTCAGTTTCTTAAAGCCTGAAGTTTTGTCTAGTTCAACTCCTGAAGAAGTTATTAGTGCCCATTTTAGTGAAGATGCCTTACTTGAAGAAGAGGATGCATCTGAACAAGATATTCATTTAGCTCTGGAGTCTGATAATTCGAGCAGCAAATCAAGTTGTTCTTCATCATGGACAAGTCGGTCTGTTACTCCAGGCTTTCAGTACCACCCCAACCTACCCATGCATGCTGTCATAATGGAAAAGTCCAATGATCATTTCATTGTGAAAATACGGCGTGCTGCACCATCTACCTCCCCTAGTCTTAAACAGAATATGGTGGCTGACGAGTCATTGGCATCGTTGCCAAGAGTGGAAAAGGAAGCAGATAAAGCAGTGGAGAAAGAATATGTTTCATGTCAGAATGAAGTTTTTAAATCTGTGGAGGAATTAAATTCCAACAACAATGTTGACAGCAGTAAATCAGCTCCTGAAGAACAGGACTGTATGATACAAACACAGGTTCCTGATATATACGAATTTCTTAAAGATGCTTCAGGTAAAGTGAGTCATGGTAATGAAGTGGCTGATGAGTGTTTCAAGTTGCATCAAGTATGGGAACCAAAAGTACCTGAAAGCATTGAGGAATTGCCTCCAATGGAAGAAATTTCACATTCTGTTGAGGATCAACTTCCAGACACATATATAGACCTCACAAAAGATACAGTCACTGAGACCAAAAACTTGGGGGAATTCATAGAAGTAACAGTTTTAAATATTGATCAGTTGGGATGCTCTGAAGGCAATTTGGATCAGAATGCTCAAATACTAGATGATATGCAGCCTGATACTGTAGATGCTTTCATTGATTTGACACAAGAGGTTTCAAGTGAGAGTAAAAATGAGAGTAACCATCCTGCTTTAGGTGTTGAACGCTTGGAATGTCAGGTGATATGTGTGGATGAAGATAACTCTAAGGAAGGAAAGGTGCAAGTGGCAAACGGGCCTTTGGAATGCATTGTTGAAGAAGCCTGTATCGATTTGACCTCAGAACCTCCCAGTTCATGTGAAGTAAAAAAGGATGACTTAAAACCAGAGTCGGCATCAAATTCTGATAGTTCAGTGTTGCCTGGGACTTTGGATAATGCTCCTAAAAAGAGAAAAAAACTTTCTGATCTAAATCATTCTCATAAAAAACAGAGAAAGGAAACAGACTTAACCAGTAGGGAAAAGACTAAGAAAATTACCCATGATTCTGCTGAGAATGGTGAAGCTCACCGAAAGAAAGCCAGTAAGAAAAAGGCCCCTGCAGTGACTAAAGATCCCTCATCGTTGAAGTCAAGCCCAGGGATCGAGGAGCTGTCAGCAACTGCCACTTCTCCTATAAGCCTTTCTGCAAAGAATGTTATTAAAAAGAAGGGAGAAATTATAGTTTTATGGACAAGGTAAGAATCTTGAGACTTTTAAGTCACCAGGAAATTTTGAGAGGCCAGGCATCTGTTCTGTCATGTCATCATAGTTTTATCCCATCCTAAAATAAGGCAAGTGAGGACTGACTTCAAAAGTGGCCAAAGTTGGTAGAGGATGCATTCTAGAGTGCAGTCCAACTGTAGTATAGAACAGTTTAGAGCAGTGGCTCTTAACCAGGTATGTGCATTAGCACCATGGACATAACTTTTCACTGTTCTTTTAAAAAATTTTTTTTAACTTTTTCGGTTAAAATTTCTTTGTAAGGAACTGGTATAACCACATTTTAGAAAGGAAGAATATAACCACATTTTAGAAAGGAAGAATGACAGGTGGTGAAACGGGCAAAAAGTGCATTTGTAATTTGAGTTTTCCCCTAAACTAGGAGTTTCGAAAAAGTTTCATCAATTGGTTGTCCTCTTGACTTTCACGTAAACTTTTTAAGAAATGGAGATTTAAAGGTGACTACATTTGTGAACCATTGGACTAGAGGTTCATGCTCTCCAGACTTAACTAGAGTGCATAATGAGGGAAACTGAATCATGTTGAAATTGGTGACCATTTTTGTTTATTTTACTTATTTAGTTTAATTTGTTTTATTCCATTTAATTAATTGCATTTAATTTTTAAAAATATATTTATTTTGATAGGGAGAACATGCATGTGCAAGCGGGAGGGGGGGCAGAGGGAGAGAGGGAAGTGGAATGTGGGGACATGCATGTTTGGGGAACAGTTGGTGTTTGGCTCTTTGCCCCATTTGAGAGTCCCACATCCTTTTTTTTTTTTTTTTTTAAGTTTTATTAATTAATTTAGAGAGAGCACAAGTGGGGGAGGGGCAGAGAGGAGAGACAGAATCCCAGGCAGGTTCTACTCCATCAGCACAGAGCCCCATCAAACTCAACAACTATGAGACCATGACCAGAGCCCAGATCAAGAGTAGGATGCTCAACCGACTGTGCTACCCAGGCACCCTGAGAGTCCCACATTCTTTCTCCCTTGTCACCTTGAGCTTAGCTCAAGTCTCTAGAAACTGTCCCTTTGCTTTTGCTCTTAACCTCTGGTCCTGGACATGCTCAAAGGTCTAGGGGGAATGTATAGCAACCCCCTGGTAACCAGTTTTGTTTAATACCACAGTCTTCCATGCCTTCATTCCAGATAATTTATAGATGGCAGAATAGTATCTCAGAGATTATAACACGCACTGGTTCAGATCACGTAGAAAAACAAATCTGGGAATGAGAATACCTGGATTCTATTTTACTTTTGGTTTTTCTGCTTATGAAGACTTTGATCTTATTTGGGCCCTAATTTTAAAAGTACACATTGGGGCACCTGGGTGGCTCAGTGGGTTAAGCATCTGACTTCAGTTCATGTTATGATCTCTTGGTTTGCAAGTTCAAGCCCTGCATCTGGCTGTCTGCTGTCAGTGCAGAGCCCACTTCGGATCCTCTGTCTCCCTCTCCCTCTCCCTCTGCCCCTCCCCTGTGTGTGAACGTGTGCACTTTCTCTCAAAAATAAATATTAAAAAGAAAGTACACATTAAAGGTAGATTAAGAAAAAAAAAACCTTTAATTTTGTCATTAGAATAAATTGGTTTATTTTAGAAAATTTTGGGGGGCCCCCGGGTGGCTCAGTTGGTTGAGCATCTGACTTCAGCTCAGGTCATAATCTCGTAGTGTGTGAGTTCCAGCCCCACGTCGGGCTTTGTGCTGATAGCTAAGAGCCCGGAGCCTGCTTCAGATTCTGTCTCTCTCTGCCTCTTCCCCACTCACACTCTGTCTCTCAAAAATGAATAAATGTTAAAAAAAAATTTTTTTTTAATTTTTTGGGAAATATGTGTGAACTCAAACATTAAAATCATGCATACTATTTCTCAGAGATAATCATTGTTCATATTTTGCTGTATGCAGTTTGTTTCTGTGGGCTTTTAAGAAAAATGTCACCTCCTATTTGTAGACATTAAGGCATTGGAATTTTTGTTACCTTTCTACTCTAATCTACAGAAACTAAAATAACATTTTTCTCTCTTCAGAAATGATGACCGGGAAATTTTATTGGAGTGTCAAAAAAGAGGGCCATCATTGAAAACATTTTCTTATTTAGCTGCCAAGTTGAATAAAAATCCATATCAGGTAACTACCCAATTTTTACATTTCTATAATTTTACAAGTGTTTCTACTATATTTAGATTTAACCTTTATCATGTTTAAAGTACGTAGATATTATCCAATTTCTTTAAAAAATTTTTTTAATGTTTCTTTATTTTGAGAGAGAGAGCGTGCAAGGGGGGGGAGAGGCAAAGAGAGAGGGAGAGAGAGAATCCCAAG
Organism: Panthera leo; assembly: GCF_018350215.1. Taxonomy (NCBI): domain Eukaryota; kingdom Metazoa; phylum Chordata; class Mammalia; order Carnivora; family Felidae; genus Panthera; species Panthera leo. Next base: position 80,072,325 of record NC_056683.1, read on the forward strand.
CAGGCTCCACACTGTCCACGCAGAGCTGATGTGGGGCTTGATCTCCCGAACCATGAGATCATGACCTGAGCTGACATCCAGAGTTGGACATTCAACTGACTGAGCCACCCAGGGGCTCCTATTAACCATTTTCTTTAACAGTATGGCTCTTTACATAGGACTGTTAGAAACTTGGTAAGGGGCACCGGGATGGCTCAGTCAGTAGAGCATGTGACTCTTGATCTTGGGATCTTGAGTTTGAGCTCCACTTTGGGTATAGAGATTACTTAAGGAAATAAAATAAATAAAATCTTGGTGATTGTGGACGTAGTTGGGAACAATCCTAATTTTTTCCTATTGTCTTACCATTTACTTATTTGATCTCATTTGTCTTATAATGATGTTCACTTCTTTAAGAATGTTTAATATTGAACAGTTAAACTAGCAATCACCTTTAGTATGAAGATATTTTATTTTTCCAAACATTACTTCATGTTTTTATTATTGAGGGCAACTTTCTTTGTCTTTAGATGTTTTGTGAAAATATTCATCACAGATAAGAAAATATATATATTGAGATGTTTGTAATTAACCATCATTTAAAATTTTTCAGGTCTCAGAAAGATTCCAGCAGCTAATGAAGCTCTTTGAAAAGTCAAAATGCAGGTAGTTAATGGTTCTGCTACAGGACACCAGTAAAGTAAATATCTGACACTGTAACTGTGCAGTTAATGGCCTGTTAGTCATTGAAGATATGAGTAGTGGGTAGAGACATCCAGTTTAGTTTCTGCTTCAGTCACAGGTTGGAGGATGGTTGCTCGTGCAGGATTCAAAGGTTGCTTCATCCATAGAGACGTGGCTTAGAGTGAAGCCTGCTGCAGTTCAGATCAGCATGGCATCTCTCCTCAACCTTTTTTTTGTTTTTTTTGGAGTATAACCGACATATCCTATTTCTTCTCAACCTTCTGATTGCTGATGAGTCTAAGATGCAGAGGGGATAATCCATTTGATGATTAACAAAAAATTTTTTATAGATGAAAAATAAAACATTCTTGAATAGCATATATTTCACAGGCAGTGAACTCTGTAGTCTTTGAAATTTAGTATTTTTCAAATTTTAATTAGGAGTACTAAATATTTTAAAATATAAAACGTACATCATTCATAAACATGAAATCCATTGTCATCTGAATAGATGACATGATTTACCAAGTTAAATTATTAATGATGTTCACTGACATGTTTTCTTAGTTTATTTAAGCCATTCCTACAGGTTTATAATTATATAAGCCATTCCTGTACAGGCAATAATTATCAGCAGGTTCTTTTTCTCTAAGGCCTGAACCAATTGCTTAGATATTTTGGACTTTACATAAAGAAAGTTGTAAAGGTACTTAACCTATCACTGTTTTCAGTATATTTGTATCATAATTACTTGAATGCAGAACACCCAATTTCAAATTCAGTTCAGTTCAAATTAAATTAAATCTGAAAAGAATCCATATTTGGACATAGATCTTAGTGTGAAGGGTCCTTATATTTTTGAAGTTTAAATCGACTTCTGGACCCAGTGTAAATTTTATTGTCTGTGGATAACCTGTTAGTTTCATTATCTTCTCTAAGCAACTAGTTTGCTAATGAGATCTTCAGAAGATATTTAGCAGTTTACTGTGAAGTTAAAATCCTATTTACATAATTCAGAATGTAAGATTGAATAATGGAGAATTTAAATAGAAAAGCTTATTCTTTAAGAACCTTTTAAAATAGCCTGATTATTTTTCAGATTTACTGTGCTTTAAAATTTTTACTGCCTTTAAGAAATAAAACTGAGTTTTTATTTTACCTGAATGTTATGTTAAAATGTGAGTTCCATTCCCTTGTGAAGATAATATATACATTTATGAAAGAATTAACTTGTATCTGAAAGTGATGCATATTAGTTTGAAATTTCCAAATTCCTTTACAAACCTAAAATCTTCAGTGGATTTGTTACTTGAAATTTTTTTTGCTTGCATGATAGCAAAAATAGTAGGTTATTTTATTCCTATCTGTCTCTTAATGATTTTTTTTCCATCCAAGTGCTATAGTCTCATAAGATTCTTGCCAGAATCAGAATATAGCAATAAAGTTACCAAACTGAGTCTGTAAAAAGCTAGTTCTTTATCACTGATGTTACCTGAGTGAACTCATTTAAAGAACAACACCTTATAAAATGGTCATCAGAAAAATAGAATCATAACTTCAGCATTTTCTTACATTACAGATAAATTGCTGAATTCCTTGGAGTCTTGATTGATATTGCATATTTCACAGAAGCTTGGAATTCCTCATGTTTTAAATGGGGAAGTAGAGGGCAGTTTCATGGCATATTCAATTAGTAATAAAAATCTACATTTGTAATTGCTGACGCTTTAATCTCAAGTCAGCATGTTTGGCTTGTTCCAGTCATCAGTCTGATTTGCTCACTTGTTATTGGTCAAGATATTTATTTTTGAACAGAACTTGTTATTAAGATAAAAGCAACAACGAAATGGCATTGAAACCTCAAAGAAATGACTTTCTTTTCTAGATTTTTCAAAATAATTTTGTAGCATTTGAAACAATGATTATTTAGTTCATTTTCATCCATTTTTATTTGCTTTTCTAATTGCCTCTCATTTTGGTACATTGTAAAATAATTTAAATAGTGTATATGTAAATATGTATAATTACAGTGATGTATAATACTTTGTGTATAGGTGTGTTTGTGTGTACATACACACATAAATGGCTTTGCCTAGCCAAGGATTTTTTTTTATCTGTATAAAACTTTTTGTATAAAGTTTGTTTTCAATACCAGTAATGTATAAATAAAGCCATGTAAAGTTCTGTTATATTTTGATTAGAATGTTTCTTTTAGTGTGTTTAGATAATAATTACAAGAAAAAAAAGTAAAACAGGGGATATGGGAGCTGTTTTGAAGTGGTTCTTGGTGGGGGTATGGCTGGCTGAATGTGACTAGATTCATTAGAGAAAACCAGTTGCCTTTGCCTGCTTTCTCACAGCAGGTACTAGTACAGTGAACCAGACCTCTGCTGCAGGTGTCCTCACAGATAAAATCTGGGCAGCACAAAACCCTTTTGGGTGAAGATTTGGGGAAAACAGGTAAGGACTGACTAGCTTGTGCATTATTTGTTCACTCTTCCCCCTCCAGACTTAAAGGACTAATGGGTTACAGCGTAGGCCCTAGACTTTAGGAAATGCCTTAGGAAATTGCTATTTCTCCCACGGTGTCTAAAGAGGGAGCTATGGTTGAAGGGTTACTTCGTAGATAACAAACAAATAATTTACTGTGGTTTTTGTAGTGTTGGGGCTGTGCACCATAGGGCTTTATCTTCTTCCCTCTCTTTGAACCCCCAACATAGCCCAGATTGCTGCCCTCAGCCTTTCCCCAGGGCATTCTATCACTCAGAAGAGCCCATACCATCAGGTAAGTGAGTTCACAAGCCAAAGTAAAGTGATTACCAAGAAATGCCACTGGTTCAAAAGAAAACTCAATTACATAAGATCATCAGACTCTAAAATTAAGCCTGTAAACAGAAAAAAAAGGGAAGAGTTTAGCAATGTGGTATAAGAATAAGAAATAATGAGCCAAGTTGAAATATAAAAAACATATTTAAAATAACATAATTAAGTGGAATAAAAATTGAGTACGGCTGATTAAATGAGTTAGTGAGTTGGAAAGTCAAATTGAGAAATTCTCCCAGAAAGAAGCAAAAGAGAAAAAAGAAGACATGAATGCAGATTTAAGTGAGATGAAGGACAAAGTAGGTGTGCCACCATTCAAGTAACAAAAGAGGTCCAGGATAAGAAAAAATTAAAGATTGAAAGGGCCATGAAGTGCCAAACAAGAAGAAAGTACCCACATCTAGAGACATACTGATAATGAGAAAAATCTAAAAGTTACTCTTGTAAAAATTAAAAATTTTTCTTGTATAAAGGAATAAGAATCAGATCTGTCTTTTCAAGAGCAAAACTGATGTAAGAAAACCTTTTAAAGTATTGGACCTAAAGTTTTACATCCATTTAAATTGTTATTCAAATGTGAGGGCTTAATACAATCATTAAGATTTACCAATCAAAAATCCACATCATAAACATTTTTTGAGAAAATGCTCAGCAACAATAAGTCCAAGAGCTATTATCAGAGCTAGGCAGAAGGAGTGGTTAGATACCTGGGTAAAGTGTGACTAGGACGAGAAAGAGAAAAGAGGAAATATCCATAATTAATTTTAGACAGTATCAACATGATGGAGGTCAAGGGACCAAGAAAATGTTAGAGTCCTTGCCTTGTTAGGATGAAGGTACAAATATAAAAACGCTGAACTTTAAAAATTAAAGTCTGGTGGGTCACCTGAGTGACCAACTTCGGCTCAGGTCATGATCTCATGGTTTGTGTATTCAAGTCCTGCATCTGACTGACTCTGTCAGCATGGAGCCTGCTTTGGATCCTCTGTCTCCCTCTCTCTCTGCCCCTCCCCGCTCGTTCATGCATGCACTCTCAAAAATAAAAATAAACATTAAAAAAGACTAAGCTTAAAAAAAATTAAAGTGTGGCATTGAGGAAAAGTAGCTCTGTAAATTTTCACAAAGTGGATACTTGTATAACACTCATCCAGGTCAAGAATGAGAATAAAGGTGTGAAGTTTTAATAAACTCTGCCAAACAGTTTTCTAAAGTGTGTTTATCCATTTATACTTCTTCAGTAGTGTGAGCTCCAGTTTCTGCACATGCTCTCTACCACTCAGTATGATAAGTCTTTAATCTTAGCCATTCTGGTGGAATGATACCTCCTGAATGTTTGTTGGCTATTTGAATTTCCTTTTTTGGTAAAGTCCCTGTTCAAGTCTCTGATCTCTTTTATTAATTTGTAGGAATAATTTATATATTCTGGATATGAGTTCTTTATTCTGTATGTGGAAATCCCTTTTCCCACTTTGTCGTTTGCCTTTCCTTGGATCACATATTTTTTGATGAATATACATTCTTAATTTTAATCTTTAATCTCCCACCCATCTCCTTCCATCAACCCTTACTTTGTTCTCTATCATTAAGAGTCTCTTGTGGTTTCCCTCACTTCTCTTCCTCCACCTTCCCATATGTTCATCTGTTTTGTTTCTTAAATTCCACATGAGTTGAAATCATAATGGTATTAGTCTTTCACTGATTGACTCATTTCACTTAGCATAATACATTCTAGCTCTATCCACACCACTGCAAATGGCAAGAGCTCATTCTTTTTGGTGGCAGAGTAATACTGGTATTGTGTATATGTGTGTGTATGTGTATATATATATGTATATGTATATATATACACATACACACACACTACCCCTTCGTTACCACCCCTTTATCCATTCATCAGTGGAGATTTGTGCTCTTTCCATAGTTTGGCTATTATTGATAATGCTATAAACACTGGGGTGCATGTGCCCTTTGAGTGTATTTTTGTATCCTTTGAGTAAATATCTAATAATGCAATTGCTGGACCATAGGGTAGTTCTATGTTTAGTTTCTTATCACTCTCTCAATTATTGTAGCTTTATAATAAGTTTTGATATTCAGTAGACAAGTTCCATCACTTTGTTTTCTTTCCTCACTCTCCTAGTGGATATATTTGGTTCTTCACATTTCCACATACATATTAGAATCAGTTTATCAAGTTCCACAGAATCTGAATAAATTCGGGGAGAACTGACATGTTTACAGTGTTGAATTTTCCAGTCCTTGAGCATGGTATATTCCACCATTTATTGTAATTATTTAAATAATGGTGTGTATGTGTGTATAAGGCTTGCATATTTTTCATTAGATTTTTCTTAGTGTTTGATAGTATCTGATCCTGTAGTAAATGATTTAGTTTTCTTTTGGGGATACAGAAATACAGTTGACTTTATACCTAGAAATTTGCTGAACTATCATATATGTGTCAAAAATTTGTAAATTCTTTTGAATCTTCTGTACAAAATCATGGTTTTAATTCTTTCTTTATAATCTGTAAGCTTTTTTTCCTACTTTTTTTTGCACTGTCAAAGACCTTTAATACAATAAAGTTTAGAATTTGATACTAGTGAACACTAAGGTAGTGAACTAGTCTTATTCCTGATCTCATAGTGAAGACTCAATATTTTATAAATATAAGGTTTCTTGTAAATTAAAAACAAAAATAAAAACCACTACAGTTTAAGGAAGTTTCCTTCTTTCTATTCCTAAGAATTTAAAAAAAAGTTTTTTTTTATGTGTATTTATTTTTGAGAAGGAGAGAGACACAGTGTGAGCGGGGGAAGGGCAGAGAGAGAGGGAGACACAGAATCTGAAGCAGGCTTCAGGCTCTGAGCTATCAGCATAGAGCCTGATGCGGGGCTTGAACTCACAAACTGTGAGACCATGACCTGAGCCGAAGTTGGACGCTTTACCAATTGAGCTACCCAGGCGCCCCAGAATTTTTTTTTTTTTTTAATCCTGAATGGGGGTTCCCAGGTGGCTCGGTTGGTTAAGCGTGGGATTTCTTGATTTGGGCCCAGGTCATGATTTCATGGTTCTTGAGTTCAAGCCCTGCACGGGGCTCCATATGGAACCTGCTTGGGTTTCTCTCTCCTCCCTCTCTCTCTGCCTCTCTGCCCCTCCCCCACTCACACTTGCACGTTCTCTCTCTAAAATAAATTTTAAAAAAATCATGAATGGATGTTTACTTTTATTAAAATTTTCTTTTATTTTGTAAATGTGAATTATGTTGATTTTTAAATACTAAACAAACCTTGTAGTCTCAGAATAAGCCTAAGTTTGGGACACCTGGGTGGCTCAGTGGGTTAAGTGTTCGACTCTTGCTTTTGGCTCAGGTCATGATCTCACAATTGTGAGATCGAGCCTGGAGCCTGTTTGGGGTCCTCTCTCCCTCTCTCTGCCCCTGCCCTGCTCTCGTGCATGTATATTTTCATGCTCTCTCCCGAAATAAATAAACTTAAAAAAAAAAATCAGCCTCACTTTAATGTGATGTAGTAGATCCTCTTTATATAATATTAGATTTGGTTTGCTAATGTTTTGTTTAGGATATTCTGTGGGTTTTTAATTTTTTTGTGAGATCTAAAATATTTTCTTAATAATGCCTTCTCAGGTTTTGGTATTCAGGTTATTATGCTGGCTTCATAAAATGCATTGGAAGTGTTCTTTTTTCTGTTTTCTGTGAGAGGTATATGATGAAATTGTGAAAGACATGAGCATAAACCCATTTGCTGAATGTATTTTGCTGTGAAATGAGTTTCTTGGACAGAAAATGTGTGGAATGTGATAATGGTGAACAGGTATTCCATAGTGTCATTCCAATAATATAATTGCCTCCCCTCCATGGATAGTCTGCTATAATACACCTGCTACTTAGTAGTTGGTAGTCCGTATTTGAACTCAACTTTGACTTCGTGGTTGATAGGATAAGCCTTACACAATGGAGGTAACAAGAACAGCTGTGGTGAGGGGAAGTCCATGTTGTTGAGCCCATACAAAGCTTGCTTTCTTGCCATATGGCCATTTTGTACATGGGTCCATTAAGTAAGCACTGGGTTTGCACGGGGAAGAGACTCATTTCCAGAATGTATTATCTTGTCCATCTCATGGAGATTCTCTTCTGCAAGGTGCCTTTTGTGAACATTCACCTGGGACACAATATTCATTCTTTGTTTACAATGTTAGAAGTCCATTCACATTGCTGCTTCCCTAAGACTTTGTCATATATCCAATTATGTTCTAAGTCTTTAACCATCCAGTCAAGCCTTTAACCACTGTCCTTGAATAGGTTCTAGCTTTGGCTCTCAGAGTGAAGGAAGGAGACAACTATATATATTGTTATAAGTCCTATACCCTGGGGCGCCTGGGTGGCCCAGTTGGTTGAGCGACCAACCTCGGCTCAGGTCCTGATTTCACAGTTTGTGAGTTTGAGCCCCATATCTGGCTCTGCACTGGCAGTGCAGCCTGCTTGGGATTCTCAATCTCTCCCTCTTTCTCTGTCCCTCCCCGATGTGTGCTTCCTCTCTCTCTCAAAATAAATGAGCAAACTTAAATTTTTTTTTTTTTTAACGTTTATTTTTGAGACAGAGAGAGACACAGCATGAACGGGGGAGGGGCAGAGAGAGAGGGAGACACAGAATCGGAAGCAAGCTCCAGGCTCTGAGCCATCAGCCCAGAGCCCGACGCGGGGCTCGAACTCACGGACCGCGAGATCGTGACCTGAGCTGAAGTCGGACGCTTAACCGACTGAGCCACCCAGGCGCCCCATAAATGAGCAAACTTAAAAAAAAAAAAAAAAAGGTTCTATACTTCTTCTATCCCCCCTCCTTGGGGGAGAATTTCCCTTTTTTCCCTTTTTCATTCTGTCCTGATTTGGGTTGTAATACTATAGCAGTCTGCTTCTGGCTTGTGTTAGCATGTAATGCAGAAACACCTGGAAACCAGACCCAAATCTTTCTCCTCACCTAACTGGTTATAAGGAGCTGCACATGAAGCTATAGGTTTGGATTGAGTGAAAAGAAAGCAGGTACAGTATTACATACTAGAGTCTGAGCTACCTGCTTATGTCACTTGTATCTTTCAGACCTGCCTCAGCCTGCTTTTTTTCATCTTAATTGATGAATGCTGCATTTAGTACTTTTGGGTTGGGTGGTTCAGATAACACCCAATTAATTCTGGGCAGCTTGGGTCACCTGGTCACTTGATTTCCCATGGTCAGGCATTCAGTCTCCCACAAGGCATAGCTTTGCTATAAAACCCTGGAGGTATGCACTCTGATTGTTTCATTGAGGCTTACCAGAGACTTCATGCAACATATTAGCTATCATCTCTTTGAGTATCATCTGATTTGCTGGCATCTTGCACGACTTTTGTACTACAACCTGAACTTGTTGCAGAGCCTTTTCTTTGTTCCCCAGTGAAAGCTGACAGCTTTACAGGTTGATCATTTAGTGGGCCAAATAACACATCAAGTGGCCTCTAGAATTCATAAAAGCTTATCAAGCATTGTGGGGTTTTGTGTGTGCGTGTGTGTGCTTATTTTAGTGCAAAGGACAGCAACTTATCTTTCACTTTGTAAAGGCTGGACCTCCAGAAACCACTGAGGTGGCAGGCGCCTTAATTTTCGGGGGGGGGGGGGGTAGTTTATATCCTGCCCTGTGGCTTGCATGTCTTATTACTAAAGCATCTACCATATTTGCTACCGCTCTCTCATCAGATCCAATCAGATTAATATTGTGGCCCAGTCTAAAGTTCTGGGAGATGTCAAGACTAGACTAGACTTCTGTGGCCTAGTTTATGGCAGAGGAGGAAAATTAATGTAGCCTTCAGATAAGATGGTGACAAGTGTATTGTCTGTGATCCATTTCGAGTTAATTTTTGTGAAGGCTGTAAGCTCTATGTCTAGATTCAAAGAGGCAAGGGGAAGGGATAGCATCTAGAGAAATATAATTTAGTGTCAGTGTTCTAGTTCTCAGTTTGGTATGGGTTCATGGATATTGACTCTATTATTAGAAAATAAATTTTGGGGGTGCCTAGGTGGCTCAGTCAGTTGAGCATCTGACTCGTGATTTCGGCTTAGGTCATGATCCCAAGGTCATGGCATCAAGCCCCACATGGGCTCTGTTGAGTATGGAGCCTGCTTGGGATTCTCTCCCTCTGCCTCTCTTCCTGGCTTGTGCTCGTGCGCTCTCTCTCTCTCTCTCTCTCTCTCTTTCTCACTCTCAAACAAACAAACAAACAAACAAATAAAAACTTTAAAAGATTTCTTCCATGGAAGAATAAAGGCAGTGTGTGTGCCTTGATACAAGGATTATGACTGATTTGATTCAATGCACTTGAGGTATATTTTAAAAGTTAAATGTGTCTTGATGTGCCTAAGTCCTGACATTGTGATAGGAGCTGGTGATAAAAAGATGAATCATTCTTCCTCTGAAGGAGTTCAGCTTCCTGGGAAGACAAACACCCAACTAACTGTGAGAAGTGGTATACTAGTGTTACAAGGAACAAGTTGGGGCAACATAGAGGAAGTGCTATGTGATCTGATCCTTGAAGGACACCGAGGCAGAGAAGAGTTGGGGAAGGCATAGACTTAGCTTCTTGTGGGTAAATTACATATATTTAATCAAAATTTTTGTCTAGATAATACATTTATGTGGTTTAAAAATCAAGAAGGTTTGGCACAAAAACAGGCACTCAGATCAATGGAACAGAATAGAGAACCCAGAAATGGACACACAAACATATGGCCAACTAATCTTTGACAAAGCAGGAAAGAATATCCAATGGAATAAAGACAGTCTCTTCAGCAAATGGTGCTGGGAAAACTGGACAGCGATATGCAGAAAAATGAACCTGGACCACTTTCTTACACAATACACAAAAATAAACACAAAATGTATGAAAGGCCTAAATGTAAGACAGGAAGCCATCAAAATCCTCCAGGAGAAAGCAGGCAAAAACCTCCTTGACCTTGGCCACAGCAACTTCTTAACACGTCTCTGGAGGCAAGGGAAACAAAAGCAAAAATAAGAATTGGGACCTCATCAAAATAGAAAGCTTCTGCACAGCAAAGGAAACAATTAGCAAAACTAAAAGGCAACCAATGGAATGGGAGAAAATATTTGCAAATGACATGTCAGATAAAGGGTTAGTATCCGAAATCTATAAAGAACTTACCAAACTCAACACCCAAAACACAAATAATCCAGTGAAGAAATGGGCAAAAGAAATGAACAGATACTTCTCCAAAGAAGACATCCAGATGGCCAACCAACACATGAAAAAATGCTCAACATCACTCATCATCAGAGAAATACAAACCCAAACCACAATGAGATACCACCTCACACCTGTCAGAAAGGCTAACATTTAACAACTCAGGCAACAGATGTTGGCAAGGATGCGGAGAAAGAGGATCTCTTTTGCACTGCAAACTGGTGCAGCCACCTTGGAAAACAGTATAGTAGTTCCTCAAAAAATTAAAAATAGAACTACCATATGACCCAGCAATTGCACCACTAGGTATTTATCCAAGGGATACAGATAGGCTGTTTCGAAGGGGCACATTCACCCCAATGTTTAGCGGCACTATCTACAATAGCCACAGTATGGAAAGAGCCCAAATGTTCGTCGATGGATGAATGGATAAAGAAGATGTGATATATATATATATATATATATATATATATATATATATATACACACACACACACACACACACACACACACACACACTTCAGTATTACTCAGTAATCAAAAAGAATGAAATCTTGCCATTTGCAACTACATGCATGGAACTAGAAGGTATTATGCTAAGTGAAATTAGAGAAAGACAAATATTATATGAGGACTTTAAGATACAAAACATGAATTTAAGGGAAGGGAAGCAAAAATAATATAAAAACAGGGAGGGGGACAAAACATAAGAGACTCTTAGAGAACAAAGGGTTGCTGGAGGGATTACCCCTTGTGGGCGGTGGGGGTGGGAGAATAATAATAAATGAGAATTTATTGTGTTTAACCATTTCCCTATTGATGGACATTCTGGCATTTCCTATCTTCTGCAAATGCAGCAGTACTGTAATGAATCACTTTGTACACATCATTTTATACATGTGCAGGTAAATCTGTAGAACAAATTCCTATAAGGATATATAATTGAAGGCCAGGGTATTAGGTTAAATTATGTTCACGAGCACATATCCTGGGATTGGGAGAGGACTTGCTGAAAGTGGTGAGAGTGAACTACTATGTTTATTAAGCTGTGGTGTCTCCTAAATATGAGTCAGCTATGGATTTCATATACTCATTAATGTGAGGTTGACACTGTCATAGAATGTTTTTCCAAGTGGAAGGTGGGATTTAATTTCATGCTTCGTAGAACTAACTTTATTTTACTTTTTTAAAAAGATTTTATTTTTTTAAGTAATCTCCACACCCAATGCGGGACTTGAACCCATAGGCCTGAGACTGAGAGTTGCATGCTCTGCCGACTGAGCCAGCCAGGCACCCCTACGGTGTTTTGAAAATCACTCACCTCAACCTTTTATTTTGTAGTTCTGTTTTTCTGTAATTGGTGTGGTTATCTTTTGGCATGGTAATACCTTTTATCTGAGGAACACCAAATTCTCTGCTAGGAACCTGATAGGTTAACCCAGTTCCTATAATTTCTCACACTTTCTTCTGGGAACCTCTTATTTTCTTATTGTAAGTTCCTCTGAATCTCAGCAGATGAGGACTTGACACAAATGAGCTTTCGTCTTCTGCTGCTGCTACCCTCTATGAGTCGGAATTTCTGTTCACTGATATTATGTCAGCCTTCCCAGTTCTAATGTTTTACAGCTGCTTGCAGAAAACCAACAACCCCTCGTGGCCCTAGGGAGTGTATATCACCAGCTGTGAGTGCAGTGACATGGAAAGTATTGATACCATTGACTAGCACGGAGGCGGTAGCTAGTGGAGCTCTCATTCCAGGTGCGCCTTCCTCCATCCTGTTACGTTTGTTCTTTCTAAACTTCCTTTTCCCTTCTGTTTCTCTGAGTGTGTCTTGGGCCTGCCAGTGACTTCATAGATTCAACATCTCTTTTGGTGAGACAGAAAGTTGGAACTTGAAAAAACAAAACAAAACTTGTTCTCTATGGCACTGATTCTCATCCTTTAGTGTGCTAATTCCTGCTGAGCCGTTGGGCTGGTGGGGATGAGGCAGTGCGTAGAGCTCCTCCCCCCCAGCAGCAGTGCAGGGCAGTATTACCTCATGGGGACATTTCACATTATTACTGTGAGGATATGGGAGAGTCGCCGACTTTGTGCCAATCCTCTGCTTGCTAAAACTCTTCAAGAATGATCAGATTGTTTTATCAGGGAAAAGTTTTTTATTTTTATTTTTTTAAAGTTTATTTTAAAATTTATTTTTGAGAGAGTGAGTGGAGGAGGGGCAGAGAGAGAGGAAGAGAAAGAATCCCAAGCATGCTTTGCGCTGTCAGCACAGAGCCCCATGTGGGCTTCCAACTCACCAAATGTGAGATCATGACCTGAGTCGAAAGCAAAGGTCAGACACTTAACTGACTGAGCCACCCAAGTGCCCCTGCAGGAGATTTTTAAATACATCAACATAGGGTTGTGGGCTTTTTTTTTTTTTTTAAACCTCACTTTCTGGTTTAAACATTATTATCTTGAGTTAGGTAATGCATTTGCTGTTCAGATGATTCAATGTAAAAGTATTCATCCCACCTCTTCCCCAGTCACTCGGTTACCTCCCTTGAGGCAACTAATAGGAGTTTCTTGCGTACCATTCTGAATTACTCAATGCATAATATATGATTTTAATGTTTGACTCTGACAAAATGCATTAAAGGTATTACATTCATTAGTCTTCAGGTGAATTTTAGAATTAAATGTCAAGGGCTTTTTGGGACAGTGTGCCCAGTACTATACAAATACACATATTAATACATCATGTGTTTTTGCCTCTAGTTAATTCTGGCAATTTGTACTTGAGGCTAGTGTGCGATATAGTGGAAATTTGAGCTCCTCACCTGTTTAGCCTTTATTATCCTTTTTTAAAAACTAAATGTGTGAAAATAGAATAGGCGGATGATAGGAACTATTAATAGTTTTTAAAAAAATGTTTATTTTTTGAGAGAGCAAGCACACAAGTGGGGGAGGGGCAGAGAGAGGGAAGGACAGTATATCCAAAGTGGGCTGTGTGCTGGCAGCAGACAGCCCGATGTCGGTCTCGAACTTACGAACTGTGAGATCATGACCTGAGCTGAAGTTGGACGCTTAACCAACTGAGCCACCCAGCTGCCCTAAATAGTTTTATATACTTTCAAAATTTAAGCAGAAAAGAGCAGGCTCAGAAATGTGCATAGGAGCTGTGATTTGAAGTCACCACTGGGTTCTAGTAACACCCTTGCTGTCACCCCTTCTAAGATGGCAGTAAGAGTGTACTTGAGATGTGACTAATGTAGATGCTATGTAAGACTGGGAGTTAGGAGACCTAGTCTCTGTCCACATTGGGCAAGTTATTTGACCTCTTTGGAATTCAAATACTTTCTCCAAAAAATCTGACAGAGCTTTCTAAGGCTTTCAGATTATCCACTTGGAGTTGGTTGGGGGGGCGGTGGGGATATCCTGAGCTGCCTGTTTCAGCCTAATAGAGTATTGGTAGCACGCATAATCTACAGACATGTACAGCCCCCTCTCTGTTTTATTGATCTCTTTTTGAGATGTTACTACTTGCAGCCTAGCATGATTTGCAAGAACACTTTGGGCTTGATTGTCACTCCATTTTTACTTGTTCACATTTCATGAGGCAAGACTCATCCCAGGCAGCTGTTGAATGAAATTGGACGTGACCCATTGATCTATGACATGGATTCCCAATCGGTTGGAAGAAATGCACCCAAAACTCAAATCACTGTGATCATCCACAAAAAAGATAGGAAAATTCTCATTTGTTTCACTTTTCATTTGTAAATATGATATACCAGGAGGGGCTCAGGCATGGCGTCAATTAGAGGAAAATATCACAAGAGAATTGCAAAGCCCCAGAGGACATTTTGACCTCTAGAGAGAACTAGGTTAGACTCCATTGATCAAAACTACTGTGCTCATTCTGGATCCTGCCCCACACCCAGCTGATTAGACGCTTTATATCTGCAACCAGCAGCAGTTTTTCACTAATTAGCCACTCACGGTCCAACTTTAAGGTTCTGTGAGCAGTTACTATTATTTTTGACCACCTATAAGGTAAGTGGTAAATATGTGGACTTCCTTGTTTATGAGAAATATAGGAAATCCCCGTGGGGATAGAAAGATAAGATCTGAAATAAAATTCAGGAAAGGAGCACCAGTTTTTACATGGGAGATGCTAAATTAGTATTTGATAATAAAATTCAAGAATATTTCTAGGACCTGTTTTCATTATTGATAAAAAGTAGTTACTTTTGGGAAACAGGAATATTTGTCTAAAGGATTTTGCTCCTGCATGTCAATATGCATGATTGTATTCCTGTTTTCCATGTTGGACCAGTTTTCCTTTACTTGTTATTTAAAGATAATAATTCCCAAGTTTTAAAGGGATACTGGCAATAGAAACATTAAATAGGTTAGGACTGCCAAGTAGAGGATAATTTAACAAATTGAGTTAACTTTCCCATTTCAGTGTTTTTATATAAAATAGAAGCTCTAGATATTTTTTTAAGTGCTAAAGGAATTATTATTTTTTATCTTTATTTTTTATTTTAGAGAGAGAAAGAGAGAGTGCACGAGTGGGGGAGAGGGGCAGAGGGAAAGAGAATCTTAAGCAGGTTCCATGCTCAGTGCAGAGCCTGACATGGAGCTCAATCCCCTGACCCTGGGATTATGACCTGAGCTGAAATCAAGAGTCGGATGTTCAACTGACTGAGTCACCCAGGCTCCTCAGGAATTAATTTTTAATAAAGAATAATGTCTAGTGGTGCCTGGGTGGTTCAGTCAGTTGAGTGTCCGACTTCAGCTCGGGTCGTGATCTTGCAGTTGTGGGTTCAAGCCCCGTGTTGGGCTCTGTGCTGACAGCTTGGAGCCTGGAGCCTGCTTCGGATTCTGTCTCTCTCTCTGCCCTTCCCCCACTCCTGCTCTGTCTCAAAAATAAACATTTAAAAATTTTTGAAACAAAGAATAATGTCCGTAGATTTTTAAAGGAATAATGAGAAAGCACCTGAACTCTTTAAGAGAGGATAGAACTTAGTAAATTGTTGCTTCAGCTAATAAGGCATAAGTCCAAGATTTTTAAATCTAATATTTTATTTACAAGTAGTATATGTAACTACCTTCTTAATTTTTGAATTTCAAGCAATTCGCAAGCATATAGAGTAAAATAAAAGTCTCATTAATACCCCTCCCAAATTCAGAGAGGTATCTACTATTTATATTTTATTTAAAAAAATTTATATATATGCATGCATATACCGGTAAATTTATATAAATGTTTACTTTGGATAAAAAATTAGTCATACTTGCTTAGAAGAAGAGTCTTTATTCTTTTTCCTTTTTTTTCCCCCTACCCCCCTCCACTGTCATCACTTCCTACAGACCTCCAGTAACCTGTATTAACTTCCTGGTGTGTGCCCTGTATTTTTTTCAAAGTCATAAAGTCTCCGTAGTCATATAGTCCAAAGTCATATATATATATGTGTATATATCTACATATATCTACTATATATACACACATATATATACATATATATACACACACATGTGTATATACATATACACACACATACACACACACCATATACATGTACATACATATATATGTACATTTATAGGATTTTATTTTATTCTGATATAAAATCTCACATTGAATCTATCAATCAATTCATTTGGGGAGAACTGACATCTTTACAAATACTGAGCTTTCCAATCCCTGAGCATGGTATATCCCACATTTAATTCATATAAATAGGAGTATGTGTATGTGTATTTGGCATTGTGTCTATCCTTGAAACTCTATCCTTTGGTTTCAGTAATGGTTCTCTGTTTTCATAGTCTCCCCCTGCCCCCCGACTTTCTTTGGCCATTTCTCACTTTTACTTTATTTGTATTCATTTTATTTGTATTTTATTTGTAGACGTATTCTCCTATGTTATTTTTCAGGGTTTTGTCATTGGCTCACTTTTTCTTGTCCCCGAGTGATCTCCTCTCTACCTATTCAGTGATTATTCACAAATATTTATATTTAGTTTGTATTTTTTGTTGTTGTTTTTATTGTCTTCTAGACCCAAATGCCTTCTGGGACAGCTCCAGTTTTGCCATTCAGTTTTGCTGAGTAAAATCTAAAAATTTTTTCCAATGATAATTTCTGGCATTGATGTGCTTAAAAAAAGACTTCCTCTATTTTAAGATTCTAAAATATTCTTTCATATTTTATTATAATACTTATATGGTTAACTTAAAAAAAATTTTTAATGTTTATTTTGAGAGAGACAGAGAGATGAGAGAGTTGGGTAGGGGCAGAGAGAGGGAGAGAGTATCCCAAGCCAGCTCTGTGCTGTCTGTACCCGATGCAGGGCTCGATCCCGTGAACTGTGAGATCATGACCTGAACCTAAACCAAGAGTTGGGTGCTTAACCAACTGAACCAGACACACAGGCACCCCTATGGTTGACATTTTTACATTTAATACTTTATTCCACTTGGAATTTATTTTTTTTGGAGATACATTGGGAAAATGTAATGATTCCATGTTGTGTGTGTGTGTGTTTTTTTTTTAAAAAAATTTTTTTTTTTTAACGTTTATTTATTTTTGAGACAGAGAGAGACAGAGCATGAACAGGGGAGGAGCAGAGAGAGAGGGAGACACAGAATCCGAAACAGGCTCCAGGCTCCGAGCTGTCAGCACAGAGCCTGACGCGGGGCTCGAACTCACGGACCGTGAGATCATGACCTGAGCCGAAGTCAGAGGCTTAACCGACCAAGCCACCCAGGCGCCCCTGTGTGTGTGTGTTTAAAGAGAGAGACAGCACAAGCAGGGGAGGGGCAAAGGGAGAAGGAGAGAGAGAATCTCAAGCAGGCTCCACACCCAGCTCAGAGCCCAATGATGTGGGGCTTGATCTCATAACTGTGATATTATGACCTGGGTTGAAATCAGAGGTGGATCCTTAGCTGACTGAGCCACCCAGGCGCCCCATCTCTTGTATTTTTGAGTTGATATTCATCCATTCTTTTCACGATTTGTTCATTTTATGTTAGTGAGATTCCTTACTGACCAACTACTGTGAGGGCTGGATCAGGTATATCTTGTTCACTGTTGAATTCCCTGGCATCTAGGACAATGCCTAGATGATAGTAAGATTTAGTAAATATTATTGAATGGGTGAATTATGGAAGAGAAAATTCTTTCATTATTGGTTTTTAACTTAATAACACTTTTCCTGTTTTTTTCTTCATATCTTTCATATTGGGAAGTCTTCTACATCTTAGAAGCCTTTAATCTACTAACTTTTTAATCTCATTGAACTTTGAAAAACATTTTTTTTTAGGGTAAACCAAATAACCTATTCATGTCAGCTCTGCCTTAATTCTTTCCTGGATCCAAGCTTGCTAGAAAAGCGGTTTATATTCACTTTTCTTCTAAGTTAGCAAAGCTTTCATGAAAACATGCTGTTCCAGATGTGGCGTTGTGGATGTAATCACATGTCTGGTACTGTTTCTGTGTCTGCTTAATCTTTACTGCTATCCTGTGCCAGTTCCAGAGGGTATATTTGGCTGATTTGTTTTCTTGCAGTGGGAGCATGGATAATATATAATGAGGATTTACTTTTTTTTGTTGTATATGTGATGATTATTCCAGTGATAAGGTCAAGGAACCGAGTTTTAAAATGGAAAGATGATTCATCCCACTATTATTTATTGATACCTTCTGTGTGCAAAGAACAAAATGCTATAGAATGTGTCCCTATCTGCAAAGAGTGTACAAGATGAGGGATGTAAGACACAGCCTTCACAAAACTCATTTTAGGCACAGTGCCAAATGAGTGGTATAAAAAATAGTGTGGGCATTTAGGAATGGGAAAAACCACTCTGACATGGGATGGCAAGGAAAAACTTCTTGGAAAAGTTGAGACTCATGTAAGATCATGTAGGATGTCTGGTTAATGGGGCCTCTCATCTGGGCAGAGAAATGAACAAAACTTGAGATGGAATGCATTGTACAAATATGAGGGCCATTGCATATATGGAATGAGTCCACTTTGTGTCAGAGAGAAGGAAAGGATAGGCAGGAAATTGGATCAGATTGTGCAGCGTCTTGAGTTTTTTTTTTCTTCCAAAATCATATTCCTTGGAAGTATTCTATTTCATCAAGCATGGGCCATAAATAATTAGGGCTGGAAAATGCTTCATAGCTTTTCTGACATGAAAAAAGAAACTGCTTTATTAATGAGCCTGTGTCTTTATACATTATATCCATGGGTGCTATTAACTTCAGTACTTTCTGTATGTTTCAGACATTAATCTCTTACCATGGGGGATTGGAATTTACTGGGTGACATCCTAGAGGAAGTTCACTCCCACTCAACTATAGTGGGGAAAATCTGGCTGACCATTCTCTTCATTTTCCGAATGCTGGTACTCGGTGTGGCTGCTGAAGATGTCTGGGATGATGAACAGTCAGCATTTGCCTGCAACACCCAGCAGCCAGGTTGCAACAATATCTGTTATGATGATGCTTTCCCTATCTCTTTGATCAGGTTCTGGGTTTTACAGATAATCTTTGTGTCTTCTCCTTCTCTGGTGTATATGGGCCATGCACTTTATAGACTCAGGGCCTTTGAAAAGGAGAGGCAGAGGAAAAAGTCACACCTTAGAGTCCGGATGGAGAATCCAGAGCTTGAGTTGGAGGAGCAACAAAGGATAGATAGAGAGCTGAAGAGATTGGAGGAGCAGAAGAGAATCCATAAAGTCCCTCTGAAAGGATGTCTTCTGCGTACTTATGTCTTACACATCTTGACGAGATCTGTGCTGGAAGTAGGGTTCATGATAGGCCAGTATGTTCTCTATGGGTTTCAAATGCACCCCCTTTACAAATGCACTCAACCTCCTTGCCCTAATGCAGTGGATTGCTTTGTATCCAGGCCCACAGAGAAGACAATTTTCATGCTCTTTATGCACAGCATTGCAGCCATCTCTTTGTTCCTTAATGTACTGGAAATATCTCATCTGGGAATCAGGAAAATCATGAGGGCACTTTATGAGAAATCCAGCAATGAGGACATTGAGGATGAAAGTGGCACTCCATTCCATTTGAAAAAATATTCGGTGGCCCAGCCTTGTATGATTTGCTCTCCCTTGCCTAAAAGAATCTCTTTACTTCAAGCCAACAATCAACAGCAAGTCTTTCAAGTCAATGTGCTGAAGTCTAAAACCACATGTCAAAGCCTACAGCCCAGGCAACTTGAAGTAGACCCTTGCTGTATTAAAAAAGAGTGGACTGAGAAGGATCAGCACAGCGGACAGCTCCATGTCCACAGTCCATGTCCCTGGGATGATAGTACTCGAATTCAGCACCAGGGACAGCAACCAGACCATTCATTTGGCCTAGAAAATGTAAAGTCCCAGTCCTGGCTATGTACAGAGATGGCTCCTAGACATTGCCCATCCCATGCAATAGGAACCTGGGAGCAGTCCCAGGATCTACGACCCTCAGGAGAGCCTCTTACAGAGTTGCACAGTCACTGTAGAGACAACGATGGCAGCATGAGAGAGAGTGGGGTCTGGACAGACAGATCTCACCTGGATAGTCGCAAGGCCAGCTTTCTGTCCAGATTGCTGTCTGAAAAGGGACAGTTGCACAGTGACTCAAGAAGCTTCAGTTCTCAGAACAGCTCTTGCTTGGATCTTCTGCACCGGGAAAATAGTCCCTCGCTTCTGCCTTCTGCCACTGGGTATAGAACATCAATGGTAAGTAAGGACTGATCATAGACCTATTACAAGAGATGTTCCACTCTGGCTGCTTCTTAGTCTTCCCTTTCCAATTTCCTGGTGTGTATACGTGTGTGTTGAGAGAGAGGGAGAGGAGGTGAGGGAGGTTAATTTATAGAGAGTTGAATCCAGTCATTCAGTACATTCAGTTAAATTCAGTTCATGAAATAAACTTACTGAACTTTATATCATTCAGTCTTGCAAGAGCTGGGTTTATAAATGGATAAAATACTGTCTCTCCCATCAAAGGGCTCAGAGTCTAGATGGGGAAGTTATACAGGTAAACATAAATGTGATCAAGTGTAAGGTGCCATGTTAGAAGGAGTGCGCAGGCAAAGGAGGGAGTGGACAATTCTTTATGAATGGGTCAGGAAAAGCTTCATTGTTGAAGTTACTTTTGAATTGAGTCTTTTTTTTTTTTTTTTTTTTTTGAATTGAGTCTTGAAAGATGTAGTGAATTTCTCCAGACCTAGGAGGACTGGGGTGCATGAAAGAAGGACATCCCAGTACAGGGAGCAGCATAGACAAAGGCTGAGAGGTGTGACACAGCAGGGATGTCTGGGGAGCTACATGTGGCTGGAGCACTGAGTGGGAGGAAGGCTATGGAGAGGGAAGGGTGGAGAAGGGTCATGGAGGCCTTGTGGGAAGGCAATGGAGAACCCATAGAGGGTGTGCAGCAGAGGAGTTAAGGGATCAGCATTACATTTTAGAAAGCTCTTTCTATCACAGTGTGGAAAATGGATCAAAAGAGAGCATTTGTAACCTTCAGCAGCCCTTGTCTCGCTAAAGAAGGAGGGTGTGCTCCATTGTTTTAATAGCTCTGGCATTTAAAGGTCATATATGAATATTTGGTGATATATTTCACAAAGACTAAAATCAATATAGTATTGATTTTAATTCTGTTCTCTGAAAAGCCAGTGTGGAATAAGCATTTCCTGGCCATTGTTAAGACATAATGGATATTTACTGTGGACTCTTCTCAGTTCTGGAAAAAGAAAAAATGACATTTGCTTTATCCACTGCTCCTAATAGCTTTAAAAGTTTTTTTTTTTTTTTTAATGTTTATTTTTGAGAGAGAGAGTGAGAGCAAGAGCAAGAGCAAGCGAGCGAGTGAGCAGGGGAGGGGCAAAGAGAGAGGAAGACAGAATCCAAAGCGGGCTCCAGGCTCTGAGCTGTCAGCACAGAGCCCGATGTGGGGCCTGAACTCACGGACTGAGATCATGACCTGAGACGAAGTCAGGCACTTAACTGACTCAGCCACCCAAGCACCCCATAATAGCTTTTTTCCATTAGAAAGAAATCCCCCTAGTTGAGCTCACTTGGTTGAACTTATACACTTGCTTTTTCCTGTTAATGATAATGATTAAATCTATGATGATTGAATCTCTATCCCAATTTCATATATCCTGTGAGTTTAGAGATATTTTTACCACACTAAAGCCATATCTTGAGGAGGCATCATCCTACTCAGAGTTTTCCTATAATACTTCTTTCAAACTGATATTCATTTCTTGGCAGTGACCAGCCATCTATTCAGGAGACTATGTTTAAAAAAAATTTTTTTTTTAACGTTTATTTATTTTTGAGACAGAGAGAGACAGAGCATGAACAGGGGAGGGACAGAGAGAGAGAGGGAGACACAGAATCTGAAACGGGCTCCAGGCTCTGAGCTGTCAGCACAGAGCCCGACGCGGGGCTCCAACTCATGGACCGTGAGATCATGACCTGAGCTGAAGTCAGACGCTTAACCAAACTCATGGACTGTGAGATCATGACCTGAGCTGAAGTCAGATGCTTAACCGACTGAGCCACCCAGGCGCCCCCAGGAGACTATGTTTAAGATCAGAGTGTGGCTACTTGGAACCCCATAACAAACTACAGCAGGGTTCTCAGCCCTGGCCATGAGTTACAGTCATCTGGGAGCTTTAAAAAATTGTCATGCCCAGGACCCATCCAATTCCATTTAACCCAAAATCTCTGGGGTGGGGGGATGCAGGATCAGTATTTATGTATGTATGTATATATATGTAAACTATATACGTATATATGTGTGTATACATATGTAAACTGTATACAGTAAGACCTTGGATTGCGAGTAACTTGTTCTGTGAGTGTTCCACAAGATGAGCAAACATTTCCAATAAATTTTAACTTGATAAACAAGTGATGTCTTGCAATATGAGTAGTGTGTGATGCTGAATGTCACATGATCACAACTGAACCAATGGTTCTTGAAATTCACTTTGATATACAAGTGGAGTACAAGCTTGTTTCTGGAATGAATTATGCTTGCAAACCAAGGTTGTACTGTATACGCATATACATGTGTGTGTATGTATGTGTGTGTGTGTATATATATGTATGTATGTGTGTGTATATATATATATATATATATATATATATATATATATATACACATACACTGATTCCAAGATCAAGAGTCACATGCTCTACTGACTGAGCCAGCCAGGTGCCCCTAGGATTAGTATTTTTTAAACTCTCATGGTGATTGCAATGTGCAGCCAGTGTTGAAAACCACTATTTTAGAGTAACCTTGCCAGTGACTTGTGCTTCTTACCTACATTTGTGAAGTCAGCAAGACAGTTTTAATCATTTTCCCTCTCTTGTACCTGCTTCCATGTAAAAGGAGCATTTGTTTTGTCAGAGAATTGAGGGAGAGATGGTAGTATTTAGTAGAGACAGATTTTCTTAATCTCTCAGATTATCTTTTGGAAGAGGCCAGCCATTTTTGTGAGTTTGGAGAAAAGATGATGAAGATGATAGGCCCCTTTCTTTTTTTGTCTTCCACTTTCTTCCCTGTTTTTTTTTTTTTTTTTTTTTTAATGTTTCTGGGAATTACAAATAATGTCTTTGGACACAGAGCTTTACTACTTATGGTAACTTTCCCCCAGACCTCTTACAGGGTTGACAGGAGACTTCACTTCCCAAATGGCAGGAAGACTTGGGGATTGAGGCCACAGCTGTCAACTCCAGAGCACTGTGGCTGACACATCATGCTTCTTGCCAACAGAGAGATCTTTAATTAGAAATTAGTGCAGCAAACAGGATTATAATCATCTAGGGTCAAAACATGGACTGTAAACTGCTTTCTACACTGTCTTAGGTCCTACGTGGCAGAATTTTTAGGGCTCAGTCAGATGCATTTTGACATTTCAGAGCGAAATGACTTCTGGTAGGACCACAGTTGCTTTGTCACTTATGATGTGTCCCATAGAGGGAATTGTCCTGCAATAGAAATGCATTCCATTTTAGAAGGTTACAAAAGTCACTTGGAGGAGCCATGATTTTATGCTCTGACATTTCCCTTGCTTTCACCCAATCCCACAGTTTCTTCAAGTCCAAGCTCATTGATTGCTAAATAATTTTGGTCAAGGTTGGTTTTTGGAGGATAGATTTAGCTGGGCATGGAAAGCAGACTTCCGGTCTGGCCAAGTGAGCCTGGGGAGGAGGGCTGGCTGAGTTTTAGGAACTCATGCTACCCTCTGAAAAGGAGATGTTTCCTCATTGTTGAATGCAGAGATGCAATGGAGCAGTAATTCTCTTGCTGAGTTCCACATAAAATCACTAGGGAAGCTTTGAAATTTTCCCCCATAAGAATCTCTGCTGATGGAGCCTGGACACCAGTATTTTTTTTAAGCTCCCAGATGATTCCAGTGTGCAGCCAGAGTTCAGAACCATGGCTATAGAGGAGGGAGGTTTTGGCATTAGGAAGAAGGTTGTTCTGTGAAGTTTTCCAATTTTTGGGGCATTTAAGTGATAAAGAGTGCTCTCCTTTTGTAGCTTCAAAAGCTGAGGATGCTTGCACTTCTTGGTCTTTCTGCCTGGGATGCATCACCCACCTCAAGACTTGGCATGACTGATGGAGCCAGCTGTGCCAAGGCCCTGCAGAGTTCTCTTGGGCCATTATCAAGGAGGGGAGAGATAAGGGTGAGGTTGAAACAGTCAGGAGCTGATATATGGGGCTTTATAGGCCACAGAAAGGAATTTGGGTTGGATGGCAGAGGGGTGGTGGTGATTTGACACATTTTAAAAAACACACTTTCTGGAGAGTCTATTATAGGGCTGCTGTGGTCTGAATGTTTGTGCCCCCGCCCCCAGTTCATATGTTGAGACTTAATCACCAATATGATGGTATTTGGAGGTGGGGTCTTTGGGAGGTGATTAGGTCATGAAGGTAAAGCCCTCATGATTAGGATTAGTGCCCTTATAAAAGGGCCACAGAGAGTTCCTTATCCTATCTGCTATGTGAGGACACAGAAAAAAGACTGCTATCTATGAACCAGGAAATGGGTTTTTACGAGATAGTGAATCTGTCAGTACCTTTATCTTGGGCTTCCCAGCCTCCAAAGCTGTGGGAAATAAATAATCCACCCTGTCTACAGTATTTTGTTATAGAAGCCTGCATAGACTAAGACAAGGGGTAAGAGTACAATCAGGGAGGCCATAGAGGCTTACACAATGACCCAGGTGAAAGAGGCATGTGGCTCAGACCAGGGGTACCATCATTTATGGTTTTCATGGAAGAACAGTTTTTTTCTTACTTGTTGTATTTCAAATTAAAGTAATACATGCTCATTGAAAGAAATTAAAGCAATATAAAAGAACATAGAGAATAAAGTAGGAACCTGACCATGTGAGGATTCATCTCGTCTCATCTAGATTCAGTTCTCACTTCTCCCTAAAGGCAACTGCTGTGAACAGCTTGGGAACACACCCCTACCTTTCTCAAGGTATTCATAATCCAACTTTGAGGGCAAATATATGTCCACACATATATGTTAATTTTTAAAATATAGATGTGATCATGTAGAGATGTGGAGATGTCTTTGCAATTTGCTTTTTCTCAGTTCATGATACATCACAGGGATCTTCCCATGTCAGGATTTGTGGAAATGACTCAGTTTTTTTTTTTTTTGTTTTTTTTTTAATGCTTATTTATTTGTGTGAGAGACAGCATGAGTAGGGGAGGGACAGAGAGAGAGGGAGACAGAGAATCTGAAGCAGGCTCTGAGCCATCAGTGCAGGGCCCAATGTGGGGCTCGAACCCATGAACCATGAGATCATGACCTGAGCCAAAGTCAGATTCTTAACTGACTGAGCCACCCAGGTGTCCCAGAACTACCTCAGTTTTACATCACTTCATGCTTTTGTGTGGTATCAATGAGCCATAAGACACTTGATGGCCAGTTAGCCATTCTAACTATTTTTTCTCCTGCACACAATGTTGCAGTGAATGTTTCATACATATATCTTTAAGTGGAATTGTTGGTTTTAATGGGCATATATGTTTTGTATTTTGATAGATGCTGAAAATTCTTGCTTAGGAAGGACCACACCAATTTATTTTCTTATCAGTACATTGGTACCTCTTTTCCCACATTCTTGTTCATACCAGCCATTATCTTCCCCCCCACCCCTGCAATCTGATGAACTAGACATGTTCCCCTTCATTTTAATTTACATCTGTAATTACCGGTCAGGTTGTTCATGTTTATTGGTCATCTGTATTTCTACCAAGAATGATCCTTTCCGATCTTTTCTGTTGGGATATTTGTTTTTCTTCTGATTTTTAGGAGCTCTTATATGATATTATATTAACTCTTTGTGTGTATATAGAAAGATTTTCTCCCAGTCTGCTGGTCTCTTATCCCTGTTTATAGCATCTTTGAATTTTTAATATTATATTAAATCTAAAATCTCTATTACTTCTAGGTTCTTTGTGTCATTTCAGAAGGTCTTGGGGTGCTAGGGTGGCTCAGTCAGTTAAGCATCTGACTCTTGATTTCGGCTCAGGTCATGATCTTGTGGTTATGAACTCAAGCCCTGAGTCAGGCTCCACACTGAGCATGGAGCCTGCATGGGATTCTCTCTTTCCCTCTCTCTGCCCCTCCCCTGCTCATGCTCTCTCTCTCAAAATAAATAAACATTAAAAAAGAGAGAGAAGGTATTTTTTTTTTTGACTCAGCACTAACAAGGATTATTGGATGGATGTTTTGAGGATGAACTGTACTAATTTATTGAGCCCTTTGGCTGAGAAGTTTTAAAAAAAATTTTTAAAAACATTTATTCATTTTTGAGATACAGAGAGAGACAGAGCATGAGTAGGGGAGGGGCAGAGAGAGAGGAAGACACGGAATCTGAAGCAGGCTCCAGGCTCTGAGCTGTCAGCAGAGCCTGACACAGGGCTCGAACTCATGGACCGTGAGATCATGACCTGAGCCAAAGTCGGAAGCTTAACCGACTGAGCCACCCAGGCGCCCCTGGCTGAGAAGTTTTATAGAACAATCAACAAAGCATCTAAAGAAGAGGAGGAAAGATACACACTTCATTAAGAGCCTGATGGTGGTCTAGACACTGCCGTGGGCTTCCTTTCTGTAATTATTTCCATTTTATGGATAAAGAAATAGATGACTTGCCCAGTCATACAATAAGGATGTGATGAAGCATAGTCCTTCATACATAGCAAGGACATAAATTAATATTTACTGGATGAGTGAATGACCTGGAATTTTATCCTAAGCCTGTCTGACTCAACCCAAGTTCCTTCTTCTATACTTTGTTGCTACTTCTTGCTCTTTCTGCACAAGGGAGCCTAAGTGTAGCATATTTTTAGGATCAAGGATAGATTACTGCAAAATAGAATATGCCACAATGGATCACTTTCCACATTTTACAAAGTAAAAAATCTGGCTAATTGTAAAAGGGGCAAAGATGGAGCTTTGGAAAAGGTTGGCTTATAGTTTTAGACCTGGATTTTGGATAAAAACAACAACTGGAGAAGAATAAGAAGATGGCAGGTGGGATCAGAGGTTTCTGGGAATAGAACCTCTTACGTGGGCATTCATCTCTGGGTCAACCTAGAATTGTCTTCTGCAACAGGTTTTGATTGGATCCCTGGTATCTGTGACATATACAGGGTCCCAGGTGGGTTGTCAGGACTGACTTTTACAAGCCCTTTGAGTCTATTTAGTTTTATTTGTCTTGTTTCCTGTCTCTTTCAGAACATGCTTCTAGAACTTTCATCTATTATGAAAAAATAATTCATGCTTGGGGCCAGAAAAATGGACCAAAGACCAACCAGCATCTGCAGGAGAAAAATTACACCTTTGTTAGCTCAAACTGCAAGAAGAATTGTGGGAACCATCCCCTCCACAGAGACACCCGCCAGGCGATGGGTGTGTACAGGGTGCTCCCACCTGGGCCCACCTCCACAGGAGACCTCCCTTCCCTGATGGGGCTGGGATCAACCTCTTACTGCCCCACTTGGCCTCACTACGTGAGGCAGGTCTGATCTCTGGCAGGATTAGGCAGGGAGGAAGTGTGTACCCTGAGAGAAAATCCAGGGGTAAAAGCTACTGCCACTCTGAGGGGAGAAGGATTGAGGAGTGGCTATCCTTCCCCCATCCAGCAGCCTCATAGGGCTTGTTGACCTGCTCACTGCAGAGAGCACCCCAGCTCTGCAGTGGCATAGCAGTGGCAGTTGGGACCATTGGATGGATGGATAGATAGATAGATAGACAGACAGACTAGATAGACAGATTAGACTATTGGTTCTGTCTCTCTGGAGAACCCTAATACACTGGGTAACTACCTGGGATATTGCAGAAGGGAGCCCAGCATTGGATGGGGCTGGTCTGTGTTTCTAGCCCAAATGGCTTCTGAGTCTTCTCTGTCCCCATACTTTGCAGAAGTGGAAATGAGGCGTGGAGATATGAAGAGGCATGATCTGTTCCACAGTGAGTTGGTAGAAGAGCCAGTGAAGACCAGGTGGATGAAAATGATGCTGGGGCCAAGTCCAAGTGGGTGCCATTAAGGGGCATACCATATTCCAGGTGCTCAAGATACATTATCTATACCTGTTTTATCTACAACTGTGCAAAGTTATTGTTTGCCCCCATTTTATAAACCAGAGAAGGCTCAAAGAGACTAAGTAACTTGCCCCACAGCTAAAGGTCACACAGCTAAAGCGCATGCAGTGCAGCTGAATTGAAACCCAGATCCAGGTCCGGCTGTTCCAAGGCCTGGACTCCTTCCAGGAAGCTGTGAAGTCGTGTTCTCTCTCTTGTCCATAACAATCAGCAGTCCCCGGGCAATGATTTATTTGCACATCCGTCTGCCCAACTAACCTGTGAAAGCTACAAGGATAAGGCCTGTGCATTTTAAGTCTCGGATGCCCAGCATGCAGCGTAGTGTTGGTTGAATGAATGTATGTTTATGTATAGATGCCAAAGACAATATAGTACCCATCGCTTTAAACTCTCCAGTCTATTCCTTATTCACTAGTGTTCTGTCATGTCCTGTCAATAGGTTTATTATGAGAGATTCTTTCAGAAGAGTCTGTAGGGCAGCACTTTTTTTCTTTGATTTAAATTTCCTTTACCCTCAGAAGCCTTTATAATGTCATCAACTGTTCAGCACAGAGGTTTAAAAAAAGGGGCACCTACCTGGGTGGCTCAGTTGGTTAAGCATCTGACTCTTGATCTCAGCTCAGGTCTTGATCTCAGGGTCATGAGTTCAAGCCCCAAGTTGGGCTCCACGCTGGGCATGAAGCCCACTTAGAAAAAAAAAAAGTTAAAGGACCAGTGTAAAATGTAATGCTACCAGTAAATGCTGGTGTGTCTCTGATGGTTTCCATCTATTGCTTTAGGATGAGGATCACTGCCTCAGGGAAGCACTGGTCTTCAAGGGGGAAGAATAAAATCTAGCCATGAAGAACCAGCAATGGCTTTTTTTGGCTGACTGAGCAGGCCAGTGGCAGGTATATGCTGGGATCTGTAGGAGTCAGAGGTGGTGAAAACAGAAGGTATCATGTTCTTGAATCAAATGAAAGGAAAGACACTTGCATCATGGGATGTGGGATGAGTGGCTTTTTCCATCTCTCTGGGCCTTGATTCTTTGACACCAAGAAGTATCACATTCATTTATACCAGGAAAGCAAAGCTGCTCAATGGGGAGAATTGGAAACCCATCCCACTCTGGGCACTATCACAAGCTGATGTCAAACATCAAGTACAGTCTTGCTAATGCATCCTAATTGAGGGGGTAGGGGTGACAGTCTGGAGAAGTAGAACTGTTTGAAAGAAGAGCCTAGTTGTTTACAAACAGATACAACAAAACTGTTGGCAGGGACTGGTATAGGGGTAGCCAATCTGAGAATCCTCATTGTACCCTGGAAGTAGATATGAATCCCTTCAAAGGTGCACATTCAAAGGAAAGGAAATAATGGCTGTTGCCCACTTGGGGCAGGATGGTGTTTAAATGCTTCCCTTCTGCAACACACAATAGCTTTTTAATTCTATTTCCAACTACGATGGTCATTCCTGCCACAAGTGCAAACATCAGGGTCGAAGGTGCAAGTGGCCATCAGTTCTAAATGACCATGTTTTAAGTTTATTTATTTATTTATTTTTAGAGGTGGGGGAGAGGCAGAGAGAGAGGGAGAGAGAACCCCAAGTCAGGCTCCATGCTGTCACAGTGAATCCCGACATGGGGTTTGATCTCAAAAACAATGAGATCATGACCTAAGCTGAAATCAAGAGTCGGAGGCTTAACCGACTGAGACATCCAGGCGCCCCTTAATGACCAGGTTTTCTTAACCAAATTTTGAGACAAAGATTCGCCTGCTTTTTCTAGAATGGATTAAATAACTTCATGTCTTCATGCAAATAACTATATTTTACCTTTCACACCTAAAATGTTACAACTGTGTTGTTTTCAGAACAGCACACATTTGCTAACCCCATTATATGCTCCCTGGAATCCCTTCCTCCTTGACTCAGTAGGGTGCCCAGGGAGCAGAATTCAGTAACCTTGAATTTCAGTTTTCCCATCTGGTGGATGGGGCAAGGCCATGTACTTCCTGAAGCTCAGATCTCAGCAGCATGGCGCTCTTCAGACATCATGAGAACGTATTATTTATGGCCTGACAGCTTAGCCAGAACACGTGAGGCCAGCGTCGCTCATGGTCATCTGGCCTGCCCTCCATTCAATACCTTGCTTTCTGTTTATATCAAAATCCAAGATTCAAAATGATCAGACATACTTTTCTAGTTGTAATGTATTTACTCCCTTAACTACAATTCTAAACTCCCTGTCTTGCTAATCATTGTTTCTTGGTGTTGGTTTAATGCCCCTTTCTCTTGGCTGACTTTCATTTAGCTTTTTCTTTTAAATTAAACCTATTATTTTGAGATCCTTGTAGATTCACATGCCCTTGTAGGAAACAATACCCTTCACCCAGCCTCCCTCCAGTGGTGACATTTTGCATAGCTACCCACAACATCAAAACCAGGAAATTGCATTTAATGCCTATTATCTACTCTTACAGGCACTGGGGATCTGAGGAGTCACTTTAGCAGTATCACATGTTTTAGATTTCTAATCATATTAATCAGGTAGCAGGTAAAGGTCCAAGCTAGAGGAAGTCACATGGCTTCTCTGGGAGAAAAGATTTCCTAAGGCCTCCAGCCCTGTGATCTGTAACAGGGTTCAGGGGCAGAGAAAGCCAGCCTACAATGCATAATGATATGTCTTTATTTCATCAACAGAAATGGTGTCGAGACAAAATTCAGTTAACACTAGCAATTCAACTGAGTGAAATTTTTTTTTTGCACAATAGTGTATTTACAATGAGTAAATGAAGTTTCAATTCATTAGTTCATAGCAATGCTTTTTTTTCCCCAAAAAAGGTAAAAATTCTTAGTTACAGAGAATAAGCATCAACAGCCATTTCATTTTTACAGTAAAAACCACAACAAAAACCACAATCACTTAGAAAAAAAAAGACAAGCCTAAGAACTAGTACAATAAAATGATGCATTGAATTAAGTTACATTAATCGCATAGAATCTGTGTAAAAAGTATGTAGAAAAACACCTGATGTAACCTGTTACAGTCGTTGAGCAGTTATGAGAGGTACAGAGGGTTATACAGGTAGATATGTGTGAAACTGTCCGTATTGTTCGACCTGGGGAGGAAGAGAAGAAGGGCTGTGGCCCCTTGCATACACTGAGAAGACCCTGTTTTGAATATGGCCTCTGGAGTTTGTAAGGCATATATTAGAGGTGCACTTGTATCAGACTGGTTCTGGAACAAATTCTCCCAGGCCCTTTTGGCCTCACAAGCAAAGGTGGTGCTTGCCTTGAACGGCTGTGTCTAACCAGAGCCCAAAGTTCCCAAGTGCATTTGGAAGGTTCCTGTTCACTCACTAGAAGTGGCGGGTCTCTTGTGTCAGTGTGAATGACAGCATCCAGCATTCACACGCACCCAATGCATCGTTAGGACCAGGTGGAGGTCACCCCTCTGCCTGCAGACATGTTTTGGTAGGAGACTTAGCATCATTGGTAGGAAAAACCCTCTTTGTCCAAGTCCCTTCCCTCTTTCCTCATCTACGTGTCCGTTAACCCCCCAGGAACACTTGGCACTGAATGGATGGTCTTGGTGCACTTCTGCTTCTAAGGAGGGCCACTGTTTTATCTGAGGTCAGTAAACTGGAATGAAGTGAAAGTCAGAGTTGTTTAGCCATTGCTTGATAGCGAGACGCATGCACCATGTCACAACATCAAACCAAAGCTACAAAGTGGGGCCTCTGCCACCAAGGGGTATTCTTCACAGAACGGCAGCGTCATTTTCATATTATGATTAAAATGTGTGGATATTCACTGGATATAAATATCACCTCCCAGGGTGGGGTGTAGGAAAATACTATACACTTCCTTTTCTTCGCAAGAAATGTGTTTGCACCGTCAGTTGAATAATTTATCCTCAATTTGCCACAATAGGTCCTTTCTATGTACAAATACTATCTGCACACACTATTTGTGCACAAATATATTCTATTCTACAGCATCAGTCCTTGATGCTTGGGTCAGGAGATGGCTCGGGCGGTACTGGAAACATACAGCTTGAACACAGATTGCCTCTATGCACACAGACTTCCTGCACGAAAACCAACTCCACATAGGGCACGGCACTGTGGACTGACTCGCCAAAAACTGCACCTACAACAAGATCCTCAATTTTGGGAAGAGATACTAACTCATGATAGAGTGAACAGCTTTATTCTTTAAAAAAAAAAAAAAAAATTCTGTCCCTCAGTCTATTTACAGTAATTTGAGGACAAAACTTGATTCTTGCTCCCTTCCAGGTCTGCGACTCCTTCAAGACTGTAAGCGGTAGGGGAGCAGATTGAAGTCATTTACTAAGCAGCTGCTAGTTTAAATGGGGTGTAATATAGAGGTCCAGCTAAGTGGGGTCTGAAAGCGCTTCTCAGGCCTTACTCGCTCTGAGAGGGTTCTGCTACCACAGGGTGTGGAGTGGCCCATAGGGACGGGACTTTGCAGTTTCTTAAAAGGTGTATACTTTATACACCTTTGTTTCTTCTTTAATGGCAATCATAAAATATTAAAAGAGAAAGTGTAGGTATAGATCTTTTTTTTTCTTAGAAGATTTTATTTTTAAGTAATCTCTACACCCAACATGGGGCTTAAACTTACAACCCCGAGATCAAGAGTCGCATGCTTTACTGACTGAGCCAGCCAGGCGCTCCTAGACCTCTTGATAATAGCTTTGAACTTCACATTGTGCCCACTCGATGTCTGGCGGTTCTCTCATGCAAGTCCTAGAGCTGGTCCCTGGCCTCCTTTTTAAGGAGAAGTGGCAGCTGGCATTCTAATCACTAGCCTTTTTTTTTTTTTTACTTCCTCAGGAAAGCAATACAAGGATTAAATCCAAAGTCATAGTGCATCTTAAAAGCAGCATACTTTTAGAAAGACAGTTAATAAATTACTTGTACAATATACAAAATAATGTTTTATACTGCAGCATCACCTCTGACGCCTGAGTCATTGGTAGGGAACCCGGAATAGAAATAGCAGGATGGCCTAGTAAGTTTGACAGCTCTTTTGTTTTGTTTTCGCAACTGTTTTGTTCCAGAATCAGTATGTAATGAAGTTTGATTTTATTCAAGGCACCCCCAGATAACGCAGAGAAACAAACACATACAGCAAAGCACTCACCTGCCCAAAGCCTGACCAACCTGAATGAAGTGAGGTTGTCTGGACACACAAGTAGAACAAAGGTGGATCCAAGGGGAGGACTAGATCCAGGCGGATGTTAACCAGCCACAGGGCCACCTCCACCGTCCCTGCCCCAACGGCTCACGGCTACGTTTTTGGAGACCCAATTCGGCTGTGGCAGGAATCCTCCTAAGCAGGCCATGGCTGCAGGGTCCTTTATTTTTGTAAGGAAGGACCCTTAAAAGCACAATTAAATGCCACCATGCTGTGCAAACACTGTTCTTTGCTATTAACTTGCTTTTCTTTTTCATAAAAGACATGGGCCTCACTAAGGGATCCCAGGGAAAGGAGACAGGCTGGTTCTTAAAACTCCACTTGAGGCAATTTGGATTCTGGTCCCCAACTAGTCCTCCCTTTGAATCAACCCAGAAACAATTTGGACGAACACATGGTTCGGGGTAGTAAAAGACAAGACGAGTCACATAGACAATTGCACAAAGCCAGTCACTGTTTATGGTACATAGTGAACAAAATCATAACAACCTGTTAAAAATCTCTAAGAAATGGAAAGACAGTTTTCCAAGCAGTGTCTTTAACCAGTCCCATTGTAGGGGTTTGACTGGGGAAGGGGGAGAAAAGCGAGGCGGGGGTGGGTGGAAGGAGGATGTGGGCTGAGTTAGGGTGGAGGGAAATAAGGAGACCCCTCCCCACCTGGAAATGGCCGTGGCACAGGTGTGTGTGTGCGGACCAAACAACAGACAGCGGGGAGACTGATGGAATGTGGTCAAGACTACCAGTTGCACATGAGTTGTCGCCAGGGTAAGTCATGCCAGCGAGCTTGTTTGGACCTGGTTATGATACTAGCAGAAAACATTCTTTTTTCAAAAGAAGAGGAGGTCACTTAAAAAAGGCAACACGAGAGTTAAACAATACTGTTGGCTGACTCCTCCACCATTAACACCTGTGGATGTATATCACCTGTGATGTATCACATGATTCACATTGAATTTAAATTCCAGCTGTCACCAGTTTTCCACAAAGGCAAACCCCACGGTGAAGCACAGAACCATTCCACTAGGCCAAGAAATTCCAACAACCATAATAAAAATGGCAGCTCCAACGCTGAGCTTTACCAAAATCTGACTCAGACTAGCACACACATACACACGCACATGAGAAAAAACAAAAACCCAGAGGCAGGTTTTAAAAGCGGAACTATTTTAAAAGAAAAGCCTTTTTTTTTTTATCCTACCGCATGAACCAACAAATTTCTGGCATTCATACATATTTAAACATTTAGCGCTAATATTTGTACAGAAAAGTTAATAATACTAAAACATATGTTACTATGATTTCACTTTTCGCCTACGTCATATACTAATTTCCCCTTTTACATGCAGCTTTAATATTGTCCAAACAATGGCACAAATAAAGAAACAAAGTCAACCATCTAGTCCCCACTGCCCACCACCCCATCCCCACATCAAACCTTTCAGGACTCTACCTGCAGCCAGGCTGGAGGGCCGACCGGAGGGAGGGAGCGGATTCCTCCTCCTCTTAGGCTGGCGGCAGGGTCTTGGGCACATCTTCCTGTAAACGTGGCCAGGGGCCAGCACGCCCCCAGAGCCAAGGGAAGCTGCTCTCTGTGGGTTGCAAGCCAACCAGTTTTGCAGCAAGAGAAGAAAATTATCATCAGGTGAGGGTAGGTGTGTGTGTGGTGGGGGAAGGGGATAGGGAGGGCTCCTTGGCCATACTGTATCCAAAGCCTCAGAATGAAATCTGCCTTTGGACAAGAGACGAGCAGAAAAACCTCAGAATTCAACTCAAAGCATTTGGAGAAGGGAGGGAGAAAGAAATGCTTTTGTCTGTATTAGGGACAGACCCCAGGCTTACATGTGCCCTGCTCTCTCCTACTCTGGGTGAATTGCCTTAACCCAGGACGCCTGGCGCTGTGATTCAAACCCACTCAGGTGAGATGTCCTGGGAGCTGGGGCCTGGGCAAGGGAGTGGGGTGGCTGATCAGACAAATCCTTCCAAGAAATTCCTCCTGCACTGCACTTTCACGGGCAGGCAGGGGCCTGAGGATGGGTTGAAATGAATGGGACTTGCCCCCTGGGTGAGAAAATAGTTCTAACTTGATTTTTAGGAGCCAATGCCTGCTGAGTTCTGGTACAAAATCATGGGTTCCTGCTGTTTGGATGCACTTTTGAGTGGACGTCCAAACTCTCCCCACTTAGGAGTCTGAACATCCAGCATCAACTCTGAACTCTGCATTTAAACTTTGCTTCTGGGAAAGGTGGGGAGGAGGTGAAATATAAAAATATTCAAGCAGATTATTGTCTACACATCCTAGGATGAATTCATTATTTGGCAAGATTATTTTTCCTACATAATTATCACCTGAGTGCTTTTTAATTAGCTAAAATGTCTTACTTTTAAACTAAAAGCAAAGAATATACAGTATACTCGAGTTATACCGAAGTAACAACTTCATTTAAGAAAATAGGTTTGACCCAAAACTCAGTGCAAGTGGCAAAGTTGACCATGACTGTACAGTATCTGCAAGAAAAACAAAAACAAAAAAACAACCCACAACACTCAGATGACACCATCTGACGGTGCCCAAAGCAAACCAAACAAACAAAAAAAGGGTCTGAAATAAAACCTCAAAAGAAGTTTCCAACATTGAATTCTGTTCCATAAATAAGTACAAATTGAAATTGAACTGTGAAGCAAGAAAAATGACCATGTTAACAGTTACCAAACTAGTTCTAGCATCAGAGACAAAAGAAGAGGAATGTTGGAACCTGTTTATAAATGAGAAATGAAGTTTTCCAGTTTTAGGATGAGAAAATTGAGGCATGCAGGACTTTTGCATATGGATATATATATATCTTATATATATATTATATATAATATGTACAGTCTAGCTATAAAACTTTGATGTGTATAGAAGCTGTCTTCAATGAAAAAAATTGAACATTCAGAAGAAATTCCTGAGATAGGGTTTGTGACATGGGCCACTGAGAAAAAAAATCCGTGGTTGGGTCCTAGAGGTGTTCTAGTCTATCCCTGTTGAGACTGAAATTAACCCACAGACAGGCAGCGTCAGCACCGCCCGTCTTTCCTCGCCTGAGCAAGGGGTAGCACCATTGTGAAGGGAACTGTATATCACTCCCGCTTGAAGAGAGGAGGGAATACTCAGAAACAGTATTGCTGCTAAGAACGCTGTAGTGTGCACCAAATTCCTTCTCGGTTCTTCCAGACAACAGATGAGCAGCACCACAGGCTGACCGGAGAACACCTGGGTGGGAGAGGCGTGAGAACTGGGAGGCAGGCCGCGTCACTAGGTGTAATCTTTCCTGGGCTGTTCGTCGGTCGTACACTTATCAGTCATTTCCTGGCAGAAATCCACGGTCACCGTCTGGCTCCTGGATTCAAGAGGAGGCCCTCTCTCCGAGAAGGTTCCGGGGTCAGCGCCTTCCGGCCTCCTCCCGGAAGTACAGTTTTCCGAGGTGTTGCCGGGCACCCAGGGGAGCCCGGGGGGAGCCGCTCCCGGCTCCAGGCAGCAGGGGGCGCTTTCCCCCACCGCGCACTGGGAGGCGGCCAGGTTCTGCTCCACGCTCAAGGGCGCAGGGTTAATACTGGAGGCTGCGGGGAGGCCCACGGGTCTGAGGACGGGGCAGTACCGGTGCAGGGCCTGGATCTGCTCGGGGCTCTGGATGTCGCGGCACACTTCCTGGGAAAGGCAGGAGAAGTTGTCCAGCAGCTCCCCCATGCAGGCTTTCAGCTGGTTCCTCTCTGACAACAGCTTCTCTTTCTCACACACCTGGACAGCAGAGAGAAGAGAGGGGGCCTGATCAAGCCTGAACGGAAGGACAGAAGCCCTGGTTTCTGGGGGTTTTCCAACTTTTATTTTTGCATTTGGCATTGCAGTGTAACTCGTGAATGGCTAGGCCAGGACCTAGGCACCTACAAAATGTATATTTAAGGAGCCCAGGCTCAAGTGTCCTATCGGAGCAGCCTATCCAGATGTCCAGATGTGCTGGAAAGCCTCACACCTTCCCTGTGGCAGCTCTTCATCCCTCTCTGGGGTCTGTCCAAGTGGCCAGCAAAATCACCACCAACCAGAAAACTACAGGGAGTCAAGGTTCTGGTTTCCTGGATTTGGGGGTTTTTAGAGAATCATTTGGAAAACCCTCAGCCCCAAACTTTGGAGTTAAAAAAAATCTCCCCCAAATGTGTTAGGTTTGCCATTTCTGAAGGTCAGAAATGGGCTAATTCCAACTTTGTGACATTTTGGAAGAAGGCAAAGCTATGGAGATGGTAAAAAGGCCAGTGGTTGCCAGGGGTTGGGGGAAGGAGAAGGATGAACAGGTGAAGCACAGAGGATTTTTAGGGCAGTGAATTTACTCAATGATATAGTCATGGTGGATACATTTGTCCCAATCTATACAATATACAACACCAAGAATGAGTCCTGATATAAATTAGGGACTTGGGTGATTATGATGTGTCAAAATAGGTTCCTCAATTGTAACAAATGCACTACTCTGGTGGGAGATGTTGATAAGGGGGGCTGGTGGTGATGAGTGTATAGGGGCAGGGGGCAGGAGCATTCAGTTGTGCTGTGAACCAAAAACTTCTCTAAAAAGGAAAGTCTCATAAAAAAAACTGATGAAAAATCAACGAAAATCAACAACGAAAATCAACCATTGGCAATTTCATACGGTTCCATCAAACAACAGGCCTTCTGGCCTTTGCAGCATACAGACTGGACACAACAGATCCTCTTTAGTACAGGTGGGGACTGTGACATGGGAAGGGCAGACAGAGGCGTGGTGACTGAGCCCTAGCAGACTAGCCCATGGTTCTGAGATGCTGTCCTCAAAGAAAATCCCACACAAGCTCTTGTGTTACTAAAATTCATCATCCCATCAGAGAGATGAATTTCGCCACCAGAGGGGAGACTGGTTAAAGTTTCACCCGAACTATCTGCGTGAGGAGAGAAGATGCAAAGGTTTCAGGAGGCACACACAGTGAAAGAGATGAGGAAACTGGACATCACCACCAGATGGGAGAGAAAATGGAAGGCGGGGGAGGGGGGGGAATGAGACAGAGAGAGAGAGCAGGGGAGAGAAGCAAACATACAACACGGGGGCTCTGACACGGGAGCTGTATGTGCTGTAGCATGAATGCAATCTGGCAGGCAGCGTGGGCATGTGTATAGGAGACAGAGATTTACACGGGGAAAGGGCACCTGCTAAAATATTTATAAATTTATCAAGAAAACATGTTTTAAAAATGAAAAATAAACAGATGTACCAGTGCAAGTTGAGAGAAATACATTATGCAAGTTTGCAAAAGCTGAGTGGCGTGCCGGAGGCAGCATGGCGGTGGGGAGTGGGTGTGTGTGTGCGGGAGACTGGCAGGGCAGACTGGCCTGCCCCTGCCTGCCAGTGCCGTTCCTGCCGCCCAGACTAGGTGAGCAGGCACGACCCCGAAGTTACAGGGTGCTGGATAGGAAACAGAACATCCAGGAGGTCTCTTCGTGGAAAATATCTTACATTTGTGGCTGTGCAACCCGGACAGCCAGGAAGACCTGGAGGTCTGCAAAGTGGGAGGCAACACCACCCAGCCTCAGGAGGACCGTCTCAGTCTCGATCCTGCCACATCATACTGGCCAAGCCACCAACCCTCTACTCATCTGCAAAATGTTCTGGGCCACTTTTAAGGGGAAGAAAATGAAATGCTGCTGTGACCGTGTTTTGGCTCTTCGCAGGAAAGGCAGTATAAATCAAGGCCCTGGTTACAAGCGTGAAGCTCTAAGTCACAGATATACAGTGATGAGCACAGGAAACTCTCATGCGGCAGCAAAATGTAGCATATTATTTAAGAAGTTGCCAAAAAAGTGGGAGGAGAAGTAGGAGGTGCCCTCTCCATTTTTCAACTGAACAGTATTAAGCAAAGTGTTTTGGTATCTGCCTGGTGTGTGGCTTAGACTTTATTGTTTGTTCGGTATTATACAAGTACATGGAAGGACAGAACTCTAATTACAAAAATCAGGTGTTTCTCAAACATGGGTGATGAGACTCATTCTACGCAGGGCTGAATGATCATGGACATATGCCCAATGTCCTGATAGGTTGTACTGAGCAGGCTCAGCCTTGCCTGGGTCCCTCCCTAAGCCCAGTAGGCTTTCAGAAGATCCATATTCACCACCAACAATGTCTTGCCCCCTTATGTGGCTTAAATACAAATTTTTGTTGTTAAAGCAACATTAAAGAAAAGTTTGAAAGAAAGAAGGAATTCATAATTCCACAATCTGGTCACAATTTCAAGGAAATTTCAGGGCAATAGACATTTCCTGAAGGCTTCACCGGGTCTGCACTGGAGACTGAGAGGTGATCCAGTCACTGTCCTTGTTGTGAGGAACCTACCACCTAGGGTGGGGGGCTGGGGAGACAGACACACACAGATGACGCAAGACTGCGGTGATAAGCATGAAGCCAGAGGTCAGATCAGGGCTCCAGGGGTGAGTGCCCAGCCTCAGCTGGGACTCAGGGAAGGGGTTTCCTAGACAGGTGGCAGTAATGTGAGTCTCAAAGGATGAAGGATGAAATTACAGAAGAAAATGGTCGAGAAACGTCCAAGGTAGAGGGGAGATAGCAGAGGCACAAACACAGAAGTACGAACATAGATGGCAGGAAGTGTGAAGAGCTTGATTTTATTAGGGGTCAAGTTCAAGGATAGGAGTGGAAGATGATGCTGGAGGTAGCTACAGACTGAACCTTGGAAAACACCAATGTCTTGCTAAGAAGCTTGAGCTTTATTTTGTAGGTAACTTAACCACTGCACATGAGTAAATTTCCCCTGCTTGGTGGGAGTTAATTTATTTTTTATTTTATTTTATTATTTTTTTAAAGTTTATTTATTTATTTGAGGGGCACCTGGCTGGCTCAGTCGGTTAAGTGTCTGACTTCGGCTCAGGTTATGATCTCATGGTTTGCAAATTCGAGCCCCACGTCAGGCTCTGGGCTGACAACTCAGAACCTGGAGCCTGCTTCAGATTCTGTGTCTCCCTCTATCCCCGCCCCTCCCCCACTCATGCTCTGTCTCTCTCTCAAAAATAAATAAAACATTAAAAAAATTTTATTTGAGAGAAAGAGAATGTGCACAATAGTGGGGGAGGGGCAGAGAGACAGGTAGAGAGAGAATCCCACGTAGGTTCCACATGGTCAGCGTGGAGCCTGATGAGGGGCTTGAATTCATGAACTGTGAGACAATGACCTCAGCCAAAATCAAGAGTCAGATGCTTAACTGACTAAGCTACCCAGGTGCCCTGGGCATTAATTTAAAAAAGAGAGAAAAAATACTCTGAAGTCCTTGATAACAGGTCAACATTTATTTATGCTTTTCAAATGTCTTATCTTGTTCTGAGGTTCTCATTGGGACAGTGGCTTACCATGAGACAGAGGATTACTGTGTATATAGTCTGAGGATCCACACTTAGATCATAACCACATGATGTGGTCTCTCTCTTCCTTAGCTTGACACAGGCACAGTACCTAAGATGTTTCCAGTATTTGGCCAGCTGAAAGGTCCAGCTAAATGAGGTTGTACTGGTTGCCTTCAAAGCTACAGTAAGGAGCCAGAGGCCACCTGGAGTTACCTCCTGAAGCTTAAGCTTGCTTACAAAGGAGAAGGGGGCACAGAGCTCCCAGTGAGGGGAGCCTGGGAGATGGGAGCTTGTTCCCTGAGATAAAATAGTCTCAGGCACAGGGAAGAGGTGCCAGCCACTTGGAGGCAGAATCACAAAATCAAGGACCCTGGGACTGCGAGGGGCTTCAGGAGATCATGTGGTGTCCTGTCTGGATTCTACACTCTTCTGTGCAAGGCAGGAGAAAGCAGTGGTGTCTAGATTTGGAATCAGATAACTGGGTTTGCGTTCAAGTTCTGCCACATAGTGGAGAGTGAGCACACTTCTCTGCGCCCCTCTCCTCCTCTGTAACTGGAGATAAAATAGCACCTAAGTCATTGGGTTGATGTGAAGACTAAATGTGATCATTTACAAAAATAGTTGAGAATAACACCTGGCCCACACATGCATGCAATAAATGTTAGTGACCAGTCCATGCTGAATGGAAAAAAAGAAAGGACTACCTCTATGTGTATGGCTGAAGGACATAAAATACTGAAACATGATTATAGCTCTGCACAGACACACACAACTGCAGATAGAAAGCTATTCTTTTTTGTTGAGAAACTTGCTTAAAAATAAACCCAAACTTCCCCAAATTGTGATCCTTCTCTCCACTTCTCCAGCCTTCACTTCTGCAATTCTGCATCAGCCCTGGTCACTCCAGGTTGCTGATAGCAGCGAACGGGTCAACTCACCAATTTGCGGATTTCACATTCCAAATTCTGAATACAGTCCAGTTTCCTCTTGCGGCAGCGCTGGGCTGCGATGCGGTTCTTGCTGCGCCGTCGGACGTCGTGAATGAACTCTAACTGTTCTGAGGTTAGCTTGTGCATCTTAATCATCATCTGGAAATCATTCCTTGGAAGATCTGTGATTTGATCTACAGGAAAGGGAAGTTTGACCTGAAACCGAGAACAGCAGAATATGATTATGGTAACTGTATTTTAGTTTGAATTCCAGCTGGCGGAACATCAAAAAAATGGTCAAACCTCCTTTTTAAGAGGACCAAATAGTATGGAAACTACTCAAAGTGAGCAGTGATTAATTCTTTCTTGTTTCAAATATAAGATGTAATATTTAGAGTCAAACAGCACGTGAACACACAAATTATAATGTGGTTATTGTTCCTGAGGTTCTTGAAACAAACAGCACGAAAGATACTGGAAAATGTGTACTTTTTCACTGCTACAGCAATTTTACGAAAGACTCTACAGTTAGTTGAAACCTACTTCCATTGAGCCTCAGCTCAATAAAATAACAATTTACAGACAGATATCATTGAAGGAATTATCTAAAACATTTGAACGAGGACAGCATCACACACGTCAAAGATGCTGGGAAGATGAAACAACCAGTGTGGTTTTTCAGTTACAACAGCATAAGGAGGTACAGCGAGGGAACTCAGATGGGCTCCACCCTGGTGGACTAGAGTTCAAACCTGGGCTTTAGTCTTTCTACCAGCCATGAGACCTCAGGCTAGTTACCTTACTTCTCTGAGTCTCAATTTCCTCATTTTAAAGTGGGGCATGCTTTTGAGCTGCCCAAGGCTATACCAATTTGGGCCCTTTGGCCCTTTTCCAAAAATTTAATGGTCATTCCATCTCACATTCTCTTTCACAGCATGTTGACCTTCCTCTACCAAGAGGCGGGATGCGTGTTCCTGCCTCTTGATCACCACAATGCAGCCGGAGTAACAGTGTGTGGCTTGAGGCTAGGTCATAAAAGGAGCTGCGGCTTCCTCCTAGGCTTCTTAGACTGCTTTCTCCGGAGGAAACCAGCTGCCATGCCTAAAAGACTCTCAAGCCACCCTGTGGAGGGCCCAGGCCCATGTGGAGAAGAATGGAGGTCTCCAGCCAACAACCAGCACTGCCTTGTCGGTCACGTGGGTGAACCACCCAGGATGTGATTTCTCTAGGCCCACGGGAACCTTCAGATATGGAAGCCCCGGCCACAGACTTCAGCCTCATGAGGTGTCCCAAATTAGAAGTGCTCAGATGGGCCACTCCTGAGTTCCTGACCCACGAAAACGGTGAGAGAAGCTAAATGATTTAAGCCAAGGAGTCTGGGGGTGATTTGTTACGCAGATAACTGATGCAGATACTGTCGGTAGCAAGATTCCAACTTCTAAACTCTTGACAAACAAAGGCAAATAAGCATTATACAAGGAGAGGACATGAGTCTCTGGAGGAATGGATCTGTGTCCTCCTTATATTCTGTTAAATGCACAGGCTTGAATCTTCCAGCAGCTTATCACTACCCTCTCCAAGATTCTTACTGATGGTGCA
The DNA here is from genome assembly GCF_018350215.1 of Panthera leo. NCBI lineage: Eukaryota > Metazoa > Chordata > Mammalia > Carnivora > Felidae > Panthera > Panthera leo. The sequence continues at coordinate 80,115,830 of NC_056683.1, forward strand.
GGGATGTTAGGGTTCATTTCTGGTCCTGTTTCAGAAAAGGAAGGTTGCATGTTGCTTGACCAAGAGACCAAGTATCTCCTCCGGCTCAGATTCACTTAATTCTTGTTCACGTTAGAGTCTGCTTTAGGTGGACCAGCAGATGGCGCTATAAACCTAAACTTTCTACAAAGGGCCAGCCCTGCGCTGTCCAGTGCAAACAAGAGATGTGATTTTTCCATTTCCAGTAGCCACATTAAAGGAAGTAAAAAGAAACATCAGAAATTAATTTTAATAGTATATTGAATTAAGCCCAATAGGCCCAAAATATATTCAACATGTAATTAATATAAACATAATTGAGATATTTCACTTTTTTGGCACTAAATTTTCAAAACTGGAGGCATATTTTGCACTTAACACAATTCAGAACTCGGCACATCTCTAGGGCTCGATAGCCACGTGTGGCATGTGGCTACTGTGCTGGACGGCACAGCTCTAGAAGGTGGAACAGTCTCGAGTGAACTTGAGTCACCAGAAAAACAGGAGGGTCAGGGTTTAATTGATCAAAGTAGTTTAGGTTGAGGAAACCAACCCCTCGTTAATATTCAGGAGCTGCAGTGTTATATCTGTGTTGTTCAGGGAAGTGAGACGGAGATTCTTGATTCTGAGCTCAGGCCTTTTCTTTGATTGCATCAGATGCCGGAAGATGAGTCTAGATGCTGGCATTTATGGCGAGTAAATCCCCATGCACAAAGGCGGTCACACTACATGACTTTTCTGTGGCTGGATACAACTGCTTTGTCAGGCTGCTTCAGAACCCTGAGCCTGCCGGACGTGGCATTTGCTGAGGGCTCCCGACGGGGTCCTGATTCAACTTTCGCATGGTGAACTCTGTGTCCCATGACACCTGTAAAATTTAGGCCCAAGAAAGCAAAATCGCAACAGCTCACATTACACCACTTTCAGCCCAGCCCTGCTCTGACTGCGGAAAGGCAGGCAGCCAGGGAAAGGGCTTTGTCCATGGGTTGTGTTTGCACAGGGCTTATCATGATACGAAGAATGTTTGATTTCCTTTTATATCCTTTGGATAACAAACAGACACTCCAATCCTGGACAGTGCCTGACTCACACCAGGGTCTGCCTGGTGGGGACACGGATGTTTCCACACCAGGCAGAAGCCTTGTTCGCACAGCAGAGGCTGCCGCGCTTCGTGGCCTCGTGGAGTCTCCCCCTCTGCTGACACCAAAGCCGGTCTGCTTCTACTCTAAATCCTATTTACTTACTTATTTCCAGAAAGAATACGTACCTACAGCTCAGGCCACAGGGAACGTCAAAGGCCTTCTAGACTAAGAGCTACTGTATTTAAAATCATCCAGACAACACATGTAAAACACCAGGGAAACGGGACAGAGGTTGACAGGAAAAGGGAAAATCAACAATGCTCGTTTCAAAGTCCTTGAAGCAAAAGGTCCTATAGTTTCAGCGGAGCTGTTGCAACTCCGGCTGCTTTTTAAAGAGGTCAAAGGAAAAGAAAATAGCGATAGACCTTCTTCCATGTGGAAAAACAAAAAACAAACAAAAAACCAAAACCCAAACCCGACCACTCTTGTTTCTTTTTAAAAGGCTCTGTTACCCCTCAAGCAAGGGAGATCTTGCGCTGTCTCCCAAGAGGGAGGTCCCCAAGCATTTTGGGAGGGCACAGTGGTAACTTTGTCACTGATATTTGTTACTTTCGGAGTAGGAAGTAAGTTCCAAGCCAACGGGCATCTTCCCTGGGGATAAAGAGCAGCCACATCCCCTTACGGAGTTGGGAGAATATATTCCACTCTCAAGCATGCACGCACCAAACACTCCCTGAGTAGGGCTCAAAAGTCAGCTAGTACCACATGGGCTTCGAAGGTTCAGACACTTTGAGAGGGCGGAGGCCCTTCTCCCTTTCTTCTGGCAAATTCTTATGATCCAAATAGGCCCGATAGGGCTTAACATCTTATTTACTGTCCCTCCACACACTTATTCTTCCAGGATTTTATTTTACTTCTCAGCAACAGTTTCATTGTCATTCACTGGACCCTCTGAAACAGTGCACAACACCCACCCTAACAAGAGGAAATGTCCTGCCAGCTCCCACCGCCACTTGTCTGAATGCTCGCTGGCCTGCACTTATTTTCAGCCTATTGCACACACAGGAGGCTAAGCATATCAGACATCTGAGGCTAAGCAGGCTGCACAGAAGGGGAGGGGCCCATGGGACTCTGGGTACTGATTTCTCATAGGTGCTGCCCATCCCCACCTCCTACCCGCACTGTGGTTCTCAGGAGAGACTCTGAAAGTCAGGGGCGGTCACTGAGTCAGCAAACCAAGGGCCCAACAGGGCAGCACGGGCCCGTGCTACGGCTTGCATCAGTCTGCTTCTGCTGATTTGCTACTCAGTCCTCTCTGCCCTCTGGAGCACAAGCAGAGGGACAGGACGGAGGACTTCCCAGCCCAACCCCTGCACTGGACTGCTAAGCAGTGACCAGAGTGCAGTCAGACCTTCTGGGGCTCCAGTTCTCGAGATGTCAGTGAAATGGCGTGCTGCAGTGTGCTGAGGGACCTCTGGCCCCAGGGGCCGGCAAATGTGGGAAAAAGCTATGACATCTAGATGGTAAATAAAACCTAAATCCTCCTCCTCCAGGGCCTGAGCAGGGGAGCTGTGGGCCCTGCGGTCCCAGCGCCTCCTCTCGCCCAACAGAAATCAACTGCTCCTCTTTTCTTTGTACCAACAACCACCCCATTCTGTGGCCCAAACCACCATCCCCTTGCTCCCAGTTAAACAAAAATACCATTAAAAATTACATAAGAAATATAACTTCTTGCAGAAAATTCAAATATGGGACAAAAGAGGAGAAAAGAAATCCCACCTGCAAACAGTGACTGTCTTGCTCCCGGGGACTGCCCTGTGATCTCTGTTTTCCCTGCATCTTTATTACAGGGTTGCAGGCGGACCACAACCACCTCATCTCACCATGCCACTCAGCACATTTCCCTGGACTGGAGCTGCTGGGTGCTCATGGGAGCTACTGGAGAGGCATGACAGAGATGCGAAGGTTGTAGGAAAAGCTGAAAACAAGCATTTCCTCTAGAGATCCCAGCCACAGCTGGTTTGTGAATCTTTTTTCCTATCTCCTTTCTTGGTTTTACTACCAGATGTTGGAAATACAAGCTGCAGGAGTCGGATAATACTAACAGTACCCCAAGGCTCAAAGCCTTTAACACCTACGCTCTTACAAGACCCTCAGATCTCTGTACACCGTCAGGGGAGGAGGCAAGATGCCCATTGGGCTGATGATTCAGTGCTCTTGGCAGGGGGACAACCAGATCCATGCTAGGCAGACGCCAGTGACAGAATCTCCCCTCTCGGCTAAGAAATGTTTCCTGAACAATTGTCCTTCCACCCTCTATTCTCATGGTCCAGTTTCCAGAACAAACGCAGGACACCTGGGATTTAGTTGTACTGCAATTAATTAGCTGTGTGACCTCAGGCGAGCCTTTCATTCTCTCTGTCCTAAAGTTCTTTGAGGAGCTGTGAGTGACAGGAAGATAATACATGCCCTACTTAGCTTATAGGATTGCTATGAAGAATCAAATTGGATAATACATGGAGAAAGTGCTTTGAAAAGTCTGAGTCGCCTGACAAATATGAGGTATTATTAATTCTGTTTACTAGCCCTATCTTACTTTGTCACATGGTTTCTTCTTCCAGACATAGAGTATGCTGTGCAATTACAGATGCTAGGAACGTCTTTCTAGACAACACAAAAACATCATTTTAATTAGAGATACAGCTGACTTCTATGCTGCCTAGCAAGGTTTTCTTTTAATTAAGCAGACCAATCACAGGCATTTAAAAAAAGATGCCTGAATCAATGAACCACAAGAATGACTGTAAAAATTTTACATACAACATACGTCTCGAAGTTGGCATGTGGGTGGAAATGTCAGTGTCAGATACAGGTCTTCCATTCTACTACGTGTCACACACGATTTTTCCCTGCCCCGCAAACTGCATGAAAACAAACGTACACACATTCAACTCTCACACACTTTTATCCCTCTTGATATGAAACATGTTGATAAAGCAAGTCCAACCAATAAAAACTTTTGGCTACGCAAATAAATTGCCTTTCCAGTGCTTCCTTACCAAAACTTACAAGTAAGTAGACATGTGTGTGGTATAAACCCATCTCACGAAGAAGGCTACTACCTGGAAAATGCTTGTGGCTTTTCCATAATTTTCAAATTTTAAAAATGAACCTGTGAACCAAAACAAGATACCATTTCACATCCACTAGAAGGGCTATAATAAAGAAGATGGACAATAACCAAGTGCTGCTGAAAGTGTGGAGAAATAGGAGCCTTCATACACTATTGGCAGAAATGTAAAATAGTGCATTTATGTTGAAAGACAGTCTGGTAGTTCCTCAAAAGGTTAAACATGTAGTTATTGTACGATTTAGCAATTCTGCTAGGTACATAATGAAGAGAAGTGAAAATATATGTCTGCAAAAAACTTGTACACCAATGCTCACAGTAGCATTATTGATAATGGCCGAAAAGTGGAAATAATCCCAAATGTCCAACGTCGATCAATAGATCAACAAAGTGTGGTGTATCCCCAGAGTAGATTGTTATTCAGCAATAAAAACGAACAAAGCCCTGATACATGATGTACCTATTGGTACGTCAATGGCAAGAATGAACCTCGAAAACGTTATGTTCAGTGAAAGAAGTCAGACACAAAAGGCCACATAGTGTAAGATCCCATTGTTATATTCAGAAGAGGCAAATCTACAGAGATGGAAGGCAGATTAGTGGTTGCCTGGGGTTAAAGGGAGGAAATGAGGAGTGTCTGCTAATGGGTATAGTGTTTCTTTTTGGGGTGATGAAAATGTCCTGGAATTACAGCGATGATGGTCACAAGCTTTCGTGAATCATTAAAAATCCCTGAATTGTTCATTTTAACAGGGTAGATTTGATGGTGTGTGACTTGTAGCTCAATTAAAATAATGGCCTGGTGTGAGATATACATAAATACAATTTAAACATTATAGAAATACATAGAAATAAAACGTTCTTTATACTCCTCCCCAACTTTGCCTCCTAGTTTTATCTTGTTCTCTACACTGCCTTTTTGTTTTGAGAGAGAGCAAGACCGTAAGCATAGAAGGGGGAAAGGGAGGGGGTGAGACAGAATCACAAGCAGGCTCCCTGCGGGGCTCCATCTCACCACCAGGAAATCATGACCTGGGCAGAAATCAAGAGTCAGATGCTTAACCGACTGAACCACCGAGGTGCCCCTATACTGCCTTTTTAATACTATGTAGATTCATGAAGCAAACTAGGACCTTGTTATACATATTGTTTGGTTACATTTTTAAATATGACCTGTTAATTTTTTCATCATAGGAAATAAGAAAAAAAATTCCCAAACTGACTTTTTAATATAGCACACCCAAAAGTCATAAAGAAAAAGATTGAGAACTTGATTACGTGAAACTCAAAATTTTCTATACGCAAAAAGAATTGCCATAAAAATAGAAAGAAAGAGTAGGAGAAAATATGGGAAGCATGTCTAATAAAAGGTTAATATTCCTGTATTAGGGATTAGGGATCCTATAAATTGGTTTAACGACGAACACCACGAGAGAAAAATGGGCAAATGTGTGAACTGGCAAGTCACAGGAAGGGAAATATAAATGGCACATACCCAGAAGAGAAGAGGTCAACCTCATTAGCGATCATTTTTTGCCAATCGGATCGGCAAAAATTAAAAGGACCGGTCACAGCCAGTACTGGCAAGAACAGGGGGAAAAGGATATTCATAAATTGCTGAAAGATATGTGAATTGCTACAACCTTCTGGGGAAGTAGTTAGGTAGTATTTCACAAATAAAGCACAACCTTTAACCACTTATGGGATTCTAACCGACAAAAATAAAAGCACCACTACTAAATATGTTCACAAAAATGTTTATTGCAGCAATGTTTATAAGAAGGGAAAAAACTGGAAACAACTGCAACACTGGACTGTCTGTTGGTAGCTGACAGCTGAATAAATTGTGATTTATGGGGCCCATGGATATTAAAGAAGTATGTTTTAACCCTATGTGATTGACGCAGAGGCGCATACATAGTAGATAGCTCTGTGAGAAAAGCAAATTGCTGAGTAATTATACAGTAAATGCCATTAAAATAAAACCCCTAGAGACAGGAATATGTGTTTGTATCCTGTTATAGGCACAGAGAAAGCCTGTTAAATTTGGTATGTTAGGGCCTGGGCATGCTGTGTTTGATTATTTCAAAAAAGAAAGTAATTTTAAAAGATGGTGGTTGAGAAAGGACAATGTTGTGCTAATTTGAGCTTTCTTCAAAGCTGGAGACAGAAAGGATGAGAGAAGTCTGTGTCGATGAGACGGCATAACTAGAACACCTTACAGGTTATAAGGAGTGCTAATACTTTTCTTCTGATCTATCATTTTTGGCTCCTTGCAGAGGTGAAGGAAGAGAGGCTGGGAAGGAGCCTGGCCCGTCAGACTGAAGCACTGGACAGGTGGCTGGCCGGAGGTGAGAACTCTTTGTTTGGTTTCTGACTGAGGTGTCTCCTTGGGGCTCAACTAGAAGGGAAGTCACCTGGACATCTCACCAGAGCAGATCAGGGCAAAATCAGACCAATAGATGTTGGCCTCTTCTGGATCAGTTCAGTTCAGGAAAATGAGTTACAATTCACATTGCGTATGACAGATTTACCTTCAATGTTATTACTGGGGAACACACTTCCACTGGGGTCAAAGTAACTCCTGGAAGCTAGTTATTAACTCAAAGAGACGCAGTCCTGCTGAGTCCCTGAGACCTAATCTCTATTCTAGGAAAACCAAAATGTCAAATTGGGAAAAACTTTAGCTGTACTCTAACAACCCTATCTAAAATGCCCTTCTGAGAGGGACTAGATGTGATTCCTGAAATGGCAGTTTTGGTAAAGGTTTCTTCTTTCAGTGTTTAGAAATGCAAATAATCTATTATTATTTTTTGGACAAGTAAAAATAAAAATGTTTTTAAGGCGGTGGTATTTTTCTTTTTTTAAAATAAAGTTTATTTAATTTGAGAGAGAGGATAGAGCATGAACGGGGGTGAGGCAGAGAGAGAAGGGGAGAGAGAGAATCCCAAGCAGGCTCCACACTGTCAGGGCACAGATCCACGCAGGGCTTGATCTCTTGAACCATGAGATCATGACCTGAGCTGAGATCAAGAATCAGACACTTAACCAACTGAGCCACCCAAGCGCCCCTAGCGGTGGTATTTTTCAAGGGGACACTAATCCTGTTCATGATATTTTATAGGTTGAATGAATCATCCTTTTGATTGATTCATTTAGAGCTGCGAAGTTCTAAAGGCATACAAGTGATGTGGCCCAAACACCCAGGAAAAATACATGTGCTCTTGTTGGTGGCATTTGATTTGAAGAAGTGACTTTAAACTCTCTTTTGGGACATGAGAGAGACAAAAGGAGATTATCAGAAACTGACAGTTCCTAGAACATATGCAAATGTCAGGACAACATAACCCTTTTAGCTTCACGGTGGGGCTCCCCTTAAGGGAGCATCAAAGACAAAGACATTTGTCCTTTTCTCGAGACACCAATCCTTGGCAAGATACATCATTCTGCTGATGAACTGGACCCAGTGACCAGGCTTCTGCAGCAGGGGCATTTATGAACAATGTCAGGGGAAAAAAGAAAACCTCACCTCGGTTATGATCAGAGAAAGAAATGAGTGAGGGAAGAGAGAGCATAAGGTTTCCCTGTTTTCACAAGAACTCAGTCCTCTCAGGTCAGGGGCACAGGCACAATCCTCCACCCCAAACCTGAGGGGATAGGTGCATTCAGACAGGAAGAGTTCCCATCTACATTTCCTTTCTAATTTTTAGCAAAATTAAATCCTTTCAGTATGTTTCTGTCTTTCTCCATTTTTCCCAGGCAGTAACAGAAGAGCAGGGACCAGGCTAGCTAGCAGGATGAGGAAGTGACCACAGGGCATCTCTGCAGTTGGCACAGGGAGCTTTGGGATCTATTTTCAAAACATGCCCTAACTAAAACCTCATGTGCTCCTTGCCAATCTCGCAGAGGCTGAATAAGCCGCACGTGGCTCTGTGAAAAGGCCCCTCACCCCGTGTGGCATTTCTGCTGTCTGGTTGGGTTAACATCCCTGCTCTACTAGGGGCTCATATCCAGGGAGTGCAGACGCGAACCGAGGGCACTGGCCTAATGAGGACCATGCTTCATTTCCTCCTGTGGCTTTCAGATAAGCAGCTCTGAAGAGGGACTTCTCACTGGGTTTGCTCACGCTGCTGCTCCCGAGGCAGGTCTGAGACCTGGGTGGCAGTCTCAGGTTGGTTCCTTGTCAATCAGCCAGACAGTGCTAGATCATGACATGGGCTCCCTCAGACCTTTTTGCAGGGGCCTCTCAGGTTATGGCGGGAAAGGGGAACGTACGGGGTGTCTATTCTTTTCTCTCCTTAGCCACGTGAGTCTTGCCTACGATGTGTCTGGTGTTGTGATGTGGCTCCATCCTCCAGCATTGGTAAGACAGATGGAGCCTTGGGAATTTTTATCTATAAAGCACTCTGCTTTCTGGGTGGGCAGAGACTGGTCCTCAACTCCACTACTCCTCAATAAGACTTCTTGTCATTTGTGGGGAGTTTGGGAAAGGGTATGTTACTCAGTTATGTGTGACTGACTAGGGTGCTTCTGCGGTGACCCTGGGACCAGGATGGATGGTGAGCTGTCCGCTGCTCACCAGTGGACAAGGGATGGTCCCAGGGTCTCCTGTTGACAAGGAAAACTTAAAGGGTGCCGGGAGAGCACCTGTTACTGAGGGTCTGTCTAGTGTCAATCAGTCAGTTTTGAAAGCGATTCTGTATTTTCTTTCACACTGATGGGGTGCAGGACGAAGATGAGGCTGAGGACTATGGTATCCTTTCAAAGCAGATGGAGAAGGAGAAAGGGAGGTAGAAGGGGGAGATCTGAATATCTCAAGCTTTCATGCATTATACTTAACATTTTTTTTTTTTTTCTGAGCAGCTTGCCTCTGTTTGTTGAGTACTGAGATCTACATCAAATTTCAAGTGCCTTCTAGGACAAAAGTGGTTAATTTGGAATGACTCTGAAGCATCCTGCCTCTGTGGATGGGGGAGGCAGTCCCTTTACTGGGACCTTTAATCTGGGAGTGGTGGGGCAGCAGGTAGAGTCCAGGTAAAGGACCGCAAGAGTGGACCACATGCTTGAATTTATGCGGGTTCCCTACCTCCTGGCCCCTGTCCTGCACAGGACACGACTCACTGTCTGCTTCCGAGAACGATCCGGATTCGTCGCTGGAGTTGGTTCCATAAGACTGCTCACATTTAATTTGGGGTCGGACTTGGTTGTACATTCCATCTCCCATCAGGCCTGGTTCCTGATGTTCTGTGGCAAGGAATCTGGCTCCCTGGGAACAGGGCGAGGAGGAGAACTCACAGAGAGGGAGGCTGCAGGGTGAGCCCCCACTCCCATCCTCTGCGTAGGAATAGGAAGAGCACGAGCTGGAGGTCCTGGTCCTGGTCTCCAAGGGGGGCGAGCGAGGGCAGACTTTGATTGGCACCGGGCAGCTAGTGTTGGGCCGTATCCTTCCTGGCAAATGGTCAGCCATCAGCCCACCGTGGGAGTAGGCCTGTGAGCTGGGGAGGGACTGGCCAGCCCCCACCCACAGACCCTTTGGCACCGGCTCAGAGAGGTCTTTGTCCAAACTGCTTACCCCAGAATATGAATGCACCGCAGTGCTCACTTGGTCACAAGCGCTCGAGGAGAAGATCACACTTCTCCGGTCCAGCTCTCCTTCCTGTTTACAGAGAGCCTCCAACCCAGGCCCCTTGAGGGGCGACCCCATGGTGAAGTTGGACACGTCCTTCTGGCCCAGGTGGGGCTGTCCGTAACTCCCTGGGAAAGGGGTGTAGTCAGTTTTAAGGTCACCCTGAGTGATCCCCTTGTCAAAAGGGCACGCTGAACTCCTGGCAAAGTGCTGCTGAGAGGTACCGGGCAGGCCAGACAACTCCACACTTTTTGTTATGAACAGAGACCTTAAGCAGGAGGGGGAGGACACACTCCCGGATCTCTCCAGGCAGGTGGCCCCGGCAGGGGGGGCGGGGGCGGGGGCAGGGCTGGGCTGTTTCCGGTCCATTTCCACGTCCCCCGCTCTGTCCTTGATGTCAGGCTCATCTCCGGACAGGCAGAGCGCGATGCTCTCTTCCTCGTTCTCTTCACTGGGCGGCTCACTTTTAATCTGCCCCATGGCAAGCCCCGGCTTGAGGCTGTTGCCAGAGTTATCTTCACTGAATGTGCTTGCAAAACCTGAGGTACTGTGTGATGATGCATTATAGACATTCTTGGTACATGCAAGCTGGTATTTCTTGTATCTGGGGTACTGCCTTAACGCGTCCTTCTCGGAGTTCTCCTTGCTGTCGGGCGGCACATCGGACTCGGGCAGCAAAGCTTCTTCCTTCTCTGCTACTGGGATGGCAGCAGCCTCAAAGCTGATGGGGTCTGGAAGCATCTGGTCCCTGGGGCAAGCCACCTTGGCCGTGTCCGAGTCCATCGTCTCCTCCTCTTCCTCCTCCTCCTCCCCCGCGGAGTTCTCACGGTCCTCGTGCGCGCGGGGGCACGCAGCGTCCTTTCGGCACACGAACAGGCCATCCTCGCTGTTCAGGAGCTGGGTCTGCAGGAAGCTGAAGCAGGAGTCCTCCAGGTTATGCATGCGCAGGAACTCGGCGCAGCGGATGACCTCGCGGATGTTTTCTCTGCTGAGTAATAGCTTGGCGGTGTAGGCAAACTGTAACAGCGGCCCGAAGCCCCTGGCCGTGACCTGCAAAACAAACAGGGAAATTGCCGACGTTACCATCAGCACCGCTATTGTCCCGAATCCCTCAACTGAAGCAAGATAACCAGACAGTGCTAATGTCCCAGAATAAAGACTGCAAAGGAGCAGTTAATCTCGTACTGGGTCAGCAATGATTCTGCTTCCAATAATTAGTGCCTGTCTCGTGCACGCCTGGGCTCCACTTCATCACCTGGCACACAGAATTGAAAATCACCAGGGTCAAGTGGCTAAACAAGATGACAAGGGGTTCAGTGTTTACGCTAATGAAATATCCTGGCAAAAATGCACGGTAACAATGGGAAGCCTATTAATTTCCCTCCCTGTCAGTGCTGTGGAGAGCCATTCTACATAAGGAGTGCTGTGACACTTGCTGATCACTTGAGCCAAAGAGAGCAACAGACTTTCCTTGTCAACTGCAAAACTGGCAATATGGCCTGTTAAAAACCGAAAGTCTACAGGGGGTGAAGAACAGTGTTCCCTCACTTAAAAAGTTACAAAGTGGCATTAAAGCAATTTCTGTCTTTCTCATTCATCACGGTTTCTGGCTGGGACTTTTCAGTCATCATGTCATACCTGATCTTGCAATGATACCAGAGATAATGACAATCTGAAGTGGTGTTCTCAACAAGAACTCAACTCCTGGCCCATAAAGAATGGGGGTTACAGAGCTAAACAAATCAGCTGTCATTTAAATGGTTGAAGTTTGCTGAGTGGCCCAGGACACGGGCTATTCCTTTCCTAATCATAAGCAGCCGCTTTGCCATGCAGCTGTCTTCTTTCCCGACAAATCTTCAGAGGCTCAGCCTACTGTCAGGTGCTCCTCATTTCTTTACATTTTATAGATTGAAAATGTGCTATTTACGCACAGTTTTGCGTATGCGCACACACCCATCACAGAGATTGACTTCAGCAATTAGAAACGCATGGCCTAAGGCAAACTGTTTTTTCAGATGGAAGTGGGTCAAACTCGCTGGTGTTCAGGGAAGGCTTTCTCACCCTACATGCGAAACCTACATGCATCTTCTAGGTTCCTGCAAGTGCTGCTGACCCCATAGCAAGGAGAGGCAGGTCTACAGATCATGTGTACAAGTCAAATGGACGCAGTAATCATGGCGTCCTTGCTGGAAGCTGTAGTAACAGTGATTGAAAGATGTCTGCTAAGGGAATAAGTGCAGAGCAAGTTGAATTGGCAAGTTCTGTAGCTGACTTCCTCGTGTACTGAACTCACTGCAGCACACAGAGCCAAAACTCTGGTGAGGATTCAATCCCTTGTTCAATATTCAACTTGGACATCAGCTTCTCTGGGAGCAATCTCCAACGTCTTAGAACAAGTGATATGAGCCTCTCAGCCCCATTGCCAGAGTGAGGAGATGTCCTGGGTTGTCCAGGGCAGCACTGATTTTTATATGCTGCATTCTTTCCAGTAAGGGAAATTTCTTAGATATATAACTGAATGGGATTTAATTTTTTTATTAAAATTTTTTTTTAATATTTATTTTTAAGAGAGAAAGGGAGACAGAATGCGAGGAGGAGACAGGCAGAGAGAGGGAGGAAGACACAGAATCTGAAGCAGACTTCAGGCTCCAGCTGTCAGCACAGAGACTGACGTGGGGCTCCAACTCACGAATCCTGAGATTATGACCTGAGCCAAAGTTGGATACTTAACAAACTGAGCCACCCAGGCACCCCAAGAACTTAATTATTAATAGTTTTGAAGGACCTGAAATAAAATTCCAAATTAAAAAAAAAATCTGTCAGATAATGAGTCCCAAGATATTTGGTGAATACACACACACACACACACACACACACAACAACAACAACAACAACAACAAAACATGACCGCTAGACCCACATTATAGTTCCACAAGGACAATCATTGCCATCTCACTTTTATTATACTTTATTGGGTCTGTTTCTACCATAAGATAGCAAGCTCCTTCAGATCAGGGATTGCTTCATTTCTCTTAATAACTCTGCATCTAATTAGGGTGTCTAACATAGTAAACACCTGGTAAAAGCTTGTATATTACCGGAATGTCATAAGTCTAGCTGGGCCCCTAACATACAATTACAGGTACAGAAGGTAAGAGCACAGACTGTGTGCTGAGTGTTGTCTCAAATTACTTTTGGAGCAAGACACTGTGTGAACCAATAAACCACACCAACCAGCCGATCAAAGGTAGGCAACAGTCCTTATTTGTCCTATCTCCTAGTACTACTATTGAGAAGGAGCTTCTCTGACCTACCCTTGTGTCCTGCTAAGCTGACATGGTAATAGACTCAGCAAACGTACCTACTATATTTCCTCCAGGAACCTTTCAAAGGGAGTGCAAGGCAAGGAAGTACATATTTAAAAGTAACCAAAGGAGGCGATGAATGTCACATGACCCATTTCTTCACTGTAACAGGACTTCACCACAAAGAGAAGAATGGCATGATCAAGGTAGAGTTGACCCCTTCATAAGGCAGCATTTTCTGCTCTGCTCCCAGGGAATGTGCCAGTTGCTGAATGGATAATACACGTCTCAAGTTTTGGTAGATGTGCTCAGAATATGGAAAATAGGGAAACTCACATCAGTATCATTTATATTTTTTATATAGTCCTTCTCCCTTATTGCCATTTCTTTTTTATTTTCATGCCATTGGTTTCAGTAAGTCCTGCCACTGTCCCCCACTATGGATGCTTTTAAAGAAAATTCTTAGAGAAACCAGGAACACCCCTGGGGGTCATTAGATGAGTCCCGGTATCACCACCTGCCACATGGCTACAAGGAGCTGGAGAAAGCCTCTCCATGCAGGGACAAGCTGATGCTTAAATGTATGCATGGGACGGAGGAGGTCAATGAACAGTCTCCACATCCCAAATCAGATGGCTGATCCTTTTGGTCTTAGGAGACGTGATGAGCTTGAACTGATCATCATACAGTCACAAAAGGTCATGATTGAAAACAGGATTGTAAACTGTCATTTAAGTTCAAGGTCAGAGGAAATGGTGTCCTCAGCATGAAATTTCAAGAGTCTGTAACTAGCTCCTCCCCCACAAGTTTAAATCTTGCTTTGTCATATTCAATTTTGCTGAATTTTACTCAGCTTCTGTGTGCAAGGCTTTGTCTAGTGAGTCAGAGTTACCATGTACCAAGTACCTCCTAGTGTCCAGCAGCAGGCTAGGGTTCTCATAATGCCCTGCAAGGCAGGCATGGCTGCCTCTATTTTGTAGACAAGGAAACTGAGAAGCAGAGAGGTGAAGGAATTTGTTCAAGGTCACAGAGCTGGGATTCCAACCCAAGTGCTATGAGGAATATTGGTAAGTACAAGACTAGGCCCTGTGCTTAAGAAACCTACAGTTTAGCTTTGTAGATATACCTTGACAATGGAAAGTTGATTACTATGTAACAACATCAGTCAACAATGGAAAGACTATCACAAGATTACATGATTACTTGTCAATTGAGAAATCCCGACCAGTTAAGGAGAGAAGGTGACTGCTGAGGTCTGTGGGGATCCCCTGAACACTCATAAGCAGGACACCTGGAATGCAGTGAAATTGCCCTATATCCATTCTCGGTCAAGAGTTGCTTTGATAGGGGTGCCTGGGTGGCTCAGTTGGTTAAGCGTCTGACTGCGTGGGTCAGGTCATGATCTCACAATCTGTGAGTCTGAGCCCCGCGTCAGGCTCTGCACTGACAGCTCAGAGTCTGGAGCCTGCTTCAGATCCTGTCTGTCTGTCTCTCTCTCTGCCCCTCCCCTGCTTGCACACTTTCTCTTTCTCTCAAAGTAATAAATAAACATTAAACAAAAAATTTTAAAAATAGAAGTTGCTTTGATACAATGGGTACCTTCCAAAATGCCTGGTGTCTGTCCCAGGAGCCCATCTCTGGTCACTTCAGGCCAGCTGCAATAACTCTAGACACACAAAACAGAAAGCAAGTGCTCATCACACGTGCAGGCCAGTGCTAAACACGCAGAGGCTTTCTAAATACTGCGTTTAGCCTCCATCATTGGTAGCTTGCACCGTCTTCCCATTTTCAGGAGTCGTCTAAACTCACTCACTGTACTCAGAAAGCAAAATATCCAGGTACCAATGTAAAGCTGTGTGTCTATGAAACTGTGATCACAAGTCTGTGTTGTGATTTACTTTCTGTTTTTAATGAGTAAGGCTCTGATAATGGGAAAAAATAAGAAAGGGTGGGAAGTGGAGAATCACACACAAAACTAATGACCCATAAAAATGTTATTTAAAAAGGTAATGATCATAAAGTTAAAGCGGAATGAAGTAACTAGAAATAGCAAACCAGTTCCATTTCACTGATGGTAATGGACTGTGTTCCACTGCTCTCAGGGAAGCAGACACATCTAGGCTAAAATTCACTGGTCGGGAACGGCCTAAAGGAATGATAAACAAGTGCAAAATACAATATTACGGACACCGGGGATAACAGTCTTGCATTCTGAATGAAATATTTTGGTTGGATTGTTTTGAAGAGTATTTTTCTACCACACTTAAGTATGTAACTGCCTGGTCCCATAATGTACAGTCCAGTATAGATGACACTGGGTCACACATTGGGGGAAGAATGGAATGTGCCATGTAGAACTAAGACGTACAAGAGGTCAGGAAGTGATACCCTTTTGTCCTCTGGTTGCTCCCAAGCAGGTGATGACCTTCTCCAGCGGTTGGCACACACAAGGCAAGTGGCATTGACCTCTGAGCCTTTGAAACAAGGTCACACTACCAAACTCCTGTGCCTGGTTTGAGTCCACAGGAGGATAATGTGTTGAAAATGTGGCCCACTGAAACTATGACCCTTGACCTTTTGTTCCCATGGGTTCTGATGAGTCCTCTCTATGCTACTGATGAAAGGAGGAGGAGCTGATGGCGACACAGCTGGCAAAGGCACGTCTGGGCGCTGCTTGTAGAGCTCGCTCTCAGGACCCATCCTGACTGCTGCTGGACAGAGCTCCTGAACGGAAACATGTAACAGTTTCACTGCTCTGGATTACTACAGGGATCCGGCAGTTGGGCTTCAGGT
Source organism: Panthera leo (assembly GCF_018350215.1). Classification (NCBI taxonomy): domain Eukaryota; kingdom Metazoa; phylum Chordata; class Mammalia; order Carnivora; family Felidae; genus Panthera; species Panthera leo. Next base: position 80,131,784 of record NC_056683.1, read on the forward strand.
GTATATGGAAAACGGGGTTTGGGAGTTTTAACGAGGCCTGGACCAGCATTCTCTACTTAAGCCATGTGTTCAAGGTCTTTTCAGTTGGTTCTGGCAGTATATACACACTGTTAGGGCACTGAGCTCATTTGCCGCAGGCTGCGGAGATCTCAGGACTGTTTTCTCTCAAGGCTGCTTAATGACAGTCTCACAAAACACGGAATCTTTTACCTTCAGCAACACCATGTATACTTCCCTGATGAGGCTGGATCTCTTACAGCAAGGCACTTGTGAAAGAAAACAACACTGGTGGGGTGCCTGGGTGGCTCAGTCAGTTAAGTGTCTGACTCTTCAACTCAGCTCAGGTCTTGATCTCAGGGTCATGAGTTCAAGCCCCGTGTTGGGCTCCATGCTGTGCACAGAGCCTACTTCAACAACAACAACAACGAAACCAACAACACTGGTGACAACTCCTCTTCCTTTCCACCCCCACACTGCACTGATACCATGGTGCAGGATGAAGACTGATTTAGTGATGAGGCATCACTTACTTCTAATCTTAATTTTCTATAATCAATATCCATATTATCATACTTTCCTCCCCAAAGCAGCATGCTATACAAGCATACTATATTCTGGATGTATTTGTTAAATTAATTAACTCCACTCTTTCAACAAAGCTTCTGGTCATTTTAGTATTAATGTAGCTAAAGACAGAGCCAAAGAAAGCAATCTTGTTTCCATTCCTAAAGGAACAACACACACAAAAATAAACATTTAACTTGATTTACAAGTACATAATTATTTTTTTTCTCTAAAGAAAGTAATTATCTGTGCTAGTAAATGTGGCTTAAAAGCATAAAATAAAGTGTCTTTTCTCTCCTCTGCAGGCTTGATTTTTGGGTCTGTAGCCACAATATAAAATTCCTCTCCTATTTGTAAATCTGCCCCTGAGGTTCTCTACTTGGTCATTTATTCACTTCCTATTTTTTGTTAAGTTTTTCATTCAATCATTCATTCACCAACCATTACTGGGCACTCACTGTGTACTGTGAGAGCCCTGAAGGAACCAGCTTTCTAGGATTCAAATCCTAGCTCTACTATGTACCAGCTGGGTAACTTGGGCTGGTTACTTAACCTTTCTGTTCTTCAGTTTCTCCAACTGGAACACAGGGATACCAACAGTTCCTGTTTTGCAATAAAACCCCTCTGGGACAGGGTCTGGCATTAACAACTATTATTGTTGCTCTTATTACAAAAATGAATAAAAACAGTTGCTTTCGCCAAGGAGCTAAGAGGGTGACCAAGGAGACAGATGTTTAATACAAATGCCACAATGTAATTTAAGTATGCAACAGCAAGTATTTAAAGGGTGCTAAGGGAAGACCAAGCTGGCGGCAGAAACTGCTAAGGGCATCAGTGTAAGCCTTCCTGGAAAAGGTGCCTTTGCCTCAAATGTTGAAGGCTGAGCTTCAGTTTATCAGAGTAAATCAAAGAATGGCATGGCTCGCTCCATCATCTCCTTCCGGTTCCTCCTCCAACGCCACTTTATCTGTGAGGCCTTTCTTGGGTCTCTGTTCACAACTGCCCTCCTCCACTCCACCACCCAAACTGGCTACATCATGATTTTCAGGAACAGTATAGGGTCCTCCTGAGCATGGGGCTCTTTGCAACTGCACAGCTTGTGTGCCCATGAATACGGCCCTGTCAACACACACACACACACACACACACACACACACACACACCCTGTCCCCTGCAGTTGAAATAGGCTCCCTGATTTCACCGGGGGGTGGGGGGGGGCTGGGGTGGGGAGGGAGGGGATGGTATCCAAACAATGGAACTCTACCTGAGTTAAACTCCAAAGGCTAGCCAGCATGCCTACTGGGGTCAGCAGCATAGGTCAGCAGTCACTGGCAGGATCATAGATATCTTGGACTGAAATGCATGGTCAGCCTACTAAGGTACTTTTTGATTGTTTTTTTTTTTAGAAAAGGGGAAGTCAGGTAGGTTCAGTGAACAAAGACCTGACTTGAGTCCTCTCATATGAGACTCTATGAGTCCCTATCATTGAGAGTTATGATCTCAAACTTGAGTGTGTTCACACAGACTTCCTGAAATTAATTCCTGGGAACTCTTGAGGAAGGATCCTACAATTACCTACATTTTCACTAGATCTATTGCTGTCACAAGGGTTTGCAGAAACATATATCTTATAGTTTTTCCTAAACATAAACTTGTTTTTAATTAGAAAAACTTTCATGAAAGCTATTCAGAAATTGCTCAGCTCAGAACTAAATCTATGTATCTATCTATTTATCTATCCATCCATCAATCTATCTCCATCTATGCATTTTTTAAAAAAGTTTATTTATTTTGAGAGAGAGAGAGAGAGAGAGCAGGGGAAGGACAGAGAGAGGGAGAGAGTTAATCCTAAGCAGGCTCCGCACTGACAGTGTATAGCCTGATGTGGGGCTTGAACTAGCAAACCATGAGATCATGACCTGAGCTGAGATCAAGAGTCGGTTGCTTAACTGACTGAGCCACCCAGGTGCCCCATCTCCATCTGTATATTAAAGTAATATTACTTTAATACAAACAGGAAAATATAAATATTTCTGATCAACTACTAACTTTGACTTCTATGATTCAGTTTACTTTTAGTCTGACATTATAAACTCATACACTGCTTATTTACTATTGTCCCTCAGCCTCATGCCAACTCTTTTTATGTTCCCCTCTGTAATGCTATGTTTTTTAGGCTTCTTTGGCTGGTTGACTTATTATTGGACTCTGTCAATAGGGGGCACTGATGGGATGTCAGAAGGTGGGAGGAAAGAAGCTGTGGTTCCTTCTATTTCTTGTTCTCTTTCCTTCCTTGGTGGTGAGTACTGGGGAGGCTGCCTCCTCGACTCCCTGCAGGAGTTTTGGGTAAGGGCTGTCTCCTCCACAGGTGCAGCTCCCGAGGCATCAGGTGCTTCTCCAGGCTTCTAGGTCTCTTTTATCCCCTCTGGCCCTAGGAGTGGTAGCTGCTTCCTATAATAATTAATCACTGAGTTAATTCTCTTCCCCTTTCTGTTCTTCCAGTTTTCCAACACCTGTGTAACCAATTCCTTGTTTTATATCCCCTCTGTTTGAAACACCTGGCATGGTTTCTGTTTCCCTGACTCAATCCTCATCCACTTTACAGACAAGGAAGCCAAAAAAGGTGAAGCCCAGAAAGCCCAGAAAGGTGAAGGGATTTTCCCAAAGTCACACAGCTGGTCAGCCAGAGTTGAACTCAAGTATTCTGATTAGAGAGTTCAACTCTCATGCTCCTTTCCTATCTGTTGCTGTTTCTCTGAAGTGAACTAGAAAAGAAATGGTATTTCATATGGAAAGACATTGTTGTAAATTTTGTAATTCAGTTGTATGTAGCTTATTCAAAGGAATCTGGACAACTTAGTGGTACTGCCTGGGCTATGAAGAAGGGTGAATCTCACACTTGGTTCTATTGTCATTCACATTATTCAGATTCAGGGCCTAGATTTCTCTTGAAGAATGAAGACAATTGCTATGTTCCTCTCTTGCCCAGTGAAACTCAGTAAGTTCTGGGAAGCCCTTTTATCACATAGGAATTTGATAAAACTAGCAGGCTGCGCTCAGTATCAGTCCTTGGAATCTGGAAAATATCAATGCAGGAATGCCTTTCTCATGAGGATCCACGTGGCACCAAAGCTGGGTTCCAAATTAGAAAGGCAACTGATAAAACTGATGTTTAGAGAGAAAGTGGTATGTCCCCTATCTGTGTCAGTCAGCTCAGAATCATCATGGGACTACGTAACAGCTAAAACTGCCCTTTAGGTATTTCTTTGGTTATCTTAGAGTTGATGAACAGAGAAGGGGAAACAAATATTCATTACTATCTTTTCTTAGAACTGGCAACACCTTGACCCTGTGGAACCTTCATTTCAGCTGGGTGGTTCACCCCTTCTTCTCACCTCTTTCATGTGAGGCCTTAATTATTTTCTCATTCAGGTGTGCATGGATATATTTCTCAGGTAAGTGACAAGCAAAATTTACACGTGATACAAATATAAGGTACTGTATTCATACTTACTCTAAAAGTATACAATGAAAACAGGAAATCTCCCTTCTGAAAGATTACATAATGAAGTTCATGGAATAATTTACAAAAAATTGAATTTCAGTATAAGTATAGATCCTAAAATAGGTATAAAATAGTAACTTTTTACATTTTTCAGTGTAAAATGAAAGTGAAAAGCATCCCACTCACTGGTAATAAAGTCACAAAACTTGCATCTAGGTTTATAGTTTCATTTGAAAAACCGCCTCCAACAGAAAATTATTTTTTGAAAGGAGATTTTAAAAAAATTACCTAATTTCCATTTAAAATGACCTTTTCCCCATTCAAGAAACCAATGACCTTCCTCGACCAGAATTTTCTTGAGTCAGGGTTTGGTTTCACCTCCTCAACCCTTCTAGTGATTTCAAACCAACCATCAGCCACTCAATCTTCAACCAAAAAACACAAAACCTTTTTTAAGTCTTCCAATGGTGAGAGGTTTAGTCCCTCATCAGAGCCTTCTAATGGTTCCTCATATCAAGCCAAAATTCTCATCCTGGAAATCTAACCAGTTATGAGCCCTGATACCCTCCTCACTGCTCTCCTTTGGACCATCTTGAGTTTGACCACATCCCCAGCAGAGTATCTGGACTGAGTAAATACTCCAGTCACTGGTAGAGAGGACAGAACTATTACCTCCCTCAGTTCAGATCCTATTTCCAAGGAAGGCTAAGATTTCATTGTCACTTATTACTTGTGGTGCTCTCAGTGAACATCTCTGAGCTTTTTTTTCAGTATAAAATCTGCGTCCATCTTAATGTTGCAAAATTGATTTTTTTGACCCAAGAGTATATACTTGTCTAGATATTCAGATTTATTGTCCAGATAAATTATTCTTGATACAAATTGCTCAATTTTTTAAAGATCCACTTTCTTCCCCTTTTTTAAAATTATGTCATTTTCTGATCTCCAGACTTCTGATGCTTTTCTAGGTTCTGCAATTCTTCAAAGACTTTGACCATAACAAGCTGTACCATATCATGTCTGATTTCTTTTTTCTCTGTAGTTTGAGGGTTTTACTTCATCCACATTGGGAGTGTGGGTCTTTTTTCCTTTCGAAGAAGACTATTTATTTTTGAGAGAAAGAGACAGGCATAGTGAGTGGGGGAGAGGGAGAGAGAGAGAGGGAGAGAGAGAATCCCAAGCAGGCTCTGCACCGTCAGTGCAGAGCCTGACATGGGGCTCGAACCCACAAACTGTGAGATCATGACCTGAGCCAAAATCAAGAGTCAGACACTCAACCAACTGAGCCACCCAGGTGTCCCTTGGGTGTTTTCTTAATATTCATCTACCTGGGGTTTACATTTACTTCTTCAAGTTTTTCTTATTTTTCCATCTCATAGACATTCTCCTTGAAACACAATATGGAGGTAACTCTAGACCCTTTACCATCCTCAAGAGTAAAATGGTGAGCCCCATGGAGCAGCTGTTGTTTTCCTTGCCTTCTTATTCTAAACAGAAACATATAATTATTTTCCTTGTCGGTTTAAACCCACATGCCCATCAGGGGATGAACAGAAAACCAAAATATGGTATACAAATACAAAGGAATATTGCAGTTTTAAAAAGGAAAGAAAGCCTGTCACATACTATAGCATGGATAAACGTTGAGGTCATTATGCTAAGTGCAATAAGCCAGTCACAAAAAGACAAATACTGTATGATTCCACTTATATGAGGTTATCTAATGTAGTAAAATTCATAGATACAGAAAATAGAATGGTGGTTATCAGGGGCTGGGGTCAAGGAGAAAAGGGGTGATTATTGTTTAATGGGTACAGAGTTTCAGATATGCAAGATGACAAGAGTTCTGGAGATGTGTTTCATAGCAATGTGAACATTTTTTTAAGTAAGGTGAATGTTTGATGGACTTTAGTAGAGTTCACTTAAAAATGGTTAAGATGGCAAATTTCATGTTGGGTTTTCCTTTTGTAATAAAGGAAAGGTCTTGAAATATTTCAGACTGTGCAAAATGTACTCTTTGACTATCATGTTCTCTAAGATCATATCTCTTTCTTTTATGGATCCTCTCATATGTGCTCCCATCAATTCCTTTTAGTTGGTCAGTATTGGACCAAAATAGCAATTCTACTCTTGTACTCTCTACCCTCTGGAAGGTATGGCAAATCAATAAGTACTCAGTATTCTCTTCTTAGAAGAGAATTCTGGTAACTATTCATATAGTTGAAGTTCTGCATCATGCTTCTCCTTTGCTCTAATTTTATAAACATGGAGTTCCTTCTCACAGCCCTATGTCAATGTGATATCCTTTTGCTCATTAGGTTACTAAGAAATTCTATTTACCACCCTGGCAGTAATCTCCAATTCAAATTTTTAATTACTTCTACTTCGCCCATTGATGCATAGACATTGGAGACTTTAAGTATTTCTTCTGTCTTCCCCTTCTCCTTGGTTTATCCAGTGATTCACCAGATACTTCACACTTTCACATCAATGTCAAACCTCCTTGTTTCTGCAATAATTGATGTCACAAGTTTAGCTGGATATTCATCTCCCTCCTTCTCTGAGCACCTTCAGGTTAAAGCATGAGCCTTGGGCACTGCAGGTGCTTTATAACTATTAGTTGAGCTGAACTGAGCTAACCCTAGTAATGCCCACCAGGGCAAGCAGACGGTTTGAGTCCTTCCTTCACATGACAATCCATCACATATTTGAAGACATTTGTCAACCCCAGTTAGGGATTTTTTTTTCTTCAAAAACTGAAGTCATATTTTCCATCTGAAATCAAAACTGAAATAGTGACAGATCACACGCTTCTTATGGAAAATGTTATTTGTTACTTGACTACTGGCACAAATGGGTTTATACCCCATGAATACTCCGGTAGCCATGAGGACCCAGTGCCAACAAGAGAGGACCAGTGATCTTGAGTGAGGAAGGTAATTTGATCCTGACAACATGAGACACTCTGCTGCTATTTCCCCCCTTTCATTTGCAAAATAGGAATAAACCAGGACATGCTGAAGAAATCATATACTTGAAGGGCTTTTGAGACACAAACATTAAAAATTCTAAAAGATGTATATCATTTTCTCAATGCCTTCTTCACTGCCTTTGCAACGGAAGGGGGTGTTACTGTGGCTTACAGAAGGGACAAAGCTGTGGATTTTGCCTTATGGGCATGGTTTATACAACAACAGTAATAGTATTTCTACAATCTTTAGTTTCCTTCATCTAAGTCTTTTTAAAAAAAATTTTTTTTAATGTTTATTTTTGACAGAGAGAGAGAGAGAGAGAGAGAGACAGAGCATGAGCGGGGGAAGGGCGGAGAGAGAGGGAGACACAGAATCCAAAGCAGGCTCCAGGCTCTGAGCTGTCAGCACAGAGCCCGACGCGGAGCTTGAACTCACGGTGAACTCACCGTGAGATCATGACCTGAGCCAAAGTCAGACGCTCAACCAACTGAGCCACGCGGGCGCCCCCATCTAAGTCCTTTTTTAACTAACCACCATGTAACAGAAGCTGAGACACACTGACTGGGTTAACTGAGGCTCAGGGTTAATGCATACATCAGGGCTAATGCATATATGAAAACCAGACTTTACGCCAAAGGGACCGTACACTGATTTTTCCTCCCTTCTCCTGTTTCTACAGTGGGCTCTGCCAATGGAGAAGAGTTAATGCTGATGCAATGCAGGCACCATCTGTGCTCTGGGAGCATTTAACCAGTGGCCATCAACACAAACCCCCATATGGGAATTGGACAGTGACTGCCCTGGAGCTATGGGACTAGCAGATAGAAAGCACAGCTCTATAGCTGTCTGGGCTGCAGAGACTGTATGACACAACACCCACACTCCTGCATAGGAGCCTGAAGTCAGGTTTGTCACTCAGCCACCTCCCCTCCATCCCCTCAAATTCGGATCTTTTCTATATGTGATTCCTGCCATCAGGGAAGAGAATGAAGAGGGAACCAATTCGGTCCATCTCTGTGGCCACGGTGCATTTTTTGCCTGATGTGTTGGGCTCTTGCCCTGCAGCCTTCCACAGTCTTCCCTGGGACACTAGGTTGCCCGGTTGGCAAATGACATCAAAGAGGACAGGGAGCAGGCCTTTGCTGAGAAGAGCAGCATGTTTGGGACTTCAGACGACTGGGCACGAAGGGATGGTCCTGTTTTTGACACTGCTGTCATTTCTGGCAGTGCTGCTGCTGAAGCAGGTGAGGCAGAAAGTTCCCATAGCGTCTGGTCGGTCGTGTCCAGTTTCTGTGGGGCCGAAACACACTTTTCATGCTAACTTGGGGGATGGTGAGAAAAGGAACTAAGTCATAGTTGCATCTAGAATGTGCACCATGGAGGAGTCTGTTCTGGGACATCTATTTTGAATGTGGCTTGGAGCTGTTATGAAAGACCTCCTTACTTACATCTCCTAACTAGGAAAACACCTTTCCTACTATGAATAAAGATAGCCAAACGCTCTTAAAAAGGAACTTTTGGGTTTTGACAAATACCCACGTCTCCACACCAGGTGTTCTTGGTTTGGGCTAATCAAACTACTCCTGAAGCAAAGAAGTGAGTTAAGGCATCTACAGTACCCGGGGGTGTGCCAGTATTTTGATGGAAGTTCAGTCACTGAAGTTGGAAGTCAGAAACCTAAAAAACCCTAATAGAAAACAAGCCCTTTGGTTTCCTTGCATAATTACAGCCCATCCACAGCACATTACAGAGTGGTGTTGCTTTGAAAACCCCAACTAAGCTAGCAGGTGTCTGGACGGCATTGTCATTTCTTTCCTTACCAAGTGTAGGAGACAAGGGCTTAAGAATCTCTAGGTGACCATTGTGTTAAAAATACTGAGACTCAAAGCAAAAGGAAAAAAAACCTCTCCTCTCTGTTGATACGATCTCTCCTGTCCCCTGCACCTCCAAGATCCCTCTGAATCATCAATCATAGGGAGGGAGGCTGAAGAGTCTTTGGGAGAATGTTCCTGACAGGGACTTTGTTTTAAACAGCAACCCCCCTGCTTTAGAGAGCAAACTTTATCCTCTTCTGTCTGGTTTCCAGATTTTTCCCAGACTGATTCCCCTTCCAGTCTCATTTCCAGTTGTCTTCTTGAGCCAGAATGCCAGCCTTTCTCTTGCCGTCTAGCATGTGCTCAGGCTGTGCTCACTGGATGCATTCTTCACTTTGTTTTGCCAGTTCCAACTGTACCTATGATAGCTGTGAAGGACAGAGGTGGGGCTGTCCATCAATATGGAATGTAATGGCCAGGACAAACCCTTGCACAGGAGGTGGCAATTTAACTGGACCCCATTTGCCCCAACTTGGATAATAGCTGTTGATTATAGATAACCAGTCCTGGCATTTCATCACACAAGTGCTATTTTGCATTGTTATCTAAATGTTCCATTGTGCCTATCTTGATTAGAAATCCCTGAAAGTCAGGGCACCTGGCTGGCTTAGTTGGTAGAGCATATGACTCTTAATCTCAGGGTTGTGAGGTCAATCCCCACAATGGGCATGGAGCCTACTTAAAAAAAAAAAAGTAAATAAGAAAAAATAAAGGATCCATATGACCAATCACTAAAAAAAAAAAAAAAAGAAAAAAAAAGAGGGGCACCTGAGTGGCTCAATAGGTTGAGTGACTTTGGTTCAGGTCATGATCTCGCAGTTCATGAGTTTGAGCCCTGCATCAGGCTCTGTGCTGACAGCTAAGTACCTGGAGCCTGTTTTAGATTCTGTGTCTCCCTCTGTTCATGCTCTGTCTCTCTCTGCCTCTCAAAAATGAATAAAAGTAAAAGAAAAATTTAAATATAAAAAAAAGAAATTCCTGTAAGTGAAATACTAAGTCTTATACTTTCCATATATCATCTACATGTACTCTAATAAAATTTGTTAAATATCTGCATTATGAAGATGAGTTGGTTACTTTTTTTTGTTTTAAAAAATTATTTTTTTAATATTTTATTTATTTTTGATTGACAGAGAGACAGAGCACAAGTGGGGGAGGAAAACAGAGAGAGAAGGAGACACAGAATCTGAAGCAGGCTCCAGGCTCTGAGCTGTCAGCACAGAACCCGATGTGGGGCTTGAACTCACAAACTGCGAGATCATGACCTGAGCCAAAGTCAGACGCTTAACCAACTGAGCCACCCCGGCACCCCAAGTTGGTTACTTTTTCTAGAAGGCAACAATATTACAAAGAAGGATTAACAAAAATTCACATTTTCATGTCAATAAGATGGTATACTATTCAAAAAAGGTTAATTAATAGGAAATCATCAGATCGCAGAGAAGTGCTGGGGCCATGAGTAGTTCCGTGTATATACTAGGCACCTTGAACAACCAAAATGCCACTAAATAATCAATCCAAAAACGTTTACTTGAGCATTTGCTATGTTGGGTGCTGAGATGAACTTCAAAGAAGCAAAAAAGGATAGTTTTCCTTGGAGAAGCTCACAATGTATTATCCACAACTGGAGAACAATTAAATGCTAAACTCTACACTGTTGAAACTCTTGTGCCACAGACTTTGAGAGAAGAGGGGTGCGCATGGGCTGTCAAAGGGCACTAAGATTGGATGGGAGCAGGAAGGAAGATGGGAGAGCACTAGACCCATGCGAGTCAGTCAACCTTTGCCCTCCAAATACTGTGGTCCTGTCAAAAACAGCCCCATAGCCTTCTTCTAGGAAAGGAGCGCCTAGGATTTAACACTCTTCCCTACCCAAGAGAAACCGGTGCCCTCCACTCCATCTAAGTGAAACTTCAAAAGCACCTCATAAAAGGGAGCATCATGGTAGAAAAAGAAGTAATCCATCGGGAAGAGGCCGACAGTACACAGGAGAAAACTGTAGAACACAACAGATGGGGCTTCAGGAGAGGACACAGACACCATCGCTGCAGGAGTGGCAGGACAGAGGGAACAAGACTGGAAGCTGGTTTGAAAACGAAGGCTGGATGTGTTCAGTGGTTGAGCAAAACTGGTTCCTCCTTGGCATACTAAGTTAGAATAACAGAAATTTAAGATTTGGGGGTGTGTGCTCTTCTAGATCGGCTTGAGAAAAAGCAAAAGCAAAATCCTCTTTTACACTAAAGTAGGAGAAATGACATATTTAGCAGGGAAGCTATTTTAGAAAGTCAAATGGGAAAAAAAAGAATATAAGGTAAATGGGTAAAATTATGAAGTGCCTAAGAAGCAATTGCAATGACAGAAAGATGTGGGCAGGGTCAGAGTTCAAAGGTAGCTCCAGGGGATGCTAGGAGCCAAGGAGGCCAGGTAAAGTCTGGAGTGTCGTCTTGTGAGCTCTGTGGCAGGACCTTGCACTGCCCTGTTCCCAGCCCTGTGCCCCTGATGTGAAGCACCGCCTCAGACAGCTGTGAAGACCTTCTACGTTCTTACTCTGGGTGGGTAGAGAATATGGTGTGCCCCTCACCACGGTCACAGAGCAGATACCAGAACACTGTATCTGGCTTATGGAAGGAACAGAATGTCAAAAGGGTTTTTATTGCACCTGACCAGATAATTAGGTAATTAGCACTGTTCACTGATAGGGCACATCCTACATGCATCTGTACATCTCTAGGGAGGAATATTTTCAAAAATGTACTATCAAGTGCTTTTTATTATGTTTTGTTTGTTTGTTTGTTTGTTTGTTTGTTTTTTTCTGGAGAGCATTTCATTTCTCAAAAAAGGATGCCAGGCACGTTTGTCTTCTGTGCCAGTATGGTACTTTTTCACTTAGTCAAGCTGGACTGCAAACAACAAAGAAGTGACTCTGTTTCTGGTCCCCCGTGGATCTTACAACAAGCCCTGCAGTGCTGGTTAGCTTCTTTGTTAACATGCCAAGCCCCCACCTGGGGGGATGCCCAATTCTAGGAACATGGTCTTGCTGAAAGACAGAAAAGACCAGGAGAGGGAGCACAAGAACACAAGATATTTATATATCTGGATTGCAGGGCAAGTCACAGAAAGAGAGCAAGGCAAGGAGAAGCAAATTGCCTCAAAAAATATATGCAGAATCTGAATGGTATACTTTTTAGGGGTAAGAAGTGGGGGGATTTGAGACCTCTTATTTGTTCATCACATAGAAGAAATCTTTAGCTGATTATATTGAATGCCGACCTAAAAGGCCATTAGATTTATTCTTGTTGTCTTCGATCATAACATTACTTTATGAATGGCTAAGTCTGTCAGCAGTTAATAACACTTTATTTATTTACCTACCTTCCTTAGTCATTTTAGTTCACCTTCACCACACAGTGATATGGGAGCAATGCATCAAAATGGCAAGTGTGCAACCTCATGTAGAGACCAGTTAATCTCAGTTACATTGCAGTACTTAGCTGGGTTAAGTTTGGAGTCTGTGTCACCCAGTACAAGGTAGTGAGACCAGGCATTCCCCCCCGCCCCCGCCCCAAGGAATTCACTATACAGGATGCTGCTGGTGACCATCTTTGCAATGTAGGGTACAGCTCACTTTATTTCCTTAACAAACACATATTGACCACCTCCCATGGTTCTATGGAGTCTTAGGTGCTAGGAAGGTAAAACAGTGAATAAGGAAGAAAGGGTGCCTAGTCTGAGATGTTCTAGGCTGATGGGACAGAGAAAAGTCAACAGGTAATTCCAGCACAGCATAAGAGCTGCAACAGAGCAAGTACAGGTGCTGGCAGAAGGGCAATCTAACTCTGAGGAAGTAAGATATAAGCTGAAGCCCAAGTGAGGATTAGCCAGGTATTTGGTGGGAACTGGTGTTGCACGTGGAAGAAAAGGAAGATGCAAAGACACCTGAGAGGATCCAGCATGCAGAGCAGTGAGGCAGGAGTCCAGCTGTAGTGGGGTGCTGGGTGACTCCAGTGACACTAGAGAGGTGAGCAGGGGGGCAGGCAAGAAACCTGGTCTATGTCACACTGAGGAGGCTGGTTGGCAATGGAGAGCCATTGGAGTCTGCCAAGCAGGAGTACTGGGGAAATTACTCTAACCGCATCTGGGGACAACCTGGGCAGGGGGCATGTTAGTCACAGAGGTCCAGGCATCCAGCTGCAGCCTGAATGTGGGTAGTGGCGGTGGAAGGGAGGTGGAGACAGATTAGAGAGACTGTTAGGGGCATTAGCTGCCGATGTGTGAGAGCACAGGTCAACTCAAGACTAAGAATCATATACGAAGGGCCACCCTGCTTCTAACCAACCAACCAACCAACCAACCAACCAACCAACCAATCAACCAAAGCCATAGCCTGGATATTGGTGAAAGGAGGGTTCCAGTTGTCCATTGGGGACACCTTACCACATGACTGTTATGATAGGAATTATGTAAAGATTCAGAGGAGAAACCAACATAGTTTGGGATTCAGAGTCATAACTTATTAAGGAGGAAGTGGATCAGAATTCTATAGCCTGGAGCTTTCTTTAAGGGAACACAATCATTGATGACAGTCAGTTGTTTTACCCACTGCATGATGAAGGATTTTTAAGAACAGCAAACTTGCCCAATAAATCATTCTGGCCTGGCAGTGAGAAAGAGGTGGAAGTTCCCACAGAATGTGAGGAGTTCTTTTCATTTTAAAAGAAAAATGAATGGAAGATAGATGAACTAATACAATGAGAAGACTTGCTGAAAATAGCTTGTCAGAGATGGAGAAAAAGCAACCTTCCTCCCAGCACCTGTTCATTGATTTTTATACTAATTGTGGAGCAACCAACCATTTCTGTGGCAAGGATTTCTACCTGGGCCTCTAGAAACTTCTTCCATCACCCCTTGAGTGGACCTCAAACTTCAGAGTAGACTTTTTGACTCTGACCCTCCTGTTTTCCTCCTATAAACAATCTTGTGATTACATTGTACCCAACCGATAATCCGGGATAATCTCCCCATCTCAAGATCCTTAATTTAATCATTTGTGCAAACTCCCCTTTGTCATGTAAGGTAACATACTCACAGGTTTTGGGGGATCACGACATGGACATCTTTGGAGGGCCATTATTCTGTTACCATACTGAGTTATCATAAAAAATTTTTTTCAATGTTTATTTTTTAAGAGACAGAGACAGAGCATGAGCAGGGGAGGGGCAGAGAGAGAGGGAGACACAGATTCCAAAGCAGGCTCCAGGCTCCCAGCTGTCAGCACAGAGCCCAACATGGGGCTTGAACTCACAAACCACGAGACCATGACCTGAGCCGAAGTCAGATGCTTAACCGACTGAGCCATCCAGGTGCCCCCATACTGGCTTATTATAAAGTCTCTATAGCCAGTTTCTTAAACACCTTATGCCTCAAAACAGAGGCCCCAGACAAAGGCAAGTCCTTATGTAAGTCAAGATGATCTAGATATTAAGATGTTTATTTGATCAAGTGGCATGAATTGAAGAATCATCAATGGGAAGAGAGAAGAACAAAAATTTATTTACATTTCAAGTATTTTCTCTTTGCTATCATTTTATATTTCAATTTTTTTCAGCATCTTTTTCGTTATTTCTTGCATACAGGCAAATTTCTATTGTTAGGCTCTTGGTGACTTCCGTGTGGTATAGGAAAACTATAGACAAGAGACGGAGATACTGGGGCACCTGGGTGGCTCAGTTGGTTAAGCCTCTGACTTTGGCTCAGGTTGTGATCTCAAGTTAGTGGGATTGAGCCCCACATTGGGCTCTGTGCTGACAGCTCAGAGCTTGGGGGCTGCTTCTCATTCTGTGTCTGCCTCTCCACCCCTCTCCCATTTGTGATCTCTCTGTCTCTCAAAAATAAATAAACATTAAAAAAAAAAAAAGAGATGGAGATACTGGCTGTCTCCAATCTACAGCGGACTGGTGTGTCACCTGGGCCTCAGTTTTCCACCTGCTAAAAACACAGACGCCTGCATCTTTAATGAGTTTTCTGAGGCAAAGGATTAAGACTACCCTATAGCCTCCAGAACTGTGAAAGAATAAATGTCTTAAAAAAAAAAAAAAGAATATGGACCCTGGAGTCAGGCTGCCTAGGCTTCTATCCAGGCTCCTTGACTTAGGAGCTGACCTTGGGACATGTTAATTAAGGTCTCTTGCTTCAGTTTCTTCATCATACAAAGAAATTAATCATAATAATAGCAATTCCATAGGGTCAATGAGTTAAACATGTAAAAAAGTGCATAGAGCAGTGCCTGGCACATAGTGAATGCTCAATAAAGGTTATTTTTTTTAAATCACCATCAGCATCACTGTATTAGACACGAGGGCTATACAAAAGATAAAATATAGCCCATTTCTTTAGTGCTGGGTCAGATGAATTTTAAGACCAAGGTTTTATGATTCCCAATATATCACAGAAGAAAAAACTCCCTTGATGTTCTTACTTCCCATGCATCATGCTGTGTTAGCAAGATCTTTTAATATTTCTCCTTGCTGCCAATTAAGGGCACCAAGTCAAAGTTGATATGCAAAAATTACTGTTCCATTATCACCTGCTGGCCTTGCTAATAAATCTGAGCTTAATGAAGCATATGTATCTTTTTAGTAGCACCAAGTATAACCAAAACTAGAGGGATAGGAGCTCCAGCTTGTTTATAATAGTACCTTAAGAAAGCCCAGTGCATAATTGCATGCCCATAAACACAAACGCTATAATTTTCTTGGATCAAAGATCATTTTTCAAAAAGTAAGCACATACACATCTATACTCATGGTAGCTTCTGAAGCAGGTTCTACAAGGCCCAATAAGTCAGTTTTGAGAGGAGGCCTTCAAATAGCTCTTTTCCTCTTGAAATCTGAAGTGTGGAAAGTAGAGTGGATGTATGTTTTACTGGAAGAGTCAGCAACAGAAAACAGAGTACACTCATAGCTGTAGCAAGCCAGGATGAATTTATACAGTGAATTTTAAATCAGGCTCAAAACTGGCTTGTGTTATCCATTGAAAAAAATTCCATTGATTTTGGGCTTCCTGATGATGTTTTCTGGGTGAGGCAGACCTTTGACTGAGAGCCAAGCAAAGCTTCAGATGCAGACTTCTCTATTTTCAAAAGATTTTGAAGAGGCAGAAATTGCTAACAGAATTCAGGAGCAAAAATGAATATTATATTTCTACTTGCTAGCAACTATCTTGGTATTTAACTTGACTTGATTCAGTTCTGTCCTTAGTGGCTGAAATCCTTCCACTTTATTATTACTTCTTTAGACAGCCTTTAAGAACTTCATCCCCCGCCCTTTTGTCTTTTCCCCTTTTCTGTCTTCTATTCAGATACTTCTGCAAGTGTTTATAATGGAACACAATGTTCCATGGAAAAAAAAAAAACCCAACTCTGGAAGTCCATTGATCTTTTTTGTTTCTCTGATCCTAAGATCTTTGTTATTTTGCTCAAATTATTTTCATATTTACTTGGTATAAAACCGGTGCTCAATAAACTTGGTTTCTCCCTTCATTCTTTGCTTGGCCCCTATCTGATAACATATTTCTTCCTTTAGTCTTTGGTTTACAAACCATTTCCTAAATAATTGACTCTGAGAGCCCCCTTCAGAGTCCACATCATTTACTGGGAAACTTAGCCCAAACTGTGATAACTCTCATAAGACATCTTGGAAATGAAAAGGTTTCAGAGAAAAACAAAGTCCCACTTATCAAAAATGAAGTGCTTTTGTTCTCATTTCAGATCTGGTGGCAGAAGGGAAATACCAGCTTTCAGAGGTCCCAATGAAATATTTGACAAGATATGTGAAATGTTTTTCTTTATTTGGGCTGCCTGTTTCATAATACGGTTGATGTTTCACAAGAAAAACAAGGTCAATTCAATTGATCAAACATGGTTTCAGCGACAGACATACACACATACAAAAAGCTCACATTCTCCCACTTATAATGACACTGAATCTAATTTAAAACCACAAGAGCTAGGGAATTAAGAGTTAATACTTAGGCCCCCATCCTTAATTCATCCTGTCATGCCTGAGTATCACTTCTCCTATAGCAAGCAAGATCACCCACTGTTCTGAGGCCACTAGACAGAGAATGAAATCGGCTCCAACATTACTGTGTCACAACGGAGGTAATTAGGGACGAGCCTGGAGAACAAGCTTGGGTGCTCTTTGTATGTGAGAGCGGGAAGCAGGACAGGAGGGAAAGAAAGGAAGACAAAATAAAAAGAGTAAGAAAGCAGGCACATTAGCCGCGGGCAAGCTCCCGCTTGTCTTCCATTCCGTTCCTACCGAGGGCATCTTTAGGGCAGGGTGCAGGCTCTGCTCTCATTACACAGCACAGGCTATTAGCAGTCTAAATTCCCAAACAAACTTGAAAGAATATATGAACCACGATGATCAAGCTGATAAAATGCTATGGTCTAACGCTTTCTCATGCAATTGTGCATGTGGGCAGGAAAAGGGGGGGGGGTCTCTTCTCAGCTGAAATGCTCCTTGGTTTGCTTATTTGAGGAATGGTTTGGATTACTGCACTTTCAACAACATTATGGGTCATATACCCACTAAAATGAAACAATCAACTTTATTTCTTTTTTTTTTCACACTTAATTTCCTTAACATGAATCGCTGTTTTAATTTTTAACCTGACCCAGCAGGAAATTATGTGTTTAACCCCATGTAACTTTCATTAAATTATGGAATAGAATCTTTGTTACCAAACAGAACCCGTGGCACTATGTCAGGGCAACAACAAATTTAAGGAGGGAATCACCCACCCTCTTCTTCTCTGATGCCTTCTTGGTTCAGAGCAGGTAAAATTACACACAAACCAAGAAAAAGGAAATTTACAAACTTGCCTCCCTTATTTGCTACTTTACCATAAAGAGGTATGCTCTCTATTTATAAATTCATTTTTTCTTCAAGGCTTCCTTATCATATGACTAAGTCCTGCCAATAAGTAATACTCTTAGATTGTAATTTGCCTATAAACTTGTAGTGTTATGATTTTTTCATTTTCGCAATTTGGAAAATTTTATCACACAGTGAGGAATCACTATCTTGATGCTATCTGCTAATATACACAATGAACTTCCTCCTTATCCTGTTTAAAGTACACCTCTCTAAGAGAAGAACGATATCACAAAATAAGGGTTCTGCTTAGATTTATTCAGAAAATAAATACATATTCTTGTTATTAGGACTTCCCAAATTTATATAAAAAAATACCTATCTGAACCTAAAACATGTGCAGAAGGTTAGCTATTATCTTCATCCTAAATTCTGCTACTGTACTTACATCACGGATGTTTTGTGCTGATAGAAGAGTCTGAGCTATTTGGATTTGCCAGCTTGGATTAATAACTACCCATCTCAAATCATTAATGGTGCTAGTTCCAGTTCAGGGATTGAAATGGGTAAAAAAATTTCATTTTATTCTTTCCTTATGAAAGGGCCCTTGGCTTTGCAATGCACTTCTTTCTAGAAAAAGTCCTTTTGAAAGGAAGAATACCAAAAACGGTGTAAGAAGCACTAGAGAAGAATAGAAATTCATTTTAAGGCAGTGTTCCATGTACAAATGCTGTCTTACAAATAGGATTATTTAATTTAAACCTTAGATCTGTCAAGCCCCATTACTTCAAATGGAGCCTGTCGCTTCTTGAGTTCATTATATATCGAGATTATATTACAATTTATGTTAGGTTAAGTCAATGCTGAGACACAGGGCGGTTACAAAAATAATTACACAGCAGTGTCAGTAAATAGAGCAAAGTCACTGCAGTGTTCGGAAAGGCAAAAAGTCATCTTGCTAAATGAGGATCCAAGCTGTCCTGTACCAAGACTGTTACTAATAAATAAAAGGCCTCTGGGAAAAGTGCTGAGCGTATGCTGGATCTATTTTCAGCTTGCATCAGCAGCTGCTGCCCCTGGGATCACATCTTTACGCATACTCTACACCATATGTAATCACTCCAGTGCTGCAACCAGTAAGATAATGAAAGAGCATGGCATAAATCTATACTTGAGTGGAATGCTAAATGAGGAAAATAATACAAAAAGGGGGGAAATAAACCACATTTTCAAGTCATTAGGAAGAAAGACTTTGACATATGAAGTGTTGCAACCATTAATAGCACTTATCATATAGAGTGGAGACAAAGAGACAAATTAATCAAACTGACAGAACTGGGACATTTTATGCTAATGCAGGCTCCTGGGTTTTAGTCTGTATTCCTCTGCGTCTGGAAAACTGATACCATTACAGGGCAGGAAATTGCATGAATAACATGCAACAGATCATAAAAATTCACACACCAAGTGCAGACACACTGCCAAAAAGCTCTGTAAAAACAAGCATGGAGACCTCAACAGAGAAATGACCAGCAAGTAATGAATGCAAATAAGTCCAGGAATATCTTCCATTCATGCACTGTAATTAACCATAGGCTTCTCGCTCATAATTATAGTGGCAAAACTGAAGCCCAGAGAGCGAACTCTTCAGCTCGCCAGAGAAGGCTGTCTGAGCCCTCATTCAAGGCTCTTCGCCGTCAGCTGGGGCAAGTGCTACTGTGAAATTTACTGGCTGGATTGTGTTAGTATTAAAAAAATGCAAAATAAACATAAGAACATTAACTTAAGACTTTTTTTAAAAGGGAGGAGGGGAAGGAAAAATTGATAATGCAAAGAAAAGATAAGCAAAAACTTCCATGCATGTTTGTACAAGTGGTAGAAATAAAGAGAACCTAATACTGGAAATGTTTTTATGAAACACATGCTGTCCCTGACTTATAAACAGCTCCTACTTTGTGAATAAGCTGCACTTAAAAGTGAATGTCAGGCAAGTCCTCATTAAGGCTCATAGGAGAAACTGCCCTTTGTTCTCCAATCGTGAACACCCATGGCAGTTGGTAGAGATAGATCCACCGGCTCGTTAAGACCAATCGATAGAGATCTCTATCCCTCCCTGGAGGAAGCTGATGCATCCTTAATACTGCGAGAAGATGGGTTCCTTGGCTGGAACTCCAAAAAATATCTTCCCATAAAAATATAAAATGAATAGAACTTAGGTGTGGCTGACAGAAAGTACACCAGAACAATCCAACTGTATCCTCTTTGCTGGCATCCAGACTCTGTCACATTCTTCCCTCCTATTCCCATCTAATACACACCACACATTTTCCTGCCTCTAGAACTTTTCTGAAGGATGCCCTTCATTTATTTGACAAACATTAATCAAATGGCTATCATGCTGGCATTGTTCTAGATGGTCAATTTGCAGACTGAAGATATCACCACCACCAGACAGAAATCTTGCACAAGGATCTTACTGTCAAGATGAGAAGACAGACAAAAAATAATTCAATTGCAATACAATGCCAGAGGTGCTGTGACAGAAATATAGAGAAGGTGCTACAGGCATATAATGGCAGGGGTGGGGGACACTAAACCCAAGATGGCCTTTTCCCACTTCTTGAAATCCCTAGAATGATTTACTCTTCCCTTGTACTTTAAATTTTTTTTTTAACGTTTATTTATTTTTGGGACAGATGGAGACAGAGCATGAACTGGGGAGGGGCAGAGAGAGAGGGAGACACAGAATCAGAAGCAGGCTCCAGGCTCTGAGCCATCAGCCCAGAGCCTGATGCAGGGCTCGAACTCACGGACCGCGAGATCGTGACCTGAGCTGAAGTCGGACACTTAACCGACTGAGCCACCCAGGAGCCCCTTCCCTTGTACTTTAATAGCCCTTCACTTATTCCTAAAGAATTAATTTCCTTCTCTCTTTGCATGATGATAAATACCTGTTCACTGAATAAATTAAAAAAAAAAAAAAAGAAAGGCGATACAGATGTGAGGTTTGGGAGCTGATTTAGGAAACAAATCATGATTTATAACCTATTTCTAGAAAAAAATACATTCTAATTTGAAACAACTCATTTCTTAAGAAATTTTTGGAATGCAATTTACCCAAACTGCCTGTCCTAGCCTTTGTTCCTCGGACAATGGTCCACCAAAAATACAACCTGCATTTACACGGACCAATGTATGAGACAATGGAAATGTTTCAAGCAGTGCGAAAGTGAAGTGAAGATTCTTCTCATAGTCATATAACTTGCATATTAAAAAAAAAAAAAACCCTGAGTATTTCAGGGGAGGACTTCCACCCCATACTGGCCTTGGTAAAATGAAAAGTGAAAAGCACACCTGGCTCCACATATGAACACGGGGTTATGTTTGGACAAATGCAGTACTTTATATACAACTGCCTCGTAAGTACCCTAAGCTGATCTACTATTATGATTATAATCACCAGTTTAGGCTGTTCATAGTGGCAGATCTGGGAACATGACTAGCCCACAGGGGCTAACCCTTACTACCACGGTACCGATACCTAGTCTGATTGGTAACTGTCCAGAAGGAAAAGAAGGGCAGGGTGTGGTTTCTCTTTACTGCTTTTTAGCCCTGAGGACACTTGCCCGAGAACCCAGACCTTGGATGTAACAATCACCTAACAGCACATTTACAGAACCCTGCTGGCTTCTGCTGGAAGGTGTTGAGTCTTGGACTTATACTGCTGCTTTTTCTTTTTTGTAAAGTCTGTATAACTTTTTTTTCTTGATATAATAGGATTTTTAAACATATTATTTTCAATGTTTGTCTTTTGTAGAATTTGAGCATGCTTACCCTTTTACCCTTTTACTAATACAATCAGTTGTCATACTATTGACTAGCTGACAGCTAGCAACACTATAAGGAGAGCTTAAGTTTTAGTATTTTTACTAATGGCTGGGGTTAGAGTGGGCTTGATCTTTATGTACTAGCCATAAAGAGATGTTTGAATCAGAATTCAAGTTTAAAGATGACAAGTGGTGTAAGTTCTCGTTAGCCTTATAGATGCTAATATTTTGGAAGGAAAAAAGAAATAACCCAAATGTAAGATGGAAATAATTATTTAAGCTTATTTATCATGAAAACCAGTAGGATTTCTAGTGATTCCTGTCTTTAAATATGGTTAGAAAGAGAACATGTTCCCAGTGGGGAAGAATGTTGGGGACTAAGATGGGAAAGCTTGAAAACTGATGCTTAGATTCCTGGAGTTGATGAACAGTTATTTGAATTGTATACAGTTATTGCCCTTTATTTTAATAAGTATATTAAAATCTAGGGAAAAAATGATAAAAAGCTCAGAAAAGCAGTCATATTTACAAAAGCCTTAAAGAAATGGGCTTTATGTACTATGAGAAAATAATTCCAGTGGCAACTTAGTAACTATTTTCAACCGGAATCTCTTTACAAATCCTGGTTCTGAGGAACGGCATGAAATCATGACACGCAGGCCAAGTTTTGAAACTTTCCTGTAAGCAGTTGTTACCTCCAGGAAGAGCCTAAGTCAACGTGATGTTATTGGATAGGGTTATACAAAGCTCTACATCTGTGGATGGTCAGCATGCATGGAATGGTGACCAACTCTTTGCTGTAATTACGGAGAGTGGAGAAAAGGAAATGGGGGTGATGGAGGGAAAGTGGTAGTCCTGGGGGACTTGAGCTGATGTAGATGTTTCTTACTATATGGCTCCAGGTGCTGCAGAAGTTATGTTTGACAAGGTCAGCTCAAGGAGAAAAAGAGTCTAAATTTATTGCTAAGACGGGCCAGAGGCAGGTGGTGGAAGCATAGAGCAGGGGAGATGGGAGAAGGGTATACAGGGCTGGAGGGGCAAGTGGGAAGTGGCCCTGGGCAAATGGGGAAGAGGAGGTGGCCACTGCATCCAAAAGGGCAGAGACAGGGTGGAAAGATAAAGAACTTCCTGGAAATAAGCACTACTGAATCATAACAAGCTACTACAAGGAGGTGTAGTGTCAGCTTTTCCAGAGGCTTTTTTGTTTTGTTTTGAATTTTGTTTTTAATTTTTTTAATGTTTATTCATTTTTGAGAAAGAGAGAGAGAGAGAGAGAGAGAGAGAGAGAGAGGAGGAGGGGCAGAGAGAGAGGGAGACACAGAATCTGAAGCAGGTTCCAGGCTCTGAGCTGTCAGCACAGAGCCCAACGTGGGGCTCTAACTCACGAATCGTGAGATTATGACCTGAGCCGAGGTCGGACACTCAACTGACTGAACCACCTCTGTGCCCCTGTTTTGTTTTTTTAATGTTAGAGATAAAAGTCTTTTTTGGATTGTTTAGGTTTTGTTTTGGATGTAGGTGGCTAGAATTTGATGACTTCTTATTTTTCTTTTTCTGGAAGGCACATATCAGAATTCTATTTTAATATAACTGTGTCTTCCAGACACATACTCAGATATAACTCCAGTCTGTGTGAATTATAATAAACATCTGAATGGAATTTTATGGATTATGAACCACGAATTTTCCTATTGCCATATCATTTCTTCCTCCCAACAACTTGGTAAGTGAAGTGTTATGATTCTCATTCTCATTTTCTATGTAACTGTGGTTTGAAGAGCTTAAGCAACTTGCCCAAGGTCATGGGGTTTAAGTCCTGAGTCCCTCCACTCCAGATCATGTGTGGATCTCCCTGTATTCCTACAGCCATTTTAACAAAGCAGCTCCAACACATTTTCCTTTTATCATTCCTCATAAAATATATTTTAAAAATTTTGATCATTGCCCATTTACATTGAAATATGTAAATATTTCAAGCACGGGTATTGTACAATTCTACAATAGCCAGAAATGAAGACCAAGAAGTCAGGGGCCAACAGAACAGACCTTGGGCTTAGATATTCCCACCACATGGCTGACTTTCATCTAACCTTTTGGTTTGATCTTGGTCCACTTGTACATGCCGAGAGCTTCAGTTTAAACATTTGGGAAATATTCTAGAGGCGTATGGGAAATCTCCATCCTCCTCCTTTAAAGGGGGACCAAAATTCTCCATAAAGGAGTATATTGATTTGAACAGGACATAACCTTTGCCTCTGTTTTATAAGGTCTCCTTTTATTCACTCATTCAATAAATGTTTATTAAGTACCTACTATGTGCCAGACAATGGTAGGCTCTAAAGAGAGAATGGTACAGATGGCATGATACTTGGCACTTGTATTCTAGTCCTGTACCATATTGGTTAGTCCAGTATGATAGTCACTAGTCACATGTGACTATTTACATTACAATTAGCTGAAATAAAATAAAATTTAAAAATTCAGTGTAATTAGTCACACTAGCCACATTGAAAGTGCTCAACAGCCACATGTGGCTAGTGGCTACCATATTGGACAGCGCAGTAAAACATTTTTATCATCACAGAAAATGTTATGGAACAGCACTGATCCGGAAGAATTACACAAGAAACAATTAAGTCAATGATGTTTGAAAACTATGATACAATTTTAGATCTTTTCTGTCATTCTTCAGTCTTCAAAAGGAACCTCTATCTTTCTTTTCCAACAAACATGCCTTATTTCATGGCCTTATTACTTCTTGCTTAGACCATTGTAACAACCTGGTCATTGTCTCTTTCTCCTTGAATTCTTCCTTTGTATTGTCACCTGATTAATCTTCCCAATGACAATCACTTTATCGCCCTGTTTCTTGCGGAATAAAACCCAAGCCCCTCTCACATGGCATTCAGGCTCTTTACAATTGGGTTCAACTGATCTCATGCCATATGTCCTCTCTTTCTCCCACAATTTTAGCAACAGAAAATCAGGTTATTGATATAAAACCTATTGTCCTCCATATCCATTCTTTGGAAGAACATCTAAATTATAAGGATATCCACAACAGCCAAATAAATAGACCTTCTTTACAACTTCACTGAGCTGAAACATGAGAAGGAAAGAAGGCAGAGGTATGTGGTTACAGAATACTGACACAGAAGTGTAAATCATCTTAGCTAGTCTTGAAGACATTCTGCAACGCAAAACAGTAGTCAGGTAGAGCATTATCCTCTATCCTCACCATAAGGAGGGCTACAGAAATAGGTGAGGAGGCAGATTAGATGCTTAGGAACCCGAGCCAGAGAGCTAGGGTATTTTAGAATACACAAATCAGATAACCAAGAATGTGGATTCAAAGAAACACACACAAACACTGTTTTCATCTAAATGTACTTAATACAAAAAGCTTGTTCTAATGCAAAAAGAAAATAGGCATGACCCCGTGTTTCCAATAAGATGCCATTGTGGCTTTCTTTGGGTAAAAATTGCAGAAGACAGGGGCGCCTGGGTGGCTCAGTCGGTTAAGTGGCCGACTTCGGCTCAGGTCATGATCTCACGGTCCGTGGGCTCGAGCCCCACGTCAGGCTCTGTGCTGAAAGCTCAGAGCCTGGAGCCTGTTTCAGATTCTGTGTCTCCCTCTCTCTGATCCTCCCCCATTCATGCTCAGTCTCTCTCTGTCTCAAAAATAAATAAATGTTAAAAAAAAATTTAAAAAAAATTGCAGAAGACAGACAGGGCTTGTGGACAGAAAAAGTACTGAAATATGAAGTGTTTCCTAAACTACAGACACCTTGTGACCCACTGTCACAATTTTTAGTATTTTCTCTAATGCAACTCCCTTTCTTCCTTAAATAAATTTAGCTTAAAAATAAACCTGTCCTAAGCAAGATTGCCTGTGTAATGTCAGGTTATACCTTTTCTAATACTTATTAAAACAAACACAATGATTCTGGAAAAAGTTCTATACCACTTGAGATCATTTCATTTCCACGTTGTGCTCCACATATCCTATTTTGGGAAATACTTGGATTAGGAGACTCAACAATTATTCTGGCTAAGTACTGAGCTAGAAGACATTTGGACATGGCTTCTCCTACTTTCCAGTCTGAAACATGAGACTAGGACTGTGTGACACTCCCCTTGGTTGGCGGGGGAGGGGGAGCATGGGTGCTCTAGAGTGAAGGAGCAAAAGGTGGTAAAATGTTGGTAGACCTGAGGTGTTAATCACTGATCAGCAACAACATCATTATCCTTTTTGAGGCTAGTGAGAATCAATGGGCTAACATTTACAAGGAGCACAGAACTTTCCAAATGTCTATTGTCGTTATCAGTCGTTTGTAGGAAAGTAAACAACTGAGGAGGGGGCCACCCGGGCAGCCTCATTGGCACTAATGAGGCTTTAGTTCCTCAAGCTCCTGGAAGAGGCTGACAGGGTACAAGTTTGTGGGTGGCCTCAGGGGTTCCTGTTGTCATTTTCCAGCCTCTGTGGTGACGGGCTACCTCCTCTCTGTCTAGTCCAGAACTTCAGATGCTGTAGTGAGGTGGCAGCAGCTCAGTGAGGGCGGGAATGCTAAAATTCTCACTGCAAAGATGCATAGACTTCGGAACTCCTTGGCTGTGTCCCTGAAAATGGCACAGGGCTGCCTCTGGGGCCGCCGCATACGATCACCTGAATTGGACCCTACAGGGACTCAGCTAGGTGGTGCCCCTACAGCTTGTGGCAGAGACTTATTTTTCCTGAAAAAAAAAAAGGGAGAAAAACCTGACTCCCCAAATGAAGGAGATTTTATGTAACTCTTCTGCCATTTTTCTCTCGCCTCTACAGTGTAGCTGAGCTCTTAGAAAACTGGTGTTAAAGCACTTCAGCAAGAAGCCAGGCAATTGAAAGCCCCTTCTAACAGCTGTTAATGGTTGTCGATGAGCAGGCAGGCACAGGGCTGGAAGGAAGGGAGCCAAAAATAACTCCACAGCAGTATTTTCCAGGTTTCAATAATTTCTGGTGCTGGAAAGAAGGAGCTTGAGGAACTGAAGTACAGCTCTCTGAAAGCAGTGAAGAAGCTAGAGGGTTGAGAGCCATGGACTGTTGCCTACAAATCCCCATCCTCATATAGCAGGACTTGTAAGGGCTTTCTCAGGAACGTGGTATCTGAGAAAGACTAAAACAGGAAAATGGAAAAAACAAGGTAAGGAAGACTGATGTTGGAAGTGAACTGAACTCAGCTTCTGGCGCGTTAACGTCTGGGCTAGGTACTGGGGGAGTTTTGTGAGGCTGTTCCTTCTTAGTGTTTGTGTGTGTGTGTGTGTGTGTGTGTGTTTTAAAGTTTATTTATTTATTTTGAGAGAGACAGAGAGCAGGGGAGGTCAGAGAGAAGGAGAGGGAGAATCCCAAGCAGGCTCCGCACCACCAGCGCAGAACCCAATGTGGGGCTTGAACTCATGAACCATGAGACCATGAACTGAGCCAAAACCACGAGTTGGACGCCCAACTGACTGAGCCACCCAGGCACCCCTTGGTGTGTGTTTTTAACCTGTGTTTCATTCTGTGGGATTTACAAACCCATTCTATGGTCAAGGAGTCATTCTAGGCATATTTCTTTTTGCCCTTGATTCCTAGCCTGGATGGTGTTGCCTCCCTACTATCTTTCCATTCAACACATTCTCTCTTTTTTTTTTTTTTTAATTTTTTTTTTCAACGTTTTTTATTTATTTTTGGGACAGAGAGAGACAGAGCATGAACGGGGGAGGGGCAGAGAGAGAGGGAGACACAGAATCGGAAACAGGCTCCAGGCTCCGAGCCATCAACCCAGAGCCTGACGCGGGGCTCGAACTCACGGACCGCGAGATCGTGACCTGGCTGAAGTCGGACGCTTAACCGACTGCGCCACCCAGGCGCCCCCACATTCTCTCTTTGATAGAGATTTGTAGCACTGTGGGCTTTAGGGACTCAAAATTTTTTTTTTTTTCTAACATCCTGCCTCCATTTATGTTTTTCAATCATATCTCAATCTTATCAGCCATTTTCCCAAGAATTGTAGTCACAATACTATTATTTTTTTGGTTTTCTTTTCTTTTCTTTTTTTAAAAAAGATTTTATTTTTGGGATGCCCGGGTGGCTCAGTCAGTTAAGCGTCTGACTTCAGCTCAGGTCATGATCTCCTGGTTCATGAGTTCGAGGCCTGCGTTGGGCTCTGTTCTAAAGTTCAGACTCTGGAGCCTGCTTTGGATTCTGTGTCTCCTTCTCTCTCTGCCCCTCCCTCACTCATGCTCTGTCTCTGTCTCTCTCAAAAATAAGTAAACATTAAAAAAACACTTTTTAAGTAATCTTTATACCCAACGTGGGGCTCGAACTCACAACCCTGAGATTAAGAGTTGCATGCTCCACCCACTGAGCCAGCCAGGTGCCCCATGGTTTTCTTTTCATTTTTATAATGTATATGCATAATGGAGGAGTCTATTCCCTGACATTTCCCTGTCACTCAATTCAGATGTGCATGTGGCACTCTTAAATCTTTCTACCTGCTCTCTGAAAGTTTTGATACTCTTTGTGAGTAAAACTAAGTCTCTGAACAGCACTTCCCTTTGAACTGTGTACTTGATCTTTCTGGGCTTGGCAAACCATCACCCACTCAGATCCGAGACAGGAAGGTGGCAGATGATTCAAGCTTCATTAGGAACAAGTCATGCTAGAATAACTTCACTTCTGGTTTTGATAGGATTACTGCTCAGAGAATGCAGTAGAAAGAGAATCCCAGGATTTCAGCAAGGCAGCTGATATCTCTTAGGTCATTCTTTGAATAATATGAAAAAATGGGGTCTGGAAGATAGTAAAATTAAGTGATCAATAGCTCAGTGATGGATCAATGTCAACTTCAACCTGAAGGAAAGGGTGGCTATGTGACCCAAGCTTCTGTTGTCTGCTCTGTTATGTTTAAGTTTCTATATCTGACTTGGAAAAGATGTTGGTGGCAAGCTGGTAAGATACTTCAAGAGAGAGAATCAAGATCCCAAATAAAAACCACAAGTTGATATTATAGGATAAAGTATAAAGATCCACTTTAGCAAAAATAGAATCAAATCCTGCACTGGGATTAAAAAAGTCAACTTTGTAAGGACAGGATGGAAAGGTGCTGGCTTAACTGGGTGAGTCAGGACAGTGGCACAGACACCAGGAAATTTAGCATAATCCTGGGCTACATCAAGAGATGTATAATGCATTGACAGGGTTATAGCTTTACTCTATACTGTTCAGATTACAGTGAGACTCTAGTATTTAGTCTTGGTGCTGTATGTTAAGAGCAGGCCTGACCAACAAGGATCATGATGAGCACTGAATACAAGTGATATATGGAGCTAAGCTATTAAATTCTGAGAAAGCAAGATTTATGGGACCCACATAAGAGCTATCTTTTTAAAAATTGTTTAGAAAAATGTTTATTTGTTTTGAGTGAGAGAAAGAGAGAGACCAAGCAGGGGAGGGGCAGAGACAGAGAGAGGTAGAGAATCCCAAGCAGGCTCCGCACTGTCAGCACAGAGCCTAATGCGGAGCTTGAACCCACGAACTGTGAGATCATGATCTGAGCCAAAATCAAGAGTTGGATGCCTAACCCACTGAGCTACCCAGGTGCCCCAAAGCTGTCTTTGGAGAGCTAATGGGCTATTATGAGGAGAAAAGATAGATTTTTTTCCTCTTTAATTCCAGAGGACATAAATAGGATCACAAATAAAAATGTAAGGGAGGTAGATTTCTGCTAAAAAGGAAGGAGACTTTTCTAGTAATCACAGATGTACAAAATGGAAGCAGCTCTTGAGTGGTGGTGAGCTCCCGATTGCTGAAAGTGTTCCAGCAGAGACTGGAGAGCTACCTATGTCATTATCATAAAAGGATTCCAAATTGGATGGGAATTGGGTTAGATGACTTTTAACATGGCTTATTTTTTAACCTTTAATCCTTGGCACTCCTCATTCCCCCCCCCCCCCCCCCCCATGATAATCAGGAGGAGTTATGGTTCTTAGTATTCCTTAAATACTTCATACAAAACTTGACAAAGAAGGGTGCTTGGGTGGCTCAGTTGGTTAAGCGTCTTTTGATTTTGGCTCAGGTCATGATCTCACGGTTTGTGAGACTGAGCCCATGTCAGACTCTGTGCTGTCAGTGCGTAGCCTGCTTGGGATTCTCTCCTCTCCCTCTCTCTCTGCCCCTCCTCTGCTCACGCTCTTGAGCTCTCTCTCTCTCAAAATAAATAAATAAACATTAAGAAAATTGACAAGGAAGAAAGACAAGGTTGATAGTAAATTCATTTACTCTGGATACCACTGCCAAAATATAAGGACTTGTGAGTTGGCAAAGCAAACAAAGCTTTTTTGAACTTCCCCAAGTCTCCTATAAGTCAATGAATGCATATCCTTCAATCTACTTTAGTTTGGAATGCTGGCCTAGTCCAACCAGTCTGCTGAGATCATGAACAATTTGCAGAGAACACAGGGAGTCTTTTTTTTTTTTTTTTTTGAGAACACAGGGAGTCTTGACAGAATATAATGGAAGGCACTATTAAAAAAAATAAAGAAGTCAGTGATTTCCTAAGTATGTAAGTTTTCAGAAGCCACCATACCTATTCAACAAAAATTCAAGTGTACAGTTGCAGAACCTTGAAATTAAACAAATGCAGACTTAGCAGTCTGAGTTTCAGGCATTATTTCCAGGTATGATTTTCCCTTGCTGAATAAGTAAGCTCTTTCTATTTAGACCTGTCAGAGGAGCAAGTGTAATCAGTCACATGGACCTACAATTTTGTTTGAATGAATAGCAGCATGCCCCATCTTGTATTTTCCTGGGTTTGACATAATAACAGCCATTTAATAATACCATAAAAGTTGTACACACCCTGCCATTCTATACACCCTAAAATGGCAGGAGAAAATAGCCCGAAGCCTTTCCTCCCTCATAATCTCTGGGACAGGTTTTAATACTGAACCAGGTAATCCTGAAATCTTTGCTAATTAGGGGAAAGAAACCAGAAGATATGACCCCAAGTAGAAGAGATGGAGGACACCAGGCAATGAAAGAAGTGAGATGACGGTAAAGGATATATTCTACAACATGGCAGTAAGTACTGTGATTCACTTATGGTTGAAACTCATGGTAGATATCTCTAATTTATCAAGAATGGTCAGAACTTACAAGAGAACATAGCTCTTTACCAGCAACCTGAGGCAAAGGCAAAAGAGATGCTCATGCAATGATGAGACCAACCAGGTTCCTGGAGATCACCCATTCTAGCGCCTGCTTACCTGTCTGTTTCCTGTGCCAATGCTTAGGGCTCTAATCTGGGTTGGAATTTTTTGGGTAGTTCTCCCAGGTCTGTGACCTTGCTATCTAATTAATGATTCTAACTCAAACTTTAGACACAAAGTTGAGGCGAACAATTGAACTAGGGCTTCCTGTTGTGGAGTTGGCAGTGGAGGGACCTTCTCTTGACACTGGCCTTTGATCACAGATGGCCATGCTGATACAGAGGCTGCCCCTCTAAGTTCTATTAAGATAGATCAGGAAGAAAGCCTTGGATGCTAAGATGATCATGCTCTTTCAGAAATCTTTAACTCAAAGCAAGTTACATTTTCAAATAATATCATACATTTTTTTCCCCAAAAGGATTGAAGTGAATCGTAAGATCCAAAAATAACCTTCTGACACAGACTGAGGAACCCATGGGGGCCAGACTCTATAAGACCCAGGGAATTATACAATTCAATAAGTGGTTAGAAAAGGGGCCCAAGTGTGTATGAACCATAAAAGAGGCTGAATTTCAGTGAGTTTTGGACCAAGAGACAATTGTATTTGAAGTAACAGT
Organism: Panthera leo; assembly: GCF_018350215.1. Lineage (NCBI taxonomy): Eukaryota > Metazoa > Chordata > Mammalia > Carnivora > Felidae > Panthera > Panthera leo. Next base: position 80,163,247 of record NC_056683.1, read on the forward strand.
AGGAGCTGGAATAGAAATCTGTGCCAAGTAGAGCTGTCCTGGACTGCTGCTTGACATTAAGCCTAGCAGAGGACTACCCAGTGGGATGCTGGGTAACTCAAGGGTGATTCTGAAATCTTTTTCCTGTCATGAATGGTAAGGATGACCACAAATGGGAGACCCATGTGTCATGTGCCAGGTACTCACTCCCACCCTGCAGAGCAGTTACATTATCCCCAGGAGCCAGGCTCAGAGGTTTAGGGACTTGCATGGGGCTAAACTGGTTGGTGTAGGAGCTGGGATTAGAACCCTAACTGTTGTTTTCAAGAGGCCACTCTCTCTACTCATCTTGCTACCTACTGCTTCATGAAATCCATGCTCTTTAATCCTGGCCAGAGCGGGAGGGTTGCCTGAGATAAAGAGAGATTCCGGGACCAGGCCTGAGGCAGACATAGGCATCCTGGATTTTCTGGTAATCCATTACATGAGCCTAAGTATTTCATCCTACTCCTTGGTCTTCTTTTTTTTAAAAATGTTTTATTTTTTTATTTTTGAGACAGAGAGAGACAGAGCATGAACGGGGGAGGGTCAGAGAGAGGGAGACACAGAATCTGAAACAGGCTCCAGGCTCTGAGCTGTCAGCACAGAGCCCGACGCGGGGCTCGAACTCACGGACCTGAGATCATGACCTGAGCCGAAGTCGGACGCTTAACCGACTGAGCCACCCAGGCGCCCCTCCTTGGTCTTTCTTTAAAATGCATAATAGTATTAGGTCCATCGTGTGGATGAGCCCCTCGAAGTAACTAATAAATGTCTACAAAATGCTGGAGTGCTTACACATAGACACACAGACATACACACCATATGTGTGTGCATCTTGCAGAATCATAGTGAGGTGGGTAATAGAAACATCTATGGTTATAACATAAAAACCTTTATTCCATGGACTCTGCTTGTTTGCTATGTCCTAAGGCATTTGAGTTTTAGAACTTATATATTTTTCCCTCCATGGAAGTAATGCTGTTAATGTAGCTTTTAAAAATTATGGTAGGGGTCCCTGGGTGGCAGAGTTGGTTGAGTTGGTGTCCAACTCTCGATTTCAGCTCAGGTCATGATCCCAGGGTTGCGGGATTGAACCCTGCGTCAGGCTCTGGGCTGAGCATGGAACCTGCTTGAGATTCTCTCCTTCCCTCTCAATCTCTCTCTCTGCCCCTCCCTTGCTTGCACACACACTCTCTCTCTCTCTCTCAAATTAAAAAAAAATTTTTTTAATTGTGGTAAAAAAACACGTACCATAAAATTTACCATAGTGATCATTTTCAAGTGTATAGTTCGGCAGTGGTAAGTATATTCATATCGTTGTGAAACAGACCTCCAGGACTTTTTAATCTTGATATCTGAAACTCCATAACCATTAAACGATTCCTCTTTCCCCTCTCTTTCCCAGGCCCTGGTAACCACCATTCCTATTCTTTGAACTTGACTATTTTAGATACGTCATATACAGGGACTCATACAGTGTTTGTCTTTTTGTGACTGGCTTATTCCACTAATATGGCTTTTGCAATAAACCTAGGGAGGTGGGAAGAAAAGGCATGAAGAATGAGAGGGAAAGGGCAAATACACCTCCCCTCTGTTTCTGGTGTTGGCCAGAAAGGTCAGTGTCCTGGACTGTTCTCTGGGGCTGGTCCACAGCTGGCGATGTGTACTCTGGCTGTGGAGAGAGGGTCCAGGCAGGGTGGGCGCAAAGGCCTATCCTCTCTCCCAACGAGTGTCTACTGAGGGCCCAAGTTATTGGAGTCCCCGTTTTCAGTATACTTTCTGAAGTCCACAGAACTTCAGCAAGTTTTGAAGAAGTCTCATAAAAAGCCCTCAGCATCTTCCCGGAGGAGGAAGAATCTGAATAAATAAGGCCTCCTTATTTTAAGAGCAGCCTCTGTTGGAATCTTGGCGGGAGAGCAGAAGAGGCAATGGAATGTGAATGAATAGTTTCAAAGCTGCCAGAGCCTGCTCTTGAGGAACGAAATATGCTTAGAATGTGCGTCCCTCACGGACACAGGCGTAGGGCAGAGAAGGAAGGGAAATTTGGGTTCAAACTGAAAGGCAGTCTGTGAAATCTGGTCACATGTTGAAGGGGTCATTGGCAAAAAATGTCTGGGAACCGCTGTTACACTCCGGCTGAACCTTGCAGGGCGGCTCCCACACTGTTGCCTCACATGTCACTGTGACTAGGGCCACATCTTCAGCACAAATTCCTCCTTTTCCCACCAAAACTGCCATCCAGCGCCCAGCACTGGGGAGGCCTCCCACAGCAGCTTCACATGGGAGCTAGACTCTTAGAGTCAGAAGACAGAATGAACTGGGAGTTAACCCTTTTGTCTGAACTGACAGCTCAACTTGCCAGTTAGGTGTATTTGTAAACAAAAAGAAATTCTCTGAAAAGATTTACACAAGGCAATCATAATTATCCTTGCACAGGCCTGCTGTGAAATTCTCAGCAGATCTTTAAGTTTTTGCCTTTTTCCTCCACCTGACTGCCGATCGTCCCCTGATCTTGCCATCCACCCATCCAAAGCCTTGTTTCCTCTCCTAAACCTGCTCCTCGGACAGACTTTGCTTCGCGCCTCTGTTCCAGGCAACTCCTATCCTGGTTCTTGCGGCCAAAAACCTCAGTCATCTTGGATCCTTTTCTTTCTCTCATATCCCACTTCCAATCAGTTAGTGGGAAATTCTGGCAGCTTTGCCTTTAAAATAGAGTCAGAATCCAAACTTTTGCATTCCCTCCCTGCTACGTTCTTGGATAGAGCACCTCTTGCTTGGATTATTTCAGGAGATGCTTAACAAGTATCTCTTCCTCTGCCCTCCTCCGTTGGCAGGCCTATTCTCAAACCCAGCACCTGGAGCCATCCTTTAGAAAGATACGCCGGACTACATCACTGTTCTAGCCAAAATCCTCCAAAACATTCCCAATTCACTGAATCAAAGCCAGTCACTTAAGTGTCCTGTCAGATGCTACGTGATCTGTCTCTTCCCAACCCCAGCTCTCGCCCTGGTCTCTGTGTGATGCTTGCTTGACGAGGCCTTTCTGAACAACTGTATCTAAAATTTCAACTCCTGTCCTCATTAACTATCCCCTCCTTGCTTTATTTTACCCTGAACACTGATCACCAACTTACATATTCTTGTTTACTGTATGTAAACCCTAAAGGGAACATAAACTTTATGACGGCAGAGGGGTTTCTCCTGTATACACAATGCTCAATGCAAATCTGCTGAACAAATGGATGGCTCCTTCTGGCTATTAAAGTCTCAGCTCAAAGGCCCCCTTTTTGGGGAAGTCTTCCCTGGCCATCGTTACCTAATGCCACCTTTCCCTTGATGGCTGTCTATCATATCACCCTCCTTGTTTTGCTTCTAGCACTTACTACATTCTAAAGTTATCTTGTTTTCTTATTTGTCTTCCCTGCTAAAACGTAGGTCCACGAGAGCTCCAACTTACTCTGTCCTATCCTTTGCTATATCCCCAGCACTAAGAACAGGGCGTGGCACAGAGCAGGTGCTCAGTGAATGCTTCCTAAATGAATGGAGCACTTTCATGACAAAATCAATTCAAATCCATTGTTTGTTTGCCCTGAATTTTTTAATTTGAAAACTTCAATCTACAGAAAAAAATGAAAGAAATGTACATTCATATACCATTAGCATGAATCCACCAACTGTTTAATTTTGCTAGATTTGTGTGCTCTCTTCTCTGTACTATCTATCAATGTATACACACACACACACATCTCTTTCTAGAACCATTTGAAAATAAATCATGACATTTCACCTCTAGATAGTTCAGCATATATTTCTTGAGAATAAAAATATTCTACATAACAAAAATACCATTTTCCTACCCAAGAAAAGTAACGTTGGTACAACATTATAAACCAATATTGCAGTCTGTCTATATTCAGGGTCTCTAAATTGCCCCAAGGATGTCCTTTACAGATATTTTTTTTTCCAATTTGGGAGCCAAAGGTCACATATTGCATTCATCTGGGACAGTCCCTCATCATTTTTGTCTATTGTGACAGTGGTGTTTTTCAAAAGTTCAGTCCAACTGTCTTGAAGAATGTTCCACAGAGAATGTCTAGTCATAGGACCAGATGTAAAACTTAATATAACTTATTCTTTTAGTCTATATGGTTAACTAACCAATTTAATATACAGTGAGTTCATTTTTTCTATTTCTTTAAAATTTTTAGGTTTGCAGCTTTTCATCTTTTTGTCTAAATTTAAATTTTTTGACTATGTAAAACATTTATTTTTGGGGGGATTTTTTAATGTTTATTTATTTTTGAGAGAGAGAGAGAGAGAGAGAGAGAGCGAGCACGAGTGGGGGAGGGGCAGAGAGAGAGAGGGAGACCCAGAATCTAAACGTAGGCTCCAGGTTCTGAGCTGTCAGCACAGAGCCTGACGTGGAGCTCGAACCCACAAATGGAGAGATCATGACCTGAGCTCAAGTTGGATGTTTAACCAACTGAGTCACCCAGGTACCCCAACTATGTAAAACATTTAAATGGTTCAAAAGTCAATATCAAATAAAAATACACACTCAGAGAGTCATTTCCATCCCAACCTTTTACTCTGTTTTCACCCCCTTTCTATAGGTCACCTTTTTCATAATTCCTTATTTTTCTTTTCTTCTTCTTTTCACAAAATATGCAAATGTGTACGTGTGTATATACTTCTGAGTTATACATACACTTCTGTACATTATAAATATATATTCTTATTTTCCATTTTTTTCTTGTACAAAAGGAATAATACTATATATACTGTATGTGCTCTTTTGCATCTTATTTTTGTTTCTAAAATATATTCTGGAAATTACTCCTTATCAGTTCATGGAGGTCTTCTTTTTTTCTTTCTCATGACTGCCTAGTACGTGGTTATGTGGTTGCACATCTGTGGATAATCTTGTGTGTGTGTTGTTTTGTATTTGTACAAATCCATCATTTTTTGGTGGATTGTTAAGGACTGAATTACATCCCCACCAAATCCACAGTTTGAAGGCCTAATCCCTAATGTGACTGTATTTGGAGATGGGGTCTTTAAGGAGATAATTAAGGTTAAATGATGTCATAAGGTGAGGACTTGATCTCATAAAAATGGTGTCCTTATAAGAAGAGACACCAGTGCTTTCTCTCTGCGCACAGAGGAAAGGCCACATGAGGATACAGTGAGAAGGTGGCCTCCTACGAGCCTCCAGCCTCCAGAACTGTGAGAAAATAAACTTCTGTTTAAGCCACCCAATCTGTGGTATTTTGTTATGGCAGCCTGAGCTAATACATGGGTATTAGAAGAGTCAAATACTCGGGCACCTGGGTGGCTCAGTCGGTTAAGTGTCCGATTTTGGCTCAGGTCATGATCTCAGGTTCATGGGTTCAAGCCCTGCGTTGGTCTCTGTGCTGACAGCTCAGAGCCTGGAGCTTGCTTCGGATTCTGTGTCTCCCACTCTCTCACTGCATCTCCCCCACTTGTGCTCGCGCTCTCTCTCTCTCTCTCTCTCTCAAATAAATAAATATTCAAAAAAAGAAGAGTTAACTACTATAGACCTCCCATGTAAACAAACTAAAGATTGATTTAAGAAAAAAATCACTTAAAAGAAAAACTTTAAAAAAAGAGACATTTCTGGAGGTCTCTGAGGAGGAAGTAGGGAAGGACCAGCATTCTGTTGGCCACAGAGTAGGTATCAGTTTGCCTGTTAGGTAAAAGTTGTTTTAAACACCAGTGTGAGCCTTCCAGGTGCAGATCCATTACAGCATCACTTTCTATTCTGACTCACTCTTCTGAAGTTTCAATCATACACGTATCAGTTGTCTTCTTCCAGATTTTGGGCTTGACGTGGGGAAGGGAACTATCTTATTGCTGCTGGGCCTCCGTGAGCAGCCCCCCTGACACAAGGGAAATGTGGAGAGGAATGAAAACAGTGGAGGTTCTAGGGGCACCCAGGGGCCTAGCCTTCTTAGGGTCAGGCGGTGACTTCGTGATATGTTCTTAATTTTTATAAAGCCCAGTTGAAGATGAAAGAAGCCTTTTACTGATTGGTTTTGTAAAACGTCATCATCCGTCTGATTAATATAAAGACATGTCCTTATCTCCAAACATTTTGACATATCCTGGAAGAAGCAACTACCTGGACATAATCTGTATACAACCAGAGCCTGATGTAAATACTAAGGTTATTGAGCGACCTCCCAAAGGATACCTTTATAGATATTTATACATGTTGGAAAATGCCTATGAAAAGACTCTCCTTTTCTTCAGTTTCAGTACTTGTACACCAGGCTGACAGGAAAGGAGAGGAGACACTCCCCACATCCTCTCCTTCTTTCAGAGCTGCTCAAGATTTAGCTACATGGTGAGACTTTCCTTCTCTTTCTGGGGATGCTAGGGTTAGAAACTTGGAAAACATCTGAGCTATTTCCACTTAAGATAACACTAGTAATTTCCAGAGATGTCACTCTAAAACACAGACAGGAAGGCAAGGGCATCGGTAGGCTTCAATGATCAAGGTAAATTTAAATATGAAAAAAGGTCTTAAACTTTTAATAAGAAAGAATGAGAAGAAATCAACTCTTTTTATTTATTGATTTTGGTTGATTTTCATTTAACCATTGAGACCATGAGTACAAGTTTGTTCAGCCCAAGTTAAGGACTTTAGTTTCTTAGGAGAATGCAGATCCCTGAGCTGGACAGAAGGGACCAGAAAGCCTGGGGGACAGCACTGGCACTTTTATTATCTATCTATCTATCTATCTATCTATCTATCTATCTATCTAATGTTTATTTATTTTTGAGAGACAGAGTGTGAGTGGTGGAGGGGCAGAGAGAGAGGGAGACACAGAATCTGAAGCAGACTCCAGGCTCTGAGCCATCAGCACAGAGCCCGACGTGGGACTTGAACTCATGGACCAGACAGCAAGATCATGACCTGAGCTGAAGTTGGATGCTCAACCGAGTGAGCCACCCAGGTGCCCCTAAAAATTTTTTTAATTAAAAAAAACTTTTCCATTTGCAACTACATGGATGGAACTAGAGGGTATTATGCTAAGCGAAATTAGTCAGAGAAAGACAAATATCGTATGACTTCATTCATATGAGGACTTTAAGATACAAAACAGATGAACATAAGGGAAGGGAAGCAAAAATAATATAAAAACAGGGAGGGGGACAAAACATAAGAGACTCTTAAATATGGAGAACAAACAGAGGGTTACTGGAGGGGTTGTGGGAAGGGGGATGGGCTAAATGGGTAAGAGGCATTAAGGAATCTACCCCTGAAATCATTGTTGCACTATATGCTAACTAATTTGGATGTAAATTAAAAAAAAATAAAATAAAAAAAAATTTTTGAGAGAGAGAGTGTGTGTGCATGAGTAGTGGAGAGGCAGAGGGAGAGAGAGAGAATCTTAAGCAGGCTCCATGCCCGGCACAGTGCCTGACATGGGGCTCAATCTCACAACCATGAGATCACGACCTGAGCCGAAATCAAGAGTCAGATGCTTAACTGACTGAGCCACCCAGGCGCCCCTGATTTCTATGGTTTTATCTTGATTCTTCAACTATATTAAAGCTCTTTGAAGGAAATGATCTTGCTTAATATTTTTAACTTAAGCCCCCAAAGAAGCGGCCTATGAAAGGGTCATGTGTTCCCTTCCTCTGCTTCTATGAACCGTTTTACTTAAGCCACCCTGTCGTTTTGAATATCTGGTTTAAACACACCACACAAACACACCCCAACTCCTCTGAAGGTAATTCTGTATTCCTTTGTACCTTATTCCAGTGTCTCGCATCTTACGCTGTCCTTTAATATAGCTGAAATCCCTCACATGTAGCAGGGATACTATTTCTTGTGTTCTGTGAGTGAGAACATCTGGTCAACATCTACTGTAACAGCCTTTAGGTGGCACGAAGATCCTTTGTTAAACAGAACTTTGAAAGGTCATCGCAGTTCTCTCTATGAGCATCTTGTAAATCTGATGGATTTAACTCACCCCCAAAATCTGCAGAGTTACAAAATTTGTGCTTCAAGCATCTTTTAGTACCCTACCGGTTTCCCCAAACTCTGAAGCTCTTACCCTAAATCCTGGTGTTCTACACTCCTGATCTTCCTGCCTTCCTGTCGTAGGTCACGGTTCAATTCCTGGGCTACTACAGCTTCTTAAGGGAGAAAGAAAATTCTCACACAGTCTATAGTGTCTACTGGGAAGGAAGAAGGGCTGTGGAGACATGAAAACGGCCCTCGTGCTACTTACTGGGCACGAGGCAAGACCCTTAAGCATCCTGTCTTCTAGTAACTTGTCTGTTCTCCCTACCCTTCTCTTTTTGTAACTAATAAGACAAAAGTAATAGATACGTTGGGGGGTGTCAGAGGCCTCTCTGGACAGATCTCTGAAGTGACTTTGCACACGTAATTCCACTGCAACCCATGTCACTTAACATGGCCCAGCGAACATGTGTGTGGCCGCTGCTCCCAGAAACCCGCTCTGCCCTACTCCGTTCTGGCTGCTGGTGCCACCTCCGTGAATGGTATCACCTCTACACTGTCTTTAGGAAGACTAACTTGTCCTCTGCTTTTGCAAATAAAGAATTAAAAGAGAAATCTATAGAACAAGAATGAAGACTCAGAAATAATGAATCAGAACAAATGAGTAGCAATAATATTTAATACTCTCCTTTAGAAAGCAGAAGATGAAATGAAATAGTTGTTACTTCAACTGTAATTGTGACCTTCTGTATCCTTCCTTTGATTTTCTTCTAAACACAGGAATCTTTTGTTGGCTAAATCCCAGCATTTTTTTTTTTTTTTTTTTTTTTTTTTTTTTTTTAACCCCTGGGCCAACTTTTTGGCTTGCTTGAGAACAGCTGCCGGTATTTCTTTTTGCTGCCAGTCAGTCAAAAAATGTGCTCACGTTGGAGGCCTGGCTCCGTCCCACCCAGGGTGCTGAATGCATTAACTTTTTCACACACAGTCTTTGCCAGGCTGCACACAGAAGTCCATCTCAGACAGTAAAGCTCACTGAATCATCAGCTAGCTTGGAGTTGGTGCCAATGTCGGTTAGAGAGACTGTCAACATATTTTAGGAGTCTATGTCAAAGTGATAAATTTTACTATATGCACCAAGTTAATAGGAAAAAGAGCACTTCTGAAATATCAGGAAACCAAAAGTGCCATTATTTAGCTGCTCCACTCTTGAAAGCAAAAACAACCCAACCCTCAATCTAGCCTGTGATTTGGTTAAAAACCAAAACAAACAAGAATGTAAACATAAGGTATTAACTGATTACTGCCAACAATTTTATTTCACTTTCTTTGTGCTTCTAAGGGCAGCTTTTTTCTATTGACATCCACACACCACTCCAATGCCTGGATCTGATCCATTTTATTAAGAAATTCCTGAATCAATGTCCTGGTTTACAGCGTGTCCAACCAAGAATCCCGGTGTTCTCACCCTAGGAAGGGTGTCTTTCAAAAGCTGTCTGCTTGTACAACTGCACACCCAACAGAAATGTCACGGACACCCCAACAATAGAGCTGCAACCTGAAGCAGTTTGGTGACATTCCAAGTTTTTGAATGGAATGTGAATCCATTAAGATTATTAGGTAACTTTACTGATATCCTCCAATTTGTGCCAAGTGTTAAAGCTGCCAAAGAAAAGACAGAATAAAAACTGACTCTTGGATCCCAACTCTGAGTATTTTGGTATAGAAACTATATTTTCTTGTAACTCATTTAAAAAACACACCATGATTTCACTGTTTTAATTGCAATCTCAGTTTTCAGGAAGCAAAGAGAAGAAACAAGATACATAATCGATGTTTCTCTTCCGTTCGGCTTTCAGCCTAAATGGTCCTGTGCTTTTATTGGCAAAGCAGGGCAGGTAATAACAGTGAACAAGAAACCTATTCTAAGAAGAACTGGCTCAAGTGAAGTACCACTACATCATGAGTGACTCAACCATCTCCTCAAGAGTGATTTACTCTGCAACGATGAAGCCATGCTAATTGGACAATGGCCTGCTGCCAGCTCATGTTGGCATGACCTACAATACCCTTGGCTGACTGCCATTATGTTTCTCTAGCACACTGTTTTTTTTTTTTTTTTTTTTTGGTAATCTGGATGGGAAGTGGAAATAATTTTTAAAAACTCTCCCAAGTGCTATTTAACTTCTTATCATGAATTAAAAGTTTAATTAAGAACCCTGTTAAAGGCTCAGGTTCTATGATTAAATATGACAAAATAATAGTTATGATTACTGATCAAGTGAGGAACTTTACAGCTCTGAACTTTGTCTTTAAAGCTATTATTAATTTTAATTGAAATAGCTAAGAGACTCCATAATAGGGAAAAGAAAGAATCGTAAGGGACATTTAATTCATATATACAGAAGAGTTTTAAAACGAATAGGTATGCGGGTAACAATTTTATAAAATGTAATGCAAACAACTTTACTGTCAGAGGCTTTGTTTGAATCCATTAAAAAATGTTAACTACTGCAGTCATCTCATATAGCAATAAATAGGTAGAGTGAAAAGAATCCTTAAACTGGCTTTGAAATCAGGTCACTTAAAAATAATTTTTAAATATGTCTTAGTTTTTGTCAACTCAACTCCTTCTACTATGCCAAAATAGGAGCACGATTCTGCTAAGTTTCTTTAAATAGGACTTACTGGCCTCAGGATTTAAAAAATGTAAGAGGTTTGGAAACAGCTTATGCATTTCAGTTTTAAAATTAGCTATTGCTGTGGCTATTTTCACACCAGATTTCCCTCCCTCTGTATCAGCACCATTGAGCAGCCTTTGGAGATGGAATCACAATAGTATTAGCTCTTCTTTTCATGGCTTTGCTTTATTACACCCCCATTTGAGACTGAGGCCCAGATTTCAGGGCTGGAAGTCACCTTTACGTTACTATAAATAAGTTCTGCCTTCAGGCATTTCAAAACTATCAGCATGATTCTGGGACTTGAAAACTTCTTACTTGCCAGCAAGTAGTTACCTGGAATATTTTGACTTATTATTTATTTGCTTTTTTTTTTTCATCTGCTGCCAAGTCTCACTAACGCAACTTGGAAAATTGCACCACAGCTTTTAATGAGGATTCTGAGGTAAGAGCCATTTCATCAGAGAAGACTCTGCTTTCCTTTTATGGGAATAACAACACCTCCTGTTTATATAGCACCATCCTTCCAAGAAGTGTAACATACCACATTTCATTAATCTGAACAGCAGCCCCACAAGTCAAGCTGGTAACCAGTATCATTACTCCCTACAAACTCATGTTGAAATTGAGGTCATTAAATGCAACTGTTTTTTTCAAAATCCCAAAACCTTCTGAAACGGAGAGCAATAATCTGAATCTTCTGTGATTTGCTTGTGTTCCAGGCTATCAAACAGCCCTGTGGTTCTACAGCTCTTAACTGTCATCTTCTGTGAACTGTTGTAACACCATTTCTGAAAAGTCCGAGAATTCATGAAGGTGAGTATGAGAAGTGAGCTCGCTCCTCTTGGTGAAATTCTATGGTTCTTCCTTTTCCTGACTGGTGTGACTCCCATGGCCTTTCTCTACCTTTCAATCCAAACATCTCTCCTCTCTTTCTGACTAGCAGGATGTATTCTGTCAGACTTCAGAGATCATTCAGTTCAACTCCATCATTTTCAGGTAAGGATGTGCCTTGCTAAGTTGAGTCTGCCCACTTGGTCGGTAGCTCCCATCCTCTTTAAAGTACCTAAGGGCATCTGTTTAGCAATTGGCCTTTATTATTAAGTTTTCTCTCTTTTGCAACATTCCCATCAGCCCAAATATTAATTAGGATGGGCTAGGCTCTGCTGAGGAAACAAACACCAAATCTTAACGACTTAACATAAGGGTTTATTTCTCATTCACGTCAGAGTCTGATTTGAGTCAGATGGATCTTCTCCAACAGTGACTCAGGGATCTGGGCTGCAGTTCCAACATCTTGGCGTTCTTAGAGTTCTTTGACACCAGTTAAATGGATGGGAAAGAACATGAAGAACTCATATCTACTTTTAACTGTCTCAGACCAGAAGGGACCCATGACTTCTACTCATATTTCTTTCGCTGCATCTAGTTACATAGCACTCCTGATTGTAAATTTGGTCTTCCTATGCGTCCGGGAAAGAAAGGAAAATTGACTGATCATCCTTACCACAGAGTGCAAACATGCTGGGATTCCTTCCTACTTAAAACACACACACACACACACACACACACACACACACACACACACACACCCCAAATAAAGCCTTCGACACCATTTACCTCCAGCTGCTGGCCCATTTCTCTGCTCCCTATAACTAGAAAGGCCTAAAAATGTAGCCCACACTAGCTTTTTCAAATTCCTCTCTTCCAATTCTCTTCAGAACATAATCTCATTGGATTTTGATCCCTCTGTTCCCTCAAAATGCTCAATGAAATCACAAATGGCTTCCAGACTGCTAGGTGGTCAATTTTCAGCCTTCATCTTAGCTGACTATTGGCATCATTTGACAAAGTTGATTACTCTCTCCTCCTTGAAATGCTTTCTTTATCTGGCTTCCAGCATACTATATATGTCTGCTTTTCCTTCTATCTTAATGCTTATTCCTTCTGGTCTACTATGCTGACTCCTCTTTCTCTCTCTGACTTCTTGATTCTAGAAAGCCCCAAGGCTCAATCTTGGGACCTCTTTTTTTTTCCTTCCCTATCTACACTGGTTCCCTTGGTGATTGTATTTTGTCTTGTGGCTTTCAATATCACCAATAATCTGGTATTAAAACTTCTATCTCTAGGCTGGAGTTGTCCCATGAATTCCAACCATGATATCCTACCGTATACTAGACATCTCTACTTTGATGTTAACACACATCTCAAACTTAATGTGTATGGAACAGAACTCCTATTCCCATTCCTACCACTTGAAACCTACTCCTTCCAGTCTTCACCAATTCCAGTTAATGGCAACTCCATTCTTTCAACAGTTCAAATCCCAAACCTTGGACTTATCTTTAACTCCTTTCTTTTCTTTCCATCCTATATCCATTCTCTAAGGGAATCCCATTATCTCTTCCTTAAAATTATCACCAGAATCTGACATGGATCACCACTACTGGTATCACTCTGATTTAAGCCAATGTGTTGTGCCTGGGTTGTTGCCTTAGCATCTTGCTTTTGCCTTTGCCCTCTCTTTTAATCTATATTCATATAGCAGTCAGGATGATCTCCTGTGAAACCCTCCAATGGCCTCCCAACTCATTCCAAGAAAAGGTGATGTATCTAAGAGGTGCACAGCCTGGCCCTGTTACTGGACAGGCCTCCTTCCACTCTACCACTTGCTTATTCTGTTACTTTGTGTAAATCATGCCAAGCCCATTCCAGCCTCTGGGCCTTTCCCTTGCTATTCCTTCTGTTTAGATCACCCAGATGTCAGCATGGCTGGCTCTCTCACCTCCTTCAAGTCTTTACTCAAAGTCATCCCCTCTAAAAAATTCCTTTTTTTGACCATCTTTATCTATCTATCTACCTATCTATCTATCTATCTATCTATCTATCTACTTACCCACCTACCTATTTATCTATCTACTTATTGAGTATAGTTGACACACAATGTTACATTAGTTTCAGGTGTACAACATGATGATTCAACAAGTTCATACACTATACTACGTTCACCACAAGTGTGGCTACCATCTGTCATAATGCAATGCTATTGCAATGTCATTGTTGACCACTATATTTAAAATTGCAGTGCTCTGACACTCCTTAACATCCTTCTGTTTTATTTTCCTTAATAGTATCTACCCAAGTACATATTATATTTATTTATTTTCTGTCTCTTTTCCTTCTCCCTCACTGGAATATAAACTCAGTTTTGTTCACTAAGTTTACCCAATAGCTAGAACAGTGCTTCCTGGTAAATAATAGGGCCCTGATAAATATTTGTTCAATGAATGAAAAAATGAGTGTGGAAACAGAAGTCCAAAGAGGCTGACTGGTTTGGTAAAGACCTTACATGAAGTTAGTGAAAAGGTTCAGACTGTGGTTTTTCCAGATCCTCATGGCTGATGTTGCTTAAATCTAAAACTTTTCCTATTACTCTTCTTCAGAGGTTTGTCCAGGTAGTGAATGGGGTGAGGCTATAGGGCTGGCTCCGTGCTCTGGGGTGGGTGAGTGTTTTATTCTTCTTATCCTGGTCACATACCTCAATTACTGTTTCCCATCAATTCTCACCTCCCCCAAAGTTACAGTCAGACTAAGAATGCTGTTGACATCCTGTGCTATAGTGTTAAATACTTTCTGTAGTATTACACACTGAAAAGACTGTCCAAAGATAATCATGACTATCTTATTGCTTCTTTAAAAGACTGGACCTAAGCCATCCCAGATACATTAACAGCTTTCATCTCCTCTAAAAACTTTCAGACAAGAAGATTCCATAGTTTCCTTATTGTTCTCTGTACTAGGCAATACTACTGCAAGAACATTCTTTATTGTGCCCTGTGGTTAAGACTTAACAACAAATACCTTTGCTTCAGAATCCTTCTGGGTCAGTTTTCCTTTTTGTTTAGCCCTGAAAAAAAATGAGATCTGCCCTAAAATGTTGAGAGGGAGGGAGATGGGGGGAGAGAGAGAGAGAGACTGAAAGAGAGAGAGAGAGAGAGAGAAGTGAAAGAGAGAGAAGGCAAAAGACAGAGATAGAAAGTGAATGAACCAAAGTTTGAGATATACTTATACCTAGGAAAGCATATGGTCTGCCTGAAAGGGCATACTGACCCCTACCCAATAGCTATTCTCTGCATGAACCTTTCCTCTTTTCTAGAGAGTGAAAAACACCATGGGTAGTAAACCCAAAGAAAAGTGGTGGCGTTTTGGCAATAACCTTTTTTCCTCCCTTGTTTAAAAAATATTTATTTTTTTACAAATAAAAATTATATATACTTAAGGTATATAATGTGACATTTATACACACACACATACACTGTGAAATGATCACCATAATCAAACTAATTAACATATCTGTCACCTCGCATGCTTATCATTTGTGTGTGTGTATGTGTGTAGTGAGAACAATTGAGATCTATTATCTTAGCAAATTTCAATTATATAATACATTATTATTAACTGGTCACCATGCTATATATTAGGTTTCCAGAACTTACTCATCTTATAACTGAAAGTCTGTACCCTTTGATCAATATTTCCACTTTTTCCCTCCCACCTCCCCAAGCTTCTGATAACCACCATTTACTCTCTGTTACTATCCTTTGACTTTTTTTTTTTTTAGATGCCACATATAGTGAGATCCTGCAATATTTGTCTTTCTATGTCTGGCTTTCACTTAGCATAATGTCCTCCAGGTTTACTCATGTTGCGGCAAACAGCAGGATTTCTTTCCTTTTTGAGACTGAATAAGACACATGCATACCATCTTCTCTTTATCCAGTCATCTGTCAATAGACAAGTTGTTTTCACATCTTGACTGTTGTGAATAATGCTGCAGTGAACATGGGAGTGCAGATATCTCCTCGAGATAGTGATTATATTTCTTTAAGATATATATCCAAAAGTAGGATTGCTGGATCACATTGTAGTTCTATTTTTAGTGTTTTGAGGAACCTCCATCCTATCTTCCACAGTGGCTGCACCAATTTACATTTCCACCAGCAGTGCAAAAGGGTTCCCTTTTCTCCACATCCTCACCCATACTTGTTACCTTTTGACTTTTTGATAATAGACCTTGGCAATAACCTCTTAACAGCCGCTCTTCCTCTGGCATTCTGGGAGGGAGCCAAGCAGCCCCATAAGCGCAGGGTTGATATGCAAACCCACAGTGGGCTCTATGTCTTCAAAGGAAGCACACCCCATCCCTGCCCTCTGTACTTGACATGCCATAAGACTGAACTTCATGACTGTGATGCCATCCAGCATGGTTGGCATCCAGCCCAAAATGGTCTCCAGGACTACAGCTAAGGAGGTGTTTGTTGAGCCAGCTTTAATACTAATGAGCAGTGGAGTAATGGGCTTGCAATGCTTGGCACATCGACCACTTTCTCTTCATCTGTAAGCACAAAATACACTTACTAATTATAAATTAAATGATCTGTTTTATTATTTAACTAAAGTACTAAGTACAATGCCTTATGTTCTACTATTTGCTGATACACATTCTTGGGTGTGTTTTTCAAAAGGGAGCCAACACTCAAGTCATGTAAACTCTAGGGACTATCTGTCATTCCATTTTTAGAAAAAAAAAAAAAAAACAGAAAAGAAAAAGAGAAGAGCAAGACATTTCAATTACTTCTTGACTTCCAGAAGGAGACCTCTATTTTTGTTTCTCACCCTTTTATTTTAGAGGCTATACTGGGCACTGTGAGTGGCTCTAATTTGCTGGTAATCACATTGCCCATCAGGAGTCACATTTTTGGGGTAGAACTGCACAACTGGACAACCAGAGACCAGAGCTGGCTTTGACCTAGACTGACCATGTAGGGGAGAGGGAGGGGCAGCAGTATGTATCTGGAAGTTCTGTAGTCCAAAAAAGAGCTTTCAGGTGCAGCCATGAGGGGTCCCTGAGAAGCACAGAGGCTGGCTGGTCAGGAAGTGTAAGGTGGGCCAAGTGTGAACAAGGCTGGGACAGACCAGAAGTTGATTTGAACTTGGGGACAGGATTATGATGAGGTTTAAAAATTTCCAAGGAGCTAACAAAAAAAAATTTTTTTAAATGTTTATTTACTTTTGACAGAAAGAGACAGAGCATGAGCAGGAGGGACAGAGAGAGAAAGAGACGCAGAATCTGAAGCAGGCTCCACGCTCTGAGCTGTCAGCACAGAGCCTGAAGTGGGGCACGAAGCCACGAACCATGAGATCATGACTTGAGACGAAGTTGGATGTTTAACTGACTGAGCCACCCAGGTAGCCCCTCAAATGTTTTTTCTTACATTATATGAACCAAATGCCAATTAGTTCCAAGCAACTACTTTCCAAGGTAATGTTTGGGATGTTTGCTTATTCGCTACTTAATTCAAATTCTAAAGTCATTCACTGAACCAAGTGGACAATGACTATAGAGCCTGCAAGGACATTTCAGTGTGCACATAGGAAAGAAAAACAACGCTTAGCACTTGGGGCCACAGGAGGGTGCTCTGAGCAGAGGGAGCGGGCTCTTTTGGAAGGAGGTGTTAGGAACAATTATAGACCCACAAAGGAAAATGCCAACTGTGGCTGGCTTGCCTGCCCTATCAGCAAGATACTCAAAGCTGGGTTACTGACAATATGAATCTATGTTTCATAGGAAGGAAAAAAAATCTAGTTATATCTGAAGGTTTCAGGTACATGAGCAACCAGAAGGTTTTAATGGTTTGGAAATGCAGATAATGTAGAAACAGCGATCATTTTCATGACAAAGAAGAAAAGAAAATCAACACATAGCAAATTCCCATTTAGCTGGAATACAAACAATCAAAAAGGCCAAACAGCAGATTTTTGTGTGATGTCTATATAATGTACCTCTTGCTTTAAAGATTCCCTAATACCAAGGAAATAAGTGATTATCAGGGATTTGATCTAAAGAAACTTAGTTATGCCACATGCATTTATATCCTGATTTCCTTTAAATTTTACTGTCTTGTTATTGTAATATGATAAATAACTCAAGGATTTCAGAGTGTGAGTTTTTATAGGTAGAAACCGGAGCTCAGAGAGGTTAAGTGACTGGATCAGGATCCCACAGCTAACCAGGGTCAGGCCAGGGCTTTTGGGCACACAGTCAAGGAAGTCTCAAGATGGGGCTGTCAACGAAGAGAGACTAAATTACATAAAATATGATTTTCATTTATAAATATATTTTAATATAACCTTTTTCTTTAAATTTTTTTTTAACATTTATTTATTTTTGAGACAGGGAGAGACAGAGCATGAACGGGGGAGGGAGAGGGAGACACAGAATCTGAAGCAGGCTCCAGGCTCTGAGCTGTCAGCACAGAGCCCGACGTGGGGCTTGAACTCACGGACCACGAGATCATGACCTGAGCTGAAGTCAGACACTCAACTGACTGAGCCACCCAGGCGCCCCTTTAATATAACCTTTTTTTGAAAATCAGTAAAAAACATAAATGAAGTAGCTCTCAAAAAGATACAGATAATAAATAAACTATAAGCCACACCTTCTCCCCAAGACCATTCTGGATAACTGGAAGTTTCCCAAATATTTGCAGGGAAGCCCAGAGTTGGAATAAATTGCAAGGCATTCTTGGTGCCCATCTAGAGAAGAAAGAGTCTTACATTTGATGAATGCCTACTATGGGATAGAGACCATGCTGAGAAATTTTATGTTTATTGTCTCACCTAATGACAGGTTAAGTGTTCACCCAATTGACCTGGATGAGGAAACTCCAGCTCAGGATCACACCATTCCTTGGCCTTCCTCCATTACTTGGTCCATAAACTTCCCTCCCTACACCAGTCCCAATTACCAATTTGTCCTTTTGCTTCTAGTATTGGGATCTTTCTACTTAAGATTTCTTAGGGGTGTGAAGAGTGATACTGGAGCCTCTCATGTGGGTACATAAAAAAGAATACTAATGTGAAAATGTTGAGCGCTTATGCAATCCTTGCTATCAGCTGGCCACTCTCCTGCTCTGCAGGGTTAACAGCAGATGTTTAACAAGGGACTGGATCTGGTGACCACCCTCCCCTCCAAGCCCCCATGACTTGTTTGCATATTTGTTTCTTATGTTGAATTTGGATGCCTTTCTGTGGAGCAGGTGCTTGCTCCACTGCTTCCTAGTGTCTTATACACAACCTGCTTTTATTTATTTATATTATTTTCCAGGCCTCTGGAGGCATTTGGATTTGTGAGCCCTGGGATTTAATGCTAGTTTTACTCATTAGCACCTCACATCAGGGTCATAGGGTCTCTGGCTTCTTTCAGAGTTGCTGTGAAAAGCTGATGAGTTGCTGTGGGTCACTGCGCAACCCCAGAGCTCTGTTCACATACGCTGTGGATTTGAGTTGTACCTTGGGAAATTGTGCAGTGCACAGCCTGGCCCTAGTGTTACACACTGTGTAGATGCACAAGGAAAGATTCTGGACCTGAATACAAAGTGTAAGGCTGCTCAGTGTTACCCTTGGTCCCATGTAAATGAAGGGGAGGCAAGATGATGGAGGCAGTGGGGTCCTTGGGTGGCTCAGCTGGTTGACTGACCAACTTCGGCTCAGGTCATGATCTCATTGTTTGTGGGTTCAAGCCCCATGTCATGCTGTGCACTGACAGCATGGAGCCTGCTTTGGATTCTCTGTCTCTTTCTCTCTCTCTGCCCCTCCCCCACTTGTGCATATGTGCGTGTGCTCTCTCTCCCTCTCTCTCAAAAACAAATAAACATCAAAAAAAAAAAAAAAACCAACAGGCGGAATCAGTTGGACTATGTCCAAGTTACTCCTACAAAAAAAAAATTAAAAAAAAAAAGACTATAGAAATAGAGGAATTGTATCCACAGTTCGAAGGGTGACCAATTTAATATTCTGTCATTATGAAGCCATCTTTTGAGTTTGTCCAGCTTAGGCTGTCCAGCTGAATGAATGTCAACTCTCAACAGAATGAGTCCAGCTACTAGTGTCCCTAAAGTACAGACATAACTGTGCTCACTGAAGTAATTAAGAAACATGAGTAGGGTATTTTCAACAATGGTGAGAAAAGCAAGTTTACACTTCTTAGAATCCTACTATATTAACTGTGAAAATTACTGACTCCTTTAACTTTTCCCCCAAGCAAGGAATGTGCTGTGAATACTTTCATTCTTTTACTCTCAAGGGAAATCAAGTGCTCCTTCAACCATTTGAAAGAGAAAAATCATAGCCACAAGTCCCAGTGACTCAGATCACACATCCAGGACTGTAACAAACTTTGGCTATACTACTCAAAACCTGAAGAGTAAGTGAACTAGAAACTATGAATGACTGTGACATTCAGTTCCCTTCAAGAAAGACACTCTGCTCCGATTCATGCCTCTGAGATTTTAAATGCATCACATAGAAACTGGCTACGCCACAAGCCTAACAGTGTTGGTGACTTGGACATCAAGCCCTTGGGCAGGAATGTGGGCCAGGGTCCACCTTCTAGCTCCTACTTAGACAACTGTCTACAAGTTAGTAAGCCTCCACGAGCAGCCACACAAACAAAGCAAACTACTATACCTCCTCAGGCAAGCTGACCACCAAGTCATTTTTCGTCTGTCCAACCAGCGCCTGCCAGAAGTATTCACTGCATGCGGCCAGCACAGCCCGGTGGGCCCGGAACTCCTTCCTTTCCACGATCAGAGTCACGTCACAGAGAATATCCTTTTTCCGTTGGTCATTGAGGCCCAGGAGGATGTTGGTGCAGTGGACTGTGGACTCATACACATACATGGGGGAGTCAGGCTTCTCATCCACAGACATGCCGTTCACACCCTGAAAGAAAGAAAGGCTGGGTCAGCATAGCTACCTGAGTCGGATACAGAAGGTGAGAAGAACATCATGGTTCCTGTGTCTCACTGCCATGAGCTAGGCAAAAGGGAGAATTGTCCATTAGCATATTCATGATCAGCATAATGAGCTCACAAAACATATCTGGAAAGTCACATTCAACAGCTGACTTTTATACTTTCCACTTACTGGATCCTTTTACTTTATGGAAAACAAAGCCAAGTCTCTTAATAAAACACCCCAAACATTTAAAACACATACGCACTCTAAAACTTGGTAGTTTTGATTTTGTTAGCCAACCGGAGAGGAACTTCCACATATGCATAGTCCCAATTCAAGTATTAATTGAGCTTTGTGTTAAGGGGAAATGAATCATTTTAAAGTATCTGCAATGCTCTCTTGATGAAGTACATGTAAGCTCCTAGGTTGATATTTGGCTAAGATGCCAAGCAGAATAGGTATCTGATCACAAGACACAATTTAACAAGTGAGGTAAACTGTATGTGTTCCAAAGTGTAGATATGGCCAGCTATTGCAATTGCCCTCTGCCACTTTAAGACAAAGCAGAGCAAACATCATGCTACTGTTGTGCATGAAAATCTCTTGAAAAGAATTGTGTGTCATTATCCCAGCAGACTGGATATTCATCCTGATGAAGGAAACACAATATATCACATTAAGAGTCACAAGAAAGATGTATTCCACAGTGAAGATTACTTTTACAAAAGGGTTCTTTGCTGTAAGAAGTGTCCACTGATGCACTTTAAACAATAGTATCTGTAACTAATTTGCATAACATGGTTTTTCAGTAATGTCTTCTACTAGTATGGATTCCAATAAAGTTTTACTTTCTTTTTGGCTTCATTCTTATTTTAATAACTTTAACACACAATAAACTACAAGTATTTATAGTGGGTGGTTTGATAAGTTTGGCATATAGCCACAACCGTGAAACCATTAATCACGATCAAGAGAGGGAACATAGCCTTCATGACCAAAAAGTCTCTTTATGCCCCTGAATAGTCCCTCCCTCCCACCTCTCTGTGGCCCACCCCCTTGAAACAACAGTTTTGCTTTTTGACACTATATATTAGTTTGCATTTTCTGTATCTTATATAAATGGAATCATACAGCTTATATTCTTTTATGTCTGGCTTCTTTGACTCAGCATAGTTATTTTGCAATTCATCCATGTTGCTGCATGCATCAAACATTTGTTCCTTTATTGCTGAGTAGCATTCCATCGTATGGATACAGCACAATTTTTTATCCATTCATCTACTGGCAGAAATTTGGATGTTTCCAGTTTGGGGCTATTACAAACAAAGCTGCTCTGAGTTAGTGTATAAATCTTTGTATGAACATGCTTTCATTTCTCTTGTGTAAATTCCTAGGGGTAAAATGGATGGATCATTTGGTATATGTAACTCTAACTTTTTTTTAAGTTTATTTATTTAATATGAGAGACAATGAGCAGGGGTGAGGCAGAGAGAAAGGGTGGGGGTCAGAGGATCAGAAACAGGCTCCATGCTGACAGCACAGAGACCAATGCAGGGCTCAAACTCACAAACCGAGAGATTATGACCTGAGCCGAAGTCAGTTGCTTAACCCAATGAATGAGCCACCCAGATGCTCCTATAAGTCTATTAAAAAAGTGACTGTCCCTGTTTTATACAGTGGTTGTATCATTTTGCACTTCAACAGCAGAGTATGAGAGTTCCAGCTCTTTCACATCCTTGTCGCCACTTGATATACTCAGTCTTTCTAATTTTGGCCATTCTAATAAGTATTCTGTTATATCTCTTTGTGGTTTTAATTTGTTTTCCTCTAATGACTAAAGATGCTGAGCATCTTTCATGTGCTTATTTGTCATCAATTTACCTCCTCTGGAGAGATGTCTATTCAGATTATTTGCCCATTTTCTATTGGGTTGTTTCCTTGTTATTGAGTTTTGAGCATTCATTATATATTCTGGATACAAGTCCTTTATCAGATATGTGATTTGAAAGTACTTTCTCCAAGCCTGTAGCTTGTCTTTTCTTTCTCTGAATAGTGTGTTTCAAAGAGCAGAAAGTCTTCATCTGAAGAAGACCAATCAAGCAATTTTTCTTTTATGGATCATGCTTTTGGTGTCATATCTTAAAAAAAAAAAAAACTTGGCTTAAACCAAGGTCACATCTTCTGTACCTAATTTATACCTAATATATATATTTTTAATTTTTTAAATGTTTTATTTATTTTTGAGAGATAGAGAGAGACAGAGCATGAGCAGGGGAGAGACAGAGACACAGAATCTGAAGCAGGCTCTAGGCTCTGAGCTGTCAGCACAGAGTTGGATGTGAGATCATGACCTGAGCTGAAGTCAGACGCTTAACTGACTGAGCCACCCAGGTACCCCTATACCTAATATTTTTAATGCAATTACAAATAGTTTTGCTTTTTAGTTTAAATTCATGATTTTTCATTGCTAGTATAGAGTAATGCAAATGATTTTTGTGTATTGATCTTGTATCCTGCAGCTTTGCCTAACTTATTAATTCTCATAGGCTTTCTTTCTTCCTTCCTTCCTTCCTTCCTTTCTTTCTTTTTGGTACATAACATAGATTTTCTACATAGAAAATTATGTTATCTGTGAATGAAGACATTTTACTTCCTTTCCAATCTGAATGATTTCAACATCTTTTTCTTGCCTTACTGCATTGTCTAGAACCTCTAGTGCAATGTTGAATAGAAGCAGTAAGAGCAAACATCCTTGCTGATGTTAGGGGAACACTCTGTCCTTTCACTGTTATTTTTGATGGTAACTATAGGTGCTTCACAGACGCCCCTATTAAGTTAAGGAAGTTTCTTTCAATTCCTAGTTTGCTGGGAATTTAAAAAAAAAAGATCAGGAATGGATGGTGGATTTTGTTAACTGTGTTTTCTGCATGTATTGAAGTAATCACATAGTTTTTCTTAAGATGTTAATATGAATAATATGAGTGATTTGAGTATTAAATCAATCTTACATCTCTAAAATAAACTCCACTTGACCCTAATGTACTTGTCTTGCTATACATTGTTGGATTCATTTTTCTAACATTTTGCTAAGAATTTTTGCATCTATGCTCAGTAGGATATTAATCTGTAGTTTTCATATATATATTTTTTCTTAAAAAATTAATTTATTTAAATTCAACTTAGTTAACATACAGTGTAGTATTGGTTTCTCATATATATTTTTAATCAGGGTAATGCTGGTCTCACAAAATGAGTTGGAAAGTATTTCTTCCTCTTTAATTTTCTAGAAGAGCTCTTGTAGAATTGGTATCATTTCTTCCTTAAATATTTGGCAGAATTTACCTGTGAAGTCACCTTGACCTGGAATTTTAACTACAAATTCAATTAAAAAAATTGTCATATTCATTATCAAAAAGTTGTACATAATATTTCATTATTTTCCTTTCAATATCAGAACCTATATTGATGCTCACATTTCTGATATTGGGAATTTGTGTCACCTTTCTTTTCTGATCAGTTCAGCTAGAGGTTTATACACTGAATCAATATTCAAGGAACTAGTTTTTTGTTAAGTTGATTTTCTTTATTGTTCTGTTTTCTCTTACATTGATTTCTTCTCTCATTGTTGTATCATTTCTTCTGCTTACTTTAGGATTTAATTTGCTCTTCTATTTATTTTTATTATATTTATTATTTTTTAAATTTTATTTTAATTCCAGTACAGTTAACATACACTATTACATTAGTTTCAGGTATAAAATACAGTTATTCAACAATTCTATACATTACTCAGTGCTCATCATGATAAGTGTACTCTTAATCCTCTTTACCTGTCTCACCCATTCCCCCTCTGATAACCATCAGTTTGTTCTCTATAGTTAGGCATCTGTTTTTTGGTTTGTCTCTTTTTTATTTTGTTCATTTGTTTTGTTTCTTAAATTACACATATGAGTGAAATCATATGGTATTTCTTTCTCTGACTTATGTCACTTAGCATTATACTCTCTAGATCCATCCATGTTGTTGCAAATGGAAAGGTTTCATTTTTTTTTTATGGTTGAGTAGTATTTCATCACACACACACACACACACACACACACACACCACATCTTCTTTATCCATTCATCTGTCAATGGACACTTGGGCTGCTTCCATAATTTGGCTATTGTAAATAGTGCTGCAATAAACATAGGGGGGCACATATCCTTTTGAATTAGTGTTTTAGTATTCTTTCAGTAAATACCCAGTAGTGGAATTACTAGACCATATGGTAATTGTATTTTTAAATTTTTTACTAACCTCCATACTGTTTTCCACAGTGGCTATACCAGTTTGCATCCCCACCAGTAGTACATTAGGGTTTTTTTTTTTTCCACATCCTCCCTAACACTTGCTGTTTCTTGTGTTTTTGATTTTAGCCACTCTGACCGGTGTGAGGTGTTATTCCATTGTAGTTTTGATTTGCATTTCCCTGATGATGAGTGATGTTGAGCATCTTTTCATGTCTGTTGGCCATCTGGATGTTTTTGAATAAATGTCTGTTCGTGTCTTTGGCCCATTTTTAAATCAGATTATTTGTTTTTTGGGCGTTGAGTTTTATAAGTTCTTTATATATTTCAGATACTAAGCCTTTATCAGATAAGTCATTTGAAAACATCTCTTATTCAGTAGATTGTCTTTTAGTGTTGTTGACTGTTTCTTTTCCCGTGCAGAAGCCTTTTATTTGGATTAGTCCCAATAGTTTATTTTTGCTTTTGTTTCCCTTGCCTCAGGAGATATATCTAGAAAAATGTTTCTAAGGCTGATGTCAGAGAAATTACTGCCTGTGCTCTTTTCTAGGATTTTTATGGTTTCAGGTCTCAAATTGAGGTCCTTAATCCATTTTCAGTTTATTTTTGTGTATGGTGTAAGAAAGTGGTCCAGTTTCATTCTTTTGCATGTAGCTGTTCAGTTTTCCCAATACCATCTATTGAAGAGACTTTTTCCCATTGCATATTCTTGCCTTCTTTGTCAAAGATTCATTAACCATTAATTTGCTCTTCTTTTCCTAGTTTCCAAAGGTGGAAGTTGAGATAATTAATCTGAGATCTTTCATCTTTTCTAATAAAAGCTTTAGTGCTATACATTTCACTCTAAGTAATGCTTTAGCAGCATCTCACAAATTTTGAAATGTTTTTATATTCATTAATTTTAAAAGCCTTCTAATTTGCCTTTTGATTTCTTCCTTGATGCATACATTATTTGAAAATGTTATTTAGTTTCCAAATGTTTGAAGGAGATTTAAGATATCTTTCTCTTACTGTTTTCTGATTTATTTATTTATTTAAAAAAAATTTTTTTTAACGTTTATTTATTTTTGAGACAGAGAGAGACAGAGCATGAACGGGGGAGGGGCAGAGAGAGAGGGAGACACAGAATCAGAAGCAGGCTCCAGGCTCTGAGCCATCAGCCCAGAGCCCGACGCGGGGCTCGAACTCACGGACCGCGAGATCATGACCCGGGCTGAAGTCGGACGCTTAACCGACTGAGCCACCCAGGCGCCCCTGTTTTCTGATTTAATTCCCTTGTGGTCAGAGAACAAACTCTGAATGACTTCAATCCTTTTAATTTATGGACACTTGTTTTATATCCCAGAATATGGTCTATCTTGGTAAATATTCCATATGTATTTGGAAAAAAAAGTGTGTTCTGCTGTTGTCTGGAGTGTTCTGTAAATGTCAACTAAGTAAAATTGTATGATAAGTATTGTTCAAATCTTCTCTACCTTTGCTAATTTTCTGTCCATGGGTTCTATCAAGATATTGAGAAGAGGCACTGAAGTATCTAACTATAATTGCATATGTGCCTATCAGTTTTTGCTTCATGAAACTTAAAATCCTGTTATTAGATGCACACATGGCTAGAGTTTTTATTTTCTCTTGATGTATTTATTCCTCTACCACAAAATGACCTTTTAATTCCTGGAAATATTATTTGCTTTGAAATCTAATTTGTCTGATATTAATATAGTCATTTCAGCTTTTTCTGATTAGTGATAGCATACTATGTCTTTCTCCCTTCTTATCTTTTTAACCTATTTGTGTCTTTATATTTAAAGTGTATTCCTTTCACAGTAATTTTCATCTCCGAAAACTGTGGTTGTCATCTCTAAAAATTCAGTATGGGTCTTTTTTAGATCTCCCATATCTCTACTTAAGATATTTAATCACTCATGGGGCACCTGGGTGGCTCAGTCAGTTCAGTGTCCAACTTCAGCTCAGGTCGTACTCAGGATTCATGAGTTCAAGCCCCACATCAGGCTTGCTGCTGTCAGAGCACAGCCCACTTCAGATCCTCTGTCCCCCTCCCCTCTCTCTGCCCCTCCCCGGCTTGCGCTCTCTCAAAAATAAATAAAAATGTTTAAAAAAAGATATCCAATTACTCCTCTAACTTTTTGAACATTTGGAATACTGTTATAATAACTAATTCTGTTAATTCCAACATCTGTGTCAGTTCTGATTTAGTTCTGATTGATTGATATTTCTCTTCATTATTAGTCATATTTCCCTGCTTTTGTGCATGCCTGGACAGTTTTGATTGAATGCCAGACATTGTGGATTTTACCTTGTTGGATGCTTGATGTTTGTGTGTTCTTATTAACATTCTTAAACTTTGTCCTAGGACTCAACCCCTTGAATTATGGGTTTTCTAGTCTGGCTGATAGGAATGTGTATTATTCCTGATCCTCTGTGAGCTCTGAGTACTGTTCCTTCTAATTGTTTTGGGTGACTGTTTTCCCATTTTTGGTATTTTTCTAACACACATATGCTAATGAGTACTCTGCAGAATATTTAAGGAAACCCTCTGCAGATCTCTGAAGTTTTCTCTCTGTGAAGCTCTCTCTTCTTTGCTACTCTGCTTTCCAAAGTATAGCCACCACACTCTTTCCAGACTATTAGCTCTGTCTCCTTAGCTCTGGTTGTCAGTCAAGATCTTCTTTGGTTTCTCTTTCCCCTGTCATTGTCTGGAAACACTCTCAAAACAGTAAGCTGGGCTCAGCTTATTTTCCTTCTTTTAGAGATCAATGTCCTTTGTTGCTTTGTGTCCAATGTCTTGAAAAGCATTGTTTGATATATTTTATGTTTTTATAGTTGCTTCAGGTGGGAGTAAATTTAGAAAATCTGGTACCTGTTATTCCCTCTTGGCTGGAAGTAAAAATCCTTGATTTAGTCTTTATGTTATAGGTACACCAAATATGTTACAAATAATAATTTATCACATTGCTAAACATACAGTGTAAACTTCACTTACTATAAATGAGGATTTGTAATACCTACTTACAAAAATATTTCTGCAAAAAAGAAACTTTAGTTCTTTGTATTACAATAAAAGATGGACTATCTGTAAGCTTTATTTTCTGGAATCATTTTTTGTGCAATAAGCACAGCATTTTATTTATTATTATTTTTAAATGTTTATTTATTTTGAGAGAGCAAGCGAGAGAGAGAGAGTGAGCATGTGCATGCAAGGAGGGAGGGGCAGAGAAAGGGAGAGGGAGAGAATCCCAAGCAGGCTTCGTGCTCAGTGCGGAGCCTGTGCAGGGCTGGATCTCACTACCACAAGATCATGACCTGAGCTGATATCAAGAGTCGGACACTTAACCAACTGAGCCACCAAGGCACCCCGAGAATAGCATTTTAAATGAGACAATTCAGTTACAATGACCATTAAGCCATGGAATAAACCTGAATTTACATGGCTTTTGTCTTTATGACTAGTTAATTGCTCCTAAATTCTTTTTTTAGTAAGAAGACAAATATTTCCTATCCTGGCTTCTTTTACATGAAATGCTTCCCGGATTTTCTTATCTCCCATATAGGGTCTCAAGTCTGATTTATTTTCTCCATTCTTAGTTCTCAAATTATTACTCTTTTTCCAATCACATTCAGTTTTCTCAATCAGTCTATGGAAATTTGTTTATTTCTCATTTAAATCACAATGGCTTACATATAGCAGGCAGTATTCAAAACTAGGTGGAAAAATTAATGTTCTACAATGTAAATGTTATACTCAATTCATAAGAAGGAGGAGATTTATAAGAGATAGTTCATTTTTCCAATCCATTTGTTGTGTAATTGATATTAATGCACTTAACACCAAGAAGCCAGAAGCTTGCTATAAAGGATTCAAAGTCTTAAGTTCTTTAGTGAAGCACAAAATGAAAGAAAATCCAAAGAGAAATGAAAGTGAAGTGCAGCGGAAAGAGGAATATACCAGGGATCCAGGTCTTTTCATCTGGCTCTGGCACCGACCAGCTTTGTGGATTCTGGATAAACTGTCTGAATTTCTCTGGACCTGCTTCCATATTTGTAAAATGAAAAATCTGAACTAGAGGATCAGCAAAGTTCTTACATATCTACAATTCTAGGAGTCTTAGAGTCTATAAAATACCGTATTGGTCACACAAAGTGGGTCACTGTTATTGTAGCTGAGAGGAGCTAGCTTTCTTTGACCTTATAAAGACCATTTATATACCTTCTTTTATTGTTGTTGATGTTGCATGGCTTAAAAAAAAAAACCTACCTCTGAAGAGGTGGTTACAGGGAATGGGGTAGACAATATGCAGGGAAAAAACAATGCCTTTTTGGAGAGAAGGAACCATAATCCCAACCCCTGCTCTCACAGGTTCCAAGTTAGGAAGGTCTGCCTGGATACACCATGATATCCCTGAGTACATGGAGGAGAACAAGTCCCTTGAGGTGAAATTACCTTTCAGAAATGGAGAATAGCTCTTTCAGTTCGGGACATCTTAGCCCATAGGTTTATTCTGGGAACCATGGCTGAGTAAAGGAGTACAAACTAAAAGAATATGTCACCTGGGAACCCAAAGTGCAGTTTCACTGAGGTCCGAGTGGGGGCCTGACTGCTATAGAGCAGCACTGGGTAAGGGTCTACCCTACTAGGTGGGGAGAAGTCCTAAATAGTGGTGAAGCCAAGGCAGTGGGTGGACTCTCAGATTCCATTTCACAAGCAAGATGGTTTCTTTCTGGCTTTAAGACAGCTGGGCAGAGGGGGCTCATGAAATGACTCAATATCCTGCCAATAGGGCAGGTTTGGGAAAATAAAGGGGTTGTAGCAATTTATGCTCCCCGAGTCAATGAAGAGGCTATGAACATGAACTGCTTTTTGGGTTAAACCTTCCAGAGAGTTTTAAGACACTTAAAACAGATTAGATCTGTTCGTTAAATGGTATAATCTAAAATCTATCATTCCCAGGAAGCTGTTGCTAGACTTTAACCTGTCTGAGGATTTTCATGCTTTTATTACATTATTCCTGGATAATCGTTCCGTATGCTATGCCAGCACCACTCTCTTCCTCTTGGCCTTTACATTCCTATTGGATCTTATCACACCCCTCACTGTTGGCCCCTCTTCAAGCATAATGGAACATACTGTTTCTTCTTCTTTTAGAAATCAGTCAGCCTTTCTCATCCTCCAGTTATCATGGGTGCTCTTCTAGGAACTCCCTCCAATTTGTTTTTGACTTACCAATACCAACCTGAATTCTGTTTCTCCTATTCCTGCATTATATCCCACGGAGTTTCTTTTTTTTTTCACTTGCCTTGCTAATATTAATTAAAAAACATCCCCCTGCCCCCAATGCAGCAAATCCTGAAATCTACAGCAGGACCCATGGGATCTAAGAATGAAATACTTTGTAGTGAGTAACTGAGCCCAGAATAGCATGTAGGAGTCTGACAGCCAGTCTTTACACTAAGCATTAGACAATGTGTTAAAGTGTGTAGACATTAGCTGAAATCAGATTGTAAGGAAGCTTTCCAAAGGTTCTGATTTGGGTTTTGGCTGGATCTCATTCTTCTTTCTGTAGGCCAAAAAACCCAGCTGCACATGTACATACACATATACCCCAATCATCTTATCATATGGTTCAGCAGTAAAAGTTAATTACTATTATTTTATCATAATATGCTCATTCCCTCAAAAAACTACACAGACCACAGCTCTCATCAGTCAAAGATGTCATATTAATGAATACAGACTTGCTTATTCACTTACTCATTCAGTCTTCATTCATTATTGGTTCATATTCAGAAATCAAAACATCTAACACTTAGTTCTGAAGGTTAAAAGTATAAATTGAAAAACCAAGAAGAAAAAAAATCTACAGTGGGAAATCTGAAAAGCTAAAATTCACAAAAAAGTAGTATGTTAGGTTTTTCAGACAACCTGTCATGTCTAGAATGGCTCAGATGAAAAGAAATGAATACACCTTGCAGGTAATGAAAAAGACCGAATTATAAACCATTTCACTTGAAATTCCAACCACATTTCCCATAGAAACAGGGCACTAAATAAATACTTTTGTGAATCAAACACTAAACTATTTAGTAATTGCTGACTAAATTCCTGCTCTTATCAAGCATGCTTTTTTTAAAAAAAGTTATTTACAATGAAACTATAAGGGTTAGTTTTTATAAAAGAAAGTTATCAAGTCTATAGAAATTTTAGAGTGCGTAGTGCCATTAAAATTACTAAGTTATTGCTTTTGGATTGGAAACACTTTTCAATTTCATCAAGACTCAAACTTCTTACTTAAAGTGGAAAGCAATCCAATTTCAGTATTTTATAATGGAAAACTGGAGTGCCTGTCATTTAATGTCTCTAATGCCTTAGATAGCTAAAGTAAGGGCCTGACATTGAGCAGCTAAAACGTTCTGTGTTCTTTATTTACTCAAACACTCCATCTGCGTGTGTGCTCGTCAGTGCCAAGGGAACTGAAATTTAAGGCTGCTGTTAGAAGGAAGCACTTGCAATTGTATCATCAAATCCTTAATAGCTCTGAATGGTTTTTGTACTTCAACATAAACTTCCATCTTCTTTGACCTTTCAGGAGGAAGTTCAATTTACTGACATAGTTTGTGACAATGGTTTTTACTGTACAGCTGAAAAAAAAAAAAAAAAAAAAGAAACCAAAAAACATAAAGAGTTTAGGGACAGTTATCATAAGCCCCAATTTTGGAGTGATTTTTGTTGATGATGTTGTTGTTTCACTCATTTTTTAAAAACAGACCAAAATAAAAAATAACCCAAGCTTTCTAAATATCTAGTAATAAAACAGTGACAACTACTTGCACGTCTGTATTTAGATGTGAACTATATGGAGAGGCAAGCTATGATACAGAGGCTGGGCTAGAAGAAGTATTGGAAGGCCGTACGTATTAACGTAAAGGTGATAAAGAATTAAAGATATTTTACACATCCACCAAACTGGAAAGAATTACAAAGTCTGGCAATTTCAAGTGTTTGTGAAGATGTAAAACAACAGGGACTCTCATACATATGCACTGATTATGACCCAGTATTTCCATTTCCAGGTTACGCCTGAGACACTCCTGCACGTCTGTGACAGGAACTTTGTATAAGAGTGTTCACAGCAGCGTTCTTCAGCATTGCTCCCAACTGCAAACGGTATGATGTCTGTCAGTAGCTGAATGAACAAATACACTGAGTATATTCATATATTCATATAATGGAAAGACACAAAGCAAGTTAGAGCCACATGCAACAACATGGATGAATCTCACTAATCTAATGTTGAAGGCTGAGCTGCAGAAGCAAGACACAAAATAATATACACAATTGGGTTCCATTTATATCAAGTTCAAAAATGGGCAAAACTTAAATATCTAGGTATACATATGTAGGTGGTAAAACTATAAAGGAAAGACTCAGAACAGAAGTTCCATTTGTGGGGAGAGAGTTATAATTGGACAGTGGTACTGGGGGGAGGGGCTCAGGGGTTCTGTCATAATGTTCTATCTCTTGACTTTGATATGCATTCACTTTGTGTTAAATTATGCATTTGTCTAATGCACTTTTCCATATCTACATTATATTTTGTAAGTAAAAAAGAAAACCCCACTCCAAATTAAAGATCCTAGGAAAGGATTAACAGTTCAAGTTACCTGCCTCACGTTCTACCACTTAATCATGAAAGTCCTAGGGTGGGCTTTGGGCTTCAAATGAAAACACATAAAATCTGCAAAAATGGGCCAAATGTGGGGATGAGGCCCTTCAGGAGAAGGTGAGAAATCTGAGGTTGGCTTTTGCTTTCGAACAGGACTCTTTTCAGAGATCTTATGTTTCATCTTCTCTTGTGAAAACCAAATCACATCAATGCACTTCCATGTCCTTATCTATAAAATGAGGAAATGGACTAGGTGACCTGCAAAGTATTTCTAGTTCTAATTTCTATGGTTCTATAAAAGTACAAAAACTTTTGGAAAAACTTCAAACACGAGCTTCTCTAACTACAGTTCTTGAGAAGGCTATTTTTGAGAAGCTAGAGATGGTCAAAATAACACAGCTGGCTAGAAGGGAGAAATGCCATCATGTAACTTCTGGGAGCCATGAAGCAGAGAGGAAGACTTGCCCAATAATGCGATGTGCAGGACAGGTTCTCAGAGGCTGTCTTAGATATATGGCTATGGAATCAAGGCGGGGGGGTGGTTCATCAACTCCTCCTGTCTGAGTCTCCACCCAGTGATGTCATGTGAGAGAACACTTTTTAGGGCCTCAGGGAAAGCTACAGTTTGGGTTTAACAATAACATAGTACATATAGTGTCATCTCCAAAAGTAGATGAAAGAAATTACATGCTTTGAAATCAGTGGGTGAGAAGGACTCCATGCCAGGCTGTCCAAGATACGCCAATTATTGTTAGTGGAGGCTGGCCATGATGGGGGTGTGTGTATGGTTAGGGAGAAGAACGAGCAGGCAGAAAGTGTGGAATTAAGGACTGGCAGATTTGGATACGCGGTCCTGTGATCATCTACCCTGCTCCTCTTTTCTATATCTTGATGCTTGTTTTTGGTTCTTTTGAAATAGTCCCCCAGCTAAGGGTGTAGCCAAAGCCCCCATTTATTCTGCTGGGGTAGGTCCTTTTCTACCCTTGACTAGTTTTCTTTTCTATCTTGTCACTTCCAGTTTGTCTCTTATACTACTTCTTTGTATCTATGTTCTCCATTTATATTCATTTCTCATACATCAATCTCTGCTTCCTATTAGCATTTGCTTCTTGCCTTATTAGGAGGTAGAGGACAGAGAGAAGTCATTTCGTTTCTACATTTTTCTTTATCAGGGCATCTGTGTGAAATATTCTCTCCCAGTATCCCCTTCCCTCCCCTTCTAGCCAGAGAATATTACCCTAGAGCTTCATGCTGCTAATGTGAGAAGAAATTACGAACAGTGATTAGGAGGCTAAATAAGGGTGGTGGAACCTATTTACTTCATTAGGTTCCTTCAGGGAAAAAGCAAGGATGGGAAACTAAGAGATAAGGGTTAATACTAAAAGAATAAAAGATCCATTTGACTCAGAGCAATCTTCAGTCTGCCTGGATTCTATCAGACACCCTTCTCCATGGGGAAATCATTAGAGAGAAATGACATGCAAAGTACGCCATAAAGCATCTGAGTCAAACCAGAGGGAGGATGACTCAACGGATCATTTTACATTTTAATAGAAGGCACTGCAGATTTGTACCCAGTGCACAGTTCAACACAGGGTGCACATCCCCTCCCCAAAACTTCTCCATCGGGTGGGAGGGGAGTTCCCAGAACTGACAGAAATTATTCTGTCTTAGATAAGAACCAAGTCAAAACTCGCAACAGAGAATCAAAGACTAAGAAAAGACAACAGATAGTCAAATGCAGAAAAGAGGGGAGACTGCAAGTCTGTCTGATTCCAACTTCAGCATTACTGTCAAAACTAAGACTGTCAAAAACTGAACTCAGTAATTCGTGGACTTCCAATCTGATGAAGGGTGGGGGGAAGAAAAGGGAGTGGCAGAGGGAAGCAGGAAAGGAAGGAGGAAGAAAGGAGAAAAGAAAGAAGAGAACATCTAAGTGTTATAAGTAAAAAAAAAAAAAAAAGCTCCTTGAATTAGCTTCAAAAGGTACTGTGTAATACTGCCAGAAGTTTACCCACCAGGTCAGTGCCCACGCTCGGCCTGGGTGTCCACATGAAGTCAAGAAACCATATTAGCGATGCCAGAGTTCCCAGCATATTTTCTGGGCTAGTTTATTGCTGGTAGGTTCTAACAAGTGCAACCTGCCAAAGGTAAATTCATCTGAAGAGGAGTCATAATGCTAGAGACTGGATTTTCAACTCTAACTCTTTCTCAAGGGGGTCAAGTCCAGATGAGGTTTGTGTCTGCCTGTACCTGAAGGGGATCTATGGTTATGTGGCTGTTCATCCCCGTGATCTTTATCAATGCTTGTCCCACTTCCTAAGTGGGCACACTGTTTATGGGTGGGAAAGAAAACAGAAGTTAGTTTCCAAGCCTTAGCAGAAATACAGATTTCACAGAAAAGGTTCTTAATACAAGGAACCTTGTTTCTTTCACGTATTAGGGTCTCTTGGACAACATGATTCTGTTCTGAAATATCATCTCTGCAGGGATGCAGGCTGGAATGGACAAAGTTTAGATTGCAAGATGGTTCACCTGGTAACTAAAACAATCAAAACTCAGCACTCATGGCAGGCAGCATCTAATCAGGGCAGAGGAGTCCTCTGGCTCAAGGGTGATTTTGGGAAGTGCTTTGGGAAAGGTTTGTGAGTTTTCACTGAAGCCTCAACACCCTTACTCCTATTTTTTTCCATTTAAAAATGATTAAAACCATGAGACTAAGACCACTGGGCGGCAGTTTGTTAAATTCCACACCTGGTAATAAAAGCACTTGAACCATCTGTCACAATGCAGGAGACTGAATGGAGTTGGAATATTAACACACAGGTGAAATGTTCTCCAGGGAGTCTGAGGAAAAGACAGGAGTTCAGAGGAGAGAGATGGGGGGAAAGGAGTACTTGGAGCCTTCCAAGTCCCTGTCTTGCCCTTGGCAGCATCTCAGAGTGATGATTATTGTTACCAAAAGGCAGGGACACAAATGCTTCAGGACATCGAATATGCTGTTCAAAATAGAAGTCCTATTACAGGCTTACACCACCACCAGTCACACACACCACTTGTACCCCACAGGATATGCTTCAGATAAAGCAAAGTGTACTGAAGAAGAGACTGTTTTCTAACTCACTCATTATAAACAGTCAAAACCGCACTGCAATGGGGGAGAAAATACCTTCTCTCCACATGGTCAGGAAGGGGTTTGACAAGGGCCAGCCCTTTAGCCAGGTGGTAGTGGACAAGCACAGAGAAACCCCCAGAATCACCAGGTGGGAAGAGACTCCTCAGCACTTTCTTGACTCTGTAGCGCACCAGTTTCCCATTTCTCCTTTTATCCCTCAGCAGAGGGGCCTCCTTTTGAGTCCTGCTCTTCCCACTCCTAGCTGTAGGGCTTTGGGTACATTAATTAGATTCTGCAATCCTTGTTTTTTCCATGTGCAAAATGGCTGTGAGGATTAGATGAGCTGAGGATACAAGGTTTTTAGGACAGCCTTTGTTTTATAGTAAACGCTCCACAAATAAAAGCTATTATGAGAGGAAAATTAATTTCTTTGTACATTATGTAAATCTGTAATTCTGCAGAGGCTGAGGGGTTCTTATATTGAGGCAAACCTGACTGCATGAGGAATGAGGCACATCTTCGTTTGCCAGATTTTTCTGCTTAAACTTGGGGAAAGGCCAATTTGCTTGACTTCCATCCATGGCCTATGAGAAAATAATAGGTCAATGTGTGGGATCTGGTGCTTTCTGGTCTTCAGCCATGACACCACTGCAGCCTTTCCTCTGTAACCTCCCACAATGACCGTGAAGGTCAAACAAGGCAATAGATCTGAGAGCTCTCAGAGAAGTACAAAGTACTTTGCTTGCATCAGGAATTATCCTCACCACCATTTGACTAATTCTACACATAATTATATCAAGAATGTCTGCTCTTATGGGCACTTAACCCTGATATATTTCTCTTTCATGCCAAGAGAAAGCATCTGGCAGATGGGGGACTTGGACTGATTCTCGTCTAATAACACTTCCAAAAGATTCTATCCCTTTATATTTGCTAAAAGTGCGTGCTTTGAATAATCCACCTTCCTATTACAGGCTTCTTCTGTTTCTCTCTCCGCTACCTTTTGCTGATGTTTCATCCAAATCAAACTCTTCCTCCATCATGAGATGCTGTGTGATGTAGTGGTGACAAACCAGTCTCTAGAGTCAGTCTGCTGGTATCTGAATACTGACTGCTACACCCCCTCAGACAAATTGTGTAAGCTCTCAGTAAGGATTCCTCATCCGCAATTCTGTTGTCATGAGGAGTAAATAATTTAAAGCACAAATATGCAAAGTGCCCAGAACAATTCTTGGAGTATAGTAAGCACTCACTAAATACTGTACATATTACGGTTTTTGGAGAGAGTATAGTGGAATGGTTGAGAATGTGGGCTGTGGAGCAGACTGTCTGGCTTTGAATCCTGACTCTGCCACTCACCTCTGGAAAACCTCTGGCAATGGGAAAAAGACAGTCTCTTCAACAACTGGTGCCGGGAAAACTGGGCAGCCACATGCAGAAGAATGAAACTGGACCACTTTCTTACACCATACACAACAATAAATTCAAAGTGGATGAAAGACCTAAATGTGAGACAGAAAACCATCAAAATCCTAGAGGAGAAAACAGGCAGCAACCTCTTTGACCTCGGCTGGAGCAACTTCTTACTAGACATGCTGCCAGAGGGAAGGAAAAAAAAAAGCAAAAGTGAATTACTGGGACTTCATCGAGATGAAAAGCTTCTGCACAGCAAAGGACAACAATCAACAAAATGTTGCCTACAGAATGGGAGAAGATATTTGCAAATGACATATCAGATAAGCAGTGACCATCCAAAATCTTCCCAAATTCAACACCCAAAAACCAAATCATCCAGTAAAGAAATGGGCAGAAGACGTGAATAGACATTTTTCCAAAGAAGACATCCAGATGGCCAACAGACACATGAAAAGGTGCTCAACATCACTCATCATCAAGGAAATACAAATCAAAACCATGAAGAGATACCACCTCACACCAGACAGAATGGTAAAATTAACAACACAAGAAACAACAGGTGTTGGCAAGGATGCGGAGAAAGGGGAACACTTTTGCACTGCTGGTAAAATGCAAACTGGTGCAGCCACTCTGGAAAATAGTATGGAGGTTCCTCAAAAAGTTAAAGACAGAACTATCCTACAACCCAGTAGCTGCACTACTAGGTATTTACCTAAAGGATACTAAAATGCTGATTTGAAGGGCACACGCACCCCAGTGTTTATAGCAGTGTTATCAACAACAGCCAAACTATGGAAACAGCACAAATATTCATCAACTGATAAATGAATAAAGAAAATGTGGTACACAGACTCACACACACACAGACACACACAATGGAATATTACTCGGTGATCAAAAAGAATGAAATCTTGCCATTTGCAACAACATGGATGGAATAGTGTGTATTATTCCAAGCAAAATAAGTCAAAGACAAATATATGATTTCACTCATGTGGTATTTAAGAAACAAAACAGATGAACACATGGGAAGGGGAAAAAAAGAGAGAAAGAGAGAAACAAATCACAAGAGACTCTTAACCATTGAGAACAAACTGAGGGTTGATGCAGGGGGGTGGGTACGGGATGGGTTAGATGGGCGATGGGTATTAAGGAAGGTACTTGTTACCATGAGTGCTGAGTGTTGTATGTAAGTGATGAATCACTGAATCCTACTCCTGAAACCAATATTGCACTGTATGTTAACTAACTAGAATTTAAATAAAAATGAAAGAAAAAACCCTCTGGCAAGACACTAAACTTTTCTGTGCCTCAGTTTCCTGATTTGTATGAAAAGGGTATGATAAAGAGCATCTGTTTCATAGGCTGTGAGGAGTAAAACACTCCACATGATTGTTCACGAATTCATTAATTCACTCATTCAACATGCAGTAAATGTTATATAAATTAGCTCTTCTTTATTACCATGCCAACTATTTCCATTCACCTTTCACTCCCAGACTGATAATGGCTTGTCCTTTCACATCAGTATCTCCTGCTTTCAGTCCTGCCCACATAACTCAGACTCTCTCTGCTGCCTTCCTAGCTCTTGGAATTACAACAGTTCTCAAACTGCATGGATTTAGGGTAACAGGGATGGGGCTGGAAATCTACAGTTTAACCTCCACGGCAGCTGATCCAAGGCAGCCCTACAAACCTGGAATGTCTGCCCTGCCACTTCCAAGAACTACAGAGAGGACTACTTAAGTCTTACTTATGTACTCACTTCCTTCTCCATCTCCTTATATGTGCAAGGAAGGTAAGACATGCCTCCTATGAGACTGTCATGTGATTTCAACGTGATGGCTCACTTCCTGACCTCCCTCGGGTCTTTGCTCAGATGTTACCTTCTCAGGAAGGCCTCCTGGACCACCCTACTTAAATCCCAAGCCCAGATTCCTGCCTATACTTTTTGTTCTTCCTCCCCTGCTTTATGTTACTTTTATTTCTGCTGAGGTCTCCTTCGAACCTATTTTTTCGCACATCTTTCTATACACTCTGGAGCTGCCTGGTCTTCCTGGGCTTCCAGGTTGCCTTGCCTATCCATTTATCCACAGAAAACTCAGTCTATTGTGAGCAACGCTAATGTTAGAGGAAACTAATGATGTAGCCTCCAAGACACGCAACTCAGATAATGGGAAGGTACAAAAGCTATAGGGAAAGATTGGACTGATAGACTGAAGGAAAAGCTAACATCTGCAGAGTTTCTCAGTGGAAAGGTCTTAAGTGTACTTTATTTCCAAAGTTTTCTGGGCCTAACCATTCACGAACAGTGAGACCTATTCTTTCTCTGTTGTTCTGTACAGTGTAGATTTGTACAGAGTATAATTTAGCTGTTCTATCCTGGTAACAGCCTCCTTGCTCCCACTTCTGAAAGATGGCTCTGATTTTCTGCAAGTTCACAGCCTCCCACCTCAAACTGCCAAGCCAATCATGCCTTCCCTTTCAGCAGTACCTAAGCCTCCAAGCCTTGGGGAGATTATGGCCACACAGGACCCTTGATGGCATCCTCAGGACGACCATGTTTTTCAGAGTGTGACTGTTGCCTGGGCTTCTGTTGGTCTGGAACCATACACAGTTCTGGAGGGCTTGGGATTGAGAGAAGATGGGAAAAGGAGGTTTCTGATGTTCATTTCAAAGTCAGACAAGCAACTCTCCCTTGGAAACTACAGAAATAGGCCTTAATTCTACTTACAGTGGTGTGATGACAAAGTCCTCTTTAATAATTTAGAATTTAGAATTATAAGACATTCGCGCCAATGCAAACCAATGTAAAAATAAACTACTCATGATTTTCCTAGGAAAAGTAGAGATACACAGCAATCCCCAGGAACAGTCCCCTGTGGATGTTTTTCTGATCAGCTTAGAAAAGCACTGATTAAAATACAGCATATGTATTATAAAGTTCCGTATCACAATCCTTCAAAATTCTTTGGAAAGAAAGATGTTCACCTGTTTAAAAAAATAAAAACAAACCATATTTTCTAAAGGAGACACTTTGAAAACCAAAAAAAAAAAAAAAAAAAAAGCATCACCTTCTTTAAAAAACAAAATAAAGTGGCTCAGCAGAAGTTCACATAAAATGCCTGACAATGTTCCTTTTCAATAGAACTCAGGCTGAGTGAAAGACATTCTTGGATTCTGAGCTTTGGCTGGTTACCTAGGTTGCAAAGGATACCAAAAGAGACTCACACCAGGAATTCTTAGTTAGAATGCCAGTCAAGGAAAAGTTCATAATCCTTTCAGATTTTAAATTTGGTGTGTCTGTGAGGAGGAAAATCAGTTAGTTTTTTGGACAATTGGAAAAGAAGATTAGGCCAGACTTTGCCTATAAAGACTTTGTACACTATGGGTTATGCTCATCAAAGGTAGAAGAAAATGGCTTTTCAGGCTGTAGCCCTGTTATTCTCATTTTGAAATTGTGGTTATATGAAGACTGCTGCTTGTTTAATTAGAATGGAAATTGATACACAGGAAAACACATGAACTGTATCTAGTGTATTAACCTGATATTCATAACCAACATCTGATTACTTAAAATTGACCAGATTTTTGAAATCTATTAAGATTTCTTAATTATTCATATGTGCTCACAGTTATTGCCTTCTTTTAAGGAAACATGAAAGGCTTAATGATTAATATAACAATTTCAAAAGCTTTCTCATACAGATTGGACTAGACTCCACGGTCTTTACAGAATGATCATTACTTGGTTAATGAACTCAGCACACTGAACATTTTTCAGCCACCTGAAACTCCCAAGTATTGTGTGAGTTTTGGGCCAATTAATTATCAATTACAACATCATAAAACATTAGCACAAAAATAGGAATAATGAAATTTAATTATATATTATTCTTCTGAGTTGCTGCAAATACTATACAAGACTGATTCTGATTAATAATTCATTCAGCAATAAAGTATCAGGAAAGATAATTATGCAGTGCCACAATTCTCACACTGATTTCTATAATTACAGATTACAACAGTGTTAGCAATTTAAAAGGTTAGAGAGCTGTGGTAATTTGCTATGTCATCCTCAGCTATATTAATGTCTCTCTTTGAGCATCAAAGATAATTGAAAATATAATAATGGACCAAATCATATGACTTGCCCATGCTCTTCTCACCTAAAATATCTCCAACCTAAGTACATTAGTAAAGTCAAGTCCTTGGTAATTAGCGTCTTTCATTATGTAAGTAGCCCCACAACTCATATTCGGTTTATAGCTAACTGAAAGGAGAAAATATGTAGGTGTATGTGCCAAAATATGCAAACATAGAAACATAATCTATAGAAAAGATATAACATGAACAACTACATTTGGTATGTAACTCATATCTGGCTTGACTATGAGCACACATATTTATATCTGTATAATTACCCCTCAGGTAATTAGATCTGCCAAGAGACCCACATAATGGAAGTTGAGTTTCTGTCTTTGACAACACAGTTGAGTAAATAGTGCAGGAGGAGATACAAAGTTTATCCAATTGCCCTCTTCGGGTTGTTTATATATTGTGACACACCAAACTACTCTTGCCTTTGAATTCTATTATACCCTGAGAATGAAAATAGACTCATTCCTATAGGAATACTTACTCCGTTCTGCTTTAATTTCTTGGGAAAAACACCTGGCTAGCAATTGATAGTCTCCTCCTATAATCAGTATTTAAATGAAATTTTCACCTGGGGATAAGCCCAAGTAAACAAAACACACTGTTCCACAAATAGAAAAATCACTTTCTTCTTTGCATTTTTTTGATATTTTTGGATGAGATGCCCTTTAAGACATTGTAGCTTTCCTCTCCTGAGTGTCTTAAGTATTCAACTAGTTTCATGTCCAACTAATACGGAGAAACAGAGAGAAAATTCACTGGGGCTAAAATCTTAAGCTATTATTTAAATGAGCTTCTAGCAAAGTCTTTTGTGTGTTTTGTTGGGATTGGGGGTCCCTTCCTCTATTTAGAGTTTGTCTGGATTCAAGATTTCATTAAAGCTGGCCCCAAAGTGATGATATAGGGTAAAACAAGCAAAGTTTCATTCCAATGCGAGAAGGGATTTGTAGATCATCTGATTGAATCTGTTCACTTTACAACTGTGGAAATTCAGGCTCAAAGAATTTAAAATCAATAATGTCAAGAGCACAGAACCATTTAGAGTAACAAAAACAAGAGAATGCAAGTGTTTCTGACTTCCAGGTTTCTACTATATCGTATTAAGGAACACATAATAGATGAGGAGGGTTATGGGTAAGCACTTAGAAGACAATTTTTGTTCCTAAATTAAATGCATTTATTTACATTTACTTTCCACAAGGGAGATAATTATGATATTGGGTGGGGGTGGGTAGAGGAAGAGTAATTCTAAGAGAATTCATAGAATTGTAGTTCTTCATATCTTTCTTCAAGTAAAAATAAATGGATTTCCTTTGCGTCATGAGCACAATTATAAAACAAGGCATTGTTTTTAAAGGAGCCTAATCAGCTTTCTTCCTGGGCCACGTGTAGGCGGCTGGCACAAGATCATATTGTATGATGCCACATTGAAATGTAAATGTCCTTTGCCCTTTTTCAACTATTTCCTTTTCAAAGCCTTACTCCCAAAAGGACAATAAAACAGGCTCCCTGTATATTCCTATGAATCTGTTGCTGGATTCACCAGGAGACCCCCTAGCAGGTGATACTGTTCCCTGTTTTAAGTAGTAGACATTCAAGTTTGTGACAGGAATAAAAATGGCAAGTAGACTTTGGTCCCACATGTGCAAGGTCGTGTATGGTTTTGGGTTTTGAATTTTCTAACATCTCATTATGAAAACTTTCAAACTTAACAGAAAAGTTTAAAGAATTTTATAGTGAACGCCTAATACCTAACATCTAGATTATATAATTAATATTTTGCTATGCTTATCTCATTACACATCTATCTATATCCATCTCTATCTATCTGTCTAATTCATCTTATTTTTCAATGCACATCAAAATAAATTGCAGACATCAGCACACTTTCCCCTAAACTCTAACAGGCATATCATTTGCTAGAGTTCAAGATTTGTTTATAGTTTTTTTTTTCTTTTGATGTAAAATTTAACACAATGAAATGTACAAATCTTAACTGGACATCTACTGAATTTAATAAATGGATACCTATATATTCTGAACCTCATCAACCTATAGAAGATAACCATCACCCCAGAAATATTCCCCATCCCAGCCAATTTCCTCTGCCAAAGTCAATCACTGTTCTACTAAGTTTTTTAACATAGACTAATTTTGCCTGCCTTAGAATGACTGAATTTTGAAATTGTTATTGAAGGCTTCATTTGACAGTTAAATGGTTCAGTGTTGTTCTATTTTTCTTCCTTCACTCGACAAACACTTATTGAACACATACAACAAGCCATGCACACTGGAAGCCAGTGACAACAAAATAGTTATTTCATTAAATTAGAAAAATCATTTCAATGGTGGTGAGAATTGTGGGATTAATTATACCTCAAGGGCAATTTGGATGCACAACCAAAAGGGAAGCCACACACCACACCCAGTGTCTGTTACTCATTTGGAAACTTGCTGACTCTTTGATAGAGAAATAAAACCCATCCATGCCCAGTGAAAAATGAAGGCTTTGCAGGATCCTTGGAGTAAATCTGAAAAATGAGGAGGCTTTTTACAAAAGCCCATCTTTAGACCAACATTATTGCTCTATGATGAAGATGAATGGTCACAGTGTGCCAAGCTGTATCCTATAAAGACACAGCCCCTAGTTTTATGGAACTGTAAAATCGTGAAGGAGGCTACCAAAGGAGCCAAAAAGCTCCTTGTTTATTTTCTTTTAATCTAACTTCGGGTAGTCAGTGTATTAGGCCCTTATTTTCTAGTAATTGAATTATTGCTAAGGAGATGACACAATTGGTAGACACCGTGCTGGGCTACTTTTTTTGGTAAGAGCTCAGAAATGGCACACATCACACATCAGTCACTAAAATGGGACTAAAACATCCTTCTATAGCAACTCTTAATACTCTACATATTCTCCATGAATCTTTGTTATAGGTTGATTGTGTGCCCCTACCCTCCAAAAAGATGTGCTGAATTCCTAACCTCCGGGTACCTGAGAATGTGACTTTATTTGGAAATAGGGTCATTACATGTGTAATTAGTTAAGATGAGGTCATACTGGAGTAGAGGGAGTCCTAATCCAACATGACTGTTGTCTTTATAAAAGGAACTCCATGTGAAGACCCTAGGTGGAGATGGAGGCAGAGATCAGAGTGATGCATCTACAAGCCAACAAATGCCAAGGATTAATGGCTGCCACCAGAAGCTAGGAAGAGGCAAGGAAGGATTCTTCCCTATAGGTTTCAGGGGGAGTACGACCCTACTGACACCTTGAGTTTGA
This sequence comes from Panthera leo, assembly GCF_018350215.1. Classification (NCBI taxonomy): domain Eukaryota; kingdom Metazoa; phylum Chordata; class Mammalia; order Carnivora; family Felidae; genus Panthera; species Panthera leo. The sequence goes on from NC_056683.1 coordinate 80,207,680, forward strand.
ACTTGCAGAGTCCAGAACTGTGAGACAAGAAATTTCTGGTGTTTTAAGCCCCCCAGTTTGTGGTACTTTGTTAAACGGCAGTTCTAGGAAACGAATACAACCCTATGGAATTTTTTTCTTTTCGATACTTTTTTAAAATTGAAATATAATTTACATGCAGAAAAGTACACCAACCATAAGAGTACAGATCAATGAATTTTTCCAAGTGAAAATACTCATATAGCCACCACCCAAATCAAGACTATTACGAGCAACCCAAAAGTCTCCCTCATGCCTCACCTCAGTCATTATCTCCACCAAGACAACCACCATTCTAATTTCCTTCACCATTAGTTTTATCTCCTTTTGAAATTTAGATATGCACATATACTGTGTGTGTGTATTTATATTTAGGCATATCTGGTTTTTTTTCTTAATATTATGCTGGTAGGATTCACCCATGTTGTGTGAAACTGGTTTCTTCTGAAGACAAATTTAAAAACACAATTAAAAATTTTGTTGGTTGGTTCAAATTTCAAAAAATACAAATGGTATACAGCGAAAGTCTTAAAAATCTCCCCAGCACTGCATCCCAGTCACATGATTCCATTTCCAAAAGGCAACTAATATTTCTTGTGTACCCTTCTAGAGGGATTTTATACCTCTTAAAGCAAAGATAGATGCATTTATAGATAAATCTTTCTCTCTTTTCCTTTTTGCACAAAACTTAACATACTATACTAATATCATGCACCTTTCACTTTAAAATACATCTTGGGTGGGTGATAGGTATTAAGGAGGGCACTTGTTCTTATGAGCACTGGGTGTTATATGTAAGTGATGAATCACTGAGTTCTACTCCCGAAACCAATATTGCACTGTATACTAACTAGAATTTAAATTAAAAAAAATAAATAAAATACATCTTGGGTAATAAACCATACTAACACATAAAAGCTTTCTCATCCTGTTTTGTAGTTACACAGTATTTGACTGTAAGAATATAGTATATGTAACACACACATACACACACACACACACAAGCAATTCTCTATTGATAGCCATTTGGGTTATTTTCAATCTTATATTATTGTAAAGAAGGTTGCAATGTGTAACTTTGTAATTTTGCACATGATGAGCACATCCATATGTTTTCCCCAAAGAAGAACTGATTCATCAAAAGATATAAGCTTTTGAAATTTTGATATTGCCAAACTGTTCTCCATTGAGACTGTACTAATTTGAACTCCTACTAGCGAAGTACAAGAGTACCTTTTATGCATAGTCTTGCTAATAGATTATGTGATCAAACTTAAAAATCTTCAAAATAGCATTTCATTATAGTTTTAATTTATCTTCCCTTTTTATAAATGAAGCTGGTTATGTTTCATATGTTAATAGACAGCTATTTATATTTCCTCTTCTGTAAACTATTAATAACCTTACTTCTTTTTTTTCTATTGCATTGTTGGTCTTTTTTCTTAGTGCCTTGTAGAAACTCTTTACATATGAGGGAAATCGGTCCTTTCTCTTATATCAGTTGCAAAATATGTTTCCTAGTTTGTCACTTGTCTTTTGCCTTTGTTATGGTGGTGTCTGTCTCTCAGAAAAATTCTGACTTTAAGTAATTGAAATCATTTTGTGGCTTTCCTTTTATGACTTCCTGATTTTGTATCATACTTTCACTCATGGATATAAAAACTTCCCCCTAAATTCTTTTAGCAATTCTAATTTTTTTTTTAATTTAAGCCTTTGATGTATTTAGAATTTATCTTAGTGTAAAATATATCAATATATCCATATCAATAAACTTAATTTTTCCAGACAGCTATTTAGTTATCCCAGCACCATTTATTCAACAATCTAGTTTTATCACTCTGATCTGAGATGCTTATTGTAAAGTAAAATTGCAAATGTATTTAAAATTATTCCTGTATTACACTGTGTCATTGAACTATTAATACCCTAATTCAAATACATAAATATATTTGAAATATGTTTTAATATTTCAAAGGCAACTTTCTCTCATTGTTTTCTTTTTTTCATTTTTGACTATTCTTGATTAAAAATAATTTTTTTCACATAGACTTCAGCATCAGATTTTTTGGTTACAGACCATTCTGTTGGTATTTTTATTGGGATCATGTTAAATTTCTGATGCTGAGATTTTCTATCCAAGAACATAGACTGCCTTTCTCTTTATTTATATCCTTTTTCCTTTGCATCTCAGGGAACTAAAGAAGTTTCATTCATTTCTATAAATAAATATTTATATCTTACAGATTCTTTAAGTTAAATTCATATATTTATATATGATATATTTACATATATATTTATATTTACATTTGTATTTTACATTTTTTTGCTACTGTAAATAAGATTTTTCTTGCATTATATCTTCTAACTAGCTGTTGATAGTGTATATGAATACTGTTCATTTTTACATAATAAATTGGTACTCAACCACCTTACTGAGTTGTTATTTATAATAACTTCCCAGTTGATTCATAGAAATACACATACAACTATACAATTATATCATCTGCAAATTAATATAAACATTAGTTCAACCTTTTCCTTTTGACTTTTTATGCTTCTAGCTTCTTTCTCTTGTACTGTATTGGCCAGCGCATTCAGAACAATAAACAGTGTTAAAGAACAGTTATAATGAGAGAGCTCCCTTCTTTGACAATTTTTTTTAATGTTTATTTATTTTTGAGAGAGAGAGAGTGAGTGGAAGAGGGGCAGAGAGAGAGAGGGAGACACAGATCTGAAGCAGGCTCCAGGCTCTGAGATGTCAGCACAGAGCCCGATGTGGGGCTTGAACTTGGGAACAGCGAGATCATGACCTAGATGGAAGTGGGACGTTTAACCACTGAGCCACCCAGGTGCCCTGAGGGGGCTCCCTTCTACTTGCTGGATGGCATGCTGCCTGATTCATGAATCATTTAATAAAGCCAATTAGATTTTTTTAAAAAGTAAAGAAAGAACAGTTATAACAATGAATACCCTTGTCTTCATTCTTTCTGACATAATATGGCTTCTAAGTATTTCCCTATCAAACATGACAATTCTTGGTGAAATTCTTATTTTTATCATGTTAAGGAGGTATCCATGAGTTCCTAATTTATGAGGTGTTTTTTAATGAAAAATTGATATTGAATTACTTTTGAATATTCAAAGATATTGAATCAATATCTTTGCAGCATTTATGAAGATGCTCAGATGAGTTTTTTTTAATGTTTTCTTTTGAGACAGCGAGTGAGAGGTGGGAAGGGTAGGGGAGGGGCAGAGAGAGAGAGAAGGAGAGAGAGAATCCCAAGCAGGTTCCTGACACTGGGATCAAGCTCACAAACTGTGAGACATTGACCTGAGCTGAAATCAAGAATAGGATGCTTAAATGACTGAGCTGCACAGGCACCCCCAAATTAGTTTTCTATAAAGATCTATTAAATTTTAAAAAATGGTAAATTATATTAATAGATTTCTCAATACTGTATCTTTCTTGCACTGCTGGAACAAACTTCACTAAGTCATGGGCACACTGTTCTTTCAAAATGCTGCTAGACCCTGTTTGCTAATATTTTATTTAGAATGTAACATTAGGGGGCACCTGGGTGGCTCAGTTGGTTAAGCGTCCGACTTTGGCCCAGGTCATGATCTCACAGTTTGTGAGCTCGAGCCCCATGTCAGGCTCTGTGCTGACAGCTTGGAGCCTGGAGCCTGCTTCAGATTCTGTGTCCGCCTCTCTCTCTGCCCCTCCCCAGCTCATGCTTGCACTCTGTCTCTGTCAAAACTAAAGAAACTTAAGAAAAGAAAAGAAAAGAAAAGAAAAGAAAAGAAAAGAAAAGAAAAAAGAATGTAACATTAGTAGTCCTCTATGGTAGTTGTTCTGATGGATTTTCCTTCTCTTTGGAAGTCAGGGTGGGCAAATTATATTATGCTTTTCATCTGGGTTTTCAAATTTATCTGTAAAAAGTTTAATGAAACAGATTTCATTGTTCCTTTTAAATATACCTTATATTCACCTCTTTTGCACTACTTGTGGGAATGCAAATTGGTGCAGGCACTCTGGGAAACAGTATGGAGGTTCCTCAAAAAATTAAAAATAGAACTACCCTACAACCCAGCAAAATTGCACTACTAGGTATTTATTCAAGGGATACAGGTGTGCTGCTTCTTTTCTTTTCTTTTTAACGTTTATTTATTATTGAGAGACAGAGAGACACAGAGCATGAGTGGGGGGGGGGGGGCAGAGAGGGGTAGACACAGAATCTGAAGCAGACTCCAGGCCCTGAGCTGTCAGCCCAGAGCCCGACGGGGGCTTGAGCTCACAAACTGCGAGATCATGACCTGAGCCGAAGTCGGTTGCCTAACCAACGGAGCCACCCAGGCGCCCCTAGGTGTGCTGTTTCGAAGGGGCACATGCACCTCAATGTTTATAGCAGTGCTATCGACAATAGCCAAAGTATGGAAAGAGCCCAAATGTCCATTGATGGATGAATGGATAAAGAAGATGTGGTATATATATACAATGGAGTATTACTCGGCAATAAAAAAAATGAAATCTTGCATTTCCAACTGTGTGGATAGAACTAGAGAGTACTATGCTAAGCGATATTAGAGAAAGACAATGATCATATGACTTCACTCATATGAGGAATTTAAGATACAAAACAGATGAACATAAGGGTAGGGAAGCAAAAATAATATAAAAACATGGAGGGAGACAAAACATAACAGACTCTTAAATACACAGAACTGAGGGTTGCTATGGGTGGGGGGATGGGCTAAATGGGTAAGGGCCATTAAGGAAGACACTTGTTGGGATGAGCACTGGGTGTTATACATTGCGGATGAATCCCTGGAATCTACTCCTGAAATCATTATTGCACTATATGCTAACTAACTTGGATGTAAATTACTTACCTTCACTGTGGATATCCACGATAACCTACCTTAATGCCAACTCATTGTACATAAAATAAAAATACTTCAATTATGAAAAAATATATATATATACCTTATATTCACCTTATTTTATTTCCCCTATTTTTAATAATCAAGTTGGCCAAAGTTTCCTCTATTCTGTTGTTTTCAAATAATATGATTTTTGCATTTATTAACTTATTTTCCAGTTTTTGAATTCATGCTTTAATTTTATTTCCTTCCTGCTGTTTTTCTTAGGTTTTATTGTTCTTTTCCTAACTTTTTGAATTGGATGCTTAATCTATCTACTTAATATTTTTATTATTTACCAAAATAAGTACTTGTGGGCCATGACTTTCTTCTGACCATTGCTTTAGCTGCATCTCTTGGATACTGTAAGAGTAACTTACTTCGATCAGGTTGGTTTTAGGTAATAGATGTTTACCTAACCACTGTATATAAAAAAAAATTTTAGGAAACTCATCGTTTTATAAAAGGTGGTAGGATCATTAAAGGAACCCAGCAGTGAGTCTGTAGTAATGTGAAGAATAATTCTTTCATGGACATGCACGGTGTATTGACCAATGCCAGCCACGGCGCTGGATACTGAGAACACAGATGCACATGAAGGGTTCTCTGTCTTTCCATTGTTAAGGGAAAAACCCCACACATGAACACATCATCACGTACCATAATGCCACAGAACCATTAAGACAAGGCATACAAATATAAAGAAGATACAAACTTTGATATTAAGATAATTTCATTCCACTACTCAAAACATGTATTAATACTCTTTAATAAGAACCCATTTTATTGATAATGACCTAAGTTGCTCTTCCAGTTTTAACTTCAAAGCTTTCACAATGACAATGTTGGGTTTTGTAGGAACATGGGTCATCGTGGGGTCAGAAGAGAAGCAGGGAGGCTTATTGGGAGGCTTCTGTAGTTGTCTAGGTGAGCAATGATGATGGTCTGAACTAGGGAGGGAGTGGAGGGGATGGTGACTAGAAGCTGGATTCAGCATATAATTGGAAGGTAGAGCTGATGGGATTTGCTAACGGACTGGATGTGGAGTGTGAGAGAATGAAAAGAACTATCGATGAGTGAGAATTTCACTACAAGCAATGACATGAACTGGGCGTGTTATTTACTGAAGGGGAAAACTCCAGAGGATGATGTTTAGGGGCTAGGATTAAAATTAATTATTGTTTCTTGGCAGCTCATCTATCTGAACTCATCTCATATATGTCCCCCACAAGTTGGCCATATTCAAGATCTTTGTCGACAGCTCCATGCTGTTTTATATGTTGTTTCCACACATGAAGTGTCCTTCCCTCTCTTCCCTGTCTGGCAAACACCTGCTCATCCTTCAAGACTAATCTCCAATGTCAGTTCCTCCAGTTACCTTCCTGACTCCTGCAGGCACAGGAGATTCTTGCTTGAGCTTCCCCAGCACCCCAGCCATATCACAATCACAGACTTGTTCATGCATCTGTCTCTGCTACCTGGGACAAGTCCCTCAATGGCAGAAGCCATGCTCTTTTTTTCCTTTTTCTTTTCCTGTAGCATAATGCCTGAAACCAAGTTGGCTGCTTTTTTAATTCACTCAATCAGTGCTGACTGAGTGCCTACCATGTACAGTACACGATGTTATGCACTATTCTAGGTGCCTGAGGTTGCAGCAATGAGCCCAGCAAAGCTGTGCTGTCAAGGAGCTTACGTTCTATTGGGGGATATGGCAATACACAATCAAGTAGATATGTAATAAAATGTGCAATAGAGAAAAAAATAAGACAGAGGAAGACAACTGAAGGGTGAGAATTGAAAACAAAGGTCCTGTTTTAGACAGTGCAGAAATGGGAGGTCTCATTTAAGCAGACTCTAAATAAAATCTGGGAGAAAGCATTCCTGGTAAACAGTGTGTTTCAAATTAGAAAGGAGGGAAAAGATCGCAAATCTAACATCTGTAGACATCTTTCATGTACAACATGTTGTTCCCACTGACGACACAGGAAGGCAACCTTCCACAATTCAGATAAAGTAATCTTTGCCATAAACCCAGGACAGGTTTTGTGGAATTTGAGATAGTTAAGTTGTACTTCTCAGAAGTCAAAAGCAGGTCAGTGGGTCCACCAAGTTCTTCTGGTTACTTCAAATATCATATTACCCAATACCAATAGCTTCTCAGGCCCATGGGAATAAAATCACATTTAAAAACACTACAAAAGGATAATAATGTAAGAGATATCCACTGTGAAAAACCTCTTTTGCATACTTTCTAAGATCAATATTTCCTTCTAAGTACACAGTTGTGTCTATCTCTTGTTATTTTGCTTTTTAATCACAAGGCATTAAAAATTGTCATTTAAGGCTCCAGCTTCTTTTGACCTTTTTTTGATCTCCATTCACTCCCATGGTATTCCAGGCTATTCTCACTTAAAAATTATCAACACATTGCTCATATTTGCTCCCCTACTCCACTGTGATCACAGCTATTCCTCAGTGTAATCCTCAAAATAGGAAATAAAGACCCAACATGAAATCTTATTGCTTGTGCCTTCTCAAGTATCCTATCCACATCCCAAAGAGATAAAGCATTGTTCTAGAATTATTGTTAACTGCTAGTGAAAGCCAGTCATCTACTCTTACCTACCCAAACTACATAAATCACTGTGTTGATTTCTGGGTGTCTTGAAACAGACAAACTAAAATACTCAAAGAAGAGCAAAGTTGTGATTTATGAAACCAGGAAATATTTAGTGATTGTCTACCGCATGCCAGTCACTTAGGTAGGAGCTAGGTCATAAACACAAACAGCCTCTGGAGTGTAGAACATAGCGGTTAATCAGGCAAATAGATACTATGCCATAAGGGATGCTGCAGGGGTATTTCAGCATGCTATCAAGGACAGATGGGACCCTTCCCGGCAGTGACAATCTCTGAGCTGAACTCTAAATGACAAACTAGGAGTTAAGAGAATGAGGAAAGAGCAACTAAAATTTGCACAGAAGAGTCAACTAATATTTGTGGATGTCTAACTATATTTTCCCTCCTAAGCTTGGTGCTAGGTATACAAAGATGGATATGAAGATATAGTAGCTATATTCAAACTTCTAAGGAGCAATGTAGAAAAAAAAAAGCATCAGACTTTTCCGAGTGGCCCTATGAGTGATATTAACAGACAAGGTACCACAGAGGAGGCTTCTAGAAAGTAGTTTCAACAGGCTAGTATGGATGTTTTTTCTCCTGAACTATAGCAATGAGTTTGTGAAAAAGATCACCTTTATGGGCGTTAAGAAACGGACGGAGCAGGGGAATTAGAATCTTTCACAATTGAGCTCAGGCATGATTATTAATGGGAATCAAGAAAATCTGAGTATCAGGTAACTAAGCCTTTTAATGTTAATATGAGACTATGACCCTGACCATTTTGCATCCCCAGGCAGAGATGGTCTGTACCATAACGTGTATGTTGCCAGCCTGGGGGCAGCCCTACAGTTTTATGGCTTGCTGCTTCTACTTCAGAAGCTAGAGACTCCTTAAGTCCTGGCAAAGATTCCAACACATGTTAAAGATGAAAAAAAAAAAAAAAAGATGAACAAGAACTCTACAATGGATTAAAGTCCCAGGAGAAGTAGATACTACGGAGAGAGAAGAAATATATGATACACACTACAGTAGTGACTCCATGGTGGGTACACACTGGCAGTGGGAGGAACATGTGTAGTCTGAAATAGGTTTGTGTTGCTGGTGGGGATGTACATAAGAGTGAGACAGTCCTCTAGGGAATTTGGGTTAAAAACCTCAACAGAACAATTATGTGACCGGTTTTCATACCTAATTGCAAGAATGAAGGGAAGGGTGAAGCTAAAGCATATCCTCAAGGCCAAGCAAATCGTTAGCAGAAGCCAAGCCCAAGTCTTGACCAACTAACCAAAGTAGTTCTATGATTATTAGAACTAGGTGCCTTGAGGAAGTTCCAGGTTGGGGCAGTGGGAGAGGCCCGCAGTGTAGCTGTTTTGTGTTGGATAGGCCAGTTCCTTTCCCATTGCTGGTGAGAACCCCGTGTCAGCTAGAACCACATTGGCACATCCACAGTCCACCCTACAAAAGACTCAGATAAGGCAAAGGCTTTTCCTAAGACACCCCCCTTTCCTCCTTCTGTCTCCTGGATGTCTGTGCTCCTTTGCTGACATATCTTCCCCTGCCCCCGCTCCCATTTTCCAAAATCACTTCCCCTTCCTCTCTGTTCTTCTCACTATAGTTTCCTCAGTGTGCACCTTTTTGTGTTTAGAGCTTAATTGCTTTTTGGAAAGTTGTGAGTGACTTCAAATCTCTCCTGAACTTGTCAGGAGTATTTATATTCTCACTGAATGTGAATTAAGGTAATAGATAACTGTGGACTTAAACACAGGTGGAAAAGAAAGGCCCTTTGAGTGCCTACTATATAGAGTCACACCATTAAACCCTGCAGGAAAGCTGGCCCTGAGTTCTCACTAACCATTTTAAAAACAGAACTTGGATAAAACACTGGCACCCCACTTTATTTTTTTAAAGTTACAGGTCTCAGGGCTAGCAAACACAATCCTCGGGAACTGACTGTCAAAGGTTCTGTATGGTGTCTAATGAGCAATTCCAGGACCTCCCTTGAAAGTCTGTTGGTAAATCTCTCCTTGGTATTAAAGATTTCACATAAAACTTGAAGCAAACAGAGCATCTGTCTAGACAGTAAGAGGGCTGACTTGTATTCCATGTTCTATTGTTGATTCTGTGTAACCCCTAAAATCTGGTCATAGCTTCTCTGTGGCATAATCTATGAAGTAGTTATAATGGCTGAGCTAGGTTCAGGCCTAAGTCTCTGTGCTGACATGCATGTTATCACCTATTATTGGACCCTTGTTCCAGCCAGGAACCAGATAAGGGAGAGATGTTCAGTGCGAATGTAACTTGAAAACTTCATGCTCATTTGCCATTGTTACAGTTCCTATGAAAGATCCTAAGAACTTCTGGGCAAAAGACTGAAGAAATTCAATGGTTTCTTGGGAATTGACGATTGAGGTAAACATTTCTAAAATGTGCAAATAAGTTAATTTTGAAAATCTGCTGCTCATTTGTTATAACTTCAGAGTTTCAATTTTAATTATTTTAAAAATTCCCTCTAACAAACACACTTTCTGAATGACTACTGCCTCATCATTTGGCAGCCAATTCTTGAAACCTTGGCACTCTGAGCAAGAATTATGATTATGTATCAATGTGCATCCATTGAGTTACTGTTTCACCTGGCAGGAAAATGGATATGAATTCAAGTTTTGGCTCTAACACTTACCATATCTTTAGGTTTGCAATAGTTTTTATTGATTTTTTTTTTTTTTTTTTTTTTTTTTTTTTGGTAAAAAGGGATAAATAATACTTAGCTTTCAGGGTGCTTGTGAGGACTATGTTAAAAACATGTAAAATGCAACACTCAAAAGTTCCTTCTGTTATTATCCATAGAATCTAGAGTGAGTACAAAATAGCTGTTGACAGCGATAAGCCCATCTGAGTGGGAAATGATGAGAATCCCAACTCCCTGTGCACCATCTCAACTTGATTCAATAATTCCTCAAACATTTACTGAGTACTTATTTTCCAAGTACTATTTTAGATCTTGGAGATATAGTTGTACTGAACATGACAGACAAGTTCCCTGCATTCTCAAGTCTTATATCCAGTTGGGGGAGACAGATACTAAACACATAAATAGATAATAAATTATCAAGTAATGACAGTTCTCTGAGAAAAGCCAAATAGGGTGATATGTTAGGGAGTCCCTAGGGGCTATGTAGGACAGTTCTTTCTGAGGTCATGGCCTTTAAACTGTGATCTGAATGACATGAAGGAGAGAGCCACATGAAGGTCTGTGGCAACTGATCTCAAGTGTGGTCTACAGAAACCTAAGGGATACCAAGACCCTTTCAGAAAGTCAATGAAGTCATAATATTAAGATGTTACATGTTTTTTTCACAGGTTGGCATTGGAGCTAATGGTGCAAATATAATGGTTGGTAAAACTGCTGGTGCTTCAGCATGAAACAAGGCTGTGGCACTAACTGTACTAGTTTTTCACTATCACACTCACAGTAAAATAAAATATTAGTTTCACTCAAGAATGTATTGATCAAGCAGTAAGAATTATTACTTGTATTAAATTTACATTAAATCCCAACATTTGAGTACATATCATGTTAACCCTGGGTGAAAATGTGCATAAAATACATTTACTGCATACTGAGGTATGATTGTTGTCTCAAGGAAAAATATTTGTGGCGTTATCTAAGTTGCAAGTTGAACAAGCCACTTTCATAGAACACCATTTTTACTCGAAAGAATGCCTGACAAACTACGGTTATTCAGATTTAGGGATCTGGCAGATATTTTCTTGAAAATGAAAAGAAGTGAGCTGTCACTTCAAGGAAAACCACTGGTAGAATTTATTGCTAATGATACAATGCAAGGTTTTAAAAATCAGATTTTTAAAAGTGTGTATTTGCTACTGTGAACTTGACAGCTTCCCCAAACCGAAAAACTGTTCTGATGAGATTGTTGGTAATATTAAGCTGTGATTTTTTTGGACATTGCAAAATAAAATGTGTTACCATTTTGAAGATCTGTAAAAACTCTGTTAACCAATATTTTCCGAATAACCAATCACGGTCTTAAAAAATCATGCTTTAGTAACAGATCCATTCAATATGCAAAGTAGACCAATAAATTTTAATGTAATAGAGTATGGGTCCATTGATTTGGTTTTAGATTCTGTTTTTCAACTAACCTGTAGGAAGTCACCACGTATCAATTCTGATGTAGGGTCAAAGAAGAGTATCCACAATTATTTGAAAAGGCTATTAAATGCTTTCCCAACTACAAATCTGTATGAAGCTGAAATTTTCTTCATCTAATTTAACCAAAACAACATATTACAACAGATTAAATACTGAAACAGATATTAGAATCCAAGTATTTTCTATTATGATAGACAACAAAGAGATTTAGAAAAATGTAAAACAACGCCATTCTTCTATTTTTTTGTCTTGAAAGATATAGATTTTTCATAAATGTGTTTTTTTAATGTTAACATGTAGTATGCTCATTATTTTAAATTAATTCTTTAAATGTTCAATTTTAACTTTTAATACAGTAAATATAGATTGATAAAACCCAAATAAACAAAAGCTCCTTAGTATTCTCAGTAATTTTTTTGAGTATTAAGAGGTCTGAGACCAAAATTTTGAAAACCTATTCGTCTAGGCATGAGGCAGATTAAACAACATAGTTGTAATTTCTTTAGGTTTTACACAAATTTTATTAGATTTATTCTTAGGCACTTTAAATTTTTTGTTATTGTAAGTAACTTTTAAAAAAGTGATTTTTTCTGTGTTACTGGTATATAAAAAGGCAACTAATTTTTGTATATTGATCTTATATCCAGCCACTTTGCTGAACTTTCTCAAATTTTTTTTACATCAGTCTTCTCATTAGGCCAGTGGTCAGCAAATTATGATCCCCAGGCTAAAATTGGTTGGCCACTAGTTTTGTAAATAAAATTTTATTGGAACAGAACTACATCCATTCATTTTGTACTACAATGTCAAAGTTGAGTGACAGAGACTATATTGCCCACAGAGCCAAAAATATTTACTATATACTTTTTTCAAAACTCTGAACCCCATTCATAGAACCAACTCTGGCTCTGTTGATCCCCTATATGGTATTTTTATTTTCAATTTAATTAATTTCTGTTCTATTTATTCCTCCTCTCTTCCTTTCTCCTTCCTTTGTCTTTTTCTACCTTCTCAAAGTTAGCTTACTAATTTTCACTTTTTTCTCTTTTGGTAAAACATTTGAGGCTACAAATTTTCCTCTAAGTACAACTTTCACTGCATCCCACAAGTTTTGATATGTACTATTTTAATTTTCATTCAATTCTAAGTATTTAAAAATTTCCATTATGATATCTTTGATCAATGAGTTATTTAGAAATGTTTTCAAATTTCCAAATATAAGGGGAAATTTGGGGGGTTTAATCTTTTAGTTATTGACTTCTAGTTTAATTGTACTATGATCATAGAATGTGGCCATTATTAGTTATTCTTGGAAATATGGTGAGACTTGTTTTGTGGCTTAGTATAAGGTCAGTTTTTATAACTCTTGTGAATAATACATGTATTTTAAATGCTTAGTGCAAGGTTCCTTATGTCCATGAATCAAGCTATTTAATTGTGATGTCTACGTTGTCTGCATTTTTACCATTTGTTATCTCCTTGTCCAAGCAATAACTTGGGAAAAATATGTGAAGTTTCTCTATAGTTTTATCAATTTTTGTTTTGTATATTTTGAGGCTGTTTTAGAAATGTTATACTTTTCAACAAATTAAACTTTTATCCATATGTTCACTCTATCCTAAATGTTTTTGGTCTTAAAGTGTATTTTGCTTGATATCAATAAAGCTACCTTAACTACCTTTTGATTAGTATTTGCTGAAATATATTTTTCTATCCCTTGTCTTTGTTTTTCCATGTTAGGGGTGTCTTTTCTAACACTGTATAGCTAAATTACTATTATTTTTTAAAAATTTAAATTTTACTATATCTGTCTTTTAGCAAGAAAGATTAGGCCCTTTACATAGATTGTGATTGCTAATATAGTTGCATTTGTTCTGATGATCTAACTTTTGCTATTTATCCTGCTTTTCCTATGCTTTATTTTTGTTTTTATTCTTGCTTGACTTTTTAAAAGGGGCTTGGAAGTTATATACTGTTTCTATTCTTTTAGTAGTTTCGCTTGAACGCTAAAATTAGTATTGTAATCTCCTTCAGAACAATAAAAGAACCTTATATTACAAAACTCTGATATTTCCTTCCTTGCACACATGGAGTTTTACCCAGTATTTTAGTTTATCTTTTCCTCTATGTTAGACATTATTGTTTTAAACCATCAATATTTGTTTAGATTTACCTACAAGTTTACCAATTTCTTTATCATTTCTTTCTGTATTTTAGACTTTTCTTTTGCTATCCTTGTCCTTCTTTCTGAAATATATCCTTTGAAGTTCCTTCAGTGTAAGACTACTAGTAGTAAACTTTTAGGTTTTCTCTCTTATGAAAACAGTATTTCATTCTCATTTTTGAAAGTTACTTTTCCCAAATGCATTTTATTATTCTCAGACCCTTAAAAATATCATTTCACTCTTCCTGGCTTCAATTGTCACCATAGAGAAGTCTGCTGTCAGTCTAATTATTATAACATAGAGGGTATGATCTGTGTTTTCTCTATGGCTCCTTTTAAGAGAATGTTGTCTTCAGTGATGTGCAGTCTTACTCCATTGTAAAAGGTTATGTATGCCTTTGCATTTGTCTGCTTAGTACATACTTCATCCTAAGTCTGTAGACCCACATTTTTCATCTTATTTGGAAAATTCTCAGCCATATTTTATTGTCTCACCCCCATCCTGTATATTCTTTCCCTTTGTGACCCTGAATCAGCATATGCCAGGCCTTCTTGTTCTACATTCTATATTATTAAGTTCTCTTCCTTACACTTCCATCTCCTTATCATTTGTACTCTATTGTATGAAACTACTTCAGTTTGATTTTCCAGTTCATGAATTTATCAATTATAAATGAGCATATCCACTAATTTTTTTGATTTAATTTTTGTCAATTAATTTTTTTCATTTCATTTCTTTTTCAGAAGTGTCTGATGATTTTGATAGCCCACTGTTGCTGGTATTTTTGTATTCTATTTTAAAAGATGTTTTTTAAATATAGAGGTAGACTTTTTTTTTTAATCTGATAATTCACACACCTAAAGTCCTTGGTGGGGAAGGGGTAATCAGTGTATTATTTGTTGCTTATGCTGACTTCTACTCATGGGTTTGTTTCTTTATTTGATGATCTTTGAGAATATGTAAGATCCTAAAATGTGAAAAAAATGGAACTCAAGTTCTGCTTTTTTTTTTTTTTTTTTTTTTTTTAAATTTTTTTTTTTTCAACGTTTTTTATTTATTTTTGGGACAGAGAGAGACAGAGCATGAACGGGGGAGGGGCAGAGAGAGAGGGAGACACAGAATCGGAAACAGGCTCCAAGCTCTGAGCCATCAGCCCAGAGCCTGACGCGGGGCTCGAACTCACGGACCGCGAGATCGTGACCTGGCTGAAGTCGGACGCTTAACCGACTGCGCCACCCAGGCGCCCCTCAAGTTCTGCTTTTGATATGTTAATTTTGAAATGATTATCAAGCATCCCAATGGATACATCAAGTACACCACTGGATATATGAGCCTGATATTCAGGGGAGAGATCAGAGCTGGAGATATAAACTGAGGAGTCAGTACCATGAACTACTGGGAGCACATGAGGCAGCAAGCAAAAGTACAGACATAAAAAAGATGAAGTTAAGGATTGTGCCTCAGGGCATACCAATTCAGACACTTAACAGAAAAGAAGACAGCAGTGGTGACTGAAAACAAGAACAACAATCCAAAAAATGGTGCTGTCATGGAGGCCCAGAAAACAGTGAGTTTTAGGAAAAGTGAGTGGTTGACTGTGTTGGATGCTGCTGAGAAGCTGAGGAAGATGAGGCAACAAGGATGTTGGTGGCTTTGATATGAACATTCTTGGAGGAGCAGTAGGGTTAAATGAGGGAGCAGAGATAACTAATGCCTACAGATAAAAAGTTCAAGACATTTTGTGTGAATGGGAGCAGTAAAGTAGGGTAGAGGCTAGAGAAGGGTGTGGCAAAGAAGGTTTTTTCATTGGGTGATATTAAATATTTTACATCCCAATGAAAAGATTGAGCACAAAGGGGGAAACTAATTATATGGGAGAGAAGGGAATATTTTCAGGAGCAACATTCTTGAAAAGGCCAAATGCCCGAAAGTCTTTTAAGCTGTGATGTGGAATACGTGTGTGGCATGAGTCATATACAAAACCGACAAGACAGAAAGGCTAGGACACCTATATTATATAAGGACTTGGGGACTGTTCAATCCTAATTACAGTCAAGTTCTCATAAGGGGTACTACATCCTAACTTCAAATTTACCCATGTCACAGCAACTAGTGTTAGAAACTATACAACATGTCTGATAATCATAATCCAAAAGTTGTTCGGGGTATTTATGAAAGTGGGAGATTAACTCAATCATAATACTGAAGGAGCCTTGAGAGATTTCCTAGTTTAGTCTCCTATCCACTCTAGGCAAGTGAATCCTAAAGGTCTTGGAATGGACACCTCACTGTAATATCCCTGGGGAACACTTCTAGAACTTTGTCACCATGTAATGTATCCAACAGAAATAAAAGTAAATTTCCTCTTGTTTTGTGCTTAGTGGGCATAGAGTATAGCTGAACTGTTATTTTTTTTTTCCACCAAAAAAACCCCTTAAGTATCTGAAGACAGAAATTAACTTCACTTTTTCTTCTCCAAGCTAAACAATCTTTTCCTCTTAATTTTCCTTCATAGATCTTATTTTGTATTATTTGGCTAGTCTCCCCAACATTTTTCCCTCTCTCCAACTGCTTTTTTAAAAGTGCTGTGACCAGAAATCAACAAGCTACTCAAATAAAGTCTGAGTAATCCTGAGAACAGTGGGGGGATTTCAACACGTCTCCCTTGGACAGATGAAAGGCTGAATTGACTCTGCCAAGCTTGAACACATTCCAGTTCCTGCTGATCTGGGGAGACTCTTCCACTTCCATTTTTCTTCTTTTCCCTAGCAATTTGAATAAAACAAAAATACAACCAGACATATATAGGAGAGAGTTTTTAGCACTGTTCACCTGTTCTTAAAAATAAGCTTGATACCTACATAAGTCAAAAACTGCACACACCAATTCTTTCTAAAGTATAATAATTATTGAACTTGCCAAAAAAAAAGCTTTGTCTCTTAACTGTATATATTCCAGAGAGTGCTTCTTGAAATCCAAAAGGAAGTATTCATATGAAGTAATTAATTAAGTGAAGTGTTGGGCAGGAAAGCTTTCTACTCTTTTGAGGCTAATGGATGGTTGAGAAACTCCTATGGGTGTGTGTGAGAGAGAGTCTGCCTGCTAATTACTACCCAAGAAAATATAAGCATCCAACAATCATTCTAATTTTTGCTAAGCAGCATGAAATATCACATTACATTACATTATGTTATGTCAAGCAACAGGATGTTCCTAGGGTAACATGATAAAACAATACAGCTGGGAAAAACAAACTGAAAGGCCAACTGATGTGCATATAATTTTGAAAAGAAAGAAAAAGACCCACCTTGATAATTAGACTTAGAGCTAGCTGACTAAAGTGTTTTGATATCCACAGGTGATTTTAGGAAAGTAGCTATGTCTCAGCCATAAGATTTGGCTCTCTTATTTATAGTTATTTCACTGTGAAAAAGGATTGTAGCCTCTTTGAACTTTAATTTTTTCCTCTGTAAAATGGGAATAATGCAACCCATCTTCCCTCTCTTATATGACTGTTGTGAGATTCTCATACCTGGCACCATTAGGTGTTTTATGAATGTCTAGTTGGATACCTATATCTATATAAATTGGATTTAATATTTTGTATTTCACTGATTCTATGATGTATATTTTCCCACCTAATAATGTTTCAGAAATTAGGATATATCTTAAAATTGATAGTCTATTAAAATTTAATTGGTATTTATTTCTTTCTTAGTGGTATATAAAATCAATGGCCTTAAATCACTTAAATACACTTAAATCAATGGCCTCTTAGAGATATGGCAAATAAGAGTCTGAAAATGGTAAAAGTGATACTTAAATGTCAGTTATTCATTTACTCATAAAACAAGATTTTGCTAAAAGTCTCCTCTGTGCAAGGCATTCAGGGGGAAATGAAAATGAGTAAGACCTGATCTTTAATCACAAGTAGGGGTGTGATGCATGAGAGGGGTAAATCAATGCCAGACAGTATGGGAAATGTACCATTTAAGATGCATTCCAAGCTTGGTACCCTGTGAGTGCAAAGGAGGAAATAACTTTCAATAAGGGTAATCAGGAAAGCAGCATGGAGGAGGTGGCAGCTACATCTGGCTTTGACAGATGAGTAGTATCTCAAAAGGCACATTTGGGAACAGACACGAGGACACTCTGTGTATACTCAGAGAAGGGCAAGGGGTCTAGACAAGAAGGGGTTTAGGCACAGTGTTGGGGTGCTTCCTAAGGATATTAGAGTCTAAGCTCTATTTGATGACTGGACAAGGCTTTGGAGCAAGGAGCAAACTGATAGAAGTGGGGCATTAGGAACACCAGTTGGTTGGTGATGCTTAGGGAGAAGGGAGAGGAAGAGGCTGGAAGCAGAGGCATCTTAAATTAGTCCAGGTGTATGTTTGCAAAGTCCAGATAATGCATGGGTAGCAGAGGCAGAAAGGGGACAATGAAAGGATTGTTCATAATTAAACACTTAAGACCCTTAGAAAGAATCTAAAAGAGCATCCATTTCACACTGGACAGAAGGACACACAGAATCAATGTTTGGCTGCATGACCCTCAAGGACAGGAACTGCATGTTTTGTTCATCATTGTATGGCAGGGCCTATGGCAGTACCTGGCACACAACAGTTACACCATAACTATCAGATGTACCCCTTCCTTCAAAATTCAATTTATGAGTTTAATTCAATTCCACAAAACCACGTACTGAGTATCCACCATATGCTCGATGTTGAACACTGGAGACAGAGGTGAAGGGGGGTGGTGGCTGGGGAGGAATGAGCTGGGTTGGTGGACTGTTTTCCCAAAATGGCCGCAATAATTTGCTCCTTTAATACAGGCTCCTGGGTAGCCCCCTCTTCCCCCAACCCTGACTCTGGGCTTGGTTAGGGGATTTACTTTTACCAAAGGGACAATAGAAAATATGATGCAAGCAGAATTGAAAAATGCTTATGTACTGAAGCTTGGCCTCTCTTGCTACTTGTTGGAATCCTGACACCACCAGATAAAGAATTTCAGACTAGCCTCCTGGATAATGAAAGACCACATAAAACAGAAATGAGTATTCCAGGTGAGGCCTCCCTAGACAAACCAGCCTGCCAACCACTGGACATGTTAAGTGAGGCCATCTTAGAGCAGTGTTGGCAAACCTTTACACAAAGGACCAGAGAGTAAATACTTTAGGTTTGCAGATCATATGATCTTTTGTTACAACTACTCAATGTGTGGTGCAGAAGCAGCCACAGACAATATGGGGGGGTGGGTGTGTTCTAATAAAACCTATTTACAAAAGTAGTAGCAGACCTGTGGGCTATAGTTCTTGCCTACTTCTGTCTTAGATTATTCAGCCCCAATCAAGCCAGTCTGGACCAGAAGTACCACCAAGTCAATTCACAGAATTGTGAGAAATCATAAATGTTTATTGCTTTAAGTCACCATGTTTGGGGGGCACTTTGCTATACAGCAAATGCTAACTGAAAAAGCTGGTATAAAACATTGTTTTAAGGCGCTTAAAATCCACCTGTGGAAATAGAACCCATTTGCAGGACACACTTCGATAACAATATAAGGCAGGATGTTGAGTAAATGTCAAAGTGCGTGTTGCAGGGTAATTAGTATTATAAAGGATTATGAAAGAGGCAAATTAATTTTGGGCAGCAAATAGACTTGGGTAGGTCTTA
Organism: Panthera leo; assembly: GCF_018350215.1. NCBI lineage: Eukaryota > Metazoa > Chordata > Mammalia > Carnivora > Felidae > Panthera > Panthera leo. The sequence goes on from NC_056683.1 coordinate 80,227,254, forward strand.
ATGGATGGGTAGAATGTGACCAGCTTCCCAAACAGTTGTGTTTCTCTGTCACTGACTGTCTTTGTGCTGTTTGCTTTTGTGTCTGTATACTTCAACAGATTGAGGTCCCCTTGAGGGCACAATGTGCCTTATTTTCTATTTTCTTTTTTTAATGTTTGTTTATTTATTTATTTTGAGAGAGACAGAGATGGGGGAGAGGTAGGGAGGGAGGGAGGGAGAGAGAGAGAGAGAGAGAGAGAGAGAACAGTCAGGGGAAGGGCAGAGAGAGGGAGAGCGAGAATGCCAAGCAGGCTCCACACTGTCAGTGCAGAGCCCGAAATGGGGTTCAAAGTCACAACCTGTGAGATCATGACCTGAGGCAAAACCAAGACTCAGACACTTAACTGAATTAGCCATCCAGGAGCCCCCTTATTGTTTATGTTCCCAGAGCCTAGTGCAGTGCTTGGTTCACAGCCAGGCTCAATGTACACTTACTGAACAAACAAATAAACTCAGAACTGGGGAGAAGGAAGGGCCTTTATGTCGAAAACCAAACCTCACAACTCAAGGGAGAGGCAGGAGTCTATGTGCTCTGTTCCAGAGAGAAAATCAGTGGTGCAAAGAGAGGATTTAGACTGAGGGGAAGCAGAAGGTACAGATGGACACATGATTCTGGAATCGGGGCAGGGAGGACAAGGCAAAGTAAAGGACCCTGAAAGCCAGGCATGGAGGTTTAAACCAAAGGTTACTGGAGCAAGGTGACCAAGTTGATATTTATGAAGATTAATTTGGTGGCAGAGAATATGGTGGAGTCTAGGCAAGGAGAACCAGGAGTGAGAAAACACACTAGTCCAGAAGTCAGTGGGGACAGTAAGCCTGTGTGATTCCATGACGAATATTCACCAAATGGAGCATATGCCTCAGCATAGACAGTAACAGAAAAAGGGGACATCTCAGGCATTTGTTCACACCACATTTACTGTGTATGCGGTATTAAGGTACATATCATGAGCACATGGAGAAACTCAGTAGATCTAGGCTGTCCTGGAACCAAGCTACGTGTAACACAGGACCTCTCCCTACTTGAGGGGAAGCATAAAACAACCCCTGTTATGAGTCAGGCTGCTAGAGTGGGCAGTGTCCAGGCTTTGCAGTAACACAGACTAGGGGTTCAAAGCCTGGCTCCACCCTTACTTACTAGCTATGTGACTTTGGACAAATCATGAACATTGTTGGCTGGAGCAGAATTACAAAATTAGAAATTTTGTAGAATTATACAGTTAGAAATAAAAAGTAGAATTATAAAAAGGGCAGATGACTGCATGGTACCATGCCTCGAACAGAGTAGGTACTCACATGAACCCGAAGTACAATAAAAGCAACATGAAGTAGGGAGCACATGAGTGGTAGAGACCAAGCGTTATAATAGTGTAGAGAAAGGAAAATCACTCTGGGATGGAAGAGTCACTCTGAATTTGAGAGTGAGAATAGCATTTTGTTTGGTAGTAAAAAATGACTATGATTTTGACAAGTAGGGGAAGGGGATGTTCTTTCCAGGAAAAGAGAGCGACATGTGGAAAGAACACAGATGAAAGGTAAAGCCCATCTGTGGAATGCAATGGAATTTAGCTTGGCTTGAGAGGTGTGAAGTGAGGCTGTAAATGTTAGTCAGGTAGTGGAGTGGCCTGAATGCCCGGGTGAGGATTTGGACATCATTCCTGTACATAATGAGGTGCTGCTGAAGGATCGCAACTAGACAAATGATGTGATCAAAGTGACATGTGAGACAGATTAAACCAAGGACAGCATGCGGAGTGGCATGGGGGTGAGAGACAAATCCAAGGACAGACATGAGGTAATGCATGCCCATTGTAGGGAGTGGCAAGAGCAATGGGGGGGGGCATGTGTAAAAGGCTATAGAGAAAGAACTGATCATGCCTGGGGAACAGTGTGGGTGGGCAGGGAGAAGGCAGAGTTGAAGTTCATTATGAACCATGAACACGGACTGATAAGATGATCTGCTTATTCATTCAGCCAAACCTCCACCGAGTTTTGTTTGCCACGTGCCATACACTGTTTCAAAGAGTGGGTATACACACATGCATAAGACATGGTCCCTTGTTTCCCATCTGGGGTCGGGGTTGGGGGGCAACAGACACACACAAATCATTTCCATAGAGTGTGATAAATGACTGGACATGAGGTGTGGACACAGTGGTGGCACACTGGGGGTTCATCAGAGAATAACGCAAATATTTATGCATCAGTGAAGTTTCCACATTCCAGTAAAGAATGGACCTATTAAGCCCAGAGTAAGTACAAGGTGAGTGGCTAAATCACTGCACTTTCAGCCTTGAAAGACCATCTGCAGGGAGGTTAGGTTAGTGGCGACCTCATATAGGAGGTGGCCTGCCAGGTGTCAGATGGATGAGATGGAGAGGGTCCAAGAGAGTGGCAAAGGCATGAGAGTGTGAAACCACAGGGTACATAGAGAAACCTCAAATCATTTGCTGTTGCCAAAGGGCAAGGTGTGCAAGTGTCCATCTATAGCCTCTGGTCTCCAGTCAAAATCCTCTGAGCCACTGGTCTCTCTTGAACACATTACACAGATTCCTACCTCTGTCTTCACTTCTTAGGTTTCTTACCTAGGTGCCCTTTCCTCGTCTCAGCTCTGGCTTGACTGGTTCATTCAGTAAACATGCATGGAACCCATGTAATATGCTAGACCCCTGGAACATAGAAATGAAGATGGAGTGGCGTGGCAGGAGATGAAACTAGAGAAACCAAAAGGCGTTACAGGCTATGTTAAAGAGTTTCTAGGGGCGCCTGGGTGGCTCAGTCGGTTGAGTGTCCCACTTCGTCTCAGGTCACCATCTCACAGCTACTGAGTTTGAGCCCCGCATCGGGCTCTGTGCTGACCGCTCAGAGCCTGGAGCCTGCTTCAGATTCTGCGTCTCCCTCTCTCTCTGTCCCTAACCCACTTGCATTCTGTCTCTATCTCTCTCAAAAATAAATAAACATTAACAAATTTTTATAAATAAAAATAAAAATAAAAATAAAAATAAGAGTTTCTAATATATTGGTTCCTATCTGTGATTTAGAAGAATATCTCTGGCTTCATGTGGAATAGATGAAAGGGCGTGGGAAAGGCTGGAGACAAGATGGTTGGGTTGGCTGGTGCTGGACTGAAGCAGGGGACCACAAAGGACATGGTTCACAGAAGTTCAAGGTAGTATGGGCAGTTGAGGAGACTCCTTGGATGCAGAGCATGTAGGGGAAGTCTGATGGGTGGATATGGAGGGATTGTTCTTGACAGAGGGAAAAGGAGGGTGAAATTACGAGCTCCAGTCTGGACAGACTGAACATAAAATCCTTTCAGAATGTCTGGCAAGGCAGTTTCGTATCCAGCACCACTCCAGAGGGAAGTGGAGCCTGGAATAAGACATAGTCGAGTTCTCAGCATTTACATGGTAGCTAAAACTGTAGGCAGCTACGGAACACCAAACTTCAACAGGGAAGAGAGACTAAGAGGAACTGCAAAGGAGGCTGGACTAGGACGGATGCTGGAAAGAACAATTTCAAACCAGGAGTGTCTGTCTTTACACGGCAGGTGGCTTTGACTTGGAAGTCTGATGTGCATGTCTATTCTCGATGCAACTTTGAGCATAGATTGCATCCTGGAGCTTATCGTGGGTCTCTACCTCCCAAGAAGTTTGACAATTTAGGATAAAGGTTTATCAAACAAAAGGAAAGGACGGTGACAAAAGCTGATTGTTCTTTGATACTTCTTGTCTCAAGGTGATAACAACAACACTTAAATAATAGAAAATAAATTCTTTGCGTATTTTTATCATTGCTTTTCGACATTCTATACTAATTATTGGCTTCGTGTGTTGTCTTCCTCATTAGATTATGGAGTTCCTGGGGCAAAGACTGTCCCTTACTCACCATTCTAGTCCTCAGAGTCTACCATAAGGCTTGACACACTCGATCATTCAATCAGCAAATAATTATTAAGCACCTATGACATGCCAAGCATAGTTTGAGGCCCCAAGGACACAGGAGAGAATTTAACAAATAATTCTTCACTAGTGGAGCTTATAAATTCTAGTATAAATTCTAATAAAGAATGTGGGAATCCAGCAAATCTAGCAATAAATATAATGTTGGTGGCTAAATCACTGTATCATGTAGGTTGCTAGGTAAAAAGAGTTTATATGATCTAATTGAACCTGCTAAAAGAGAAACCCAACTGCACACACAAACAGGAGCTCCAGAAGTCACTTTTCCTATTGCAGGGAGAGCTTTTTGAACTCTCTGTATTTGGTTTGCACTCCAAACGTAAACAAAACTTTCCTTATTCTATGTTCTAGAATGTAAGACTATGTTCCCGAGGTCATCATTTGTTTGTTTTCTTCTGCGGAGTTAAAAAAAAATTCTGAAAAGGTCCAAAATAGCCATTTATATACAGAATCAAGGTAATGAGCTTAAAAATGGGAATATTGACTTTGAGATTGAAATTAAGCATGACACAATACAGAACACACTTGCTCAAGCAAACATTCACTAAGATCTACTATTTATAAACACACCAGGCACCACTGAATATAGCAGTGATGAACTGAAAGTCCCTGTCTTCAAGGATCCTGCAATATAACAAGAGGGATAAGACAAATATAAGATACATGGTAAGACAAATCTAGGATTCTCAAATGTGTCTTGCTTTTTCTTTTCTCCTTATCCTGCTTAACAGGTTAGTTATCTCCACCAGATATGCCCTTCCTCCCAGCTCTACCTATGAAATAAATTGGCACCTGCTACCTGTGTCATAGCTATTTATGTATGTCTTATATCTTCTGCTGGACTGTGAACTCTGCTGGTAGGGACTGAGCTTTACACAACCCTGCATGGGCAGTGAAGACAGGAACAAAGTCTTATACAAAGTTAGAGGAATGGGAGTTTAAAGCTCAAATATCTTTGCATCGGTTTATGAAAAAAATACATATATTTGTGGACAAGACAAAGGTCCAGAGGACTTTCAGGAAGAAAGGAGGAAATTATTTCTCTTTTAGGATGTTGCAAGTTTCTTTTAAATGGAATCTGGCAGGGGAGCTTGGGTGGCTCAGTCAGTTAAGCATCCGACTTCAGCTCAGGTCATGATCTTGCAGTCCGTGAGTTCGAGCCCCGCATCGGGCTCTGTGCTGACCGCTCAGAGCCTGGAGCCTGTTTCAGATTCTGTGTCTCCCTCTCTCTCTGACCCTCCCCCGTTCATGCTCTGTCTCTGTCTCAAAAATAAATAAACGTTAAAAAAAAAAAATAAATGGAATCTGGCAGTTGACTAAATTGCAGACAGCAAATGACCTCAAGTGTTGGGCTAAGATTTTAGAAATACATAAATATACTGTGAAATATAACTGACATTGTTATATTTCATAATGAAATTCCTTACATATCTAGCACCTTCATTTTCAAAGTGCTTTTGTATACATCTCTTCTCACTTGATTGTAATGACAACCCCGGGGTGCACACAAGGCAGGTATTTCTCCTCCTGCCCCTCCCACGAACACCCGGAAGTCAATGGAAAGGGGTACATCAATCGGCTGCCACTGGTTGACTTGAGAACAAGAGCAATCCTCTTCCCACCAGGTCAAGGCACCCCCCCCCAAAACACTATGATCAGCAAGAGATGGGGGGGGGGGGGAATAGATTGTCTTTTTTTTTTTTTTACTTTCCTTGGAAAGGAAATAATTCAGTTTTCTGATTTAAAAATTAGAAATGACTAGAGGGGTAAAGTCACACTTTTGTGCTAAATAACAAGCAATGTAGCTTAAAGGGAGAAAAATCAGAAGAAAGGTGTGTTCTAAGGGATGTGCCTAGAGAATGTGTAGCTTACATTTTGACTTCTACACAGATGAGGATAATTAGCATCACTTCCCTGTAAAGTTTATTCAAATTTCCATATGTAGTGATGTTTCCCTGGATGCTCACTGTAATCATTAAATTGCACTTACAGCATGTACCAATTTACACCCCTGGCACTACATATAATACAATTTCCTTTCTTCTTTGGCTATTTTCCTTCCTTCCTTCTTTCTCTTCCTCCATCTTGCAGCTTTTACTGTCATTCGCGCATTATTGCACTAGATCCTGTGAGGACTTCGGGGAATACAGCAATGCAGATGAAATGAGCCACTAGTCTAGTGGCTCAAATAGCAGAGGATAGAGAAGGAAGGCTGAGGGCAGGGATTCTAGCACTCACCTACTGTCTTCCCAGGACCTTATGCTGGGTTTCAGACAAGCACCTATTTCCTGAGCATTTAGTGGATGGCAGGACAGATGGATGGATGGATAGATGGATGAAGGAATTGTCTGAATGTGGACAGCAGTGTTCTAATTTCTGACTCCGTAGAATGGTGGAAGGTTCCCCTCCCCTGCCCATTGCTTTTTCTGTTTCAGCAACCCCTTTCAATGGGAAAGGCTGGGAACAAGAGCATCAAATTGGCATTCTGGAGCTCTTTATTTAGCAATTTGCTCTGTCTGAGTTAATATATGGGTTAGGTTCCCTGTGAACGACACTCTCCTAACTCTGGCAACGTCATAAAGACACTCAGCTGCTGTATGTCTGGCAAATTAATGACTACAAGCCCAAGGGATGGAGGGATGGGAAAATGTTAACATTAAAAAAAATAACCTTAAGCAAATTCAGAAGAAAATGAAACAGGCCTCACCCACCCACCCACCCCCAGCTATATAAAACCTCTTAAACAAAAAATTACAGAATACTTTAAACTTTGTGCTTATTAAAACAATCCCATCCAGAATGCAGAAAAAAAAAAAAGACAGAGAGGGAAATTAGATGGGAAAAAGAATAAAAGAGTCTTGGGAAGATATGGAAGTAGAAGAGGAAGGAAGAACAAGAAAAATTAGAGAAGGTGGCTCCATGCTGAGATGACAGGGCAACAGGAGAGGTTATGAGCACTGGGTTGAGTCTCAGAGGCAGGTCAAAGAGAACCTTCCGAGGACCTGAGCAGCAGAGGTGGGTGAGGTGGGATGTCCTTTTCCGAGTCTCCCAGCTCCAGAGGGTAAAATGAGGCTGACCATCAGGAACGCCTCCTCTGTGGCAGGTGCTGTGCTTTTACACTTAGACATCATGCTCACAGCAACCCTGCAAGGAAGGCAGTTATGCCCATTGTGCTGGGGACAACACTGAGTTCACAGGTTGTCAGTCACGGAGCTGAGGCTCTGGACAAGTACCCACCTGTGGACAGCACGTTGCTGTCCACGGAGGACTCCTTTATCTAATTTAAGCCTTAAGACAACATTGTGAAATGAACATTCTTTGTTTTGTATGGCAAGAAATGGAGACTTTGAGGCTTTGAGGGAGTCACTCACACTCACAGCTAGCAAGAGGCCAGGATGCATGTGAGGTGGGACACAATCTAGTGCCCCTTCTATTTTACCATACGGACTTCCTAAGGAAGTATCCAGTTCCCTGAACAACACTCCATTGCCAATTTCAGCCTGTAACTTGTGAGTCTGTGTAGGCTGAGCACCAGACCAACAAGGTACCACATGGAGGTTGGGCTGATGTCCCACGGTCATCCTGTGACTCTGCATGGAATGGGGACTCTGAGCCTTAAAAATAACTATATGGTTATATGATGTAATAAGTCAACTACTGAGTATTTACCCAAAGAAATCAAAAGCACTCATTCAAAAAGACATGTGCACCCCTATGTTTATTGCAGCATTATGTACAATCGCCAAGATACAATCGCAACCTAAGTGTCCACTGAGAGACAAACAGGTAAGGAAGATGCGGTATATATATTTAATGGAGTATTACACAGCAATAAAAGGGATGTGATCTTGCCATTTGCGACAACACAGATGGACCTAGAGGGTATTAGGCTAAGTGAAATAAATCAGACTGAGAAAGGCAAATTCCATATGACTTCACTCAAGTGTGGCATCTAAAGACCAAAACAGGGGCACCTAGGTGGTTCAGTCGGTCAAGCATCCGACTTCAGCTCAGGTCATGATCTCGTGGTTTGTGATTTCGAGCCCCACACTGGACTCACTGCTGTCAGCACGGGCCCACTTCAGGTCCTCTCTGTCCCTCTCCCTCTCTGCCCTTCCCCCGCTTGAACTCTCTTCTTCTCTCAAAAATAAACATTAAAGCAAACAAACAAAAAGCAGAATCAGATCTATAAATACAGAGAACAAACTGATGACTGCCAGAGGGAAGGAGGGTGGGAGATACAGGATTCCAATTATGGAATGAATAAGTCACAGGAATAAAAGACAGCACAGGGAATATAGTCAATGATATTTTAATAGTGTTATATGGTGGCAGATGGTAGCTACACTTGTGGTGAGCATAGAATAATGTATAGAGAAGTTGAATCACTGTGTGATACACCTGAAACTAACATAATATCGTGTGCCAAATATACTCCAATAAAAAAGAAAAAAACAAACAACCCCCCACAATGGAACGGTTATTTGGTTTATGCTCCCAGACAGTACAGCAATCTTGTTTATAGCAGCCCCCAAATATGGCCCTAAAAGATGATTCTCATTCTAATAACGAGGGGGTTCACTGCTACCCCATGGGGCTACTGGTTCCACTGCCAGCTAGTTCTAGCCACAAGAAAATTACTGTTCTGAATCCAAGTCTCTTTCTCTATAACTTCTACCTTTTGGTTCTGCTTTTTCTAGAGTGACAAAGTCTTTAAACCCAGCTGTTATGTCTCCCCTTCTTTTTCTCTTCTCTAGTCTAACCTTCCTCGGTTCCTTCACAAACTGGTTATAAGACACTCTCTCTGATGCCCTTTCCATTCCCGATCCCTATTCATGAAGTATACTCAAGTTTGTCTGTTTCCCTTGCCACAGATACTATTAAAATGGTTTAAAACACAGTTAATGTGCTCTAAGGATTATGGAGTCCAATGAGATCATTACACTCTTTCACTGCGCATGTGACTTTTACTGTCATAATTAGGAGAATGTTAGCTTTTTCAGCAACCGCTTTGTTGGGAAGAAAGATACATAAACAATCTCTTGCAGTAGCGCATGATGAGTGCTGTGAAGGAGGTGGGGACTGTCCTGTGGAATCGCAGAGAAGGAGCAGCTAATGCAGCCTGAAGGAAGCAAAGAAAGCTCTTGGAGAGGATGCTGGAACGACTCAAAGTAAGAGTTAACCAGGTGGAGAGAGTGGAAGAGCTTTCCAGGTAGATGGAAAAGATTTTGCAAAGATGAGCTGGCATGAGAGAACACGGCAGCACTGCTCCCCTCCCCCGCCTCGCCGTTCCTCTTTTTTTCAATTTTTCTCTGGCTTCGCTTCCCTCTCAGATGTTCTTTTCTGTCAAGGCCTAGGATAAACTATGTTCTCTTGTTTTAAGAAGTATCCTTTGTATGGAGTTCAAAATTCTTCTTATAACACCTGTGTACCATGAGTGTAAAGTGAGCGTTAAATAGCCTAAGCACTGGCAATGGTATGGTCATAAGTATTTTGAGCCTGCTCTTCTTTTCAGAGGCGGTACTTCTTTTTATTTTTACAAATTTTTTTTATTTTTATTCATTTTTGAGAGAGACAGAGAGAGAGAGAGAGAGAGAAAGAAAGAGAGACAGGGCGGGAAAAGGGGAGGGGCAGAGAGACAGAGGGAGACACAGAATCCAAAGCAGGCTCCAGGCTCCGAGCTGTCAGCACAGAGCCTGACGCAGGGCTTGAACCCACGAACCTCAAGATCACGACCTGAGCCGAAGTTGGACGCTAGCCAACTGAGCCACCCAGGCGCCCCTCAGAGACGGTACTTCTACATCAGTGGACTGTTTGATTGGGGTAGAAAAGCAAATGGCGCCTCAAGTATTCAAAGGCAGCCAAGGTTCCTTCAGAGCTGTGAGGTAGACTATGGGGCTCGGGGAGACCTGCACGGGGGTCAGAGCTCTTTGCCCCTTTATCAGCTGACCTGTCTTTCTCTTCAGTGCCTCTAGCCAGCCATGTTTGAAGTAAGGCATTTAAGGATCTCTGAAGTCTTGTTTCTAAGGTTATTATTCACAAACTCTTACCAAGGCTGTTTTCTCAGGCTGGAACGCAGACAGGCTAGGAACCTCACCTTGGCAGGGGAATTCAAGAAACTCAAGACGTGGTAACTCTCCCACCTGCTATTTCCTTCTGCTTGTTCCTTCTCTGCCTTCAGCCTCTCGGTCCTCCAGCCCCTCCTCTGGAAAGTGTACAGTAACTCAAGGCTTCCCTTAAACCTCTGACAGGTGAACAAAGAGAAACACCTCTCACAAATCCATAGAAGAGAGAACAGAACCTTTCATAAAGAACCCTAAACATCCCACCAGAAAGTCCCAAACAGCCCTGAAAAGTGAGAATAAAACTATCAAAAGCTGACAGAGGGTAACAAGCATTATTTCCAACCCACATTTGTCCTTCTAAAAAAAGCCAACCAACTACTGAAAAAACCCCTGAAATGTATGAAATCTAACATCGTTAACATATTTCCTGTCCTCACATAGCTTATAAAAAATGTTTCTGAGCTTTTCCCTGGCTCATTTGCAATGACGAGAAGGAGCAAAAAGGAAATGCAACAGATGGGGCTACCATCTTCTCTTGCAGTGATTTATCTTTACTTGAGGTAGCTTGGGCAAGGTTTCAAACATTTTTTAGATGTACCAATAGCTTATGCCTGGTCCAGAACAATGAAGATGAGGTTCTCTTAAAAAAAACACACACAAAACAAAACTGCAGGTTATAAGCCATGTTTACTACTATCTATTTTTGTTACTTCTAAAAGAGATCACCTCAGCTTCCTCCCAACCCTCCCTGTACTGACTCCATGAGGATCTAATCTGGTGCTGATTTAGAGCTGACAGGTGGTACATGCATAATTAAAGATGACCCAACACAGAATGCTCTCATTCCTGGCATATTATCAGACACTTAAGCAAAGCAATTATCAGTAGGCAATCTTTTCTGTCAACAGAGATGGAGATGAAACATTTCTTCAATTAAGAGGATTCTGCAAGGATGCTGTACATACATCCATCTGCAAATACTTGAAAGTCTTTACAGTTTAATAGTAAGCCAGCTCAATGGAGCACCTTTGACCAGTTAATTCGTGCTACTCCCTTCCCCGTTATCCTGGAAGGTCACATTTTAAACATCAGCATCAACGTAGGAATCATTCTGAGGTACTGTCAGAGATCCCGATCCAAGCTGTCACGGAGATCTCTGCGTCTCTCTGCCATAGTCCTATTGGGGTTTTGCAAATATACTAAACCTTCCTTTAAGGCTCAAAGCAAAAAAGGATAGGGTTCAAATAAAAGTAAATTCAATTAAAATTGCAATTTAAAGCAGTCTTCTTTCCTCCTCATGCTCCACCAGTGTCAAAGGATTTGAGAATTGTTATCAAGCCTTAAAACTTCATCAGGAATCTAAGTCATTTAAAGGATTTTTTTTTTTCATTTTGAAGAAATAAATATTATTCAAAGGAAGAGGTGTCTTGACAAAATGATGGATTTCCTATTTCAGGTGAAGGGGGGAAGAGGCACTGCATTTCCTAATAGAGTACTGTATTTTTTTTTAAATAAATTATAGTGCATGCACTTTATATAAATGAATGCATTTTAGCTTTCCTTAGAACAGAAATTGCTTTAATGTTATAGTGAGACAAGTGATTTTCTTTTCTTTTTTTAAATGGTAGTTTATACGTTAATGGGTTTTTTTGAAGCCCATGTAAAAACTGCCTTCCACGAGACAGAGAAACTCACAACGTTTGTGGTGCATATTTTGCCACATTTCACAAGGGGTCTTATTGTTTAAATTCTTATATCCTGATGTCATATGTGAACAAACGACCTTATTGTTCATTTGAACACGTCTTTATAGGATCTCTGGTGGTAGAACTGGTGTTGTTGTTTGCTTTTTTTTTTCCTCATCAAGTCGGAACAAAAGTCTCTTTTTCTGCAGCACTGGGAACTCGGGGAACACGGCTGTATGTGGCAGTGGTTGTCATTTGGAAACACCATAATGATAATGGAAGCGAAGCGCTAATGTAAATGGGGTGACTTCTGACAAGTAAATCAAGGTCTACAGGACAGTTTCTTCTACATAGCAGACTTGAAGGTAATGTAAACTAGAAGCACTTAAAAAGACAACTAAGAATCACCCAACGAACTATTAAAGAGGCAGGTCTGCTGGGTAACCAGACCCAATTCCTTCCAAGGTGTGTTTCACTCAAAAGACACTCCATTCAGAATGTTAGGGGAAAAAAATAACCAGTAGTCTTTGGGGAAAATGTAATCAGGCAGAGAAGTGGTGATGACAGTGGCATTGTTAATGGGAGATTCACCAGGACTCAAAGCACAAGTTCATTATATTTCTCAGAACTAAGAATAGCTTCTGAATGAGTACTCACAATTCTCCACAGACCTATATCTCCTAAGGAGCTCCCCCTTCTCCCTTTCCAATTTTGATGTAGGAAAAAGAAGAGAATATAGTCAGACATGGGTAGGTAGGCAGGAACAAAGGAACCTCTATAGGATGGAGAAGCATCTAAACTAGTTCCATTCTAGATGCTGTTACACTTCTTCCATCAGGATTCAGTTCAGAAAAACTCAAAGATGTAGTTTGGTAGCACGCTGCACCAAGAGGCCGGGACAAAGAAATATGTTGCATGTGTACTACTGTGGCAAACAACAAAACACTTGTGAGTTCCCAATCGATGTCATGGATAAAAAGAAAATATGCGATATAAGGCATATACTACCATCAAAATAAACTTAAGAAAAAAGGAACAAATTCTAGTGAGTTTATTTAGGGATAGACTCTCATTTCCCATACAGCAGAGTCCTAGACTTTGTACAGCTTTAGTAAATAAAGCAAAGTCTATAAGCACAGTCTGTATGCTGAGGATAGCACATGGCACTAAGACATTTTATATCATGCTTTTTACACTGAGTTTTTATTTTAGAATCATCAACTAACATTTTTATGTAAGATGGTACCTTACATAAAACAGAACCATCTTATTGTTAACTTAGGTTTTTCCTATCCACCCTCAAAACTAGTTTCCCAAGTACCTTGGTTCTAACTTTTATGCTCGGATGAATAAAATAAGACTGTAACTATGGCTACCAAATAAAGACTAAATCACACAGATGATAGATATGGATAGAATATATTTCGGAAAGAATAAAAATCAAGTCTAAGGTATTATTATTGTCACCGTTACCTATTTGTGTCCTATTTCTGAAGGATTGCTTAAAACCTGTCATTTGGAAGTCTTACAGAGCCATTCTGCAGAAAACGATGTGTTCTTACTGCTAACACATGATCAGAGATGCTTATCAGGTTTATTTCACTAAGGACAAAGTATAGCATATTTAAGAAAGCCAGAATGGATGTTGTTCCAAATCTCTATCCATTGAGGAGAAGACACTTACTTTCTGGTTAAGAAGTGACCATGTTAATTCCAGAGTACCTTGCAATTGGGTTTTTCAAGAACTGGCACTGGAGGTCAAACCAGACAAAGGTGACGAGCACATCTTCAATGACTCCGAAGGCAGCAGTACAATCAATGCTCTTATTTTCTCCTCCTAATACTTCCCTAGAGATAGCCTGGCAGATGGACCAAAAAAGGGGTGGCCTCACTTCACTGCAGGGGGATGAAAGAAAATAGAAGTGAAAAAATAGTTCTTCTCCACAAACTGCACTCTAGGAATCGACTGTTCTTAACTCTGAGCTCTTTCACAAAACGAAATGCTATGCGCCAGTACACTTTGTCTCCCTTAGGGAGGGAAGGTGATGAGAGGAAACAGTGTTAGGAGAGGATTAAAGAAACATATGTTCTTATTAAAGCAGGGTTTGAAAAGAAATAATGTTACAGAGAGAATGATGATTACCTGGTAACAATGTATGCTGAATCCTCACTAAAAGAAAAGAAGGGCAAGCTTATATCGAATATCTAATGCACCCAGGTACAAATAACAAGAAAGAGAGTCTCACGCCAACCAATTTATACAAATTAACTTACAGTTATTCCCTTGTGATTGACCACATAACCTACACCCCAGGTAAATACGATGTGCTTTTACATGAACACATTTGTAACTTCTGTAAACTAATTAACAGAGATGAATACAAAATATCCAGGTAGAATGGAGACCAGTGATTTCCATCCCTGCAGCCAGTTGTACTGTAATATCTTCCACTGGATGCTGACAGCCTTCTCTTCCCCTCTCTCATTCCGACACAACGCCGTCAGGTCTGTCTAAGTAATGTAATTTACTGGAGTGGAATTCCCCTGGTAGCCTGTGCGGCACTTGGTGACAGTGTCATTTATACTCCACAGTGTCGTGGCCTGACACTGATACATCAGCCTTCATCCCTCATTCACAGCAGAGCGTGCAATTTCACCTTCTGCTGTGCCCTTCTGTAGTATGCACGTACAAATTTACTCCATTCAGCCCTAATTACAAACCTTGGTTAAAATGCTCTCATCAGATTTATATTTCTCACTCCAAATGTCAATCTTATTGAAAATTCCGATTTTCCTGAGGATTCATCCATTAGCAATAAACTCTAAAGCATTCCATGACTGAGTGCATTAAACTGGCAATGCGGACATGCACTTAAAATACATCATTAGAGTAAATCTCCATTGCAAATGCTTTACATTATTCAACCAAAGGAATAATGAGCTCAGCCCAGCCAGTACCCTCAAATTGCACATGAAGGATAGGTTAAAACTGGCTGTTATCCAGGAAGAAGCACACGGTATATCAATGGGACGGATTTCAGAGTCTCCGTCACTTCTTATGAAGGTGTGGGAGGAAATCACAGTCAAAGCCTAACTTATCACCTTCTCTTGTCTATGGTCTTCACAGAAACTTCAGTCTCTGGCAAAGTACAATATGGCAGGAAAAGATAATGGGGAGTGTATGTATGTGTTCATGGAGGGGACTAAAGCTATGCCTGCAATGCCAAGAACTTTGTTAAGTTACCCTGAATGATTTGCTCTGCCTAAAAAGCATTCTTCCATTCCATCCAACAGAAAAACTTTAAAAAGCAGCATTGTCTGGATACACTGTAAGAAGCTGGGTACCATTCTAATAAAAGACAGATCTTACCGGTGGAGTTGACCTGAGAAACATCTCCACCCCAGTCTGTTGGGTACTAACACTAAAAACCCAGAAGCCACAACGATAATGTTGACATGGAAATTACAAGCCAGAAGTTGTATCTGTGAATGGAATGACAGGACAGACCATAAAAAAAATGTGGAGGAAAAAAAAAAGAAGAAGAAGAACAACAACAACAACAAGAACAACCAACTAGCAAAATACATCAATTAAAACCTAGCTGGCACTGTTTATATCAGGACCATGTTTTAATTCCTTAGCTTATTGATCTCATTTATCACTTCTTGTCAGGTCCCAGGTGAGGCAAAGTCAAGGTACAGTCAAATTTCTTTTGTAATTTGGTAAATGAAAAAACTGCATCCCACGAAGGTCATGGAGGACGCTGAAGGAAGAGTCTGATGCCAACTCTTAGCATCTAATACTAAAGGTTAACCAAAGAAATTAAGTGATGCCTACACAATTATGATTCGATGATGAAATATACAGTATATTTACTTAAAAAAAATAAGTAAGATCTACATCCAGCGTGGGGCTTGAACTCATGACCCTGAGATCAAGAGTTGCATGCTCTACTGACTGAGTCAGTCATGTGTCCCAATGTATTTATTTTTTTAATGGAAAAATTTCGTGGGCAGAAAGACTCTGAGAAGGGCAGGCATACACTCCATTAAACAGTAAATAACTTATTAAAAATAATAAAGTGAAAGAAGTGACAGTAATTGTTTTTTGCTTGTCAGTATCTGGTCATCTCTAGGACTGACCGGTAATCAGAATTATAACAGATACAATATTTTCTGTAGAGAATTACACCACCGTGGAAGCTAACTGCTCCTGAAGTTTTGCCCAGTCCCACCTGAAATATTTAAAACTGCACCTGATTGGGGCGCCTGGATGGCTCAGTCGGTTGAGTGTCTGACTTCAGGTCATGATCTTGCCGTTTGTAGTTCGAGCCCCGCATCAGGCTCTGTGCTGACAGCTCGGAGCCTGGATCCTGCTTCGGATTCTGTGTGTCTCCCTCTCACTTCCCCTCCCATGCTCATGCTTTGTCTCTCAACAATAAATAAACATTAAAAAAATTTAAAAAATTAAATAAAATAAATAAAACTGCACTTGATTAAAACAGCGCTCTCTCTTTCATAACGTACATCAGCAGGTACTACAATTTAATATGCACAGATGTTAGAGCTGAAATATCCATGCTTAAACAAAAAACATAGGGAGAAGGTAAAAATAACTGAATATGCTCAACACAGTACCAACCTTAAAAGGAAAGAGAGGCTTACATTGTGCTGATTTAATGGCAAAATAAAGAAATGATCCCCCAGATGGCATCGGTAACCTGTGAAGAACCAAACTACTCTGTAAATGACCTGCAGCTTTCTGTTTGAGAAACACTGGACAAGAGGCTGATCGTGTGTCCATTTAATTCCAAAATCTGTACCCCAGGCATCCAGGGGAACCCCCAAATGCCCCGAAATTCTCCAGCACGTTCATATTTTACAATGGCACAAAGAAGAGTAACAACTCCATCCTTTTAATAAGTGCTGGTTTTGTACTTCATATGTTATTTCATTTAATCTGCACAACCACCCTATGAGGTAGGTACGATCCCTGTTCCTTTTTTCAAATAAAGACATCCAGGCTTAGGAAAGGTTAAATAAACAGATCAAGGTCAGCAAGTAGCTAAGTTAAGATCTGGTCCTGAGTCCTCTTTCTCCCAAAGCTCTTGCCTTGCTTTAACCACCACGCCTCACCCTATCTGCCTCAGTTGGAGATGCCAGTGAGGAATGTGATCTGGAGTCTTCAATTTCCAGACGCTTCTGGAATGACTGCCCTCTTGACTCATCTCGTTTCGCAAATTACATCAACCTGAAAGGCTCAAAACACTTGCAGACATTCTCATTCTCTGGAAATGCCACAGCCACTCAGCCAGTGGAATGGGGACAGCACCATCACCGGGATCACCAAGGTACAAATTTCCCTGTGAACGCTGACGCCACCTCTCTTTGGTGTTTCTTCTAGCCACAAACTGGCACGTTATCACTGGCTGTGGTCGCAGTAGACTCAGCAGTCAGATAAAGGGGAGTTTCTACTTGGTTAACTGCTCCCCCAACATCTGTGTCCAAGGAGGGTCCTCCAGAGCAGGCACACACTCATCCTCGTCCTCCCTCCCCACCGACCCCATCAGTCCACAAACAAGAGGCTTTGCTAATCTCTTGGCCACACCACTAAGAAACCCTCCCCTTCCCGTGCTGCGAGTCTTCAAGAAACAACTTTCTAACAATGACTCAAAAAGATGATGTTTTAAAAGAGCATTTCAAACAAGGCAATTGCTTTTTAAAAAAAGATTCAAGAATTCTATCACTTATTTCAGCCTTCCATCGACACAATTTGTTTACGTATGAGTCGAGCCTTTCTTCCTTCAGAAGGGGAAAATGCTGATAAACTAGCACATGTAGACAAACAGCGCAAAAACCTGGCTGCCTCTTGCTGCTGAAACAGAGTCACATTTATTTCCCAACGCACCACTTACCAGACAGATGCAAAGATGTGGGCAAGCCAGTCATCAGAATTAACAGAGTGATTGTGCTTGCACTACATATTCTGATTTGTATGAATCTTATTTTTAGCCATGCACAAAGGGCAATAAATGGAAAATCTTATTCTAACCGCTACTTTTTCTGGGCCACCCACACTGCTCCACCTACCGCACAAGTTCACAAATGTAAAAAACCCAGCGCAGGGTTTGTCCTAACAAGGGATGCAAAGAGGCTAAAACGTGTGACATTTTTTCCAGTTAGTGTTGGTACTTTCACTCTTTTTCTGTATCAGGACTTTCAGGGAAAACAACATTGACTTATCTATGGGCATTTTCCGAGACTCCACGTTGGTATGCCATTCAGCACACAGGCAGGTGTGATCCGCAAGGCACGGGCACCAACCTGCTGCGAGCCGCATGTCAACCAACCTTCAGCAAAGAAATGCACCCACACACATTTCTGTATATTCAGGAAGGTGATACCTACAACATTTTGTTCTGAGACAATGCCAAGGTCTTAAAAGTTCCTCAAATGAACGAAAGTGGTGTCAGAAACATAAATGTTGCTAAAGCACAGCAGGCTGTCAGAAAGGATCTTACCCAAGTGAGGTCAATATTGCTGCTCCTCAGTCTGCCTTTAGTTTGCAGTTGGACAATGTTCACCGAGGCGGTTACCTCCTTGCCATCTCCCTTCCCTGTTGTGCATTCCCCTCCCTGCCTGCCCTGTCCACAGTCCCCACCGCATCTCAGGCAGCTCACCAAGCGTTAACTCACACGGCTGCCACACCCGCCAAGCAGCTGATACTGAGAGACAGACACTGAGAGCAAACAACAAAAACACATTGACGAAGAGGATGTTTTTTAGGGGCGTAGAGAGGATACAGATGAGAGTCTATTTTCGATGACTCTCTCCTTAGACTTTTAACGAAAAGTTAAATGGTTAAGGTCCCAGGGTAGCAATTAAAATGCTTGTTCTTCTGAGCCCTCTGCAAACCTCAACAGCAAACATACGCAGGTAGTGATCAATATTTAAAAGTCAATTCAACAAAATAATTAAGACGCGAAAGGAGGCAACTCTGAGAAAGGCATCTTTCTTTACCTGTGTGCTTGCTCATTATCCAGAAACTAGAGGAAATGTTCCGTCATCCTCTGGTAGTTAACACATGCCCTGCAGAGCTAACACCTTCTTCCGATAACGCACGGTACGAGAGCAGCCCTGATGAGGTGTATCAGAAAATCTTTTTTGGGTTATAGTCCACTCTCGTCAGACCTTCTGACTAGTGCTGTAAAAACACGGGTAATTAAGTGTTACGAAAAAGTGGGTCATACACCACGGAGATACAACCACACCGCCCCCAAACTAGGCTCCAAATGACTGTGCTCTGAGAAGGTGGGAGGGGTCTGAACACAGCGAAAGCAAAACTTTTATGTGGTGAGGAGCATTTTGGTTTTCACTGGTTTAGGTTAGAGAAAGTTAATCTCAATGTCAACTACAAACCAAATAACTTTTAACGTGTTCTTGAAGTTTTATGACAAATGCTGGCTGTTAATGTAATGGGAAATTCAGATACAATGTCATAAACAGTCCAAGGGACAGTCTCAGGCTTAAATGACATGTCCATCACCGAAGAGCGAGTGCTGTGTGACTCAGTGAAGCAAAGCGGTCAAACCGAAACTGAAGACAAAGAAGCAAATTCTTACTATCCACATTAGCATCTCCTTCTCCTGAGGAGGATCAAAGTACTCTATACCACTTCCCCACACCTGTAGCCAGCTTGGGCATTCAACAATCGCGGATATTTATCAAAGCACCCCTCGACTTCTGTAGCAAGAAGGCAAAATGTAGTACGTGAATTGAGCACATTCATTCATCTGTCAGTCACGAGCCACAGATATATTAATTCAATACATACGGAGTCCCGATTATAAACAAGGACACGAAGGATGGTGAAGGGATGCAGAGAGAAGAACCTAGAAGAATCTGCTTTCAAAGAACTTAAGTCTTGTATAAGGGATAAGACCTAGTCATGACCAGACCAAAAACAGATCATTCTTTTAAAACAAGATCTTTTCTAGCAGCTTCTTACTATAGACTTCTTATTCTACTGATATAAGGCTTGTAGAAAACATTCCTACATTTTTCAGATGAATCTAACAATCCCCTTAATTTTTTTAGAAAGCGATTCATTTTAAAATTTTTATTGAGAGAGAGAGTGAGCGAGCGAGCATGAGTGGGGGAGGGACACAAGGAGAGGGACAAAGAGACTCTCAAGCAGGCTCCACTCTCAGGATGGATCCTGACGCTGGGCTCCATCCCATGACCCTGGGATCATGACCCAATCGAAATCAAGAGTCAGTCTCAACTGACTGAGCTCCCCAGGCACCCCAATCCCCTTAATTTTTTTTTAATCCGGGTTTTCTTTTAGTGCTTAAGATCCTTCCTCACCTTAGCTACATGTTAGGATTCACCCTGACCCAAAGTCCTAGCATTTCCCAAAGGGAAGCACAGAGCTATCAGGACAATCCCAGGAACTATAACACCACACCAGAGGAATTTGAAGAGAAGTCTCTTTGAAGGGGGATAAAGGATTCAAAGTTGAAGGAAAAGCTCTGGTTCACAGCACAAGAAAGGATATATTTGAATCACATTTTGGTACCATCAGGTATAAAATCAGAATTTTACTGTAGAACATACTGTTTGGATTATGGCTGGGGATATGGCTAACCAACCTTTCCCATTTCTGGCAAATTGCTATATTGTGTACTGATAACAAATTTCTTAAATAACTAGAATACAGTTAGTTGATCTAACACTAATACCATTTTACATATAATTAAATCGTTCTCTTATGATTCCAGAGGCCCATTAGGATCTTAAGGGCCTCTCAATAGTCCTTTTCATTGACAAGATGCAGAAATTAAAAAAAAAAGTTAATACTGATTTCCACTTGATAAAGATAATGGTGTATCTACACAGGTATCTGTTCTTGTAAGAGATGATTAATGTTATTTGTGAGAAAAAAATAAGAAACAAGGAGATCATTATCCTAGAAAATGATAGCTAAAGTCATCATTCTTAAGCTCCACCAAATTTGTGGGATGTAACCAGTCCAGAATACTGCTTGTAAATTTGGAATTATTTTATTAATTCAAAAGAGTCTGGAAAAATACACAAAAGTATGAGTTAATAGTTAGGTTTTATTCTGGGTAGCTGGATTACAGGTAATTTATTTTCTTCTTTGTTGTTTTATAAATTTTGTACAAGAAACATATTACTTCCACAATCAGGAAAATAAAGCTACTCCTGTTTTAACAAAAGGAAACAATTATTCTCTGGTTCTGCTCTTCCTAGTAATTAAAAATACTTGATACACAGAACCCAGTATAATAATCTGGCCTGGCGACAAGTCAGACATGAAATACAGGAAAAATCTACTAGAAACAATAGATTACAGTTTCTAGTTAAGCTCTACAGGGACTCTAAAAATCCTCCTACACTCCAGAACTTTGCAAATACTGCTCTTTCTCATCATGATCCATGATTTGCACACTCTCCAGCTGCAGATGCCAGGGCCCTCACAATGATCAATGGGGGTGGGCAGGTGTCCTTGTAAGAGTGTGGTGCCACCACCTGGGTTAAATCACAGCTCACAGACAGGTGTCACTTTGCCAATGAAAGGTACAGTCAAAAGAGAGCACACAAATAATTTCTAAAAAGCAACAGATTGGAAATGATTAGAATTAGTTGATAAACTATTTGTGCTACAACTGATAACCACTTGATAAAGTAGCTTCATAATATGCATGGTTGAGTTTCTTTGGAGATTCACAGAGAATACCATGTGAAATTTCTGATTTACATATTAATGTATACTATCATGCTGGTAACACTACCCCTATCTGTTTGTACCATTAGTGTATATGCAGAGAATAAAAATTAATTTTGATGATGCTCTGAGCAGAACATAATCCTAACACTAAATGCTACAAATAAGTGCATCATACAGTCTTTCTAAAAAAAACACAAAAGAATTGGCTTCAAAACTGTTAATGCTGGGGCACCTGGGTGGATCAGTCGGTTAAGTGTCCGACTCTTGGTTTTGGGTCAGGTCATGATCTGCGGTTTGTGTGTTCAAGCCCTGCATTGGGCTTTATGCTGACAGTGAGGAGCCTGCTTGGGATTCTCTCCCTCTCCCTTTCTCTCTGCCCCTGCCCTGCTCATGCTCTCTCTCTCTCAAACAAAACAAAACAAAACAAAAACAAAAAAACTATGCCAATGGGTTCCCAATGACTATAAGAATGAAATATACATGTTCATAAAATTATTTTATAAATTACTCTTAATATCATTAATATTACCACTTTTAAAGTGCTTCCAAACTTTAAAGGGTTCCAAATAATGAACATAAGGAGAATATCTGAAATTTAAACTCTGGCACTGGAAAGGTGGTAAAAGCTAAACCTTGCAGTTTTTCAAGAATAAACACGGTATATATATATGTTTGTAAATCAAGAGTTTTGGATTATTAATTAAGGCATGAAAATAAGTCTAATAAAACCTCTTTAACTGGACTAATTGAGGATAAGAAGATTTTCTTGTTTGTTTCAATTTTCTGGTTAACTGACAGCTAGAAAATGCTTTTTGTTGAAAATCTTTCAAAAGCAGTTTCTTTTCTTAATTATAAAACATTTAACCATTTTCAATGATTCAGCAGGTCAGTGTCATCAGTTACAGATATCCTCCAGGGTTTATTCTCCATCTTTACAAAACCGAAGCTATCTTGTTTTCTGAATCTCTATTTCAGAAAAAGGGAAGTGGGATGTGTGCAGTAGGTAGGGTGGGGTGTGCGGGAGGGGTTTGAGTGGGGGTGGGGAAGTATGAAGGTTAGTGAATTCAGGATTCTGGTTTGTTGGGTTCCAGGTAGCTAAGCCATCACTAAACATGAATTCAGTGTCTGGAACGAGGTAATCTGATTCCTAGGAGACATGAGAGCCTACAAGGAGAGCCCCCAAGGGTCTATCTTTGTTAGTATTCTCTATCTTATATCATTCCATCTGGGTGACTTGGTTTCCTGGTCTTCTCTGGGGAAAAACCGTGTCAGTGTGTCCCTCTAAAAATTATGATCTCTGAACTCGTGGGGTTGAATTTATTTTGATTTAATCCTATATCCTTGTCATTTCAACTCAAGCTTAGGGAGCAGGTAGCCGCATGTGGATGTCAAGGATGAATGAGCACTGACTTTTCTCTCTCAGACTTGCTGCCCTGGATTTTCTTTTCTATAAAAACCTTCAATTCCAGTTTCTGATATCTTAGCAGCTGAAACCTTTGTTATTTTGCCCTGTCCTCCATCACCTTTGTCCTCTCTCCATCACCTAGAGAGTTCGTTTCTAAGCAGGTTTGGAAAGTCAGGGTAGGAACAATGGGACTGATTTATACATATTGTACTTTAACTTTGATGACTTTATTGGTTATTCGTTTCCCTTAAGCCAAATACCTACATATGCATGTATATGTATACAATATATAATGCATGCATGTGCATGCACACACACATAATCCTGATTATCCCGATTATTTCTTCCTCCATCCTTAAGAAGAAGTGGGAAAATTTCAGACAGAGGTTCCTGAGCTTTTTGGAACTGTGGGTCTTTACGCACTGCTCTTCAGGAATTATAAGCCCTGGTCAGACCCAAGGGCAGGGTCTGAAGGTAGTACAAGAGGTCTGAAGAAAACACGGCTACTGGGCCCCATGAGAATTTGCTAATTGTTCTCCAAGTCCAGCTTTCAAGAAGCAGAGAATAAAAAGCAAAATCCCCCCAAAGTAGGGCTCTAATGGACTAACCTAGTAAGTTCAGTCCTGCATATTCCTCATAGAACTGCAGGACTCACTAAATTGATCTGTGATTTATGGGTATTACAGTGATTTGGTGATGAGGGGTAAATGAGACTTCATTTGGAGTATGTAAAATAGGCATTATAATAATTTGAGGCTCCATTGCAGGAGAATTATTTGCTATTAATTTTCTTCTACAGCTTTTCCTTTTTTCTACTAGGCTTCAATCAGTGGCTATAACATAATCAAGTCCATATTCTCCGGTTTGTGCCCCAATGTCCACCTCTACTGATGAAGACCTGTTATGTGTCACAGCTACGCATGGAGGGCCATAAGCCTGTGCATTATGGTGCACTGTGCTTGGACTCATTCATGAACACACAATTCAGGTGAACTGGAGCAGCCCCACTATAGGAGCACAGGTGGGTACACGTTCCCTCCATCACAGTGAAACAGCTTTCCTGCATTTGTCAATGACATTTGGTAGAGATTATAGTCGTTTATGGCAAACTTCCCTGGCAGTTTCTGACAAATGTGTCCTTGCCCTGAGGGGAAACCCACCCCTAAGAGTGAAGTATACGTTCTGCAGATCCCTTATCCTTGCCCAAAGGGTGCCAGGGAAAGTGACGGGGCTGAGGAAGGTATGAGGGACACAGCCATCTATTCTTACTCCACCCTCACAAACTGTAACAGCTCCTTTAGTTATTCTGCACAGCATTCTTGGAAGGTAAGTGAGCTCTGAAATTCAGTTAAAAAATCATTAATTAACTGGGGCGCCTAAAATCATTAATTAGCTAGGTGTCCGACTTGAGCTCGGGTCATGCTGTCAAGGTTCATGAGTTCAAGCCCTGCATCGGGCTCTGTGCTGAGAGTGCAGAGCCTGCTTCGGATTCTCTGCCTCCCTCCCTCTCTCTGCCCCCCTCCTGCTCGTGACAGTGAGGAGCCTGCTTGAGATTCTCCTCTCTGCCCCCCCGCCCCGACACACTCTCTCTGTCTGTCCCTTCCCTGCTCACACTTTCTCTCTCTCAAAATAAATACATTTAAAAAATCATTAATTAATTGTTACTGGGGTGAAATATATATAGCATTTACCATTTTAAAGAGTATAATTCAGTAGCATTAAGTTCATTCACATTGTTGTACTATCATTGCCACTATCCATCTCCAGAACTTTTTCATTTTCCCAAAGTGAAACTACCCATTTAATGCTAACTCCCTGTTCCCCTCTATTCTCAAACCCTGACATCCATCATCCTATCTTCTGGCTCTAAGTCTGACAACTCTAGGTACCTCATATAAGTGGGATCATTCGATACTCATCCTTTTGTGTCTGGCTTATCTCACTTAGTATCTTTAAAGTTCATCTCTGTTGTAGCATGTGCCAGAATTTCATATCTTTTTAGGACTGAATGATAGTCCATTGTGTGTATATAGCACATTTTCCTTATCCATTCATTTGCTGGTGGACATTTGGGTTGCTTCCACTTTTTGGCTATTGTGAATAATGCTGTAGGAACATGAATGCATAAACATCTGTCCAAGTCTCTGTTTTCAGTTTATTTATTTATATTAAGAGAAAGAGAAAGAGAGAGACAAAGAGAGAGAGAATGAGAGAGAGAGAGAGAGATAATGAGTGGGGAAGAGGCAGAGAGATAATTCCCATGAACCAAGATCCCATGAACCATGGGCCACGGGATCCCATGGTTGATCCCATGAACCATGAGATCATGACCGGAGCCGAGATCAAGGGTCAGACACTGAACCGACTGAGCCACTCAGGTGCCCCTGTCCAAGTCTGCTTTCAGCTCTTTCAGGTATATATCCAAATGTGGAATTGCTGGATCATATGGTAATTCCATGTTCAATTTTTTTTTTAGGAACTGTCGTACTGTTTGGTATTTAGGTTTTTTAAATTAACAAATAAATTAGTTTTTAATGCAGATTTAGGTTTACAGCAAAACTGAGTGGAAAGGAGAGAGGGTTCCCATACTCCTTGTCCCCACACATGCACGGCACTTTTACAGAGATGCTCTAGACAACTCGGTGACCTGAGGGCTTCACCCCAGGCTGCAG
The DNA here is from genome assembly GCF_018350215.1 of Panthera leo. Taxonomy (NCBI): domain Eukaryota; kingdom Metazoa; phylum Chordata; class Mammalia; order Carnivora; family Felidae; genus Panthera; species Panthera leo. The sequence continues at coordinate 80,252,833 of NC_056683.1, forward strand.
GGAGTGATTTAGGCAGGCTGTGCCAGATCTGGCAGGAGCTTCAAGCACTGAGTCACCTGAGGCGAGTCACCTGAGGTGTTGGAGCAGCCTTCTTCCCTCCCCAGGCCATGAAACTGACTGACATCAAAGGTGATCGTACAGGAAAACCTGATGTGTAAACATGGACACTCACAGATGCCAAAGGAGGAAGGGGATTAAGGAGCATTTGATCCAACCTACTTCTTCCATATCATGGTGGAGATGCTTCGTAAACTGAAAAGCTTGCTTCCAAGGGTGCTGTGCAGAATAACTAATCAGTGCGTGACAGAGATGTTACAGTTTGTGAGGGTGGAGTCAGAAGACATAATTATATCACTTACAACTCTATCAGCCCTCTTACCATCCGTGTTACCCTTTGGGCAGCCCCGAGAAGGCAGCTCTAGATTAAGTCCTTACAGAAGTCTTTCATCATCTATCACCTTTTTGCCTTATTTTTCTGATTCTGTGGTTTTTAGTTTAAATACATGCACTTACATGTACCTCCAGGATCTCTGGCTCTGCTAATGGTTAGGCAATAGATAAGCTCCTTCATTCTGTCTGCTTTAGAACCGCTTTATGAACAGTGATTATTCTCAATTTTTGAGAGTTCTAATAAAAGAACTGTATGTTCTAAGTGCTCCTCTGAATGAACATTTACCATATCCAAGTAAAATGTTATAAATCACAATGCTTATCCACAGATTTAAAATGCCCAGAAATTTCTCATACATTTCCTGGACAGCATCACTCACACTATTTTTATCCTCACACCGACTCAATGAAACAAAAGAAAAAATGTTTAAAATTCTTACAATGAAAGCTAGAAATATACAAGTGCATATATATTCATAGGCACATATGTACATTTGCATGTATGCTCACATATATCCAAATGTGCATTTGTTGAGCCAAAATCTTCCACTTTTTTCTATTAACATGGAATAAATTGTTCTTGTCCTCAGTGGAGAGGTGATTGGCATGTTCCAAAGCCAATGCTGATCCTCAAAATGCTGATCCTCAAAATATGTCAGTCCTGAGAACTTAGAACCCCACAAGAACCTGAACTTGATGACCTGGACTACTTATTACAGATGTGTCTCCCTTCCCACATGTGCTTTGTAAATTGAGTCCCATGTAAGTGTATGAGAAGAAAGATAATAGTATGATGATTCACTTTGAAAAGCAGCAATACATTTGTCAATCTGGGGGAAAAAAGACTTCCCTTTTGAGTGTATCTAAAACGTGATAAGCATACCTGCAAAAAGACTGTAGCTGTCATTTTAGCCTAAAAACAGCACAGTTGAGACCCTTGTTGCACTCCAAGGACAAAGAATGACCAGTATTATTGACTCTAAAGCTGGTACAGAATAACAGCATTTACTTGGCTGGACTTTCAAATGTGATGGTCCTAAGAAGACCTTCTCTCTCTCTTTTTAAAAAAAAATGTTTAATGTTTATTTATTTGTGGGCGGTGGGGGGGAGGTCAGAGAGAGACACACACACAAAATCTGAAGCAGCTCCAGGCTCCAAGCTCTCCACACACAGAGCCCAATGTGGGGCTTGAACGTACGAACCATAAGATCATGACCTGAACTGAAGTCAGATGCTTAACTGATTGAGACACCCAGGCACCCACAATCTCTTTTCTTGAGACATGAGTCAATATGTTAAGTAAAGCACTAAATATCTTAATTTAGTGACATTTAAGAGTGAATATTTAATATATTTTTCTCCCTTTATTGTTCATCCTTTCAGTTACACGTGAATTAAAGCAGTGATTCTCAAAGCGGAGTCCCTGGACCACTCGCTTCAGCATCACCTGGAAACTTGTTTGAACAGCAACTTCCCAGCCTACCCCAAATCTACTGAATCAGAAATTCTGGGCATGAGGCCCAGGAAGTTGTACCTTAACAAGCCCTCCAGGTGATTCTGGTGCAAGTTAAAGACCCAGTGCATTAAGGAGGCACCAATATGAAGATTCTAATCCCTGCTCCCTTCCTCAGTTATTTTCGAGATACTTTGTTAAAAGAAAAGTAACCCATGTGGGTTTAGGCTACTTGTTATTATCATCTAAGAAAATTCTTACCATTGTTTGGTTCCAGGAAAGAAACCTCAGTCACAACTTACATGTAATTTTTCCAGGCTCTGTGCTGGCTTCGAGTCTTAGGATGCAGGGAACTGGGCGAAGGGAGAGATGAGAAGGCTACAGCAATCCATTCAGACATGGACCCCAAAGCTTTGCAGGGCAACCTTGTGACAGGTCAGTGAGTGTCCACCTGAATGGGGAGGGGGGAAGAGCTGTCCATTAGCAGAGTAAACCTTGCAGGTTAACATTTCTCCCTCCCCTCCCCTCCTGCTATCCTGCCACACCGTGTCCCTCACTTTTATGACAGAATCTGACTTGCTATGCCTCTGGCTGTTTGCCTTTTGACTACTCCACATAAACAGAACATGATAAAATGGTCCATAGTAATAATACTTGAGCTCAACCCACGGGGAAGCCCTGTTCGGTGAATATTTCCTGTAGGTAAGCATCCCTCACTGGGAGCTCTTTGAACCCAAAAGCAGTTATGAGACCCATGTCCAATCTCATGAATGTTTCGTTTCAACAAATGAGAACACCTTGGTTTAAAAGACACATGCAGCTGCAATAACAGGAAGATACAGGAACAAAGGATACATTCGGGAATTCTGAGATGAGATGATTCTCTGATGCCTTAAATATGTTTATTCACATAATATTTAAAATTTATATTTATTAAAAAAAATTTTTTAGAGAGAGAGCATAAGCGAGGAAGAGGGACAGAGGGAGAGGGGAGAGAGAGAGAATTTTAAGCAGGTTCCATGCTCAGCATGGAGCCTGATGTGGGGCTTGATCCCATGACTCTGGGATCATGACCTGAGCCAAAATCAAGAGTCAGACGCTTAACTGACTGAGCCACCCAGGTGCCCCTAAATATGATTATTTTTAAAACATTTTTCTAATGCTAAATTGATACCAGCTGATTGCAGAACATTGGAAAAGCATAAAGAAAAAATACCAAAAAACAGACTTTTAACTACTATGAATAAAGGAGAGGGAAGGTAGGTGGGAGGGGGGTGGGGAAATAGGTGATGGGGATCAAGGAGTGCACTTGCCGTGATGAGCAACCAGTGATATATGAAGTGTTGAATCACTATATTGTACACCTGAAACTAAGATAACTATATGTCAACTAACTGGAATTAAAATAAAATAAAATAAAGGAAAAAAAAAGGATCAACTGTAGCCCTGGACCTGATAAATCACTAATGATATTTTGTTGTATAATTCCATAACCCTTAACCGAAACTCCTGAGCTTCAGAATATGTTCCTGAATTCAGAATTGTTCGTTTCTAAAACCTATTTTGATGCAACTATGATTTATCACATAATATTCCATCAGGGTCTGGAGCAGCACCCCATAATCTGACATATTTTGTAATATTTTTGTAGCAAAACCAATGCATATTCCTATTAAGGTGGATAAAACAGAATCTCACATTGGTTCAGGCCAGGTTTTTCTACCAAAGAAGTTACAAAAAACCCTTTTGATTTTTGAATGCTTTTGGATTCAGAATTGGGGATAAAAGCTTGCAGACCAGTATTCTTTTCAGATACACAAAAAACTCAAGAGTTTTGTTTCTACTTTTCATTCAGTGTTACACAAATGTGAGCGTTTCCCCAAGTAATTAAAAACACTTCAAAAACATGCTTTTCAATGTCTATGTAATATTATATCCCACTTAGAAAAGGTTTTTTTTTTTAATGATTTCATTTTTGGAATTACATTTTTCGTTGTTGTTAATGCAAATAACACTTCGAGGGACATATTTGAGTATCAGATCGTCTGAATTTCTGAATACTTTCTTAGGTGGATCTGAGAACAAGAATTATTGGGTCAACTGGTGTAAACTTTAAGGGTCTTGATGATTTTCCAGAAAAGCCATACCAATTTACACTCCTAACACAGCATGAGTGCCTGGTTAATTTGTTTAATTACCCACATTATCATAGGCAAGGAAAAAATACACTTGCATATCATACATCTTAACAAAGCTCTAATCAATGATAATCATACTTAGGAGATTTTATTTTTGTTTTTCTTACACAGAAGACAGTGAATAGCTCATAGTCTCTCACATAACAAAAGAGAAATGGGATTAATGTGAGTTTACCATCAACTGGAACCTCATTAGACCAGACTGAGTCAGATCTGGGCAACGGAGGAGCTGTCACTTGTCCATGGGGTCCTAAGTTTGAAAGTGGTATGGAAATAATTCACACATTATCATGAGAAGACAATCATTTGCTAATTATTTGTGGGCTGGTAAATTCTGCTTCCAGGCTACTGAGGACTGGTGTTTCCCTTCCTTTTGGCGTTTTTGTATTTCTTGGACATTTTGCTGCTACTCAGCATGGCTATCACAGAACAAGAAGAGATGTGAAGACAAAGTGAAATCAGACCAGCTAATAATAATGGCTAACCCTTGTGAGTGCTTAAGATGTGTCAACTCTGGTGCTGGGCACCTTGTGTGCATTACCTCGTTCAGTGTGCACTGGTATTAAAACTGGTAGCTGCACGGGGCGCCTGGGTGGCGCAGTCGGTTAAGCGTCCGACTTCAGCCAGGTCACGATCTCGCGGTCCGTGAGTTCGAGCCCCGCGTCAGGCTCTGGGCTGATGGCTCGGAGCCTGGAGCCTGTTTCCGATTCTGTGTCTCCCTCTCTCTCTGCCCCTCCCCCGTTCATGCTCTGTCTCTCTCTGTCCCAAAAATAAATAAAAAACGTTGAAAAAAAAATTAAAAAACAAACAAACAAAAAAAAAAAACAAAAAAAAAACTGGTAGCTGCAGAATTTGAAAGTATGTGCTCACTCATCAATCACTGTTCCACTCTAATAAGTTTGGAGCAGTTAGAAGTTTGGGATTTCAAAGAGCTATTCAAGCCTAGTGTCTTATTACCACGGCTCCAAGTCTGGTTATAAACCACAGACTTTGCCTTTACCCTTTTTCGTTGTTGTTAGCACCCTCTCTAGCATCTACACAAAGCAGAGGAAATGACACAGATAAAATCCAAGAAAACTCTAGATAATAATAAATGCTTTGAAGGTCCTATACTTACAGGAGGGAGGCCGTATCTCTTAGAGTACCACAGAGAGTTGGGAGTCTGTTGTATAACACAAAACAGTGTATACACAGAAAAGACATGAGGATACACACAGGATATATACTCCAAAAAACAAACACACAGATACATTCTTCCCAAATGTGACTTCCCAAATATGGTATATAAATTGGTAATGATAAAGTCAGGGCTCACAACCCCAAGTTCCTTTTCATTTATAGTTTTGTCTAATAATTTTTCTTTCTCTTTTCCTTTTATCCTTACAGGACAATTGGTGTAGAGAATACCACAATTTTCATATGCTAGTAAAAAAAAAATGAAGTGATACTTCTTTGTTATATGGAATGAAACAACACCACTCTTTTCCTTGTCTATAAAGTCAATTTCTGTATAGTAGAATATAGTATATACTGTAAAATGGCTAGGGTTCAGAGAGAGGGAGAGAGAGAGAGAGGAAGAAAGAAAGAAAGAAAGAAAGAAAGAAAGAAAGAAAGAAAGAGAGAAAGAAAGAAAGAGAAAGAAAGAAAGGCAAAAGATTCCATTTTATTTTGGGAGTGAGTTGAATTGATCTTCCCAATAATCTTATCTAAAAGTAAGGGATGTTTCTTAAAAATTATCAAAAAATCAAAAGACAAAAGATGTATCAAGAAGTGAATCATTTCCTTCACTGTGGCTTCTCTTTATAATTTAAATAACATTCTCCTGACAATTAGGTGTCAAGTAAGTAGAGTGGCTCCAAAATGATTTTTCTTTGCCAGTCATATATGTGGCTAATTTTCTAAGTATGCCAGGACTATAAGGTGTGAAAAATAAAGCAGTAAGAGGAAATGACCCCTCAAAGAACATACTTTGTTTTTTCCAAAATGCCTAATTGCTTGGGGGAAAATACAAAAAATAAAATAAGCTACCACTAATAACAGAAATGATTACCAGAAGCTCTTTATATACTCAAACTGCACAACCAGCATTTCTGAAGCTAATTACAAATTTGGATTCTCTCATTTTAAAAATATACTTCGAAGCAGCCCACTTCTGTTTTAATGCTGAACCAAAGTCTGTGCAATTGGCGTGTTATCAAAGTAAAAAAAAAATGCGTTGCTTGAACAAAGTTATCACTTTCAATGTCACTAAATCTTGAACTGCAAAATACCACAAACTAAAAACTAGTAATACCATGTGGTTATGTTATCTTACATTTACAAGAGTGTATAGTTTCCCAAGCCCTACGGGACTGAGACCTCTGGGATCACAGCAGCTTTGTTACCTTGGGGAGGCCATTCACTGCCTCTGAGCCTAACATCTTTCACGGGTTCTTGTGAGAATTAAATAGATTAAATGAGACGGTATACAAAAGGGTTTTTGCAAACTATAGGACACAATATCATTATTCTTTTTATTGGCAACTCTGTGAGGCATAAAGATATCCACCCCCATTTCATGGTTAAGGAAACTGACAGGTGGAAGATAAGGCAAAAAATAAAAAAGTACCAAGTTAGGAGACTCTCAGGTTTTATCTACAAATTGGCCACAAAATACCTGGGTGACTCCATGACTTGCTTCTTTAGTAACAATGAATGCATAGGATGAGATGATTTTAAGGTCTTCTTGAGGCCAATGGTTCTGTGATCTGGGACTTGGCCATGGTGGTGAAAGACAGCCCTAATAATTCTTTGGAAGCAAGTCTCTCCTGGAGGCCAAGTGCAGTGCCCACCAATCTGAGGCCTCTGGAGCTGGGGTGGGGGTTCTTGAGGAGTCTCCCACTCGCAGGGATGGGACTGACATCAGCAAACTCGTTTCGCTAGATTAAGGGATGGTTGGGGGATCCTAGGTGAATGGCCAGGGCCTCTTGGGAGGTACTGGAGGAGCTTGAAACAGCAGCTCTGATTGATTGACTGATTGATTGATTGATTGATTGATTGATTTGGGGGTGGGGACGGCTTCTAAATAAATTTTTATTTTTATTTACTTATTTTTTCCATTTCTAAAAATAGGCTTTATTTCTCTATTATGAACAGTTTTTTTTTAAACTGTAGAACAGTACCTATTTTTATTATTATTGAAAAGGGCATCTTGCCAGCCCTCCTCTAGCCTCCATTCCTTCTTACAAACTCCAATTACAGATTTCTCTCTTCTTATGATTTTCACAGTATTCCATATCCCGACCAAGGCACTGAACACATTGCATTGTTATTAGTTATTTATATGTTAAGTTTTATTACCTTTTGCCATCTGAGCTCTCCCCATGAGACCATGTGCTCCAGGAGGCCAGGACTGTGCCTCTTCGTCTAGAATAGCCCAGGGACTAGCATACAGTAGGTATTCAATACATGCTTGCCAGCAGCTGTTTATTAACCAGTACAGATATTTCACACACTAACAAGTAGTGTAGACAAATAGGTATATACCACCTGAATGGTCAGTCTTGCTAACAGCCCCACTGTTGTTTGGCTTTCAGTTTCAAAGAGATAGCCACCTCTGGATTCCTACAGTGTTGGGGGGAGGGGGAGAGATGCGAAACGGCTATTTTTTTGTATTATGAGTACACATCATGGTCACGTGGGAATTTCACTTTAAAAAGATTGGAGCCACTAACTTAGGCCTCTACTAATAATATTCTAGAAGCACTAATACAACTTTCTGTTATGTTCAATATCTGTGCTGTCCAATATGGCAGCCACCAGCCACATATTAATACTCAGTAAATGCACATGGTACAACTGGATTTTAATCCATGAGGAACTGGATTTTAATTTTAATGCATTTAAATTAAATTTAAATAGCCACATGCTATTAGTGGTCACTTTATTGGACAGTGCAGCTTTAGGCTGCCTTACATACTAGTTTTTTGGATACACTTCAGACCCCAGAAGCCCACAGGACGACACCCATTCAAGAAGTTTTTACTGACCTCCTGCTGGGTGCTGGGCACCAGTTAAGTGTTTTAAAACAATGGTGAATGAGAGCCATGGACACTTCCTGCCCTTGTGGCATCTCTTAGCTAGACTGATTTCTGAAGACCTCACAAAACCTTGAAGTGGTTCACAGGACTGTGCTTAGGAAAAGGTGGGTGAGTAGATATGGTAATGCTACACTAAGCACGAAAGCACGGCTTTTTCATTTCTTCATATTTACTGTTAGAGAAGCTGGGGAAAGTTTAAAAAGAGATATCTGAATGATTACTGTTCATTCACTTACAAGTAAAGTCACATATCCCAGATATGGGAAATTTTCTGTATGTAATTCCCTCTTGCACAAACATAAATCCACTTAAAAGCAAAAGTCAGTGGGACCTGCATTCTTAAGCCTAAGAAAAAGTAAATGGTATTTAATTACAGCAACAGTCATAAAAGCACAAGTGGATCTCGAGCTGCAAGCAGTGGGCAAAGGCACACTGATACCAATTAGCAGTGAAATGATCAGGGTTTCTAGAAGGTACCTCTTGTATAAGTAAGGCTGATTGCATCTTTGTCTCTACAATTCAACTCTCAGCTAAGATTTTCCTAGTGGTTTTAATGGGATGTAATGAACAAAACCCTATTTGCTTTTCCCTAGGAAATTACAGGTGGAGGTATTTTTATCTACATATCTATTTTATCACAAATCTAATACCAACAACATAATTTCTAAGAAACATAAAAGTCGTTTGGTTTCATGCTTTTCCAATTTCCAATACTGCCTCCCCTGTCCTCCTGTTGTCAATTCTTTGCTAACCACCTCTTCTTGCCTTACGGAAATTTTGAATGATACAGAGAAAAAAAAAACAAACAAAACATTTAGAATTGGTTTATGTTCTTGTTTGAACCTGAATCCAGGTTTGCTTAAGTTAAAAGGACAAAGGCATCATACCCTCGGATACAGTGTTTTTAAATTGATTCTCTCCACAGTATTATCACTTGCTGAGCTGAGTGATAGATATTCAGCTGAGCTAAATATTCACTGAGCTAAATAACTCGGTTTTGCTCAGTATCCCAGTGTTGCCTTGATGATACCATCGAGGCAATCTGACCTCCTAACTTTAAAATGCCACTCTGGTGCCCTGCCCAAAGTTGGACTACTGATTTGAGGGGCTAATAAATGACTCTTACACATCCACACACAGACAATGCACACTCCCATCACTTTTTCTCTCTGGATTGAGTACAAAGATAAATTACAGTGGTCAGAAAACAAAACAAGAGTTCAAAACTTAGTTCCAAAGCACAAATTTCATTTAGAGACTATCAGCGGCTAGAAAAGGTCAAATCGCAAATGTTCCACTGGTCCTATGCTGTACACAATACTAGTAAAAATTTGGTGACAGCATTAGCGTTAAACATGTAAACTGAGAGTGGTTCTGGCATCCTTATTCATACTCAGAAACACTAAGTGGAGTAGTCACACACCATTTTATGGCCAGAGGGGCTTAAAAAGAAAGGGGTTAATTTTTGGAAACTACAGAGATGAATTTTTAAAAAATCTACATTTCAAGCAATTTAAATAGTCACTTGTATAAAGCAGAAGACCTTTGAATCATAGATCTTGTGGCTTTTGTGTTTTGCTCTACTGGCATGGGAAGGTGATGCAAGGAAATGTGCTTTTTTTTCTTTTTTTTTCTTGTTACAACCCAGAAAGACGCAGCCATTTCAGACAGGATGGAGAAAATTAAGATGAAAACGTCTCTGAAAGTTTCCACTTACACATTTCAGATGCTGGGACCAAGTTATTCTAGTTGGAGAATTATAACTAGAAAGTTCACTTCTTTGATATTCAAGATGAGTTTAAGTTCCCAAAATACAGTGGACTGTCCAAATTTTCACCTCTAGTATAGGTGGATGGTGCTATTTCAGAACTATTTGCCATTGACAATTCAGAAAAGAAAAAGCCAGAAAGAAACAGTGTCGAAAATACACAACCTGAAATAATTTTGGGGTTTCTGTGGACTTTATATCATAAAAAAGTACTGGCATCTATTTATTATTATTATTATTATTATAATATATAATAATAATAATAATAATAATAATAATAATAATAATAATAATATGGGCTCCTGGATGGCTCAGTGGGTTAGGTGTCTGACTTCTACTCAGGTCATGATCTTGTGGTTCATGGGTTCCAGCCCTGCTTCAGTCTCTGTGCTGACAGCTCAGAGCCTGGAGACTGCTTTGGATTCTGTGTCTCCCTCTCTCTCTGCCCCTCCCGCACTCACATTCTCCCCCCCCCCCCCCAAGAATAAATAAACATTAAAATAATAATAATAATAATAATAATAATAATAATAATAAAGTTCCATTTGCTGAGAACTTCTGTGTGCTGGGAACTACACTAGGAATTTTGCAGGTATTACTAACTCATCTGTTGGATGAAAGGACCATGGCTCAGACAGGATAAATGTCTTGGCTAAGGTCACACTACTGGAGGGGATGACATGCAATGTGAATCTGTGTCCACCTGACTCTAAAGGCTCCTCCCTTCCTCTACAACACCATCATCCACTATAATTTGGGGAGATTATATCCTTCTTCCTAAAGGAAACATTATCAATTTCCCACATGCTACCAGTAAAATGTCAAAGTAACCTGATAAAGCTGTGGGTCCTACCGTAATCTGATTATTTGTATAAAAAGAATTAATTAACTTGTTAGTTACATTTCACACATTAGAATTAAATTAGAATTAATTAGAATTAAATAATTTTTTTTTCTACTGCAGTTTCTTTAAATAAAAGTACTACCAGGTAGCTTATTAAAAAATGACCCAGATCATTCTCTAAAGCTGAGTTAAATCATTGGATACCTGTTCTCAGTCATGGGACATGGCGGTGAAAACACTGTATGAGGAATCTCACTCTGGGTCTCAGTCTCAGAAGAGCATGACTATCCCTGGCAATACCCAAGCCGAGAAGGCCTGAAGCAGGCTACAATGTACCATTTAGGGCTCAAGTACTATATTTTCCCTCCTTATGTTAAAGATCACCCATGCAATCACACAGTCAATGATTAAGTTCATCTGCAAGAATGCAGATGGGTATGCATGTTGAGCCTGCTTCTCAACTTAGTGAAGGGCAGTTTCCTGAGAACTTGGATGGGCATCAATAGTGCCTCAACTTCTCCCAGGTTTGATACTGGGACCAGGTTTGATCTGGGCTATCTGTCTCCTTTCCCTTGTCTGAGAACTTTGGCTCTGCTTGTGCTTCTTCTATCAGCCAGAAAAGCCTACAGAGTCCTACCCCTTTTGGGAGCTGTAAATGCCTGCTGGCCTCATCTGTCAAGGGCAGGTGCCCCCTGACTCCCAAGCTGCACAGGTGTCGGTGCCAGGAAGGTCTCACACAAGGCAAGGTGCTGGTGGGCTGTCCCCAAGTGAGGCTGGTGAGGTCCACACAGAGCTCACTGTGGATGTGAGGGTCACAACAAGTTTGGCCATCGGCCTTGAAGACAGGCGAGGCATATGTTGTTCAAGAGGGGTGTCATTAACCATTCTAGGAAAAGGCAATACCACTGAGCCAGTTGTTCCAGCTAAAAACCTAGGAGTTACCTTTGATTTTCCTCTCTTCCTCTCACTTCTTAACATCTAATCCATCAGCAAGTGCTGTGGATTCTACCTTCAACTTCTATCTCTAATCTGTCCACCCCTCTCCATCTCTACTGCCAACACCGTCATTTCTTACCTGGCCCACTCCTACTGTGATGGTAAGTGGCTTCTCTGTTTTCAATTCCCTCTTGGCACTGAAAGTCCGCAGGATCACCCCAGATTGGGTGATGTGTTAGGAGGACTCCCAAGACTCAGCATACAGCCGTACCTATGCTTTGATTTATTATAGCCAGATCTCACCTGCTTCTAGCTTGAACCATGACTGGAGACTCTGGCCACAAACCTGCCCTTACCCTCCCCTCCAGCTGCCATCCCATACCCTCATAAGCCTCTTCCTCGGCCACACAGGCTCTGCTACCTGCTGCCTTTTCCTCACATGACAAACTTAGCTTCTCTCTCTGGATCTATAGTCTCTATGTTCCTGCCACCACCTGCTTTATATAAAAATCATTGTGCTTAATCTCGCTGTGGTCATATACCCTTCAGTGAATCTGGGGCCGTGGCTCAGAATCCCATGGCACCCATAACCACATGGCACCATTGGAGCCAACTCTGATCTTGTTGTGGTGTAGGCACTGCACCCAGCCTGACACCCACTGCCAGGCACCTCATCCCAGCCCTCTGTCTTGGGCCACCTCAATCTTTTCTTCTTCTCATTCCCCTTTCTAAGCTTATGGATGATTCTCTGCAGGCTGAGGAAAAGATAAAATAGTGAGCAGAGGCCAGCGAAAGTCAGATGCTGCAGAAGCTGCTATGCCTATACCCAGGGGACTGCAGTTATCTGTACAGACTGGATGCTGTTCTGCAGACCTATTTTTGTTTCTGTTTTTTCATAAAGCATGGATCAGCAGGGCTGAAAGGACCTTGGAGACCAGTGAATTCAACCTCCTCCTTTTACTGATGAGGACACTGTGGTGTGAGGAGAGGCTGGGAAGGAGAAAGCAGCATTTAATGAGGACTTACCATCTGCTTTGGATACATGTCCCAGGTCCCACAGCCAGTGAGTGAGTGTCACAGTTGGGACCACACAGTGCTTCAGTGAGCATTTTCACCCCACATAAGCTTTCACTGATTACTTACATGCTCATATCACACAGAGGAAAGAGGTTAATATTTATCACATAAAGATACTTGGAATTCCCATCTCAAAGGTGAATGGCTTTTCCCTCTGTATCATCCAGTGCATGTTTTTATTATAGCAAAATACACAAAACATAAGAGTTATCATTTATAAAAACAGAACTACCCTACGACCTGGCAATTGTACTACTAGGTATTTATCCAAAGGATACAAAAATGCTGATTTGAAGGGGCACGTGCACCCCAATGTTTATAGCAGCACTATAAACAATAGCCAAATTATGGAAACAGCCCAAATGTCCATCAACTGACAAATGGATAAAGAAGATATGGTAGGGGCACTTAGGGAGTTCAGTCGGTTAAGCATTCGACTCTTGGTCTCGGCTCAGGTCATGATCTCATGGTTCGTGAGTTCGAGCCCCACATCAGGTTCTATGCTGTCAGTGTGGAGCCTGCTTGGGATTCTCTCTCTCTCTCTCTCTCTCTCTCTCTCTCTCTCCCTCTCTTTCTGGCTTTCCCCCACTTGTACTCTCTCTCTCTCTCAAAATAAATAAACTTAAAAAAAAAAGATGTGGTATATAATGTACACAATGGAACACTACTCAGCGATCAAAAACGTTGAAATCTTGCCATCTCCAACAGCATGGACAGAACTAGAGTGTATTATATGCTAAGTGCAATAAGTCAGTCAGAGAAAGGCAAATATATGATTTCCCTTGTATGTGGAATTTAAGAAACAAAACAGATGAACACAGGGGAAAGGAAGGAAAAATAAGATAAAAACAGAGCAGGAAGCAAACCATAAGAGCCTCTTAAATGCAGAGAACAAACTGAGGGTTGCTGGAGGGGAGGTGGCTGGGGGGGGGGAATGGGCTAAATGGGTGATGGGCATTAAGGAGGGCACTTGTTGGGATGAGCACTGGGTGCTATATGTAAGTGATGAATTTGGGTTCTACTCCTGAATCCAATATTACGCTGTATGTTAATTTATTTGAATGTAAATAAATAATTTTTTTTAAAGTTACCATTTTACCCATCTTTGTGTATAGTTCAGTGGAATGAAGTACATTAATTTTGCTGTGCAACCATCACCATTACTCATCCAATACATGAAAACAATTTTTAATGTTTATTTATTTGAGACAGAGAGAAAGTGGGGGAGGGGCAGAGAGAGAGGGAGAGAGAGAATCCAAGCAGGCTCTGCACTGTCAGATAGAGCCCTACACGGGGCTTGATCTCATGAACAATGAGATCATGACCTGAGCTGAAATCAAGAGACGGACGCTTAACCAACTGAGTCACCCAGGGGCCCCTCATCCAATACATTTTTAAGTGTATTTTTTGAATAGTAAATTCAAAATGAGATGGATGAACGCCCCAAAACAAGACTGAAGGAAAAGACAAGTAGAAAATAAGCTTTGGGGGTTATATTTCATCTAACAAAACCTTTCATATATAGTAGGCTCTCTGTGGCATATTCTCCATGATTCTCCCAGTCTTGCAATCAGAACTGTGAGAATGCTGGCCTCCAGGTGAAAAGGTAGCCTGTTGTTTCTCTAGGTTCTCTACTAGTTGTATCTGCTCACAAAAATGTTATGCAACCCAGGAAATCACAGCCTTCCATGCTTCCTCCATAAAAGGACAAGTAAAACAGTATTTCTTGGAAAGATAGGCATTTACCAATGTGCTGCATCTAGATGGAGCTGTCTCCGCCACTCCAGTCTGCTTCTAAGCAGGGTTTAAAAGTGTTGGCACAGAGCACAAAGAACGTCCCTTAGCTATTCAGCATTTAGTTCAACTCCACAATATATTTAGCAAGACTTCTTTTTTTTCTCCCCTCTTCCCTTCTTGGTTTAATGACCTCAAATGTACCAACATCCTGTCTTACCTAATCCCCTAACAAGTTCTATCAAATGCCAGGATGGAATCAGACAGCACTGCAGGCAGTGAGATCATTCACTAAGAATTCATTTTTATTCCAAAAATTAGGAGTGCCAGACCATTTAACACAATCTATCGCACAGCCAGAAAATTAGCCTGGCACTTTAAGAGAAACATCTAAACTAATTTTTTAAAACCTACTCCTGTCATAGGTCCTTTAACAAACCGATGACTTTCTCCCCATAAAAAGATGCATATATACAAAATATTTCCACAAACTGGGAAGGAGTCAAAGGAACTCCTATGAGCCTACAGACCCTAGGCAAAAATCCCCCACTGTAAATGAGCTCCAAAAAAGAATTCACTTTGTCTCCAGGCCTCTGTCTGTACTGGGTCCCTGGAGCATCCCAGAGGATTAACGTGACAATCTTTACCATTAATGTAACAATGTCTGTTTTGTATTTAATTCCTTTGCTTTTTCTCCAAAATCATCCTTCAGCCTTTCATACCTTCAACCCTTGGGAACAATGTGACCACCACGCTAAGCAGCAGGCCATGTGGTCTGTCCAGTCAGGGACAGGGTTTCTTCATTGGCAGCAGTATGGTGCAGTAGGAGGAGAATGAGCCTGAAGTCAGACAGACCTGAGTCCAATCCCAACTTGCTAGCTGACTGACTTTGGCCACTAATTTTAAAAAAGGCTCAATTTCCCAATATAAAATAATAAGGATGATAATACCAACTTGTAAGACTTTTTTCTATTTTTAACTACGATTGAATGAGCTGATGTGTACACACACACACACACACACACACACATACACAGTTCCTGAGACACAGAGGTGCCTAGAAAATGGTGGTTCTCATCTCCCCTCTCTAGCTTTTCATTTATGGGATTCAGCATATATTCTGCATTTTTTAAATTAATTAATTAATTTATTTAATGTTTCTTATTTTTCAGAGAGAGAGAGAGAGAGAGAGACAGAGCATGGGCAGGGGAGAGGTAGAGAGAGAGAGAGGGAGACACAGAATCTGAAGTAGGTGCCAGGCTCTCAGCTATCAGCACAGAGACTGACACAGGGCTTGAACTCACGAACCGTGAGATCATGACCTGAGCTGAAGCCAAGATGCTTAACTGACTGACCACCCAGGTGGCTCCCATTCTGCATTACAGAAGCAACCCCTGCTGCTATCTATTAGGTAGCTGGGACCACATATGCTTGTAGTCTTAAATATCTTTTTAACAGGTTTATTGAAATATAATTCATGCACCACAGAGTTCACAATTTTAAAGTGTATAATTCAATGGTATGTAGTATATTTACAGAGTTGTGTAACCATCACCACTGACTAATTTCAAAGCATTTCCATCATCCCAAAAAGAAACCCCATCCCATTCACAGTTATTCATTCTTCATTTCTCCTTCCCCTCAGCCCTTGGCAACCACTTATATACTTTCTGTTTCTATGGATTTGCTCATTCTGCACATTTTACATAAATGGAACCAGGTACTATGTGGCTTTTTCTATCTGGCTTCTTTCACTTGGTGTAATGTTTTCAAAGTTCATCCATGTTGTAGTGTGTTTCAATATTTCATTCCTTTTTATGGCTGAATAATAATCCATTGTATGTATATATCATATTTTGTTTATTCACTTATCAGTTGGTGGACATACAAGTTGTTTCCACTCTTGAGCTGGTATGAGCACTTAAGTACAGTTGATATGTGTGGACATATGTTTTGAATTCTCTTGGATATATACCTGTATGTGATGTCTAATTTAATGGATCAATTTGTCTAGGCAACGGTACCCAGATATTAGTCAAACGTATCTTAATGTTGCTGGGAAGGTATTTTTAAGATGATATTAATATTTAAATCATTAGAGCAAATTCTCCTCCATAAGGTGGGTAGGCTTTATCCAATCAATTGAAGGCCTTAAGAAAAAAGACTGGCCTGACCTCTCCCAAGGAAGAGGGAATTCTGACAGTTGACTGCCTTTGGACTTGCTCTACAACATCAGCTCTCTCCTAGGTCTTCAGCCTGCCAGGCTACCTCTGAACTTTGGACTTTCCAGTCTCCGCAACTGTGAGGCGATTCCTTAAAATAAATCTTTCTGTAACAGACACATGAAAAGTTGCTCAACATCACTCATCATCAGGGAGATAGAAATCAAAACCACAATGAGATACTACCTCACACCTGTCAGAAGGGCTAAAATTAACAGCTCAGGAAACAACAGATGTCAGTGAGGATGCAGAGAAAGGGGAACACTTTGCATTGTTGGTAAAATGCAAACTGGTGCAGCCACTCTGGAGAACAGTATGGAGTTTCCTCAAAAAGTTAAAAATAGAACTACTCTACAACTCAGCAATTGCACTACTAGGTAGTGCAAAGGATACAGAATGCCCACAGGATACCCAAAGGATACAAAAATGCCAATTGGAAGGGGCACACGCACCCCAGTGTTTATAGTAGGACTATCAACAATAGCCTTATGGTAAGACCCCAAATGTCCATCGACTAATGAATGGACAAAGAAGAAGAAACAATGGAATATTACTCAGTGATCAAAAGGAATGAAATCTTGCCATTTGCAACAATGTGGATGGAACTATCGGGTATTATACAAAGCATAAGTCAGTCAAAGACAAATATCATACAATTTCACTCATATGTGGAATTTAAGAAACCAAACAGATGAACACAGAGGAAAGGAAGGAAAAATAATATAAAAACAGAGAGGGAGGCAAACCATAAGAACCTCTTAAATACAGAGAATAAACTGAGGGTTGCTGGAGGGTAGGTGGCTGGGGGGAGGGGGATGGACTAAATGGTGATAGGCATTGAGGAGGGCACTTGTTGGGATGAGCAGTCGGTGTTATATGTAAGTGATGAATCACTGGGTTCTACTCCTGAAACTAAAACTACACTGTATGTTAACTAACTTGAATTTAAACCAAAAAAAAAAAAAAATATATCTATCTATCTATCTATCTATCTATCTATCTATCTCCTATTGGTTCTGCTCCTCTGGAGAACCCTGACCAATACATTAGGTCATGTGGTAACTTTATATTTAACATTTTGAGGAACTACTAAACTGCTTTTCAAAATGGCTGCACCATGTTCCAATCTCACCAGCAACTGACAATGGTTCAGCTTTCTCCACATGCTCACCAACACTTATTACTATCTTCCTGTCTTTAGCTATCCTAGTGAGGGTAAAGTGGAATCTCATTGTGGTTTTGATTTGCATTTCCCTAGTGACTATGATATTAAGCACCCTTTCATGCACTTGTCGGTTATTTGTATGTATTTGCTGGAGAAATGCTTTTAATCCTTTGCCCATTATTTAATTGGGTTGTCTTTTGACGGTTAAATTGTAAGAATTCTTTATATATTGTGATACCAATCATTGATCCAACATACAATTTGCAAATATCTTTTCCCATTTTGTGGATTACTTTTTCATTTTCTTAATTTTTTTAAAGCTTATTTATATTGAGACAGAGACAGAGAGAGAGAGAACACACGAGAAGGGAAAGGGACAGAGACAGAGGGACAGAGAGAATCCCAAGTAGGCTCTATGCTGTCAGTGTGGAGCTTGATGTGGGGCTCCATCTCATGAATCATGATTTCATGACCTGAGCGGAAATCAGGAGTTGGATACTTAACTGACTGAACCATCCAGGCACCCCTCTTAGTGGTTTCTTTTGAAACACAGCAGTTTTTAATTTTACAAAGCTCAATTCATCTATTTTTCTTTTTTTCTTTTGTGTTTTTGGTGTCACATCTAAAAACACTTTGTCTAATACAAGGTTACAAAGATTTATTCCTATTTTCTTCTGAGAGTTTTACATCTAGTTCACATTTAGTAAGAGCTCTTACATTTAGTTTTATTATCTGAGTTAAAAATTTAAAAATATTTATGTTTATTCATTTTTGAGAGAGAGAGAGAGAGAGAGAGAGAGCGCGCACAAGTGGGGGAGGGGCAGAATGAGAGAGAGAGACACAGAGAGAGAGAGAGACAGAGAGAGAGAGAGGATCCCAAGCAGCCTCATGTTGTCAGCGTGGAGCCCAATGCAGGACTCAATCCCACGATCATGAGATCTCGACCTGAGCAGAAACCAAGAGTCAGATGCTTAACCAACTGAGCCTCTCAGGTGCCCCTTGAATTAATTTTTGTGTATAGTGTAAGGTAGGGGTCCAATTTCATCCTTTTGCATGTGAATATCCAGTTGTCCCAGCACCTTTTATTGAAAAGACTATTCTTTCCCTATCAAATATTCCTGGCACCCTGGTTGAACAACTTTGACCACAAACATAAGGATTTATTTCTAGACTCTTAATTCTATTCCATTGTCCTATGACTACATTGTCTTGATTACTGTAACTTTGTAGGATTTTGAAATCACAGAGTGAGTTCTCAAACTTTGTTTTCAAGATTGTTTCAAGCTAATTTGGCTCCTTGCATTTCCATATGGATTTTTAAATTATCCTGTCAATTTCCACAAAAAAAGCTAGCTGGGATTTTGATAGGGATTACATTGAATATGCATGTTGATCAGTTTGGGTAGTACTGCCATTCCAAAAATATTATGTCTTCTGATCTATGAACATTGGATGTCTTTCCATTTATTTAGTTCTTAATTTCTTCCCATAGCATTCTGTAGTTTTGTGTATAAGCCTTGCACTTCTTTTGTTAAATTTATTCCTGAATATTTCATTGTTTTGGGTGCAATTGCAAATGGAATTGTTCTTAATTTCATTTTCAGTGTTTCATTATTAGTGTACAGAAATAAAATTGATTTTTGTATATTGACCTTCTATCCTGCAACCTTGTTTGTTAGTTATGTTTCTCTCTTTTTGTGGACTGGAGTCTTAAATATTTTTAAGTATTCCAAAGCACAGGTAGATCTCAGCCTATAAATTCTACCCTTAAATTGCACTGCAAAAAGAAGTCAATGCTAGTAGTCTCTCCTCCCTTGGCACTGGGTGATGTTCCTGCTTCTGGGTCATAGTCTTAGTGGCATTCCTATTCTCTGACAGACCATACAATAATTTAGGAGATAAATTCCTAGAGCTCCAGTATACACTGTGAAACATAAGCCTATTTTCCACAAAGCGTTGTTATAAAGACAAGTCAGGTTCTCAGTCTATCCCATTAGGTCTTTTTAGTGGGTATCATTAGGTAAGGATGCTACAGGGTCTAGCCTCACCATTCTCAAAGTAATAAAGTTTAAAGTTTTGTGTCAATGGGAAACCACATCCTAAAGGGGTTTCGAAGGAACCTTATAAAAGAACCTTCCTATCAGCAGAGACCTCTTATGGGTTTTCATGTAGATACTTCCTACCTACACCCTTCTACCTCAGGACAGACTCCCTATGTACATTTCTTGGAGGGACAGTGGTGGTTACTCACACAAAAACTACTAAACTTGACACAAATTAATATATATTTTTTATTCGACTATATTTGCTTCAGGTTTAAAAACTGATTTCCAGCCAACCAGCATTTAGAGACCTACTTAGCATCTTGATCCATGATTCACTGATTTAAGTATGCATTTGCCCAGAATACCCAGGCATGTGAAAGGATCAAAATATCACACTTTGATTGATTCAGAAAGTTATTTTCTACCACTATGCAGTCTGAGAATTTCTATGCAACGTCTGACTGAGTGGGGAGGTGTAAGAGAGCCAGGAGCTGCTGTGTAGAAGACCTTGTTCCTCCTCTCAGGCACCAAG
Source organism: Panthera leo (assembly GCF_018350215.1). NCBI lineage: Eukaryota > Metazoa > Chordata > Mammalia > Carnivora > Felidae > Panthera > Panthera leo. The sequence continues at coordinate 80,273,276 of NC_056683.1, forward strand.
ATCCCAGCCCGTAAAAGCCCCAGCTCTCCAAGGCAAAACGTGTCCGTATGATGCTCCTCTGAGCATAATCTGGGTATCGGAGTCATCTTTTGAAGGGATCCTGGTATTTCGGTTTGACAAAAATCGAGAAACATTTAGAAAGAAAATCGGATTTGTGTGTAAATGAAGAATATTCCTGAAAAGAAACTCTGTTACGAAACTGAAATCTGGAGACCGCGGTGGTGCTAAGTTGAGTCATCAGTTCCCTTTACACCCTAATAATTGACGGCACTTTGATCACAATGACTGCTCTGGGTGATGCTTTTGTGTTTGCTTTTTTAAGTACTTCCTTGTGTAAACAGGTTGTCTCACTATCGTCTTGCAAACATGTTTACATTTGGGGGATCATGGGGAACATCTGTTAGAAACAGATTTCATGCTTTTCTGTCAACTTAGGGAAATCTGAATCATATTTATTGGTTAAATAAAAAAGCTCTTGGATTGTTAAATGAAGTTCTACTAAAAGGGGGCTTGATGGGATATTTTGATTGCCCTTCATATATATACTTAGAAATTTATCCTGAAAACATCCATTTGAAGTATTCAGAAACAAGAATTAATTATTCTCCATTTTCATGGATGAGGATAGGAGATATAGAGAAGTTAAGGGGCCTGGTCAATGACTGAGAAAGTGGCAAGGGAGGGACCACACACACCACAGGCTTTTTGATTTGCGATCTTCAGAGATCAAGGGTCCTGTGATATTATTTCTCCCAAAATGTTACAATCCCTCACTATTTTATTAAGAAGATGACTTTTTCTGGAGAGGACAAAAGAAGGGGTTGAGTGATGGGCACTAAAAGCAGTTTTTAAATTCAGGTCCCAAATTAGACACCTGGATGTTTGTGGAGAGATGGGGCATGCAGAATGGAACAGGAACAGAGGCTGAACATGAAGATTCAGGCAAAATTGGCAAAATGCTCTACTGAAATGTCGATGCTGCACATGCACCGGTCATGCCATGATGCTTCTCTTGGAGGACACGCCAACTCTCGCCCTTAGAGTCTAGGCTGGGCCATCCACGTGCATGCACTGAGGTCCCTGCAGTGTGGGACAGTGGGACAGAGTGGGGGAGTGGGAGGAGAAGGGGCAGGAAAGAAGGGATGGGTTGTTCACAGGCTCTCCCTACACTACAATGTTCTAGCTTGGAACTCCAGGGAGCTGAAGAATTCTAAATTCAGACCTAGCCTTCTGAAAGATCATAGTATCAAGGTAGATGGACAGAATATAGTTCATGCATCTAGTTAGCCCGATTTATCCTATTTTCATGTTTAGACATATGGTACATGCGTTTCATTTGTGCCTTTCCTTGTTCCTAGCCACACAAATGTTAGGGCCAGGTCTCCCTGGGGGCCATCAAGGTCTGGGCTGTGCAGTCTGCAAATCATAGGTGGGCACTTGTGGATTATACACACCTGTGTTGCAGACACTGACTGACCCTCTGGGTGAGGAAGTGGAGGTGGCTTCAAGGGGCTTTTAGAATATCAAGGTGTTTACACAAAAAGGTTTCCTTCACTGTTGTTTTGAGGAGACTGTACTGAAAGAGGTTAGCCAAATCTTTTCCTATCTAGCTGCTCTGCAGCCAAATACATCAGGGTCTTGCTGTGGGCTAACTAAGCAAATCACATTTTTTTTTAATTAACATTTTTTTTCATCTCTTGTGATTTCTTTATTTCATACATACTTTGTGACACATTTATCAGTGGCTAGTTTGAACAACTCTGTGGTACCAGTGGGAACCAAACCAACAGCAGTTAGACATGTCAAGGGAAGAATCAAATGCAGCCAGGAAAAAAACGTTAGGATGATCTGTAAAAACTAATTAAATAGCTATACATCAAATGCATAAACATGATTCATTTTAAAGGCCCACGCATGTTACACCCACTTTCAGGAGTTTCCCGAAGTAATTTAAAACCATTTCATGTTGCTTCCTGTTTTTCAGTCCTTTTATCTGTTGATGGGGGTGGCAATTCTACTGTTACCAACTGAACAAGAAGAAAAGTGAAGGATGGGGCAAGTTTCCTGGTTTTAGTAATCAAAATCTGCTTCAAAAGGTCTCATTTCTAGATTTTAAATTCCAACATTTGGGGCTCTGAGCCACAAAGGAATTAAGATTTATCATGCGGTATAACCATAGATTGCACCAACACTTTCTGCTGGTGTTAATAAACTTCTTGCATCAACCTTGCACTACCTGTTCTCTCCAAAGCTCCCCACCAAAGCAACAGATCTTCTGAGGAGAGAAGACACGACAGAGGTTTACTGGTCCTGGTGTGTGGTCAGCACATTTCTCTGTTCTTCCTCCGGATAAGGACTGACCTTTTCACATTTTGAAGCTAAAGTTTCAGGAACATTAGACTGTTTCAAATATATTTGTCCCATAAAATTATCCTCAGGTACCAACAGCAGAAGCTCTGGAGAAGTGGCCACCTCATCTTATTTGATTTTAATAGGTCATTATTTTAATCAAGTAGATGATTAATGAAAAGCTACTCCATTACTCTCCATGAAGGAAATACCTACAAATACCACAGCAGGATGAGAGGCATTTCGGGGTTGTCTAATACAACCCACCCTGAAGGACTTGACCACCAAGTGGTTGATTCTGATTCTGACCTTCAGTGAGAAGAAAGGTACTATCTCCTAAGCAGCCAAGTCAATTCTGGAGAAGTATATGCACAATTATCATTACATATATCATTAGAGAATTCTCTCTTAGGCAAATATGTCTCCCGATAGCCTAGAAACACTGGTCTGCCCTCTAGAGAAGTGAGAGGAAGGATAACACTCATACATGTGTTAGGAAGCAACCATGATTCCATTTCTTTCTTTCTTTTTTTTTTAAGAGAGAGAGAAAGAGAGAGAGAGAGAGCAAGCGCACATGTACATGCAAGCAGGGGAGGGGCAAAGGGAGAGGAACAGAGAGAATCTCAAGCAGGCTTTACACCCAGCGCAGAGCCTGACATGGGGCTCGAGTTTTTGCACAGACTATAAGATCATGACCTAAGCTGAAATCAAGATTTGGACATTTAACCACCTAGGTGCTCCTGGCTCCATTTCTTTTTACCCCAAGTCTTTTTTTCTGGGTAATTGTTTCCAGTTCCTTCAAATTTCACTTGGGATATGATTTCAAGTTCTCTATCATTGTCTTGCACCACTGTCCTTAGAAAAAGGAAGCTCTAAATTGAAAAATAAGCATTTAAATTTACCACCACAGAACAGACAACAATACATTTGCCAACTTACCCATCAAAATATGACCTCAAATATAGCATAATTTTAATAGTGAGGGGCAGACAGGGTTATCTATCAAATTCTTAGTCCTACCATACAGATCAGGATTTCTGCTATGCAGTGGCCTGCCCATGGGGCGTGAGGACTGACACAAGTTCCAGCCTCATAACGAAACCAGACACAGTTCACTTCCTTTTTTTCTGAAACTACCCCCTCACCTGGGGGATGTCTTGAGATGACACAGAGTTAGTCATGTATCACTAACCTGAGATACTGGAGGGAATGATTGATACTCATTATCATTAACAATAATAATATTTAAAATACCGTCCTAGGAAGATGGACAGCATTTGCTTGGGATGGAATAGAGCCCTGACCAAGCTTACTTGCTCCAGCTGCTAATTCCTGCAGTCTCAAAAAAAAAAAAAAAAAAAAAAAAAAAAAAGGAGACCTTTAAACTCCAGAGATGTTTCCTCTTATAACTGGAATAACAAGGAAAGGTTGAGGTGTCCAATTAGATGGGTGGACACTGGGCTACAGTCCTATGGCTTATTACTGAAAATAAATCACCAAGAAATCACAAAGTACTCTCTGTCCAATCCCCACCATGCCCCCAGGCTTTTGGGAGACAGCCTGACTACTAGAGATCAGAGAGAGGAGGCCAATCCAATCCATGACCTGGCTGTTAGGTGGGTACTCTGCTTCCCACAGCCTTGAGGAAGAGAACCAAAGGCTGGGGCAATAGATAATGTCTGCCATTTCTCCAGATGAGTGGGGAAAAAACAAAAAACAAATCAGTGCAAAAAAAAAATCCCCAAAGAAATGTAGAACCTAGACCCTTCTGGTCTCAGAGGGCCCCCCCCCTCAAGAAATGTCTTCAGTTTTGACTGTGTTCTATTGCTAACCTTTGTATTAAGGACATAGGGATGATTTGCCCCATTCTTGAGCTTCCTGTTTACTCTTCCTCCTTCTATCAGGAATCCATCACTATTCTTGCACTCTGGATCCTATCCTCTCCTCCTCACCTAAGGAATTTGTTCCTGCATTTATCCTTACTCTCCTTGTGACATCGATTTCTCTCTCTCTCTCTCTCTCTCTCTCTCTCTCTCCCTCCCTCCTGGGCTTGCAAACCTGTTCAATAACTCCCATTTTATTTTATTTTAGAGAAAGAGCGCAAGTGGGGGAGGGGGCAGAGGGAGAGAGGGAGATTCTCAAGCCGACTCCACATGTGGAGCCTGATATGGGGCTCGATCTCATGACCCTGGGATCATGACCTGAGTGGAGATCAAGAGTCAGATGCTCAACTGACTGAGCCACCCAGGCGCCCCCTGATATCTATCCATTTTAAAATCCCTCTTTGATTCACTGACCTCTCCAGATACTATTTCCTTTCTCTGCCTCTGTTTCAAAAGAAGACACTCAAAGGGGTTGTCTAGACTTGCTGCTGTTATTTTCTCATTTCTCACTCTCTCCTTAACCTGTTGCAAGTAGGTTCTGTGTTATTTCAGAGAAACTGCTTGTATAGAGGTTACCAGTTATTCCACCTTCCCAACTCTATGCTCAACTGTCTCTTCTCATCTTACGTGACTTCTCAGCATCATTTGACGCAGCTGTCTACTTCCTCCATGAAATGACTTCTTCCCATGGCGTCAAGTGGCATCACATTGTCTTGGCTTCTCACCTGCCTCATCTACGACTCCTTCCCAGGCTCCTTGGCTGGCTCCCTCTCTAAATGTTAGTGTGTTCCAGGCTTCTAACCTTGGACTTTACCTCTTCTTTAACTACCCTCACTCCCAGGCCTATGGCTTTTGTAACCTATATGCAGAGGGCTCCCAAATTTATTATATTCTTGCTCTCACCCTCTTGCTTGATTTCCATATCCAGTTACCCACGCAGCATTTGAACTATATAACCAAGGCGCATCTCAAACACAACATGGCCAAAAGAAAGTTCTTGTTACTACCCTCCCTACCTCACTCTGTTGCTTGAAACCTTTCCTTTAGACTTCGTACTGTTCTGAGCATAGACTCTGAGGTCCTTACTCTGGTCTTCTGGGCCCTGGCCTGGCCTCTTCCTCATTTGTATCCATTCTTTTTCCTTTCCCTTCTCCAGACACTTTAGCTTGTGGGCCATTCCTCAATCCATATACTGTCTGCTTTGGCACTTTTGCATTTTTTTTTTTTTTTTTTTTTTTTTGCCTCAGCCTAGAAGACCCTTCTCCCAGGTCTTAGCATGGTAAGGTTCTTCTTTCCATTCAGGTCTTAGCTCCATGTCAAGTACTACCTGACTGACCTTTCTGTATATGCTTCCCTATACATCACCTTCTTCCTCACAATGCTCCATTTTAGTACCTTCATTCTTCGCTCTCTGAAATTATTTAAAAAAATTTTTTTTACATTTATTTATTTTTGAGAGACAGAAAGAGACAGAGCACAAGTGGGGGAGGGGCAGAGATAGAAGGAGACAAAGAATCCAAAGCAGGCTCCAGGCTCTGAACTGTCAGCACAGAGGCCAATGCGGGGCTCGAACTCACAAACTGTGAGATCATGACCTGAGCTGAAGTCGGATGCTTAACTGACTGAGCCACCCAGGCATCCCTGAAATTATTTTTTAATGTTTATTTATTTATTTTGAGAGAGAGAGAGGAGAGAGAGAGAGAGAGAGAGAGAGAGAACGCATAAGCAAGGGAGGGACAGAGAGGGAGACAGAGAATCCCAAGCAGGCTCCATGCTGTCAGCACAGAGCCCAATGTGGGGCTCAATCTCATGAACCATAAGATCATGACCTGAGCTAAAATCAAGAGTTGGCTGCTTAACTGACTGAGCCACTCAGGTGCTCCACTCTCCGAAATTATTTTGTTTATTAATAGGATTTCCGGTTTATAATTTATATTCCTGAAGCAATGTGAATCTCCACAAGAGCACGAGTCTTGTTTCTTACACTTCACTATATTCCTGTATGCCACGTAGGGCAGTACCTGGAATACAGCAGGTGATTAATTAATATCTGCTGAATGGGTGCAAGCATGCGTGAGGAACAATGGGTGGTATGATGCTATGCAGGAAAGCCCTCTCCAGGTTGCAAAACATCACGTACATGTAAGAGAAATAACAAGCTGTGACTAGGAATACTCTGCCTTCCCAGGTAAGTCATTGATGACATTATCACTCTATGAATGTTTGACATCTTGACTCCATTTCTGCAGATGAAGCAAGGTAAGAGTCCAAGCTCTCACTGTTTCTCACCAGTCCCTAAACTAGTCTCCCTGCCACCAGTCTTTTCCTCTCTGGGCTATCTTCTACAATGTAGGTAATCTTTCAACATGGAAACCTGATCATGTCACTTCCTGGCTTCCCACCGATTTTAGGATGAAGATTGAATATGGCTTCAAGGCTGCTCATGATCAGGATGCCACTCCGTCTCCAGCCCCATCTTTCACCAGTCCTTCTTACCCCACTCTATGCCCTAGGTGTCCTGAACTTCAGTTCTTTGAAAGCATCAGGCATTGGTTCTTCAGCATTCACGCAGTCATTTCCTCCTCTTCCTGCCCCCTTCACCTGGAAAACTCACTCTTTGGGTATAGGATTAGAGAGCACTTCCTCTGGGAACCTTTGCCAGTCCTCTCTGTCTGGGTTAGGTGTACCTCTTCTGTAATGCTACAGTATATTATACACTTCAGCAATCACAGACTTTGTCATTTCTGTGATGACTGCTCATTTATGTGTCTCCTCCAGCAACTGTAAGCTCCTCAAGGGCAAGGACTATGATCTCCAGTCCATCACTGTGCCCTAGCACCTAAAATGTTACTTAAGATACAACAGGTACTCAATAACAATTATGGAATTAATGAACAAATGAACTAATGTGTGAATCATTCTCCTTTGTACAAACATGTGACATGACTGCATACAAAATGTGAAAACTTTATTTACGTGTAAGACTTTATGTGACACTTGTAAGCTTGCATGTCCATACGACATTTGAGAACTTTTACTGACATGCTGTGGAAACTGAATTCGTACCTGTAATGCAGATGCAGCTATATCTAATGGTGGTGATTAAGTCAAGATCCTTCCAGGGTCTCCTATGGGTCCAGCCCTTACTGCCTTTACTTAATTATGTTAGTTTCAATCAACAACTAAAATATGAAGACTTAATGAAGAATATAAATAAGAATAATCCACACATATCAAAAATCAACTTAAGCAAATTAACCTCCAAAATTCATTTAAAATATGGTACACTTTATAAACATGCTTAATGACAGTCCAGCCTACCACTGGATTTGTGATGTAGGCTTACTGAGCCATCAATTTAAATTAAAAAGCCTGAAATTTGGATATACAGAATAGATGAACAGCTGCAGAACAATCTTCTAAAAATATATAATATTACCCAGCAGATGAAAAGGCAATTATTTATTGAACATATTCAGAATTTGATATTATCCAATAACTGCAAAAATTATTAGAAAGATGTAATTAACATTTACTGAAGATTCTTGGTGAGTAAAATGTTTTAAATAAAACATATATTTAATAGTTCTTAGTTACTGGCAAAAGCAATCTCTTAAAATATAATTCTCATTCACCTTAAAAAGGAAACTACTAACTTGGACATTTCCAGATAATTTTGAAGACCCAAAATAAAAATGCCCCGATGTGTATGTGTGTGTGTGTGTGTGTGTGTGTGTGTGTGTGTGTGTGTGTGTGATAATATATATGACTTGCCTATCACTGAAACACTAAGTCTGTCAAAATCAGGGAGTTGCTCATCTTGGTTTATATTATTTGTCACACTCTATGACTAGATAAATAAGTCTTGTTCAGGTCTGGGAACATTACAGACCCATGAAAGCTAGCAAAACACTAGGAGATACTGATGTAATAGAAAGATACAAGATAAAGAGTCAGAACACCTGACTCTAACCACAACTGTACCTTTTGCAAGCTATGTGACCTATCTCTCTCATTCATTCATTTACCTATTCCAGGTATTGGGGATGCCAGTGAAACAAGAAAATTAAGCCCCACATAGAGCTCATTCAGTAAGACCTCACCAGCACCTTAAAAATAGGGTGGGGGGACAGGGGCGCCTGGGTGGTTCAGTCGGTTGAATGTCCGACTTTGGCTCAGGTCATGATCTCGCAGTTTGTGAGTTCAGGCCCCGTGTTGGGCTCTGTGCTGACAGCTCGGAGCCTGCAGCCTGCTTCGAATTCTGTGTCTTCCTCTCTCTCTGCCCCTCTCCTGCTTATTCTCTGCCTCTCTCTGTCTCTTAAAAAATAAATAAATGTTAAAAACATATTTTTTAAATAAAAAAATAAAAAAATAAATAGGATGGGGGGAGGACCACAAAGATGGCAAGGAATTTAAACCAAACATCACTATAGAAAGTCCATGGTGGGTACCATTTGCATGGAGAGGACAGTCTTTGGTTCTGTCTCTTTACTCATAGAACAAGAAAAGAAATACCTGCTTTCTCTACCTCAGTAGGGATCAAACTCTGTGAGTACTTATTTATTTTATTTTTTAAAAAATTACATTTATTTATTTTTGAGAGACAGTCTGCGACTGGGGGAGGGGCAGAGAGAGGGGGAGACAAGGAATTTGAAGCGGGCTCCAGGCTCTGAGCTGTCAGCACAGAGCCCAATGCGGGGCCCGAACCCACGAACTGTGAGATCATGACCTGAGCCAAAGTCGGACACTTAACCGACTGAGCCACCCAGGCGCCCCTGTGAGTACTTATTATATTGTACATATTTAAAATTAAGAGAAGGGGCGCCTGGGTGGCTCAGTCAGTTGGGCGGCCGACTTCGGCTCAGGTCATGATTTCACGGTCCGTGAGTTCGAGCCCCGTGTCGGGCTCTGTGCTGACAGCTCAGAGCCTGGAGCCTGTTTCAGATTCTGTGTCTCCCTCTCTCTGACCCTCCCCCGTTCATGCTCTGTCTCTCTCTGTCTCAAAAATAAATAAACGTTAAAAAAAATTTTTTTTTAAAATAAAAAAAAATAAAATTAAGAGAAAAGAACACTGCCTTATCACAATAAACTATTAGGGAAACCAATTCTCTTAAGTTCAGTTTTCTCAGAGCAAAGATTGCCTATTTCACAATATCTTCATTGATGTATTTATTGGCCCTTCAGAAGGAGCCAAGTATTTCCATAACTATAAGTCTCCTTCAAATATCTTGAGTCTTGGTGAAGATCTTAATATCCCTAAGTGGGTCCCTACGTTTGGCAGGACCCTTTAAGTCATTTAAAAACTACTTGCTTTTAGAAGTGGTTTTTACTGATGAGTTCTTGGAGGGGTTCAGAATATAACCTGTAGAAAGTCTCTTAACTGATGAACCTGCATCCAGGGAACTGCACGCTTAAACTGTTAATGCCAGCTGCATTTGTTATGATAATTACATAATTTAATTAAATATCATGTTGGCCAATGAAATAGGAGTGTTGAAATAAAAATAAAGTTATTTATCTGAAAATTTAGTGAAATAAAAGACACTTAAGGAGCAAGTTGCTGAAGGAAATTTGTTATTGAATTAGATATGAATAAGACGACTATGAAAGATTGGGGAAATAATAAAAATTTTAAGTGGTTTTGCACTCAGACTGTGTTGCAAGTATCTTAAAAACTTCTTTCAATTTAAAGACACTGAAAATGGAAATCATGCAATTATGTGCATGAAAGATGACAGAGAATTACAACCAACAGACCCAAACTCTAAGAAAGGGCCTTGAGCTCACATCAGATTATTGGCAAATACCTGCATTTGTAGCTTTACATTAAATACATTATTTAGATTTAGAATATGCAGTATCTTTTTAAAAAATGTTTCTTTGGGGCGCCTGGGTGGCGCAGTCGGTTAAGCGTCCGACTTCAGCCAGGTCACGATCTCGCGGTCTGTGAGTTCGAGCCCCGCATCAGGCTCTGGGCTGACGGCTCAGAGCCTGGAGCCTGTTTCCGATTCTGTGTCTCCCTCTCTCTCTGCCCCTCCCCCGTTCATGCTCTGTCTCTCTCTGTCCCAAAAATAAATAAAAAACGTTGAAAAAAAAATTAAAAAAAAAAAATGTTTCTTTAACTGATTTTTCAATTAACCAGAAAATATCTGGTCCCAGTCAAGTTAGCTAAGAGAGACTGTACAACCAGCCATGGACCCTGGGAATCTCTAGGAATCTCTAGGAATATGGAGTTTCTTCTTTTTTCTGATATTTAATTGTCTAACTTTCCTCAACAGTCATTCACTGCTTATTTAATTAAAAAACATACATATATATGTATGTATGTATGTATGTATGTATGTATGTATCTCTCTATATATATATGTATACGTGTGTGTGTGTGTGTATGTGTGTGTATATATATATATATATATATATATATACATACATATCCTGGAGCAAACAGCCTTTACATATTTTAAGGGAAGAAAAGAAACTCAAATGTTTTCATTCACATAAAAATTGCTTACATAGTTATTTTGCCTTGTGCCTCAATTTCTGGTATGAGGATACCTACTTATTTGTAAAACTGGGTTAATTGGGGTTTAATTAACATGAATCTCCCAAGTAATAAAAGCTGGACCTTTCTAATGTATAGGTTGATTCCAGGGCAGCAGAACCCTACCATGAGTGAATGAGGTTTCCTTTAATTAATCTGGTTCTCCTCCTGTATGTTTTGGGAAATGACACAAGTCCAGGCAAAGCACATCATGGGCCAAATGAACATCTCTGCCTGGACCCTAAAGAAACTGTGACTCAAAGCATTTCACTGGGGATGCCCAGGGGTTGTGCATGACCAGACACTGGCCAAGCAATTTTGAGAAACCTCCTCCTCAAATGAAAAGACACTGTGAGAAACCTGTAGCATGTACTGAACAAGAATCGAGTCAGTCAAACACCAAGATGGGTTTGTGTCAGTCTCAGTATCAGACACACTTCACCCTCCCTTCCCAGAACAATAGCTACAACCAAAAAAAGGTTTACAGGAAGAGACTGCTTGAAAGCAGTAAGATGGGATGGCATGGCCAGGCTCATGTTAGCCTTTGCTTTATCTTTCTCCCTGCGGGCTAGGATGGGGAAGACTGGCCCTGACACTGTTCAAAGGCCAGTCAAACACAGCCATTAGACTTATGGTGATACTTCTCTAAAACTTCTACTTAGCCATTAGTTTTTTTTTTTTTAATGTTTATTTTTGAAAGAGAGGGAGAGAGACAGACTGTGAATGAGGGAGGGGCAGAGAGAGAGGGAGACACGGAATCTGAAGCAGGCTCCAGACTGTGATCTGTCGGCATAGAGCCCGATGCAGGGCTCAAACTCAGGAGCCATGAGATCATGACCTGAGCCAAAGTTGGGACATTTTAACTGACTGAGCCACCCAGGCACCCTCCCTTGCCATTAGTTTTATTCCTCAGTAAACATATCTAATTTCTGCATCCCAGAAAAGTCTGGGTAAAGAATGAATGTTAGATCATACATCCACCAGTGCACAGGCAAGAAGTATGAATGTGATCGGAGAGAATGTTGGGTTTGCTTGGCTCTCCCAGGCCCTCTGATGGCTGGAAGACTGCTAGACAAGAAGGGGACCCTCCAGGACCAAATCCTGAGCTCCACAGTGCAGCTGCACTGCTAGTGTAGACACTGACTGCCTATGGCAACCGTTCAATTTTTTTCATGGAAGAACTTCCTAGAGCTATACCTAAAAAAGGGAACTAAAATAAAAAACTCAACCTCAGAACAAAATAAAATACTCAATCAAGAATGTTCTGCTTAACTTCAAAATGGTTGTTGAACTTCCTAAAGGAGTAGTGAGTTGAACTGTGGTCCCCAGAGAAGATACATCTTAGTTCTAGCTCCCAGGTGAATGTGACCTTATTTAGAAGAAGGGTCTTTGAAGATAATGATTATGTTGAGGATCCTGAGATTAAATCATCCCAGATTAATAGGGTGGACCCTAAATCCAAGGACAAGTATCTTTATAAGAGACAAGAGCAGACACAGAAGAGGCAGCCAGGTGACAATGGAGGCTGAGTTGGAGGGTATGCAGTCACACACCATGCAAGCCCCAGAGCCTTCCCAGAAGCTAGAAAAGGCAAGGAGGGAATCTCCCCTAAAGCCTTAGAGAAAAGTGGGACACCTTAATTTTAGTCTTCTGGTTTCCAGAACTGTGAGAGAAGAAACTTCTGTTTATTCACCAAGTTTGTGGTGAGTTTTTACAGTAGCCCTAGGAAAATACAGAAGGCTGGGTAGAACAGCATATCAGGAGACTGGAGGAAAACTTCAAGAAACATCTACTGAAAACAGAAGTCTTATGTGTGCAAACCAGTATCATCCCCTAGCCCCTAAAGCACAATGATTCTGAGAGAAGAACGGAGCAGGAGAGAAGGTAGAAACCTCTTCTAAATGCACACATGGGCCCCAAATCTGATGTATAAGAATCTGAAGGCTGGATCAGGGCCCAAACCTAGTTTGTGTCAGAATTACCTGGGGAACTTTACCCCCCAAAATGCTGATTTCTCCACTTAAGGGTGGTTGAATCAGAATCTCTGGGGATCACGCCCAAGAACCTGTGTTTTTCAAAAGTTTTTCATGTGATTCTGATGATCCATCCTCCTTAAAAATGACAGTCCTAGGTGGTCTGCCTCTCCCTTAAAAGTTTGAGAAGTAAATCTGAAGTCAACTTCTTTTAAAAAGACATGTTTTTAACAGGATAGTTATTACTTAAAAGCCAGTCCTATTGCTTATGTACAGCTGATATAGATGCATGATATACAGAAAAGCACAAAGATGAAAACAAAATCATCCAGATTCATCATGTTGTGGAACATTCCATGCATTTATTCTGAGCATATTTATTTGCACACAGGTGTATGTATACAGTTCAACCCTGCATCTGAAACTTCGGCCCATGGACGAGCAATATTGGCAATACTGGGGAAACAGCTAATGGTTTAGGATCTCAGATCCTACCCAGGTCCTCCTGAGTAGTAATCTGCACTTGCATGTAAGCATTTGACAAACACTGGTTTAATATAACTCAAAACATACTACGTTCCTTGTTCTGTAACTTGCTTTTCTCACACAGGAAGCAGCTGTAAACATCTGTCCTTGGCAATGTAGAGAGCTATATGGATCTTTCTTAACGGATACATGGTGCTCCTTTATGTACCAGAATTTATATAATCAGTCCCCTCTCGATGATCATTTCTATTTACCTTTTTTTTTCCACTATTGCAAACATCACTGACATAAGAATCCTTGAGAATATACCTTTCTGTTTTGTCATTATTATTTTTGGGTAAATCCCTTGATGTGCATTTCACAAGTCAGATGATGTGCATATTCATAATTCCAGGATGCCTTCCCACAACACTGCATCCACAGACTACACATCAATGCTGGCTTCCTGACACCCTTCCCAACACAGGAGCTTTCCCAATAATTCTAACCTTTGCCTATCTGATAGTTAAACATGACAACTCAGTGATATTTTTTTTCCTGCATTTTCCTAAAACCTATCAAAAAGCTGAATATCTTTTCATACGTTTATTGGCCATCTGTCTTTCTCCCTTTGTGAATTGTCCAGAGTAATTCTGGTGGTTTAAAATAACAGTTATGGAAGAATCTGCAGAATTACATAGTTTAGAAATACAGTTTAATCACAATGAAAAGATGAAGAAGAAAAAAATAAGGAAGGGAGAAGAAAATGTGCCATAAAAAAGGATAATCAAAAGATTAGTTTGTGTGTTTATTTATAGACACTGGTTAAAGCAATCCAGTGATTAGGCAAATTAATGCAGCTGTGATGATGGCAGTTCTGGGATCAGCCCCCACATCCTTTTCAGCTGATGCCACCTGTCATTTAAGTATTTTGCATTTGCCTTTTATGTTACATACATTTCGTGATGATTCCCATTTTAAAAACATCATTAGTTAACTCTTTGGAGTCCGGCATGATATGGATTCCTTTCTAGTATCTCTTTTACCATCAGGCAGGGTAGAGCTAACCTCCCTCCCAGGCAGGCAGGACAAACAGTGTGTTTGCCTCTGAAAGAGAACAACCCTCCCCCAATGTTCACTTTTTAGGAGAGAACAGTTGAATTCATTTCACTGGATATAAAACTGGTTCACTGCTCAGAACCAACTGAAGAAATGGGGGTCAGCCACAGTATACTGGCTGGACTTCGGTACCACATGTTTCCCATGCCTCATTCTGCAGGATGCGCGCTGTCCTCACACTTCCTGAGTAACCCCAGACGTGGTCTGACACTGAAGCATCCTTCACGGGCTCAATACCCGGCGTGCAGACCCTCTTTACCTAAGTAGTGGCAGGCTCTTCTCATAGGACCCCTGGAAATCTCTTTCAAACTGAGGATAATGCTGCAGGGCTGACAACCCACCGCATCCACCCCTGCCTTCCTCTGTTGCTACAACTTTATCTGTGAATGGAGACAAATAAGTCACCTTCATCTACTGGGCATTTTCCACCTAAAGCAAGAGCACTGTACCAGGTGCCGAGGAGGGAGGCCTGTAGAGAAATGATGAAGACAAGGGAGAGAGAAAGTCTCCAGCCTCTGTTTTTCAGCGTGTGGGGTGTGAACAGGCTGAACAAAGTCTTATTCAACACACTTCAGGATGTTACAAGTGGGCCTCATTATAAAGTCTGAAGAAAGGAATTTTAGGATAAAAAGATAAGCACGACCTTTTAGAGCAGGTCCTACGTAAACATACAAAGCACACAAACCTTGGGGAACGTGCAGGCTAAAATAGATTTCAGTAGCTGCTGGAATGGGAATGTTATGCACAATAGATTCTTACAGGTTTTAAAGGGACAGGAAACTCTGGAACCCATCTTTAAAAATGTGGGTCAGAGTCAAGGAAGCACATTGTTACAATGTCGTAAAATAATCCTCAGTGCTACAGTCAGATACCAAACAGCAGGGAGGGGAGGCCTTGGGTCTGCAGCAGGTGTGAAGAGGTGTAGACTTTAATATTTGGACACGGATGCAGAGGAAAAAGAATGGAGACCTTTAAGCAAAAAGAAACAAAAAGGTGAAAATGAACCTATCGATTTATCTATATAGATAGATATATACACAGTTTCCCTTGAACAACATGGGGGTGAAGGACACTGACCCCCCCCATAGAGTCGAAAATCCGTGTGTAACTTCTGACTTCCCCAAAACTTAACTACTAACAGCCTCCTGTTGACGGGAAGCCTTACTGATAACACAAATAGTCAATGAGCACACATTTTGTATATTATATGCTATACTCTTACAGTAGAGTAAAGAAAACATTATTATGAAAATCATAAGGAAGAGAAAATACACTTATAGTACTGTACTGTATGTATTAAAAAAAAACCCCAAGACATGTGTAAGTGGACCCCTGCAATTCAAACCCATGTTGTTCAAGCATCAGTTGTGTATGTGTATCTCAACCTGAGTGAAGCGAGTGGCTGTTTTAACTGTGTGAATAAAATTCAATTGGATATTCAACCTCACAGTAATAAAATGTAAAGAAAGTAGTAAAAGAAATAATAGGAGTAAAAGAAGTATCTCATGTCGGTGTGTTTGGCACATGTGTGGAGTGTCTTTGTGTCTTGCTTTTAATGGTGACATCTTCTTTAGAAGTGACAAGGACCATAACTTCTAGAACCAAATCTAAAATAGTAAGAGGTAGCCAAATGCCTGGTGGTTTAGATGCACCAACACATTAAGGCCATCACATCCCATCTGACTGAAAAGCTCACAGTGGAGTGGTCCAGAGAAAAGGCAAAATCACAAAATGGGTGTGGCAGCAAATTCCTCATACCTCAGCCAACCCGACTTGTCAGGGAGGAGGCATCTTCTGTTTCGTTCCCCCCTTAGAGTAGGGACAGCAAGCTGTTGACAACTCCTACTGTACAAAGAGTTGTTCACACTGCAAAAGTGTTTACTGCTTACAAGTGATGCTCAAAATTAATTCACAGCAGCAACACCAGCAGAAAGCTTTGACAGACTGTCTTATGTGTTGACACAGTTATAAGTTCTTAGATAAAAAAAGTAACACACTTTCCCTCTTTTCCAGCCCATACACATCAAATTTGCTCTTAAGAGAGAACAAGAAACGTGTCTGAGATTGTGAATGCCATCCTGCAGGTGAGATTTCCGGTTCTGGGGTTCATGGATTTGGGCGTGAGAAGAATGCGGATCCCGGTTTTGAGGGGAAGTGAGGTGGTGAGCTTCTCACCCAGCCTCAGCTACAACTGGTCACAGTGGTTGTTTTTCCTTCAAGAGTACTTCCCTCTAGGGCAAGCCTCAGGCGCCAGGGTGGGAATTGGGGTAGAGCTGTTTGTATACCTCCTCAGCAGCAAAAACGTTGCTAGTCTAACAGCTTTCACAAGACACAAATAATTCATCTCCTTATTCCTTTTAAAACAGCAACCCTTTACTTACTGTGGCTTCGGGGAAGCTAGGATGATATGACTTGCTTGCTCTGAAATGATTTATACTAAAAAGTCAGAAAGGATGCAATGTTATTTAATGATCCCAAGTCACTTGAGATAATTAGGGTAAAAAAAAAAAAAAAAAAAAAGAAGAAGCCAGGTGGGATAGCAAATATTTGGCCTTCTCTTAAAAAGGTTCTACAAACTCACTGACTCAGCTCAGCTCTGTACTGGACTGCTGGGTAGAGAAGGTGTTGTGTTCAGAGATTTCCTATTAAGCAGAGTGTCCCCTCCATGAAAGCCACATTCCTTGGAAAGTGAAGATTACTATTTAACACTGTAGCTGTGCTTCCCAGGATCAGAATTTGCCATTCATGTCAAAACTGGGCAGTGCAAGAGCTTTCTTTTGGAAGGCTATACTTAAGTAACTATTGAAAATAGTATAGTGCTCATAGTATAGTGCTTTGGAGGAAAACTGTGAATCAGGCAAATTCTCTGACTTCCCATGGACTTCTTCACATGAGCCCCCCCCCCCCCCCCCCCCCCATCTTCACTCATGTTGGCCATGATCCCACAGGTGCTGGAAGAGCTTTTCTGGTTTTGCCCTCACCCCTTCCCTGGCCCATAAGTCCCCTTCCCTCTCCTTCCTTATTCATCACTAAACTCCCCTTTCTTTTGGTGTTAGAGGACAGAATTCAAATACAAATGACTGGTGCTATGGGGTAGTCAACCTCACAAGGTGCTAAGAGTTTATCAGATTGTACCGTGAGTTGGTAGAATGAGACGCAATGAGTAGGCTTTGAACACCGAGGCACTAAGGGATAGTGGAGTGCCCTTAAAATCTGGGATTCAGGAAGTCTGCTTTACCTGCATAGCCCTGAGCCCAGTATTCAGGTGTTCAGCTGCAGCCTGCAGGAGACTCAACCTGACCAAGAAAGCCATGTATTAGTAAGCACTGGTCCTGCCAATGATGGCGATAGTGACACAGCACTAACATTGACGGAGCCTTTCCCTTGTGTTGGGTATCACATTATGTGCTTTTATATATGTGGTCTCATCTAATACTCAATAAGCCTGAGAATGAGTGCTTTGTTGTTCCCATTTACCCAGGTGGTAACTGAGGCTTAAAGAGGTTAGGTAACTTGCTTCAGGTTTAACAGCTAACAAAAAATGGCAGAACTGGAATTGAAAGCCAACTGAGTCTGGAATAAGTGCCCTTCTATTGCCTTCAGCGGTTTCCTCCCAATGTAAACCATCTACTGCAAACAACCAGCACAGGCCAACACCCCCGGTTTACCACAGTGGAACAGTAAGAGAACGACAGGCCACACTGAAGATGCAAAAGGCTTTTCTTGTGTGAATGTGGTGGAGGAAGAAGAACATGGAATTAGAATGCAGGTAGATCCGGTTAGAATCCCGGCCCTGCCTATGACCTAGGGTAAGTCGCTGACGTTAGTTTTCCCCTTTATAAAATTAATCTGATACTACCTGGTTCGCAGAGTTATTTGTGAGTCTTGAATAAGGTAATACACATGAAAACTGTTTTCGGAAGCATAAACTGTTAAATGTTATTTATAACTGTTAATGTGGTCTTTTAATAGGAAGAACAGTTCCTGAGAACAGAAGATCGACCTTCATGTAGGTGCCAGCTAGCGCGACCTCACAAATCCAGAAGTTTCTCAGGATGATGACTGGGGAAAAAGGAGTGGAAGCAGGCTATATTATGCTGGCATTTACCAGTAATAATGAAGTTTGACCCTAAAAACAACACATGAAGATGGATTCTGTAATGTAGATGACAAACGGTAATGTTCAGTGAATTCAGGGTAGGTGACCCTTTCCACATTCACAGCCTGCTTCAAGACCTGTGTGTCAGCAGCTGAACTAGAATATGGGGTGCCATTTTCTTACTGGTGATTGCACATACGCCTTTGTACACTGCAGACTGGGTTCAAAAGAAAGGGTCACCTTTGTGCAGTTGACTCCTCATTTTGTAACAATTCCAAAATGCAGCAGCTTCTCCCAAAGTATTTCAAAGACACCAACCTGCTGAGACCCAGGGGCATCCACCAGGGTAACAAACTTTCTTCTTCTAATGGCCTCCATCTCAGTGAATACTTTTGAATAGATAGGTGAGCTCCATAAGGACTGTCTGTGGTTATTAATCTAACCCTTTGTTATGGAGAGTCTCAATCCTTTTTCTACACATGAGCTCACCCTTCAAACCACCACATTCGTGACCATTTTTGGGAGGGTTGAACTAAAGTTTAAAGCATTATGTCATTGTAAACAAATAATCACATGTAGCGTGAGTCTGTGGAAAATACAGCATTTCGCTTTTGTGGTGTTGGTTCCACTACAAGAACAGGGAACCCAAATGATGAGGTCAGTGGGCCAGCTGCCACACGAAAGAGAACGCCAAGTCCATGGACACAGAGCAAGCTGCCTTCGTTCACAACTAAAAAATAAAGCTCATTATTCTTACACCAGCCGACGAAAGTGATTGCTTTCCTAAATTAAATGGAAATAGAGCTTCAGAGCCTGCTTCTCCTTGGCATTACACATTCTTGCCAGGAGGTCAAGAGGGCTGTTCCCCTTGCTGATGATGACATGATCACATCCAGGGTTGTTTCATTTAGACAATATCTAAGCACATTTCTGGGTAATAAAAAGTAAGTGAAAACGTGCTACCACAACTCAGCAGCAAGAACGGAGGCAACAGAATGGTAGGTGTTAAGAGACGAAGTTGTTTAAATCCTAGACATCTCACCCAGTCAAAGAGGGTAAACTACACACTTCTGCCAAGTGGCTGTGACTTCCAGTTGTAAGCAATGGGTGGACAGGTATGTATACTGTTATGTGGGTCTTTGTCTTTGTCTATTTTGGCCTAAGGCAGAACATTATTCCTCCAGCATGCAATAGAGCTGGTCAGGACCCCTGCATCATTTTTTCTAGCAAATCTAATGGAAGCATTAGAACAAGCCTGGGTTATATTCTAGCCATACTTTTTACCTTCCTATGTCCACCAACCATTCTCTTGGGTGTCCAGGCTTAGAGCCCTTGGGTCTCCTCTGATTTCTATTTCTTTTGTTCAGTCCTGACACTATCAATATTCATATTCAGTACTCACCAAAGTCTCCCTGATTACTCATTTGATATGTGCCTAGACTTTATCGCTATTCTCTATTCCTACTGTCACC
This sequence comes from Panthera leo, assembly GCF_018350215.1. Classification (NCBI taxonomy): domain Eukaryota; kingdom Metazoa; phylum Chordata; class Mammalia; order Carnivora; family Felidae; genus Panthera; species Panthera leo. The sequence goes on from NC_056683.1 coordinate 80,293,177, forward strand.
ATTTTTGTTCAGGGTCCTCCTCCAGGCCCCCTCTACCCATGGCTACACCATCACAAGAACTTCCCAACGATGTTGTGCCTCTGGTTTCTGCCCTCACAAAGCTGTCAAGGACATCACCACCAATTCATAGCAATGGCTTTCCAAGGCTTATAGGGGGCATGTTAAAAACTCAGCTTGTAAGGGAGCATGGGTGGCTCGGTCAGTTGAGTGTCCGACTCTTGATTTCAGCTCAGGTCATGAGCTGGTCATGGTCGTGAGATCGGGCCCTACATCAGGCTCTGCACTGACAGCACAAAGCCTGCTTGGGATTCTCTCTCTCCCTCTCTCTCTCTGCCCCTCCCTTGCTGTCTCTCTCTTAGAAAGAAAGAAAGAAAGAAAGAAAGAAAGAAAGAAAGAAAGAAAGAAAGAAAGAGAAAGAAAAAGAAAGAAGAGAACTCAGCTTATATTCATGGCCCTCAACAACTTGGTTATCAACCTGCTTCACCAATTCTATTCTCCATTTCTGCCCTGCACAACCTCCCTGAACCCACACTCATGCCTTTGCACACAACCTTTTCCCTTCTAAAATGCCCCTTTTTCCTTCTGTCTGGCTATGCACCATGGCCTGAGTAAAGCACATTTCATATCCAGGAAGATAGCTCTGGCCACTCCAGGAGAACTTGTGGCCCTGGATCTAGAATGCTCACTTGATGATAAGCACTGTACCTCCCTGTGACCTCTTTTATAATATTTATTGCTTTTACTGCTATTCAAACATAAATCGGTTAATTTGTCTCTTCAATTAGGCTTATCATGGCTCCCAGAAGACCGTTTTCTACTTCTTTGTATCACCTCTGCCCACTCCATCCTTTGTCCTTCTCCTCCTCCTACTTCACAACCCATGTAGCAATTGCAAAAATAAGGACTTCTTTTTATCTATGTCCTAAGGAGAAATTAGGAAGGGAACCTAAATGAAATGCAAGAATGAACTCAGCAGAGACGTAACTGGCCCCTTCTGGGTGGATGACACAACAGAATTGAATCAACCCTAAATTAAGTGCAACTGCTGTCAGCAAATCTGCATCACTGCCAAATAGCCTCACCTATGTTAAACTTGGTAATAACTCTGGGGTTGAGATATTTCAGGATGTAAGGGAGAGAGAGGAAGAAATAAAATAATTCCTCTACAGAAATGAATCCCCCTTCAAATGCTTTAAATACATGCCTTCACTTCTTAACCTATTTTTATTTAGAAATATTTCACACTGTACAACATTTTTTTCTTATGATGCACATCACTGCCCTGTTTGGGGTTACTATCAGTCTGGGCATGGAGAGAGATGAGAACAGTTCTTTCACAAAAGGATGGAGAGGGAGGAGTCTTTTCCGATTGATGGGGTTCAATGAGACAAGAGTAAACCTGGAACAATTGGTGGAGCTGGGATCACAGGATGTACACTGCAAGTGGTCAGGGCTCTGAGGTCCCATTTCTCCGGGATAGCAATATTATGCAGCAGGATAGGCAGTGCACAGGAGAATATGGGAATGGCAACCATCTCCAGAATGGTGGCCTCCAGAGTGAAGTTTTTTATGTCACAAAGTCCAGATTTTCTTAACAAAAAGGAGTGGGAATGGGTTGCTGGATGAGTTGGTGTTTATGTCTAAAGTGGGAGTTGTGCGCCCTGATGGAATCGAAGCCTTGTGCAAAGAACTGGTGTGTTTTTTTTGGTCAAGGCCCTGGAGGGAGAGGAAAAGCGTGGGCCAATTCCTTCCCATCAGCCTAGTTGGGAGAGCCCTGTGGAGACTTGGGACCTTGGATTTCTAATAGTTAGTTATCGGGATATTTGGTAGATACAGACACAGAACAGATGGTATGAAATGTGTCTAGAGATTTACACCTTGAGAATAATTTCAACAGCATCTTTATTTCTGAATAATTTGTCTCCTTTCCCAATGGAGAGCTTGCTGTTATAACACTATTGCCTCTAAGGTGGCATGCTGCATCCACCTTTTCCAAAAATGAGAATGAAATTAAGGAATAAAGTCTACGAAAGCAGACTTGTCTTCCTTCAAAGTAGTTTTCTCATCCTACAAAACTTTTCTTTATCATTGCTGTCATTGTCCTTCAACCCAACACAACCAAATAAAACAGAATCTCTGCCTTCTTCTTCATAAACACGGAAGCTCTGCTCCCTCCTGTCACCTCTACCCACGCATCTAGGGAATCTACAACAGGAGTTCAGAAAATGATGCCACTTCTGCACCAATGATCCTGGGCTACAAATGTCCCCCAAGTTTTACAGAATGTTTGATGTTGATCAGAATTCCGGTCACCATCTTTAAAACAGAGGGGTCAATGCTGTGATCAAAATTACCAGAAGCCTTGTATTCTCTCACATCAACCCTCCTCCCATTTAGTCCCTCACTCAGTAAGCATTTATGTTCCGATTGAGGATTCATGGCCAGTGGAGCACTGATGATGCACAGCCTCAGGACAGGCTCCCACATCTTCCACTGCCCCTGGTGTCTGAGCCCCTGCACTAGCGCTTCTCATCTTTACTACTGCCCACAGACCCTTCCCAACTTCCAGCCTGGCTGCTCCTTGCCTTCCACTGCTCTATTGCTTCTCTTCTCTCCCATCACTTCGCCCAAGCTTCTTGATTTCTCCAAGACGACTCTTCCACAGCCATCACTCTTAAAGAGGGGCCTCCTTTCCTGTGACCAGTCAGGTCCTGTGAGCATAATCCCAACCCCAGGCTGTAACTCCACAATACATTTCTGCTGTTGCTAAGGCTGTGCTTCTTCACTTCCAGAGATACCTACTCTTCTTCTTCCCTTACCTTCTCTCTCTCTCTCCCTCTCTCTTTTCTTCCCTCTCTTTCTTCCTTCCTTCCTTCCTTCCTTCCTTCCTTCCTTCCTTTCCTTCTTCCTCTGTCAGGGTTAGTTCTACTGCAGATAAATAGGACTGTTAAAGGAGGTAAGGGTTATGTGCACTGTTATGTGGCTGTGCGGAAACAGCCTGGCTTTGGAGTCAGACAGATCTGGTTTAAAATCCTGATCACAACCACAGTAATAGTGGTAGTAACTTTGACAAGTCATTTAACTCTTCTTGGCCTCAATTGTCAAATATGCAAAATGGGGATAGCAATCTTACCCCATTTGTTTGTTCTGATAAGGATTCAATGTATAAAATGCCTTATACATAGAATGCACCCTAGAAATGTTCCTTCTCTGACCCACTCCTTCCCTCCTCTCTATGTAGATGTTACAGAAGATGGCTAATAAGTAGGAACGAGAGGGGACATCCATGGTAAAATTAAGCAAAGCTTATAATAATTAGAATAGTGGACAGTATTACTAAAGCTAGTTAGTCTATTATAAAAATCTAGAAATTAAGATTTGTGTTTTTTTAAACAAAGTAACAAACTTAGTTCTACGGGAGAAACAAACAGCAGAAGAAAGGGGCCGCTAAATGTGAACTCCACAGCTAGGCCCTACCATGAAATGAGCACTAAGGATGTTATTATATATATATACATACATACATATATACATATATATATATATATATATATATATATATATATATATTTTTTTTTTTTTTTTTTTTTTTTTTTTGGAGAGACGGAGACAGCGTGCTTGTTGGGAGGGGCAGAGAGAGGGAGACACAGAATCTGAAACAGGCTCCAGGAGCTGAGCTGTCAGCACAGAGCCTGACTTAGGGTTCGAACCCACAAACTGTGAGATCATGACCTGAACTGAAGTCGGACACTTAACCTACTGAGCCACCCAGGCGCCCCTGTTATATTTTTTAAGTGTCCTACAAAGAAACAGGATATAAGGAAACCAGTGTGTGAGAAAGACTTGGCCTTATGAACAGAGCTGACAAATATGCAAAAACCTCGACCAGATTCCCATTTTAAAAAGGAACTTGCAGAGTGACTAAACGCATTCTGAAAGTGAGGCCGTTTCTGTGTGCCCAGGCACCCTGGGAACCTCGTGCGGTGCGACACGCAAAACACCTGCGTGAATGAGGCCACGAAGAGAACAATGTGCCACAGGCTGAACAAAGACTGGGCCTGTCTGGCCTCCACGTGCCGTCTTTAAACCCAAGACATAGTATCACCTAAGGAATACTCACACTAACATGCCATTCAATTCTTCCACTGCAAGGCAAGTGAAGTAAATGACGCAGTGCGGCTGTCTCTAAACTATATGCTGTCTCAGAGGTGAACCCGACTCCTTGCAAATACCTCAGCAGAACGTTCAGATGTTATTGCTGGAGTGAGAAGCATGTGTGTCTGAGTGAAACATGATGGCTTTCAACTGTTTAAAGATGCCACCAATCTGGTAGCTTGAACTTCAAAGAACAAATTCTGAAAAAGTTGGAAATCAGGGTGGGGTAAGTAGAACTGGATCTAAACCATTTCTTTGCTCTTTTCCAGAAAAACAATGAGAACCAAAGCAGGCTCCAGTCTCTTCTCCCAATTTTTACTACTTGCCACACTTCTGAAAATATCTTCTACATAGTTCTGTCTCTGGACAAACAGATTTTTATTCAAGTTTGTGGTTAAACGCTACTCCATGAGCTCATTTTTCTATGATTTGTTGGACATTTTAATGTGGCTTTTACCGAGAACAGTTTAAAGAGAATTATCTTTGAGAAGCCTGTGGGATTCTATAATTCTCTGGTGCTCTTCCCGATCAGGATGATTTATTCCAAGACAGTTCTAAACCAGGAAAGACTTGATGCCCAGATTTCTAATAAGCTTGGCTGCTGTCTTGCAAATCCAGGAAGTGTAGGACAGTGGGAAGGGCAAATGGGTCTAGGCTTAAATCTATTCTGTGTAGTCATCTCCCTGAGAGGTGACTATAAAATGTAAGAGGTGGTGATGACTTCTCAGATTCTCCAGCCCTAATATCTATGATGTTACGATGTCTACTCATACTGCATATATACATATGCAACAAAGCCTAGGATATGCTTTCTCATAATCAAAGGCTCATTCTAGATTTAATCAAAGAGACAAATGGGAGAAACATGGACATGAACAGGGTGGTGAGAGTCAGTTTAAATCACCAGGGACATACAAACAAGTATAATAAGGGGTAGGGGAAAAAAAGATCTATAGAAGTCTTTACCTTGAAAATCCTTGAAAAATCACTACCATAGCTTGGAGACTATATGCCAATATGAATAATTTAGATGAATTCATTAAAGACACTAAAGGACACTTCCTAGTAGCTAGAACATATTAAACTAAGAAAACATTTCTAGGCTCACCCCTCCAGCTCCAACAAGTCCTTGCCACTAAATAATAACCCTGAATAGCTCTATCAGGAAGTGAAACATACAGGCTGAAGTGGGACATAGTAAACACAATACCTATATCCCACTTCAATGTCTGTATTAATTGATACACCACATGTTTTAACGATAAGAAAGCAAGGGTGAGGGACCGCCTGGGTGGGTCAGTAGGTGAAGCGTCTGACTCTTGATTTTGGCTCAGGTCATGATCTCACAGTTCATGAGTTCGAGTTCCACGCTGGGCTCTGAGCTGACAGTGTGGAGCCTGCTGGGGATTCTCTATCCTTCTCTCTCCGCCCCTCCCCTGCCCTCTCTGTCAAAATAAATAAATAAACAGGAAATTTTTTTTAAAAAGCAAGGGTGGGAAGAATGGTGGGGTGAAATGAACCCTGCCAACTTCAAGTAGGATGAACCTGGGGGCCAGTTTCGGATTTTGAAGGAATACGCTTTCTGCTCCACCAGCTTTCCCTACACACACTTTAACAAGGTGAATCAACAGGATATGTCAACTCTACATCCCCATCCACTTTTAAGGTGACTTCACTGAAAAAGAGGCACCAAAGGCCTTTATTGCTAGTCACCAGGTAAAGTCTGTTTACATTTATTCTATATGTCCATGGCTGAGATCTGGAGTCATCTGATCTTATAACTTTTCTCCACCCTTTCTGTTTTTTCTCTCTGTCCTCTTGTATATTCCTTGCCAAGTTTCTCATAATTAAGTTTTATAATACTTAATGTTTCATGTAAAATGCTGTGTGCCTCTTGCACTGTTGGTGGGAATGCAAACTGGTGCAGCTGCTCTGGAAAACAGTGTGGAGGTTTCTCAAAAAACTAAAAATAGATCTACCCTCTGACCCAGCAATAAAACTGCTAGGAATTTACCCAAAGGATACAGGAGTGCTGATTCATAGGGGCACATGTACCCCAATGCTTACAGCAGCACTTTCAACAACAGCCAAAATCATGGAGAGAGCCTAAATGTCCATCGACTGATGAATGGATAAAGAAGATGTGGTTATATATACAATGGAATACTACTGGGCAATGAGAAAGAATGAAATCATGCCATTTGCAGCAACGTGGATGGAACTGGAAGATATTAAGCTGAATGAAATAATTCAGTCAGAGAAGGACAGATATCAAATGTTTTCACTCATATGTGAATCTTGAGAAACTTAACAGAAGACCTTGGGGGAAGGGATGGAGAAAGATAGATACAAACAGAGATGGAGGGAGGCAAACCATAAGAGACTCTTAAATACAGAGAACAAACTGAGGGTGCATGGGGGAGTGGGGGAAAGGGGAAAATGAGTTATCGGCATTGAGGAGGGCACTTGTTGGGATGAGCACTGGGCGTTGTATGTAAGCCAATTTGACAGTAAAGTATATTTTTAAAAAACGCTGTGTGCCTTGAACTGTGCGGTGAAAGAGCTGGATAAGCCTAGCAAATATGCAGAAGTGCTGTAAGAAAGAAACGTGAGGGTGAGGGTGGGGAAATGCGGCCTGCAGCTTACTGACATCCACAGTGACAGGTCCCGTGAAGATGCTCAGGAGTATTGTGTGGGGCTCAGTTACTAACTGCTGCCTCATGCTTCGGGATGCTGCTGCCTGACCCGCTTTCTGACAGAGCAGAACTTGCTGTTAGTTCTGTGTATGATCATTACTCCTTTTTTTTTTCCTGGGAGAAAGAGGGGGAAGGGAGGGAATGCTCAAGAAGCCAACAGGCCTCAACTAGTATTTGTAAGGAAACATGGGAAATGTGGTTGTGTAACGCGGTGTTCTGATGATGTCCTTATGTTCCACATGAACATCACTTGCCTTACTTTCACACTGGTGGGGATCCTCTGAATTTGTCAAGGAATCGCTTTTAGTTAATGAGATGGGGAAAAAGAAAATGCATGTAGGAAACAGAACAGGAAGATAGGAGGCCATAAGATTGGTAAGATCATTGTTTTAGACAGGCTTCAATCAGACTCCAGGTGATAGAGATCCCCCAAACAAGAAATAAAACAAGTTTATTTCTCTTTCCTATTAAAGAAGCTCAGGGCAAGCAGTCGAGGACTGTATGGATGTTTCTTATTCATCAGGACCCATGCTCTTTTCAGCTTTCTATCGGTCTTATCAGGTGGTACCCCTCCTCTAAGTCCAAAATGGTATTTGTGCTCCAGCCCTCACACTTATGTTCCAGGGAATAAGATGGAGAAAGGGATGAAGAAGGGTGTAGCTCATCCCTTTTAAGACTTCCTAGAAGCGCGCGCGCGCACACACACACACACACACACACACACACACACACACACACTCCTCTGTACATCTCATTGGCTATAATGTAGCCACATGGTCAGGGAGGCTGGTGAACATGCTTTTTAGCTAGCAGCAATGTGGCTTTTTTGGCTAGCAAATCAACTATAAAAGGGATTGTGTTAATTGGTGAGCAAGGAGATGGCTTTCTGGTGGCGAACAATCAGCTTCTCTGACAAAATGAAGGCTTTGCAAGCTTCCTTATTTTCTGAGGCTACATAATATGAAGATTAGCAACATACAACAGATAGAAAGATAAAAAGCACTACTGTGGTGAAGTAATAGTATTCTACTGCATTTAAGAAAAATTATATGACTCTCTACGTCATAAGACTCAGTGGAATCTTCAAATGATTTAATGTCATTCACAGGGAAGGGGTAATATATCCCACGGTGCTGCAGAGACACCTCACTGAGCCCAATAGTAGCAAAAATTTTTAATCAATAGGTTTGGACAATGCAATAGACATAAACCCTCTGACCTGTATTTAATACTAATCCAGTGGCATGGATCATGAGGAAGGAGAGAGACAGAACAAACATCTTGGACAGCAATAAAATAATCTTGCTAAAGAGTTACTCAGAATTAATTAAGACACTGTCACAAGGGGACAATAATGGAGTAATTCCCTAAGATGTGATGAAAAGTATTACTGATTGGTGCAATCTGGAAATTTACATTAAATACCTTAAAATTCTAAAAGGCTCTGATCCAGCAAATCTATTTCTGGAAATTTAACTTAAGAAAAATAGCCATGGATATACCCAGAGACTTATCTGTGCAGACATTCATCAAAGTTATTTATCATAGTAAGTGGGAAAAAACCCTCTTTAATATCTAATAAAAGAGGACCAGTTAAATAAATGCTGGTCCATTCATTCTAATGGAGAAATCGCAAATGACATGGTTAAGAAAATTTCACAGAAAAGCCATAAAAAAAAAAAACAGTTACAAAACAAAACATACAGTGTGATCCTGTTTTCTATTTAAAAACCAAAGTATGTATATTACAGGCATGTCTGAATTAAGGTAGCCTCAAGTAAAAGATCTCCTATTTTACTAATGAGAATACAAAAACAAAAATATCAAAGTTTTGCTGACTTGAGTTTATAAACTTTCACTCCGTATTCGTATTTCAACTTATATTCATGCAAAGTAATAGATCGATGTGTAAATTTTTTGGAATCATATTTTATGAAGAAAATGTTATCCAGATGTTTCACTTTTATGTCCAATGTCCTCATTATTGTTAGACTCCCTTTTGAGTCACATAACACCTGTGATTGCGACAGTATCTGACTTTGCATGTGATGCTGTCACTGGGAAGTTGATCCCCAGTGAAAAATAACCATTTGCATCATATTAGGAAAGATGGTGTTATGATTTGATCTGTATGTGATCTTCACTATGTAACTACTTACTGTGTTACTTTTAAAAGTGCTCTTTAAAAAGACTTGTTCTTGTGGCATCCAAACCAGGCTGTGAGGTCATGCTTTTAGGGAGAATGGCAAAATTTCTGTTGAACTTCACCACCTATTTTTAGAGCAATTCCATCAGATGACTTCTACAAGGACCTAAAATTTACACTGACTGAGGTGATTTCAGCATAATGAATCTTTGTCCAAATTATACTTTGTTGTCCAAAATAAAATCATAGAGAGAATGTCTATAACTGGAGAAAACTTGTATGGGTTTGATCATAAGATGACACCCATTTTTATAATGGATAATATGTGGCCCAATGAAAGCTCTTTCTTGCCTTATATTCAAATGTATTTCATGTATACACAGAGAAAAAGAGACCAGAAGGACAATTTCCATAATAATGTCTGCAGTGGTTACTGCTGATAAGGAGATTACTCCAGGAGATTTAAACTTTCTTCTGTTTACTTTCCTTTATTTTCTAAAGTTTCTTTGATGAATGAGAATAACTGTCATAATTAGAAAATAGTATTAAGAATAAAGAAGAAGTTGGAGTGCCTGGGTGGCTCAGTCAGTTAAGCATCCAACTCTTGGTTTCGGCTCAGGTCATGATCTCACGGTTTGTGGGTTCGAGTCCCACATTGGGCTCCATGCTGACAGCACGGAGCCTGCTTGGGATTCTCTCTCTCCCTCTCTCTGCTCCTCCTCCGCTCACTCTCTCTCTCTTTCAAAAATAAATAAAAACTTAAAAAAAAAAGAATAATTTTTTTATGTTTTTATTTTATTTTTGAGAAAGAGAGAGAGCATGAGCAGGGGAGGGGCAGAGAAAGAGGGAAACACAGAATCTGAAGCATGCTCCAGGCTCTGAGCTGTCAGCACAGAGCCCAACGTGGGGCTTGAACCCATGAGCTGTGAGATCATGACCTGAGCTGAAGTCAGACACTCAACCAACTGAGCCACCCAGGCGCTTACCCACCCCTCCCCCCACCCCCCCACCCCCAAAAAAGAATTAAAAAGAAGCAAAGGAAGACACTATATAAATAACACACAGGGCATGAGCAGAGACAGGCTAAGCCAGCCATGGGGTGTGAGTTCAGCTCAAAAACAATTCCCTATTGGCCTGAAATTTGTCACTCCTTAGAGTGACAGCTAGCTGCAAGTTAGTTAAAATGTAGACGTGTTTTCTAGAAAGGTAACTCATCCATCTACTATTCCTCCCACCCCCCTTCACAGCAGATTCATTTATCAGATTCATTTCCATGCCTGGAGACAGTCCACAGGGAATGAGTCAGTGACAGGGACAGGTCAGTTTAATGTGAAGAAAGACAATCAAGAAGGTCACCCCTCCTCTCCTCTCCTCCTCCCCACAAAGTCCTGATGGCAAGGGACTGGCTCATCTCAGAAACTGAGATGGTACAAGGAAGGGTAACAGCCGTAGCACGTAGAGGCAGTGTAACCTGCAGTTAAGCATGCAGCCTCTGGAGCCTGCCTGCCCGGCTCACATCCCACCTCTCCCCATCATCAGGTATGCTACCTTGGGAAACTTACTTACTCTCTCTGTGACTCAGTTTCCTCATCTGTGGGGTAACTGTATCTATTTCGTTAGGTTTCTGTGAGTCCTAAGTAGTAAGTACGTGTAAAGCACTTGGTAGGAGTTTGATAAATGTTGGTCATCATTACATGCCAGGAGCCACACCAAGTGCTTAGACCATGATTATCTCAGTCAATTGTCACAACAATCCTGCCAAGTACATACAACAGTGTCTGTTTTACAGATGCAGAAACCGAAGCGCTGGGAAATGAAGTGAGTTGTAAAAGTCGGAACAGCTAGTAAATGGGGGAGTGTGACTTTTTTAAAAGTGGCAGTCATCCTGCCTCCTCCCAGCCTCATCCTGGACACGAACTATGCCAGCAGTTCCTTTCAGTTTTCTTCCCACACTGACCCTGTGGTTGGACCCTCCTCAACTGTCTCCCAGGCTCCCTTTCCCAAGTTTCTCCCTACTTGAAAGGACATCCTATACAGGGCAGGGCGGCCAGAGGGCCCTTCTAAACCCAGACCTGATGTAATTTCACAGCTCAAAAATGAATGTAGTCTCCCCGCCCCTCTGACCAACAGGAAAAAGGCCAAAGCCTTCAATTCTTTCACAGTGTGGCCCCATTTGTGCTTTCTAGAATCACCTGTCCAACACTTCCCTCTGCAGCATCCTGATGCTGTTCCTGTGAGCCCCCCTGGGACTTCCACATCTTCTCCCTTTGCTCATACTCTGTCTGGCACGTGCTTATCCTAGACCTTTTTTTTTTTTTTTCTATCCTTTATTAAACAGCTGAAATGTCACTCCCTTTAATACACCCTGACTGAAGGCTAACACCATTGGCTGATTAACAAATACTTACTAAGAAGCTACTATGTGTCAGGCACTGTCTCAGTAACTTTGGATACAACAGTGAATAAAACCTCGGTCCTCACCCTTCCCAATGCTCATAATCTCTCACTCCTCAGCATGCCCCTGGTGACATGCTATGGCTTTAATATACATTTTACAGAACTGTTTCCTCTGTACAATGTGAGTCTTTACAGAAAGGGACCCTGTCTTCTCTAGCTTTATATATTTTGTGTCTAGCAAAGAGCTTGGCACTGTAAGCATTTATTAAACATTGGATTGATGAATGTTTTCTCCTCAAATCTTCATGCTAGAAAATACTCACCTGTAACTACTTCGTGAGCAACTGTTCTCTTTGGAAATATGGAGATGGTTCCTCTAAAGATAATATTTTCCCCTTCATTAAAAAAATTATGCCTATGGTTTGCCTTTTGTAAAAACCCCATTTGTTACTTGTATACAGCACAAAGAAAGGTCTATGTATTTAGTTCTGGATTCCTGGGACTTTGTACAGTGTGAGTATTCAGTAGGCACTCAATAAATGTTTGTTGAAGGAATGGAATGGAGGAAGGCAGGTAAGTAGGTAGGTAGGAAGGGAAGGAGGGAGGAAGGAGGGAGAGAAAAATGAGAGTTTGGGTGCCAAAAGAAGAGCTGAAAGTGAAACACTATTATCCCTGAGGTAAATAAGGCACAGCCAGCTGCTAGCAAACATGGGTCTGACCCCAAAGGGAGAAAGCAGTGCTGGCCAGGAAAGGGAGATCCTGGCTGGGCCTGCTGCACCTGGGGCAGGTTTCATTCACTCCTCAGGTTAAGGGGACACCACTGTTCTGGAATGACAGGCCTGCGATATTTAAATCCTGACTAGGTGAGTAAGCTCCTGGAGGAAAGCAATAAAACCAAATTTCTTACAAATTCTCTAGAAGCAAGCATAAATAAATCAGGAATCCTCTCTGACAGGCTCCATTTGGTGAGTTGAGTCTTCTATTCACCTACAATGCAGGTGAGCAAACACAGGCTTTTGGAAAGAAACAGAAACAAACTCATGTTGAAACTTCCCAGAGAGCCATCATCCTTGATTTTAAAGCCAATAACCAACCAGGGTTTTTACCAACCTACAAATAAAGATGAGAGTAGGAACACTCTCGTAGACTGAATCCCCCATAAAAGGAGCGTACCATCCAGAGATCACGACCTCTCTCCACTGCTCCCTCAACTGCCCCCTACTCCCCATCCCAAACCCAACACACACGGAGGTTACAGTGATGATTCAAGGTGCAGATTCAGGGGAAGAAGAGATTAAATCAGATGATGTATGTGGGAGTGACAAGAGCATGCTGCCTGACACATAGTGGGTCCTCTTTAAATGTTTCTAACATAAAATAAAAAAGGCAGCAAGGGAAAGAACAGCTCATCTAATCTATACTTGGAATTTCTCAAATTACTCATAAGAGCACTTTAAAAATTCCAGAAAGACAGAGTATGCAACCCCTGTCAAAATAGTATTAAGTGCTAAAACACAGACAAAGATAGGTAATTAACAGCTACTAGCTTAGACGAAAATGTCTGCAATCTTGTTTAAGTGCTTGGGTGATAGAAAGCATTAGGAGATAAACTTAGGAAGATGTGGAGGCTGGGGAGCGGAAAGAAAAGGTGTTTAAAAACTAGCACGCAGTCAGCTTTTTACAAAACTAGTTCACACAAAAAACTCACATGCAAGACACTTAAAAACACAATCAGACCTTCCTCAGAATGATGGAAACATGCTTGACAAGGTTTTTTGAAGGTGCCTAGAGGGTCTCTTTCTGTAGGTATATCCTTTAAAAACAGCAGGGAATGACATTCTCCTAAATATGACTGATGTGCCAGGACTTTAAATAAAATCATTCATATTAAAATATATGACTTCATCATTAAGTCTCCCTCTGATTAATCTGGACCTTTTGATCCACTCAGCTGTAAGGGACGACAACCCCAAGAAAGAGGGATATCATCTTCCAAAAGGAGTCAATTGATTTGCATAGAGAGGCAAAACAGTTGGGTTTAAGCAAGAAGAAAAAAAAGGGAGTGTAGAAGGTTGCTGGGGAGAAATAGGTGGAAAATGACAAGGTTCTTGAGCAAGTGGCTAAACCATTTTGTGACCTGTTCTCTTTGACCTCCAACAAATTTTCAATTGTGGAATCAGGAACAAATTATACCTGAATAAGACTTATGTACACAGAAGGAGAAGGAGAATTCCAAAAAGTTGAAAGGTAAAGGATTTTTTTTTTTTTTAAAGATTCAATTTAGGGAGAGTGAATTTGGGGTTAAATTTCACTGTGATGGAAACAATATTCTCCTATCACTGTGTATGAATGACCAAGGAAGACTCACAGAAACACAGAAGTGATGCCTGTAACACCACGTTCAACTCCCAATCATAGTACACTAATCCACATCATGACTCTGTGTGGGTGGGGGGAGGTGATCCTTGTTTTCCAATGGTATCTGCCATCAAGGACTAAAGTTGATGGTTTTATACTGAGGCACTGAATCTGTCATTGCAAGGATGTGACAGTCTTCTAGAATGAGATATAAAGACAGAAGTGTCTAAAAGGGCTCTAACTACCCCATGATCCCAAGCTGATGCTCCACACTTCCTAAACCCTGTTCTAAACTCGATGGCCATACATACTTAAAGAGGCAAGTGGTCTCAACACAGAAAGAAATAGAAAACGGAAAAATTAGCAGATGAATTATTTCAACTTGAACAATTAAACACCTTCATATTTCCAGGGAAATCATTTTTGAGTTCTTTTGTTGTTTTTTAAGCACCCGGAATAGATAGTGCATTGAGATTTACCAGAAGACTGGATCATGTTACATTCACCACCTGTCTCATAATCTGAGAGTGACCAATAAGGAAGGATGTATAAAATGAGTTCAAAAAAGTGGTTTGAGAATGAAGATGTAAAAATTCCAGAATTCAAAGGCAATGACAGTAGAATAAAAAGGGGCTGATATCAGAAGATAGAAGTCAAAGCAAACACACCATAAGCTTGCTCCCAGGCCCACATTTCAACTGTGCCTTTAAAAGAAAAAGAAACAAAAAACAACAACAACAAAAAAAGAATTTTTCCCGAAAGGGTAGAATACGGCAGAAATAGTAAATACCAAACCCCGAAAAAAGAGGAAGTTAGTCCCTTACATAGAAATGGGTGGCGTGCTTTATGTGATATTAAAAATTGCCATAACAAGAATGGGCAGTAATAAAAATAAATTATTTCCCTTTTTGCAAAGCATGTGAGGGTAGGAAATTGACCCAAACTGCCAGAGAAATGAGGAAGCACCCTTTTCACACTGTCCTCAGAATGCTATTTCATAATTTATCCCATCCCTCAGATGCCCTTTCTCGGCCACGTCCCTGCTCTCTGCTCTTCAGCTGTCCTCTCACCAAGCTCCTCAATTAAATTACCTCACATTTTTCTCTGATCTGCTGTTCACAGCTTGTCACATCACTATACCATAAGCCTCCCCACAAGCTGCTGAAACAGGACACGAAGACAGCCGCTCCTTTCTCCCTTCAGCTGCTCCCTGGTGTCCTGGATCCTGTGCTCTGACTGCAGTTTCATTGTCCAGAGGGAGCATGCGCATATCTGCAAGACTCTTGCCACAGACCCACAGACTCCTCCGCTAAGGAGCATATGTATTCACAGCCCTAAAAAGAATCATGAAATGTGGCATGATCAACCTACTGAAGCAACAACCTATGTCCCAGACAGTTGATTTGAAAAAATATCAATCAGGCTTGTCCTCATCCAGTTGGGGAAGAGAACGGGCAATTTTCTTCTGAGCACTTGGAATGATCAGAATCAAGCCGTGTAGTTATCACAAGTGCTCAGCTTTTTATCTTTTCGTTTCTGCAAAATAAGTATAATGGTTAATCCTTTGAGTCTGTGAGACATTGTTCACAAAACAGTATTTCAAAAAAATTTTATGAAATATTCCATGTAGAATAGCATGAATTATCCAGAACAGTGATACAAAGAACCTATGTACCAAATTAAAGCATTAAATCAAAAGGCCAATAACCGAGAAAAGAGAAAATATTGTTGCAAAATGAGTTGAGATTAAAGAGAGAGAGAGAGACACAGATGAGATTCTCCAGGTTGATGAGGCAGAAGTGCAAAAAGGCTCTTCCCAGAGGGTCAACACTTCAAAGAAACAGTACATTGATTTAAAGATGGTAATTTAGACGAGGCAGAGGAAGCTAACATAGCCAATAAATAAGAGGAATCCCACATGAGCCAGGGAGACACCCTATTTCAAGGAGAGTTTAAAAACACAGGAAAATTGGAACCGGATGCACACATGAGTAGAAAAAAAGTGCCATTTTTTTCTCTTTTCCTCTCATTTCTCCCCTCAAGTAGGACTACTGGTCTGATTAAGAACCAGGTGGTCAAAGCCTCATGTACCGTGCCTGAGGGGAGGAGATAAATAGATCCATGCTTTTTGAAGAATAGTTTGACAATATGGTACCAAAAACTTAAAAAATGTTCATGCCTTTTGATCTGGTAATTCCATTTCAAGGATGTGTGAAAAGTTATGTGTGTGAGGATGCCATTTGCTGCTCTCTTTATAATCTTCTGCTTTGTTTATACTAGTGGAAAAAAGCAGAAACAATCTCGATGTCCAGTGATAAACCAGAATATGTCCATATGTGGCCTTCTAGACAGACATGTGAAATGATGCTGTAGAGGGATATTTAAGGATAGGAAAATATTCAGGAAATTATGCCATTTAAGAAGGATGTTTACCAAAAAGTAGAAGTGTAATAATTGTTTTTTACACACACACACACACACACACACACACACACACACACACTGAGGATTGGAAGATACATTCAGGATGCACACAGTAGGGATGGTAATATTATGAGCGCTGTCATTTTTTATTATATGCTTCTTTTTGAAAATATCTTTAATAAAAATATAGTAATTTCTGATAAAGAGAAAAAGCAATAAATTTTTTTTTAAGGAACAAAATCGGGGATGGTCTTGTGTATAGAATCCTATCAAAGGCCAGGGCTATCAGGGCCTTGAGCTCCCTGAGTCACTCTCTTAACTCGACAGTTGAGAAACCAAACATACATACAGAACAGGAAGGTTCTGACCTCAGAAACACTCAGGAAAGGAATTAAGGCAGTCACAGCAAGAGAAAGAAAACAGCTGGCTGAAGACTGCTCCAACAGGTCTGAGTAGGTAAGTACAAAGAAGTGATAAGCATGTTTGATTTGGGAGTGGCGGCTGTTCAAGAGAGTTGAGAGTCCCAAGGGATGCTTGGTTTTGGAACAATAATGAATGGGAACTTAAAGAAATGAGGAGATACGGTAAAGAGTAGGGAACTAACATTTTCCCAGCACCTCCATGTAAAAGGCTCATGTTAACTCATGTAATCCTCTAACTCAGAAAATGCCAGCACTCCCATTTCATAGATCAGGACACTGAAGTTAAAATAACTTGCATTGGCCATGGATGTAGCAACTAACAGAGCTATTATTTGCTCTGAGGATGGATTCCCAAGTCCTTCCTCATTTTACTGTGCTACTCATTGTCTCCTTTATTTTATCTCCTGAGAGAAAGACCTCGATTCGTGCTACTTGTTAACTGAGGCAGTGGGAATTTCAATGGCATCGAAATCTCAACTGGCTGAGTCAATAACATGGGGGATGCCCACAGCAAGCCCAGAACAAACTAACCATTGAAAGTGATATATTCATGAAACTCGGAAGGCCACCTCCCCCTGAGCCATGGCAATGGAGTAGAGAGAAAGAGTGGTATTTCAAAATTCCTATTTCTGGACATATAGGCACCTGAATGTCTTTTAATCCTGCTTTTACAGATATCAAGAAAATTGTGCTCCTTTCCTTCCAATACACCCCTCATCGTTCCCATTGTGCTGTCCTTGAACTACCAGGAGTCTGCAGTTGCAGCACTAACAGTGACCTTATATAACAGCAGCGCTAGCCTGGCTATTATTTGGAGGAGAACATATCAGCAGGCACTGCAGTACCTTCCCTCTTTTGGGCTGGGAAATGGACAGCAGACAGTACAGATTCCATTAAATGGGAGATCTTGTCCACCTATTAGCTACTCACAGAAACCAGGACATGATCACTCTCTTTCAAGCCCTAAAGTACTTTCCTCAATGCAGGGTGAGTGAAAACATTAGGTCTTCTCATCCTTGTCTTATTGCTTTGATCATCTCAGAAGGGTTTTATTGGGACAGGCTTCTCCACAGTTATCCCTGACCACAGTGATCGATAACCAAGCCTACAGGCTTAGTTAAAAGTAAGTCATATTAGTAACAGGCTTTTTTTTTAATTAAAAGAATATAATTTTGCAACCCCTTTTGCATGTTAATTATTTAGTACTTTTAGCCTTGGGTGATACTTCTAAATGGTAGCTACTAGCCACACGTGACTATTCAAATTTAAATTAAATGAAGCTAAAAATTTAGTTTCTCAGTCACACTAGCCACACTACAGGTGCCCGATAGCCTCATATCATTAGCAGCTACTGTATTAGATGGCACAGACATAAAACATTTCCACAACTGCAGAAAGTGCTACTGAACAAGGCTGCCACAGAGCAATGGGCAAACAAATTCAGAAACACTTAACTGAGTTCTTATGAGCCAGGCACTGTTCTAAATTTTTTGAATGTACTAGTTCATTTACTATTCACAATGATTCCACGAGTGACAGGACTTATTACTGTCCCCATATCACAGATGATGAAACTGAGGCACACAGTGATTAAATGATCTCTGATTCCTCTCTCTCCCACTGTATCCAAATCATCAGAACTTTTCTGTGCAGTGTCTCTCATACTCACGGAAGAGTCTGTCATCACAGACGCGATACTCATGTAGGTTTTTATTGGACAATTGCTATACCCTCCTAACTGGTCTCCTTGTTTCAACTATCCTTCTCCATCGTCGGCAGGATCAAATAATTAAAAGTTATTTTGTAGCAGATAAATCTTCAATGAAGTCCCCTGAATTAAGGTCAAATTCTTCAAAGCTGTTTTCAAAGTTGCCTACAATATGGTTGCAATTTTTCCTTCTAACCTTATCCTTATTTAATATCTAACACTACCAATAACTATGGCCACGACGTTGGTGCAAGTCTGCTGAGAAGCAGATGCTAACACAGGATTAGATACGCAAGACGTTTCTTGAAGAAGGGAGCAAGACTGGGCCAGGAGAGCCTGTGGACTGAGATGTAGGTCCAGCCCTGTGGAGGAGAGGAAGAAGGAAGGGGGATAGGGTGGGAAGCATCTCAGAGTGCAGCACAGTGACAAGAAAGGTTTGGCTATGCCAGTGGGGAATCTGTGCGCCAAAGCTGGTCAGTGGAGGACCCCAGGTCTTGCTGGAATGGGCAAGCCTTAGCATCTTCACTGTGCACAATCACCAGGGGGGATATTCTGACCCATTCTGGTTATGTATTTTATTTCATTTTATTTATTTTTAAAATCTTTTTCAAATTTTATTTATTTGTTTTGAGAGAGAGATAGAGAGTAAGCAGGGGACAGGCAGAGAGAGAGGGAGACAGAGAAACCCAAGCAGGCTGTTCCTCGCTGCGCAGAGCCCAATGCAGGACTTAAACTCATGAACTGTGAGATCATGACCTGAGCCTAAACCAAGAGTCGGACACTCAACTGACTGAGCCACCCAGGTGCCCCTGATTATGTAATTTAATTAGTTTGGAGTGACCTTATTCCTGTCATCAGACAGTAAGGGCCCTAAGGGCAGGGACCATGTTTTTCAGTTTTATTTTCCCTTTGGTGACTAGCACAATGTCTTGTACATACAGTGGGCACCAACAGAGGGTGTACTCTGAATTCTACACAGTGCTCCAATTTCAGCTTTCTTAGAGTCCTTCTGTTTTAAACAAATACTTATGTCATCTTGTATTTCTTAAATGCAATTTTTTCTACATCTTTATAGTTCAGAGAATTCAAATATCAGCCAACCTTGGTGAATTAATTCTTTTATGACTTGCTAATTACTTTGTCCTTTTCCTGCTCAAAGCCTACACTGAATTACTTCAACTTCACCTCCGAAGGGGACTAAAAAATTGCTGAACATAATTTGCACTTTACACAATAAAGTTACTAATGGCATTTTAGCAAGAACACCCATTATTTTCTCTGCAGCAATACATCAGCATTTCATCTGTTATAAATTGCTTGGTCAGCATCAAATGGCTTCAGAATAAATCTTTCTCCTTTCTGCCCCTGCTGTCTATGATAAAGAAAAGAGGCAGAAGGTAACCCTGTGTTCTGCATTCCCAGGCATATCATTTTCATGCTGCACGACTCTAATTTATTTCTAGTGATAAACCTCTTATAGTCCTATGCTGGATGATGCTCACACATGTTCAAGTACACACAGGAAGACACAGGTACCTCTTCAACATGAACACCAAAATGAAGGGGCTTCCAGGTGAATGGTTTAGGGACCATGCACTGTAGAATTTTGATGCCTATTACAGATTTTGGTAACAGGGCAGCTGTAAAAATAAACAGCAATATTCAAATAATTAGACTATTTTCTTTCAGCCTCACCTCCAGATATGGTTATAAATACCACAGTCATTAGATGGGACACAGAGTTATCTCTTTAAGATTAGGCTATTCTAGGAGAGCATGGGTGGCTCAATCGGTTAAGCGTCCCACTTCAGCTCAGGTCATGATCTTGCGGTTCATGAGTTAGAGCCCTGTGTCGGTCTCTGTGCGGACAGCTCAGAGCCTGGAGCCTGTTTCAGATTCTGCATCTCCCTCACTCTCTGCCCCTCCCCCGCTCTCTGTCTCTGTCTCTCTCTCTCAAAAATAAATCATCATTAAAAATTTTTTTAAAAAAAGATTAGGCTGTTCTGTCTTCACATTTCTGAGAAATATACCTAATAAGTTCTACTTTTTAAAAATCTCGTGCATCAAAATTTTCTCAACTTTATGATGTATCCGTTTTTGTACTTCTGAACATAGGCAATATCACAAAGTAGATGCCTACCTAATAAATATTTAAGTGAATGAGTTAATAGATGAATGCTTTTCATTTAGTCTGCTGAAGTCACATTAGTTAACAGTATTATTCATTCATCAAAACTAAATACTACTGTGTCATCTACAGTTATTATAAGCTAGTCCCTCTTCTCTATTTTAAATTATACCGATATTTGAGAGTTATGCTTACTGTCAGTTACAGTACTCACATTTCAAATATATGGAGGACTTTACGAATGTTATTATGAATAATGGTGATTAGTTGCTTTTAATATCGTAAGCAGAGTGAGAAAAAATAGACATAAGCTACAGCATGAGAGATTTAAGTTAGACAAGAGTGTTCTGGCATCAAATCTAATTAAACACTAACGTGGATTATTGAGGGAAGTAATGAAATTTTCCTTCTTGGAAGTCTTTAAAAATAAGTTGGAACCTCATCAATGCATACATCATTAAATAAGTTCCCATATAAAGATGGAGGGATTGGTTTCAATGTTCTCTGAATGACAGGTATGTTTATTAAGGTATATATAAAATAGTATAAATTTCTGTAGTACGGGCATTCATATAAAATCCTAGTATCAATTTATAATCAAAGACATGAATCAGGTACCAAAGAAGTGACTTCTGGTTCTAGTCCCTCATTCCACATGTGACTTTGGGGCAAGCCATTTTTACCTCTAAGATAAAGATTCTTTTCCAATTAAATAGAATAATCCTAATTCTAAGTATATATTCTTCAAAATAAATTACATAAGATCTTGTTGGGTAAGTTATATTCAAATAAATAAGCAGTAGGGATATTTGATTCCTACAACTTAAGGTTATTTAAGAGTAGGTACTTAGAATTAGGACTATTCTATTTAATTGGAAAAGAATCTTAGAGGTAAAAATCATTTGCCCCAAAGTCACATGAGGAATGAGGGACTAGAACCAGAAGTCACTTCTTTGGTACCTGGTTCATGTCTTTGATTATGAATCCTCATTCTATTGTCCTGAAGTAAATTATACTGTGTATATAAAGAACAATGTTTAGCATACTGATAACAATTAGAAAAGAACTACTAATAGATAAACTTTAGATTATGGCAATTAAGTGACTAGCAACCTGACACAGGATTTATCTTTAAAATCCAGGTGCTTTAATGTATTTATACCAATCTTCTCTATGCTGATATTCTTATTGTATAACTTTATTATTATACCACAGGTGAATCTATCATTTTAAAATTCCCAGGCACAAGGCACTGAGCAAATGAACACTAACACTCCCTTCATGTTATAGAATTTAGAGTACAATCCTTTCTTAACCATTGGAGTATATTTTCCTCTTCAAGGTTGACAACTTTTGAAAAAATCATGGTACAGACTATGCAATTTATGTTTAAAATGTTGCCACTGCTTTTGTGTTAGGATTCATATTATGAGCAAATTCATATATATTGCCTTTTTTACTGCTTGGATATTGATCTATTTTGACTGTGGTCATCAGAGGCCATATCGCCTAAAAAGAACATATAATTCCATTCTCTGCTTTATTTTTAATTTTTTTTTAGTTTATTTATTTATTTTGAGAGAGAGAGAGAGGGAGAGAATACATGAGTGAGTGGGGGAGGGGCAGAGAGAGAGGGAGATGGAGAATCCTAAGCAGGTTCCACACTGTCAGCACAGAGCCCTACGTGGGGCTCAATCCCACAACCACAAGATCACAACCTTGCTCGATATATCAAGAGTCTGATGCTTACTCAACTGAGCCACCCAGGTGTCCGTGTCTCTTTTAAAATAGAGACTTTGGGCTACAACATGTTTTTCCCAACAGCTCACCTCATCACTCAGAGATACCAATACAAAAGCAGTATTTCAGGTGGGAGTGCAGAAGGAAATAACCAGAGTTATTTGCAGGGTACAATCAAAGGTTCCAGTGGCAGAAACGTGCTACAAGTTGGGAGAATGTGAGTTACAAAGCATACAGAGAATGAGTAACAGTGAAATGGATAAAATGAACGCATGGGGAACAATTAGATAAGGATAAAAGGTATCGAAGTGGAAGAGCCCAACCATGTCAAAAGGACCAACTTTTAGGAGAAGGGCAGTAAATCATGTCTTTAAGAACATCAGAGGTGGAAGCCATGTTGAAGGTCATATGGAGACTAATCTCCCTTTACAAATGAGGAAATAGGCCTAATGAGAGTATGTGACTTTCTCAAAGTCATCTTATCCTAGGAAATGACAAATGCACCACACAATTCAGAATAATGAGTGGCAGTTTCAGAGCCAAAGACTTTGCACTGAGCCAGGGCTGCCTGTCCCCTCGGGGAGGACTGTCTCTCCAAGTGCCCTAGCCTTGTTCCTATGGATCACCACATTTTATTTTATTTTATTTTTTTTAAGTTTTTTTTTTTAAATTTTTCTAATGTTTATTTATTCTTGAGACAGAGACAGAGCGCGAACAGGGGAGGGGCAGACAGAGAGGGAGACACAGAATCTGAAACAGGCTCCAGGCTCTGAGCTGTCAGCACAGAGCCCAATGCGGGGCTCGAACCCATGAACTGTGAGATCATGACCTGAGCCGAAGTCAGACACTCAACCGACTGAGCCACCCAGGCGCCCCAGGATCACCACATTTTAAATCTAGTGAGTGATGGGGAATGATAGCAAAGAACAAAAGGACATCTGCCAATGCTCAGAATGTATTCAGTCTGATGGTTCCAGTCCACCTTTTGACTAGCACCGTCCTAGTCAGTTCTGGACAGGAGGTGAAACAAGTGTTATTTTGACATGGTTCTGCCTATGGAGACAGACCCACTGAGAGTCTGTAGTCGACAGGCTCAGACGATGGGTAGAGCCATGCCAGCCCCTCTCAAGGCTCAGCTACTTCAGGGAGAAAACAAAGGCAGCATGCAGGAAAGGGGAGGTCGGATGAGCGGCCAGGGAGAGGGCACATACATACAAAAGTCCCGAATTTGGAGGAGGCTCATCCACACTTCAGATGCACAGCAGACATGAGGAAGGGGGCAGTGCACAAGGAGATCACACACAATGCTATTCTGGGAAGGGTTCTCTGTGATCTGTAACTTATATGGATATAATAAACTCCATGCCTGAGACACAAAAGCCCCAAACAACCACCACCAAAACACAAAACATGTGTTTAAAGGGGAAAATTACCCACAATGTTGGTTTTTTCCACATGGCTGGACCAGGAGGGTTGCAAAATCCATCATTGTTAGTGGCCAGAAAGCCAACCAGGGGAGCCCTCTTAGAACTTTTAAAGGGAAACATTTTGGATGAACCTCTTGGTCTTACAAGAAAGACAGCTAGTTATATTTAACTATAAACACATGGCAGTAGGTGTCAGAGATATGCTCCATTTGAAAACTATATAAAATAAATGCTATTTTTGGAAAAGGAAACTAAACTAAGAATAGATAACCTGAGACTGCCAGACAGGGGCTAGTGCACCTGGCTGTGCTTTCTCGAGCATTTAGCACTTAGATTTAGCCTTCGGCTGAACTGCTCTCACTTCAGCAATCTTTAATTTATGCAGATGATTCATTTGCAATATTAAATCATTACAACACTGTAACAACAACAACAACAACAAGACACTAGAAATAGAGGAGGCCTGCTCTGACCACCTAATGTAAACCTGCAAACTTTCTCCATTGTGAAACAGACATTCCTCTTATTTTGCTCTACTTTTTTCTTCTTTTTAAAGCAATTCTCATCTTCTTTTTTTTTCTTTTGCAATTTTCATCTTCTAACATACTATAATGTGTTTATTTGTTTAGTGCTTACTTTCTGTTCTCCAACAGGATATAAGCTCCAAGAGGGCAGGAATTTTTGTAATGTTGCTCATAGATGTATTCTATGCACCCAGAACGATGTGTGGCACACAGTGGGTGTGCAAAAATGCTGGCTGACGAATCAGAACAAGAACAAGACGTGCATGAATTGTAAATACTGTATAAAGCCCTTTTTTTCAGATGACAATGAAGCTGCCTCATCAGTAACTACAAAGAATATATATTTTTCAATAGAAATCACCAAAATTAAAAAAATTCAAATTCAGAGGTTAGTTGGGGGTGTTCTGCTATCAGAAGAAGGAGGTGATTCACTCTAAAGATTCCAGGGGGAAGTGACCCCAGCATACTTGGGGCCAAGCTGATGACATGCTCCTGCATATCTTTGGGTATATAGAGGGAAACTGAGGTAAGTACTGAGCAGTGGGAAAAGATAACTCACAAGGGTTTGTCTTTGGTAGATATATATATATATATATATATATATATATATATATATATATATACACACATTTTTTTTTTTTTTTTTTTTTTGAGAAAGAGACAGAGAGCGAGTGAGCAGGGGAGCAGAGAGAGGGAGAGACAGAATCCCAAGCAGGCTCCACACCATCAGTGCAGAGCCAATGCGGGGCTTGAACTCACAAACCATGAAATCATGACCTGAGCTGAGATCGAGTCACACACTTAACTGACTGAGCCACCCAGGTGGCCTGGTGGCTTTATAATATTAATACTTTTTTTTTTTTTTTATGGTGCTTGCCTGGGCATAAGTAATACTTTCACAGTATCTCCCTCTATTTTGAGGCAGCTTGGAGAGCGTACTTGCCCACTACCAAAGTGGACCATTTGTTGCTCGGTTTAAGAAAGCATGTACAAATTCAGTACTTTTTCCACATGGCATGGCTAAAAGTATTACTCTCAAAGATTGTTTAACTAGCTGCCCACCTCCTGTGTTTTATTACCAGGGGAGCATTTTACAGAAATGAGTGATTGCTTGGTCTTCACTGCCAAAGTGCCAGGAGATCAAGTAAATAATGAGAGAACGCCAAAGTCTCTGCTACCAAACAGATAGGAACTTCAGGTGGTATTTATTTAAGACCCTGTATTTCTTAGGTTATGGTGGGGGTCTATGAAAAAGAAAGGTAGCAGACATGTAGCCTAGATTTACAGGGATTATTCAAAGCTCTACCTTAGCAAAAAAACAAAAACACAACAACAAAAAATACTAAGAAACAAACAAAACTCCCCTCCTGTATAGAAACTATTCCATAACCATGGAGGAGGGGTCTAAAACACAACTCACCAAAACGTAGAAAAGACACAGAATGCATGGAGTGGGCAGGTCTTGAGAATCCTATCCCCACACAAAGAGAAACTGTGCAGTATCCAGAGAGAAGAGATGGTATGGTAGCTGGGGAGAATTAGCAACCAAAGGGGATGAATCAGCTCAGCGTCTGAAAACACCTACAGGTTCTGTCAAACCTGCCCGCAGTCTTCAAGAGCTTCAAGGCTCACAAACAGGAAACTGCTGGGTATGACTTAATCTGACTCTCAACCTCCTCAGAGAAGAGCTTGCCCAAAAAGTTATGAACAGAGTGCGGAGCCAAAAGGTGAGAGGTGAAGAAGAATGTGAGTTCAAGTTCAGAGTATGGGGCATTTAGGTTCTCAATTCTCAAAGCATAGAGGAGTTATTTGGGATTTCAGCATTGCGTTCAAAACTGGTCAGCATCTCTACGAGCAGCCCAATGCTTTATAGAAAGGAGGAGAACGAAAATTCAATTACAAAGGGACTTGTGAAGACGTGAGTTGAAGTCGTTCATTTATTCATCTGTTCATTTACTCAAGACATTCTGTATTAGAATATTTTCAGGAACAGAAAACTGAATTGACCTAAACAAATAAGAGGATTTATTATCTCACACAACAGAGTTGCATGGAGGTAGAACTGTCCCAGGACTGGTTTATTTATAGCACCTCAGCAACATCATTAAGCACCCAGGTTCTTTCCCTCTTTCTGTCTATTTTGATTTGGTTAGAGTAACCAAAAATGTACCCCCTGGATCAAGAACTGGAGTTGGGGCCTGGGCCAGCTGCCCTAGAGCAGCTAGAGGAAAGTAAATACTTCAACCAAGTCAGGGTTGTGCTAGAAAGAAAGGGGCTAATGGCCACTGCGTGGGCCCCAGAGATATCTGTGGAAGGTCACTCAACAATATTCACTAAAAACCTACTATGTGTCCATTCCTGCACTGGTCACTGGAAACATGGAAAAAAGGAACTACCTGCCCATAGGAGTTTAGAGACTAATTGGTGAGACAAACATTAATGAAATAAACATGAAAATAAAGACAAAACAACAACAGCAGTAGTGTTATCCTGAAAAGGTACATGGTGCCAATGAAAGCATAATCGGGGGACCTAGGTTAATGAGGGGGAGAGGAGGAGTCCCTGAAGAAGGGAAACTGGAGCTGTTGGGATAGGGGATGGAGAAACATTTCAGGCAGAGGGAACAAATGGAGTGGCCAAGTGGAAGGAGTGAATATGGCACATTCAAAAACCATCCCCAGATGGAGAACAGACAGAGGGTGAGTTTGGAGCAAGATGATGCTGAAAAGGTTCACAGGAGCCAGACTATATGAGTTACATACAATGGAAGAAAATGTTAACAAATTCATTTTTTTTTTTAATTTTTTTTTTTTTAACGTTTATTTATTTTTGAGACAGAGAGAGACAGAGCATGAAAGGGGGAGGGTCAGAGAAAGAGGGAGACACAGAATCGGAAACAGGCTCCAGGCTCTGAGCTGTCAGCACAGAGCCTGACGCGGGGCTCGAACTCACAGACTGTGAGATCATGACCTGAGCCGAAGTCGGCCGCTTAACTGACTGAGCCACCCAGGCGCCCCAACAAATTCATATTTTTAAAAAGTTGATTTATTTTGAGAGAGAGAGCGAGAGTGAGAAGGGGAGGAGGGACAAAGAGAACAGAAGAGAAAGAATCCCAGGCAGGCCCCACACCATCAGCGTAGAGCCCTACACGGGGCTTGATCCCACAAACCGTGAGATCATGACCTGAGCTGAAATCAAGAGTTAGACGCTTAACCAACTGAGCCACCCAGGCACCCCAAAAATTCATATTTTTATTTTAAAAAATCTTTTTAATGTTTATATTTATTTTTGAGACAGAGAGAGACAGAGCATGAGTAGGGGAGGGGCAGAGAGAGAGGGAGATACAGAATCCGAAGCAGGCTCCAGGCTCCAAGCTGTCAGCACAGAGCCCGACGCGGGGCTCGAACTCGCCAACCACGAGATCACGACTTAAGCCGAAGTCGGACGCTCAACCGACTGAGCTACCCAGGCGTCCCAACAAATTCATATTTTTAAACTTTCAAGATCTTAGACTTTTTGTTCACATCAAGTTTGACACAAAACAGGCTTCTAAAATGTCCTACTACCCAGATGCTCTGAGAATATTAAATGGCCATCCCCTGTCCTTTCAAAATGAATACTTCTAGTCACTTCACATAAAAGTATCCCATAGGAAGAAAGGCTGGGCACAGGGGTGGGGAGGCAAGGCATAGGAGACCTGGAACCTGGGTTGAAAGATGAAGCCACACAGTTGTAACTGATTGGAAAAGGAAGGAAATAATTGAAGAGGCCAAGTTGGGAAAAGTATGTGGAGGAAGGCTGTGACTCTCAGGGTCGAACAGGATCAGGGACCTGCATGGGGGTTCCTCATGTACAGTAACAAGATAGGGTGCTTGAGCTGGGGGGTGCGGAAGGCTCAGAAGCACAGTGAAAGGAGGGACCCTGAGGAGGGGCAATCTTACCCCAGGCCCGGCCTCACACCTTTGGGTGTTAACTCGCTCTATATTCTGGGGAGGTAACAAGAGTGAGACTGCAATATTCAGTGTGCTTCTGTGCTTTTTGGGGTGTGCCTGCTTACTTAGCAAGAGATTACACAGAAATTACTCAAGGTAAAGTGCACAGAGTCCTCTCTCAGCAAATGAGAATATGCTTTAGGAATAAACAACACTACCACTTCCTTACGGGGCAAAAAAATATTACCTCTTAAACTGGTTTCTTATCACTACAAACTAACTCATAATCTCTCAATAGCTGAGTATAAATGGTCTAATTAACCATCTTTTGCCCTTCAAACACTTGAGGATTTCCAAGGTGACTAACCATGCTTTTCTTCTACCACATGGATGAGCATGTAACTGAAAGGATTCGCATCCTCCAAAGCAGACATTTAAAGTGTGACAAAGCCATCTCAGAGAAAGTTGGCCCTTTTGAAATGAGATAACTAATTATCCGGTGAAAAGGCAGTCTCTTCCCACTGGAAACCAGCTACGTGGTCGAGGAGAATGAAAGGCATGGACCATGGCAAATCAGATCTTTAAAAATGGTAAACAAAATAAGCCACAGAACAATTAACACATGTGGGAAAACGCAAAACACCACCAGCCACACAGTTGATTTGGTTTTAAGAAAACTGAGTCTGTGTTTTAGAAAGAAAAAAAAAAAGAGTGAGAATACATAAAAGTAAAAAATAAATCAATAAGTAAATGAAACAAAACACCCTAAAAACACAACTAAAAGCCAAGTAAAACTCATACACACAGACCTTCACAGACTACACAAATTACTTTGTCTGAATCATCTACAAACTTAGGAAACAGTCCTTATACATGTATTTTATCCTTCAGGAATACAGCCCATGTCTCCTCTGGAATCTCGACTGCTAACACACACAAGGCAGTGAACCATGGAGACGGTCTTCCTTTCAAAATAAGGACACAGCTTATTTTCTCCAGATCAGATGTAGCCGTGACCGAGAACCTATGCATGCTGTAGAGACAGAGAGAAAAGGAAATGGATGGTGAAAGCAAATTTAATTCAGTGAGCTAGCAACATCATAATGCGCAAAGCTGGGAAGGGGAGAGAGGTGGAGACATACACAGTGCCTACCTTGTTCCTTTCTAGTTTTACCAAATTGCATTATATATTTATGACTTTTATCCTAAAAAGCATGAAAAATTGACAATAAAAGGTTATCTGAATGGAACATTGGTCTTTGGTTAAAGTGTCCGGCACAAAAAGAATCAAATTTTTTTCAACGAGCCTTCAAACAAAGTGTACATGCTCTTGACATCTGCTGATGAGCTATGGTTTCCTCTTCTTCAAAACTCAAAGCTTCTCTAAATTAAACATAAGCTTGTTTTGGGTATCTGTAAAATATATGTGGATAAAATTCAAAGTTTTAGAAAGGGAGTTGCCATAGAAACACACAACTCCCTAAAAGAGCAATCCGTTGCCTCTTAAGGGAACCCATCATCATAGATATTTATTGAGCGCTGCAGACAATGCATAAAGGACAGTTGGAATACACACACTGGACAAGTACACAGATTAAATAAGTCAAGTGCTTTAAGTAAGGGATGATGAGCCCGTTTGTATGTGTGTGGTGGGAGGAAGTATCATGTGAGCTGAACCCTGTGGTACAGCTGAAATGTAGCCATCATAAGAAGATTTATTTAAAACACAATTCTGTAACAAGCTGGGCATTGCACCCAGTTATCACTATGGACTGTTTTCTGTGAATTCTTTTAAAATGTGGATGTAAGTACTTGAAGTAGCACTTACAAAAATAGCCTTATTTTTACTAGCAGAGTAGACTCAAGCTAAAAATAAATTAAATGGGAGTTTCATACAGCAGACTTAAAAAACATAGTATCAGTATACCTAAGACCACCTCTTTCTCAGAAGCTTCTGTGCAGCATTCCAAAAAGGCCACCTGATTTCCAGCCAGATCACTGTTCTTCAGACTTGGTCTTGAGACAAAGGTACCTCATGGAGATAACCTCTAAGCTGGAGTCTTGAATCAAAACCACTATTGGTCCTTAGAGAAGGATTTCTGCTCTCAGACTTTTACCAGAAAAGGCCAAATTATCACACAGCCCTTTGACAATGGGATGGTCCTAACTGGGAGGAAACAAAATAAGTATTTTTGAGGGGCTGTATTCCCAAAACACCTGCAATGAAAGTCTGGGATTAAAAAAAAGTTCAAGCCAGGTAAGTCATGATTTGTATGAAAATGTGATCTTTTCTTCAGTTCAATTTCTTTCAAGGTGACATATATACAACACCCTGGGCTTTGGGAGAATTCTCCAGTGGGGACTGAAAAGGAAGTATCTGGTGGCAGTGGAGAGTCACATGGGGACTTCCAATAGATATTCTCCATCTACAAGAGAAGGGAAGGGTCTCCATGCTGTAGCTGTTTGATAAACACACCACAGCAGCCTTTTGACTTCTGGTATAAGTAAAAGTGGCTTTTTGGTGCTATATTTTGAAGGCAACAGGTAAAGGCAATGAAGTGATAAGTATTTACAATACAGATTTAATATTTCTAAAACAAAATTTCTGAGATTTTCTGCTTTAAGCAGGATCATCCTGCTTAACATCTTGTCTCACTAATCTTTACTCCAATTTTGAAGAGTAAAGTGTGAATGCCTAGAAATATCCAGTCACCTTTTCAGAATCAGCTATCTAAGCACTACCTTTTCAAACAGCTTTAATCTAGAGGGCTATTTTATTTGAGAGAGAAAGAGAGAGAGAGAGAGCCCGATGCAGAGCCCGATGTGGAGCTCAATCCCATGATCCTGAGATCATGACCTGAGCCAGAATCAAGAGTCAGAGGCTCGCTTCGGATTCTGTGTCTCGCTCTCTCTCTGACCCTCCCCTGTTCATGCTCTGTCTCTCTCTGTCTCAAAAACAAATAAACGTTAAAAAAAAAAATTAAAAAAAAAAAGAGTCAGATGCTCAATTGAGTGAGCCACCTGGGTGCCCCTAGAGTGCTATTTTAATAAGAATGCTTATAAAATTATAAAATTGAATTGTTTAAAAATTTTATTCATCAAGATTAAAGGTATCTGCATTTAAAAAAAGGTAATACATTCAGAAACAGTATACACATTACCATGATGTGAAATTACAAAAAATCGCAGACATTCATGGTAACTCAGGAATGAGCCTTTCCATGCAGCTTAGTTTCTCAGAGAGCTGATGGGCTCCAGAGTTTTCTTAAAATAGAAGTATTTCCAAAATGTACCACATATCTTTGTGCATCCAACATCAGAACTAAGTGCATGATATACCTTTTTTTCTTGATAACTTATGATTGAAAATACCAGCCCATATGTAGAAGTTGAATATAGTTCTTCAAAATGTAATACATATGTGGTTGTAGATGAAAATATATGTGCTGAGGACCATGGAACAGGAAGGATTCCATTTGACCCCCAAATCTGTCCTCTCAAAAAAAATTCCTGATATCAACTTCTATTCTGATCATTTGCCTCTCCTCACAGAGGTAGGGTGTAAGCTATGCAGTGCAGTATGACTTTCTGGGGGTGTACGGTGTTGTTTGGAAAAGCTACTTAGTGAAACAAAGTCTAAAGAGGTTTCCTGACAAATGGTTTTTCTGTTCTCTAGGTGGACATCTGCTTGGATGTTGTTATTGGCTGCCTATGACTTTGGCTGGAGCTTCAGCCTATAGTGGCGCTCAAGAGCTGTGGGCAGGTATGACCTTCCCCAGCTTTCTCATGGGCACTTTCAGTTACTCAATGGTTCCTCCAACGGTTGGGGAAGAGAAACACCCTTGACCAGTTCACAAATCTGAGTTCCCATGGTTGGGAGTTCTCCAATGCTTCACTTCTTTTTGCTGGAAAGAAAACAAAAAAACAAAAAAAAACAAAAAACAAAACCTGTTGGTAGAAAAAAATTGGCACAATCCCTTTGAAAGAGCAATTTGGAGTACTCTCTCTCTGGATATCAAAGCATAAGAAAGTACATATTATTTCACTCAGCAAATTGCTTTCTAGGAATTTAGCCTAAGGAAATCATATAAACAACCTGTAAACTTTGGATATGTAAACAAAGGACATGCGCAAAGAGGTTGACAGTACCATTGATTATAAAAATAAAGTTTTGAGATGCCTGGGTACATCAGTCGGTTAAGAGTCCGACTTCAGCTTAGGTCATGATCTCATAGTTCATGAATTTGAGCCCCATGGGCTCTCTGCTGTCAGCTCAGAGCCCACTTCGGATCATCTGTCTCCCTCTCTTTCTGCCCCTCCCCCGCTTTTGCTCTCTCTCTCTCTCTCTCTCTCTCTCTCTAAAATTAAGATTAAAAAAATTAAAAAAAAAACATTTTGCTAAGCTTCTAGAAACCTAGTGTATTGCTTAATAAAATAATAGAGTCAAGCAACAGGAGACTATTCTGCCATTAAGATTTTAAAATAACAATGCGACCTACATTAATTGAAACAAAGATTTCCACCATATATTGTTAAGTGAAAAATAAAAGATTTCACAAATACATATGGTATACATAGGAAAAATTCTGGAAGGATATATATTAGAGATTCCCAAATTATTCTGGAAGCTATTAGAGTCTCAGTAATTTTTTTGATAGTGCCTCCAGACCAAAATAAATATCTAACAGTGCTGTCTGTTAAGTAGTTAGGTCCAAACAACTTAAGTATTTATGTCTTAATGACTTAGTAGCTATTTGAAAAAAATAACACACATAAGTTAAAAGTATTTTTTTTTCCTTTTTAAATAACCTTCTAATAACTTATTAATAGAATGTGTGCACCTGTTGAGCCATGCACAACTTCAGATCTTGGAATCAGGTTGAATACCATTTCCCTCATTTCCTGTTTCATATTGGTTTTCACATGGTACTTACTTTTTACCATTAAAAAGTTAGCAACCATTGAAAATTCACTTTTGCAAAGATATGATGTCATCAGAAGGAATGCAGTATGATCTTTAATGTTGAAACTATGAATTACCTCCAATGGTATTGGACAGATGCATTTCCCTTGATGCAAAATAACCTGCAGCAACCTCATGAATTTGCTGTGGTGCCCCAGAGCACCGTGGCATGCAGCTTGGGAACTGCAGATATATAACAATATTAACAGCTGCTTTCTCTCAGGTTACGGGTGATTTTTTTTAAAAAAAGATTTTCTGAACCTTTTCCCAATAAACATCTGTTACTTTTTGCAATGAGAAAAACCATTAAAAGGATTGATATATTTTCAGAAGTTTTTTTTCCCCCTTTGGCTTAAACACAAACATTTATCTCTTAATATTCTGGAGGCTAAGAAGTCCAAGATCAAGGCCCCAGCTGATTAGGTATCTGATGAAGAGCCCTTCCTGGTTCACAGACAGCTGTCTTCTTGCTGTGAAAGCTTTCTGTTCTAAAAAAAAGATGGATATTCTATTCTCCTCAATTTTTTACTCTTAGAAAAGTCTGGGCATAAACAACATTAAAAATTGAAAGTATTGATTGGAAATAACCTAAGTGTCCCTTGATAGATGAGTGGATAAACGTGTGGTATATATATACAATGGAATGTTACTCAGCCATAAAAAGAAGCAAATCTTGCCATTTGAGGCAACACGGATAGACCTTGAGAGCATTATGCTAAGTGAAATAAGTCAGATAGAGAAAGACAAATATATGATTTCACTTATATGTGGAATCTAAACCCTGTTTCTCTTTCTTTCTTTCTTTTTTTAGTAGGTTCTATGCCCAATGTGGGGCTTGAACTCCTGACTGAGATCGAGTCACACTCTCTACTGACTGAGCTAGCCAGGCACCCCCTCTAAAAAACAAATGAACAAACAAAACAAAACTCATAGATACAGGGAACAGACTGGTGAGGGAAAGAGGTGGTGGGGTAGGTGAAATGGGTGAAGGGAGTCAGTTACATGGCGACAGATGGTGACTAGACTTATTGTGGTGATTACTTTATATACAAAAATTGAATTATTATATTGCACATTTGAAACTAATTTCTTGTATACTAATTTTACCTCAATTAAAAAAAAACTACATGACAGGTATAACAAGACCTTAAAAAAAGCAAGAAAATCTTGGATGATGTTTTAATGATAGAAAACTCACTCCTGAATAACTTTCTGCAATAACTCTTACTATTCTGAATCCTTCCTTGATACTTGCACAGATAGGACTGATGAAGTCACCGGTGTCAGGACACTGACCCAGACGTTCACCCTACTTCCTGTGGGTAGTCACTACAATTGTTTAACAATAGACTCTCTGTCCCTCAGCTGATGTGCCTATAACACAGCATGGTCACACCATTGTGGGAACTGAGCTGCAAATGGTCCTTTGCTCTTGGTCTGCAGGGCTTCAGTCTCTGGATTAATGGTGTTCCTTTTAACACAGAGCCTGCTGATATTCACCCTGGTATCCCCTGCCACTGTCTTTAAAGGTCTCTACTACTCTCTTTGTTCCCTCTGGTTATTTCTGCCCAGTCTGTCAGTTTTGGCACTAACGAAATGAATGGCCTTTTATAACTTCACCAATTGGGACTTTAAGAACCAAC
This sequence comes from Panthera leo, assembly GCF_018350215.1. Classification (NCBI taxonomy): domain Eukaryota; kingdom Metazoa; phylum Chordata; class Mammalia; order Carnivora; family Felidae; genus Panthera; species Panthera leo. The sequence continues at coordinate 80,327,840 of NC_056683.1, forward strand.
AGAGTAGTATAACAGATATTTAGCTTTCTTTGTAGTTAGTTGTTGGTGTTTTGCCTGTTTTACCCCTTGTGGGGGTTGGTGGAGACAAAGGAAAATTTTCTCGTTTAAATTGTTTTAAATATTTATTTATTTTTGAGGTGGGAAGCAGAGAGAGGGAGACACAGAATTTGAAGCAGGCTCTAGGCTCCGAGCTGTCAGCACAGAGCCTGACACGGGGCTTGAAACCACTAACTGTGAAATCAAGACTTGAGTTGAAGTTAGACACCCAACTGACTGAGCCACCCCTGAGCCTCAGGAAAATTTTATAATTTCAAGCTATTGTTAAAACCTGAGGATTTTTAAAGTTTGGTGTTGAAGTTTTATTGTGGTCAATATTTTCTAATCATTTACTTTCTTACTATAGAAATGCCCATGGAATTATTAAAAACCATTTATTTTTCCAATCTAGCAATGTCTACAAATGTATATGTCAATTTCAACTTAACCTTTACAAATTTAAGTTAGAATTAACAATGCTGCAGTAGTAGGATATTTGAAGTAACTATCTGCATGAACTTTAATTGGAATGCCCCCAAGAGTCTTAAATATATTTGTTAAAAAATGAAGAAGAATAGGATCTTCCAATCCTTTACTTGTCTAATTACTCCCTACAGTACTTGCCACATTATAACATACCATATACTTTGCCTATTTATCTTGTTAATGGTCTCTGTCCTCCAACAAGAATGTAAGCTCAACAAGAGTAGGAATTTTTGTCTATTTCAATCACTGATCTATCTCCACCACCCAAAATAGTCTGGCAAAATGTAGGCGCTCAACAAGTAGTTACTAAAAAGTAAGTGAACGAGTGACTAATTCTTAAAGACCTTTTATAACTCCATTTTAGAGGGCCACAGATGAGAAAAATATTTTTAAATGAACATTAATGTTTATGCAAAACAACTACTGCTTTTTTGTGTAGGTGAAAATCAAAGTCAACCTTTGATTACAGTAAAATCCACAAATTACAAGGATTTAACCAATTTTTTATTGCTTTCCTGTGGGAAACATTTTAACTTTCAAGTAAAGAGACATTTTGATTGTCAAAGTATGGCAAGTGCACGTAGAATACCTAAAAATGCTGAGGTGAATTAGAAACATTTTTTAAAAATCACAGCTAAACTTTGAGAAAGTAATAGTAATTGTTAAAGGTCAAAAATGATAAGAAGACTAGAAGCTAGGAAGATATGTACTCTGGAGACATAAGCCAATCCTTGGTTTTAAGAGACAAAAAGTCTATGGGACAGGAGACAAGCCTAATGCTCACACCCTTGAAAGGTAAAAATCCTCAGTGGTTAAGTTAAAAAAAAAAAAAAATCTCCCAGGAACAGAAGAAAGGATAAGGCTTAGTGATGGGAATGAGGGACAAAGGAAAAAGTTTCCTCAAAAAATTCTAAGCCAAGGGGTGCCTGGGTGGCTCAGGTGGTTAAGCATCCGACGCTTGGTTTTGGCTTAGGTCATGATCTCAGGGTTTGTGGGTTTGAGCCTCAGGCTCTACGCTGACAGTGTGGAGCCTACTTGGGATTCTCTCTCTCCCTCTCTCTCTGCCCCTCCCCTGTTCATTTTCTCTCTTTATCTCTCTCTCACTAAATAAACATACAAATTAGTTAATTTATTAATTAATTAAAAAAAGAAAATTCCAAGCCTGGTCTTGTACTGTTTGGGATCAGAACTTCTACGTACTTTCTTAAACACAAACATTTAGGGTAGGAAAGTCGTAGAGAGACAGTGCCCTCGAACACATGACAGAAGCAAATGCAAAGACTCTCTAGAATAATGAACTTTAAATCCAAGTGTCAAAGGATTTTCATACGTGGAGTTCCAAGTAATCAAGTTCACAATAAAAAAATCACAAAACACACAAACAAGAAAGCTGTTATGAACAAGAGTAAGAAACAAACTGCAGAGTCAAGCCCTCGAAAGTTATAGATGTTGGATGTATCAGATACAGAATATAAAACAGATATGTTTAATATGTTTAAACAAAGACAGGATCTTAAAATATGAAAAAAGAAATAACATAACAAAAATAACTAGGCAGATTTGGGAAAGAACCAAAAATAACTTCTAGAAATGAAATATAACAACCATAATTAGATATTCAATGGGTGAGTCCAATACCAAATTAGATACAGCTGAAAAAGAGTTCATGATTTGGTAGACAGATAAAAAGAAATTAAATGTAATCTTGTACAGAGATTGAAAACAGATGAAGATATGAAAAAAAGATGAAAAGTTATGGAGCACAGAGTATGAAGGAAAATACAGAGAATGAGGGAAAGGCAGCGTTAGAAGTGATTATACTTATCTTATATCTGAAATGAATATAATAGTGTATGTCAACTATACCTCAATGAATGATAATAAAATAAACTTTGCCTGAAAAACAAAAAAAAAATGATTATAATTTAGACTTTCTAGAACTAGCAATCATTAAATTCAGGAAGCCAAAGGAATCCCAAGGGTGATAAAAAAAAAAATTCTCACCCAAATAGTGCCTGGTAAAAACTCCAGAACACCATTATCAAAAAAGATCTTCAGAACAGCCAGAGGAAACAGCAGATTACCAAGTACCTACAAGTGCGTGATAATTAGATTGAAAGCTGATTTCTCAATAGAAGAAGAAAAATCTGGGGAAGATATATTTACAACACAGACATAAAATAATACTAAACATGGAACTGTATACTTAGCAAAACTACCTTTCACAAAAAAGGCAAATAAAGGCATTTTTGGCTAACAAAAAATAAAGTTTATTTCCAAAGAGCATTCACTATGAGAACTTCTAAATGACATACTTCAGAGAAAAGCAAGAGATCTGAGGGAAAGAGGGAATGGTGAGCAAACAGTAAACATATGACTAAACTGAAATAAATATGGACTGTATAAAACAAATGCTGACTGTATACAAACTGTAATAACATCTAATATAAAAATGAGATAAAACTGGAAACTGGATAACAATGTATATTAGGTTAAACAAGAATGATTAGAATTAAAGAAGTCTAAGATTCCTGAGTGGTTTGGGAGAAGAGGAAGATACTGTGGAGTGTAAGCCTTCATTAAGTTAAATGGGATGCTCACATCTCCAGGGTAAGCACTGAAAGCGAATAGTGTGTACAATTGCCAAACTAGTAGGAGAAATAATATGGAATTATAAAAACAAAAACAAAGCAAATCTCATCCAACCCAAATTAGAGCAATAAAGAAAAAAACAGAGCACAGAAAAAGTAGGACAAAAAGAAAGCAAAAAGATGGTCAAAATGAATACAAATGCATTATTATTTTTTGTCTGACTGAAAATGCAAATGTGACTGATGCAATCTACTAAACAATAGAAATGTACTACATTTTCTAGTTAAAAGACAAAGACTGTCTGATTGAATTAAAAAGCAGAAAACATGTTCACATAAGCACTTGAATATAAATGCTCATAGCAGCCCTATTCATAATAGCCCCAAATTGAAAAACTAAAATCTCCATCAACTGGTGAATGGTGAAACAAACTGTGGTATATCCATATAATGGAATGATACTCAAAAATAAAAAAGAATCAAATATTGATACATGTTACAACATGGATGAATCTCAAAAGCATGACGCTAAATGAAAGAAGAGAAATACCGAAGACTACCTACTGTATGATCCCATTTATATGACATTCTAGAGGAGATAATACTGTAGTGATAAAAGCAGCTCAGTGGTTTCTTGGGGCCAGACATGAGGGAAAGAACCTGACTGCAAAAGGGCATGAGCAACTTTCTGGTGTGATGGAAATGATCCGTATCTTTATTGTGGTGGTGGTTTCATGACTATATACACTTATCAAAATTCATCAAACTGTACACTTAAAATGTGTGAGTTTTTATTGTATATAAATTATATCTTAACATAGGTAATAGGAATCCAGTTATGTGATTTACAAAAGACAAATCTAAAACCTTTTGTGTCCATGGAAAAAGCAAGTTGGAGAAAACCGGTAGGCAAATACTAACCCAGAAATCTGGTTTAGCTAAATTAAACCCATACAAAATTAATTTTGGGCAAAGACATTAAATGGGTCATGACATATTAATAAATATATTTAATTCACCAGGAAGATATAATAATATATGCCTCACGACACCTTCAAAACACATTAAACTTAAAATTCGCAGAATTGTGATGAAAAACTAAACAGAGGACAATTTTATTTGTAAATAAAAATGCAAAAATCTTGAACAAAATATTAGCAATTGAAATCCAGAAATTTATAAAGAAGAATAACATGTCTAAGTTTGGGTTATTCCCATAATGCAAGGTTTTTTCAATATCAGTTATTCTTCACATTAGCAAATTAAAGAAGTAGAAAACACGTGACTATCTTGAGATGCAGAAAAAGCATTCAATAAAATGTAACAACTATTTATGATTAAAACTCTTAGTAAACAAGGAATAGAAAGAAACTTCTTCAGTTGGGTAGGGTATCACAAAACGATCCTTTAGCAAACATACGCAAGGACAAACTTTTGAGTAATTGCCTGTAAGGTCTGTGAAAAGGTAAAATTTGCTATTATCACTTTTACTTAACAGTGAAGATTCTAGCCAGGTATTCAATAAAATAAAATCTAACATTACATAGATTGGAAAGGAAAAAAAACCTCAAAGCAATCATTTCTTATTGATGATATAAATCTAGGTAGAAAACCCTAAGGAATCTACAAATTATTTTTATTAATAAGTAAGGAAGCCAATAAGGTTACCATATACACAATAAAACTCGACACTTTAACAGTGAAATGGCTAAATAAATTGTCATATAATAAGTACAAAAAATATGATACAACAATAAAAATGAATGAATTAAGTTATACACATCAATATGGACAAATCTGAGAACATAATATTTTGGCAGGAGCAAGTCACAAGATAATCAGTATAATTCCATTTATGTAAAGGTTAAAATAGTACGTATATTGTTTAGGGTATATTCATATGTAGTAAAACTTGGGAAAGGCAAGATAGTGGTTATCTCAAAATCTAAGAAAGTGGTTGAGAAGAGAAGAATGTGATCTAGGAGAGAGATACATATAAGCCTAAATAGTAGTGATGATGTTCTTGAGAGGAGTAGAAGAAATGTGGATGTCTCCTTCACTTTATTGTTTAAAATGTACCAATAAGAAAAACAAAAAACAAAAATCAACAAGCTATATATTCCCTTCTGTATGGATGGGGTACTTATTTTTTTTTTTAAGTTTATTTATTTATTTTGAGAGAGAGAGAGAGTGAGAGCGAAAGCACAGACATGCGCGAGCAGGGGAGGGGCAGAGACAGAGGGAGAGAATTCCAAGTAGGATCCGTGCTGTCAGCGCACAGCCCTACGTGGGGCTCTGTCTCACGAACTGTGAGATCATGACCTGAGCTGAAATCAAGAGCTGGGATGCTTAACCGTAGGAGCAACCTAGGCGCCCCAAACGGTATACTTCTTAATTAAAAAAAAAATTTTTTTTAACGTTTATTTATTTTTGAGACAGAGAGAGACAGAGCATGAACGGGGGAGGGGCAGAGAGAGAGGGAGACACAGAATCGGAAGCAGGCTCCAGGCTCTGAGCCATCAGCCCAGAGCCCGACGCGGGGTTCGAACTCACAGACCGCGAGATCATGACCTGAGCTGAAGTTGGACGCTTAACTGACTGCGCCACCCAGGTGCCCCAATACTTAATTTAAAGAAGTAAATGAACCTGAGCAAACTCCGTCAAAATGTGTAAAGTATTGTGATACTATTTCAGGAAAATGTAAGCATTTAGGAAGCAATTTTTCTATAGCTAAATTTTAAAATTAATATTTATTACTTTTTCTTACTCATTATAGGAAAGTTTAGAGTCCTCATTCATATAACGATTTTCCTCATACACTGAAGTCATAAGAAGCTCTCTTGGTAGGGTTTTTATTTTCTGGATTGGCTATTTTAGTTTGTTTTTAATTTTAACTAAGGTATAATTGACAAACAACATTATATTAGTTGCAAGTATACAACGTAATGTTTGATATATATATTGTGAAGTGACCACCATTCTCTTGATAGGTTTTAAAGGTACATAAGCAAAATCACTGTGTTTTCATAACTGCCTGTATTAGACAAAACAAAAAACAACAAACGAACAAATGATAAGGAAAGAACATTCAGTAAGAAATGCCCAAAAGGGTTGAGTTCTTACATTAAAAAACAACTTTTCGGGGAGACTGGGTGGCTCAGTCAGTTAAGTGTCCGACTTCGGCTCAGGTCATGATCTCACGGTCCGTGAGTTCAAGCCCCGCGTCGGGCTCTGTGCTGACAGCTCAGAGCCTGGAGCCTGTTTCAGATTCTGTGTCTCCCTCTCTCTGCCCCTCCCCTGCTCATGCTCTGTCTCTCTCTGTCTCAAAAATAAATAAACGTTAAAAAAAAATTTTTTTTTAAAAACAACTTTTCAGTGGAAAAGACCTAATCTCTTTGTTTAGAAGTTAATTCTTGCAAAGAGAAATTTTGCTCAGGCAAAAAGAATGAGCTGATCAGTGTCTGAAAAGGTTGAAAACATTTTCCTTTCTCATAAAAAAAGTTGCCAATATAATTAAAATAATATTGATGACCTAGCTATCTGGATACCCTACACGAAATATCTCAAATGGTATTCATTACCTACCGTTCCAAAACAGGGTTTTAAAATATTATTTAAATCTGGGTTAGTTAACATATAGTGTAATAATGGTTTCGGGAGTAGAATTTAGTGATTCATCACTTACATATAAGTGCTTATCCCAACAAGTGCTCTCCTTAATGCCCAGCACCCATTTAACCCATCCCCTCCCCCAAATCAGTCTTGGGTGGCAGGATCCAGTCACCCAAGCCAAACTCAATGCTCTCATTAATTATACCAGTCCTCATGCTCCCCCTCCTCCAACACTTCTTCCACCTGTCCACTGAGCAATCTTTACAGAACATAAATATTACATTATTTCCCAGCTTAGAAACCTTTCAGTATTGACCTACACTCACACCAAATAGCTTCCAAGCCACTTAGAAGATGGCCCCCCATCTGGCTTTTCTTTGTATGTACGTTACACCACAGCATTGTAAACCAATTGCAAGTCTATGTCAGTATTCACATGTTAACGTTAAAATATTATTTCATGGGTCTATACGTTAGCATGCTGTATGTTCTTTTCTTGAAAAATTCCTGCCGGCCTGAAAATTATTATTCACCTTCAAAAATCTGTGAGACATCTCTATTCTGAAGGCTTCCCAAATCACTCTAGTCTGCACTCCTTATGTACCTCATTGCTATCATTTCACTGCACACACACTGCTTTATTCATCTGTATTTATCTGTATGTCTGTCTTGCTAACTACACTGCAAGCTACATGAGTACAGGGATGGTACCTTATTTTCCTTTAAGACTCCTGGCCCATAAAGAGCTATCATCTATTGTATGCTAGACTCTGCACCAAACTTTTCACATGTTACCACACTGACTTCCCACAACAATTCACAGCACAGCACCTGGCCCATAAAGAGCTATCATCTATTGTATGCTAGACTCTGCACCAAACTTTTCACATGTTACCACACTGACTTCCCACAACAATTCAATGAACTATCTCTTACCATCCTTTTTTAAGCAAACAAGTAAACTGAGACTTAGGGTTTACATCACCAGGATCTTCCAGTTAATAAGTGGTGGGATTCCAATTAGAACTTGGGTCTCTTGGGCGCCACTGCCTCCATTAACATCTTGTAACTCTGGTTGAGATGCAATGCATAAAATGTGAAACAGGTCATATGAGATCTCATGCAGCTTACGCCCTGAGTTAGAGGCTGTAAAGGTTATGCAGAATACTGGAGGAGGCATCAGAACCCCAGGATTCTCTGGTTCTCCCACTGATTAAGTGTGACTCAGCTATCCTAGGCTTTCTCTGGACCACACTTTCCTCACGGGGGGGGGGGGGGGGGGGGGGGATTCCGCCCGTAACAGATTTGACATGACATTGTTACAATACTCTAAAGCTGATGAGAAAGTCTTCTGGGTTATAAATCTAGGTACTCTTTCTAGTCACAGGCCTCGAAACACCTCTTACTTTTTTGAAAAACTGTTTCTGAAGAAAGAATGCCAGAAGCCATTTTGGGTGGGGTCAGGAAATGTTCGCCCTTGTTCTCAGGCCACACCAGGCACCTGTACTCTCCCTTTCCACAAGTGCCGTGGACCAGAATAGTAGTATGCCAGCAGTAAGTCAACCAAAGACACGCTTTCTGTAACCACTCTTCGCCGAAGAGAAAATGAACAGCCCTGTGTTTAAATAATGTGCTGGGTGTGATACCAGTAGAACCTCCACCCTCCTTCCTGGGGAAATGCAAAGTTAGCTGTGGCCTTTTCACAAACCTCGAAGAGGATGAAATGTCAGCTGTAACTGAATTTCCTGGTTTCATTCCACTTACCTTGCCACCTTACTATTATCTGCAATGACATGTTGGATATTAATACACTACATCTAAGCATCATCCCTCACTCAGACATCGTGTTACAAACAGCTAAGTTCTACAGCTGTTCCTGCTAGAAACAAAAAGATTCTTAGCATTTTTGAAGGGAAAAAATCTGTTTGTTCACAGATGTCTCCTGAGCCACATTTCTGTCGCTTGTCTATGAGCTATATAGTTAGTAAAAACTAACTACTTTTGTCCTCCTATTTACACACACTATTGGTTTTAAGTAACCACTCCTTCCCATCTCCTAAAAAAGACAGCTAAGAAACCAATGTTCACTTGGAGGAAGAGAAACCAAAAATTCTTTTTGCTGTTCCTCTCAATCAAACCCTTGCAGGAACAAAAGTATTCACTGTGGTTTACACACTTGTCACTCAAAAAAAATGGTACCTATAAATGCCATGAGCCCTCCTACAATTTCACTTTTACTTAAGGAGTTGCACTGTATCAATGCTTGATTTGGGCACAAAATGCAGAGCAGCTGATTGGCATTTTGGCAACAGTATAGACGAAAGCTATGAAAAAAAAAAAAACAACACATCCCACCCCTTGTGTTCCTGGGAGACATTGCTAAACTCTAATATGTTTCTATAAGCAGGGTCAGCCGGGCTCCATATGGGGGCTGGACCACACATGCACATGCATGTTCCAAACCTTGCTCTGAGCTCTGTGCTATGATAAGGAGGGCACATTTATAGCCCCCTAATATAGCCTTAGGAAGTAGGTATATTCGCCCTGATTTTACAGATAAGGAAACGGAGTGCTATGTGACCTGCCCGGAATCATAGTTAAGCTTGTGAAACTGGAATTCAAGCAGTCAGGATTCTAACAGAGAAGTTCTTTAAGGGCACAAGGAAACAATGTTCATTCTTTCACAACCTTTGAAGTACACTCTATTGTGTGCTTTTAAATTTTTTTTTTTTAAGTATCAGGCGAAACTGATCATTGATGAAATGTAACCATCAAATCTTAATAAAGATTTCAACGATCAAACAAGTAACCCCAAACTAAAATCAAGACATTACAAATGTCAAACTAACTAACTAACTAACTAACTAACTAACTAACTAACTAACTAAAAGTATGTCCCTTAAAAGGGCCTGGGGGTGCAAATATTTAGGAAATAAATGTATTTCAACTACTGCCCTCTCCTGGTGGCATAACTAACCAAAGGTATGCGTCCTTTTCATAATTCAATCAATTTAGAAGATTTTCATCTAACTCATCTATCAAAACCAAAATTTAGGTAGAGAAAGGCTGTAAGGCTCTTCTTCAGGATGGGACTTGGTTCTAGACTATAGTCAAGAACTTTATACCTGGGTAACTATCAGAAACCATTCAGCTTCTCTGTGCCTCTATTTTCTCATCAGTAAAGTGGGAACAATAATATGTACTCTATGTGCCTCAAAGGTCATTATGAGTATCACATAAGATAATGCATGTGAGTTTTCAAATATAGTTGACCCTTGAGCAACATGGGTTTGAACTGTATGGGTCCACTTTTGCACAGATTTTTTTTTTAACGTTTATTTATTTTTTGAGAGACAGAGACAGAGCATGAGCTGGGGAGGGGACAGGAGGGGGGGGTGGGGAGTCACAGATTCCGAAGCAGGCTCCAGGCTCTGAGCTGTCAACACAGAGCCCGACGCGGGGCTCAAACTCATGAACCACGAGATCGTGACCTGAGCTGAAGTCGGACGCTTAACTGACTGAGCCACCCAGGCGCCCCTATGATTTTCTTAATAACATTTTCTTTTCTCTGGCTTACTTTATTGTAAGAATGCAGTATATAATACATATAACATATGTATTATATACATATACAAAATATGTGTTCATCAACTACTTATATTATTGGTACAGTTTCCAGTTAACAGTAGGCTATTAGTAGTTAAGTTTTTGGGGAGTCAAAAGTTACATGTAGAGTTCTGACTGCACGGGGGAGGGGCTGGTGCCCTTAACCCCCATGCTGTTCAAGGATCAACTGTACTCTAAGTGTACAACCTAAGGCATTAAAAATCAAAACAAAACAAAACAAAACAAAACAAAACAACTAACACCATTTACAGACACATACATTAAAATTAAAATTACATTGAGTTTTTAATCCTGCAGTTCCCTTCCTGGGAACCAGTGCTAAGAATTACCAGTACTTACTTGCAAGGACATGTACAATGACATTTATGGCTACGGTGTTGACAATGGCAAAAGGGGGGGGGGTGGGGACCAAGGTAAACATTCATCGATAATCTATAAATAAATTATAATATAGAAAATTATGCAGCAACTAAAAAGAATGAATTAGAGCTTTATCAGTTGAATGAAGAGATTTCAACAAGGTTTTTTTTTAAGGAATGCAAGATATAAAAAGAAATGTAACAGGGAGTCCCAAACATCTTGGTGCATTTTTAAACTTCAGCAATTTCAGAAGCATAAATGCTATATATTTACAAAAACAACATTTGAGAGATTAATCATTTATAATTTCAAAATGTCGATGTTTCTTACTAAAATTCAACATAACAGAAGCTGTTGTGCACAAAAAAATTAAGAATAAAATGTGCTATTCAAATTTAGAAAAGTAAGTGTAAAATAAATATAATTATTCAAGTGTTTCTTTTGTAAGTGTATAGCAATTACAATTCTGAAGTTATTAAAACTGCAGTGATGCTGTGAGAATACCCATATAACATGTTTTCATTTTTATAAAACAAAATAACAATCTTCCCCACCCCACCCCCACTCTCACACGTGTGCTGTGTGTTTTTATGATTGTACATTTTTATAGGTGATTATACAAAAATGGGAAAAAATATGGAAGACTACCCAGGCAGTTAAAGTGGAAAAAAGGGGGAAAAAAATGAGAGTGATCCAGGCAAAAAAAAAAAAAAAAGAAAGAAAGAAAGAAAAGTTAAAAAAAAAAAAAAGAGAACTAAAAAGTATACAGTATATGCTATCATTACACTTAGGCACTTGCAGAAAATCATTTGTATTATAGAGATATATAAAATTACACTTTTTATTTTTAAAGGGAAGAAATTTGCCCCAAGTCCCACACTAAGTAAACAGGAGGAGAGCCTGAACTTGTATCTAAGTCTCTCTGACCATGAGCCTGCGCTTTGAACCACTTTAACCCAAACGGCTAACAGGGTGAGTACACTCTGAACTACCATGACTGTGGATCACACTGGCAAGATTCACCAGCCCTGTGACTGGCAGCTTTAAGATGGGGCTGCAGGGGCATCTGGGTGGCTCAGTCACTTGAGCATCTGACTCTTGATTTCAGCTTGGGTCATGATCCCAGGGTGGTGGGACAGAGCCCCACATCGGACTCTGTGCTAAGTACAGAGCCTGCTTAAGATTCTCTCTCTCTCCCTCTGTTCCTCCCGTGATCTCTCTCGCTCTCTTTAAAAAACAAACTAACAAAAAGATGGGGTTCCAGACCATTACTCGTGGACCTCTGGAGCTCTTTTCAAAACAACTGTTTTTCCTTCAAACTTCTCATTTCTAGTACAGCATGATTGATACTGTAGACAGAGCTTAGTTACAAGTCTTTTGGTTGAGGCTGATAGCAGCCCTCTGTTTCATAGATACATAATTTTAATCACCACTGCTATGAAATTCTTATTGATCTGTTCATCTTTGAGTCAAAGACACCTTTTTTTTTTCTTGTCTTAAATAAATTAGAGGTGGAAACATGTTGACAATCTCTGAGCAAGCAATGCACTTCTCCCCTCTAGGCCTGTCACACACGGGTCCCTCTCCCTGGAAGCCCCTTCCTCTTTTTCTCTGCCTGGGAAACTCCTCTGCAGTCTTCCTTCAAGATGTAGCTCAAGTGCCACTTGCTGCATCAAGGTTTTCCTGCACTTCCTAGGCAGAACCCGCTTCACCTCTGCACACCCACACTGGTTAGGATAGCATCTCTCAGCACTTCTTACCTCTACTTTGATTGTGATGTTAGAGGCTGACCTTCCTACTGGACTCCCAGGAGTACAGTGTCTTATTTATCTCTATACCATTTCTCAACCTCACCTTGCCCTAGTGCTGGGTGAGCATGGAGTTTGGCATATCGAAGGCCTTCAATAAAACATCAGTTCCGCAGAACCGTGAGACTGGGAGTTTATTGATTCACAAGGTGAACGAATAATAGGTCCAAGACAGGCAAATCAACATGTGAACTTCTATGTACAAGGCCAAGAATCTTGCCTTTAAATAATATCTAACTAAATCTTTACTAGGGAAGATGATACAACTCATACAGGTGTATCTTCATCCTTGCCTCTTCCCAACTCAGGAACAGCAGGATAAGCTACCCAAAGTTCCAAAAATCCTTTCAAATGTTGGCTTTAAGTAATCTCTGCACCCAAACGTGGGGCTCAAGCTTACAACCCCAAGATCAACAGTCGCATGCTCTCCCAACTGAGCCAGCCAGGCGCTCCCCCAAGTGTGAGATCATATACAGAAATAATAATGGGGGACATTTTACTTTTCAAACACTTTGAGAATACATTTTCAAATATTTCGAATGCATTTGCTTTCAGACACATTATCTGATCCATGGTATGAAGCAAACAGCAAATCAATTACCCTGATGTATGTTTACATTGATACTGATTTTGCAGTAGATCATTTTTCGTGGAGTTTGTGACTTGATTACATGTCCATATCGAAAAATGCTCACTGTATGACCCTGTAAGAAACAAGATCTGTGACACTCGAACATCCTAATAATACCTCTATGTCTTATTTCAATAGACTTAAGCGAGCCAAAAAGTTTTAACAGAATGTAATAATTCTTGTCAATAAACATGAACAGTACCCAGTTAAGAAAATGGTCATTTATTTGTTCCTACTGCCACCACTGAAAGCAGGAAAAGCATGTGGTTAACCCATTTTCAGTCATCCTTAGGTCTGAGAAGGATAAGTTCAAACAGAGGAAACTGATGTACTGAAGTTAACTCATTCTACTCTGCAATTTATCCTGACCAACTCCTGGGCCTCTGTGAGCTGCCCGTAATCAAGGATGTTTGGCTGAATTCTGCTAGCTGTCAAGGTTTACTAAGCTGAACCAGTTAATGAGTGATGGCTAGTTTTCATTCCAAGACTTCACATCATCCATGAAGCAATTAAGCCTGTACCTCATGGTCTCCCACAGGAGTTGCAAAGTTGCCTTAGTCTCCTGAGAAACTAAATTCAGTGTATTCGGAGGGGGAAAAAAAACCTATTTAATCATGAGAGGTGTCAGAAAACGCCTTCCCTCAGTGTCTGTGTTAGGAGAGGAATGTTGCCAATTTCTTTTTTTCCCCCTCCATGTTACTTGTATAGCTATTGCTTCTCTTTTTACCTGTCTTTTTGAAATTATAAAGGGCTCCTATGAGTTGTTTATATGAAACCAAGTACCCTGACCCACAGGCAAGGTATTTCTGGAACTGCTGAAACAGCAAGCAAGATAATGATATCATTTTAGCAAGTGCCAGGCAAAAAAGCTCTGATTAACCACTGAAACATGCTCAGTGGAGATATTTGTAAATAGAACGAATGTCACTTTAACATATCCTCTGTATCCGGGCTCCCCCCTTCCTGGTATGCTGTTATTGTGAGTATTTCCTCTTTTGATTCCTGCATATAAGGAAGGTTGTTTGATGTAAGGGAGTAAAAATCTTTTCTGGAAAAAAAAAAAGGTGAGTGTTTGCAGAGATAATGGAAAGATTCTGAACCTCATCCAATATTCATGTGCAATCTTACTACTTTGCATAACCTCCCTCCATCTGCCTCTTCGTATTCCCTCGCTACTACTTAGCCAGCCCGGGCTTTCTCTTCTGATGCTCATTCTCCACAAGAAACAGAAGAGGCATGAAGAAGGGCAGGCTTCTGGGGTAAAGTGGAAGGACCAGATGAGGTTTTCTAAAGCGGATGGTTTTAGGGATGCTAAAACAACTCTTCCTAACACACAGGGTGAACCCCAGCCCAGAGAGCACATCTATCCGCTGGGAGGTGGGGACTGGTCTCTGTCACTCCTTAGAAACCCCTTCAGATTCCATCTGCTTCCAAGGTGCTTCAAGAAGCATCATCTTAAACTTGAAGGAATATGGACTCAAGCAGTTGTTTATGGTGTGGCTGAGGGGGTGGCAAACAGAGTTGGTGATATTTACAAGTGACCTCAATCCTTTCACAATGCCTCTTTTCCTAAGTGTGCATGAATATAAACACCCAGAGAATTAGTGGGTGTGTTAGATCTGTGGTTGGTGGCACTATAGGGTGAACTCTTCGGAGATGGAAGGAGTTAAGAGTATCCAATTAGCTACCAGAAGCTGAATGTCAGCTGGTGTGAATGGTATGTAACTAGGCAGTTTTCCAAAACCCACGCCGTGGCTGCATATCAGGAAGACTGCTATAAACAAATGTGCATGTGTGCATGGAGCCTGATAAGTCAACGAGGAAAGACAGACATGGAACAACAACCCAGCCCGAGGAAATATGCAGAACCGGGTGAGTTTCTACTTTAGGTGAACAATAGCTGTTTCGGAAACAGGTCTGGATGGGCTGTGAACAGTTAGATTGGTCCTCTGACTTTTTATACATTAAATGACTGTTTCAGGGCATCAGAAGCTGGAGTCTCAACTTTCAAATTATACTCAATCACAGCACTGCTAAAATTAGGTTTTAGAAAATATTTAATAGAAAACATGCAAAGATATGGTAAGTGAAAATAGCACAAAGCAAAACTGCACACATAGATTCTGTTATGGAAAATATATAGATACATTTTAAAAGATACATCAAAAATGCCACTAAAATATAACACTGGATAGTCTACTCTAGGTGATAGGATTATATGTGATTTTTGTTTTTTCTTTATACTTCACTTTCTACTTTTTCTAAATGAACTTGCATTAGTTACAGAAACTAATAGAAAAACACAAGTTATTTAATTGAAAAAAAATATCTCATGAATGAATTGACATGGATAATTCATGAATGGGTTACCTAGGTTGGGGAGTGGCTGCAAAGGTACAAAATAGAACCATCCTTAAGGCTTAAATATTAACATGAATTTGTCTTCATGTACACACCCATTAGTATCTTCTGTCTTACATTTAAACTCTTAGAGAGCAAAGGCTGTATCTAATTCTGTGCAGTGTTTGGCTTAATTAAAAATGCAGATAGAACATAATTTTTATGATACTTATACAAATGCACGTGGTTCTTATTCACTCTGGTAGCCAGCTTGGAAAATTCCTTACTGTCACTGATGCCTGGACAGGAACGCAGAATAAGAACATACATCCTTTCTCCAAATTTAAAACCTCTTAAAAAAACGACTTTTTATGCAGCATGTACATTCATAGGGAAGACTGGCCTCTACTATATTTAAAGTGGAGAGAGAAACAGTACTGGAATTTTCTCTGTTCAAGCCCACTTCAGTGTTACATAATGGATGTAATCCTCAGGATTAGAGTTTGATTTCAATACTAATTCAACTACTGTACTCAGCACTGACTCAGCCCCTGGAATTAATATAAAATAGAGACGCAAAAAAGTTTTTCCACTTAAGAAACAAAACCAAACCCAAACAGAACTAAGTCAAACCACTTGTATAACACTGGAGCCATAAACAATGAAGAAGCGTCCATTGACAGTGTTTTCTAGACCCCTCAAATCCTTTCCTAATGATTCCCCCAAAATATAAGCAAGGTTACTGTAACATCTGAAGTCACTCTCAAGATAGACCTTGCTATCTAAAAATAGTAGCTTCTTATTTCTTTAGTGTAGTAGCTGCAAGAAGATACAAAGGACTGCCAGTATTCGGAGTTGATATTCTTACTAGAAATTTAAAATACAGTGTATCAAATGTGGCCCAAATGAGTCAGTTCCTTTCAAGGTTATCATGAAATAGACAAGCAGGCAAATGTGAAATCCCAGGTGTTTATTAACTTGAAACAGAAAAGTCACTTTTGAGAACTCTGCATCACCCCTCCCTCATTCCCATCACAATGGCTACCATTTGTCAACTTTTCACCAGATGCTTAATGTTACATTTATATGGTCATGATCTTCAAATAACCTCCAGGAGGTAGGTGTTTTCATCAGTATTGTAGAGATGATGGGTTTAGGAAGAGGCTAGGGAGGTTGTCCAAGATCTCACAGCTCCTCTGTAGCAGAGCTGAGATTTGAACCCAGGTGATGATGCCCAGGGTACTAACTCTTAACCACTAAGGACATGTTGACTTCAGGGAGCTAATGAAGTCAGAAATCAAAAGTAAGACATAAATATAATTGCATCACTTTTAATTTGAGCCTGCTGCATATACATAGTTGGTCTTCCCCTATATTAGGCACGATGTCTTATTAAAATGATTACAAATTCTGCCAACAAAAGTCTCCTGAGGGAAAAACTAAGATCATTCACTGAAGTAATAACTCATGTCTCTTATTAAGAACATGGCAAAACTGAGGCTTGGGTGTGGTCACCTGAGAGATCTGGAGGAAATCTAGAGGCAAAATTTACCGAATTTTCTATTGCACAATACAATCTGCCTGTGGAAAGCACCCCCTAAACGGAAGTATCTGTCAAAGTAAAAATAAACCCGGTTAACAGCATCTGAAAAATATATTGTGAGTGGGATTCATATTTCTTTCATTTGCTATGGTACATGCACATATTTAGTTTTTTGGTCTTATTTAAACACACACACACACACACACACACACACACACACACACACACACACACAACTCTTCAACCCAATCTACAAAACTCTGACAAGGACTACTATCCATTTTGTAGGAATTAAGTAGAGGCCAGCTGAATAATGCTTCGGACAGTCTCTTCTTCGTGATTTCCTCCTGCAACTCACAGGTCATAAGGAGGCCAGGCCCACTGAGGTCTCAGGTTTGCATGAAAGAAATAGTTTGTTCACATAAAGACTGTTCATTCTACCCAAAGTCATAAAAGGCAGACTGACAGATTACTTGGAATGCTTACTTATCAGTTTGTGCTGAGAAACAGAACTTCCCAGAAGAATGTGATATTGGGGCAAGTTTATTATTATTACTTAATTAAAACATTTAATGAGAGCCTACCAGGGGTCAGAATCTGACCTAGCCACTTTCACATTAGTGATTTCATTTAACCCTTATGACAAACCTTTGAAGTACCTTTGTGTACATGTTCAAGCTGAGGAGGCTGTAGCCTGGAGAGACTCAGGGCCTCAGCCAAGGTCATAGAGAGGACCAGTGGAGTTTCTGGCAGAGCCCAGTCCTCAATGCTGAGGTCAGGAGTCTCTGCGGAAAAGTTAAGTCCAGAAGAGCTGGCAAGGGACCTAGTGATCCTAGGTTGATTTCACCAAACCTATGGACTTAAAATGTATTGGCAATACATAGTGGCCAATTGGTCTGCAACAATCAGGGACATCTCTACAATTTTCAGGTCCCCCAACTTCTTTTGGTGGCTGCCACACAGACCCAAAGCTAAGGGTGTGCTTCTGATATTAACATGTTATAATCTCCAAAATGTTAAGTTTAGTTAACATTATCTACATTTATTTTGATTTGTGTCGATGGGATATGAAAAAATGAGTAGACAGGCCGTGGGCTTGTCTCAGTGTGGATTACCTTCTGGGAATTTTACACATAGTTAATCTCAGCCATTTTTATATTGATGTTTGAGAGTTTCAGTTTCAAGTGAGGATATTTTCTGCCACTGTTCCTTGAAATTCAAATTTTGAGGGTGTTCATTATTTGGTACCTGGGCACTAATATATTTACATCTATTAAAAATACATACATAAATATACATTGTAGAAAACTATGTGCCATACTGTGTACTCATTCATGACTAAAACAGGCACTGATACTTTGTAAACCTATCCTAATAAACTCAAAGAATATAGTAAATATTTTATATTTTTTTGTGTTCTATTGAAAAATTTGATAGTTACTTCATACTACCAATCCAGCCCAGACAACTCTAAAAAGTGATTTATACTCATGAAAGTTTCAGGTTAAATAGCTATAATCAGAATTGGTGGTCCTAAAATGAAAAAAAAAAAAAAAAAAAAAGGCACTAAAAGGAGCCTCTCTGAGTATGCTTTTAGCATTAATTAACAAATAAATAAAATAAAATTAGCTTCCAAAATAAAATCAGCCTTGCTGTGAACATCTGGCCTCCTTTTGACTTTGAATTGCAGGCCTGGCCCAGAAAATAAATCTTAGTGTGATTGTTCGTAGCAACTTTGAAGACAAACAATATTACTGTGGCCTACCATTATTATTCTCTTTTTAAAAAGTTTCCAAAGAAAACACAGCTAAACTTTAAACAGAAGTTGAGAGAGTAAATGGTTGCCACACAAACACACATAGACATTCATGTTAAGGAGTGAAATGCAAATTTTTAAAATCCACCAACAGAAAAAAAAAAATGAAATACAATTTCTGGAGAGAAGTAATGTAGGTAAACATCACTAATTTTTTGAAAGGCGTATCTAAGCATCCAAGAAATGCTGTTTTTATTTGCTTTAAAGGAACTGGAATTTTCTGGAGAGAGCAGCGTGTTGTTTCAATACAGTGAATGCATGAGTCACATTCAAAAGTGGACTTCCTTTAGATTCAAACTGAACAGCTGGACAGGGATGCTCTTTAATTCTTTCTCTTCCCCACCAAAGGAGGAGGTGCTAGAGTGCTTTTCTTACTCTCCCCTCTGTTTATTCGCTGAGCAATAGGGCTCTTGCTTTAGGCGGGTGAATCTGCTGAGCCATGACACATGAGAAGGCTCTCTGGGAGGACAACGTGCTTACACTGAAGGTGGGACCACAAAAGAACCGAAGCAGGAGCAACTGTACGGCATCATACCTCTGGGCCTCTGCTTCCTCACTGTGGGAATCACTCTAGTAACTCTGCACATCCTTTGGGCATAACAATTTCAACTGAGATTCCAAATAACAAGGTGCTATTTCATTTATTTTTATTTTTTAAACGTGTATTTATTTTTGAGAGAGCATGTGTGCACACACTCGCATGGGGGAGAGGGAAAGAGGGGGAGGGACAGAGAGAGAGAGGACAGAGGCTCGCTTGGGGGGAGAGGGGGAAGCACAGAGAGAGAGGGGGACAGAGGATCTGAAGTGGGCTCTGTGCTTACAGCAGAAAGCCCAACGCAACGTGGGCTCCAACTCAGGAACTGTGAGATCATGACCAGAGCCAAATTCAGACGCTCGCTCAACTGACTGAGCCACCCATGTGCTCTAAAAAAGGTGCTATTTTATATGATTCTCTAAACTACCACTGCAGATGACTACAAAAAAATGTTCATTCAACACTGTAACTCACTTCTAACTAATCGACTATTCTGCTAATAACAGAATTCTGTCAGCATCCACAAACATTTATTGAACATTTACAATGCACAGAACGTTCATCTTAGAGAATAGAGAAGCAGGAGTCTACAATAAAAACACTCCAAGTTTCCCTTACATGTCATATTGTAGATAGACAGAATACAGATTTTCTCATCCAAACTATCCACGATAGCCTGTGCACAATAAAATTTATAGAAAACCAGAATGCTACAGTCCCTATAGACTTCAGAGATAATCTGGCCTATAGATTTCTTTGTGTGCTGAGGCCCTGGAGGATATGATGTAATAATAAGCTATGAACCATTCTCTCCAGAAAAATGTATATGCATGCCAAATATGGGACTCAATTTTTAGCATTTTACAGACACCCAACTTCTGGTCCACTCCCACTGCTTCCTCATACATACCTGTTTCAAACAGGTGATATGACTTGGCCACAGTCACACAGCAGAAACTCTGAACAGCATAAATGGCATGAAACTGAAAATGATATAGACACCCCTCAAAACTCTAAATCACCCTTTTCATCAGAAGTCAGGCTTATCATGTTGCTAGGAAAGGTGAAAAGGTGAAATGTTTTCAGAGGAATATACCTTTCTTTTATCTTAGGGTTCTAGCTGAGCTTGTCACTAGAAAATAGGCAGCTTTTCTTTATCTTGCCCTCAGGCCAGGCCCACCCTTGGTTCAAGGCTGCCTTTTTCTGTGTTTGCCTCTGCAAATCAATAAAACCTGCATAACGTGGCACATTCAGAGAGGGAGCAACTGTGAGAGCATGAATTAGAAACTAGTTTTCAGGAACCTAACTTGAGTTCTAAAGAACTCTGTTAGTCACATAATGGATGTTTAAGAAGTATTCTGAATCATATATAGACTGCTCATTTATTTAGGAAGTGGTAGTCTACTAACTAAAGTGTTAGCAAGTTCTAGAGACCTGCTTTAATGATTAGATGGAGCTAATCTCTAACTACTACATTAGTTTGTTCACATGCAAATGGCTTTTTTTCCAAAACTAAAACATTCATTCTGGGATGCTGCATTTTACTTTTAGCTTAGCAAATTCATCTAATATTGTTCAAATTCAATTCAACAAATATTCTCCTACAAGGCTGTGTGACAGAATGAAAAGGTGCCTGTGTTTTGGAGTCAGTAAGATCTGAATTCAGAAACTGGATCTTCTATACCTAGACGTGTAATATTGGTCTCGTTACTTAAAGACCTGAGTTCCTCCATCTGCAAAGTGGGAATAATATCAAGTTTTGCAAATTGGCTGTGAAAATTAGCAATAATATAGTCTATTATAACAAATTAAAATAATGATTAGTTGCCAAAAATCTGCAAAGGATACACTTCATCCTAGACCCTTCTCCAAAATCTGAATTTACAATGTCTAAATGAGTGAGGATTTAATTCATTCTTAAAATGACTCCAATACTTGATGTAGTTTATTTTGGCATATTAAAAAGCATTACCACTAAAAATTAAAAGGTCATCATTCAAGTGATTACCTTTACTAAAGTACCACTGTCATGTTTTTTGACCAAAAGGAAATCTATAGTACCACTTATGGGTTTATTTAAGTCTTTAGATAACATCGGTGTTTTAAAGTACCAGAACAATAAAACAGTAAAAGAATGGTTTCTTGACATGGAACTTCATGACTAAAAGCCTACATTAAATATTATGCTTCAGCGGTTTTAATGTGTTTTCACACTACCTACCAAGTTTTCAGACTGCATTCTACTTATCCTTTTCAAATTGCTATCAGTATCTTTTTCGTGGGAAATTTCTTACAAATTACTTTGAGAAGCCAAAAATTTACAGTGGAAATTTTTTTCCTGAGTCCTTTTTTAGAAGAAACCTATTCAACAGGCAAATCTAAATAATTTTTAGCAGTTCTAAATGTAGAGAATTCATGACTTCTTACTGTAATTGAAAAGGAACATACAAAGCAATTACTTAGTCACTTATAAAACCCACGTTCAACTTTTGAAATAATGACTAACCTGATAGGAGAGACAAGACTTTTATAATTAAATACTAAAGTCTAGCCATTTGAGATTGGTACAGCAGGTTATATAACTGTCCTCTGCACTCACAATATCCTTTTTTCCCCTTCTTGGATGCATATCATTTTTCAGTAATAATAGAACATGTAACAAAAAAAAAAGTTACTGTAATGTAGGAAATCATTCTAACCACAAGTTAAATTTTTGGCTGAGAGTAAAACCTCATTAATTTGGATTTCACTAGTTTCATAAGGAAAAGAAGGTGCCCATTAATACTGTAAATAAAATTCACTGAAGAATATATTAGATTCTTATGAAAACAAAACAGCAAGCCTTAGGCACTCATTTATTTGGACCATTAATTGAAAAGCATTCATAGCCATGGCAGAATGGAATTTTCAAACCTGGATACTCTTGAAACCTCTTTCAGTGCCCTATGATGGTCATGCTCAAGAGCACTGGAAGAAATGGGACATAGACGACATCTTTTCCTAGAATGATGGGATGGCTCATGTGCACACACCTGTGCCTGGAGCCACTTAGCCCAGTCACTACTCAGCCACGGACCCCAAGCCCCCAGCATTCAGGTGGGGTCATGTGACTCGTTCTCATCAACGGAATATGAAGAGAAAAGCACCAAGTCACTTCAAGGCTATGGCGATTAAAAAGTGAATGCTCCTTCTTTGTGCTTTCTCTTCCACCAGCTAGATGCAGACAATCAAAAGCCTCCGTAGATGACATTATGGGTTGAATTGTGCCCTCCACCTCACATTCATATGTTGAAGTCCTAACCACCAGAAAGTGCCCTTATTCAAAAATAGGATCATTATAGGTGTAAGTAGTTAAGATGAGGTCATACTGGAATAGGGTGAGCCCTAATTCAATATGGCCGGTGTCCTTATAAAAAGGGGAAATTTGGACACGGCAGGAATAGAGGGAAGATGGTACAAAGGGACACAGGGAGAAGACAGCCATCTGCAAGCCAGGGAAACAGGCCTGGAATAGATCCTTCCCTCTCAGCCCTCAGAAAGAACCAGTCCTCAACTTCGATCTTGGACTTCTAGCCTCCAGAACTGTGAGACAATAAATTTCTGTTATCTAAGGCACCCAGCTACAGCATTCTAGAAACCTAATACAGATGGTAAGGCTGGAGGATGGAAGGAGTCTGAGTTCAGGATTCCTGAATAATTGCTGAATAAAAGCAATGCACTGACCATAAGGACCTACACTGGATTGATACTTTAGTAAGAAAGCAAACTTTCATGGTGTCAAACCATGAATTTTGAGGGCTTATTCATTATAACATCTAAATTACCTGATATAATATTTAACTAAGTAATTTAACTTGCAAGTAATTTTTAAAGTTATTTTACATGAAAAAAAAACCCACCATGGACATATCACACAGAATATAAAATCCATGTAAATTTTTAGGATAAAAAGGAACTTCAAAAAAATTGTGAGTTTACAGGAAGATATTTTGGGGTAATTTCCCCAAATCCTCCCCAGGGTACAAATGTACTCTCCTCTGCCAGTAGAAGTAGAATTGCCTCAAGAATTTTAAATAAATCACAATGTCAAGGTTGCTATACATAGTGTAAATGATGTTATAATTCACTTAATTTTTTTTTTTTTTTTTTAATAAATTCAGAGGGGCATTTCTTCCAAGTGGCCCAAGTGTATAGAGTTTTACTTGGGAACCAAGGACAAGAATGAGGGCTCAGTTTTTTCCAGAGTTCTCAATTAATATTATTTGTAATCAATCTGAAGAGAAGTCCCTATGTAACCAAGACCTTTTGTCCTCAAATACAGACAAAAAATGTACTTCCTTTATGATAAGGTAACTAACATGGCAAAGTACATCATTTTCCATTTTTTGATTATGTTTTTTTTTTCTTGTGTGATGAAAAAGTAAAAGGATATCTTACCTAAGACAGAGTTTTAATTCAAAATGCCTCAAAAGCTGAGCTGGCAGCTGGATTCTTGTGTTTACAGAAAAGCTAGGATGATTCAGCCTGAGCTCAGAGCTCAATTTAGATCACAGCATCTGGATTCAAAACACATGTGAGCTGTGGCAGCAGGTTTCCAGGTCATGACTGATCCAAGACAGAGACCTGTGACCATTCACCAGAATAACTCCAAATGGAAAAAAGTGCCTGAGGGAGAGAGAAACCTCAGGGGTGTTTGGAAGGCCTGGCCATAGTCAGCCCCCTCCAAATTGCCCAGTAACATAAGCATTTCCTGCAGCTGACAGGTGCTGGGGAGGCCAAGGTAAGGCAGTGGGGGGATGACAATGAACAGTCCCCGAGTCTGCTTTGTCACGGTCAGAAAACATCTCTCACAAATGACTTCTCTCCTGAAGCAGCTATTGTTCAGATTAAACCATGGGAATCTGGTCAATGGAAAACCTTAGAGAGCATACACTTCCTGCTAAGATCTGTGCTTAACTTTGCTTTGTTTCAAAGAGAAAAACTGGGGTAGGGAAAGGAAAAGGAATATTTTAATAGCTTTTTTTTTTCTTGGTGAGAAGAAATCATAGCCACAGCCAACTACAATGTAGGCTACACACTGAAATCTAAGAGGGAAAATATAGTAGCACAAAATCTTCCCAGCCTAATTTTATCTCCATCAGAATTCACCTCGCTCCTTCTTTAATTTTCCTTGGATGTGATATATCCAGAACACTGGTGGTTTTGCAGCTATGGGTTTTATGTGCAAGAAAAACTACTTCCCCTGCTGCTTTTCCTCACCTTCCCCCTCCGAGGTCTCTCTTTCTCTCTCTCCTTCTTGTCTCTTTGTTGTGAATGTCAGGGCTGTCAGTGTCACAGTCTGACATGATTAGTGTTTCTGACACTACACCAAGAAGCAGACGGAGAGCAAGGAGAGCGGGCGGAGGGGACAAGAGTTAGGATGCACAGCCATTTAAAGCCAAAGGGAAAAAAAGAAGCCCAACCTCCTTTTCTCTGAGGTTCGCTGATTACAGGGCAACTTATAAATCACCCTGGATTTTTCTCATTTATCCAATTAGTCCGTGTTCCTGCTCTTGTGGAGATTCCCTAAGGTGTGGATCCATTCTGTGAGATCAAAGTCGGTGGCTCCAATAACAGAGAAGACAGAATTCGTGATTCAGCAGATTCTAAGGCTGTGAAGTATAACAATCGGCACACTTTGGGAAGATAGCACCAGTCCATTTCGAGTATCGATTCACTGCACTTTGTCACTCTAATGATGTTATCTCATTAAAAGAGATAAATGCTCCACTGTTCTTCCCGGAGCATCTGCTTCTTACTCTCCTCTCTTTTTCAACAGCATGGCTCTCAGCAGCAGCACATTAAAATCAAATTGAAATCCAATGCAAGGCTTGGCGACAGAGCTGCTTACCGAGGCTTCTTTTTAATTGCTTTTTCTTACTCTCGCCCCCTTCCTGCTCTCCCCTCCCCAACAACTATCATCCATAGAAACAAGCAATGTAAAGAGAAATAGATGTAGAAAGTAACCATAATAGGAAGCCATTTATTGAATGCCTATTATATGGAGCCTCCACCACGTCAACATTTAACTTCTCTGACCATGACCTTCCAAGGTAAGTAGAGCAATCCCCAGTGTGCAAGAGAAGAAATGGAATTTGATGGTAACGTACGTGCCCAAGATTACATAGGTAATGGGAGGCTGAGCCACAATTTGAACAAGCGTCCATCCAATGCAAATACTTCTTTTTTTAATCCCCATTTTCATTCATGGAACAAATAAGTAAATATAATTGCAACTTGATTAGAATAGGTAAAAAAAAAAAATGTAAAAAAGATGGTGGCAATTATTCTTCAGTCTGCTAATACCCAGGAACATAATGCCACAGGCAGTGCAATAGTTTTGTTTCAACAGATTTCTTATTAAATAAAAAAGGTAGCAATTTTCCATAATGAATGTTTTATACATTATTCCTTTGTGTATCAGGCCTCTAAAGTACACACTATTAAAGTCTATTAAAGTCTGTATTTAGCAGCATTACTAATGTGCCTTTGGGGAAATTATTACAATGAACCAGCATCCGTCTTTCACAAAATTTCAATTGTTAATATTCCTCTTCTGATCTTCAATACACACATCTATTTTTAGCTATAATCAGACCCCATCCAAAATGCCATAATCCCAGCCTAGAGCTGTCACAACAAATTGTTTATGGATTTCAGAAAAAACAAAAGATGCAGATATTGCTAACTTCAACCTTTGTTTTCCTGCAAAACTCACTGCAGTGATTCTATTGTCCTAATTAACAGGTGCTCCTTGATCACTGTGACATGTGATGACACTTTATCTCTCTGGCTAGGGCTGGGTATCTTAATCAAGTGCTTATATTTATATCTAATGGAGACTAGCCTCTCAGGATAATGCCATTTTGTGAAAATCTGAGGGTGGTAAGAAGTTACAAAACTATTCCATAAAAAAAGGACAATCAAATAAATAACCTAGAAGAACATATAAGCTGTGATTAGTAAAATCTAATTTTTTTCATTAAAAGCTAAACATTGCCATTTATGAGAGACTAGAAGTACGTCTTCTGAACACTAACTGAGGAATGTCTGCAAAATAATGTAGTTTTATATACTCTAAACAGGCATCTCTCCTTCTCTAGCGCATTTATTAATTTTATCACCCATTATGTGGTTTTTAAGAATGAAGCCAATGGTGCACATATATTCAAAAGCACAATGTTCTCTGGAAACATCTTATAGAAAAAAATGTCAGGCTTATGTTATAGAGACAAAAGACAAAAAAGGGAATTGGAAAGAATACGAGCAAAGAGCTACGTGCTGTAAGACCACTGTATGACAAAAAAAAAAAAAAAAAAAAAAAACAGAGAGGGGAAAAAAGGACAATTTGAAGTATTAGGTACTGAAATTAATAAGCTGGGTTGGAAGTAACCTCCCAGTTATGCATTTCGCCTTATACACAGCAATACCATTGTTTGAGATGAGATGTTCTCAACATCGGGCAACTCAACTTGCTTGTTAATATTCTAAAGATGGACAAGCCACAGATTAAGTACCTAAATAGTTATGGTTCCAATCACCAATTAACTAAATAGGATGTAACTTAATTGTACCCATTAAGACCTACTAATTGAGAGAAAAAGGGCAGGGTTGAGGACTTGGAAGACAGATTCACAAAGGTCAGAATTCACTGGCCTCTTTGTTACAGGAACCTGGCCACCAACAGCATCAAAGAGAGAGGTCCCAGCACACATCACATGTCCAAAGAACCTGTCTAATTATGCTGTGGGCTTGTGTGGGCTTAGTTCACTATGGTGATGCAGAACGAGAACCCACCAGTTCTGTCAACATTTAATTAAAGCTCCACATGAAGGCTGGCATGGGGCAGTTCGTCAATTAAGAGTGCAAAAACTTGTAATAATCAAGAAAATCCTAGGCGCTATTCCTTAAATCTTCAAGAAATAGGGATGAACAAGATCCCAAAACCAACAATCACAATGTGTGTGAAGTGCCACTGAAAAAAACAAGGTGAAGTTGAATAGCCTCTTTCCTTCAGGTGAAACCTATTTTATGGTCAGTAACTATGGCCACATTTCAATGGGCTTATCATGGTTCAAAACTAGTACTCTCAGATTTGAAATTATATTACAGTCATGTCAAAACATATCTCTTCTCCTGCTGTGGGGCCATTATGATCTTAAACCAGAAGTCCAGCCTTTCCACTCCAAAGCCTTAATTTGCCTCCTACCTGTTCAGATGCTCCTTCATCTTTTCTGACATGACTGGGAGCTGTTAAGTCAGGCCACTGACACCTCCACCCTCAAGTCAAGGTACTGTCATGTCCACGTGAATCCTGCAGTGGGTGAGCGTGGCCTTAGGGCTGGCGCTGACTTCCAGAGGCACCAGAGCGTTATTCATCTGGTGCTTAAATTCTCTGGACAGAAAAGTTCAGATTCCCAATGTATACCCTGGACCATGAAGACTGCTTCTCAGAGAATGGGCCACGAACGCTGTTCCACCATGAGCTCCTCTGAAATTCAGAGGTGGGCTGCACACCTAGGAGACCAACTGAAATGTGCTTCTGTTAAGGAGAAAGGAGGCGAGGCCTTGGTACTGACATAAAAACGTCAGTGTTGCTTCCATGGTGGAAATGACTGTATCCAGAGATCATTCTACGTGTAACAGGAAGCATTTCTCAAATAGCATGTATGTTTTATCTGTATTTACATGCACAAACAAACAATATACATGCAAATATTTTAACAACAAATAAGCATAAGCATATTCAGTTCATTCTTTTACATTTGTCTTACTTCCTACTTCATATCCAATCGACTATCCACTACATTATATTGAAGTTTGCACTCCCATACCTCTAAGAAGGGAATTATATTCCTGTTTTCTTCCTAAAAATTCACTGAATCTGCCAGTGTGATGCACATGAAAGAGAACAGAGGTCCAATTTCATCATTTCTATACACCCCACATTTAGCAGAATTTGACTTACATGTAACACAGGTGCTACACTGGCCTTATGCCAACAATGTTCCATTTAGCCTCACCAACTCTATAAAGCCTTTTTTTTTTTTTTTAAATAAGGACTAAGGACATTTTCTCCTTAAAGATGTAGAAGGTGAGAACAGATGTGCTATAATGTCCAGGGCACTTACTGCTCACAGTCCAGGGTCCAGCTTCTTAGAATAAGAACTACCAAGGGGCACCTGAGTGGCTCAGTCAGTTGAGCATCCAACTTTGGCTCAGGTCATGATCTCATGGTTTGTGAGTTTGAGCCCCACATTGGTCCTGCTGCTGGCAGCCTGTCAGCACAGAGCCTGCTTCAGATCCTCTGTCCCCCTCTCTCTGCCCTTCCCTCAATTGTGCTCTCCCAAAAAATAAATAAAAAATATTTTGAAAAAAGAACAAAAACTGCCAAATACAGGACATAGGCACAGTCTAGCTTACTGGGTCTCAAACTCCTATCTCAGGACATGCTTAAAAATTACTGCAGACTTTAAGGAACTTCTGTTTATGTCAGTTATTTCTATCAATGTTCACCTTATTAAAAATGAAAACTGCGATATTTGGAACATGAAAACACAAGCATACATCTCAACAGCCACCACAGGGATGAATGTCATTGCATGCCATGTAGCCTCTTGAGAAACTGTACTGAATGTATACTCAAGAGACTGGAAAGGCCAAAAAAAAAAAAAAAAAGTCTTAATATTATTATGAAAGTAGTTTTGACCTTGCAGGTGGCTGTGAATGGGCTCCCCAGGCGTTCCCAAACCATAGTTTGAGAACCACTGGTCTAAACTTGTATACATCAGCAAAGTCTTTTGAAGAGCTGGATGAAGAAATGACGCATAATGAGTAAGATGATGTAATGCCATTTAAAAGTTTTGAGTCACTGAATCAAAGGACAATATCTTTTTCTAGAGCATTTCTCTTTTTACTATTGCCCCCAAACCATTAGCACATTAAAAAGCTCCTTTCTGGTAATACGTCAAATAGAATCATTCCCAAGTTCAAACCTCTGTTTTTCCCAAGGGCTCTCTCTTTTTTTCTTTTCATCTGTCACTAAATACTTTCATCCATTCATACCTCAAATGCAAAACAACTAAAGTGGTATTTCCTTTAAAATCCTTGCTTTTTTTCCTGACTTATAATCATATATACAACTACTTATGGTGGGAAAGTTGAAAATACAGAAAAATATTTTTAAAAATAAAAACAAATACATACCATGTACCCACCCTCTGAGAAAACCATTGCCAACTTTCTGGGCAATATCCTTTCAGCCTTTTTATCATGAATATTTAAAAATATAATGAAGTTTGGGGCACCTGGGGCGGTTCAGTCAACTGAGCATTTGACTTCGGCTCAGGTCATGATCTCACAGTCCATGAGTTCAAGCCCCACGTCGGGCTCTGTGCTGAGAGCTCAGAGCCTGGAACCTGCTTTGGATTCTGTGTTTCCTCTATGCCCCTCCCCCATACTCACTCTCTCTCTCTCTCTCTCAAACATAAATAAACATCAAATTTTTTTAATATAGTGAAGTTCATATCTTAAATATAACTTAATGTCTTTTTATATATTATTTTTAGTATGAAAGAAAGTACATTGCAAAAGAAATTTAGAACATACAAGCAAAAAGAAGATAATGCTCTTAATATTATGATGTATCTGCAACTTTCTTTTCTGTGGGCAGACATGTATGTTTTTTAAAAATGAAATAATGAGGGGTGCCTGGGTGGCTCAGTCGGTTAAGCATCTGACTCTCGGTTTTGGCTCAGGTCATGATCTCATGGTTTGTGAGTTCAAGCTCTGCATCAAGCTCTGCGCTGACAGGGCAGAGCCTGCTTGGGATTCTCTCTCTGTCCCTCTCTCTCTCTCTGCCCCTCCCCTGCTCTCTTTCTCTATCTCTCTCTCAAAAGTAAATAAATAAACATAAATAAATAATGAGATAATAATAAAACTATACATATTGTTATATAACCTGCCTTCTCCACAGTTTATTTAAAACATGCTTTTATGTCATTAAATATTCCTTCATCCCGCCCTGGTATTTTTATTGTATGGCTGTACCACAGTTGTTACTTTTATAGTTACTATTATCATAATATGTGATGAATATCTTAGCTCAAATTTTGCACACATCCATGGCAATGGTCTTTGGGTAACTGTTATAGAAATGGAATTTCTAAGCCGAAAGGTGTGTATATTTTTGAGGCTTTGATACACATTGTCTAAATTCCCTTGAGAAATATGTTCTTTCACTGTGTCTGGAGAGCCCGAGAGTCTCATTCCTACTTTCACTGAGTACATTTTACAAATCCTCATCAATGTGTAGGTAGAAAATGCTACTTCATTGCTTTAGTTTGCATCTCTTTGATAACTGTTGAGGTTGAGCATTTCCTTATGTTATTTTTTGATTATATTTTTTCATTTATTGGTTTTTATCTTTCTGTTCTTTGCCCCTTTTCTAGCAGAGTACTCATCTTTATCTTAACTAATTTGTAAGAACTCTTACTAAATTAGCTAATTTAACTCTCTGCCGTACATGTTGTAAAGATTGCTCTGGCATGTCTTTTGTCTTTAGGGTAATTCAGAATGCCTCGTGGTGGAAAGAAATTTTGAGGCTATAGTCAAATACATTCTCTTCCTTTATAATTTCTACCACTAGAAATTAATAAGGCCTTCTTTATTCCAGGGAGGAATAACTTAATTTTTATTTGCATTTTCTTCCCTGTCCCTAGTTTCAGACGTGTGCAATATTTCTTCAAAGTCTTCCACAAAGGGGACTTGGCCATTGCCTGCAGCAAAACAAGGGTGGAGATGCACTCAATATAGATGGGCCATTTGGTGATACCACCAAGAGTGTCCTAGAGAGGGGAAGAGAAAATCTTCTATGTTTATTAGTCACCAATTCCTTATATCACATCCAGTAGCTCTGTCAACTTGCTCAAGTGAAAGAAGTTTAAAATGGAAAAAGTTTTAATGTTAGGTGTATGTTGAAACGTTAAAACCTCCGAAGTAAGATGACTCTCCTTACTTTGGGCAGAACAGAAGCTCTGGATGGCAAAGACCTTTGTTTTGTTCACTGATGTCTCACAAGCACAGTGCGTGGTACACAATACACACTTGGTAAGGGTGTGTTGGGGGAGCTGATGTTTAATCAAGAGTCATGTGTATGCCAGGTGGAGAGCCAGGAGTGATGAGTTCTGAATTTCACTGCTTCGTATTAAGGAGGTGCCAAGAAAGAAAAACTTTAAACGAAGGCAGAAACTCAATTTCAGTTTTACTCTTTAGTTGACTGTAGAGATATTGATCTGAGTGTAAAGGTGAAACTGCCTCAAACTTGGCACAGTAAAATATTCAGAGAAAAAATTCTGTTGGGTAGATATTAAGCAAAACAATAGCATCCACCCACCAAGAGAGATAAGAGATACTACTCAACTTCATTTGATGCTATGGCATTTGTCCAAGCAATAGCAATCAGATCTGGCTTTATTTGAACATGAGAAGGAAGAAACAGTTCTCAAGAAGATTCATTTTCACTGTGTGTGTGTGGGGGGGGGCATTCTGTATAATAACGGAAAAATCGATTAATTTTCAATCAGATGGAGTGTCCTCATAAATTCAAGGCAGACAACAGCATGTGATACACCTTCATGAAAATGACGACCATGAGGGAAAGAGTTTAAAATTGTAATTCCAAGGTTGCTGCTAGGAAGAGATATCTTTCAAGAGCAGAACACTGTTTCCTGTTAGTGTGGTTTTGGGAACTAACATAGTGGTATGTACTGAATGTACATCATTCTGCCCAGTTTGCCTCTACAAAATCCCATCCTGTCTAACTTGCCTCCCATTTGGCTATGATTTTTTAAGTAACACACTAAAATTCTTTCTTTACAGCATGATGATATGTAAATAACATAGTCCTTCTTACTAGCAAAAATTTGTATTATAAAAGCTATATTTATACATATTAACTAGAGAATGCCTGAGAAAGTAGAGAGGATAGAAACCTCTGACAAAATTTAAAGTTAAATCCTTATTACAAAGTTTTGGGTCAATATAAAGATTGGAAAGTCAGCTCTTACAAAAAGATCTATGGAGAATATGGAACTTGGAAAGATGGGTCTTCAAGATTGGATGAGAGCTAGGGAGAGTGAGTGGCCTGGGAAAACTTGTGCACCCATAATTCCTCTAACATGTTAGGCTAGAACATGAAGCCCAAAATGTACAACCATTAAAGCCTTAAAAAGGTGAATAAATGTGGGGGTATCCACTATCTACTCTGTATTAATCTTATTAGGATGCACCAGTGTGCTAGCTGTCTGAGGGCTGGAAGTGTACCCCTTCCTGGCGTGTCCCCAGACTCTGCTACACATAGACGTTCAAGAATATGAGTAATGATGGCCCTACCTGGTGGACAGCAGTTCACTATCAGGTTAGCCTGATTATATTAGGCAGACAAAGGGTTAATTCATTTGACCAATGGCCATGGGGGCAATTCCTATTGTTTTCTAGAGAGATCATCTCTAAATAACCCCAAAGAGAGATAGATGTCAATGCCTCACTGTGATCAGAACTGCCCTGTCACTTCACAGCAATTACACTGGAGCCTAGAATATTCTGTCATGCTGCATCCTGACACCTCCCCATTTAAAGTGTCCTGTAAGCTAGCAGGGGTTTGGGAAGGAAAAAGAGTTATTAGAGTGTATGTCCAAGTAAGTGGAAAGTGCACAATTAAAATGTCTCCAACTTTCTAGGAACAAACCTACCTAGAAAATCAATCACACCCACAAAAATATTTCCAGCATTCTAACTTACATATCCTAATTGATGAGATGATTGTCTGGTTTTACTTACACTGAGAAGATCTATTTCCTCCCCAGAGGGTAATCTATTCTTTGTCTTATGCCAAGAAACCCATAAGAAAAATGCTGACCTATGAAGGTTACACATCATGCTTAATCACTACTTTAAATTAAAATAACATAAAATAAAGCATTCATTGGGCCACTTAGACGGAACATAACTTCCCAAAAGCAACAGACACACCTACTGAGACACTTGAAATGTCTGAGGAGTCTGGTTCCCAGCTGTGTATCAAGAGCCAAACCATGACATCAGGCCTTGAGCTGCTCTGGAGAAACTCAGGGCAGGGCCATCATAGCAAGCTGTGCCTGCCAATCAGAGATTTCCCAAGAGTTGTCTTAGCATTTCAGTATACCAAACTCTAACTAATAGAAGCCAAGGTTTGCAAAGACCACAGTGATGAATCCCCTCTCTTCCCCACTCTCCAGTCGTGACCTTGGGGTGGAATACCTGCTACTTTCCAGTGTTCCAAGAGCTCTCTTCTCAAAAACTGCTTAAAGGTAAGTATTTAAGCCAATGGGGGCGGGGGTGGGGGGTGGGGGGTGGGGGGTGGTGGGTGGAAGGTTTCCTTCTCTTAGGCTTAACTCAGCCAAATGAAAATCCCTGAAAAACAATTGCTTATTATTTTCTGGTCTCTTCTAGTAGGGTTATGCAGCCACCCTGAGAAGACTAAACAAATGGCCATGAGAAAAATTACCGCTGCAAAGGGTTCTTAGTAAAAGAATCTCAACAAACAAAATGGGCTTTCTCCATAATACCTTTTGAAGGCCACTGTCTAAAAGAGCTGTCCAACTCCATCACAACCCATAGCTAATGTGATAAATTAACCTCTTCTTGTAGACCTCTGGAAATGTCTCTCCCTTGTTTTGGATCCTTCAGTGGCTCTCAGAATTGGACACTTAACCTCCTTCTCTGGACTCATATCTACCATCTTCCACCACTGCAGTGGTTCTCAACCAGGGGTATTTGTGTCCCCCAAGGGATGGACACTGGCCAATGCCAATGTGTGGGTTTTTTTGGTTGTCACAACTCAAGTGGGAGAAAGGGGATGCTACTGAATATCCTTCAATGTGGAAGACAGCCTCTCACTATAAAGAATTACCCAGTCCAAATGTTAACAGTGTTGAGGTTAACAGTGTTGAGGAGAAATCCTGCTGTACCAAGCTCTTTGTTCTCTAAACACACCAGACTTTCTCATATGCTTCTGTGCCTAAACATAGCCTGTTTCCTTTACCTGGAATGCCCTGCCCTACTTCTGTGTCTAAGAAATGACCATTTATCAATCAAGATCTGACTCAAAATGTCACCTCCTCTATGTTGTCCCTTCCATATCTCCCAAGGTTGGATGTTTCTTCTGTGCTTCCAGAGTTTCTGGTACATATTTAATTAAAACCACTAGCCACACTCCCCCCAAGCCTGTCACCTGCTGCAGGCAAAACCCAAGCCCCATTCATTGTTCATCCCTCAGTGCCCATCTGGTAATCACTTGCTACTTGCCGAGTCAAACAAGGAATAAATGGAAATGTTGTAGATACACCTAAGACTCTCTTGCAGAAATGTCTAAGGGACAACAGTGTCCCCAACATCAAAAACAACAACAGTAAATATTTGTCAAATGCTTATAATGTAGATAGGTACTATATTAAGTTAATATGGTGCACATATTAATTCATTTCATCCTTCTGACAACCCTACAAGGTAGGTACTATTATCATCAGCCTTTTACAGATGGGCAGATGGGGAAATTGAGGCACAGAGAAATTAAGCCCCTTGTCCAAGACCATCAAAGCTAGTATCTGGAAGGGCTGATATTTAAACCCAGGTAGTCTGGCTCCAGAGCCTCAATCTTCCAACATTCATGCCAAGGCAGTTATATTAGCAACCAATATTTCAGTCAACCAGAAGCCTCTGACAAACACAGTGACATATCCGTAAGACTATACAACCACAGCATGGCTGCCACCTCCTGTGACCCTGCCTATAAACACCACTTGCTGGGGTCACACAAGTCTCCAACCTCTGGAATATCTGTGGCAGGAGAAGCAACCTCCTCACACCATGGGAAGACATTACATACCCAGAAAAATCAGGGTACTGTAAAGAAGACACAAGGCTGATTCCCAAAAATATCTCTTACCTTGTTCATGTTGCAGGGACTGGAGCAAGGGCTCAGACATGTCACAGTGCGAGGCAGCTCTGGAAGATTCTCCTCGTTGCTGTAGACCTCACTTCCCGAAGCAGACAGCTGCACTGCAAACACAAAGAGGAAATCCATCAGCTGGCTCTCAGGAAGACACAGAGCAGTTCTGTGTCCAGGGGAACTTTCTGCCATGATGGCAATGCTCCATGCCTGTACTGTCCACTATGGTAACCACTAGCCACATGTGGCTAGTGAGCATTTAAAGTGTGGCTAGTGCAGCCAAGGGCTGAATTTTAAATCTTATGGGAGTTTAATTAAATTTAAATGTAAATAGCTACCTGTGGTTAGTGACTACCATATTGGACAGCACAGGTCAGAGAATCAAATTCTAGATTCTAGAGAATCAAATCAAAAGTCTTAAGGTCACAGATATTGGACATGCCAGTGGCCAAGGAAAAGCTGGGTATTATATGCTCAGAGTAACTGCAGATACACAGAAACAAGAACATTCATTCAACTACTATTTTCTCAGTACTTACTAGGTGCAGGGTACTGAGGATATAGTGATCAATAAGCCAGAGAGGTCAGTTATTTAAGAGTTTCTAGCTCAGGCATGTGCTTCCTTGGGAGGAGAAAGGATCTAGCATGTAAGCAGCACTTACTTTGTGCCAGACCTCAATGCCTTCCCTGCTGCCTACAAGGAATAAAGGAACAGACAAGCATTTGCTGAAGACTGGTTGTACCACGGTCAGGGCTTAATAGATAGGACCTTCCACAGAGCCCCTACCATAAGGGATTCCAGGAGGTCAGTTTCCCATGGGCCAAATGAACCAGATGATTTAGCATCCCCTCAAATGGAATAAGGGTCCCTGTTTTTATCCATGCTATTGGTTATTTAGGGAGGTTTTTTGATTCACTTGAATTACATTTTAGAGTAAAACAGTTATTGTACTGCTCCAG
Organism: Panthera leo; assembly: GCF_018350215.1. Lineage (NCBI taxonomy): Eukaryota > Metazoa > Chordata > Mammalia > Carnivora > Felidae > Panthera > Panthera leo. The sequence goes on from NC_056683.1 coordinate 80,364,212, forward strand.
GGTTCTTACTTTATCAAATATTAAGGAAAAATAAGAAAGAACATATCTTCAACCCCTTAATTAGACCTGTAGCCTTTTCTTTGAAAGATGTTTATGGGTGAATTTGATAGGAGAACAAACATTGTAAGGTTCCTTGTAATCACCTTATTTCTGTGTTGCTTTTTCCTGGTTGCATCTGGGAAGTGTTTATGTATCTGAACCTTTCCATAAAGACTAGAATTACAGGTTTAAAGGCAACTGCAGGGCTTTAAAATACATTTTATTTTTATTTTTTAATTTTTTAGGTTTATTTCTTTATTTTGAGAGAGAGACAGACAGAGAGAGAGAGAGAGAGAGAGAGCAAGCAGAGGAGGGGCAGAGAGAGAGGGAGAGAGACAGAATCCCAAGCAGACTCTGCACTGTCAGCACAGAGCCAGATGCAGGGCTTGAACTCACAAACCATGAGATCATGACCTGAAGTGAAATCAAAAGTAGGAGGCTCAAACCACTGAGGCACCCAGGTGACCCCAATTTTTAATAATAATACAGTAACAATATAGAAAGTGTTCAATAGGAAAAGAAACAGAAGTCATAATCCCACTAATCATAATCACCTTCAGTTCTTAGCACTCAGCCTTTGTCTATTGGAGAATGACATGAGGCCCTGGTGTGTCTGCTGAATCGAGGACACAGAGAAGTCCAAGGCTATATTTCCTAAGTGAACATCTTTCACCATTAAGAAAATGGCTTTGTAATCTGTATTTTCAAAAGATAAACTCCTACTCCACACACATTACTATTCTGTGAACATGATATTATTAAATTCCTTTACAAATCAGAAGATAGGGAGAGGAAATTACAAATCACTCCTTGACTGTTTGAGACACAGGGATTCCAAAGAAAATACCACATTCAGTCATAGCAATAACATATTTTAACAATGATGTACAACATGGAGAGACCCTGGAATTCTGACTTTATAGCCTAAAGACATCCAAACACCCCTGTATGTACCTGACGCCTGGGTAATTGATGCCTCAAAGTCAAGAAAATTCAGTATCTAATTCTAACCAATCTTATAATGAAAGAAAATTATGCATATAACTTTTACTCTTTGAGTTTCCAGAAGCAGATACTAATAAATTTATTTTTTTTTTAATGTTTACTTATTTTTGAGAGAGAGAGACAGAGTGCAAGTGGGGAAGGACCACAGAGAGAAGGAGACACAGAATCTGAAACAGGCTCCAGGCTCTGAGCTGTCAGCATGGAGCAGACGCAGGGCTCAAACCCATGAACCGTGAGATCAAGACCTGAGCTGAAGTCAGATGCTTAACCGATTAAGCCACCCAGGTGTCCCTTCTGTTTTATTAAAAAAAATTTTTTTTAATGTTTATTTATTTTAAGAGAGAGAAAGAGAGATAGAGAGAGTGCTCACATGAACATGAGTCGGGGAGAGGCAGAGAGAGAGGGAGAGAGAGAACCCCAAGCAGTCTCTGCACTGTCAGTGCAGAGCCCAACATGGGGCTTGATCTCTCGAACCATGAGATCACGACCTGAGCCGAAATCAAGAGTCTTGGATGCTTAGCCAACTGAGCCACTCAGGCACCCCACATTTCTGTTTTAAAGTAGAGCTCTACACATGCTGTTTCCTTTTTAATAAATGTAATTCAGTACCTTTAAAAACTATATAGCCTAGCACGTAACTAGGAAACTTTTCCAAACGCCTTGCACAGATGTCTGATGTCACAATTCCATTCAAATGTACACATTGGTATCAACACAGGAAAGGTGGGCACAAGAAGATAATAGCAAACAGACAAGAATTCTTGAACACAATTTCCCCAAGGAAATTCCACCCAACTCCAATCATGCCACAATCCCCTCTCCCTCAGAGCTTGGGTATATAGTCTGCACTAAAGCAATTACGGATTCTCCCCTGTGACCCCACCACCCCAAGTGTTCTTATGTCATTTTCATGTATATTGGTTCTACAACAAAGTCAAAATAAAAACTCTTTGAGGGAAATATTAGTCACATAGAAAGTTCTTAATAAATATTATGAATAGACTTTTTTCCTTGCTCTCACTCACAGAGCCTAGGATGATGTGGACTCTTAATGGAGAATCTTAAACACAATGTTGATAATCACTGCAGACTGCCTTTGGGTTTTTTTTTTTTTTTTAAGGAAAATCTTTTAATGTCCAGGATTGCAAATATTTTAGGAAAACATTGCTAAGAATATCTTACAGCTATATAGTGCTCAAAACTGTACAATGCGCTTTTATATTAATACTCTCAGTTAGTACTGATATTGATCTGAGTGGTAGTTTTTTAAATGATGAAACCAGATTCAGAGAAGAAAAAGAATTCTTCTTAGTCATGCTGTTACAGGCAGTAGACTCTGGCTAGAAGTGACTTCATTTCAAGATACTACAGAATTAAAACACATACAAAGCCCACAAATAAAATAAACCTCTCCTAATAACACACACACACACACACACACACACACACACACCCCACCACCACCACCACCACCACCACCACCACCACCACCACCAGAAAACACCTCAGCAAACAGATAACAGTTTTAGAAATTGGGTCAGTTCACTTCTGGCCAGCAACCAAAAAGACCGGCCTTGTTCTATCAAGTACTTTAAATCTTCTTTGAAACAGAGAGAACCTGGTTGTTCTGCAGCCAATTCCATTTAGAAGCTTAGAGAAATCCACAGCTTAAAAAAGGAGAGTGAATCTTAAATATAAAGCATTAGGGGAAAAGATACCCGTGTTACCATGATGGAATTAAGGGAGTTTTCTTCTTTATTCTATTTTTCAATGTTTCTTTTTAATCATCCTCGAAGTTGGATTCCCGTGATACTAAACAAAAGGCAAGTACAGATACCTTCAAAGGATGCCTGGAGAACGTCGATCCCAGAAGCTAACGTGGGACTTCCACTCTGTTGATCCTAACAAAGTTGGCTGAATGGGCAACAAAGCCTGTGGTCAACCTTAGGCTTCGGAAAGGTTAATGAAATGTAATTCATCTTTCCAGGTGGGTAGGAGTGTGAGTAAGCAGAAAAGTAGAGACAGGGTAAGAAGAAGAGATCAAAGAGAGAATGAGCAGAAAAGGTGAAGGCTACAAAGAGAGAAGAAAACGAAAGGACAGGTAAGCAAACAAAGACACCTAGAGACAGGATCAGTGATGCAGCCTCTCACCAAGCGCCCCTCACCATCCAGGCCCTCACTAACAGAAGGGACGGAGAGGTTCAGGCTCCTGGTGACAGCACCACATCCTCTGGCTTCTCTGGGTGTCAGCAAGTGGGGCTGGAGTCAAGTAAAGACCGGGCTTACCTGTTTCTCCACTATTTATTTACCACCAGCCTCCACCTACCACAGAGAAAAGTCTATTTTCCCTGGATCACTGATAATGTGGTATAGAGGTATGGTGGGAACAGCATAAGCCATTTTTATTCTAGTCTCCTTACTCTAATGAGAGTACTCTTTAGAGTACTTACTCTTACTCTTGACACTCTTAAACATGTCGAAGGCTATTTGTGTGTGCGTGTGCGTGTGTGTGTGTGTGTGTGTGGTGCTATTTCTTAGCCTTTGGAAATACAACTAATACTTATTGCCAATACAGAATGGAGTATGATGAGCTGGGCTTTTCTCCCCACTCCAACTCCTCCACCCCCTTCCAAGACATTCATTCTAGAAGGCTTCTGTAATACAGCTCAAGCTGCGTTGCTCAGGCACTCCTATGGGAAACAGGCCCATAGGAGCAAGCAGCAGATCACTCATAAGGGTAATGGTCTTGCTGGTTTTTAAATATAATGCACCCTGATGTTAGTCTGTGGAATGGCTTCTTATTCCTCCCCTCCCACCACCAAATCCAGCAGCCTAGGCAGAGGGCTCAAGCATGAGGACCCGAGAACTTGTGAGGAAGGATTAAGCAAAGTCACAGAAAGACAAACAGGGTTTGGAGAGAAAGGGGGAAAAGGCAAGATGACAAGTGTAGAGGAAATTCTCTAAAACTAGGACTTAGGAGCTTGGGAAATCAGACAAACAGATGAGAGATATATCCCTAATTCCCTTCCACCCCTGTTTTTACGAGTTGGAGTAATTTACATGTCTCTGAAGTGAAATCTTACAACCTTCAATTGGATGGAATCCTTGTACAAGACTAGATAAATTTTAAGGCCATTTTATTACAGACAGTCCAATCCTTCTCTTCCACAATAAGGGGCATGGTGCTGGGATTAATGGATCCAAAGGTAAAGCAACAAACGGACCCCTCTCCCCTTCCCCAAATATACACACTCCTTGTAAGTGGATGGCTCCTTCCTTTCTTTCTGAAGAAGAGGCAGGGGGATCAGAGCAGAGGTCCCTGAGGAGCTCCTTGCAGGACTCTCTCCATCCTCAAAGTCACATCAAACATGTCTCTGGTTCTTCAGGACCTTGGTATCCTTGCTACCCTCACATTTAGGTAGCAAACACACCATAACATGGTTTTGCCCCAAGAGACTGAACAATGTTTGCTAATCTGCCTTGCCCCCCATGCCCTGCCTTCACAACATGCCATGGAAAACAAACAACCCAAGGATGAGGGTGTCTTCCCATCAAGCATCATTAGAGACCTTCTTCCCCAAGGATAGGTCATACAGTTTGAAAATTAACGTTCTGAAATTTCAACTAGCATATGACCAATGGTTCAGAGAGAAATTGTGATAAGGAAGAAGAAATGAGAGCATTACAAATTGTAAAGACAGTCACTGCTGGTAGCACAAAAATATTGCTCTGAGAGCCAGACAAGGTACAGTAAGAACACCAAGTGATAGCGTGTCCATTGCTTTCAGAGGATTACCTCTGGCACACCTTCTGAGGGTTTCCCCCACTTCACCAAATCATACATAAGGATATCTAATGTTTAGATTAAGGGCTATCACTCTGTTAAGGGTCAATTTCAGTCCCCCAGTAGTTCAGGAATATCTGTTTTTAAAAATGTTTATTTATTTTGAGAGAGAGAGCACGCATGCAAGTCCAAGTGGGGGAGGGGCAGAAAGAGAGGTTCAGAAACCAAAGGAAAGAGAATCCCAAGCAGTCTCTGTGCTGTCAGCATGGAGCCTGATGTGGGGCTCAATCCCATGAACCATGAGCTCAAGACCTGAGCTGAAAGCAAGAGTCAACAGCTGAACCCACTGAGCCACCCAGGCACCCCTAAGGTTATCTTAATTAAAGGCACAATATAGAAGAATTCCCAAGGCCTATTCTTCTTGCCTCAGTGACTACCTAAACCATGAGACACAGATTCAGATGCTTACAGGAGTCAAGAAAGAATAAGATGAAGGAATGGTCAGGCCAGAGAAGACAATGAGGAGTGGGGAGGCCTGGAGAGTCTGCCGCTCAGCTGTGGCTCCAGAAAAGTAGGAGCGAGGCACATGTTCCCACAGCTTCTGATGTTCAAGAAAGCCAGAAAATGGAGAGACTACGTAAAATCATGTGTTTGTTTAATGTTGGCAATTTATGTTAGTATTTTGGAAATCCCATAGGGGTTGGATTTGGTCATCCAGGTATATCTTCCATCGTACACTTTTTGTGTAAGTCAGGGGATTGTTTCTTTTAAATTCCAGGGCTGGAGGCTCCCAGTCTGTCTCCTGACCCCTCTAGGGCTGTACGATGTGGCTTCACTGGGCGTAGCAAGCCCTGCAGAAGAGTGGGCAAGGGGTGGCTTGGGAGCCAAGTCACTCCATCTGAGTATCTAGTCTGACTCTTCACATGTAATTTCAGCAAGCTACTAACCCTGCCTGAGTTTTTATTCCTTCATTCATAAAACTGGGGAAAATTCTTTATACCTCCTAAGATTGTTCTGAAGATTAAAAGGAGTAACTTGAATAAAGTATCTAATGCATGGTGTTAAAAAGAGAGAAGCCCTTTCCCATCCCTGTTTCCTGCCACTGTTTAGCACCACCTCGTTCTGCTTGTAATCGAACACAGGTGCTTACTCTCAACCACCCTCCTGGATTCTAAGTATTTCAAGGGAAGATAACTTATCTGTTTTATGCCCAAACAGCCAGCGCCTATCTCACCACCCTACACATAGCAGGCTTTCAGTAAATGCAAATTTTAATTATAATGTTGTTATATGAAGTTGTTATGGACTGAATGTTCATGTCTCCCCCTCCAAATTCATACATTGCCTAATCCCTACTGTTGTAGTACTCAGAGGCAGGGCTTTGGGGAGGTAATTAGGTTTAGATGAGGTCAAGGAGCCCTCATGATGGGATTAGTGCCCTTGTCAGAAGAGACACCAGAGAATTTGCATGTATACTTTCTCTCTCTCTCTCTCTCTCTCTCTCTCTCTCTCTCTCTCTCTCTCTCACCCCTTCTCCCTGCTATGTGAAATCATATCAGGAAGTCAAATGTCTGCAAGAGATCTTTCACTAAGACCAAATGGACTGGCATCTTGCTCTTGACCTTCCCAGTTTCCAGCACTGTGAGAAATAAACTGTTGCTTAAGCCACTCAATCCATGGTATTCTGTTATAGCAGCACAAACTAAGACAAATGTTTAGGAAGATCTTCCTTAAATCTGGCACCAAATGAGCCTATTTCCACTTATCCTCTCCTGATGCTTTAATGTCAATATGTATAATCTACGCATTTGGCCAGAATATTTTGAGACTAAAAGAAAGAAACCAGGTCCAAATCAAGAAGAAAATACTTAATGTTATTAAGTATTAAAAAGAAGAATTTTCTCTCGAGATGTATGACATCACGTTTAGGTCAGGAGGGCACTTTTTGGTACCCTCAACATGCCTCAGCAGAAAAAACTGAACATAAGGGATTTCATCACCCTACTAATAAACAAAGGATCGTGCTTTAATTCTGGCATCCTCAGTTCATGTTTGCCAATAGTGCATGTCACTGCATGGGTTGTACTTGGTGGCTGTCCAGAGTTCTACGCAATCCCCCATCCATTTGTCCACCATGGACTGAGAAGGCCTAATTGTATTCATCTAAGATGGTTTACCAACCCTGCCTGACCACCCGTGTTTCTTTGATTTTACTCTGAAAGAATCCCAGAGACCTTCAAACAATCCTAGCTTCCTTCTCCCTTGAGGGGTTTGCTTAACAATTCAGGCAAACACATTTCCTGTGATTTGCTGAGAAGCTAAAATAATTTAACACAAAGCCTAGTTAAGGGATTTCTTCAGGATGACCCACTGAAAAGGAACAAGGGAAATTGCTAGAAAGGTATCTCTTTACAGAAGCTCAAGGGGACCAGCTATCTCGCCAATAAAAGGTTTCCAACGAAGGAATTTAAATATTCTCAAGGATAACTTGAGGATAAGTGTAATGAGGGGCGACTGACTTCCTGGGGGCTAGTGTTTACAACTGAAACTCATCTGCTTAGTAAGCCAGATTGGGTGTAATGCCTTGTTCCTCTGGGAAGAAATTTTCATTAATCCTCAGAAGAAAGCTGAATTTGGCAGGATGGGCCCTTGTTGAAAGCAGTCTCAGGGATTCGCTGTTAATCTCTGCTTTCTTGAGGCTCTAATTCTGTACTTCCCAATGCCAGCCTCTCCTTAGTACGGCTTGTTCTTTGTGAGGGTGTCCCACGTCCTGGCTTGTTAACCTTTCCAGAGGGATCTAAGGTTTGCTTCTACCACAGCCCTACAGCTTTCAATGCTTTCAAACCAGTTTAGTGTCTTTGTCAAAACAACTGAAGTTGCCATACTATGCAGGTGGTGGAACTATAGACCCCACAGCTATTCAAACAGTGTAACCCTGGATTTCCATCTCCCATCCCTGTGCCCCAAACACACACACTCAAAGCCTGACATGGGCTCTGGGGGGAATTCTTCTTGCCCCCTTTGGCAAACAGTTCCCATATGAGCATAAACATCACAGCCCCTAGAATCTAGAGCCTATGGCCAGGTCAGGATCACTCACAGGCCTGTGGCATCAATGTCTTCTGGCACATGGGAATTTCCCTTGTAAGTTCTTGCTATTTTCTACTTTATCCAACACACCTAGGGATTGTTCTGGGTGGGTGGGGTGGGCATAGAGGGCTAGAAGTGGGTCAGGCTGCACTAGCTCAGTATATACTATTCTGCCAGAAGTATCCAATTTGGGGTTCCCTAAACTCAGTTTTGCTGTATTTAGGGTCCCCTCCATGGCCATTTGGCTATAATTCAGGCTGGAGCCAGAAATGTGTTCTTTGTAGCATTATGCTGTATTGTTGTGACTCACACCCAAACTCTTCTATAACAGAGTGACACCGGGTAAGGAAGAGCATAAAGGTGGCCCAAGTGATGAGAGAGGGACAAGTGGCCAGCATCAGCAGTGCAGGCGTTTTCCCAAGGAGGCAATCACCTCCCGTACGAGGCCATACTTTCCGCACACAGCCAGGTCTGTCCTCGGTGAGGAGGAAAGGAATCTGCCTCCCATGTGCTTTTCCATGATTTAGAATTGGACGACTGCACGCTGACGTTTCAGTAGCCTCAGAGAGGCAGGATGGCAAGGAAAGAAACAAGGGCACCACGACCTCCTCACATCATAACCGAGGTCTGTGGAGTCACTGCGTTCTTCCACAGCAGCCAAGAGAACAGCCACAGAAAACAGCTCCAGCAGCCGACCTGGAGGCCTCGTCCCTGGGGTATCCTCTGATCTCATTACAGCAGTCGACACTAGTCCTCACAAAACAAACAGAGGAAATTTATGCCTGCCTTAGCCTGTGGAAAGCTCCGCATTCCTTGTTTAACGAGAGTTCCAGCTTCTGAGACCACAGCCATCGGGGATGGGGAGGATGTCTGCTTTGCTCCAGAGAAAGAACTGTTGTGGCTGCCTTTCCCTCTTTCTGGGGCTGGATATGAAGGCAGAGAGCCTGCAGAGAGCCACTGAACTTGTGGCCTAGGCTCTCTACTCCAGTCCCTGCAGAGAAGTTCCCTTTCTTCTTATGTCAACATCCCGCTCAGTCGGTGGGGCCACTTCCTCTTGAACAGCTCTGGGAAAGTCGCTGCATTGCAGCCTTGAAGGGTTCCACCTGCTAAGGCCAGAATTCTGAGAGAGAGACTGCTCTGTGCGACAAAACTCCAGGTCTTCTGGGGGGAAAATTTTCCCCTCAAAACACCCTTGCTTGAGGTTTGGAAAATTTCACCTAATTTGGGGTTCCCACTTTTAGGATAAATGCCAGGAGGGAAAAATGTTACTTTATACCCTTGAATTCAATCTTAGAAGTAAATGAGTGGCCAGCTCAGCAGGTGAAGAGTGAATTCTGAACCAAATAAGAATACGGCATTCATTCTGAGCCAGGGTGACTCTGCCCCCTCCCCAGGGGACACTTCAATGCATGGAGACTTTTTTTTTTTTTTTTTTTTGTCATTACTCGGGGGAGGCTGCTACTGGCATCTAGTGGGTAGAGGCCAGGGATTCTGCTGAACATACTACCATACACAAAACAGCCTCCATAATAAGGAATTATTTAGTCCAAAATGTCAACAGTGCTGAGACTGAGAAACCCTAATGTAGAGGGAACATTCAAGGACGTGGGTAGGTTTAAATGATAAATCTTTTTTTTTTCCCCCTTACAGAAATGGTTTTTAGTTTTTAATGAACTTGTAAACAAAAAGGCTCCCATTTCAAAATAAAAACAGAATCCCAGATCATATAGATGTTTACAGTGATTACATTTATCTAAGCAACATACATACACGTTCAGTTATAAGATGTTAACTAAATTTCTGTGACGAATATCCTTTTTTAAAATATCAAGGATATTACAGGGTTAATGCAGAGCCCTAAGGAAAATCTCAACACCTCTGTGTTTTTAAGTCTTCACTTTAGATGCTGTCATTTATAGCACAGTGAAGAAATCAGGGTCATCCAAAATACTGACAACTGTTAATCACATAACACTAATGTTGATATCTTATAGTTAAAATGTGCATAATTAACAACCACAAAAATTCACCAGTTCTCTCTTGAGTAAAATAAATGAAAACTGCCTTTAACCCATGCAGAGTTACATCATGAGAGCTGCCTGGGAGACACTGGAGCAGCTTCGCTATCAGATTATACTAGGTAAAGGTGTGATCTGAGTGCTTACTATCATTAAATCAATGGTAAGTACTAATAGAAGGAATTTATGAGCTAAAACCATATATATCATGTGAGTATATCTAGGGCTGAAAAAAATGGCAGTACGTTTCAACTTTTAAAATGTCAACAAGAGGGGGAGGTGTTCCTGGATGGCTCAGATAGTTAAGTGTCCGACTTCGGCTCAGGTCATGATCTCATGGTTCGTGAGTTCAAGCCCCACGTCCGGCTCTGTGCTGACAGCTCAGAGCCTGGAGCCTGCTTCAGATTCTGTGTGTGTCTCTCTCTCTGCCCCTCCCCCACTTGTGCACACGCTCTCGCTCTCTCTCTCCCCCCCCCCAAAAATAAATAAAAACACTAAAAAATAAAAAAATAAAATAAAATATCGACAAGGTATGAGGAACAGTAGTGATGCTGACCTATATTCTAGGGAGGCTAAGGAAAACAGGTGCATAGTAGGGCTCTAAATAAATGCAGATGTGCAGAAACATGTCACAATGAAAGTAATCATGGTGCATATTTTGAAATTCTCCCATTTCTAAGTTTCTGAACCTGTTTCAAAATATTGCTTTTGATCTACATAGCACCATCTCATTACATCTAGTATAAGAACATACATTTAGATAACCCAGTCATTATTCTCTCATGAACTCTTTTTTTCCATCAAGAGAAGGAAAAATCCACACCCAAGCACAGCTAATGCATGTAAGCAAATTAGAAGAAGAAGAAGAAGAAGAAGAAGAAGAAGAAGAAGAAGAAGAAGAAGAAGAATTTCATGAATGAGCAGAAGACAAATTTTTAATGGAATGTTTTAGAGGCTTGTGGTATAAAAAGTAAACAAAACTGATTCACTAACTGTTAATACTGTTTACCATGATGCAAGAGTTGGGCTTTTTTTAATGTTCCAGAAGCCAGAGGAGAAGGAATACTGTGGTAGGGAAAAATGATACCTTCCGTGGCATTTCAAAAGCATTGCTCAATTCCTCTTGAGCAAGGAGGCCATAGTAATGACTTTATTTTACCTACCACAATTATGGTACACCTCGAAGTAATTCTCCACATTATACCCCTTTCCTCCCTCCACTCAAGTGCTGCTAAATAATCTCTGGAAACCATTAACCAAGAGTCCTGTTCCAATTTTCCTCCCCTCCCTCCCCTTCTGCCTCAGTCATGCTGGAGTCAGGACAAAGCAAACTTGTATTACATCACAGAGCAAACTCATTTTCTCGAAACCATTCTGTTGGTAGTTTACTGCTACTGGAACCCAATGCTGTCAACAGTGTGGTCTTTGTTTGGTGGATGTTGCTTTAAAAAGAAAAATAAAAAGTTTCCCCACACCCCCTTCTTTTAATACAGGCGAGTAGTTTGAGGAGCCTCCCCGGCCTGGCTCCACCCCGCTGTGTAAACTAGACATTACCTTATACACAAATGAATCTACAGCATTCCTCAGTCTAGCTGCCTTGCAGAATTCCTATGCTCCCAGCAGCCACGGCAGCACACACTCCCCCTGGCTTCCCTCCTCCTCTTCCCCCACCCTCTTTTTTTTTTTTTTTTTTTTTTTTTTTAATTTCCACTGCCTCACTGTGTTTTTGTGTAAATGATCTCACATGACTCAACAAATCCATCTGCCTGAAGCAGGCCAAGTCTGGAGCCCTCCCAGGAGGGAGGAGAAGAATTGCTTTGTGGAAAGGACCTGGAGCTCTGCCCTTTCTCTGGCTCGAATTACCCGCCTGTCAGGCCTGACGGATTTGGCTAAAAATAAAAGGAAGCGGGCCGTGAAAAGCAGATGAATGGGCTCAGCAGTTCCTTAGATAACACAGGCCTGCTGTTGCCTACAGCTCCCCAAACAGAAACTTCAAATGCAGGCCCTGTGAGTGCGGTGATGTGGCTTCCAGGTGAAAGGGGGGGGGGGGGGGTGTCGAGTCCACTGGGGTTGGGGGTGGGGGCACATGGCCTGTGCTTTAGATTTCTGTGTCAGAACTTGTGTGTGTCTGTGTGTGTCTGTGTGTCTGTGTGTGTGTCTGTGTGTGTGAGACAGACAGACAGAGACAAGAGAGACAGACAGAAAGATTCTTGTATAAAAAGGTTCTCAGAAAAACAGTAGGGTTCAGTGGAGTGAAAGCTTGGCTTGTAAAAAAAAAAAAAATGTTTCCACTACAGAATTACTCTTCTCCCTACCTCCCCAACACCAGACATTTTAAGCCTCCCTATGATGTCACTTCTGCATTCAGAGCCAGCAAAGAGCTAAAAGTCCTTCTTGTAAGTGTATGCCCAGCGCCCGCAGTGGGTATTAAGCACTTAGGTTGGCAATGTAATGACACACTGTAACAATCTGTAATATGAAGCAGTCAGCAAAGCCCTGGCTCTGAAAGCTATTTCTCCCGACCATTAACCATATGTTTGGCTCCTCAGATAGCCAAGCGGGTGTTCCAGCTTACCATCTGGTTTCTATCCACACAAGCAACTGCAAAGCACAGACTATCTCCCTCTGGAGCTGCGTGTTTCTTTTTCTCTCTCTTTTCCGTTCTTCCCTTCTCTTTTCCTCCTCCCAGCTCCTTTGGTTCCCTCTGCTAAAGAATTCTTTGCCATTCATCATGTGCAAAGAAAACTTTACCTGGCATGGCAGGGGCAGAGCCATTAAGGAAGCACAGCTGTACTGTAAACATGCCAGAGGGCCGTTTACCGTCCGCTGGATCCGTAGAACAGTCTCTACCCCCTTCTTCATCTCCTATTGAGTGCTGACACTTGATCCAGTTTGTTAAAAATAGGTACATTCTTGACAGATCCAGGGTTATTGTGGCGCCCTTCACACTCACTTCATATTCTGGGAGTGGGGCTTTAAAGCACACGCGTGCGCGCACGCGCGCGCACACACACACACACACACACACACACACACACACACACACGTTGGCCTCTGCATTCAATCTGCATGACATCAGTCTCACACAAATGACATACCGACTGCAAATAACCAAGTTAACTAGAGGATTCTATTCCTTTTTATGCCCTAAAGGATTCCATCCCAAGTGTATATTTTTCTTTTCTTTTTTTTCCCCTAAAAAGCCAGCCATTTCAACAAATTGATGAATTGCAAAACTTGTGCTTATTTACATCTGCATTTTATTTTTTTTTAATGTTTATTATATTTTTGAGAGAGAGAGAGAGACAGAGTGTGAGCAGGAGAGGGGCAAAAAGAGGGAAACACAGAATCTGAGCTGTCAGCACACAGCCGGGCACAGGACTCAAATTCACGAACTGCAAGATCATGCCCTGAGCTGAAGTTGGACGCTTAACCCACTGAGCCACCCAGGCGCCCCTCCATCTGCATTTTAATAGCATACACCAGTGACATGGGACATGCTATCAGAATTCATAGGATTTTCTTACAACGTCGCCAGAGTATTCACCTTAGATTTTCTTCCTTTCAAGATTTCAGGTACTTTATAACTTTTTAAAAATGTATGAAGAGACCTTTAATAAACAGAAATTAGGTCATTTTTTCCTCCTGTCCCCACAAGGATTATATGTGTATTACCAACCCATTTTACTGAATTAGGAAATGGAAGTTAATCTTTTCCCACGCCTTAAAAAAACTGCTAGTTTCTCACATACCAAGAACAAAAGGAACAATATCATTAAAAAGTGATTAAGCAGAATGTCAGATTTTATCAACACGGCAAGGCTATTGAGGTTCTGTCATGGGAGTACTGTTTACTCAGGCTAACAAGGATGCCAGGGAGGCCACTACCTGGGCAATCTCCTTACACCCACTGCCCTTGTCAGTTCTCTTAACATGATCTAAAATAGATCTTCTGTTAGCTATTTCTACCAATAAGGGACAGGAAAATTCTGTAGCATGTAGGTTTTAGAGAATGACAGAAATGGGAAATATTAATTTCAGGCAACATAGAAAATTGTCCACAGAAGTTAGGTTTAATTAAATTTTGCTTTTGACCCTAAAATCATACACTAAGAATAACATTACATTACCTTTACCACAATATCATTAATAAAAGGGAAGAAAAACAATCAACTAAAAACTTCAACATTTTTATACTTTTTTTTTTAGGGATGGAGGGAGAGAGAGGAAGAGGGAGAAAGAATCCCAAGCAGGCTCCACGCCCAGCGCAGAGCCTGATGCGGGGCTCGATCTCACAACTGTGAGATCATGACCTGAGCTGAGATCAAGAGTCAGAGTCTTGACTGACAGAGCCACCCAGGTGCCCCCAACATTTTTATAGTTTACCTGGCTCTTTAAGTTCTTGTGGAATCCACTTATTACAAGATATTTATGCTTTTCATGAATACTAGTGTCCAGGCCCTCCTCCGCCAGCCCAATTATAGCAGGATCCCTGGGAGTGGGTCTGAGCATGAATACTTCTGAAAGCTTCCCAGCTGTGTCTACTGTGCAGACAGTGCTTAGAAGTCTTACTCTATATGAACTCAGATGATACTAGAAACTACCTCATCAAAACCAAAAGGAAACCTTTGGGATGGAAATGTAAATGAAATTTAGGATTAGAACAGTGATTTTCAATCTTGTTTAGAAGTGGAATCTTCAGTTGAAAAAATCTTATATGAAATCCCTATAAACAAAATAGTAAAAGTGTCATTTATACTGTCATTAAAAAAATTTTTTTTAACGTTAATTTATTTTTGAGACAGAGTGAGACAGAGCATGAACGGGGGAGGGTCAGAGAGAGAGGGAGACACAGAATCCGAAACAGGCTTCAGGCTCTGAGCTGTCAGCACAGAGCCCGACGCGGGGCTCGAACTCACGGACTGCGAGACCATGACCTGAGCTGAAGTGGGACGCTTAACTGACTGAGCCACCCAGATGCCCCTATACTGTCATTTTATACTTAGTCTGTACAATATCCATAGATTTCATAAATTCAAATTTATAATTTTTGAATTATTATAAGTCAACCAGTGAGGACAAAGAGGCCATTTTGCTGAACATAAAAATCTGAAATTGGGGTTATGGCTGAGAGGTCCAGTGCTATCCACCTCAACATCCAATTTTTTTCCATAGCCAATGGTTCTGATGATCAAGGCTAGATAAATGTAAAAATAGCAGTACGTGCAGCAGTAGGATTAAATTAATTCATATATTTGAATAAATGTTGATTATATATCTAATACACACCAGGTACTGCCCTCAGGGGTCAGGACAGAAATGAGGTGCAGCATTCTCCCTTGAGAAGCCTGGTTAAGAAGACACCTCATGGCAGAACAGCAAGGTCAGTACAATAATGGAGGCACCAAGATTCTGCTATGAGGAGAAGTAGTTAACTCTGTCTGAGGAAATAGGACATCACTTCACCAGCGTGGGACTTTTAAATCAGGTCCTAAAAATCTGAGTAGGATTTTTAGAGCTATCAAAGAAAGGGAAAGACATTTCAGGAAGAAGGAACAGAATATGAAAAAACAAAAACAAAAACAAACCCCCCCCCCCCCCACAAGTATAAATAGGCCTGGTGAGATCTGGGAGTTAAGAGAAATTCTGAGGAGGTCAGAAAGGGCTGGGATACAAGGCTGAAGAGGTATCGGAGGCTGGGTCATAAGAAACTTTAAATGTCATAATACAGTTAAGACCAGCACTGACCAACAGAAATGTAAGATGAACCACACACATAATTTCAAATATTCTAGTATCCACATTAAAAAAATAAAAAGAAACAAGAGGGGTGCTTGGCTGGCTCAGTCGGTGAAGCATCCGACTTTGACTTAGGTCATGATCTCACGGTTCATGAGTTCAAGCCCCACGTTGGGCTCTGTGCTGATACTGCAGAGCCTGGAGCCCACTTCACATTCTGTGTGTCTCTCTCTGCCCCTCCCCTACTTGCGCTCTCTCTCTTTCCCTCAAAAATAAATAAATAAATAAACATTTAAAAAATATTTTAAAAATAAATAAAAAGAAATAGGAGAAATTAATTTTGATGTTACATTATTTAGCCCAATTTATCTAAAATATAACCACTTCAACATAATCAATATAAAAATTATTAATGAGATATTTTACACTTTTTTCCTAAGTCTTTAAAATAGGGTATGGGCTTCATATCTATAACATCCCAATTTGGACTAGCTGCATTTTAAGAGCTCAGTACCCACATGTGGCTAGTGGATGCTGTATTGGACAGCACAGGTTTCCCCCTTATCCTGCAGGCAGTGAGGGCTGAAAAGACTTGCAGGGGATGCTGTGGAAGCAGTGTGGAGGAGACAGAAGATTATGTCTGGGAGAAGCTTGTGGGCTGCTTCCACAGTCCAAGCAAAGGATGAAGAGAAGGATGGCACTTGAGACCAGGCATGGGATGGCAGTAAGAAGGCATGGATGGGTCAGAGTCAAAAAACATTTCTAGAAAGAATTCAGAAAACTACAAATGACTGTACATGAGAGATGATGGAGAAGAAATCATGGAACCACTAAATAGATTTTTTGGTGCTAAAATCTGTGCTTAGTGTAAAAAGTTCCCGATTGTGTATTTAATACGAGGTTGTGTTGTTCCTTTCAAGCTTGCTTCCCTCTGCTGTGGAATGCAATGTCATTTAATAAACATGTTCTGAGGACCCACCATGTGCTAGGTAATGCCAGCAACTGGCATGAATGAGACACAATTCTTCCTTTCAAGGAGCTAAATATAGTGTGGGAGACAGACAACAAACTACAATGAAGTATTAAGTGTATTATTAGTAGGATGTGAAAGGAGGTCTACAAAATGTTCCATAGAGTATAACTTATAACTATTTCCTACAATATAGTAGTGGAACTTTAGAGTTATAGGGAGAGGGGCTTTCAGATAGTGGTAGGCTTATTAAATAACTTAAAAAAAATGTTTTTATTAAAAAAAAACAGTTCACCCATTATACCCATCCCACCTCTTGCAACCACCAGTCTGTTCTCTGTACCTATGAGGAGTTTTCTTGTTTGTTTTTTAACATTCCACATATAAGAGAGACCATTTGGTATTTGTCTATCTCTGCCCGACTTATTTCACTTAGCAAAATGCCCTGAGGTCCATCCATATTGTTGTAAATGCCAAGATTTCATTCCTTTTTATGGCTGAATAATATTCCACTGAAAATATATTTTATACACACACACACGCGCTCCCATAAATATATATACATATATAATTTCTTTGTCCATTCATCTGTCAATACGTACTTAGGTTGCTTTCATATCTTGGCTATTATAAATAATGCTGCAATGAACATGGCGGTGCATATATCTTTTCAAATCTGTGTTTTTGTTTTCTTCAGATAAATACCCAAAGTGGAATTGCCAGATGATACAGTAGTTCTATTTTTAATTTTTTGAGGAACCTCCATTTGGTTTTCCATAATGGTTGCACCAATTTACATTCTTATCCACTGTATATATACAAGGGTTCCTTTTTTTCCACACCCCAGCCAACACTTGTTATTTTGTCTTTTTGATAACAGCCATTCTAACAGGTATTAGGTGACATTTCATTGTAGTTTTGATTTCCATTTCCCTATTAATTAATATGTTGAGCATCTTTTCATGTACCTGTTAGTTATCTTTATGTCTTCTTTGGAAAAATGTCTATTCAGATTTTCTGCTCATTTTTTAATAAGATTGTTTTTTTTTTTTTTTTTTTTTGCTATTGAAATGTAGGAGTTCTTTATATATCTTGAATATTAGCCCCTTATGAGATATAGGACTTGCAAATTATTTTCTCCCTTTCAGTAGGTTGCCTTTTCATTTTGTTGATGGTGTCTTTTGCTGTACCAAAGCTTTTTAGTTTAATGTAGTCCCACTTATTTATTTTTGCTTTTCTTGCCTTTGCTTTTGATGTCAGATTCAAAAAATCATCATCACAGGGCACCTGGGTGGCTCAGTTGGTTAAGCATCTGACTTTTGATCTCGGCTCAGGTCATGATCTTGTGGTTTGTGAGACTGAAGCCTGCATCAGGCTCCATACTGACAGTGCAGAACCTGCTTGGGATTCTCTCTCCCTCTCCCCCTCCTCCCCCCCCCCCCATGCTCTCGCCCCTGTCTCAAAATAAATAAACTTAAAACAAATCATCAAGACATGTGTCAAGGAGCATACCATCTATGTTTTCTTCTAGGAGTTTTATGGCCTCAGGCCTTTCATTCAAGTCTTTAATCCATTTTGAGTTAGTTTTATGTATGGTATAAGATAGGGGTCCAGTTTCATTCTTTTGCATGTGGTTTTCTCATTTTCCTAGCAGCATTTATTGAAGAGACAGTCCTCTATCCACTGTATATCCATGGCTCCTTTATTATAAATTAATTGACCAAATATGCACAGGTTTATTTTTGGGCTTTCTATTCTATTCCACTGATCTATGTGTCTGTTTTTATCCTAATACCATACTGTTTTGATTACTATAGCTTTGTAATATAGCTTGAAATCAGGAAGTAGAATGCCTCCAGCTTTGCTCTTCTTTCTCAAGACTGCTTTGGCTATTTGGGGCCTTTTGTGGTTCCATACAAATTTTAGGATTTTTTGTTCTATTTCTGCGAAAAATACCTCTGGAACTTTGATAGGGACTACACTGAATCTGTATACTGCTTTGGATAGTATTAGACATTTTAACAATATTAATTTTTCCAATCCATGAGCGTGGAATATCTTTCTATTTATTTGTGTCTTCTTCAGTTTCTTCATTAATGTCTTGAAGTTTTTCAATATAGAAGTCTTTCACTTCCTTGGTTAAATTTATTCCTGGGTGCCTTGTTCTTCTTGATGCAAATGTAAATAAGATTGTTTTCTTAGTTTCTCTTTCTGAAAGTTTGTTATGTATAGAAATGCAATGATTTTTGTGTAGTAATTTTGTATCCTGCAACTTTACTGAATTTTTTTATTAGTCCTAACAGTTTTTTGGGGGAGTGTTTAGAATTTTTTATGTATAATATTATGTCACGCAAATAGTGACAATTTTACTTCTTCCTTTCTAATTTGGATGACTCTTATTTATTTTTCTTGCCTGACTGCTCTGACTAGGGCTTCTAATACTATGTTCTTAAATGTAAATGTCCAATCAAAAGACAAAGAGTGGCTGAATGGGTAACAAAACAAGATCCATCTATATGGCTGCCTATAAGAGACACTCTTTAGATGGAAGAGTGCACTGAAAATCAAGGGATGAAAAAAGATATTTTGATATTTCATACAAATGGCAAACAAAAGAAAACTGGGGTAACTATAGTTATATCAGATAAAATAGACTTTAAATCAGAGACTGTAATGAGACCAAAAAAGGTGTTACATAAGGTCTCAATCCAACAAGAAGATATAACATCTGTAAACATATATGTATCCAACATAGGGGCACCTAAATATATGAAGCAAATACTAACAGATCTAAAGGGAGAAACAGACATCAATACAGTAATAGTATGGGACTTCATACCTTACTTACTCAATGCATAGATCGTCCAAACAGAAAATCAATAAAGAAACACTGACCTTAAATGACATGTTAGATCAAATGGATTTAACAGATATTTACAGAACATTCCATACAAAAGCAAAAGAATATACATTCTTCTCAAGTGCATAGGAAACATTTTCTAAGATCATTTATTAGGCCACAAACAAGTATTAATAAATTTAAGAGAACTGACATCATATCAAGCATCTTTCCCAGCCAGAATGGAATGAAACTAGAAATTAAATGGGAAAATTCACAGATATGTGGAGATTAAACAACACACTACTGAACAACCAATGTGTTTTTTTCAAAATCAAGAGAAAATTTTAAAATAACCTCAAATGAAAATGGAAATGTATCATACCAAAAGTTATGGGATGTAGCAAAAGCAGTTCCAAGAGGGAAGTTCATAGTGATAAATGCCTACCTTGAGAAACAATAAATGTTTCAAATAAACATTACATCTCAGGGCGCCTGGGTGGCTCAGTCGGTTGAGCGGCCGACTTTGGCTCAGGTCACGATCTCGCGGTCCGTGAGTTCGAGCCCCGCGTCAGGCTCTGTGCTGACAGCTCAGAGCCTGGAGCCTGTTTCGGATTCTGTGTCTCCCTCTCTCTGACCCTCCCCAATTCATGCTCTGTCTCTCTCTGTCTCAAAAATAAATAAATGTTAAAAAAAAAAAATTTAAAAACAAACAAACAAAAAAAAAAACATTACATCTCAAGAAAATAGAAAAAGAAGAACAAAGGAAATAATGAAGTTTTAAGCAGAAATAAATGAAACAGAGACTAAAAAGGCAACAGGAAAGATCAATGCCACTAAAGCTGGTTCTTTGAACAGACAGACAAAATTGGCAAACCTTTAGGGAGACTCAACAGAGAAACAGAGCTAGAGAGCACTCAATAAAATCAGAAATGAAAGAGGAGGAGATGTTATAACAGATAATACAGAAATATATGATCATAAGACTACAATGAACAATTATACACCAACAAATTGGATAACGTAGAAGAAATGGATAAATTCCTAGAAACATACCACCTAATAAGACTGAATCATGATGATACAGAAAACCCGAACAGACCAATTACTAGCAAGGAATTTGAATCCGTAATCAAAAACCTCCCCAAAACAAGTCTTGGACTAGACAGCTTCATGGTGAATTTTACCTAACACTCAAAGAAGAATTAATATAAATCTTTCTCAAACACTCCTACAACACAAAAGAGGGAGGAACTCTTCCAAACACATTTTAAGAGGCCCTCATACCAAAACCAGACAAGGATGCCACACACACACACAAAAAGAATGTTATAGGCCAATATCCCTGGTGAACAAAGACACAAAAATCCTCAATAAAATATTAGCAAACTGAATTCAACAATACAGTAAAAGGATCATATACTATGATCAAGAGGGGTTTATGCCAGGGATGCAAGAATGGTTCAACATCCACAAATCAGTCAATGTGACACACATTAACAAAATGCAGGATAAAAATCATATGATCATCTCAATAGATGCAGAAAAGCATTTGATAAAATTCAACATCTATTTATGACCAAAACTCTCAACAAAGCAGATACAGAGGAAACATACTCAACACAATAAAGACTGTGTAAGCCCACAGATAACATACTCAATGGTGAAAAGCTGAAAGCTTTTCCTCTAAAATTAGGAACAAGACAAGGATGTCCTCTCTTAGCACTTTCATTCAGCATTGTATTGGAAGTCCTACCCATAGCAATTAGGCAAGAAAAAGAAATAACTGACTTTTAAAACTGATGCAGCATATGATTTACTTCTGTGTTTGTATTTGGTTGCACAGTATTCAGAAAATCCTGACATTCACAGGTAATCCCTACTCTACTAACTCAGGGACCAAACAGATTCAGACAAAGTTTCAGATAACTGTCTTGCTATCTGCTACTCTTATTACTTACTGTCTGAAATTTAAAAAACAAATTGACAAGAAAAACACTGCATCCTTTTCTATTGGAACTCACTCTGGCAAATTTCTGTATCCATACTCTGGAAATGAACAGATTGGAATAGCAAGGGATAGTTATGCTGGAAATGATACCAGTTCTTTAGCAATTCATTGTGTAATCTTGCGATATGCTCAAACTAACCCAAAAGCTTGAAAAATTTCAGTAGTTAAGATATTTTTATTTCAAATTTTAACACTAAAGATAATCTGAAAACCACTTGATTTCTTCAATAATTGGTCAAGGAGCATCCAGAATGTAGATTGGATATAAAGAACCCTATAAATAACAGAATATATGTCATTAAATGATGTGTGCTTCGTTTACTTATTATACAACTGGCCGTTAACCCACATAGAAACCTACACCCAACCGAGAACAGAGACCCCCACTTCCTGCCTGGCATGGAACTGAGTGTGGTACATATGCTTAACGAGAAATTTCCTTGTTCAATTCATGATCGGGCTGGAATCTGAAAAACACTGGTACAGAACTTCCTTATCAATGACTAATTTATAGGAAGTTCAAATATATAAGCCAAAACAGCAGAAAATGCTTGATTTAATAGCATTTTAGTTACTACTATTAATGCTTGATAGTCTAATTCAATGCCTTGGTGGTCCCAATGTGTTAAAATTTCACATGTAACATGTTTAAATATGTGTTTTTATTATGGTTATAAAATTGTTTAAAATATATTAAAAATTAAGGGCAAATTAAGCATTTGCAGAGCTCCTCAAGTATCCCCAGGTAATTTCTGTAGACCAGAGTTTGAAGACTACTGGCTTATAGTCTTTGAGGTTAAAATGTAAAACTAAGAGCAACAATTTGGTGCACCTACTACTTAAAAATCATCAGGGCGTTCCTAAACTTTAGCCAAGAACAGATACCATCCCTCGTTATCCTAAAAGCAATAAGGCTGAGAAACAATACCGCAGAAACTGTTTTAAGATTCTCTAGTGAGTTCAAATTAAAGCAGCTGGGACCCAAACCTGAGATACATTATTCATTTCTCAATGTTGTTCATCCAGCGATTATTTCAACAACATTTACTGAGTGCCTACTATGTGCCGGGCACTGTTCTAAGATTTGAGATACACAGGTGAAGAAAATAGACAAAACCCCTACTTTTATGGAATTTAGGGTCTACGGGGGGGGATGGACATGAAACACAAATAAGAAACATAGTAAGTTATTTTTGTTATGAAGTGATAGGTACAATGAAAAGAAAATGGAAATAGAATGGAGGAGAAAGTTTGCAACTTTAAATAAGATGGTCAGGGTGGGTGAGGAGGTGAAAGGGGGTCAGCGAAGGAGGTAAGGGTTAAACCAAGAGGAGATGGGTTGGAGCAGTGGGTCTCAAAGTGTGGTCCCAGGACCATCAGCATCACCTGAACACTTGTAACTGGCTCAGAAATGCAGGAGGGGTGAGCAGCAGTCTGTCTTAACAAGCTCTTGGGGTGATTCTGATGCACACAGTCTAAAGACCACTGTCCGAAAAAGAAGAAAGGCCCTAGAATAGAAGCAGACCTAGGACATTCTATAGAAACAGGGGTGACATCAGGGTCTGGTTACAGGTGCCAGGAGAGCAATGGTAGAGGTGAGGAAAGAGAGGTGGAGGGCAGTCAGAGCACAGACCGCTTTTCAGGCCAATTTTAAAAATGTTTATTTATTTTTGAGAGAGAGAGAGAGAATGAGAGAGTGAACGGGCAGGGGAGGGGCACAGGGAGAGGGAGACAGAGAATCTGAAGCAGGCTCCGCTCTGTCAGCACAAAGCCTGACATGGGCTTGGACCCACAAACCATGAGGTCATGACCTGAGCCAAAGATGGACACTCAACCCACTGAGCCACCCAGGGGCTCCCACAGTGAGACTTTTACTCCAAGTGAAATGGGGAGCCATGGGAGGGTTTGGGGGCCGAGGAGCCACATGGCCTGGTTTATATTTTAAAAGGTTCATGTTGACTATCGTGCTGAGTGGAAACACTACATCATTTGCCTCAGGAGAAGACTCCTTAACTTCTAAATTCCAGAGCAGTGGTGCACTGCTAAATGTTGAAAAACAGGCTCTGACAGCGGAAAGCTCCCATGTGTTGTGTTTGCTGATTTCCATGGTGTAAATACTCCCACCATGACTGGAAATGCCAACATGACTCACTGAACGTGGTGCTATGAGGAAATGTGTACAATCAACTCACAACACTGACTTTAGGTCCCAGTGTCACTGCTATCACCGAGAACATTTGAAAATGATGGGGAATGTTGTAAATCTGACTGAAAATGTTAACGTTATTTAAGATATAAATGTAGTGTGTTCTACTGGCCTATTACTGTTGATCAAATACAAATCCTAATTCCTCAGAAGTTAACATTAAGACAATACACTAACTTCATTTATGAAACTTCATTCATAAAATAACCTCATTAACATGAAATCCCAGTGTCCTTTACTAAAAAAAGAAATCTATTTATCTTTTAGCTGGGGTTCCTCTGCTATTGCTTTTCCCCTCCTACTGTAATTAATATTTTGGACACTCAAAAGCATGCACTGATTGGGATTTGCCATCTAGAATATGCAGGGTTGCGACTCCAAGAGCTCATATAAATCCAGGACAGACCACAAGGAGTGTGTATTACAAGAACGAAAGTTTGCATCTATCTGAGGATGAAGTGAAATTTCAATTTGCTTTGCCATTAAGAAACTTCCCTTAGCCTCAGAGAACGTTCCTATTTCTGTCAATCAGGACAGACTGTAGTTTGTGAAAAGTATTTTAAAAAACACGGCGCTATCTATGAAGAAAAAGCCACTCCAGAAATTCCTGATAAACAAAAAGTGTTTGCTACTACGAGGAATAAACTGCATACATTCTCCAGTCGGCACAATCCCTCAGCCGTGTCCCACCCACACGCAGACCCCAGCCGGCCAGATCAGCGAATGTGCACGAGCTCGCGCTCCTGGAAAACAATGAGGTCTTTCAGGCCTTCCAATCTTGTGAAGAAACAGGCTGAAACGTCATGGGAAAAATTAGGAAATATCGGAGGAAAACAGCTCACAAAATGAGGGGTGGAACCATTTGCTCACATGTTCTAATTCCCGAACAAAGAGAACAGCCGTGACAGCCCCCTGCCTGCTCTGACCCTTCCATTTCAAAAGAGAGGCATCCTAACCTCCTTTTCTTTTCTTGGGGATTACAGCAGCAAGACATAGACATCAGAAGGAGAACTTTTTAAACCTAAAGGAGCCAAGTTAATTTCAAAAGCTTTGCCCTCAAGAAAAGTATAAAAACCAACCCAAACTGCCAGCCTTGTTCAGCAATCCATAATACCAACACAATTACAGACCAACTGGATTTCAACAACTGCACAAAGAAAAACACTACTCCTTCTAATATACATATCTATTCATATGCTTTTGGCTCTTCCTAAGTGTTCTTGCTATTAAACCTCACACAACTAGCTCTACCTCAGCAATCCTTCCTCATCACCTGCCATACCCAGTTTACACCTTTCACACCTTTCACACCACATCAGTGGTCACCAATGCTCCATTCTCTATCTACCAGCCTTTGCCAAAAGCTGTTCCACTTGCAAATTGCCTGTCTCCCCCACCAAACAACATCTCTCTCACCTGATAAATCTGAGTCTGAGACCTAGTACGTACGGCACAATGAATTTCTAGATTAATCAAGTATATCTGCGAACTTGCCAACAAGTGGACCCTTCTACTTTAATATGCTTTTACAATCCAACTCGATTTTCCAATTGGTTAAATGAATCAATCTTTTCTAAACTCTCTGAGGATACAGCCTGAGTCAATTCTTCCCTATGTGACCTCCAACTTTCCACCATATTGCTATCTGTAAGATTTTATCAACTGTCAAGCATTACAGACATGTCAGCTGTTGTCTCCCCATAGTCAATCTGATGCTTAGCTGTTTGGGCAAAGGACCCACAGGTGGCTTATTATTATTAAAGCACTATGTGAAAGAGGTGCTTATTTTGCTTCTGGAAGAAAAAGGCAACATGTATTGAAATCATAAAAGTGTTTGAAAAGGCAAAACAATTTAAAAAGAGACAAAAAGGCGTATCGCACAGTGAAGGTTAAGAGTCCAGGGAGGCTGGGAACCTTACAAAGGTATCTCACCGACATGTCGCCAGTATCACTCCAAGTGCCTAAGGAGAAGGACAACCCGTGGGGAGAAACCATGACTTGACGTCGAGGTAGAATTCTGGGTCAGGTAGTGAGCTGAGTGGAATTAAGCACAAATTGATCATGCTAGCTAAAATGCAAAAGGAGATGGTGGTGAGGCACTGTCAGAGAAGTGAAAAGTGAGTTCAGTCCACAGTCAGCACCCCTGTGAACTTACAGACAACGTCCTTAAACCAGGGGTTCAAACTCTGCTGCATGTCAGAATCACCCGAAGCGCTTTTTTTAATCCCATTGCCAGGTCACATCCCATACTAACAAAATCAGAATGTATGGGGTGTGAGCCAGGCAGCCAGTTTTTAAAGACTCCCAGGTGATTCCAATGTGTATCCAGGTTTTGGAACCACTGTCCTAGACTCTGCTGGTGAAGGTTTTGCTCAATGAGGAAAGAGCACAAGAACTTACATTTAAGATGGTAATGGTGATGAGTCAAAGTAAACTTTGATACTTTTAGGTGGGAAATCATTACTTTGGTTCAAATAAGAAGACACAGTTTTTAGAAAATCTAGATGAACTTGCGGCCTTGGGAGTTAGACTAGGAAAGAGAAACTGGGCATGATGGTAGGTACAAGCCCCGTTAACAACACTAATGACTGGAATGTTGACCAGTGTGCTATCAAGGTATTTGGCTTTACCGAAAGCAACCTCGGTGCAAGGCCTAGGCGGGTCACCTGCTGGCTGTGGGGCTACAGGCAACTGCCCAACCAAATAACCCTAGTGTTCTATCTGAGCTGTTCTAGCCTGGCTGCTTATAAGCATAGCAAATGCAGGCTGCAGCCCCAGACATTCCGACTGGTCTGTAGAGGGACCCCAGGATCCATATATTTTAAAAGCCCCCTAGGTGGCTGTTATGTCATAGGACTGTGGAGAACCAACAGCAGAGAGATTATGAAAAAGCAGTCTGAGGCCATACAGCTTGGGCTCAAATCCCTGCTCCACCAGTTACTAGCTATGGCTCAGTTTCCTTATTTGTAAAAACGGAGTTAATGGATAACACATTTGTTGTGAGGCTTAACTGACAATCCATTTATCCACCTCACTGGATTACTGCATTTGGTGTAACACCTAGTACACAGCAAACACTCAATTCTGTACATATCACATATACACATGTACACGTGTATTTGTTACAGAGATTAAATGGCATGACGTATATAAATTGCTTAGCACTGTCTCCACATAGAAACACTGAGCAGGTAACTAGGTGGGCTGGTGCAGATGACAGTGGTCACGGTTAAACCGGCACTGGCAGAGAGGAAGATTTCATCCTCTATTCATTATATGGCAGCCTTTGCTTCAGAAAACCACAACCATAAGACCTAAAAAATTATGGGGATGGGGAAGAATCCTTTTGCTCTCTTAATTGTTAGGAGGTCCCACCAACCATGGAGTGGTAGTTCTGCTTCAAAGTACTGATGGAAACGTGGGCTAATGGCAAAGAAGAGAAATGTGGAGACTTGGCCTTGCCCCACATGATGGTAAACAGCAGAACTCGACATTCAGGGGAAACTCATCACCCTCATTCCTAGGGGAACCCAGAGTCGAAATGTGTTTTGTCCCAGATCACACTGGTAGTGGCAGAACTGGAATCGGACTTCAGAGTAGAGCTCTCTAGTTTCCAGGTTCCTTCCATTGATCATCCCTGGCAAGGAGCATGTCTGAGCATGTATAGGAGATGTGGTACGAGCACTCAAAGCCAACGTGAGATGAGGAATGTGTTGCCCTGTTTTCCAACCGCTTCCTGCCTTACTCTGCCCAATTCCCTTCCCTGGTCCAAACTGCACACCCTGCAGGCCATTTCCGGCTGAGATGGAGCATATGGAACACCAGAGAGCAGCTGGGGTTTGCTTTGTGGCCAAATTGTTTTCTTGGGGATGTTCAGTCCCAATTTTATAACACATGACAACTGTAAAAAGGGTTTAATTTCCTAAATTTTCATTTACTTATAACTGCTCAGGGGTGTGCATATATTAAGGGATACTTGCATGTTTGTTATCCACCAACCTAGGACAGGAAATCCTGTCTTTCAGCTGCTGAGTCTCAGACCACTCCATCTGAATATTCTCGCTGACAAATGTGACCTTGTCTAGGTTTCGAAGAATTTAAACATTCCCTCAATGTCATTTCTACGTGACCTTAGCAACATGACCAAACTGCAAATTCAATACCATTTAGTAAAGGTACAACATCCACATCCTGTCACAATCCCCCCTCCAATTCCAGTCCAGTGACCCTGGGCTAGAACCTAATCCAAAAGATTACAAAGCAACATCCTGATGAGTTGTCATGGCAACCCCTAGATGTCAGATATCCCATGTCCCAGGGCTGTAAATTCTCATTTTTAGTCCACTCATATCCTACTATTTCATGTATAACAACCAACTAAAATGCAATTTGGTATGTCAGCTGCCAAGCATAATAAGAGATGTCATTTGCTGTTATAGCCAATAATAAAAGATTTCTAGTTGCTTCTGTTTTCAAAGATTGAGCAAATCACTGTGTATTCTAAGTCCATTGGGCTGCCTTAGAAGACAGGCTATTTAGCCAGGCTTCCTCTATTTTTACCTGATTAGTCAATATTTAAGAGAGTCTTGGAAATGAAAATAACTCTAGTGAAAGCTACACATTATTATTTTCTGAACAGGAGGAAACACACTTATCTTCAAACTTTCAATAGACACTGTATATTTGATCCAAAAGACAGACAGACAGACAGACAGACAGACAGACACACACACACACACACACACACACACACACTGTGATCCAAGCCTTTCAAGGACATAAAGATACAACAAGGGTGCCTTGCAGGACTTTCAATTCCTTATAACTGGAGAAAAAAGAAATACATATCATTAAAATCCAAGTAATTCAAACATCTTGTTTTAATCAACAGTTTTGTTATGGGCTGAATTGTGTTCCCCCCAAATTCATATGTTGAAATCCTAACCCTCAGTACTTCAAAATGTGCCTATATTTGGAAATATATCCTTTAAAGAGGCATTTAAGTTTAAAAGAGGTCACTAGGGTGGGCCCTAATCCACTATGATGGGTATTTTTTTTTTTTTAATATTTATTCTTGAGGGAGAAAGAGAGAGAGAAAGAGAAAGAGCGCTCGAGAAGAGCGCTCGCCTGCATGAGCACGGGAGGGACAGAGAAAGAGGGAGACAGAGGATCTGAAGTGAGCTCTGGGCTGGACAGCAGAGAGCCCAGTGTGGGTCTCGAACACATGAAACACGAGATCATGACCTGAGCTGGAGTCAGATCTCAACCGACTGAGCCACCCAAGCTCCCCAAATATGCTGGGTATTCTTATAAGAAGAGTTCAGCACACAGACACACACAGAGGGAAGATCATGTGATCTTCAGCCACCAGTAAGCCAAGGAGAGAGGCCCTCAGAAGAAACCTTACTGACACCTTGATCAAGGACTTCTAGCCTCCAGAACTGATGGAAAAAATAAATTTTTGTTGTTTAAGCCACACAAGTCTGTGGTACTTTGTTATGGCAGCCCTTGCGAACGAATACTGGTTCCACCCTTTTCACATTCTACATCAGTTCACCAGGAATCACCTTCACCTTGAGCATAATCAAGTCAAATTTAACCTCTTCAGGTCTCTCTTCTTGTCTGCCTTCACCTTGTGGCCCAGGTGGGTTCCCTAAGCACACACAGAGGCAGGTTTAACTCTAAGACAGTCAGGAGCTCTGTTAGTAGGTTGATGCAGACCTCTCTTAAAATTCCCATTAGCTAAAAAAGCATTAATATCACCTCTGTAAATAGCAAAACTGATTGCTAGAGTTGTTTTTATTTCCCCCCTGCTTATCATTTATCAGAAATGCCGATGAGAAATGAGATGAACGTGCGCACTGAGAAGGAAAGAGAAATGAAGACACAGGTAATACATAAACCAGATTATCACTCCTGAAATAATCTAGAGGTAGACATATGATAAATCACACAATGTGGGGTTTTTTAATCCTAAAAATAAGCAAATGCAGGAGGCTGCATGTCAAGAGCTATAAAGCAACACTAACCAACACCTGTGTAGAGTTGCAAATGATATTTCTGCTAAAATTCCAGGAGAACTTATCTCCTTTTGGGTTTTGAAAGTCAATTTCCACTATGCTTCTTTTTCCATCTTCACAATAGCTGCCAAAAGGTGTAAAGCCACACTTATGGCCTGTTTCTAGCAAGTCTAGAAATGGTCTTCTTGATATCTTTTATTAATTTCTAGCCTTTTCTCCCCCCACTTTTTGTTATCAGCCTAAATAGGGTGTATCTTTGGAATCAAATAATATTTCTTTGCCACAATGTGGGGTATTATTAAATACATAACCTTCATTAAGCCTCAAATATTTATGGCTGCTTTTCTTCCAGCGCATTTCTTTGATCTGTGAGATGGGAGATTTCACGCTTAAACAAAAATTTGTTTCAGTTCACGGAGAAGCTGAAACAACACCAATTTCTTGTTTTAATCACAATTTGAATTTAGAAGCTGAAATAGAGAAGAAAGCTATATACTAGGAAGCTGGACCATGATGAGCTGAGAAGCCACCTTTTGTGGGGGTGGGGGGAGAGACTTATACTCATGATACTGGCCAGTGCCCAGAAGACACAAAAATTCCCTGTGGTAAAATATTTCCTGGACTACCCCCCAATCCTTTTTTCCACATGAGTGTGTCACCGCAGCAGATACACAGACCTGGGTATAAGTCTTCAGGCTATTTGGATGGATCCTGCCTGCTTTCATCTGCCTGTGCACACAGGCTGCCTGCCCTACTCCACTCCCAGTAAAATCTACTTGACTATTTTTGGTGCTGGCCTGGAATTACATAGGTCTGGGTTTAAATTTTGTACCTTTTACTGGATGTGTGATCCTAAATAAGACATTAAGCTGAGTCTCAGGTGTCTCACCTGGAAGTTCGGGTGACAAAGAAAAGTACCTCTTGAGGTTTATGTGGGGATTAAATGTAGTAACACACATAAGGTCCTAAGTAAAATGTGTGGCATACCACAGTCGACACTCAATAAATATTAGCTGTCGTCATCGCCATCATCATCATCATCATCATCATCATCATCAGGCTAATGTGAGAAACCTCCCAGGATGATTTCATTTCTGTATGATCAGAGAGGGTGCTAGCCACAGCCCTGCAGGCCAGGTGGCGGGTACCACAGCTGAGCAGAGAGAGCGAACACTGGTCAATGGTCTGGTTTGGAATTATACCTCACTTCACACATAGCATTTACACGTTCAGAAACTGAGTATTTAAAGAACCAGATTTATTAATTTAAAAAAAGGGGCACCTGGGTGGCTCAGCTGATTGAGCGTCTGACTCTTGATAGTGGCTCAGGTCGTGATCTTGTGGTCGTGGGCCTGAGCCCTGCGTTGGGGCACCGTGCTGAGCACCAAGCCTGCTTGGGATTCATTCTCTCTCGCGCGCGCGTGCACGCAAAATAAGTAAGCTTAAAAAAAAAAAAAAGCAGATTTAGAGTTTTCCTGTTAGTCTGAAGAGCCTGCCTTCTTCAGGCTTTTGCTGGTAGAGCGGCAGAATGAGAACCCTCTCTGGCTCCTTATGACCACTTTATCAGCGATGCCAGTGCCTCTGCACCAGGCTTTTCTGGGCTGTGTGGACTGGGGAGTTGATGAGGTAGTTACATTTCCTGGAAATACAGGCAGCAATTTCCTGTGGCTTCCTCTGTTTTTGATGTAGAGATGAACGCACGTAAAAAATAAACACATCAAGGATCAGAGAGCTTCAATCAGTGGTAGTGCACATGCTGAAAATACTGTCATTTCCTCATAAACAGATTCAGAAGTGCAAGGTATAGGCCCTCTCCCAAGACCACTCTCACTGCTAAGGAGCTACACAGCAGGACTGCAAGGCGACAGGGAGAACACAGCTAACCTTCCATGGCTGTACGGTATCTATGACCTGCTGCTGGAGGTGATGAACATTTCCATAAACTGAGACCCAAGTGAGCAAGAACCAAATTTTCCATGAAGGCCAATGTTTTGCATAAACCTTAGCCTGAAAAAGCTCTGGTCTAGTCACAGGGCTTCAGTAAAGATTTCTCTAGAATTTGGGGCCTGGTCAGAAAAAGCTCACCCTCTGAAGTGGAAAGTAGTAAAATTATTAGTGAATTTAACTGTTTACATAACTATCCCCCCCACCAAAAGAAACATTTAGAATTAACTAAAGCAATGCATACTACATTTGGGAAACAGCCAGGTTCATGGAACGTGACCACAGTGTGTCCTTAGAACCAAAATGAAGCAAAGAAAGAGACATCTTGGTCAATGACATCAAAACCGGGTAAAGAAGTGACAGAAGGATGTGCAGTCGCCAAAAGGTTCACGCAAATCAAAGTGGACACAGAGTGGTTAGGGAGGCAGGCAGCGTAGTTCCAAATTCCACCTGTGCCATTCACTAGCTGAGTGCCCTTGGACAAGTTAGCTAACCTCTCTAAACTTCCGCTTCCTCACGTGATTTCTGTTTGTCCATCACTGGCTCCACTTCCCATGTGAGGAGCTGCCACCCCACACCAACTGGGGCACCCATCACGGTAGCCAGTCACATGACACAAAGACAGCTCAGTTACAGGACACAGTTAAATCTCTTTTGCTCCAGTTAGTCTGTTGCTTGGACCCAAAAAAGTCTTGGTTAATACATCCTATTTGCAAGAGTTGCAACGAGAATTAAATTTTAAGTATCATAAAGCAAACACAAGAAATGCTGGTTGCCTGCCTAGAAAGGGGAGTCAGCCTAAGTGCTGGAGTCTGACCATACGAGTTCAAATTCCAGCTCGCTTCACAAGGTCCCTCCTGATGAACTGCTTAACATCTTTGTTCTCAGGTTTGTAGTCTGTAAAATGGGCTAATGATAGTACCTATATCATAGGGTTGTGAGGATCAAGTTTATGTAGAAAGCATTTAGAAAGCATTTAGAGCAGGTCCTGACACATGTAAACATTCAGTAAATGATAGTTATTATTATTACAAAGGTGGAGCTCTTCTGACAGCTGGTAAGGACTGTGTGAAAGTCACTGATCTAGAGAGGAATACCCTTCATTACGAAAAGAATCATTCTTCTAGATAATCCAGCTTGATAGAAAAATACCTTATGGAAAATTAGAAAGAATTCAATTACTCATATTAGAACTTAGCATGGGGCGCCTGGGTGGCGCAGTCGGTTAAGCGGCCGACTTCAGCCAGGTCACGATCTCGCGGTCCGTGAGTTCGAGCCCCGCGTCAGGCTCTGGGCTGATGGCTCGGAGCCTGGAGCCTGTTTCCGATTCTGTCTCCCTCTCTCTCTGCCCCTCCCCTGTTCATGCTCTGTCTCTCTCTGTCCCAAAAATAAATAAAAAACGTTGAAAAAAAATTTAAAAAAAAAAAAGAACTTAGCAAGCTATAATATTTGGCCCCCTGAGTGGACCTACTGACCAAGAGGATGTGGCCTGTGCAAATGAACCCATGTCAGTTGCCTGATTTCCTTCTTTCTCATTGTCACAGATTACAAGAACATCTCAGTTATGAATTAACCTGCCATAAATTTAATGATAAGTCAATTCTTACAAGTCACATCTCTCTAAATCAACTAATAAAACTGATCTTGGTCCCATGCTATCTCCCATGGCCATGTCCTTGTGAAGCCCACCCTGAACAACCAGCCAGCCTCACTCTTGTTTAAATCTGTATTAACTTCAGGTGGCTCAGTCGGTTGAGCTTCTGACTTCAGCTCCAGTCATGACCACACTGTTCATGGGTTCAAGCTCTACATTGGGCTTTGCGCTGACAGCGTGGAGCCTGCTTTGTATTCTCTGTCTCCCTCTCTCTCTGCCCCTCCTCTGCTCATGCTCCCTCTCTCTCTCTCAAAAATAAATAAACATTAAAAAAAAGTAAACCTGTATTAACTTCAACTCAAGCCTATTTTACATACTAATTAAATCCAGCTTCTCCTTCACCCATGCTTCCAATGTGATATAATCACTAACTCACTTACTCCCCCACTCATTCATATAATAAACTATTATTGAGCACCAACTATACCTCAGATGCTAGACTGGAAGCTGGATACATAAACACAAACAGTCCTCAGGATGCTTAGAGTCTAGGGGCCCCTGAGTGGCTCAGCTGGTTAAGCGTCTGATTCTTGGTTTTGGCTCAGATCATGATCTCATGGTTTGTGAGTTTGAGCTCCACGTCAGGCTCTGTGCTGATGGTGCAGAACCTGCCTGGGATTCTCCCTCTCCCTCCCTCTTTGCCCCTCCCCCACTTATGCTATCTCCATCTCTCTCAAAATAAATAAAATAAAGTAAAAAAAATAAAATAAAATAAAAAATGCTTAGAGTCTAGTGAGGAAGGTAAGTCAACTAAGTATCAGGACAGAGATGTACCTAAGGCATGAGGAGAGCTCAGGCCTGCAGGGTGAAACCCAAAAAAGAATTAATGCATTCATCACAAAGCATTTGAGAAACCAAAGGTTTGTCTAGAGTACAGAGGGAGTAAAGGGAGGAAGGAAGGAAACTGGAAAGATACGCAGGTCCTAGACCGCCTGGGATATTAGGTGCTTTGCAAAGGAATATGTTCTGCTAAGAAGAGAAGTCTTGGAAAGACTTCAAGCAAAGTCATGACAAGATTCAATTTTGCCTTTAGAAAGATCATTCTGATTGGCCAGATGAACAAGGAGACCATATGTGGAAACTGGGAGGCCAGTAAAGAGGTTATTGTGTTTATCTGGAAGAGAAATGGCAAAGCCTGAATACAGAAGGAACAAAGAAGGGAGCAAGAAAGGAAGATTCTGGGATTTCACAAAATGGAAGAAACTGTAGTCCATGAAGCTATTCTATTTTAGCTCCACTGGACAGAATGGTGGATTTACCACTGATCAGCTACTTCTTGAAGGAATGGAGACTACAGATTAAGTCTGCAGACTACATACATTTGCACTACGTCAGCGGCATTTGTGAAACTGCAAAACCATTCTCCATGACCCAGTGGTGCCAACGCCCTTATTCTAGGAGTCTAGGAGAACTTGAAAACACAGAAAAAGGGTGCTTTAGTTAAATATTCATTCCTGCTCCCCAAAAATTTAAAAGTTATTACGAGCAACGATGATTTAACAGGCTCAGAGACATCCCGGCTTCTCTGTCATCCTTGTGGGCTAATTGAAATTCCCCCATTGTCAGACCAAGTGTAATTTTATTTCCTTAGTACCTACTTCCTGCCACTTTACCTTCCAAAATGTTTTCCCTTTGAATTTACCTAGATAAATGCCATGAGCCCTGCCTTAACATTAATACTCTCAGTGAGCATTCATTTTACATCACAAGAAGAATATCTGACCATATCTGTTTATTTTGTGATGGTACAGGCCTTGAGAGAGGTGGGGAAATTCTCAAAACAAACCAACTGTTTCTCTTATATTAAATACAAAATGCAATGGAATCCCCTTCTGTATCACTGGTTACACAGTAGTCAGCTTTTCTGAATGAACCTCTTGGGAAATACTGAGATCTCTACATAAATAAGTTATGATTTCCATTGTACATACCACATACAACCTTTGACAAGAAAGAAGAGTCACAAAGGGCGTTTATTAAATCCAGGTCAGAACTCCACCAGGGCAGACTCATGGCCTGGTGAATATCAAAGATAATGGTGGAAAAGGGACAAAGGAGAACATCAAACATTCCATGCAGGGTCTTGTAGGGACAGTCAAATGAATTTGAATTTTAAAGGGACACTGGTCATTCTAGAAATCAACATGTGCTGAATCCCACTATGCCAGATATAAATAGCAGAAAACATTTAGGAAGCAAGATCAATCCCTTTCTTAGAAATCAGAACTTACCTGGTTCCATTATTAGCTTAAGCTAAATTTATAAAATAATGGACTTGTCTCTTAGCTAAATATTTTCATGCATAATTTTGAAGCTATATTCTGTATGAATCTAAGGGAAATTTACAACAGTCTGAAATCCCCATTGAAAAAATATACATTCTCTGTATCTATCTGCCTATCTATCTACCTATCTATGCCATCTATGTCTCTGATGAAAAAGTATATTTAGTGAACTCCCTGAAACTCTCAGAGAAAAATTATAGGAAGACACACACTGGCTAGACATATTTCAATAATGGTTACCATAGAAACAAATTGGTAGGTTTCTTTTTTGGAGTTGTGCCTTTGGATAAAATATTAAATTTTGTAGAGTAACTTGCATATACCTACAACAGCACAACTGCTGATGTCCACCTAATATTATATTAAAAAAAATTAAACTAGTTCTACTTTTAGACTAATGTCTATAAAGAAAAAATTCATTCTTAATAAGTTGATTTTTCAAAGTCTTTCTCTGCCTCTCCTCTCCACTGTTTCATACTGGGAAAAAGCTACAGTGACGGTGGTAAAGGCATAAAGACAGGAATCTAAGGAAACCAGGTTGGTCTTCCTTGTGAGAGGCTCATGATAGCTTTCAAACCATTGGTGCTAATGTTCTCTAGGCCAACTAACTAGACAACAACTCTGGTAAATTGCTTTTAATTAAATGGATCTTTGTATCTCATTTTTTTATGATAAGATGGCTCTTTCCCATCATGTGAGAAATGATATGTTTCCTCCCTGAGGAAGTAAGAGTTGTAATACTGCCATATGTAGAGCTCGCCAGGTGTCTCCTTTTTATTTATACTTAATAATGTACTTGCTGGGAGCCTTAGAACCCTATAAAGCACATACTGCACTTCCTATTTTAAAAATTAAGAAAATATATACATTGTAATATAAAGATCAGAATTGCAAAGTGTAACCACCACTTACTCAAATACTATCTTTAAAGCATAAGAAACAGCAGGTTAGTTGCTGCACTAAATTGTTTTGACTGAAAGCCATGGGGTGTTTGCTGATCAATGCGGTAATGATACTTGGATTATAATCAATAGATAACCCAATATGTATGGGACGTGCCAGGAACAAAGCTAACAATTGCTTAATCTGGGATCTAAGATGTCCATGAGTTACAAACCCAGTAATCTTTAAAATAAGGGTTGGTGGATTCAGTTTTCTGTTAGCAGGGACTATCCTGGCATTAAATCAAGAAGCTCAATCCCTTTAAAACAATGAATTCAGCAACAATCCTGGCTTCTAGACATAAGAAGTAAATCACATTAACATCTGAGAAGAGGCTATGAACTTTTTGTTTTGAAGGTCAACTAGGAAGGAAACAAGAGAAAGATCAACTGAAAATGTCATGAGTGAACCTGAGCCAGGTGTTGGCACTAGAATCACAGCAAGGTCCCGATGAGACATTAAAGGGACATAACGACTCTATATAATGATTTATAGTTCTCTTCTTGATTTAAAAACTACATATATGTATGGATGTACATATTTCAAAATCTGCAGATAAGCATATGTTTCTATCACTTTATATTACTAAGACATAAATCTTCCTATATGACTAAGAGATGGACCTTATCTTTATATGACTGAGAGATGATGGTTATCTGTGGTAGGATCAAATGACATGTTTGTTCCTACACACACACACACACAAACACATATACACACATACACATATATCTGACAGTTAAAAATTAAAAAAAAAAAACCAAACCATCATTATTCAAGAAGTGGGATGACTAGAAAAACAAATACGTGAATCAGCCCCAGAGCAAACTTTTACTACTATTTCAGATTTGCTAAGTAAAATAAAGACATAAAAATTAATCTTACAAGTCACAGTATTCCTAACCTTAAAAAGTTCTACTTGGGGGCGCCTGGATGGCTCAGTCGGTTGAGCGTCCGACTTTGGCTCAGGTCATGATCTCACGGTCTGTGAGTTCAAGCCCCACGTCGGGCTCTGTGCTGACAGCTCAGAGCCTGGAGCCTGCTTCGGATTCTGTGTCTCCCTCTCTCTCTGCCCCTCCCCCGCTCATGCTCTGTCTCTGTCTCTCTCTCTGTCAAAAATAAATAAACATTAAAAAAAAAAGTTCTATTTGTACTAGTTATACCCTAGGCCAAAAAGAAGTTTATTCAAAATATTTTGGAGTAAATGAAAAATATTATGCTTTTTAATACTATGATTTTTATCAAATATTAAAAAGTTTAAAACACACTAATCCTTTCAAAGTTTATTTTGCCTTCATCAAAAATGTAGATTATAAAATAATTCTCTGATCAATGAGTGTTTTATCCTTCAAGGAGGCAAACTAACTGAATCCAAAAATTTTAATTTAAATGATATGAATTTTAAATATAATTTATGTAACAATGAATTTTTCAAACATTCGGAAAATATTTTGTTCTGGTCTAGGATTAAATCCATAATATTTAGTTAGAATTTTTTAAATACTCTGCCTCTGTCTGCCTTACAAATTCTTATATTAAAAAAAAAGAACACACACACACTAAAGAAAAAGAACACAAGAAAAAGTAATTGTTCCCCACTGCCCACTATAATAGAACCTTACAAAAATCACAAATTAAGTGGATATGTAGTACGAAAGTCTTACATATTCACCACAAAATAAGAAAGCAAATTGACTTTCAAAACCATGGTCTATACAAAATCAACTCTTAATCGTCAGCATGCAGATTACCTGCTATGTGAATTAGTTGGAGTGAGCACTGACTACCACATCAGCTTTACCCTGCCAGGAACTAAGTCCCTATCTTTGGCATCACAAACATTTGCAGGCTACAGAAGACAACCAAATGTTAGTACTGCCTCCAGTCAAACATAATTAAGAAGCTAAATCTGCTAACTCCCACTACAATCATATAATGTTATTTCCAAAGGCAAATAGACATTACATTTGAGATATATATATATATATATAATATATATATATATAAAATATATATATAAAATATATATATAATATATATATATAATATATATATAAAATATAAAATAATAATAAATTATATTAAATATATTACATATATTTATAAATATAAATAAATTATATTAAATATATTATATATTATATATTTATATATTTATATATATTTATAATATATATTATAAATAAAAGTGGTAATAATGGATCACTTAAAACTGGATTAAAAGTGCTAAGATGACACTTCTCAATGGCAGCTACTGGTCTGTGCGGTGGTTTTACTGACCACAGTTAAAACCAACCAAGTCCTCCTGTTCAATCACTTAAAAGGCACCCTGACTGGGACCCACCTCTCCAAATGGCTCCCTATCCCACCTATCCCACAGCTGGTTGCGGGGACAGGTTAGGACAGAGACTCATACACATTCAAGTTCACCTAGTGATCAATTGCAGTCAGACTGTGTGGCTATGGATCTTCTCTCCTCTTGTGATCTCCTTTCTTCATCTGCAAAATGGGAATTGCTGTGAGGTTTAAAAGATATACAGAAATGAAGCATTTAGCACAATGCTAAAAGCACACTGGTTACCAGCCCCACCTTCACCCTCAGTTCCTGTCTGCTGTCAAAAGCCAGGTGGGACCCAGCTAAAGCTAAAGCTAGGGTGAAAGGAAAAGGGAATATGATGTGGGCAGGAAGAAGAGAACTTGTCACTCACAGGGTGGGCAGTTCTGCTGTCTACCTGCCCCTCACGGCTGGAAATGTTCGTGTGCCACAGAGATTGCCAAACTCACTGTTTATTTGTTTAACCACCCATTACTAGCTACAGGTTGATGAGATAAAATGTAAGATAAATGAAAAAAAATTTAAAAACAACTAGAGATACAAGGGAGGGGAAGATTATTTAACCAAAGTTATACACAGGGGTTTTTTTGTTTTGTGTTTTGTTTTTGGTGGGTTTTTTGTTTGTTTTTGTTTTTTTGCTTTTGGATATGATTCTGTTGTATCTAACTACAAACTATTTTTAAACTTTATTTGGTAGTTTTATGAGTAGACTTTGTTTTTTTAGAGAAGTTTTACCTTCATAGAAAGATTGAGCAGAAAGGTACCCCTCTTGTAAGTTTCTCCTGTTATTAACATTGCATTAGTATGGTACTTTTGTTATAATTAATGAATCAATATTGACAAATTATTACTAACTAAAATGCACAGTTTACATTAGGGTTAACTCTTTGTATTACACAGTTCCACAGGCTGACAAATGCATACTGCCATCTATCCACCATTATATTATTATACTATTATATTATTATTATAATATTATACAGAATGGTGTCACTGCCCTAAAAATCCACTGTGTTCCACCTATCACCGTGCCCAAGACAACTGCTGTTCTTTTTATTTTCTTTATAGTTTTGCCTTTCCTGTAGTTGGAATCATACAGTATATATAGCCTTTTGGGGCTAGCTTCTTTCATTAACAATATGCATTTTAAGGTTCCTCCATGTCTTGATAGCTCATTGAATAATATTCCATTGTCTGGATGTGCCATAACTTAATCCATTCATCTACTGAAGGACACCTCTTAGTGTCCTTCCAGTTTTTGGCAATTATGAATAAAGTTGCTATAAACATTCATGTGCAGGTTTTTGTGTGGATGTAAGTTTTCCACTCATTTGGGGAAATATCTAGAAATGCAATTGTTGGACTGTATGGTAAGTCTATGTAAGAAACTGCCAAACTATTGTCTATAACATTTAAGTATCCATCTACCAAAGTGTATCTTATTCTATCTATATAATGTGACTAGGAAACACTCCTAGTTTCTTTTGTTTTATTTTGTTTTGTTTGTTGGGGTTGGGGTACTGTTTCAGTAATAAATGTCCTAGAACAGTGACCTAAGTGAAGAACAGTTAATTTTCAATTAATTTAATGATCAAACTTATAAGTAATTTGACTGAAAAGTTGGGGAGTTCCAGCCAGTGATTTTGGGCAAATTACTTGACTTCTGCAGCCTCAAAAAATGTAAGTAGTCATGAAGATTGTCCTTAAAATTCCTTATTAGTTATTAAATTTTATGCAATTCTTAAGAAGGCAATTACTATTTTTGTGAGGTCAATAATTCCATTTGACTTTTAAACTAATTTGTGTTGGTGTAATTTTCAATGAAACCTTAACAAACTGTAGTTTAGACTTTGGAGAAAATGTTTTTTATTTAAAAAAAAATTTTTTTTAACATTTATTTATTTTTGAGACAGAGAGAGACAGAGCATGAGCAGGGGAGGGTCAGAGAGAGAGGGAGACACAGAATCTGAAACGGGCTCCAGGCTCTGAGCTGTCAGCACAGAGCCCAATGCGGGGCTCGAACTCACGGACTGTGAGATCATGACCTGAGCCGAAGTCAGCCGCTTAACCGACTGAACCACCCAGGCGCCCCAGAAAATGTTTAATGATCAAAATGGCAGAAACCACTTGGACGGTTGAGCTGTTGTTTTTGTTTCTGTTTTGGTTCTAGATCATACAAATTTTGTCCCAGTAACAGAAGAAAACTGTATCTTTCCACTGGAGACATTTTCTGATTAGTATTATGGTCTGTACATGATGATCATCCCTTATTTCTACACCTACCCTAGTATTATACAGTAATTACTGCGTCCTCTTGCCCACAATTTTTTTTAAAGTTTTTAAATTTATTTTTGACACACAGAGAGAGAACAGAGAGGGGCAGAGGGAAGGGGGAGAGAGAGAATCCCAAGCAGGCTCTGTGCTGTCAGCACATAAACCCATAATATCATAACCTGAGCCGAAGTCCAGAGTTGGATGCTCAATGGACTGAGCCACCCAGACACCCCTTAGTTTTCTTTGTCATTAACAGATTTACAACTGAAACAGTACCCCACCCCCAACAAACAAAACAGACAAACAAAAAAACACCTCTAGAAATCATTTACCTATAATGTAGTAAAATGTCACTGAATTGAAATAACTGAAGAACTCAATCAGTTATAGGACATTTAAAAAGAAATACCATTTTATTACTTTCATGTAACTATAGTAACAGTTAACATTTTCTAAATACTTACTATGCACCAGATGCTATTCTAAGATCTTCACATATAACTTTTCTATTAGCTTACAACATAACCCCATAAGGTAATTAATATTATTGCTTCCATTTTCCAGAATCAGAAACTCACAGTCTAAAAAGTCAAGCAGTGGTACTGCTGTGATTTCTCCCATATTCCTCTCAGGAACTGTAGCCCTGACCCTGAGCCC
The DNA here is from genome assembly GCF_018350215.1 of Panthera leo. NCBI lineage: Eukaryota > Metazoa > Chordata > Mammalia > Carnivora > Felidae > Panthera > Panthera leo. The sequence goes on from NC_056683.1 coordinate 80,406,024, forward strand.
CTGGATAATGGCTGGTCCAAAATTCTTGTGGATAGATGCTGCTGCCTACTTGGACAGACCAGTATATGGCTTCTGGGGTCTCCATGTGTTTATACTGTCACCCCTCCCCCCACACACACACATACACATGCACACACATACACACGCACACACATACACACATAAAAACATGTCCATGTATGTGCTCTAGCTTGTGCCTCACAAATGCTGCCTGTGCTATAGGGGCCACTGTCTGGTACATCCCATGCTCACCTGCTGCATTTGACTCCTCCACAGAAGCTATTCCTATCTCCTCTGAGCCCTCATCTACTCTCATAGGTCTTTCCAGCTCCAGGTAATCTTCCTTAATCTGCTGAAATTAAACAAGCAACACCATGAAGGATAAAACAATGCTTAATAGAGTAGCCTCCAGGGGTATGTTCCAAGACCCCCGGTGAATGCCTAAAACCACGGATAGTACTGAATACTATGTCTTTTCCTATACATAAGATACCAATGAAAAAGTCTGATATAGAAACTAGGCATAGTAAGAGATTAACAACAAGAACTAAAAATAGAATAATTACAACTATATACTGTAATAAAAGTTATGTGAATGTGGTCTCTCTCTACCTCTCTCAAAATATCCTATTGTGCTGTACTCATCCTTGTGAGGATGTGAGATGACAAAATGCCTACGTGAGCAGACGAAGTAAGGTGAATGACATAAGCACTGTGACGTAGTGTCAGGCTCCTACTGACCTTCTGATGATAGAGTATGTCTGGAGGATCATCTACTTCCGGGTACCTGAAACTGTGGAAAGGAAAACCATGGATAAGGGGGGACTACTGTATAAATTTTGCTTTAACAGTGAATTTCAATGATTTTTTAATAAACTGCCAAAAACAATTGCTTAAGCTATGCAAACTTCTCCTTAAAATATAATTCATTTTTATTTTTACTTTTTTTTGAAGTTTATTTATTTTGAGAGAGAGAGGGAGGGAGAGGGGCAGAGAGAGAAGGAGAGAAAATTCCAAGCAGGCTCCACATTCACAGTGTGAAGCCTTATGCAGGACGCGAACTCACAAACCGTGAGACCACAACCTGAGCCGAAATCAAGAGTCGGACACCCAACCAACTGAGCCACCCAGGCACCCCAAATAGAATTCATTTTTAAAGATAAGTGGACATTTCTGAACTGGATGGAAGTAATTTGTTCTCTTAAGTTAGGAAAGTATATCTTCATATCTTCATTTACTTCATTCGCTTGTTTAATTAACTCCATTCCTACACAGATGAACTTCAGACCTAGCTATGAGGTGACTAGAAATAATCCGAATTTGAAATAAATTTTAAAAATCTTTAGTATTTGTATTAAAAAAATTTTTTTTTAGGGGCGCCTGGCTAGCTTCAGTCAGTAAAGCATGCAACTCTTGATCTTGGCGTCGTAAGTTCAAGCCCTATGTTGAGTGTAGAGCTTAAAAAAATTTTTTTAGGGGGCACCTGGGTGTCTCAGTCGGTTAAGCGTCTGACTTTGGCTCAGGTAATGATCTGATTTCATGGTTTGTGGGTTTGAGCCTTGCGTCGGGCTGTGTGCCGACTGCTCAGAGCCTGGAGCCTGCTTCAGATTCTGTGTCTCCCTCTCTCTCTCTGACCCTCACCCACTCACACTCTGTCTGTCTGTCTGTCTCTCTCTCTCAAAAATAAATAAACATTAAAAAAATTAAAAAATAATTTTTTTAGGAGGTGGAAATAGAATTGAGAAAAATCTCTGAAGTCTTGCTCTCCAGGAATCTGTTGCAAGGGCCTCCAGGCCCAGATTCTCATTCCATGACAGGAAGCTGGCAGTGACAGAATAACGAGGCACAAAGAGGTGGAACAGATGACAGCTAAAGAAGCCATCAAGGGAAGAGAAGTGGGAAGGAAGTGACAGAAGTTAAATTGGAGTGATAAATTGGTAGGTTGAGTCTGTGTGGTTATTGTTGGAGCAGAACGAACAGAGGATCCTTTACTCAATCTAGAATGGTGAGCACCAGGAGCCACTAAGTTATAATTAATCTTAAATGTACATAAATTCTGGGTTTCAGTTTTATTGTTTTTCTCTGCCTCTACCAAGTGCTCTTATCCTTTAAACAATCTTCACAGAATAGGTATAAAACAGAGTGAATTGCTGTACTTCTATATGTATAATGTGTCAATGGAGATGATCAATTTCTAAAAGTTATTATGACGTATCCACTCTAAATACCGCCACAGTTTTACTATTAATGTCATCCACTGAAACAATTTCTTCCAAGTATTCCAAAAACCATAGGTTCACCCTTCAATTTCTGCTCAGAATTCTTTAGGACAGGCTTCAACAAGTTTTCATACAAAAGAAAAAATCAGTTATGTTAGTGTCAAGGTTCCTCTGCCTCCCCCCACCCCTCCCTACTGGCTGATGCAGCACAGTATATTAACTAACATGTTCACCTGAAACAAAATAACACACATTCTCTTAAAAAATACAGATTGAAAAAGAATCATTGACTTAGTTTACTATTTTCAGGGTTACCCTGCAAGTCAAGAAAAATGGGTCCTTATTAAAATTCACATTTGTAAAAGATGAACTCGGTGATATAAATGGATTTACTGAAGGATTATTTTAAGTAAAAGATGATCAAGTATATCACAATTTGTAACACATGGTTTATAAAATCATATTTCATAACTAACTTTCTAGGAACACAGAAACTCCATAAAGCAGGCTACTTCTGCTTGAACACCAATGTGGTAGTTAAAAAGAATTTGATCAAGAAAATGAAATTTTACCCTGAAATTATTAGGTATAGCATGTAGAAGTATTCAAAAGAAAGCTAACCTTAAAAGTCTATAAAAGCTTCCTTTAAATATACATAAAAGGCATATTTGTCAGTTTAGGATACCTATTAAGAGTCAAGCTTTTGATATTACAAGTGTGAAAAGGTTTCAAATGTCAGGTTACTATAAAATTGTTTTTACTATTTTTCCTTTTTGATAAAGATGAAATGAAAGACCATGAATAAATTATTGACCTGTGTTCTATTATAACAAGAACGTGGATATCGTTTAAAAGTATGTAACTTTTAATTCTCATTTGAAGAGGGCTATTACAGTGCATCAGACATGCAATGTATTTAGGCAAGTACTAATTCATTAAGGGCTACTGGACAACAATATTAGAATCACTGCATTAAGGTAATTAAAATCATCCTTTTCTGAACTTCAAGAAAAGTTTCATTCCTCTAAAGTATAGCCTCCACCTACTTTTTCAGTCTGATATCTCTCTATTCACCATCACCTACTTTATCCTTCAGTCAAAGGGGTCTAACTGGGTATTACAAAAAGTAGACAAAGCAGCCATGATCCTGATGGGGCTTATTGTCGAAAGGGACAGAAAACCATTAAATAAACAAACCCAACGATAAGTATGTAACTAAAATTCTAATAAGGGCTAGAAGAGTAAGGAGAAGGGAAAATATGAACTAGGGGTTGCTCATTAAGGGTGGAGATCAGGGAAGGCTTCTGAGAAAGTGATATTAAGATAAGACTGAAGGATGAGCCAGTGTTAGCAAAATGAAAAATGTTGGGGAGAACAGTTTAGGCAGAAGCAGCAGCACCAGGAAGAGCCCGTTCTCTAGTCAGAGTAGCTGATGAGCATGGCAGGGGCTGGGTCAGCAGAACCCTGTAGGCTCCACGGAGGAGGCTGGGTTCTCTGTGTGACAGGAAGCCAGGGTAGGGTAGGTGAGGAGTAGCGTGAGCTGACTCCTTCACTATTACTGTCCTCAGAGTGCAGACCATTGAACTAATCTTTTATTTGTTTTTTGTTCCTCTTTAGGTATGGAGTTGAAAGAGAGTTCAAAGAATTGGGAAGATTTTATATACGTTGCTGCTATCAGAGGAATACAAAAATATTAGTAACTCAGAAGCAACAGAGACCTTTCAGAAGATTTATGGTCTCTGATTCAGAGGTAAACTCTGCTTGTGTGGCATGGGAAAGAGTGATTAGGCAAGATCATTTTTCTTCATCAGTTTTCAGGTGACAGGCCAGAATACTCATGGAAATGACTCAAGATGCCATCTTTTGGAAGATGGGGCGATTTTCTCTGCCATGGGAGCAGAGTGAGGGTTGGCCAAACAGCAGCTGAAAGGAAAGATGCACTCTTGCTTTTGGTTACAGCCAGGCACTGTGTTGGAATGAGGCACAATAAAAATCTGGACAGGTGACACTGTTTCCTACATCTTCCCCCCACCCAGGACTGCAAAGTTCATGGCAATGCAGGGTCCCTATTCCTTGGAAGAAGGAAGTGAGCCTCTGTGTAAGCCACGTTTTGTGCCTATGACCTCACGGTAATACTTAAATATGCAATAGAATGTTCACTGGAATATTTAATGTCATAAAAACAAAATCTAAGGTTGAACAATAAGAAGTAACACTAAGTATTTCATCCGGAAGCAAATAAACCTTGTCAAAAATTTACATTTTTCCAACAGAATTGATCATTTAAATGAAAACTCCACAGAGCAAGACTATAATTTATTTCATACGTGGTAGGTTTTTAAGTGAGAGACAGGTTCTTCCTTCCTTTCTCCCCACCCACAGAGTTTGGGCCATTTCTAGACAATATTCAGCTGACCTTCTTTTAAAAGACCCAAAAAAAAAAAAAAAAAAAAAGGTGATGCTTACTCTCAGTGGAAAGGTAGTGTTCCACCAATTTTGGTAAACACTGATCTAGACCTGAATCTTTGACTTCTGAAAGCAAGAGCAAGATGACTCACATATGCCTAAGGAAAAAGTAGGTCTGGTGGTCAGATCTGAAAGAGAATAAAAATGCTAGAAAATGTACAGTAAATCCTGTTCAAATTTTAGACAAATCATTTAACATATCCTTTTTCATTTCACTATGTCAATACTAAGTATACTATTTTTCCCAGTTTAAGAAAAGCTGAGCCCGTCAAAATCAGAATTTATAAATAATTAAGAAACATTTATTTTAAAAATCACTTTACTTTATGAAGAGTCAATGTTCCATGCATATTTAAGGTCACTTTTAAAAAGTGTAATTTGTTTAAGAAATACTTTTTCAAAAACACCTCTACTTTGTTAAAAGAAGCCTCACTGTCCTCCATCCATTTATCCATCCATCCATCCATCCACTCACCCATCCATCCATCCATCTAACAAACGTTAATGGAGCCCTTGCTACCCCAGGCATGGCTCTCAGCACTCATGATACAGCAGCGAAGAGAACAGTCTAAACTCCTACCTTATGGTGTGCATTTTCATGTTATGCCTATAGCGCTGTGGAACTATGAAGGAAAATCAGCTTTTAAAAAATAATAAACTGTCACACAACAATGTAAATATAGTTACCATCATAGAACTATAGACTTAAAAATGGTTAAGAGGGTCAATTTTATGTGTTTTTTACAACAATTAAAAAACTAAACTAAGTTAAAATTTTAAAAAGTCAAAAATGGACAGAGCCAATATTTACTGAGTAGTTACATGCACTAGGTTCTACTCTGAACAGAACTCATTTAACCTTAACAACCTTAGGAGACAGGCACTATTATCTCTATTTTCCAGAAGAGTACACTAAGGCACAGAGAGTTTAAGCAACATATCCAAAATCAAATATACATGGGATGAAGCTGAGATACAAACCCAAGCAGTCTGACACCAGCACCTTGTCTCCTAAATCCATAGAAAAATTTTGAAAAGCAATACCATTCTCAATTGGAACTACAGTTCATAGTATGAAAAGTGGTAACAGGACAGTAATAGTAAAAGTAATTGCGATCACCTGTTCTCATTCTTGATTTGGCTTTTAAAAGCTTGATGATTTATAACCCAACTTACTGCTCTTTTGACAGCTATTTTTCCTAAAAACTTAAGCATTGAACAAACTGCTTTTGACCACTTCTCTCTAAGCCATAATATTCTTTTCCTACAAATGGAAAAAAAAAAAAAAACCACACAGGATGGTTTCTTTTAAAACAGACATTACTGAAACTGTAAATATTTTTAGCCTTTTGTACTTTTCATCCAGCAGCTTGGCTGAGAATAATATAGAAACATTTAAAAATAGCCTTTCAGTACTCTGAAAACCATTAAATAGTTTAGCACATCCCCAGCACCTGCTTGACTTGTCTTAATCAACACTATTTTGCTAGTCATATAAAAAAAGAAAACCCTTTCGGTTTCAGAATTTTTCTCCCTTAAAAACCAAATGTGTCACCAGAGTATTTTGTGCTAGGTTGCCCTCTCTCTCTTCCTAACTTAGAAGGTGACACCTGGACTAAGTCATGGGTAACTAATGAAGATGCAACTTTCCCCTCAGTGCAATACACATCACAGCATGTGAGAAAAACTTTCCCAGGCAGGGGCCTTCATAACAATTGTTGGGATTCTAATGGAAAGTTAGTTTTGTTCTATAATTTCCAGAAGTTATTCAGAGCGATATGAGGACACGTGGTAAATCTGTCCTGATGTAGGAAGGTGACAGTGGTGATGCAGGATGTACTCTCTGTCCTGTTTTTCCAGAGATGAGAAAGTACAGTCCATAGATTTTGGAAGGACAGGAAGAAGGAAGAAAGAGGAAGGAGGGAAGAAAGGAAATAACCTATTTAGAATCTACTGTGTTTAAATACTTTGTGCTTAGCGTCAAACTTTCAACAATGGTCTGAGCAGCACTATGTTGTGGCAAAACTGAAGTACCAACCTGGACAGACACAAACATCAAGTATTAAAAGCCCAAATTAAGGTGAGGCACTGCTTTTCAGACTGCCAGGGACCCTTATTTAAGAATACAGAGATCAGCATAATTTGGTGCCAGGCAGCTTCCTTCCAGTCACATTTGATGAAGACTCTATAACATCACCTGCTATAATCAAAATTTCTTGGAACATGAGAAGGGCTCTGACCCAAACCAAAGAGAGGCAGTTATAAAATATCATGTGTTAATAAAAGGACTCAGCTAAGGCAGGGCTTTAGGGTGAATACATTCTGTATTGTCTAAATGGGACACTTGATGAGCAAGAGTATGATCAATTAATCCAGGACAGAGGAGTAAATTGGGACACTCCTAGGCAAACCAAGACATACAACTGCCCGTCTGTAATCCACATCTCACAGCTACGGGCCCCCACCAGGCTCCAGTGGAAACCGTTTTGTTTCCTTCGATAGTGTTAGGTCTACCAAGGTATAGGAGACAATGCTAACAGACAGGACACCTTCTTCTGGCTTTACCATTCAGCTTTCCCAGGCACACATGATACAACAATTAGATTCTATCTAAAGCAAAAGTAAATGGATATCATTCTGGACAGAGGTCTATAATTAGCCCATTTTCTTCAATGATTAAAACAAAGTCCCAGAAGACATGTGGGTACGAAAACACAGTAACAGGCATGACAGAAACAGGATTCCAAAATTCTCTCAAGGTTAAATATGCACTAAAATGAATTTGATAAAGTTTACTAGGATTCAGTGTAAGGTTCCACACAGTCAGTCCATAGCGTCTGGCGGCTTCCTGATTCAATAAAGACAGTGTGACAGGGCTGCCGAAATGCCCTCTTGGGCTGCATTAATAAAGGTACTGTTCTCAAGGCCAAGGAAACTGAAGTCTCACTATACTTGGCTCCAGTCAAACTACTCATGGAGAATAGCTTTGAATTTTGCTCGCTACATTTTAAGACACCTTCTCATAACCTGGAGAGTGTGAAGAAAAAGGAGACCAGGATGATGAAGGAACTATACTATACTATACTACACTACACTACACTCCACTCCACTGAAGGGAATGGAATATAACCAGCTTGGAAAAAGAAGACTTACAGAAGTCACTGTTCTGTCTTTATCTAAATAACTGAAGATTAGCCATGAGAATTGATGATTAGACTCATTTACCACACAGAAATTAGGATCCCTTAGACAAGGCATCTGTATTGGATGATGTTGACCTTGAAGGTGTATAAGGCCTTGCCCAGTCTAACAGTCTGTAATTACATGGTGGAAAGTGTCACATTCTTCATGAAATCAAGCACCAAGAATTGGCCTGGGCCGCAACAAAAGATTTTCTTCATCATGTATTGTAGGGTTCCTCTCTACCTGAGCGGAAGTAAGGATGTCAAAGCATTTTTAATATATCTCACGGATAAGTCCACGTCTACTGGAAAGAGAAAACACCACAGTAGTTACACCATATATTTCCTATTGGACCTAAAATCAGCCACACAGAAGCCCTGGTCATCGTAAGGGACTTCTCTGTAGTCAAACACAATGTGTACATAGAAATAAATAAAAACATCACTGCCAAACTATTTTTTAACAGTGATCATGGCACAAGTTGCTCTTAATATACAAAGACTTCTTATTCCAAAAGACCTTTTGAATACAGTAATGCAATATATCTTTACTTTTATCTTATTTATAATCCTAAAAACATGGTTTCCAAAATATGTATATCCATTTATAAAAATTTAAGTGTAGGTAATTTGTCAACAAATCACAGCCAGCTAAAAGAGCTTAAGTAAAAGAACTCTAGGTCAAGAAATGAAACCAAAAAGATAAGACATCTTAGAAATATACAGACAGAGAAACAAATCAATAGACCATAATCTTGATATCTAGTGCTGAGTGTGGCAAATGGTTGGTGAATAGAAATAAATGCTCCCTACAGACAGACTCAATTAAGTACAGAGCATAATTTATTCGTGAAAAAATAACTGACTGTGAGTCTTCTTAGATCTTTTCAAAATTACTTGAAAATATTCACTAAATATAAAGAAAACTGATATGTTAAATCATGGTAATAAAATGAAGCAGACTAACCTAGGGAGCAGTGATAACATAATCTGATGTGTGTAAGTCCCTTGGACCACCCAATGGTGTAATGCCCTGCAAACTGAGTAGAGGAAGGGAGATTTAATTAATTGTTCTCCACCTCTTTGAACTGACAGTATGTTTGGTTTTAAGAAAATAAAAGGTCCTAGAGCAGAAAAGGAGTATTATCTTATGTAGACCGTCTATATCCTATAATGTACTTTATATTTAAGAAATATTTCCTATCAGATTTTTATCCTACAATAAACAACTACAAACAGCAAAAACAATAAAAAAATAGTAACAACAAAAATCAGTCTGCTAGGGGATTTATAGAAAAGTAACAATGAAACATTCTAGCTATATCAAGAAGTCTCTTGTCAAATCATTATTTTCCCCTCACAAGTATTTTTACATATATTCTAAAAGGACTGAGGAGGTATTGCAATGTTGTAAACTCAAAACAAGTCTCCTGAGCGTTAACATACCATATACTCCCCACAGCCAACCCAAATCTCACTTTGCCTCCCTTAACACTCCAAAATAACTCAAGTTTATAAAAATAGTGGGTTCCCAATCAATTGACTTTTTCAACATCAGATGACTGGATATATCCTTCACAGACTTCAGATCCCTTGTTTAGCCCCCATAATAATATAAACTATATCCCTATGATTCCACTGGAATTACAAGAAATCACTATATATCATTCCCTTCCTTCTAAGACATTATCTGAGGTTTTGGGTTTTTTTTTTTTAATTTTTATAATCCTCATGTGATTTGTGGCCATATAAGACTGATTTTCCAAACTAAACATTACTATCTTTCTACTATTGTCTCTCCACAGTCAGCAAACTTTATTCATTTTCATTCAACACTTATTAAAGTTTTACTCTGTCCAAGACACTGTGCTAGGGGTAGGTGGTACTAGAAATTCACAGTCCCATCATCAATGAGTTTTAAATCTAGTAGGTGAAAGACTCACACACAAGTATATACAAGGCATCCAAGTGACACCCGAATGGTGAAACCAACACCCAAGGAGGCCAAGGAAAGAAGAGGTGTTTAGCTGTGGTAAATGTGAAGAAACAGTGGAGGAGGTGTCATTTGAACTGAGCCAGAGAGTATAGGAGGTCCAGGATTTTGACTGTCAAAAATTAAAGAGAAGAAAGGAGGAATGGAGTAGAAAGCCAAATTCAGGCAGAGGAAACACGATGAGCATAATTTGCAAAGGCAAAAATTGCAAAAAATACCGCATGCTATCAGAAGAGCAGGTAGGGAAGGTTACTAGCTAAAAGCAGGGTTAATTTATCCATGTTGGAGAAAGTTACGAGATAAATGGTTCATCTGAAGGATCAGTAGTTTCACAGGATCTGAAAAATAATCTTCCTTTCTCTATAAGCCATTCTCTCTGAGTGCTCAGCTTCAGAAGGGTCCAACATGAAGGAAGGAAGAAGCAAATCCTGACTGGTTGTCCAGGTGCAGGACCTAAAGCCAGCAACCCATGGGGTAACATATGTTGTAACTAGGACTTTCTCACATCAATCCAAAATGTATGGAAATTTTGAAAAGACTTTCACCAATGGAAACTTGCCCTATTCTTCTTTTAAAACCATTCAGTTTTGAAATAAGAGCAGAACCTCCAAATTCTGAATTAACCCAACCTATTTTCTCACCTCATTCACAGGTCACTGTGAAGCGGTGTGGAGGTTGTTAGGGGGGAAAATCACATAATTGTAGGATTTAGTACCTCCAGGTTCCCCTACTAAGCTGGTCCTCCCATTTCCTACAGAGGCTATTTTACCAAGCTTATATCCTCCTCTTGCTGGCACACAAGTAGGTCATGGCACATTTCCCAGCTGTGGTGAAATATGACTGAGTTCTACCACTGAACTGTGAGCAAAAGTGATTATGCTAATTTCCAGGCCTGGTGCATAAAAACCTTCTGTGTGTGATCTTCCATGTTCTTTCCTTCTCTTTCTTTAAAAAAATTCATTATTTATTTATTTTTATTTTCTTTTTCTTTTTTTTTTACGTTTATTTTTGAGACAGAGAGAGACAGCATGAACGGGGGAGGGGCAGACAGAGAGGGAGACACAGAACCGGAAGCAGGCTCCAGACTCCGAGCCATCAGCCCAGAGCCCGACGCGGGGCCCGAACTCACGGTCTGTGAGATCGTGACCTGAGCCGAAGTCGGACGCTCAACCGACTGAGCCACCCAGGCGCCCCTCATTATTTATTTATTTATTTTTATTTATTTAAAAAAAAAAATTTTTTTTTTAATATTTATTTACTTTTGAGACAGAGAGAGACAGAGCATGAAGCGGGGAGGGTCAGAGAGAGAGGGAGACACAGAATCCGAGACAGGCTCCAGGCTCCGAGCTGTCAGCACAGAGCCTGACGCGGGGCTCGAACTCATGGACTGCGAGATCATGACCTGAGCCGAAGTCGGATGCTTAACCGACTGAGCCACCCAGGCGCCCCTCATTATTTATTTTTAAGAGAGAGAGAGAGCACTCAAGCACATGTGCAAGGGAAGGGCAGAGGGAGAGGGAGAGAGAGAGAAAGAGAGAATCTTTTTTAAAAAAAATTTTTTTTTAATGTATATTTATTTTTGAGACAGAGAGAGACAGAGCATGAATGGGGGAGGGTCAGAGAGAGGGAGACACAGAATCTGAAACGGGCTCCAGGCTCTGAGCTGTCAGCACAGGGCCCGGCGCAGGGCTCGAACTCACGGATCTCGAGATCATGACCTGAGCCGAAGTCGGCCGCTTAACTGACTGAGCCACCCAGGCGCCCCGAGAAAGAGAGAATCTTAAGCAGACTCAGTGCAGAGCCCTAAGCAGGACTCGATCCCATGACCCTGATCCCATGATCCCTCAGGTAGGGATCATGACCTGAGCCAAAATCCAGAGTTGGAAGCTCAACCGAGTCACTCAGGCACCCTTTTCCTTCTCTCTTGATGTGACACAAACAGGCACAGAACTATGGAAGCCATGCATTGAAAATGAAGAAACTGCAAAATGGAAGTAATCTGGATTCCTGAAGGACTACTGGGAGGAATGCCACCTATCATTCATCAACACTCAGTTTGAATGTTATGCAAATAAGGAAGAAACTTCTATTGTTTTAAATGATTGAGACTTGAGGGATTATCTTTACAGCAGCTAGCATTACCTTAATAATACACAAATTCTGACCATGTTTTTTTACATTAGTTTGGGTCTACTGAGAAGTAGGCACCAAGATAGGATTAGAAATACAAAAGATTTATTAGGGGAGTGAGCAAGAGAAGCTGATAGGTCCTTCAGACTATACTTCTGGATACAAGAGGGAAGGAAGGAGGAAAAGATAAGAAGTCTCAGACTGCAACACAGTTCCAAGCAAGGTCTAGTCAAGACAATGGGATTTCTCAAGTCAACATGGCCCACTAGAAAGATCCTGCATCCCACATGAATGAAGTACCAATAGGAGCCCCCACTGTGCTCAGTCACTGACTGGGAGGAGCCAGGGGGCTAAGTGTGGCCTTAATGCCAATGCCAATGCAGAGGTGGCTCCAGAGGGGCAGCAGTTGGGCCCTGCTGTTCCCAGCTACAGATCTGGGCAGTTCATATTCACGGACACTACACTGCTCAAACTTTCAACTTTCAAATCCTATATTGCTTTCCCTCCTTTTTTTTTTTTTTTTTTTAATTAATATCCACACCTTGCCTTTCTTCTTTTGCTCCTGTCTGCTAAGAGTTGTTCTTTTCTGGTCCAAAGCTAATCTCTTCATGTGTTCCAGCTAATATGTATCCTCAGATCCCCTTTTCTTTGTCTCTTCCAGATTTTATCTATCCTCTACTATGTAAACATACTCAAGATTTTCAACCTTAAAAGCTAAGATTAAAAAAACAGTTTCTTGACCTTATTGTTCTCCTTCCCTTCACATCTAAGTTTCTTGCAAGAATGGTGTAAGTGGATTGCCTAATTTTTAAATTTTATTTGCTCACCAATTGCTCTTTACTAGGATTACATGAACCTACAAGTTGACATATCCTGGAATCCTTTCTTGACATCTCTGAAGTGTTTAACACTCCTGTCACTTCTTCCTTCTGGAAACTCTTGCATTGGGTCCTGGGATACCCTATGCTTAGGTTTTCTTCCTCCCTGAAGTTCATTCCTTCTTTTTATTTTCCTCCTCCTTAAATGTCCACTTCCTATGGCTTCTACCATTAGCTCTCTCTGTTCTGTCTTGCGCATTAACCTGATGGCTCTCATTACTTAATGAAGTGCCCATTCGCTGATGACATCATTCATGCAGTCACCCAAACCTGAAACCTGGGAGCTGTCCACAATTATTTCCTCTATTTCCTTACCTATATTCAATCAGTCACCACGTTGTGAGGATTCCTCTCACACCATCGCTCTCACCACGTTGTGAGGATTCGCTCTCAGCACCATCATTTGTTCGTCTTGATCCCTACAGCCACTGGCCCATCACTTGTCTCACAAACTTGTGTAGGAACATAGTGACAGATCCTCTGACCTCTGACTGAGTCTGTTCCCCTTCAGTCACATCTCTGTACAGTGATAAGACAATATTTCTAAAGCACAAATTTGATCATGAGAAGTGGCTCCCCACTGCCTACAGGATAAAGGTCAATCTCCCTAGAATGGTGTGTAAAATCCTTCATAATTAGGCTCTCATCCATGTTTTAGCTTGATCTTTTTCCACTGCTCTATGTCTCCAAAGTCTAGTCATACTGAACTGTCTGCAACTCACACAATGTGTTACATGTTTTATGCTTCTATGGCTTTGTACATACCTTTTGCCCTGAAAGTTCTTTCCGCCATCCTTGTCCTACTAGGGGAATTTACTATACATTTTTCAATAATCAAATGAAATTGAATTTTCAATAATCAAATCAAATTGTGGGGCCCCTTACCATCCATCCTCTCAATCCCACCCTTACATGAGCATTGAAGAGCTCATGTAAGGTGAGTACCTGTTCATGACACCTGACACAAGATTCCAAGGCAATTTCATCCTGCTTCTTTTTGAACACCATTGACACAAAATAGGCACTTGATGAATGTTTGCTGACTACAAGAATGAATGATGAACAAATCTAATCTTCCATCTTGAGTTTGGCCCCATAAAATTTGTCTCTTAAAAACAAAATTTTCAGTGGTCAAAAACCATTATGATGCCAGTCACCATTACATGCGCTCACTGGTGGCCAAGTTAAAGTAGTGACATCTTCAATTTACATGTGAAGAGTGAGTACTTGGCATTAGAGGAGAAAGATACAAACACTCTGCAGAAGACAAGCAGCAAAGATAGCTCAAGGGCTATTATCCCAAGGGACTGAATTCATTCTTAGTAATTGTGTAAACCAGAGTTCACATTTCACACAGAACTTTCTAACAAATTGGAAACAGGAGATGGTTAAGCTAGGCAAAGAAAAAGCATGGCTTTGATACACAAGAAACTACACATGCATTTTACATTAAATGCTGTTGTAATTTGCTCACAGAACACAGTACAAAAATTATTCTAAAAGTCATAACTTGTAAATTTGATATGTAAATAAGAATTTAAAATTAGAATCTCCATGGCCACTGAATACTAAAAGAGTAAAAGGAAAAAGGAAATGAAAGATAAAATACACCATTAGAGACTCTCTGGAATGCATCTCCCACCAGCCTGATCAGCGGGAGGCCAGTTATCATATTCGATGCACTTGGTAAACACAAGAGTTTACTGAAAACGGACCTTTTCATAAAAAATCATGGGTCAAACAATCTCTACGACATATACTGCTGTTAAAGGAAACACTTTTTCTCATTCTTGACATAATGATGCATGGTGTGCTTCTTCAGAGAGACAGCTTACTATGGTTCCAACCCAAAACCTAGTGAAAATAGCTTTTTTTTTCAATTTGAAAAATAAATCCCCAAACAAAATTCTTTTAAAATATTAAATTCTGCCAAAGATAGATGTTTTCAGGGAACCAGTCCAAAGAAAGATTTTAATTTATTTAATGTTCTATGAGCTAATGGTATCAAGAAAATGTATATCTTTGTTTAAAAATACACAAATCAGTGATGCTTATATATACCATCCACTTGAAATAGTCCCTGCTGCTCAGCTTTATAAGAGTAGCATTTTTCCTGGAGCTAACTCTTGAAGCCTAAATCTGCAAAAAGTCTTGTGATGACATCAATCTTAATATTTGGCCAGGCCAGTAAAATTATTCTTCAAAATGGGTGCTAATATATCACTTATACTCAAATCTAAGTGAAATGTCAGGAAAGTACTCCCATGTTTACTCCAACTACCCATTAATAAACATTTTTGACTGTAATAACTGAAGGTCCCATGTTCTCAATGCAATGACACCAGCAAAATTCCCTTGAAAACTTGCTCATAACCACAAGTGTAAGTAGATGTGACCTCTCAGGTTTTAGATTGACGACACTAAAAAAAAAATGCATTTACAGGCTGAAAATCATATAACCCTGGCCAAAGCACTCAATGACTTCGGAGAACCAGGAGAACCTACTTGAACAAAATAAATATTTAGGGAAAACCTGCATCGGTTGGATGGTTCATTGGTACAAAATTTATCCTTTAACAAACTAAATAGGATTTCTAATTATCTTCCTATATTTCTCCTCCTTACACCTTTCAAATTTAATCACAGCATTGTTTAATCTCTTGCCTTTTTTACTCTTTGCCCTCTGTCTGAAGTTTTCAATTAAGAATTACTTTGTAATAGGGGCATCTGGGTGGCTCAGTTGGTTAAGCGTCCAACTGTTGATTTCAGCTCAGATAGTGATCTCATGATTTGTGGAATTGAGCCCCATGTTGGGGCTCTGTGCTAACAGTGTGGAGCCTACTTGGGATGCTCTCTGGCTCTCTCTCTCTGCCCCCTCCCCTGCTCTCATGTGCATGCACGCTCTCTGTCTCTCTCAAAATGAATAAACTTAAAAATATTACTTTGTAATAGCACTGTGGTTATATAGGAAAATGTTCTTAATTTCAGAGATGATGTTGAAGTATTTAGGGGTACAGTGTCAAGAGGTCTGCAACTTACTTTCAAATGGTTCCTAAAAAATGAACCCCTTTTCCTAACACACTATACATAAGAAGATAAAACAACAAATACTAATAACTGGTGAATGCAAACTTAGGGTATGGAAATGTTCCTTATTGTCATCTTCCCTCTAGGTTTGAACTTTTCAAAAGAAAAAGAAAAAACGTTTTAAAAGAATAACTTTACCTAATAGGTTCCAGCTTTTCAAATTGTAAATGCAAGTGGTTAGCATCACGAGTCTAAAACTTGAGGGACCCTGTGCTAAAAAATACCAGGACTGACAAAAGACACATTTGCTTGTCTTCTACAGGCATGATATTGATTCAATTTGCACATCCTGGAAGTGGCTGTGATTTGAGTCTGGGATGGAGGTAGAGAGGCATAATGAACACATCCACAGTCCAAGCATTTCCCTCCAGAAGGCCCTGAAAGCTGGACCCTCAGGGTCTCGTGGTCTCTACCTCCCAGTGAGATCCTGGTTTGCTTACCCTCTCCCAAGCACCCACCAGTGACTCCTGGGAAATGCCTGGGAGATCAGTAAGGGTCTGGGAATAGATTCTGCACATTAGACCTGTTAATTTTAAAAATGTATAAGTGTCATAAGTATTCTTAAAGGTTTTCAAAATTGTAGCGGAGTCTAAAATGCATTTTCAAATATTTATGTGCAAATCTTTTGCAAGAGATTTGCTATTATAGTCAGTAGTGATTTGGTCAGAGAAACAAAAGACTACCTAAAGGCATGCTTCATATCTGACAAAACATGAACTATTTTCCTACTGCAGTTACACTGGCATCTATGACAAGGAAACATTTTAAACATTTCCTTGCATCAAGCACTTTGGGGTGATCTATCTACAGTGAGTATTTACTTATGTGGCAGGCAGGGTGCTAGGAACCTTGCTGTGCCTATTACCTCATTTCATTCTTAACGCAGCACTGTGGAGTAGGGGATGTGATAGGCACTGGACAGGAAAGGATGAAGAATCTCTGAGAGGGGAAACTGAACATTTATTAAACGCTACCATGTGGCACTGAACAGTGCTCTTCAGGTGTTACCCCACTTAACTGTCTACAACACTATGGTGTAAGTATCAGTAACCCGATTTTATGGAGGAAAAAACTGGGAGGTACATAACTCGACCAGGATTGCTGATCTGGGAACTGAAGCCACTTATGCCAAGTGAAACATGGGCACAATTCCTCCCTCTGGTCACATTCCACGGCTCTAAGCCAGATGCTGGAGGAGGAGGTAACCACCATAGAAGGAACAGCTGTGAATATTGCCTCTTAGTCACTGCATCCACTAGGGATAGAGGGATGCAGAGCCCCAAGGGGGAAAAGCAAGCAACCATCCCCTAGAAATGGAAAGGAAGTTCCTTTTAAAATCTATAGCATGTGTGAGTGGGGGGACTTCGTGTTCCAATTTAATCCAGTTCTCAAAGCTAAATGAACACAAACTCCCAACCTGACCCCAAGGCTGACCCAACTTTCTAAAGATCCTGTAAATGACCAATCCCCAAGAGAGAGGAAAGCTCTAGAAGACCCACTAGAAGGCTCTTCTCAGCTACTCTCCTTGTCATTCATACCTCCCTCTGTATGACTAACTTGAAGCCTAAATTTACATGTGTGATTATTCACAACAGCCAAAAGGTGGAAACTACCCAAATGTCTATCAATTGATGGACAAATGGGTAAACAAATTGTGGTATATCTGTGGCATACAATGGAATGTTATCCAGTCATAAGAAGGACTGAAGTACTAATACATGCTACAATGTGGATGGGCCTCAAAAACATTATGCTAAAATGAAAGACACCATGGGGCACCCGGGTGGCTCAGTCGGTTAAGCGTCCAACTTCGGCTCAGGTCGTATCTCATGGTTCATGAGTTCAAGCCCCACGTCGGGCTCTGTGCTGACAGTTCAGAGGCTGGAGCCTGCTTCGGATTCTGTGTCTCCCTCTCTCTCTCTGCCCCCTCCCCAGCTTGCACTCTGTCTCTCTCTCTCTGTCTCAAAAACAAATAAATGTTAAAAAAAAAAAAAAAAAAAAAGACGCCAGGCACAAAAAGTTACACATGATTCCACTTATATGAAATATTCAGAAAAGGTAAATCCATAGGAGTAAAAAGCAAGATTAGTCATTTCCAGGGCATGAGGAATGAGGGGGAATAGGGACTCCTTAATGCATATAGGGTTTCCTTTGGGGTGTGAAAATGTTTTGCAACTAAACAGAGGTGATGCTTGCACACTAAAGTATATACTTTAAGGGGATTAATTTTTATGTTATGTGAATTTACTTCAATAAAAAAACTTGTACATATATGAACACACATTTCTTGGGCAGTCTTGAATAATGATGTACAGTATGCCAAGCCATAAAGATGCCCCACCCTGGGCTCTTTTTACATTACACGCAAATAGAGACGGATTTCCTGTAAGTTGATCTTGAAGAAAAAAATGTTAGAGAAAGAAAATGAGAACTAAGCCATCTTAAGAAAACAAAACTCAACACTACAGCCTTGTCATCTTCCTATCTTCTCTATCCCACTAAAATAAACATAAACCCAAATCATTGAGTACACCATATACGGAAAAGCTGGTACTTAAAAGACCAAACAAAACAAATTAAATCTACTGTGGTTTGTTCCCTCAAAATTAAATAGAAAGATCCAGCAGGTCCTTAAACATCTGAAAAGAGTTGCAATCTCTCTGGTAATCAGGGTTTCAAACTAAAACAACTAGGGCTCTCTTTTCATCCAACAGAGTTGGAAAATTTTAAAAGATTCCTAATACTTAGCTGCAGTGAGGCAACCAGGTACTTTATTTTTCGCTGGTGGGAATCAATATTGATGCAACCTTTTTGGAATGTCACCTGGCATTATCCTTGACTCAGCTTTTAGGAATCTGTCTCTCAAACACCAAAGTGGATACATAAGAATATATGTACATAAATTTTAACTGCAGTGTTGTTAAGAATGACAAAAACCCAGAATGTTCCCGGATGTCCATCAACTGAGGGATAATTGAATAAACTATAGTACAACTATAACCATACAAGGCATTAGATTTACATCCAAAAAAAGGTATTAGATTTATATTTGTTGATAAGGAAAAATGTAAAAAAATATAAAGTAAAAAAATAAGCTGCAGACAACTGTTTATAATTTCATTTTTATAGGAGACAAAATACCTTATATATGTATGTATATATATTTCTATACATATTACAGAAAAGATAAAGACAGGAAGAATAAGAAAAGAAACAATAAGAGATAAGAAGAAACAATCTGAGAAATTTGGAAAAAGACATTGAACTTTCACCTTTATATTGTTTAAAATATCATAACAATCATGTATTGCCCTGCGATATGTTTAAGAGTAGAAAAAGTTTAGTAATGTGCTACCGAAGCGAGCACAAGAGTAGAAAAAGTTTAAATAAACAAGATTTTCTTCTGTACCTGGCTTTTATGAGTGATAAACATATATGCAAGAAATATGAAGGTGACAGTTCCCCAAAAACCTACTTTGAGGGGGTGTACTGAAGTTAACAGACTCATCTTCAGCCTCCTGAAATGGTCTATATTCTCTCCAAGACAGTGCAACTCAGAGTGGAACCTGCACACCAGCCCCAGTCCCAGCACACAAAACTGGGAGTTGATACATAGAGACTTCTACTGCCGTTTGCCAGAGTGATTTTATGTCTATTGACTATGATAATTAAAAAAAATTAATCAGGCTACCATTTTTATCTTTTTAATTCCATTTTTCTATTCATTGACTTTAAAAAAAATTTTAATGTTTATTTATTTTTGAGAGAGGGAGAGACAAAATGTGATTGGGGGTGGGAGGAGAGAGGGAGACATAGAATCTGAAGCTGTCAGCACAGAGCCCAACGCGGGGCTTGAACTCCTGAACCGTGAGATCATGACCTGAGCCAAAGTCGGACGCAAAACCGACTGAACCACCCAGGTTCCCCTCTAATGATTCACTTTCATTGTATTTTATAAAATCATCAGTCCATGATTCTAAAAAAACAGAAGAGCACAATTTTAAACAATGAAAGCTGATGTTCAGGATGATAAAACATAATGATATATTCAGGTAACTGTAATAATGAAAGATTAAATTTTATTAAACATTTTTGGACTATGTTAATACATTCACACTCTTATAAAACGATACTAAAGAGATGAGGAGAAAACCTTCTGGTAATCAGAACAGATTCCTAACAGATCCAGCTGGTTCTCTTGCTAGGAACAATGAAGTCTAGATTATATTTACAAAAGAAGACTAAGAAACTGGAGAATAAACAAAACCCCAGACAACTTCAGAAACCAACTGACACAAGTTCAACCAAAGACACTTTGACCTTTGCCAAAGCTGTAGATAAAAAACAATGTGAACTTGACTTTCATTTTTCTCCCCTCTCATACTTCTGAGTCAAGATGCTAAAGATGAGAGAAGACAGGCAATAAAAAGAGAAGCCAGGGGCCCGAGGGGGTAGAGGTGGGGGTCTGACTTTCCTGAGCTGACTCTGTTTGAAGTTTCACTTACCAGTACTCTATGACAGTGTTGGGGGGGGGGGGGGCGGCGGGGAGAGAAAAGAGTTTACCATCAGCTAGGAACCATGTCTTGCAAGTGTTCCTGACAGACATATTTTTTTAAAAATCAGAACACACCATGTTTTAGTTCCCAAGAAAAACTGGCTAGAACAATAAAGCACCGAACAGGCTTCTAGCTAAAATAAAAAATACGATCATTTGTAAATGCAAATTTCTTCTCTCCTCTCTAAAAATTTTAAACCAATGTTGAAGTGAAGTGCACTTCCATCCACATCTGGCAGCTTACATGTAAATAACCATGAGTGCCACTGTGGCAGATCAAGTGCTTTACAATTCACAGCTGTGGTGCTGAGACAAGGGAATCCTGGTTTCTCACCAAAGGGTGAGCAGGCACTGGAAAATCTATGACACATTTTGGTATTTTGAGGATTTCTGAGAAGTCAGGGGAAAAAAAAAAAAAGCAACTTAGGTTATTTTCCTATCAGTTGGATTTAAAAGACAAAGAAGCTCTAAAACAAAAAGAAGCCATGTGTGTATGGCAGTGCTATAACACCATTTGGATTACTTGTAACCATCAGTGCACTCAAAAGAGCCTTAGAAATAAATTAACCCACCACACTGAGGGGTGCAACATGTGGTAGGGGGCTGGGTGAACTTCTAAAGCATGATTCCAAGCTGAGGGTCTCCTGTTTCATCTGCTCTCCTTTAAGGGCTCATTACCTTGGCCCCAAAATGATGTCTTCAGTAGACAGTGACCAATTGAACACCTCCACAGTCAGAAACAGCTACATGAATGAATGCACTAAAGACACAGTGCAATAGATCACACAGATTAGCATAACAAAATGCAGCATCAGGCAACAAGGTGGTATTTACCAAGCTCCTACTCTGCTTGGCACTGAACTACCTGGAAGGTTAGTGCTTAGGAAAAGTCCTTTGAGGAAGAACTCAGCAACACCAAAGTCTTGAGTCCAACTGGATCTCACCTTCCCATTGCACCAAGCCCACTGTACAGGATACTAATGGTCTCCTTTGTCAGATTTTACATCCCCTTTTCACTCTTTGTGGCTCTTGACCTCTTTGCAGCATCTGACACTGTTAACAGCTTTTTATTTTCTCTTTTAATTAACCTCTCTCCCCTGGCTAGCTGCTTCTCCTGTTTCCTTCATGGTTCCCTGCTCCTCCTCCTCCTTCCTCTGCTTGACTAAGAGCCCTTTTCAAGGCCTTGGGTTTCTCTCCCTTTGAGAAATCATCTATCTCCAGGGCATCAGTTCTCTCCTATCCTTTGCCTTGACTCCTCTCCCTTATTTTCAGCTCTGTATCAAACCATTTTTCTCGCATGTGGGGCCTTGGCTGCATATTTAACCCATGCAACATTTCTTCCACCTTTGCTATTGCCCTGGACAAAAAAAGCTTCTCTCTTGACCTCATTCATTTCTTCAACAGGAGAATTGTCTTCCCAGCCACCCGGGCTCTAAATCTTAGTCTCCTTTCTTCAATTCCAATCATCCAAGTCCTGTTCATTCTTTATATCTCACCTCTGTCTCTTGTTACCTGACCAGACCCTATTCAGCTCAGAATAACTGCGTCTCCTCTTTCCAATTTGGCCAAGATGATGCCACATTTTGACCCTACCATCACTGTCCCCAGCAATTCAAGAATCCTTACCATCACCCCATAAAATCACCTGCCTCTCTAGTAATGAGGGGTAAGTACAACAGAGTCACCAAGAGCTTGGGCTCTGGGGAATGGTGGCTGGGCTTCAAACTTAATGGTGCCGCAGTC
This sequence comes from Panthera leo, assembly GCF_018350215.1. Classification (NCBI taxonomy): domain Eukaryota; kingdom Metazoa; phylum Chordata; class Mammalia; order Carnivora; family Felidae; genus Panthera; species Panthera leo. The sequence continues at coordinate 80,428,277 of NC_056683.1, forward strand.
TCTTCATCCCAAAAAACAGAGTTGATAATAATATCTCCCTTAGAGGATAACTGTGAAGACAAGATTAATTAAAAGATGTGAAGAACATGGGGGCACCTGGGTGGCTCAGTCGGTTAAGCGTCCAACTTCAGCTCAGGTCACGATCTCACGTTTTGTGAATTCGAGCCCCGCTTCAGGCTCTGTGCCGTCAGTTTAGAGCCTGGAGCTTGCTTCGGATTCTGTGTCTCCCTCTCTCTCTGCCCGTCCCCCACTCACGCTCTGTCTCTCTCTCTCAAGAAATGAATAACCGTTAAAAAAGAATTTTTTTTAAAGATGTGAAAAATGTGGAATAGTGCCTAGCATAGAAAGTGCTCATTTACTGTCAAATTTGGATGGCTCTGAGCCAGACTGGCCTCCACAGTATGTGCCCATTCTCACTTTATTATCACCCCTGCCCTCATCCGGCTTGTACTGTGTGGATGACCCTTTCTCCTCCTGGCTATTCTATACAAATTATACCTATTGTCAAGGCTCAGGTCCATCTCCCACCCAGCCAGTGGGTCTTCTCTGATTACCCCAGCTACACCCCTCACTCCTGCCTCTGGATTCTACAATACTTACTGGATGTCCCTAAATCACGCTGTTCTCTAAATTACCAAGTATAAGGGGCAGCCCAGCCTCTGGAGACAATATTGGTATTGGTGCCAGAGGCCTGATCCCTTACTATGGTTTTCCCTAAATCAGTGCTTAACGTCTCTGAGGCTCAGCTTCTTTCTCTGAAAAAGTTATAATATAACCTTATTCAGAAGGTTTTCTCAAAAATTGAATAAAATCATGGAAAGCTCCTACCACCTCATCGGGCATATTAATAAATGCTTGTTCCCTTCCAGTGAGAGTATACACCTCCCAAGGGCAGCTCACGTTTCTCCCAGCTGCAAGGCAGTGGTATACAGACATTAAAAAGACACGTAGGTGAATGGCGGGCCAAATCAATGAACACCTTCCAAGTCTAGTGATTCTAGGACAATATTCTGAAATGGACTTTTCCATATCTGCTCTAAATAACTGGCAGTGCTTCCATCATAAAATGCATTTTAACATACTCAATCTGCCAAGAACATGAACTGATTTTATTTTTGCTCTAATGAGGGAATACATTATCCACTTAACCTTTCTCTCTTACATGATATTGAGATTTTTTTCTTAGGACTCATTTTTACAAAATCCAGAAAGTCCATGGCAAAAGAAGAAAGAAAGGAAGGAAGAAAGAAAGAAAGAAAGGGCAACACTAAGTAATTTGAAAGATTATTCATACCTAAAAAGGGAATTTTTAACCACAACCTTAGTCATAAACCTTCAACAGGCAAATGAGAAGCAGCGAAAGATGAAGTCCCAAGGAGAGAATTGGGTTGAAGTGCGACTCGCGTTCAGGCAGCGGGTGACGGCACTCATAAGACAAGCTGACGGAAGTGGGTGCTGTACCTTTATCGCGGCCGCCCCCACTTGACCACCTGGAGCACCCTCAGAGGAAGCAGACACCCCCACATACTTTCCAGCTGCATCCTGGCGGCCACAAAGTGCGCACACATAATCAGCCAACGTATAAAATTATATCAGAAGCATCAATGTGACGGGGAAAATCTTCAACTTGTGATGAGTAACCTGTGTTATTTAGATTCTGTCACCAAGACCTGAAGCTGAGCTAAGGGGAGACTCCTCTCGACACACCCACACAACCCCGATAACCGGCTACACAAGCGCACAATCTTAACATCAAATATTTGGGGCACTTCAAAGGCTGAGACAGCAAATCCCCTGGTAGAGGGTCAAGGTCCCCTGGGGGAACTGTGGGGGCTGGAATTCTCCCCTCCCTAGTGTTCAATGACAAATGGAAATATTTCACTGGGTCCAAAAGCAAGAGGGACTGTTCCCCGTCTTAGAATGGGGTTAGACAAAGAGGATCTATAGCCCTGTGACACTGTATTGTCTTACAAATGAAGGGCTGAATTTTATTGAAAGAATACAATTCATTGTTTGGAGCAGTGTTCTTTGAGAAGCCTGCTTCAGAAATCATATTTAAGTCAAGTGGAGAGAAAACAGGGAAAAAAAAAAAAGAGCAACAGTTTACAAGTCATTTTTTAAACTTCGCTTTGTTCCACTTGAATAATTTTAATCGCCATTTTAAGCAGTTAAATTAAAATGCACCTGCATTGTAAATCATGAGAGAACACACCTGTTCTCCAAACATGACTTGAAAATAATTTGATTCCCCCCCATGCTCTCATTTTATATTTAATTTGGAAAGTGAGAAGAAAACTTGAATAAGCTCAAATTCTGACCCATAACTGATAAATCCTAAAGAAATCAACGGGCATTAAAGAAAAGTGTCACTTTTAAACATATACCCATAATCCAAAATACACCCAGTACTAGAAAGTGGGAGTATTCACACTTCATCTGGCATCACAATAACGAGGGGCTTTACATAATAACAAGGCTGTCCACCATAGCAATACATGTACAAAACTTTTAGTCTGTAAGAGCTATGTCTTAAGTTAATGTCATATTCTCTACTCTAAAGTAAGTTTAATATGCTATTAATAATAGCAACAACATTCTTTGTCCACTGGGGCCAAAGAAACTATCAGAGTATTTACCCACATGCTTTCCTTTCCCATGTAACTTGCCTAGGGCCATCCTGAGTCAGAGCACAGAAAGAAACAGAGCATTTCTCCCTCTGTCCAGTCTGCTGAAATTCAGCAACTCTTCTAAGTCTAAATATAAAATACACATCTTTAAATAATCATCAATTTTAATAAGCTGCAGAGGTAGACACTGAAGTCTTCTGTGTTGACAAATCCTAGAACTATATACTTCCTTCACACAGGATGCTTCTGGATAAATGTCTGCCTTAACATTTATTCCTAAAAACAGGTCAGCAAAGCTACAATTGCCTTCTTTGCAAGAATGCAAATTAGACTGCCAGCAGATTACCCTAAACAAAAGAAAGAGGGGTGGAGGAAAGCTCAGTAAAATGTTGAGAACTTTCATTATAGATTTTGGGAGATAATTTCCTATCATTTACCCCCATCTTCCTTTCCTCATCCCCCAATAAATACACCACCAGTTACTCATCCCTTATTGTATCCTAGTATGACAGTGGCCCGCTAATAATCTCATCTTATTTTCTACTGTCATCGGCTAGAATATCTCTTGGAGAAAAGAAGTAAAACCATAAGAGAAACCTGAGTGATACAAATTCAGTATTTCAGTATCTTAACCTTTTCAAATTATATCTAGATGAAAAAGTTTGCTATCTCCTCTTCATTCACCCTTCCAAAAATGTTAAGGCAGTAAAATTCCTCCACCTTGGATCCTTTTGTAATGGCTGCCTTCATGTTTATGTTCATATAGTATTTGAGGTATCAAAAGTGAAATTTTTACTTTCTTCAAGAGTATCACAAAGCCAAATCTGTGCTGCATCTACAATAAAATTTAATAATTAGGCTGCTTTCATTAATTCTACTCCTACATACACGTCCCAACAGAAGTGCACATGTGTGTTCATCCAAAGATATGTTCTGGAATGTTCAAGGGCAGTGCTATTCATAATGGTGAAAAACTGAGAACCACACAATGAATAAACAGTGGTACCTTCACACAGTAGAGTATTATATAACACTGAGAATCAAAAATTGACCATTATATGCAGTAACATTAACATTTCACAAACTATTATTGAATGAAAGAAGCCAGACACAAAATAGTATATACCATATGATTTCATTTATACAAAGTTCAAAAGCAGGCAGGCAAATCCATGCTTTTAAAAAGTCAGGGTAGTGGTCACCACAGGTGGGGTAGTCAGTAAAAGGCAGCATGAGAGATTTCTGGGGTAATCGGTAATGTTCTGTGTCTTAATCTGCGGGCTCAGTTCCATCAATATTCACTCTGTGAAATTCATCAGTATAATGAATGTGTGTGGTAGTTGCACTTTTCCCAATTTATAATTGAAATTAAAGTTAACTAAGACAAAACTAGCTTCTCTCAAGAAATAGATCTAAAGGTGTGAAAATTAGAGTAGCTCAACATAGTAAAATGGAGCTAAAAAGCTAGATTCGAATTTAAGATTTTACTATTAATTATGCAATCTCGCTTCTTCTGGCTTTCACTTCTATAAAATGGAGTGATCCGCAAATGTCAAATGACATAACAGTGCATTTTTAGCAAAAAAGATATACAAATGTTTATTATTGTTGCCTGAATAGTAAATGGTATTATTCTTATCCACGAAGCTTTTAAGTTATAAGGTTGTATACAAATGTCAGTATAAATGTAACTGACAATATAGTATTACCAATTTTCTTATTTGAAGAACTTCCTAACAATTAAAGATATGCAACAATTATTCTACTTAGACAGACACCTTATACTCCTAAATCCTCTGATTTACCTCTTCTTCTCACTGACCTCTCAACTGTCTAATGCTTTCCTATCCTTCCCTCTTGCTCCCACTCTAACCCCTCTTCCTAACTGGCTATGCCCCCATTCCCTCTGCCCATTGGGATCCTACCCACTCTTCAGTTAAATCTCTCCTGGTTGAATCACTCCTCCTGTAGGACATCCCTCCAGGCCACAGTGACTTTTCTTTCTTTTTCCATTTAGTGCCTCTCCCATCCATTTGTGACAGTTCTTAGATAGGAGCATTGAATAGCTATTTACTTCTCAAAGCATGATTTAACAAGTTACAGGTTCATATCTTGGCTCCTCAGTAGGCTATATTTTTTTGCTAAAGGCAGAGACCTGTGTGATATTTATTTTAATCCCTCTCAATGGTCTGTACATTGTAGATATTAAATAAATGCTTGCTATACCAATGCTTTTTTTGTGGATTCAGGAAAGCAGGCATCTCTGAAAGTAGGGCAAAGGTGCAGACTGGGATTTCTTCTTAGAGTAAGTGGATTCTGTCAGTGGTCTCTCATCTCTAAAACTCTCTGCTAAGCTCTGATCTTTTTTTTTCTCTGAGAGCTCTCAGTCACTCCACACTTTAACGTCTAGACCAGCAATATCAAATAGAAATATAATGTGAGCCACATGTGTAATTAAAAATGTTCTAAGAGCCACATTTTTTTTTTAAAAAAAGTAAAAATAAACATGGAAAATTAATAGTATTTTTACTTAACCTTATATATACAAAATACTATAATTTCAACATGCAACCAATGTAAGAAATTATTAGAACACAACGTTAATTTGGACTAGCCACATTTCAAATTCAAAAGCCACATGTAACTAGTGACTGCCATATTGGACAGCACGGGCTGGAGTCTAGACTAGAATATACGATTTTGAACCATTCTGAGAAAACCTAAGATTAGGTAAACCCTATAGAGATATGTAATACTCTTCCTAAACCTTGCTCTTAAAAATTGAAGAATATACTTTAAACAATTGTATTTTAAGCTATTAAGTTCAACATCAATCCATATTTACTCAATATTTAAAATGGTGATCTAATAATCTAAAATTCATTAAGGTGCTATGATGATTAAAAACAAATTTATAAATTAAAAGAATTTTGGACACTGGGACTGTCTTATTCATAGCACTCAGCCCAGAGCTTTGCACAGAGGAAGAGCTCAGTATATATTCACAGTGAATGAATAAATGAACAAAACAGACAAGCAAGCAAGCTGGGAGAAAAAAGTCCAGCCTTCCACCTCACAGCCAGTTACAAATATGGTACAGTATGGTGATGTTTGTTCACATTTATTTGTGGATTAAGAAATCAAAACTTGAAGAATCTCACCAAGGTGGAATTTAGATTTATTTCAACAGCCAGTCCTATAAAATGAGGGGAAACCCTGGTGAACAAAAATTAAAACATAACTGTAATGCACAAAAGTTATTAAAATGTCTATAGTGCATGGGGCGCCTGGGTGGCTCAGTCAGTTAAGCATCAGACTTCGGCTCAGGTCATGATCTCATAGTTTGTGAGTTCAAGCCCTGCATCAGGCTCTGTGTTGACAGCTCAGAGCCTGGAGCCTGCTTTGGATTCTGTGTCCCCCTCTCTGTCTGCCCTGCCCCTGCTCACTCTCTATCTGTCTATCTCTGTCTCTCAAAAATAAATAAAAATGTTAAAAAAAATGTTTAAAAATGTCTATAGTGCTTTATCATTTTGTAAAGCCATTTGTCATATATATATTATCTAGATAACATATATACACCAAATATTACCTAATCCAACTATCAAAGTATAGTTTCCTTTTCCTATATGCCAAAAGAAAATAGATGGGGAAATATGTGCTTAAACCAAATAACTCTTGGTTACAGGGCCTTAAAGAACATTTTTGATTCATGAGATCATGTTTTCCCATTCATTTTTGCCATACACTGTGGCATACTTTATATCTGATTGTAAGTCATTTATGAACCTCTTTATTTTGGAATTTTATAACTATCATGTTAAGTATTCATTTCACTATGGACATCAAAAGAATAAGTGACTAATTACATTAAGGGGAAAAGATGAAATGAATCATGGATTCCACCTGAACTGTAGCAGTTAAAAGGGTAAGTAGCAACGTATTTAAGGAAAAAAGAGATAAGCTTAAGTTAGTCATGGTCGTTTGAAATAAAAAAAGTAAAAGCAGGGGTGCCTGAGTGGCTCAGTCAGTTAAGCATCTGACTCTTTTTTTTTTTTTTTTTTTTTTTTAACGTTTATTCATTTTTGAGACAGAGAGAGACAGAGCATGAACAGGGGAGGGGCAGAGAGAGAGGGAGACACAGAATCTGAAACAGGCTCCAGGCTCTGAGCTGTCAGCACAGAGCCCGATGCGGGGCTCGAACTCACGGACCGCGAGATCGTGACCTGAGCCGAAGTCGGCCGCCTAACCGACTGAGCCACCCAGGCGCCCCAGCATCTGACTCTTGATCTTGGCTCAGGCCATGATCTCATGGTTCGTGAGTTCAAGCCCCACGTCAGGCCTTGCACTAACAGTGTGGAGCCTTCTTGGGATTCTCTCATTCTTCCTCTCTCTTTACTCTTCCCCACTCATGCTTGCACTCTCTCTCTCTCTCTCTCTCAAAAATAAATAAGTATTTTTTAAAAAGGTAAAAGTATTTTACTTGCCTGATCTCAGATCTAGATTCTTGAAGACAAGAGGTACCGTGGAGAATCACTATAAAATATTCAGACTTTGGAGGTTCCCATAAGGTCAAAATATGGAATACAATACAAGCAAAAAGTAGGCTAAGTATAAAATCAAAGAATTATAAGATAGTTCTATTATTTAAATGTCTCTTTTGAATATTCTTTTATTTATTTATTTATTTTGAGAGAGCAAGTGAGCGAGCATGTACGAGGGGAAGGGGCAGAGAGAGATGGAGAGAGAGAATCTCAAGCAGGCTCCATGCTCAGCACTGAGCCCAAGGCAGACCTCGATCTCACAACCGTGAGATCATGACCTGAGCTGAAATCAAGAGTCAGATGCTTAACCGACTGAGCCACACAGGCGCCCCCTTGAGTATTCTTAACAGGTATTCAGAACCTTAACCTAGTGGAAATCTTAATAAATATAGGGGGAAAAAAACTTGAAGAAATTAACAGAATTTTAAAGCAAGAATCTAGTCCTATATATTAAAAAGAAAAAACAGTTCATTGTTATAAGCTGCCCTAAAACATAAGCAACATAACTCTCTCTTTAGTAGAAAAATGGACAAATCTACTTCAAACTAATTCAGCAACAAATACTTGTTTGAGTTTATACACATACAAATACTTAGGCATTTTATTTTTTAAACATTTAAAAATTAAGATATAATCGACTTATAACATTAGTTTCAGGTATATGACATAGTGGTTTGATATTTGTATATATTGTGAAATGATTACAACAAGTTTAGTTAATATCTGTCACCACACAGTTACAAATTTAGTTTTTCTTGTGATGAGAAGTTTTAGGATCTACTCTCTTCACAATGTTCAAACATACATTACAGTTATTATTAATTACAATCAGGCATTTAAATTAATAATGTTACATATAAACTGGTACTTTTTAGTTGAGCAGGCAATTTACTAAATAAAAATCACTGAATCTTAAGAATTATGAAGAGAGGTCTTAGCAACATTTAGCTCAGTGCCTCTTATACTTTAATGTGTATGTGACACAGATTGTGATTTAGTAGGCACAGGGTGGGTGTAAGACTCTGCATTCTAACAAGCTCCAAGTGATGCTGATGCTGCTGGTCCAGAAACCATGTGTCAGGTAGCCAGGCTCTAGTGAAGCCTACAGAAGGTCCCCCAGACTCTGCTGCTTGGGCGTCTCTGGTAACTAGAAACTAACTTCAGGAATCAGACTTGTGCAGAGAGCAGCAAAGAAATCTGCTTCCTCTCCTAATGATGAAAGACATCCATTCTCTCCCTACATCTCTTTTCCATGTTAAACATCCTCACTTCCTCGGCCACTGTTAGAACTGAACACTTTCTGAATCCGTAAACATCTTGATCACAGAGGACCCTCCCGCTGTGGTCAACATCTTTCTCAAAATAGTCCCTTGGGACCAGGCATAGTATTCCATGGGACAACCAGACCTAAGAACAGTTGAGCAGGACCACCGGATTGCCCAATCTAAATAGGATGGCTCTCAGGGCGCCTGGGTGACTCCATCAGTTGAGCATCCAGCTTTGGCTCAGGTCATGATCTCGAGGTCAGTGAGTTTGAGCCCTGCATCAGGCTCTGTGCTGAAGCTCAGAGCCTGGAGCCTGCTTTGGATTCTGTGTCTCCCCCTCCAACCTGTCATGCTTGCCCTCTCTCTCCCTCTCTCTCTCTCAAAAATGAATAAAACATTAAAAAAATAAAAATAAATAGGACAGCTCTCTTAATGTGGTTCCAAGGTGATGTCATCTTCCGTTAGGAACCAAAGAACCATACTGCACTGGTGGCTTGCAATCTTGTGGAGAAGCTGGTACCAAGCAGGTGTACAAATTCTGTACTTGAACAACTTATTCTTTTTAACCCAAATGTAGGAATTTGCATTTATTCCTGTTAAATGTCATTATGTTGCTTTGGCCTTTGCATTCTCTGAGGTAATTTTAAAATAACAGACCAAATAAGAAATATTTTCAGAAAATAACAACTCACAGCACTATCAACAATAGCCAAGTATGGAAAGAGCCCAAATGTCCATTGATGGATGAATGGATAAAGAAGATGTGGTATATATATACAATGGAGTATTACTCAGCAGTCAAAAAGAATGAAATCTTGCCATTTGCAACAATGTGGATGGAACTAGAGGGTATTATGCTAAGCAAAATTAGTCAGTCAGAGAAAGACAAATATCATATGACTTCACTCAATATGAAGACTTTAAGACACAGAACAGATGAACACAAGGGAAGGGAAGCAAAAATAATATAAAAACAGGGAGAGGGACAAGACAGAAGAGACTCATAAATATGGAGAACAAACAGAGGGTTGCTGGAGGGGTTGTGGAAGGGGGGATGGGCTAAATGGGTAAGGGGCTTTAAGGAATCTACTCCTGAAATCATTGTTGCACTATATGCTAACTAATTTGGATGGAAATTAAAAAAAAAAGAAAGAAAGAAATTAATAACTCACAAAATTCTTTTAACAATTAACTAATATGTCATACATATACACATATGCAAAAAACACACACAGTTAAAAATACCAATTATAAAAAAGAACATCCTTGGGTCCACTATTCATTTTGGAAACTAAAACATTTCCAGGCTCTTGGAAGCCCCTAATGAGCCCTTCCCCATCATGTCCCACTCCCTCACCTCTGGAGGGCTATATTGATTTTTTTTGTGACAATCATTCCCTTAATTTTCTTCGTAGTTTTATCTTCTATAAATGCATCCCTAAATGATGTATTTAGCTTTACATGCTTTTGAACTTTACAAAAATCGAATCATACTATATATATTCTTCTGTGACTTGCTTATTTTATTCAATGTTACATTTGTAAAACTCATCCACATTGATGCATTTTTTATTTGTTTAACAAACATAGAGAACTTATGACATGCCAATCATTCTCCTGAGCATGTCACAAATATTAACTCATTTAATCCTAACAACCCTATCAGATAGACACTATCATGTTCCTCAATGTGAAGAAAAGGAGGCTGGGGTTAAGATCTTTCCCAAGATCACAAAATCTTAAAGTGTCCAAACCTGCTTTTGAACCCAGGCAGAATTCTTGACTTGAACCATCAAGAAAAGCCTCTGTACACCCTCTCCTCTATGTGGTGTTATTGGCTCATTTCTCACTGTCAAATAGTATCCCAGTGCATAAAATAGTGAAATGTATTGATTCAATCTGATGTTGATGGGCATTTGGGTTGTTTCCAGTTTTGCTTTTATAAACAACGCTTCTTTTAATATTCTTGTCTTGTGTTTCTTAAAGCACATGATTAAGCATTTTTCCTAGATATATACCTAGTACCAAGACTGCTAGGTTATAAGTTATTAGCAGGCTGAGCTGGTTGGGTAAAAAACTGTTTTCCAATGTAATTGTATCAAGTTATACTCCTACCAGCTATATACAAGATCTTCCATTCATCCATAGCCTTGTCGACACATAGTATTGTCAGATTTTTAAACTTCTGCCAATCCAAAGAATGTGTGTGGTATGTTATTATGATTTTAATTTGCATGTGTTCAATTATTAAACTAACCATCTGGGTTTCTTTTGCCAAATGCTTAAGCATATAAATGTACAGTATTTTATTTTTTAAATTGGGTTATCTGGGTTTTTCTTATTGATTCATATGTGTTCTTTACATATGCTGGACCAGTACCATATATGTGTGCCACAAATAGCATCAACTTCTTTGAACTTATTTTTTCACTCTTCATTTTTTTAAATTTAGGTATAATTGACATACATTATATTAGCTTCAGGTGTACTCAATCATCACCATGATGAGTGCAGTCCCTATCTGTCACAGAAGAACATTGCTACAGTATTATTGACTTCATTCTCTATGTTGTACTTTTCATCTCCATGACTTATTTATTTTATAACCGGAAGCTTGTACCTCTTACTGCCCTTCAGCTATTTCACAGCTGAAATATTGTCTTCGAGTTCCTTCACCAATATCGTATATCGTATAGTTTTCAGAATATAGGTCTTTTACCTCCTTGATTAAATTTATTCCTAAGTATTTTACTCTTTTTGGTGCAACTGTTATGGATAGTTTTCTTAATTTCCCTTTCTCCTACCTTATTATCATTGTGTAGAAACACAACACCTTTCTGTACATTTCTGTACCTGCAACTTACTGAACTCATTTATTCTATCTAATAGTGTATTTTTTGGTGGAGTCTTTAGTTTTTTCTATATATAGTGTCATAGCATTTGCAAATAATGACAGTTTACTTCTTCCTTACCAATCTGGATACCTTTTATTTCTTCTTCTTGTCTGACTGTTGCAGCTAGGACTTACAGTACTATGTTGAATAAAAGTCATGAGAACAGACATCATTGTCTTGGTCTTGATCTTAGACGAAAAACTTTCAGTTTTTCTCCATGTAATATGCTGTTAGCTGTAGATTTTTCATGTATCACCTTTACTCTGTTGAAGTATGCTCCCTCTAAGCCGATTTTATTAAGAAGTTTTTTTTTTTTTTATCATGAGTGGATGGTGAATTTAGTCAAATGCTTTTTCTGCATCTTCTGAGATGATCACATGGTTTTTAGCCTTCCTCTTGTTAACGTTGACTAGTATGTGAATAATTAACCACCTCTGCATCCCGGGAATAAATCCCACTTGATGATGGTGAGTGATCCTTTTAGTGTGCAGTTGAATTCAATTTGTCAACGTTTGTTGAGGATTTTTGCATCTATGTCTATCAGGGATATTAACCTGTAATTTTGCTTTTTTTGTTATGTCTTTTGTTTTGGTCATTAGGGTAATCTGGATGTTTTCCTTGTAGAATCAATCTGGAAGGTTTCCTTCCTCTTCTATTATTTGGGAGAGTTTGAGAAGAAAAGACATTAACTCTTCTTTAAATGTTTGGTAGAATTCACCTGTGAAGGCATCTGATCCTGGACTTTCATTTGTTGGAAGTTTTTTTTTTTTTAAATACCAGTTCAATTTTCTTACTAGTAATTGCCCTGTTCATATTTTCTATTTCTTCCTTTTTCAGTTTTGGAAGATTACATGTTTCCAGGAATTTATCTATTTCTTTCAGGTTGTCCAATTTGTTGGCATATAATTTCTTAGAGTATTCTCTCATAATTTTTTATATTTCTGTGGTGTCAGTTATTATTTTTCCTCCTTCATTTCTGATTTTACTTATTTGAGTCCTCTCTCTCTTTTTCTTGATGAGTCTAAGGGTTTATCAATTTTGCTTATCTTTTCACAGAAGCAGCTCTTAGTTTCATTTATCTTTCTTATTTTTTTTTTTTTAGTTTCTTTTTCATTTATTTCTGCTCTGATCTTTATTATTTCCTTCCTTCTACTAATCTTGGGCTTCATTCACTCTTTCTCCAGTTCCTTCAGTTATAAAGTTAGATTGCTCATTTGGTATTTTTCTTATTTCCTGAATTAGGCCTGTATCACTACAAACTTCCCTCTTAGAACTGCTTTTGCTGCATCCCAAAGATTCTGGATGTTGTGTTTCCATTTGTCTCTATGTATTTTTTTAATTTCCTCTTTGATTTCTTCATTGATCCATTTGTTGTTAAGTAGCATGTCGTTTAGTCTCCCCTGTTTGTATTTTTTTCCAGATTATTTCTTGTAATTGATTTCTAGTTTTATACCATTGAGGTCAGAAAAGATGCTTGATATGACTCCAGTCTTCTTAAATTTGCTGAGACTTGTTTTGTGCCTAACATGTAGTCTATCTTGGAGAATGTTCCATGTGCATTTGTATGTGTATTCTGTCTTTAGATAGAATGTTCTGTATGTATCTGTTAAGTCCATTTAATGTGTCGTTCAAAGCCATTGTTTCTTTGCTGATTTTCTGTCTGAATGAACTATCCATTGATGATGGTCTATTTATTCAGGTGTTAAAATCCCATTATTGTATTACTGTCATTTTTTTCTTTTATGTCTTTCAATCTCTGCTTTATATATTTAGATGCTTCTTTGTCGGGTGCATAAGTTATTTACAATTGTTATATCTGCTTGTTGGATGGATCCCTTTACCATTATGCAATGCCCTTCTTTGTCTCTTGCTACAGTTTTTGTTTAAAAGTCCTTTTGTCTGTACTGCTACCTTGGCTTTTTTCTTTTTCTTCCATTTGCATGGAGTATCTTTTCCATTCCTTTACTTTCAGTCTGCCTTTAGGTCTTGTTTTTTTGTTTTTTGTTTTTTTGTTTTGTTTTTTATCTGTTCAGTTATCCTATGTCTTTCGATTGGAGCATTTAGGCCACTTACACTTAAAGTAAATACTGATAGGTATGTATTTACTGCCATTTTGTTCACTGTTTTCTGGTTGTTTTTGTTTCTTTCTTTTCTCTTCTTTTTGAGAGAAAGAGAGAGCGTGTATGTGAGCAGGGGGAAGGGGCAGAGGGAGAAAGAGAGAGAATCTTAAGCAGGCTCCATGCCTAGTGTGGAGCTTGATAAAGGGCTCGATTTCACAATCATGAGATCATGACCTGAGCTGAAATCAAGAGTCGGATGCTTAACCAACTGAACCGCCCAGGCTTCCTATGTTTCTTTCTTCTTCTCTTGCTCTTTCCTTGTGTTTGATGGCCTCCTTTAGTGTTATGCTTGGATTCCCTTTTCTTTATTCTTTGTGTATCTATTATAGGTTTCTGATTCGTGGTTACCATTGGGTTCATATATAACATCCTATGTGTATAGCAGTCTAGATTATGTTGATGACTATTTAAGTGCATTCTAAAAGCACTAAATTTTTATTTCCCCTCCAGGTTATGTATATGATGTCATATTTTACATCTTTTTAATTTGTGTATCCCTTGACTAATTTTTGTAGATATAATTGATTTTACTTTTATGTTTTAATCTCCATACTGACTTTATAAGTGATTAATCTACTACCCTTACTATATGTTTCCTTTCACCAGTCAAATGCATAATTTCCTTTCACCTTTCATAATTTTCTTACTTCCAGTTATGGCCTTTTTCCCCTCACTTAACGAATTCCCTTTAACATTTCTTGTCAGACTGGTGTGGTGGTGATGAACTCTTTTAGCTTTTGTCTGGGAAACTATCTCTCCTTCAATTCTGAATGATAACCTTACCAAGTAGAGTATTTTTGGTTGTAGGTTTTTTCCTTTCAGCACTTTGACAATATAATGCCACTCCCTTCTGGCCTGCAAAGTATCTGTTGAAAAACCAGCTGAGAGCCTTTTAGGGTTTCTCTTGTATATAACTTTTCTTTTCTCTTGCTGCTTTTAAGATTCTCTCCTTATCATTACTTCTTGCCATTTTAATTATGTGTCTTGGGGTGGACCTCCTTCAATTTATCTTGTTAGGGAATCTCTGTGCTTCCTGGACCTAGATGTCTGTTTCCTTCCCCAGATTAGGGAAGTTTTCAGCTATTATTTGTTCAAATAAATTTTCTGTCCCCTTCCTCTCTCTTCTCCTTCTAGAATCCCTATAATGTGAATGTTATTGCACTTGATGATGTCACAGAGTTCCCTTAACCTATTCTCATTTTTTATTTTTCTTTTTGCTGTTCATCTTAGTTGCTTCCCACCACCCTGTCTTCCAGACCACTGATCTGTTCTTCTGCATCCTCTAATCTGTTCTTAAGTCCCTTTGAAGAAATTTTTCATTTCAGTTATTGAATTCTTCAGCTCCAATTGGCTCTTTTCTATATTTTCTATGTCTTTGTTGAAGTTCTGGGTTCATCCACTCTTTTCTCAAGTCCAGTGAATATCTGTATGGTGATTACTTTAAACTTTTTATGAGGCACATTGCTTATCTGTATTTCATTTAGCTCTTTTATTGTGACTTTGACTTTTTTCCTTTGGGACACATTCCTTTGTCTCTTAATTTTGTCTCTGTTTGTTTCTATGTATTAGGTGGGTCAGCTCTTTCTCCTGGTCTTGAAAGTGGTGGCCTTGTGTAGAAGGTCTTGTGGTGCCCTGTAGCACAACTCCTGCCCCCGTCACCAGAACCAGGTGCTCTAAAAGTGTTCCCTTTGTGGGCTGCATGTTCCCTCGTGTTGTGGCTGAGCTGCAATTGCTTTCTGACTAGCTGGCTGCAATGACTTGCTTTGCCTACTCTTGGTACACTAGAGTTTTCTCCCTGTCTGTTGAGAGGTTCAGCTGTGGTTGCTGTTGGCTCTTTGGTCAGCGAAGCCAGCACTCAACCTAACTGTCTGCAATTAACCTCTCTGCCACAGCTACAGGCAGGGTTTGCTCCCTGTGTGGCCAGCTAAGAGCCCTGGTTGCAGGAACTATGGACCTGCTGGTGCGTGGGGTTATCTCTCCCCATCCTAGGGCAGGAGTCAGTCCCAGCCAAGGCTGCCTACTAGGTGTGGTGATGCTGTAGCCACCTTGGAGGGATGCTTGACGAAGCAGCTGTGGTGAGTGGGGCAGGTCTGCAGGAGAATGCCAGGCTAGGGCTCATGGTGCTACAGGTTCGATGGACAGTGTTAGAACGGATTGGCTCCTGCAAGTCAGTCTAGTCATCTAGGTTGAAAAGGGGCAGGAAAAATGATGCCTGCTAGTGCTTTTGTTTCCAGAGAAATCTCCTACAGATCCCTGTACCTCCAGCACACATTTTGAGATTAGTCAATAAACCTCCTACAGGTATGTCCCTGGCACTTTCAAACTGCTATTTCTGTACTGTGTCTCAGGCTGAGTTATTTAACGTGCTGGCTCTTGAAGGGCAGGGACTTAGTTTCCCATCACACTCCAGTTCTTTCAGAGTTAATTAAGTCTGCTGGTTTTCAAAGCCAGATGTTAGGGGATTTATCTTTCCAGCGCAGGTCCCCAGGGTCAGGGGTGGCCAGTGTGGAGTTTGATCCCCCTTGTTTTCCCTTCTCTATGAGAAAATGTGTTCTGTTTGTAGTTTGGTTCCTAACCACACTTCTACCCCTCCTACTCTTTCTGATGTGGCCTCCTGTCAACAGTTAGTTGAAGAAGATACATTCCGCCAGTCTTCAGGTCGTTTTCAGAGTTAGTTGCATAATGTAGTTGTTGCCTTGATGTGACTGTGAGACAAGGTAAGCTTGGGATCCTATTCTCACACCTTTCTCAAAAGGTCTGGGTTCATGTTTTAGTGAACATAGCTCTATTCGTTTTTTTTTTCAAACAATAAAAAGGAAGGACTTCTCACACATTTTAAACTTTTTGTGCTACCATAAGAGAATTTTGAATGTCTGCACTTAGAATCCTTCATATACGTCCATTCATTACATCTTAAGAATGGTCAAGAAAGGGACATTATGCTGACAATGATCAACAATAAAGCTGATGAACCTGACATCTATAAAACTGTGAAGGTACCAACTGGAGAAATAAAAAAAAAATCCCAGAAAATCCCCAAATACTTTAGGGACATATACAGATCCAACTCCTCCTTTTAAAGCTTCCCAGTCCTCCAATCCTCACTCTTTTCTCCCAATGTCTACCATACTTACCTCGACTATTCATTCTGGCCCTTGGTCACATACCGCCATGCACTATACTTCAAATGCTTCGTGTTTACATGTGTCATCTCCAAAACAACTTCTCTATAGACAGGGAACATATTTTATACTGGTATTGCGTCCCACACACCATATCCTGTGCCTAACAGAGTTCTCCACAAAGAGCAAATCCTCAATAAGTACTGATTTGTCCAAGAACTAATTTTAGGATAAATTTTTAAAAACTTGGGTCAACAAAGATAACTCATACATTAGGAAACTGTACAAAATAAAGACATAAATTGTTCAAGGGGGCATTTAACTGAAGTTCAATGTAAAAGTAACATTGGTGAAAAAGAGATCTGGAATGGGAGGGTGGGAACAGGTTATAAGGAGCTTTAAATGTTCTACCGAGGAGTTTAGACTTCTGTAGGCTGCAAGAAGCCACAGCTGATTTTTAACAAGGGAGAGTCAATGAGTCCATTCATTCATTCATTCATTCAACAAATATATATGTATTGAACACCTTGAGTGCCAAACACTTTGCCAGGCACTGGGAATACCACAGTGACCACAGGAGACAATAACCCCTGAGCTTATGTCACAGTGAGGGAGAGAGATAATAAGCAAGCAAGCAATACATATAGGATGTCAGAAGGTGATAAAATCTTTGAAAAAAGGGGCACCTGGGTGGCTCGGTCAGTTAAGCGTCTGACTTCAGCTCAGGTCATGATCTCACAGTTCATGAGTTTAAGCCCCGCATCAGGCTGTGCTGACAGCTCAGAGCCTGGAGCCTGCTTCGGATTCTGTGTCTCCCTCTTTCTCTGCCCCTCATCCACTCGCACTCTTGTCTCTCAAAAATAAATAAACATTAAAAAAAAAGATCTTTGGGGAAAAGGAAGGAAAGGAAAGGAAAGGGGCACCTGGGAAGGAAGGTGGTCCCAGCACTCCACAGGGCAACAGGGAAGGCTTCCCTCAGGGAGTGGGAGAGGGCCCTGAGGCTGCAGGGGGAGACCTACTCCTTACTGTGTGTACCATGGGCTCTCCTGCCTGTTCCCACAGTCCCACAGTCCCACAGACCTACTCAGGCTGTACAAGCATTTTAATGGCCAGAAGGCAATTCAAAGATTCCAGTCCTCTTTCACACTCTGGGTTCTGGGCCTCTTCCTCCCCTCATTCTCTTGGCTACCCCACCCCATCCAGATGGATTTCTGATGCCATCAGGATTCTCCAATTTAAGGCTGGGTGGCACAGCCATCTCAACCTCTCATCTTCCTTTGCTGATTTCCCTGAGCCTGGCCTATCCCCAGTCTGGCTTCTGAAGCTCAGGCCTCCTTTGGACTTTTCTTTGGTTCCTCAGAGTCCAGCCTCCTCCCCAGGAGGTGCTCTCAGTCGCAGGTAGAAAGCCGGTTCTGGCTCCCCTTCTGATTTCCTTCCCACCTGAACATCCCCTCCCAGAAACAGGCTGCTGCCATGGATGGCAACAGCAGCACCCAGGCCACCATAGGGGACTCCATGAGCCAGAGCAGGGTCAGGGAGCAGCATCGGGCAGGTGCATGTTGCACATGTGGGTGTACATGTAAATATGCAATCATGTATGTGTGTGTGCATGCCCGGGTGTGTCCAAGAATGGTGTGAGAAAGGGGTGTGAGCATGCAGGCAGAAGCAAATGGAATCTAGAAAAGTGGGAAGAGGTGAGTGTTCACAGAGACAAAGAAATGCAAACATTTGCCAAGAGAGAAGGAAAAAAAGTCCCAAAAGAAAACTCCACAGGTTAGCAAGGCACAAGGGTAAAAAAAGTAACAGGGAGGTATTAGTATTAAAAACCCAAAATGCTGCGAAGATGGCAGGAGACAAAACAAAAAAACAAAAAAGCAAAACAAAAACAACCCCCCCCAAAACCAATCTGCCTAAAATGAAGTATGAAAGAGGTAAGACTGACCCAAAATTTGAACTAATAAAATTCTAATTCTGTGCTTCCCTCTTAAGCATTCATTTCTCAGATCAAGGCTCTCGTAGCAAGAGTAACTAGGAAACAAATGACAGAACATTCCTAAAGATGAAGTTCAGAAGGAAACAACTTGAAATTCTAGAAATTCAGTTGCCTTCACTACAAAATGCAAAAGGGGAAGGCTCTCGGGTAAGACCGCTGTGGAACAGAGCCAAGATACGGATCCTGAATGGCCTGGCCAAACTGCAGGCAAACGAACCAAAACTAAACAGGAAAACAAGAATGTTCACATGTACAGGCGCAGGTCAAGAGGCTGCAACACAAAAACACACACTGAAACTCCCTGGGACACTCAGGGTCTCCAGGCAGCTCCTTGACCATGGAAATGAGGCAAGGCCCTTCCTCCTGCGATAACTGTCCCTTCTCCACTCTGCTGTTTCCTCTGACTCGCATTTTCTGTTACCCTTCCTCTTGGAATCTTTTAACAATGACTCACACGGCAATAGGGCTAGTCAGCAATACCACGGCCCTCCGCAGTCGATGCTGTGTAGGAAGCAAGCAGCTCCGTGGACTGTCGTCAGTACCCGTTTTTTCCTTTCTCTGTTCAGGGAGGATTTGCTTTTCAGCCACGTTTCCCTCAAAACACAGTCCTGACAGGAGATGCTTACTACACAGATTTCTAAACGATGAAATGATCTGACTTTGGCTACTTGGTCATAACGAAACTAAAAACACTAACATGAAAAAACAATAGTGTGATCATCTCACCTACAAAAAACAACTTGATACTTGGGTGAAATCATGAGACCAGAAAAAAAAAAAAAAGCTCAAACTACTCAAACTAATATTTTCCAACCTTTCACTAACAGCTAGGGCTAAAACCACATGTTGTGAAGGTCTTGCACTGCGTTATTATTAGAAGTCACAATTCTATTGATACTGATGAGTCATTTGTATCGGCGGAAACCAAGAACTTCCATCAACATCATGTTACACACAGTCGCTGTGGCTTGGCTTTTTCTTTATTACTGGTCAGAGCTGCTTCAGAATGCTTACTGACTGAAAAAAAAAAAAAAAAAAAAAAAAAAAGGAGGAGCACTCCTTAAGGATGTGAAAGCTTTCCTTCCCCAGCTGATCTCGTTATTCATCCTTCTCAGGATAGTTTAGGGTGACTTGATCAACTCGTGTCTACAAAAAAGGAAGTTTATTTAGAAACCTCAAAAAAGGTAACATTTCACACTTTCCGATGAAAATAAGCAGAACTGAACTCCAAAAACAAACAGTGAAACCATCTTTGAAAACACATGTCAGATTTAAAATGACCTGAGGTCAGGTTTCTTTCTTTTCTTTTCTTTTCTTTTCTTTTCTTTTCTTTTCTTTTCTTTTCTTTCTTTCTTTCTTTCTTTTCTTTCTCTTTCTTTCTTTCTTTCTTTCCTTCTTTCCTTTCCTTTCCTTTTTTTTTATAACCTTAATAACATGCAACAGATATAAACAAACTCTGTCATCACTGAAGGGCTTGCACCACACAAAACCATGTCAGGCTAGCCACTGTGCACCCACTCCCCTACTTCCCCACTCAAGGCACATGCTCCTTACGGAGGGAGAAGTAGGTCAGGTTTCAGTTACACCAAGAAAACCTACGCTAAAGGTTTATGAAAGTTCCTTCTGGTGCTAAGGAAGAAATAACAGCATATTCCTTTTCCCCTATTCTCATCCCCTCACCCTTCTCCCCTTAAAGATTCTCAGAAAATTAAAATGAAGTAAAAATCCATTTCCCTGAGGGATTCCCAGAAATGCCACGGTGCTTATGCAGTCTCTACAAAGGTAGAAATATGCCCAGTATTCTGCCCTGCAACCAAAAGGCTATGATGGGCTGCTGGAAGGAGGAAACCCAGATCAGCAGTGACTACAGATCTGAAAATAGCCTGCCAGAAGCTCAAAGGCCCGGTGCTCTCCAAGGGCAGCACCAGGGCTGTGGGCAGTTTACAGTGCGGCCAGCTGAGTGCCACAAGAGCTCCATGAGTCAGCAAGCGCCTCTGGTAGGAAACTGCTGACATGCTAAATTACTCTTGCATACATAAGGTGCACACACCTACCCAGCAAAAATCAAAACAAGGTACACGCAAATTAGCAAACAGGAACCTCTCTACCCTTGCAGTTCTATTTTCTAAGGTTAGACCAAAAATATAAATAACCTATATGCCACTGCCCCAAAAGTAGTGGCAACAACCAATAATAATTAATAGTGGTAATAAACAAACAACTCACTCTCAGTGTTGTGATGTGTGGAACAGCTGCATTCAAATCTTACAAGCCAGTTAATTTTAACTGGTTTTAATTTTAACTGGATTTAACTGCTTTTCCTCCCTTCTGAAAAATCAAAATAGTTGCTATATCGACCACAAAAACTGGTAACAGACAAGCACAGTTCCTGTTTTTCAGAGGGGACTTACTTTCAAACCCACAATATCAAGATGCTTAACATAAGTGGAAATTTAAAATTTATTGTTTGATGTGGGAGACTTAAACCTGTATACTAATTCAGATCCCACAAATGTTAGAGTAATTACATCTCAGGTTTGTCCTACGCGTCTTTCATCTCTGTTCTCTCTTTTAATACAGGATCCAAAAATCTACAGGAAAACTCTTTGGAACTCAGAACACATTTTCCCATAGAGACAATGCCATGCTAGTGAGCTAGCATTCCAGGATATTCCATGAAACAGTTTCAAATGTAAAATACAAGTGAGATGTTCAATTGCAATTTAAAAAAGAGAAAATAATACTATAATAATTGTTCCAAAACCAATTAAAACTTAAAAAAAAAAACCCTCTTGACTGACTGTGTTTGAGGAAGCATCTAATTAGAGGAAGATAAGGGACAGTCTTCTAAATAAGACTTTTGGTCTTCATCTTGTCTCACTCTGGTTCTTTCAACATGGTTTAAAAGATTAATTTCACTTTGAAATGCATGGCATTCTCTTACTTTGGCATAATGTATCATTAGAAAAATCTTTATGTTTATCAGTTGTGAGCACTGATTTTTTTTTTTTTTTTTTTTTTTTTTTTGCTTCAAAAGAAATGATCAAGAGTTGGAAGAGGAAAAAATGAAGGGAAAATGGCTATAAGAAGGGGATACTAGTGAGTGAGGAACAGAAAGAAATGGAGTCAGGGAGAAAAGCAGGCATGGTGGTATAACTAAACTAGGGAGACAGAGGAAAGGTAGGAATTGGGTGCCCCACTAGACAGGGAAGTATTCCACCCAGCTACTCAGTGATCTGACCCACAGTGAAGGAAGGAATCCAGCAGGATAGTTCCACAGACTGGCACTAGATGGCGCCATCAACTCAACATAGCATGGTTGCTGGAGGACTTTGCCTTGGCGGATGGGTAGTTCAGAAGGCAGTTCAGACTCCACAACTGGGTATTTAACAGGTAACAGGTCTAAACTAAGCATTGTTTCATTAGTCAATCAACTTCTCCAAACATTCAGATATAATCACCATGCTAACAGCATAGGTCATGCCAATTTTTAAATAAATTTATCAACTCAATTTTTAGTAATAAAACAGGGTGTGGAGGCAGGTGAGTGGGGTCCACTGCTTTTTTTTCCTCCTAAAATTCAACATTTAAGGACAACAGCATACTTTGAGTTCACTGCTACTGAATGACAAGAATTCCTAATTATAAACCAACTGGCTTTCTCCTGTAGTTCTATTTAAATGTCAAATAACATACCATCTTGCTACACAGGTTTATGTGATCAGATCCAGTGTTTGTCAAGAGGAAGGTGGTGTTCACTGACAAATGTATTAAAACATTAAAAATCATCACCTCCTTATATTTTTAATAATACAGTGGTTTTTATCCTTTAATCTGCTTATCTATATTCTCTGTCCAGGACTGGATTTATAAACACCTTCTCCTCACTCAGAGATGTCCTCCCATAACTAGGTTACAAATGTGTGAAATCTTACCATTCCCAGTGATAGAATTTTGCTTCTTTGGCTTTGTCTCCTATTAACATGCTGATGATTCAGAAAGAAGTGATGTACTAGGTATGCTGTTATTTACACCCTAGTAAAATTTTCATAAAATCTCTTTCTGAGCTTCGTTTTGAAAGGGAACAAGGGGACTAGTTAAGGGCACTGGTGGCCGAAAGCAGCACAGCAAAGACTGCAGAAGGATGGAATGAGGCCGGTGGAAGGAAGAACTGATCGCAAACCTTGCTTAGCTTTACAATTGCAGAAAGGATCATCATCCCTGACACTGATCTTACTAAGGAGATAATATGAAAAGTAAGGGTTAACTCTAAGTATGTCTACATTTTCCTCTTGCTGAGAGGGTAATAATATCTTTATAGTTAATTTCTTTTTTTTTTTTTCATAGTTTGACTCTTCAGGGCTCATTCATTTGCATAATATGGAATCTTGAACCCATATAGATATTCTACAAATCAATGCAAGTAATTCTTACACGAAATCAGCTGCTTTAATTTAAGCTCATCATTGTTTGCATAGAAATCTTTATGCACTCATCTGCTTGATTTTTTTAATCACTTAAAACCTCCAACAGTGACACACTAAGCATCTCCTCATTTAGCCATCTCCAAAATTTGAACTAAATACTGAAAAATAAGCACAGTACATTCATATGCTAGATGATTTTCCAAATTGAGCTTCAAATGTGTGCTTGATGTCCTAGTAGCTCCCAAGAATGCCTCTTGACTAAGGAAGACCAACTTAGATGTCCAGCCCAGGGCAAAGCTGAATCAGCATTCCAAACAGTGACCCTGCAAACCTGAGTAATCAGGGTCACTGCCAAACCAACTGCCTCGCTGAGTCCTTTAAAACCATTCAAATCCCCAGTTGAGAGTTGCAACATGCTAATCTGGCAAGATAATCTCTTCCTAATAATAAATTAAAAAATAAATAATAAATAAATTGGGGAGAATGAGAGCAAAGGTTACCTGCTTTTATCTGTTACTAATAGCTAATATTTCTAATTAGGAGCTCTAATGGAATTGGTTTTGGATGAAATTCTTCCTCCTCAGTAGAATCATTTACCTATATAGGAATAGTTTTCCTTCACCTTTCCTACCCTCATTTAAAAAAATGCTAAAAACAAAGTCTTCACTTAACAAGAGGTAGAAGCTTGTACTACAGGAAAATCCTGGGGACAGGGCCATGGGATTCACGTTGTCTAGTTCTTCTTTATGTCACCACTTCTGCTCTCTGATCCCCAGTGGACACTTAGACCTGAGGAATGAAATTATTAGAAAGTGAATCATACGAAAGACAAAAGATGTATTCATTAAAGTTCACTGACACATGATTTTTTCAATTTTATCGTTCAGATAGACATCAACAAAATATCCAATATTTCAGAGTGAGTTGGCCTATATTTCCACTTCTGAGAACTGCTAGAGAGCAAAAACGAAAAGTGGGGGACGGGGGGCAGAACAGCATGGCAGTTAAGAGAACAGGCTGTAGCATCAGATACCTAGTTTCCAATCCCAGCTCTACCTCTCATTAGCTGGTTGACATCTGTGCCTCAGCTTCTAATGATCACACCCAGCTCTGGGTTGTTATAAGGATTAAATGAGTTAATATGAATAACACACATAGGAAGCTCCCAACACAGGCTAGCTATCATCCAAAGAAAAAGAGTTTTAGCATACGGTACAGTAGTTTGTTTTAAATAGATACCGTCAAAACTCTTAAATTGTGCTAAGAATGGTCTAAATAATCCTTCCTGGGCTGCAGAGGCTAGAAACCTTCTTGCTTTGGGGTAGGCAGGGGGTTCATACAGAAGCTGGGCTCACATTTTCATTGAAGATCCTTGCCTAGGTCAGACACTTACCAGCCAACTGGGAGGAATGTCTGTGTAACTTCTAATCATTTAAATGTGGTCAAAATGACCCTAAATATGTTCAAAATAAAAACGCTAACTTGCATTGTTTTCCAACTATGGAACTGAACAGTATTCTTGGCAATTAATTCTGTTTTTATCAGGTTCTAAAGACACAGGTAAATAAATCAATTCTGGACTCTGTATACAGGAATCATTATTTGCCAAAATGGCCCCAAGGGTTATATCATGGTTTATGCAATACTCCAAAGGGCCAAAGATAGTAGTGAATTAATAGGATTAGGAGGCTAGGAAGAAATGACAAGCTCCAAATTTCAGATGGGCTCGGATAGGCAGCTCATTCCATAATTCCTCAGGAAGGGCTGCCCCAACTGCCCAGCCTGGTCACATTCCCCCATTACACCCCCCCTGGAATGGAATACCTTTCCTTTACAGAACGTGCAGTGGGTGATCTGTTACTACCTAATTAATGTCATCTCTATGGCATTCTTCACTAGGGCAGGGACTAGAACTGGATCTGTGACCCCTTACCGCTTTCCACTAAGAGCACTATGATCACCTAACACCATGCCTGTCACATAAGAGATATTCAGTAGATGTTTATTTATGGAATGAATGAGGCATCTATCCCTAAAGAATGGCACTTCTGAACACCTGGCCCATTTTGTTGCAACCCCAAGGTTCTAATACAGAATGGGAAGAAAATAAAAACTGCCACTAATGTGTGGATACTGGGATACTAAGGAAACTTCTAGTCTAAGCCTTCTGGGTCAGACTCATGAAAAGTCCTGAGGAAACTCCTGAAGCATCTGCAGAAAATGACAGGGGAGAGAGAAGAACAGTGCAAGACTGGAATTGGAGGACCTGGAAGCTCAAATAGATTTCTTCTGAAACTAACCTGGAGTCTGTGACACGCTAGCTGCAGACACAGGAACAAATGAAAACAATTACGAGAAGAATAGGAGGATTGGACAGTGGAGGATTTAAATGCTTGGGGAAGGAGAAGATGAAAGCAGACACAAAGACAAGAGGGAGCTAGCAACCGAGCTCCAGTTCTCAGGGGCATCAGCAGTGTGTCCTACAGCCTTCAGGAGATGAACAAAAAAGTCAGTGAGGAAATGACCCATCTCAGAACCAAAGGACAATTTATTATCAGGCTAAGGAACAAAAGAGAAGTTAACCAGGGGAATATGCTGGAGAAATGATGATTATGAAGTCACTGGGGAAGACTGAGAGACATCTTGGCTGTAATTCCAATGACTAGAATGAACGAGTACATACGTGAAATGCTTTCAGATTGGGGAGATTTATTATTTTGGAAAAGATAGCTCAAGGAAAAACAAAGGCAAAAATCCTGCCTGATTTGTGAGGTAGTGCCACTGGTATGGCAAGGTTCAATTTCCATATTCTTTAGAAAAGAAATGGTCCTTGAAAAGGACAGAGTAGTGATTCTAAGGATACTTCCAGCTGTAGGGAGGCTAAGCAGCATGCTGATGGTAAGATTATGTTTCAGGTTTAGGTAGACTAACATTTTAAATCAATAAGAAAGAAAAAAGAGGGGGGGGGGGGGAAGAAAAGTAAAAGGAAAAACCCTGAACTGACAAAGAAAACTACTTTGCTATGAAATGTTGTTCCAGGCCAAAAAATAAAAAAAGGATATTCTGGGCAACCTTTCTAAATTTACAAAATGTTTAGTTCACAGCAGGTTTCACTTTGGACTTGAACTATCTGTAAATATTTACATAAAATTTAAAGATGGGCCAGGAGTAGGTCACACACTCTCACTGACAAAACAGGAGCGATTTTCTATGATTCCCAGGGTCTTGGTGCTGCTTTGCGTAATGTAGCTCTAGCTGTGCCAGAAGTTTATGCCCTTTTCCCCCAAAATGCAAATTTTTACAACCAGCCTTGGCTTCTGATCCTCCAGTGCCTCTGCTAGGGTCCTATGTCACTGGAACTTCTGTAACATCCAGTTAGTAAGAGAGGAACAGGAAGGTAGATGCAGTGTCTGCTGTATAAATGCAGGTTTTGGCAAATATGTCGCATCTGGTACTGTTCTATGTTCCTTGTCCATGAGAGTAGGAGCCATGTCCTCTGTTTAATATGGTTCCTGTGCACACCTAGTCATTGACTCAGGGCTAGACTGTACATACAGGATGGGGAATAACCTTTAGACAGTCCAGAAAACACATACAGCATTCAGGTGAAATTCTTTACAACATAAAATGAGAAAATTCCTCTTCTGCAGAATGGGCACAATGCCTACTTCCCAAGGTTGCTTTGAGGAGTCATCGAGGCAAGTACAGAGAAAGTAGTTAACACTGTTCCTGGCACATATTGAGCCTTCAGTAAATCACAACTATTATTTTAGTGGGTGTTCTCAAATGTCAAATTCTCATGTAGGTCCTCAGGCATTTAATAGCCAAGTTACCCCATCTGGTCAATAACACCTAAGAAGATGACAGGTTATTCAAAAGGAATGGATTATTTACCTTCAGAGGATTGCCATGGCACCCATGATATTAAGTATGTGGCTCTTCATGTTGCATTCTCTATCAGAAAGAAAGTTATCAATCCCTGAGTGGGACTCAGTTTTGATTTCAAGTTTTGTTTTTCTTATATCTTTCAATTTTCTGGATAGCTACAGACATTTACTTGGTGGAGACTCATAAATCATCTACTATGTGCCAGGCCTTTAGAAAATAGCCAAATACAGCAATATTAAACAATAAGAAGTTTTAGCCCATTCAGTGGCAGAAGAAAGGTTACCTAAAAGAAAGGCAGAAGAAAGGCCATCTCTAGCTATTGCATACATCCTCATCCAGCATTTAAAAAATTTTTGAGGGGTGCCTGGGTGGCTCAGTCGGTTGAGTGTCTGACTTCGGTTCAGGTCATGATCTCGTGGTCTGTGAGTTTGAGCCCCACATCAAGTTCTGTGCTGACAGCTCAGAGCCTGGACCCTGCTTGGGATTCTTTGTCTCCCTTTCTCTCTGCTCCTCCCCCACTCAAGCTCTGTCTCTCTCTCTCTCTCTCAAACATGAATAAACGTTAAAAAAAATTAAAAAGTTTTTTTTGAACTAGTATTTTAAACTTAGAGCTTCCACATAAAAATGCAGATATCCTGCTTCTCTTGGATAAACCAGGTAACATGGTAACACAAAGCCAGTATTCCCACCTATTCCTGTGTGGCAACAGTCAACAAGAAGCTAAGACAAAGTAGTGGTTGCCCTTCCCTACTATGCCCCCCTCCTCACCAGGAGAGTGAAAAATGAAAATGAAGGGCCCCGAATTCAAGAATTATTAACAATTTCAAGATGATTAACAACAGATGATTCAACCAAGTGTGAGATCCTTCTGAGCAGGGGGGGAAGGGTACAACAGAGCACACACATGCCCACGAAGCTGGTCTTGCACCACACCCCCTCAGCAAAACAGGAAGGGTATTTATTTCTCTAAGTAATTCTGTGATTCATTCAGTAATGAAGCCAGCATTAACAACAAGCCAGCTACCATACCCCCCCCCCCCAAATCTGAGGGACAAAAAGTAGGGGAGTGAAGCCCAGCACACTGAGCTAGAGAGCCTCTAAGGATCTCTCTCCACCCTTGTTAAGGCTGGATCCATACCAGAGATACTAAGCGTGAGTTAATCCAAATAAAATTAAACTGCTCCCAACGATATAGATTGGCCTGAGCCCTATTGTTGGCATCACAGGAGTCCCGATCAACCATTCTGAGGAACAGCTCACAAGCGCTAATGAGTAAGTCCCGTTGGCTGTGCAGACAGTGGGCCCAGAAGTGAAGGGCCAGCCTAGGAGAGATTTGAACATGAACCTGACCATCTGGCTCTCCGTGACTCACTTTGATCACAAAATGAATTGCAACAAATTGAAGAGCACATGGCTAGAGTTAATTGTCTCATCTGTAATCTGAACCCACTTTTAAGCAGTTGTTATTACCCTCTATCAGGTGGAAACGTTTCCTACCATCACTGCAAAGTGCATTTCCTGATGAACTGTAATGGATCATTAAATTCCATATCTGAATAACAATACTTTGCACTTATGCAGTGCCTTTCATCCAGGGATTTCAAGGCAGTTTGCAAATAATTAAGCCCCTCATACAGCAGCCAGAGGTGAGTGACTGGAAAGAACTTGCCTGAAGATACTGAGTCAAAGGCACGATTCAATAGAAAGGGAATAAATGGCTTCCTCCCAGGCATTAGCAATACTGAAAAGTGAACTGGGGCGGGGTGGGGGGGTTGTTCTGATGACCCCCCTCCCTTGCTGCCTAACCCCCTCTTCTCTATGGCAGATTCTCACATGCAACCTACAAGGAACAGAAAAATAACTAACAAGGGTATTTATAATTTAGCTATGAGTTCAGACACACACATGCATGAAGAGAATGTTTTCCCATATAATCCTGGCATATGCAAAACGAACTGACATTTCAATCCACCTGCAGAAGCAACAGATACCAGAGGAATTAACTCAACACACTTATGATTACCAAATGTCAAACCCAAACCCTTCCAAAATGCAAAATGAAAATATTGCCCTGCACAAATTAGAGTGTGTTCTAACAAAAGTACTTTTTATTCCATGGTTGTGTATTCCATTTTGGGGACCCCCCCCCCACTTTGAATGACATTCAAGTTTCAGGAACAGCAAATAGGACAGAATTGGGCAATCAATGTATTCTCTAAACCAGAACACTAAAAAGGAAAAACATTTCAGTCACCACAACTTTTGTGGTGAAATTATAAACTCCTGAAAAACTGAATTTATAATGGAAATGCTGACAGACCTTTCACTGGAGCAGTCTGAGTGCAACACTGTAATTTAGCAATCTCTCTTACAGACTAAAGACTAATTCTAACAAGATGTCATTTTGACTCACGTTTATTACTACCTGCAAGAATGAAAAATGCCATTTACTCGGGAGCTGCCGGAGAACCAGGGTGGGGCAATCTCACATTTTAAGCAAGACGCCCGCTGCCTTACCAAAATAGCCCTCTCCACGGAAAGAGTGGCAGCCTTTCACGCTCAGCTTCTTTCATGTCAGCCAGAGCCTTCGCAGCTCGACATGCCTTTCCTACATGTTACATTTTAATGATCTGAGAAAACCGTTATCGGAGTTAACATCTCTAATTTTACTCTAAACAGACAAAAGCAAAATATCTCATTAGGCATCCTCTCCGCCAAGGTTCCCACTAGGCAGAAAAGGATTTTTATCTAAAGTAATTACCCTTTTCAGTTAAACACACGCAACAGATGAAATTTACACACAGTGCGACTACAGCACTAGACAGCAAAGGTGGAAACCAAGGAACGCCGCGTCTCGCTCCCCGCGGATCCGCGGGGAGTCTGCGGCGCAGTAGGGGGTGGGGCGCCCTCGTCCCTCCCATTTCTCGGGGGCCACGGGTCGCAGCGACCACGGTCACCAGGCGCGAGAGCTGCGAGGCGCGCCTTCTCCGGCCACAGACAAAACCATCGGGACAGCGCCCACACTGGAACTTCCCCCAAGTTGTTAAACTCGCCTACACGCGAGAAGGTGCTGAGGATACTCCGCACGTCCACAACCCCCAAAGCCAGGGGTGCGCGGCCCCCTTCACGTGCATACACTCGGCCCTGCCCGCTTCCTCCCACGGTTCGAGTTCCTGCAAATTCTGGGCCAGATCGAAGTGGACGAGATGCTCACTCGAGTCCCCTCTCGCGGGCAACTGGGGTAGTCCATGAGCGCCGCCCGCCGCCCTCTCCAACGCCACTGGGCTACTAAGCACCCACCCGTGAGAGGAGTACGAAGCGATCACAGGGAGACTCGGCATGGGGAGGTGCGGAGGTGTCCCCTGGATAAACTCCTCTCCTAGGTGGAGCTTGGAAACTGAAGTGTGGGGAGGAAAAAGAGGGTGTGTGTGCGTTGCACTTTGATTTCATGTAGAATCTTGGGGGGGGGGAGGTATAAGGTTTCTATCGCTGAAGGCACGAGCCCCTCGGTTCAAGCTCCCAGGGACGCATTCCCGTAACGCGGTCACTGGATAGTAGGGATTCCACCCAGCGCGCTTCCCTTGGTCTGCGCTGCGAGTCTCCCAGCTTGCCTCTTCCCGGGACCCTAAACTTGGGCTTTGATGCCGCGCCAGTCGCGGAGGTCTCAGCTACCCAGCGGCGACTGACAGCTGAGCGCGAAGGCGCGGTGGCCGCAGTCCCCGCGGAGCAGCCCCAGGCGCGGACGCCGCCGGCAGCTTGGAGGCCGCCGGGCCTGGCGCGGGGATCGCGGGCTGGGGGCCGAGAGCAGGGCCGTGGGTCTGACAGCTGCTCCGGCTTGCGCGGACGCGCGCCTCCCTCCAGCCCGCCCTCCCCACGCCTGACTTATTACCCTCTGCTCCTCCTCCCCCTGCTGTTCCAAAACACCCGTCGACGCGAGCAAAATACAATGCCGCCTCGCCTGCCGTAAACAGCCTGGCGAGAGAGCTCACATTCGCCGCGCCGCGTCCGCCGGCTCGGCTCCCACCCCCTTCCCGTTCCTAGAAAATGCCATAAAAGCGGGCAGGGCGCTCGACGGGCGGCTGCGCGCCGGGCGGCCGGGCTCCCTTCCCGCGTCGCTTCCCCACGCCTCCCCGCCTGCCCCGCGCACCCGCTCCCTCCCCCCGTTAACTTGCCCCGCCGCCCCACCCGGTGCCGGGCCCGGGACCCAGGGCCGGGGACTCACCTCGCCAGAGAACTTTGCGTCCTTTTCCGCCTCCTCTTCCCAGTGTCTTCCCAGCCTGCAGCCCCCTCCCGGGAGCTGGCGCTGTGGGCGGTTCGGGGGTCACCGAAAGCTCTCGGAGAGGACGCGCATCACATGGCAGCTCGTTCCCAGCCCCCCGAGTGTACCGGGTAGGGGGAGGGGAAGGGTCGAGGGGAGGCCGGAGAGAAAGCAAGAGCCCGGCGGCCGCGGGAACAGGCAGGCGGGGTGGAGAGGGCGGCGGCGGGCGCTCACGTTAGCGCTGCTGCGACCGCAGCCCGGGTGTGCACGGTCGCTGCTGCTGCTGCTGCTGCTGCTGAGGCGGCGGCGGCTCGGCGCTGTTTGCTCCGCGCCGCGCGGCTCGCGCTCTCCCCGGAACGCCCACACTCTCAATCGCTACATTGTTGACATTCGGCGCTGACGTCACCCGCTCCCCATTCACAATAACTTTACGGGAGCCGGGCAGCGCACCTCCCCGGCCGCTGGGGCGCCGTACGCCTGGCGACTAGCGTAAGCCGCTCCGCGAATGGCGCTCCGGGGGCTAGGGTGGGGGGCGAGGGGCGGGGGCGGGCGCGCGCGCTCGGCCCGCTCGCGGGAGGGGGCGCGCCTCAGCCGCCGCTGCACTCCCCGCTTTGTGCAGCCGCGCGGTGGGGAGAGCCCCGTGCTCCCGGCCGGACTGAGCGCCTGGCCGGGTCCGGCCTTGTTCGAGACTCGCAAAGGCCTTGAAAGGCAAGGGTTGGGGGCTTGTGGGGGGGGGGGGGAGTGGTGAGGGCTGGTATGGCACGTGGGGAGGGGTGCAGAGCCCAGGGCCCTGCCCCAAGGAAGAGGAGCCAGACGTCGAGACCTGGGATTCCTGGGTTGTCTAGCGTTTCCCAGGAGGGGAGGGAAAAGATGTTCCACTGGCCCCCACCAAGCTAACCTGGCCCCCTCATGAGTGGGGGTGGGGCGAGGAAGAGTAGTTTCCGACCCAACAGCGATGGTGACGGTTGAATCCTTTACCCGAGGGCCTGGGCCCGTCCCGCTGAGCGAGTCTATAGCCCCCACGACTTGGTTTTGGAAGGGGCGAGAGCAATTGCTAAGTGTAAATGGAAAGCCTCGCTTTCAGCTTCAGCCCCAACTCCTCCTGGGTTCCAGCCTCTCCCCTGCCTCTTACTCCAGAGGCTGCCAGGGTGTTGCTGCTGTACTTTAAGGCCATCGTGTGGCTGCCCTGTCAGAAGAAAGCTTGATGGTGGTGAGGATTTTACAGAAAGTAATTAGGACTTAGAGTGAACGAACATTTGCAATAAAAGAAGGTTGTGTTAGTACAGTGCTGGTGCCTGCAACTTTACCCCTGCCAAGGCCAAGAAATTCTGCCACGTTTCCCCGAACACCTATAACTTGGCCCCCTTGTGTACAGGCAGTATTCCATATTATTACATGTGGTGCTGATTTTTAATGAATATTATAAAACTTTGGCTCGCTCTACTGAGAGAAGGATCATAAATCCCCCCCTGTAAAATGGGCACTGGCATATGCTGAGGAAGCAGTGAAGCATTGCCCTGGGAGTCTTGTGATACCAGCCAAAGTGTTACTCTGAACCACCTTCGATTGAGGGCAGAGTTTTAAAAGGCCCTCATTTTGACCGTCTGTGTGGAAAGCTAAGACATGGACCAAAGGAAGCTCAAAAGGCCAGGCTAATTTTTCTAACAGCATTGCAGAGCCTCTCATGTAGGTCTAGAACCACACGGGGAGTTTTTCTCTGCTAGCCTTTATGGTTTTCAGACGAAGAGAAGCCTAAGAGCTAGGAGCAGTTCTCAGTCTCCTGACTTTGGGTCTGGTGCCTCTTTTGATAAAACACCCTTCTTCTTGAGGTCCCTACCTGGCCTTCTGGCAAGGACAGAAAAAACTGAGCCCGATCTGCCCTGGCAGAGCCAGTCCTTAGTCTTGTGGATGGTGATGTTTCTGCCTTCCTCATTCCTGTAAGTGTATGAGTGTCAATGTGATAACTTTGTGCATTTTAATAGCACCAGGAAATTTTTTTCTAGAGCCAGGCTTGAGAAGATCCTTGTGAAGGTCATGCAAATTCATTTCTTTTCAAGCAGGCCATGGCTGCCGGCTGTGATGTGGAGGAGGGGAGGAGAGGGATGTTGCTGGAAGTTGATCTTGCCACCTTGCTTCTGGTCCCAGAGGGTACAACAAAGGCTATTAGGTCATTTCAATTAGTCTACCTGCTAAAGACTCACACTGGAGTTTTCTTAGTTAGAAATTCTCATGTATGAGATGGGACAGCAATTCAAGATGAAAAAAAACAAATGAAACTGTGATAGGTTGTATTACCTAGTCATTCAAAATGATTAAATTCGAACTAGTTGACCTCTATAGTCACGTCCAGTACCGAAATCATGTGCCTCTGTGGCTATGAATAAGACAAAACCATTGCCTTGGAGGCGCTTGAAGCCTAGTAAGGAGTTAGTTATTTCCTTTTGAATAGTTAGAAGTAGGTTACTTGAATTAAAGCTTATGAAACACATTCAGAATTGTACGAAATTAGTACTGGACACTCTTCTAACAGTACTACCTCAAGAGATTAGTCCATGGACGGCTTTAGCACCCTTATAGTGAATGTTTGCTGCCATTCTGTGAGTTTATGGTTCTGTTCTGGACGCTTCAGGCATTTACAATGTGAAACAGATGCAGGTTTTTCCTTCTGTATATTCATGATAGTAACTGGAATAGAGGTCAATTTATTTCCCATGTATGCAACATTCAACCTTTTCTGATACACTTTTTTTTTCTGTATAATTACATGTGTGCACTGATCCAGAATATGGACTTCATCTGTGATACATTTCTAAGCAGGATATGATTTCCAGGGATAATAGCTTTGTACCATATTATTGAAGTCAGTGAACATTATTTCTGTAAATCTCCCTGATTTTATAAAATAAGATAGGAAAAATTATTCAGGAAACAAACAAAAAAATGAGCAAAGACATACATGAAGAAAGAACTGAGCAGTTCACAAGTTTTTCATTTTCTTGCTCTCCAGCACCCTATTAGAGGATCTGATGGTGCTGAGAAGATATAACGGTTTTCTTTAGGCAGAACAGTAGGCAGATTTTTAAATGTGGTACCTTGAATAAGATATAGCAGTACAAAGTTAATGTCCAGTGGGAGAGAACTGAGTGAGATGTTTAGAGGGGGAGAATGCCAAAGCCAGGAGGAACCAATGTGGTGAAGGAAGTTCTGCTGAGAAGAAACTGAGTTCTACTTATTGGGCAAATTCCTGAGAATTATGACCAAGGTTTATTATTTCAAAGTCAGATGTTTCAAAGTGTATCTAACCCATAAAACTTCAGCACACTGAAACACTGCACAGGTGACACTTGTGAGAACTGGCGAAATTTGAATAGCTTTGGTAATCTGTTCAACAATTTTTGAGCCACCTATTTTGTGGCGGGCAATGTTCTACAAGCTGAGAAGTTGAATTCTTATTCTAGTGGTGAGATGGGGATGGGAGAGGGAGACAGACAATGAGCCTCTGTGTGTGTGTGTGTGTGTGTGTGTGTGTGTGTGTGTGTGTATGATATATAATATGCAAATATATAACTATATGCAATAATATATAGTCAGTATTATATAATATCAAATTATGTTATAATATCTGTGGGTGAAGAGTGTTGTGAGAGCAAATAGAGTAGGTAAAGGAGTTCAGGAGTGGTGGTTGGGTCAAGGAAGGCATTCCTGATGAGGGGACATTTGAGCAGAGATATAAATGAAGTGAGGGGGCAAGCTCTGAA
Organism: Panthera leo; assembly: GCF_018350215.1. Classification (NCBI taxonomy): domain Eukaryota; kingdom Metazoa; phylum Chordata; class Mammalia; order Carnivora; family Felidae; genus Panthera; species Panthera leo. Next base: position 80,463,170 of record NC_056683.1, read on the forward strand.
GCATTCTTGGGGAAAAGCTTTTCAGATATGGAGAAGAGCAAATGGAAGGGCCCTGAGGTTGGGTGGACTTGGCATCCTCCAGGGATAACAAAGAGGCCACAATGCCTGATACAGAGGAATAGGAAGGAAAATAGCAGGAGATGATGCCAGAGGGATAGCCAGCGGGGTTATAGTTTGGTAAAATGAGAAGACATTTTTAGGGGTTTCTGCAGAGAAAGGACATGACTGGCCTCAACTCCTAAAAGATCATTCTGTTTGTAAAGTAGAAGGGGAGGACAAGTGTGGAAGCAGAGACTACGAGGAAGCTATTGAGATGGGCTAAGAGAAAGGTGATGTTAATTTGGACTACAGTGGTAACTGTAAATGGGATTCTAGATATATTCAGAGTAAGCCAGACAGGACTTATTGATGATTCAATTGCGGGATGGGAGAGGAAGAGGACTCAAAGAAAATTCTGGATTTGGGCATGAACACCTGGTTAATGGAGACTCATTTAGTGAGATAGGAAAATCTATAGGGGGAACAGGTATGGAGGGAAAGCTCAAGTGTTTGGGTTTGGATTTAGTACATTAAAAACATTTTTTTAATGTTCGTATTTATTTTGGGGAGAGAAAGAGAGACAGAGCATGAGCAGGAGAGGGGCAGAGAGAGAGGGAGACACAAAATCTGAAGCAGGCTCTAGGCTCTGAGCTATCAGCAGAGAGTGCAATGTGGGGCTTGAACTCATGAACCATGAGATCATGACCTGAGCCAAAGTTGGATGCTTCACTGACTGAGCCACCCAGGCGCCCCTGGATTTAGTACATTTTAGGTGCTCATCAGATATCTATGTGGAAAAGTTGAGTAGGCAATAAGACATGAGAGCCTAGCCTTCAGGAGAGAGGTCTGGACTAGAGATAGAAATCTGTGTATCATCAGCGTCGAGAATCTGGGAACGTGGGTGGAGAAGAGAAGAGGTCTAAGGATTAAGACCTGGGGCACTCCCAACATTTAGAGATCAGTGAATGAAGAAGATGAAGAAGATCTGGCCGATATGACTGAGAAACAGCAGGCAATGAGGGAAAGGAGAGAGAAATAGAGCCAAATGAAAGACAATGTTTTGAGAATGAGGGAGTAATCAGTTATGCCAATGCTGCTGATGGGTCAAATAAGATGAGAACCTATCATTGACTTTTCAACTTGGTACCCTGGAGGGTATTGGTGTCTTTGACAGAGGGGAGTGCTGGGGACTACCCTTGGCTGGAGTGGATTGGAGAGAGAGTGCAAGGAGAGGAAGTAGAGGCAGTGGATATGGACCACACTCCTTGGAGGAGCTAGACTGGGAAAGTAAAGATGGGGAAATGGGTACGGCCTATGGGAGAGACAAGAGAGCTCATTGGAGGGAATAATCCAGGCAAGAGGGGAAACAGTTAATGCACAGAGAGAGGGGATAACTTCTAGAGGGAAGTTCTTGAGTCGGGTAGGGCCCATTCATTACTATCAATAAGAGAGAAGGCTGCTTAGGTAGGGGTGTGTGGGGAGGCTGGACTCTGGTGGTGAACTATCCTTGTCTGAGTGATTCTGTCCTTGATTCTGAGTGGACTCAGAAGCCAGATGATCAACTAATGGTGGAAGAGGGAAAAGTGTGGAAGGGGAGGAGGGAGGAGAGGGGTGGTCAAGTGCAAGGCAATACAGCAGGATTGCTGGGCAGCACAGAGGAAGTTTGAGGGCCACCACGAGAATATAGACATACCACTGTCAGGAAGAGTTATTTCTCATTGTACAAAATCTCATACAAATTTTGAAAAATAATCAGTGTATTCCAAACTAGAAATCACTGTAATTTTCCAGAGCAACTAAGATCATGCAAAAATTTTACTCTGGTTACCATGAAAATTTGGCTGGTAGCCTTTTTTCTTTGTAACCACCCATCCCTCTTATTTGTCCCATCTTTATCTCCCCCAAAGATCACCTCAGTTCCTAAGAAGGACTTTGGAAATAGTCCCTAAGAGGAAAGGATGTTCTTACATCATTATCTATAGTGACTAGCCCAAGATCTGCTTCTACAATAAAGAGTTGAGGCAACTACTATCAAAAAATTTAAGTGACATAAAGCAATTCTTTAACATGCATATCTGTTGTGCTGATGAGAGATGAAAAATTGGAAAACATTGTATTCTATCCTCAAGGAACTTAAAAAAGTCTAGACAAGTAGTTGAAACTGCTATAAATTAAACAATTGACTATATGATAATTTTATAGTTAATTTTATTATTTACTGTATTACTTATTAACAATACTTAAAATTATTTACAGAGAAATTCTCTTTATGGAATTTATACTAATGAAAAAAAAGAACATACAGAAAGATTTTTTAATAAATGATAGCAAAAACAAAATAGAGAGTTTTAAATGCCTTACAGCAGAGAATTGGCTAAATAATTTGTGGTTCATATATAAAATGGAGTACCACAGATTCATCAAAAATTATGTTGAAAAAGGATGTATATTGGCATTTTAGTGTTTTGTTAGTACATTTTAAAAACAACTTGCAAAACAGTATGATTCCAGAAGTGGAAAAACTAAGCCTGAATAGAAAAAAGTCTGGAAGGATATACATAGTGTTAAAGTGGTTTTCTCAAGACGAAGAGCTTATGAGTGGTTTTTCTTTGTGCCTAACTGGTTTTTAAAAACTTTTTCTCTTAATATAAATGTATTAGTTCTCTAATAAAGAAAGCCAATAAAAGTTATAAAATTCAAGACATGTGTAATTAAATTCTAATAAGAACTTAAGTGTTGTAGGTGTTAAGAGGGGAAAAAAAATTTATGAGGGCTTGAGCAGCCAGGAAAGGTTTCACAGAGAAGGTGGAATTTGAGTTGAATGTCAAGGCTGGGAAGGATCAGAGAGGAGAAAATGTGGTGGGCCATTCAACACAACTTTGCTCAAAGAAACTTGAAGAAATTTTGCTGTAGACAGAAGTAATCTGACAATTTTAGAATTACTGTGAAAAGAAAGTCTTGATGATTTTACTCTAACAAAAATGAAGTTGAAATTGAATTGTTTTTCTCATCCCACCTAATGATTTTTTGAGGGGCACAGAACTGAGTTCACTAACTCTATAGCAATTTCCTCCTACAATATATGACCCTACTTACCATTTCTAATCTATTAAAAAAAACCCACCTGTTTATGTGATAGAATTACACAAGGGCATCCAACCTGAACACTGGTAACAGTCCTGTCCCCACGGGTATGCATCAGGCACAGTGCCTCTGTGAGTGGCAGAGACTGGGGCCTCATCCGTCTCTTCTTTTTCCCAAGATGCTTCCTACATAGATCTCCCACTGCACCACACACTGAGAAGCTCAGTTCAGTGTGTTTCAGGTGGTAGGTATGTGTGGAAACCCAATGACTCATGCTTAGACTTGATTCAGGCCTTTGGTGATCTTGCAGACGGATGAAAACATGGAGGCGTGCTGTGTTCCAGTTTCACTTCATCACCCTCTGGATTTACAGCTCTGCCCAGCTCTGTCGTCATTGCAGGCAAGATCCTCTTGGTAGGTTTCCTCCATCCTCAATTTTCTGAAGCTGAAAAGAGCTGTGTCAGGGAGGGGGGTTGGTATATAATGTGTCTCAGGATTTGTGCGGGGCCATGATTCAGAGAAAAGGACCTGTATTCCCAGATTTGATGACCAATTCATGCTACCCAGAGCGGGTGCTGAATCGGAATGCTTATTAATTTATTATAACCACTAGTGGGTTATTTGCAGGGTAGCATACTTCATTCTGGAGAGAGCTAAATGAACACCAATTTTTTTTCTCTCAAAGTTTTCTTTTTCAAATTCAGTGATAGATTAAATGTGTATTTTCGTTTCTGATCTCACCTCTGCTGCTTACTGCCTCACCTGTGGGCTCATTTCAATCATAGGAGAAGCATTTGAAAAGTAACTTGTCTTGAATTTCAAACTTTTGGAAAAGTTGCCAGAGTAATACACAGAACCCCCATATCACCCTCACCCAGATACCCCGATTGTTAATATTTTAACACATTTGTGTTCTCTCTTTCTTCTGTCTATATATACTACTTACACCATCATCATTATTCTTATTCTGAATATTTAAAAGAAAGTTTTCAACAGGATGTTCATCAACCCCTGAATGCTTCAGAACATATTTTCAAAAGGTAACGACACTGTCCTACATAATCACAATATAGCAACCAAATCAGGAAGTTAGCATTGATCAGAGACCCAATTCAAATCTCACCAACAGTCCCAACAATATCTCTGTTTGCTTTCTGGCCCGAGATCTTGTTCAGGATCACGGGTGACACTTAGTTGTCATATCTCTTCAGTCTCCTTCCACATGGGGCAGCTCCCTGCAGATGTCTCCTCAGCTCCCAGGCTCACCACTGGCTTCAGGGGAAGGGAAAGAAAGCGCTAAAGGAAAACATGACAATCTCTCTCTTGACTGTTACTTGATTCAAAGTGTTGGTGCTAAATTTATTGAGGATTCATTAAGGATTTGTGCAATCTTTGTAAGTTATGTCTCCAAAAAGGGGGGAGGGCAGAAATAACCAGGTAAAAACAAGCGCTTGTACTTAGTCAATAATTAATAAAAAGCATCCCAAGTAAATGAAGATCCCTCACCTCACAAGGACTTTGCATATACTGTTTTCTTTGCCTCTTTTCTTCCCCAGAAAATTCTTCTCTTACTCACCTTGCTCTCCACTAAGTGAAGCTTCCCTCACCACTCCCCAGGTCAGATCCACTTTACATGAACCTTGGACCTAAATCCTTTGCAACATTCATAACAATTCTATTCCCCTCTCCTTTTTAAATTTATTTTAAAAACTATAGTATAATACACACCGCATAAAATGTACCATCGTAACCATTTTTTAGGTGTGCAGTTCAGTAGTGTTAAGTATGTTCTCATTGTTGTGCAGCCCATCTCCAGAACCCTTTTCATCTTGTAAAATGGAAACTCTAGACCCAGCGAACAGTGGCTCCCCATCTCCCTTACTTTCAGCTTCTGGCAGTCACTCTTCTACTTTCTGTCTCTATGAATTTGACTATTCTAGGTACAGTTTTTCCACATCCTTACCAACACTTATTTTTGTTTCTGTGTTTTGATAGTAGCCATCCTGATGGGTGTGAGGTGGTAACTCTTTGTGGTTTTGATTTGCATTTCCCTAATGATTACTGATGCTGAGCGCTTTTTTCACGTACTTGTTGGCATTTGTATATCTTTTTTTGGAGAGGTGTCTATTCAAGTCCTTTGCCCACTTTTTTTGATCAGGTTATTTGGGGTTTTCTGTTGTTGTTGTTGTTGAGTTGTAGTTCTTTATATATTCTGGATATTAACCCCTTATCATATACATGATTTGTAAATATTTTCTCCCATTCTGTAGGTTTCTTTTTCACTCTGTTGATTATGTCCCTTGGTGCACAAAAGTTTTCAATTTTAATGTAGTCCAATGTATCTATTTTTTAAAAACTTTTGTTACTTGTGCTGCTAGTGTCATATCCAGGATATCATTGCCAAACCCAATGTCAAGGAGCTTTCCTCTATGTTTTCTTCTAAGAGTTTTGTAGTTCTACCCCTCATGTTTAGGTCTTTAATCAATTTTGAATTAATTTTTATATATGGTGTAAGGTAAGCATTCAACATCATTCTTTTGCACGTGGATATCCAGTTTTCCTCACTATTTATTAAAAAGACTGTTGTGTCCCCATTGACTACTGTTGACATCCTTGTCAAAAATCATTTGATCATATATAGAAGGGTTCATTTCTGGGCTCTCTATTTTATTCCATTGGTCTATATGTCTGTCTTCATGATAGTACAACATTGTTTCAGTTACTATAGCTCTGTAGTTACTTTTGAAATCAGGAAGTGTGAGACCTCCAACTTTGTTCTTCTTTCTCAAGATTGTTTTGGCTCTGCAGGGTTCCTTGAGATTCTGTATGAATTTTAGGATGGACTTTTCTATTTCTGCAAAAAATACCATTGGGTTTTTGATAGGAATTGAATTAAATCTGTAGATCACTTTAAGTAGTATTGACACCTTAACAATATGAAGTCTTTCAATCCGTGAACATAGAATGCTTTGCCATTTATTTGTGTACTCTTTAATTTCAGCAACATTTTATAGTTTTCAAGTGTACAAGTCTTTGCCTCCTTGGCTAAGCTTATTTCTAAGTATTTTATTCTTTTGGTGATATTGTAAATAGAATTGTCTTCTTCATTTCCTTTTAGGATTGTTCATTTATTTTTTCTTTTTTGAGTGGAACGGTTTGTTCAATTTTTATCTCTTTTTCTGTGCTGGAAGCTTCAGAAATGTAGAAGCAGTGTCTGGTTTTGCCCACAGTTGTACCACAAGCCCTTTGCATAGCAGTAGTCACTAAGTACATGTTCAATAAGTACTTACTAAATTTTTCTAATAGTGTCAGGCTGATTCAGTAGATTGTTTATTTTTATATGTGAATGAAGAATATACTGATGCTGAACCAACACTTTGACTGTCTTTTCAATCCTCCCTTAAAAAAAAAAATAATAATTACTTAGTGCTTACCATATGCTAAGGGTCTTTTTATGTGTTCCTTTATTTCCCGTAGCAATTCAGTAAGGTAGGCATAGAGTCAGAATATACTTTGTTGAGAGTCTGAGTTCTGGAGCCAGACTTCCTTTGAATCTGATTCTGTCACTTGCAAGCTGTGTGACTTTAGACAAATTACTTCATCTCTCTGTGCCTCAGATTCCTATAATATGGGATTCCTGAAGTGCATACTTCTTTGGTTTGTTGTGCATATTAATTAAGATATTGTATGTCATTTGCTTAGCACATAGCTACATCATAGCAATCATTATCTCAACTTTGCAAATATAGGAACTGAGGTTTTAAAGAGGATAAGCTGCCCGTGATTACACCTAGGCAGTCTAGAATCCCTAATTACTTAAACCCTGCACTAAAGTGCCTCTTATGTACACTGTTTTCCCCTATATCTGAGAATAGGCAGTAAGGAAAGTCATAAGTCCCCGAGGGATAAAATGTTTGAGGAATTTGCAAGAAATAGAACCTCCCAGGATGCCAGATTAGATGTGCCAAGAAGGCTCTTTTGTTCTTCAGAATTTCAGTTGGAACTCCTGGGGAGACTCAGGGTGTCCTGAAGGGAAATCTGACTCCAAAGATCAGAAGTCTTCACTCAGTAGATCACGTTCTGTCTATGGACCTACAGTGCAACCAGCCAGATGGCCAGCATGGCTCAGGTGGACCCATAGAAGAGTGAGGAGGTCTTTAGGGAAGGGGAGGGAGACTATTCCATGAGTGAAGAGGAGACTGGAGTCTGGCTCATCTTCCCTGCGTGCACAGACCACTGTCATCACAGGCACATCACCCTCATCTTTGCCCTGTTCCCAGTGATTCCAAAGCTTTGGAGAAATGGAAGTGGTCTTGCCCTTCAGAAAAGACTGGGACCCTAGTCCCAGACCCCCAGGAGAAACAGTGATCATTACAATAGTCACATTCTCAGTAGATTTACACATCCATGGCTAACGTTTGTTGAACACTCACTCTTCTTAATGCTTTACCTACAATATTTTAGTTTCTTCTTGGGTGACCAACTCATCCCAGTTTGCCCAGGACTGTCCCAGTTTCGGCACTGACAGTTAAACATCCTGGGAAGCCCTTCAGTCCTAGGCAAACCAAGAGGGGTGGCCACCCTGTTATATCTTCACAACCTCCCTGTGAGTGGGAGACTTGGTATGGAGGAGTGGAGCATTTTCCTAAAGACGTGTCCCCATCAAGTATCAGAGGCAGGATTTGAACTCATGAAGACTGACTGTAGGGCTTGTTCTCCTAACCAATATGCAATGCTGCCAAAACCAGTGAAAGCAGCCTCTGCCAGTAAATGCTTGGGTTTGGTCCAGATACCAAATGGATGGCAAATAGTACTGGCAGCTGTGGGGGAAATAGTAAATTGTGCAATATGAAATTTCCCAAAATTAAAAATGGAAACTCACAGTCTATTGCTGACAAAATGCCAAAGAATGCTTTCGAGACTCAACTGGCTCTTAGATTTGATGTCTCACTTTATTCTAATTTTGGTTGTGCCTTTTATTTTGGTGAGAGTGGGGAATAGGGACCAGACCAGCACTGTTGTTGGGTAGCTTTAAGGTGGGGAGGTGCAATATGAGACTGTCATTCTCTTTAAAGGGCTTCCTTATCCTCCACTTCATCTGTCACCCCTATGGAACATTGCCTGCCCACTTAGCTGCCACCTTATCTGCTAGTCTTCTTTTGCTTCTTTGCTTCTCCTTTTCTTCTACTTCCTATGCATTTCTTCTCTGCAGTATTTTTACCTCTTTTTCACCTCCCTCTCCCACCCCCAGGTAATACAACACACAGTCCACAGCACGTGGGTGGAAGTCATCCATGGTCAATCTAGATCCTTCCACTCCTGAGGTTACAAGCAACCTGGTACAGTTAGCTCCCGCTGTGGCCTCCTAAAGTCCTGTGTTCTAACTTCTGCTCTATAAGTTCCTATACAACTCATTTAACTTTGATGAACCTGTTTCTTCATTGATAAAACTACTCATAACTCCACTTGGGTAGTCACCCAAGATCCAATGAGGTGACAAGTATGACAGCAACCAACAAAGTGTCTTGAGCATTGAGAGTGCTTGATTAAATATACTTCTCTCAGCTCTGGGACCCATAGGAAACCTGATTCAGACTGAAAGTGAGCAGCATGGCACATGCCAGCTGAAGAAGAGTGTGAACCAGTTATCAGGACAGGCCCAAGGATAGGGAAGGAGGGGATATAGGACAAAAAAAAAAAGAAAGGGCAAGAGTGCCAGTCACACATGCAAATGCCAACGATTTGGTGATTTCCTGGAAGTCAAAGAAATGTAGAGTTATTTCTACCTCGAATCTTTTAATTTTGTTGCTTAATTATATATTTTTTTCACTTTCAAGAAATAGAGACCTATTCAAGGCAATGCAAGAAAGGCATGGGGGAAGTTATTTTAAGAAACATATGGACTCAACTGAAAACTAGAATTTCAAAGCTGTCAATAGTCAGGGTCAGTCTCTCAAGCGCTGTATGGTCTCTGCTTTCCTCTGAGAGTCTCTGCTCCTTTCTCCTCACTACTGACCAGCTTTCTTTGCCAACTCAGAAAATCCCAATGTCCCCCTCTGCCCTGCTATCCAGAGTCTCCTTGAGTAATTTTTCCCTGGATTCATTGTGTTAATAGTTACCACTTGCCAAGTGGCAAAATCTCAACTCTGTCCCTTCTCAGGGTATGTGTGGGGAGGTGGCTTATTTAGTTTCTGTGTTCATCAGAGTTTTCCAGTGAAACTGAACCAATAGGATATATATGAGGAGATTTATTCTAGGAATTGACTCACATGGTTATGGAAGCTGAGAAGTCCCACTATCTATTGTCTGCGAGTTGGAAAACTGGGAAAGCCAGTGGTATAATTCAGTTGGCATATGATGTTTGAGGGCAGGAGAAGATGGCTGCTCCAGCTCCGTGGAGAGAGAGCAAATTCCTCCTTCCTGCATGTTTCTGTTCTATCCAGGCCCTCTTCCAGAAATACCCTCATAGACATACCCAGAAATGATGTTTTACCAGTTACCTGGGCATCCCTCAGCCCAATTAAGTTGACACATAAAATTAACCATCACAGTTTCTTGGCTCTTCCCTCTGGATGCCACTTTAGCCTTCACTGAGGTTTTCCATTGGCATGCCCAAGCTTCTCCACAGTGGAACTGACCAGCTCTGATCCCTATATATCATAGGATATCTACTCACTACTCACTACTCAGCACTTGTGTGCTGCTCTGTTCTAGGGAAATGCTTTCTCCTTCTAGTCTCCTCTGGTCTAGGCAATTTGGAGATGGGTGTTTACCATGGCAAATGATGCAGCTATTTCAGTTGTATTATATATATCCCTCTGGAGGTAGATAGACCTTCCCTCCAGGGAAGGGAGATTGTGAAGGAGAGCCTCAGACTGTACCTAAAACCACTCTTCTCTCCCAATACAAGCTCTCATGTCTTCTTCCAGCCCACCCTACTGGATTCCTCCATTGCTTTATGAGTTGTATGTTGTTGTTGTTTTTCCATTCAGGGATTCTGAGGTTGCTCCCTGCAATACAGCCCCCGTTATTCTCCTTCTCTCCTTCCTTGGCTGGTTAGACATGTTTAAACATGTGCAACTCCAGGAAAACTTGGGGATGTTGCCAGATGCTTATTGAAGGGTCCTTGCACATTCTGTGAACAGGCAGAGGATCTCTGAGGCCCCTGATACCTCACATACAAGCCTGTCTGAGTCTCAGCTTGGAGCCCAGCCAAGATACCCCCAAGGTTCATAACTTCCATTGCCTAACAGTTTCAGGAGTAAATGTTGCCCTTTTAAAGGTTCTGACTCTTCCTCACGACACCTTTACACACGTCTTTTCAGTTTAAGCTCCTATTGCCTATTTTCTTATTTGCAGGGTCTTTCTTAGCTCAAATTTGTGAGAGAAGAAATCTGATTGACCTGATTTATCTTTTTGCATAGGTTGATAGCCAGTCAATAGGCTTCCTTGGGTGGGCTAGGGGCCTACCAAGTTGGGTGGGTGCTGGATGGAGAGAGGGGAAGGGTGTCACAAGGAACAAATCATAGTCACCAAGGCCTTCTCCTTCAGTGTGTAGATCCTTCTTTCTTTATAGATGCTATTGGTAGGTAAACACAGCAATCAATACCTCAAATGCATTCATATTTTTAAAATGAGCTGTTCTGTGAAATATCAACTTGAGACCCAACTCCCCCCAGCACACACGATAAAACTTTCAACCCTGGTATTTTTTTTCTTTTTCTTCTCAGGGTATGAAAAGTAATATAGAGGACAATAGTGTTTGGGGGACATCCTGTGTTATCATCTAAGTCTGTATTTTTTTGTTGCATTGAGGACCCCCATATCGATTTAAGTGTCATAAAATTTCACACAGATAAGTAATGATTCACAGCTTCAGAAGAATACTGCTGAGTCCTTTTATGATGCCTTTTATAATGAGAATTCAGCTGCTGTTTTTAAAAATTTTATTTAAATCCAAGTTAGTTAACATCTAGTGCAATAATGGTTTCAGGAGTAGAATTTAGCAATTCATCACTTATATGTAACACCCAGTGCTCATCCCAACAAGGATGTGCCCTCCCTAATGCCCATCACCCCATTAGCCCATTCCCCCACTCAACACCCCTCCAGCAACCCTCAGTTTGTTCTCTGTATTTAAGAGGCTCTTATGGTTTGACTCCCTCTCTGTTTTTATCTTATTTTCCCTTGTTCACCTGTTTCGTTTCTTAAATTCCACATATGAATGAAATCATATGATACTTGTTTTTGTCTGACTTATTTCACTTAGCACACTACATTCTAGTTCCATCCACATTGTTGCAAATGGCAAGATTACATTCTTTTTGATTGCCAAGTAATATTTCATTATGTATATGCCACATTTTTTTTAACGTTTATTTTTTGAGAGACAGAGAGAGACAGAGTGTGAATAGGGAAGGGGCAGAGAGAGAGGGAGTCACAGAATCCGAAGCAGGCTCCAGGCTTGGAGCTGTCAGCATATAGCCTGACATGGAGTTGCAAGACCATGACCTGAGCCAAAGTCAGATGCGTAACCAACTGAGCCACCCAGGCACCCCTATACCACATCTTTATCCATTCATCTGTCGATGGACATTTGGGCTCTTTCCATACTTTGGCTATTGTTGATAGTGCTGCTATAAACATGGGTTTATGTGTCCCTCCAAATCAGCATTTTTGTATCCTTTGGATAAATACCTAGTTGTGCAATTGCTAGGTCATAGGGTAGCTCTATTTTTTAATTTTTTCATGAACCTCCATAATGTTTTCCAGAGTGGATGCACCAGTTTGCATTCCCATCAACAGTGCAAAACTGTTCCCTTTTCTCCACATCCTTGCCAACATCTGTTGTTTCCTGAGTTGTTGATTTTATCCTTTCTGATAGGTGTGAGGTGGTATCTCATTGTGGTTTTGGTCTGTATTTCCCTGATGATGGGTGGTGTTGGGCATTTTTTTATATGTCTATTAGCTATCTGGATGCCTTTTTTGGAAAAGGGTCTGTTCATATCTTTTGCCAATTTCTTCACTGGATTATTTTTTGGGGGGCAGGGTTTGAGTTTGATCATTTCTTTATTTTGGATAGTAACCCTTTATCTGATATGTCATTTGCAATTATCTTCTTCCATTTTGTCAGTTGCCTTTTTAGTTTTGTTGATTGTTTCCTTTGCTATGCAGAAGCTTTTTATCTTGATGAGGTCCCAGTAGTTCATTTTTGCTTTTGTTTCCCTTGCCTATGGAGACATGTCTAGTAAGAATTTGCTGTGGCTGAGGTCAAATGTTTTCTCCTCCAGGATTTTGCTGGTTTCCTGTCTTACATTTAGGTCTTTCATCTATTTTAAGTTTCTTTTTGTGTATGTTATAAGAAGGTGGTCCAGGTTCATTCTTCTACATGTTGCTATCCAGTTTCCCCAACACCACTTGCTGAAGGGGCTTTCTTTTTCCCATTAGATATTCTTTCCTACTTTGTCAGAGATTAGTTGGTCATACATTTGTAGGTCCATTTCTGGGTTCTCTATTCTGTTCCATTGATCTATGTGTCTGCTTTTGTGCCAGTACCATTCTGTCTTGATGATTACATCTTTGTGTAATACAACTTGAAGTCCAGAATTGTGATGCCTCCAGCTTTGGTTTTTGTATTATAGCCAAACATCACTTTGGCTATTCAGGGTCTTTCCTGGTTCTGTACAAATTTTAAATTATTTGTTCTAGTTCTGTGAAGAATGCTGGTGTTATTTTGATAGAGATTGCACTGAATGTGTAGATGGTAGATAGCTTTGGGTAGTATCAACATTTTAACCATATTTGTTCTTCCAATCCATGAGCGTGGAATGTTTTTCTGTTTCTTTGTGTCTTCTTCAATTTCTTTCATAAGCTTTCTATAGTTTTCAGTGCACAGACATTTTGCCTCCTTGGTTAGGTTTTATTCCTAGGTATTTTTATGGTTTTTGGTGCAACTGTAAATGGGATTGATTCCTTGATTTCTCTTTCTGCTACTTCATTATTGGTGTATAGAAATGCAACCGGTTTCTGTATATTGATTTTATATTCTGTGACTTTGCTTAATTCATGGGTCAGTTCTAGCAGTTGTTTGGTGGAATCTTTTCAGTTTTCCACATAGAGTATCATGGCATCTGTGAAGAATGAAAGTTTGACTTCTTCCTTGGCAATTTGGATGCCTTTTATCTTTTTGTTGTCTGATTGCGGAAGCTAGGACTTCCGGTACTATGTTGAACAACAGTGGTGAGAGTAGACATCCCTGTTGTGTTCCTGACCTTACCGGGAAAGCTCTCATTTTTTTCCCCATTGAGGATGATATTAGCTGTGGGTCTTTCATATATGGCCTTAATGATGTTGAGGTATGTTCCTTCTAGCTCTACTTTCTTGAGGGTATATTTTATCAAGAAAGGATGCTGTATTTTGTCAAATGCTTTCTGCATTTATTGAGAGGATCATGTGGTTCTCATCCTTTCTTTTATTAATGTGATGTATCACGTTGATTGATTTGCAGATATCTTTTCAACACTAACTAAATCTCATTAACATTATCTCCATCATGTTAATAGGAAAAACAGGTCTGCAGAACAGTGACATTTTATGTTTAAAAACACATTTATTTAAATGGTTGAATTGCCTCCATTTGAATATTGTCCACTGCTTCCATAATAATAGCAGAAGTTTTTCACAGATGCTTTTTAATAGGTAACCTCTGCTATATCTCTACTAAGAGCATAGAACCTTGAATAAAAACGGCTTGATTTGATATGTGCTAATTGCTTATCAGAAATTACTCATTTGTAGCCTATCACTGCTAAAATTACTTCCATGGAGAAAAATGGGCAATTTTGGTAGGTTTGTTAATGCCACTAGGCCACTAGTGTTACATTTAGTATTCTAAAAACTGTCATGGTCTGAGTCAGCGCTGATCCAGAGGCCTCCTATGTTTACCCAAAGAGGAAGGTACAGAGAGAATCTGGCCCCAAATGTATAATCAAATGCAATAAAATTGCTTTACTATATTATTGGGGTTTTTTAAGTTTATTTACTTATTTTGAGAGAGACAGAGACAGCGTGAGCAGGGGAGCAGCAGAAACAGAGGGAGAGAGAGAGAATCCTAAGCAGGCTCTGCACCATTCCAGAAGCCCCAGAGTGGGGCTCGCACCCACAAACGCATGAGATCATGACCTGAGCCAAAACCAAAAGTCAGACTCCTAACCAACTGAGCCACTTAGGCATCCCACTCTGTTATTAGAGGCTACATTTTGTATCCAACTCTGTGGTGTAATGGTGCCATATTTTGTCTTGAATAAGACTCAAAATACTTTACAGTTAATTGGTCCTATTTAGGGTTGAAATAATCCACTGAGGAACACCAAGTGGGTGGTAGTTTGATGACTGGGAGGGTAGAGCCAGCAAAATAACTGCATGAACATCCCAAAGCTCCAGGGCTGGGATGGTTGGGCTGGGCAGAGAGGAGCCAGGACTGCTGCCTACACAGGTCTCCTTTTGCAGGCTCAGAGGTATAGGGAAAACACAGCCCCCTCCTGGCTTGAGTAGAGGCGCAGGGCTGAGGTGAATGGCTCTGGAGAAGGAACACCACAAGGGCAAAGACAGGGTAAGGTAAAATGAAACATTGATGCACTATGATGAGAACAGTGGGTTGAAATGATTTACATTTCCCTTCTCTGTCACCATTCTTATAATTTCCATTTGGCTTGTGTAACTGGAAAGTCCAGGGGCACTGCCTGGCCCAGACTCTGATGATATGGTTTCTGACTCTCTCACAGCTCCGTTTTCCACTTTGCTGTTCTCATACTCAAGCAGGTGCTATTGCTGTGAAGGGAAAGGTGGTCATCAGCAGCTTCAGGCTCACCTAGTCCTTACTGTGCAACATTTCTAGAGAGGGACAACAACACTTTCTCTCTTCCACAGTCCATACATCAAACATTTAAACAGCCCTCCTGGGTCATGTACCCATGCCATGGACCCATCATTTAGGAAAGGGAGATAAAAACCATGACTGGCACATTCCTATCTTGAAAGAAAGAGGGGCGTTGGGCAAACAAAAACAACCAATGTCTGGGGTGCCTGGGTGGCTCAGTGGGTTAAGCGTCTGACTCTTGATTTCAGGTCAAGTCATGATCTCACGGTTCATGGGATCGAGACCCATGTTGGGCTCTGTGCTGACAGCACAGAGCCTGCTTGAGATTCTCTCTCTTCCTCTCTCTCTCTCTCTCAAAATAAATAAATAAACTTTTAAAAAGTTTTAATAAAAAAAATAGCCAGTGTCCACCAGTTTCCTCAAGGCACTTCTCTTGAGCTGGGATATGTGTAATTCTGATATGAGCTAAGTTTTTTGAAAGACCTTCTTGAAGAGGAGCGGCTCTTAGTTTATGTGGACAGTCCAGGCACAGTGTCATATTCAGTCTGCTTGTGTCCAACCAAATACCTATTCCCTTCTGCCTATTCTTTTCCGAGGTTCACAATATCACACCCCCCCCCCCCGAGGATAGTACTCCTAAAATGTGCTAGTGTGTGTGTGACAGGGAATCTTGAGTGCCAACATAAATGCTTGCAATTAATTTCTTCATCAGTAGGGAAATATTGATAATTTCTGAGCCTGGGGTGAAATTACTGGATTTTTTACTTTTGAGAGATCAGTCAGCAAGCAGTGTGCAGGACAGATTAGGAGCAGAGACAGGTGGTGAGGGAACGAGGTTGAAGACTCTTATAGTAGTCTAGGCAGGAGGGCAGGGGCCTGAATGGAGATGGGAAAAGACAAGGGGATAGAACTAATGATAGTTTGAGAGGGAAACTCTCAGTTCTTGGAAACTGACTTGATGTTTGTTAGCAACAGAGAAGGATGTAAAAATTTAAAAACAATATAATTTCTCAAGTTTTGAAATTCAGAAAAAGAGGAAGGAGATTTGCATTTGATGTACAGCGGGTGATTGGAAATGTGCGTCTGGGATTCAGGACAGAGGTTAGAGCTGGAGAGGAAATAAGCTGAAATAATAGGAATAAGGAGATTATATCCAAAAGACTGTAGAGAAATAAAGGATGGCAAACAGCACTCAGTCAGTCATTCATTCCAGAAACCTAGGAGTCATCCTTGATCCCTCCCTCCCCCTCACTTCCCTGCATTCATCTTTTCAGTCACATTTGACTATTCTGTGCTCAACATTTATATTGGATCCGTGTTTCTCTGCCCTTCCTCTCTTTCCACCTTAGTCCTGGCTATAGACTCCTGCCTGGGCTCTGCAAGTGCAGTGGCTCCTTAAAGTTTTCTTTGCTTCCACTCATGCCTACCTCCAGTCTATGTTCACATGGCAGTAAGATGATTTTCTTAAATGTGAATTGTTTCATGTCACTCTGCTGTTCAAGACCCCTCAATGGCTTCCCACTGAGATTGGAGTGCAGTTCAAGCATCCTGTCATGGTCTACGACGCCTTGCATAACCTGGCCCTCACTCTTCTCCCAAACTTGACATCATTCTTCCCTTCACTCGCCATCTTTCCATCATACTCATCTCTTAGTTTCTCAAACATGTCAAGTTCTCTACCAGTTCTGCTGTAAACTCCTTCACCAACCCTGGCCTTGCTTCTTCTCCTTACCTTCCATCTCTCAGCTTATCTCTTCCCACTCCCTTAATTGTCCCAAGAACACAAAGTTTTGTGGTTTTTTTTTTTAATTGCCTAAAGAGTCATGTTTCAAGAACACACCCCTCCATGACCACCTCACTCTTTCTTCCCAGCAGCACAGCATGGAGCTGAACAGGAACAAGGTGAATATTCAGAAACCTCTTTAGAGGCCAAGGGGTAGGGAACCCTTGGGCCCAATCCATTACCTAATGCCTGTAAAAATCACCATACTTTCCCTTTTAAAAATGTGTTCTAGTTTTAAAGAATATAAAGCTAAAAATTGAATTTATGTAAAAAAAAAAACCCAGGGTATCAAAGAATTCTTTACTTGACAAAAGGACCCATCTCGAGGTTTCTTAAAATATTGATTTTTTCCTAATATATTCAAAGCTTGTAATTTTATTTTCCACAATTCAGTTCACACAAGTTTTCAAGGGTACAGCAATTACAGAAGATAAAGCATGCTTGTATTATTCTGTGTCATAGATGGCAAAATTGAGTCACAAAGGCTTGCTGAGAATGACAAAGGTGCAATAATAGAGTCAAGGTTAGCAACCAGAGAACTATTAGCATTGAATCTTTGCTCAAATCAAAGACTAATTCCATCTCCCAATACTTTCCTCTTCAAATATAGATTACACTCCTGCCATTGTTTTCTAACACCTGCAGCAGACTTGAGTATAAAAATCTTGGTGATTTTTTTGTATAGCACTGATAGGGGATTCCCAGATACTGGTTATTTCATTCCTTAGAGCCCCTCTTAGCCCACGATACTGGTTGTGTTGAGTTGCCTGCACCGAGGCTATTTTTGATAATACACGTGTGTTTTATCCAGTGAGCAATCAGGCGGAGAGGCAGCGCTGGGACAGTTAACTTACATTTTAGTGTAATTTCAAAATGTGAATAACAAGTTCTTTTTTTAAATAAAAAAGGAAATGAAATTAAAAACAAGACTTCAATTTAATCTGGGAGACTTGAAATGGCAAGTTTGCCCCTTGTCAATTTCGTTCTGGTTCACCAAGTCTCAACTATTACAGGCAGCAGGGCAAATGAAGAAGAGAGTGTCACTCGACCCTTGACCTCCTTGCATTTGTGGGTAATCTGGACTCCAATGTTATTTTAAAGGGTTTTTATATTCATAGATTTCTGCTTATGTTAACAAAGTTTTTATAGATATAGATCTGTTTGATGCTAACCAGAAAACATCTGATTACCGTAGAGGTAATTTACAGGAAAGAAAAAACATCCCAAATTCTTAGATATTTATGTAAGTATACACAAATAAAATTAAGATCTGGGACCAACCCTGTCTATACACAGCATCATCATATTGTGATTCCAGTGTAAAAATTAAAGCTAGTCCTTACTCAAAAACATTTTAACATTAAGACAGGCTAACCAGCTTGACTATACATTTCACCTTGTCTATCCTCCCGTGTGCACCAGGACAAGGGTGATAAATCCTACTTAGGCAACTGTTGTGAAGGAAATTGAAGGCCATGTAAATCCAGGGTTTATATTAACTGCCAGGAGCTTAAACGCCAACAGTCAGTACCTACTTAGAAGCCTATGTGTTCCACATCGTTCTCAAAAACTAGAAGGGAAAAATGCAAAATCACACTTTCAGCCCATAGAAATCATAGATTGGTCCTAAAAATGTTTTTAGTGCTAACATGGAAAAATAAAATGGTTTTTGACCAAAACATTCAGTTTTGCCTTTAAAAAATTTAAGTAATTCTAAATGGAAACACAATTTTTCCTTAAAATGTTCACATCTTGGGGTAGGAACAATAATAATTACTGTTATTTGAGGTAAACACTAGACCAGTACTTCATATATATTATTTGCTTAATCTTTAAAACAACCCCACAAAGTAGTATGTTTTATTATCTCTTCTTTACAGATGAATGAACTCAGAGGGGTTAGGTATGCCCAGCATTCTACAGCTAGTAAGTGGCCAGTTCAATATTCAAATCCTGCCTTCTATGATTTCACACCAGTTCTCTTGGAAATGGAGTTCCAGTATCGTGGCAGGAGAAATTACATTGCTTTTATTTTTACCTTCATGGCCCAAATCTGTATCTTTATTAGTCTTCTTTAAATAAAGATGGTCAGCTCTGACATTTGACTTTACCCTAAAAATGGCCATCTTACATGGCCATGCCATTTTGTTGACATTCAGTTACACTTGACCTTGACTTGGTCTTCCTTCTTTCTTCCTATGGACCCATTTGAACTCATACAAACTAGTTCTATCCTGTCCTTTTTTACCTCACTCAAGAGTTTTCTAACATGCCACCTACGAAAGGTATAGCAGACTTATATCCATGTACACACATTGGGTTATTTACAATGAATGAATTTTTAGGTAAAGTTTGTACTAAATTATAACATACTTATTGTAAAGGGCACAAACCGTAAGTTCACACCTCAACGAATTTTTACAATATGAACACACCCATGTAACCAGCACCCATATCAAGAAACATAGTATTATCAAACTCATGGTATTTCAAATGCTGAAGGGGACATTCCTATTTCAAAATTTATGTAAATAATCTTTTTGTAAAGGTAAGAATGCATTTGAAATGTGTTTCATTATGCCCCACTTTATGTTTTATGCATTTTGATTTTCATACCTTGTGTTTTCTTAAACCCATGATACATTTAAAGAGAACCTATGTTGAACAATATAAACACCAAGATATGTGTTGGTGGGAACACTTCTCCCATCCCAACCCTGGATCAAAAACTCAGCACCATATAATCCTTGAACTGCTTTCTTCTGGTTATTAAATTAAATGCGGTCATTTTACAATATACATCTAGTAAAGACATGTCTGTTTTGAATTTTTAAAATTTGCTTATCTTCAAGAAGCAACTCCTCTATGAGGGTTTTTCTTTTTTGCTTACCAGTGGATCCTAGTTTCATACTGGGAGAAAGAAGTTTCCAGTAAAAGCTGATATAATATATAGATATTATATATAGATATATTATATATGTGTATATTATATATAGATATAATATATATGGTATACATATTTATGATGGTATGTGGTATATATGATGTAATATTATATACACATATATGTGATGCAATATATGTAAACATAAGTGATATATGTATATGATATATATATGATATACACCATATATCATATATATATATATCATATATATATTGCATATATATATAGCTGACCCTTGAATAATACTGCAGTTAGGGACACCAAACCCCTGTGCAATAAAAAATCCATGTATAACTGTTGACTTCCCAGAAACTTAACTATAAATAGCCTACTGTTGACCAGAAGCCTTACCAATGACATAAAGAATTGATTAACACATATTTTGTATGTTATGTGTATTGTATACTGTATTTTTAAATACAGTATATTTAGTGTATTACTGGGATAGGAAATTTTTAAATAAAGCAAGATAGAAAAAGAAAATGTTATTAAGAAAATGATAAGGAAAAGAAAATACATTTACAACACTGTACTTTAAAAAAATCCATGTATAAGTGACTCGCAGCTCAAACCTGTGTTATTCAAGGGTCGTCTCTGTATATATATCACATTTTCTTTATCCATTCATCTGCCAGTGGACTTGTCAGCCACATCTTGGCTATAGTAAATAATGCTGCAATGAACACGGGAGGTGCAATGAACATGGGAGGTGCAGATGTCTCTTCCAGGTAATGATTTTATTTCCTTCAGATACATACCCAGAAGTAGAATTACTGGATTATATGATAATTCTATTTTTAATTTTTTGAGGAAACCTCATACTGCTTTTCATCGTGGTTACACCAACTTACATTCCCATCAACAGTGCAGAAGTGTTCTCTTTTCTCCACATCCTCACCAATATTTGTTATCTTTTATTCCCTGGTGGTTTTCATGCTCTTCAGAGTCTATAGACTGCTCCAGGATTGGGCCATCCCACAACATAAAATTATGGTGGGAAAGTAAAATTATAAAATCATTAAATTTTAGGGTTCCAAAGAAACTTAGACATCATTTTTCATGGGAAGAGCATGCAGGCCAGGGGTAAGGGGTTAAGTGATTTGGGCTCTACCATCCAGTAACGTAGTCATGAAGCTAGAGTGAGAAGACAGCAGTCTGAGGCTCAGCTTAGAGTTTATATAATACTTCCATTCTCTATCTCTAACTTAAAATCAAATTATATTGTGTTTAGAGTTACTTTTTTTTGCATTAGATTTATTTTGTGCACAAAGCAAAAATTGAGAAAGTATGGACATGAAGAACATAATTTAATATTTTAGTTTATTTCTTTGAAGTCTTTTTGTGTTTTGTACATATGTTATTTTGTACATATTGCTATTTATATGTGATTTTATATCCTGCTTAAAATGTGGTTTTTTAAAATCATGCTATGGTAAGCTTGGTTTTACGGTTAACAATAAGCTCCTAGTGAAAGTAGTTTCATGTTGAAACCAAGTTTATCAATGCTATAAAAGCTACAGTGGTTGCTAAGAGAAATTGATACTTTGTTCCCATAGGAACTATCATTTTAAAATACAGAATCTCTAGATTCAAAAGATAGAAAACTTAAGTTTGGGATGGGAAATATTTTACCCTTCCTAGAAAAATGTGAAAATTACTATCCTTTGATTGAAAAGCATGGTCATTTGGTTGCAATCTCCTGAGTGTTCTAGGTGGGTATTTCTCTCTCAGCTTTCCTTGTGTTGGAGGTGATTCAGGGTGATCATGATAGGAGAGTAAGGGAAATGAAACTAACTAATGGTCAGCCACTCCTAGAGCAGAGAAGTTGTTAGAAAAAGCAAGCCTGCACCTTGCATTCGATAATATCTAAACTGGTGTTTAGGTGCCCTTATTAGAGAAAGGAACAAAGGGAAGAGATTTTTATATCAAGTTGCTCTATAGCATTTAGGCACCAGTATGACTTTTACATCCAGGCATTGTCTCTTAACTTTAAGTTAAAGATAATGATTTTGAGTGAGTGGAAAAACAGTTCTACCTAATTCTGCTCAGAAACCAAGGATGAGAATGAGATGGAATTGAGAACAACTGTAAATGTAAACTCAGCGGCAAACAGTTCCTGGATGGGCACTATTCCCTGAATCCCTCTCTGAGTAGCACTTGTCTATGATACTATGGGCAGTGGCTCAACTGCCTTACCTTCACTGTCTGACTTCTCCATTCCTCTACTGGTGTGTTCTACATCACACACACACAGACACACACACAGACACACACACACACACACACACACACACACACAAACACTCCCATGGTTGCCTCAGTGTCTGCTTCTGAAATTATATAAGCTAAAACATATTGAAAGATTCTGAGAATAAAATCTACTGAGTGGTATTATGAACTGGAATTACCACTGGAGCAGATGCATACAAACACATTTAATTAGTCCTTGTGACGGATGCTATGTTGTTTGGCCCCCACTCCTTCCCCTTAAAGACCTACTGCCCCAGCTTTTGGGAGTACTATTGGCAGACAGCCCTCACCAGGGGTACCACTATTTAAGATTAGTTTTGGCTGAAGATAGCTACTTCCCTCAAGGTCACACCTCCTTCCTGGGTTGGCTCCCATCCAATGACAGATCCAAGTGGGAGTTTAATGGCCTGGCTCTCTCAATTCATTTGGAGAGCTCCGAAGGGTCACCTCATTTTCAGAACTCCCTGCCAGTTCAGGTGAGGCATTTCATTGAGACCACACCAAGGCTTGACTTCTCCTTCTGCCCCACGCTGCTCCTTCCTGTTTCTCCGATGATCCCAGCAACATTCCCTAAGAAACCTCCCACCTGCTAATCTCCATCTCAGAGTTCATTTCCCTGGAAACTCAACCTGTGACAGAATTGAGGAGCACCTACTGTGCACTAGACAGTATTCTGAGGGATACAGTGAAGACCAAATAAGCTTTCTGCCTTTGCGTTTTATTTGGAAGGAGCTCACATTCTAGAGCAAGAGTCAGTAAACTTTTTCTGTAAAGGGCCAGAGAGTAAATACTTTAGGCTTTGTGGGTCATATGGTCTCAGTCACAGCTATTCAGCTCTGCCACTGTACCATAAAAGCAGCCTTAGGGGCGCCTGGGTGGCGCAGTCGGTTAAGCGTCCGACTTCAGCCAGGTCACGATCTCACGGTCCGTGAGTTCGAGCCCCGCGTCAGGCTCTGGGCTGATGGCTCAGAGCCTGGAGCCTGTTTCCGATTCTGTGTCTCCCTCTCTCTCTGTCCCTCCCCCGTTCATGCTCTGTCTCTCTCTGTCCCAAAAATAAAATAAACGTTGAAAAAAAAAAAAAAAAAAAGCAGCCTTAGAAATATATAAATGATTGGACAGGGCTGTTTACCAATAAAACTTTATTTACAAAATAAGAGGTGGGTTGGATTTGGCCCATGGGCTATAATTTGCTGACCCCTGTTCTAGAGAGCAGGGCACAAGGAAACCAATAATTAAGCAAGAAAAATCTCAGGCAGTAATAGTACAATAAAAGAAATAAATTAGGGTGATATGATAAAGAAGCACTATTATTGCTTTATAAATTTAAATTATTTTTTGATAAGTAATATATTCATATGAATCAAAACCCAAAAGGATCGAAAGAGTATTCATTTGCAAGTATATGTCCTGATTCACTTTGACCCCCGATAGAAATAAATTTATTTACCACTTTTGTGTTTCTTTTCAACATAAGCAATTACAAATACATATCCTTATATACATCCTTATCCCTCCTTTCACGAAATAGTTAGCATATGATGTGTCTTGTTTTGCACCTTACTGTTACTCACTTAGTATGTCCTGGAGATCGCAGAGATCATCTCCATTTGTTTTTCTATATCTGAGTACTATTCCCTAATATGTGTATGATGGTTTATTTAACCAATTCTCTATTGTATTAGGGTTCTCCAGAGAAACAAAACCAATAGAGAGAGAGAGAGAGAGAGAGAGAGAGACAGAGTGTGTGTGTGTGTGTGTGTGTGTGTGTGTGTGTGTGTGTGTAGGAACTGGCTGATATGATTTTGGAGGCTGACAAAGTCCCAAGATCTGCAGAGTAAGTTGGCAAGCTGCAGACCCAGGAGAGCTGATGGTGTAGTTCCAATCTGAAGGCTGGCAGCCTGAGAGCCAGAAAGAGCAGATATTTCAGTATCAGTTCAAAGGCAGGGAAAAGCTGATTGTCTCTTATTGCAAGGTGGGGAGGGCTGAGGAGGGTCAGCCTTTTTGTTCTTTTCAGGCCTTCAACTAACTGGATGAGGCCCATGCACAATAGGGAGGGCAATCTGCTTTACTCAGTCTGCCGATTTTTTTTTAACATAGTCTTCACACCCAGTGTGGAGCCCAATGCAGGGCCTGAACTCATGACCCTGAGATCATGACCTGAGCTGAGATCAAGAGTTGGATGCTTAACCAACTGAGGCACCCAGGCACCCCTTAGTTTACCAATTTAAATGTTAATCTCATCCAAAAACACCCTCACAGAAACACCCAGAATAATGATTGACTAAGTATCTGGGCATTCTGTGACCCAGTCAAGCTGACACATAAAATTAACCATCACATGCTCTTGGGTTGTTTCCAAATTTTTGCTATTTCTGCAATAATACTGCAGTGGGTGACCTTGTATATATATTGTTTCATAGTGTGCAGATGTATGGATCTGTAGGATGAAGTCCCAGAAGTGGGATCACTGGGTCCAAGCAAGTAACTTTGATAGGGATTGCCATGTTGCCATCCATGAGATTTATTCTAATTTGCAGTCCTTCTAGCATATGCAAGTGATTGTTTCCCCACAGCCCTGGCAACAATTATATTATCAAACTTTGAGAAATGTTTGCCAATTTGAAGTGGTATCATCATGTAGCTTTGATCTGAATTTTCTGTGTGTGAGATTGCACGGTTTTTGGTGTGTTAAAGAACCATTTGTATTGCTTTCTTGGTGAATTTTATGTTCACATCCTTTGTTCAGTTTCTGTTGGGCTTTTGGACTTCTCTCAATTTGTTAAGACTCACTCAACATTGAAGGGCTTGACCCACTATGATTTAGATTGCAAATATTTTCTTAGTTTGTCAGTTGTATTTTGTGCTAATGTTGCTTTTGTATCAATTTGCCTCAATCTTTTCTTTTATGGTTTCTGGTTTTTGAACCCTGACTAGGAAGACTTTTGAGGGGTCTTTCAGATGGGGTGCTCAGGGATGATAAGGCCACCCTAATTATTTGCTTGTGTGCTGGGGAAACATTTGGGGGCAAGGAAGTAGCTGTGGAAAATCAGAATGTAGATAATTCAACCCAAATGAGAAAGAACACTAAAAATAAGTTTTGATCCATTGTAAACATTTAAAAAGTAAGGTAAAACAAATAATATCAGAGAATCACACATAATAAAAGTAATTATATTGATTCCAGACTTAAGACACATAATCTTTTGGGGGGGGTGGAAAGTTTAGAGTTTGTAATAATTTCTCCATCTGAACCAGAAATGCACAGATTTGATGTGTTTTCATAAATACAGCTTGACTAATTTAAAATTGATTTTAAAATCTTGCTGTTTCATCTTCATAAATTGAAAAGCAGGTTTGCTTATCCTGGTAGCCTTTTATGGTACTTGAATAGTGGTCTGACTACTTTTAGAAATGAATAATGGATTAAAAGTACACTTTGCAGCTTACATTAGTTACTTTTGTAATGCAAAATAGAAGCATGATAATGTACTATTCAGCATGCTTTAATATGATTTATACATACACTACACAGCATAAGTAATTCATTATGCCCTTCACAGTGCATTTCCTGGGCACAGAAGCTCATGTTTACCAGTATTTCATCTCATAATCAGGTTGTCTAACGGAGGGGGTCTGCGACTATGAGTGGGGATTCCACACTCCACTCGCACCCTGACTCCTTCAATGACCTTAGGCAATATTCTTCTGGGTCTGGGCCTAGGTGCTTATAAAAAAATGAATGGATAATACCTTATGGATCCAACTCAGAGGAAGGGACTGTGGACTAATAACTTTAAGGCTGTAAACAGCTTTGAAGTCTGGAATTAAATAGGCTTCATAGTATGATTATTATTATTCCAGGAATTATCATACTTTGGAAATAACACTCTACGATGGTCATTTAATAAGGCAGCAGTTCATCGCTCTGCATCTGAGAAGAAATCATCTATTGCTTCATAAATAGCACCTTGTCACACACTGTATTTTTCTATTTGCAAAGTGTAGATTTACTGAATAGCATAGGTGATGGCCCTCAACATCAGCTGCCTTTAAAACCAATTGCATTCCATTTTTAGAATGAACATGTACAGATTGATTGAAGCTAGTGAGTTGGAGGTGGGGGAGTGGTTCTGAGAAGCAGACCTTGCCCTAACATTTGTGGGGCCTGGGGCAAGAGTACAAATGGAGGCCCACATACCATATGTTTAAATATTTAAATGGTATAGATCAAGCTAACAGACTGTTAAATAAAATATGTTCTATCCTCTTTCTTCCACAAATATATCTTCATAATGACCTGGAAGGCCAGGTTTGAATTTTAGATTTCTCTGAAGGTCTCTGAAAACTTATAAATCACATTTCTCTTTTTTCTCCCCTATTGCCTGGTGTCAGTATGATAGGAACCAGTAACAGTCACCAGACCAGAATTTGAACACACACATCCTTAAGGTAGGTTTCAAACTCTGTACCTATTTATGATATGCAAATCGTGTTTCTTTTTTGATAACGCTGATGACTGTCTCTATGAAAATGGGAATCCATTAGAATAACTGAAACCTCTAAAATAGTGAGATTTGTGCCTGTGAAAAATGCTTTGACACAACATGATTCCTTTGCCAATCTAGATTTTGACCTGGTCTATTTAAATTCTGCTGGGAACATAATTTTCACATCAAACTTCCATTGTAAATTGTAGGATGAGTAAAATATGCAGGTTTTGCATAGAAATATTATTATTATTATTATTATTATTATTATTATTATTATTATTGTTTGCCTGACACATAAACTGTTACTTCAGATTCGAAGGAATCTTCTTGGTCAAATAGATCTAATATGGGGGATGATATAATAGAAAAATTTATATCCTTAGAGAATGCACCTTAAGCAGTTTTATTTTATAGCTGATATTTTTATTTTTGCTTGGGTATACGATTCTTGTTTATCAAGACTCCACTTTCTTTGTTAAAATGTAAAATGCATGTTGGGCAAATGCTCCAGGGCAATTTGCATAAAAAGTGATGACAAAGAGCAATTAGTACTTCATTATTATGCAGTGAAATGCTACTTTGCTCAAAAGTGACTGTAGTTTCTCCCCCCCCCCCCCCAACCCCCTTATAAATCTGGTACAGCATTGTTCTAAAAATAGTACATAAGAACCCTCTGTTTATAAATCAGTGTCTTTGACTTTCCTGTAGAAATCCAGGGGGGGGTGGGGGGGGGGAATGCAAGCACTAAATAAAGTTATTACCCCAGATCTTTATAATGAAAAACAAGCACCAGAATTCTGTTAGATAAGACAGGTCAGAAGATTTTAATGTCTCCTCAGATTAGTGCCATATCTTATTTTACCCCTTGGGATCAGCTTTCAAAGCAGGCTCAGATCATACATTGATAGCAACATCCCCCTTCCCCCCAACACACATACTGCCTCACATGCACACTCAGAAAAGGGTCATGCCACACACCACTACACTGCAGAGAACAAACAGTCCCAAGGTATCTCTAGTTAGGAAGGCTTGATTTTTGAGTACAGATTTCATTACCATGAAATTCCTTTAGGGCAAAAAAAGAATTGCATCAAAGAAGCAGTGTGGGGAGGCAGACTTTGTAAATATTCGCCCCATCACCTGTGTTACCAGGCTCTGCCTCTCTTTAATTTGGCAGGAAAAGCTCTTTTTTTTTCTCTTGTTGAGCCAACATATTATCTAAAACTCTAGAAGCCAAAATGTGCCAACACTCTGTGTGTGTGTGTGTGTGTGTGTGTGTGTGTGTGTGTGTGTGTGTGAGAGAGAGAAAGAGAGAGAGAGAGAGAGAGAGAGAGAGAGAGAGAGAGAACCTAGTAATTGGATACTGGCAGAGTGAGAAGGAGACATGAGAAACTGTAAAACCTTTGGAAAATGACCTCATGAGGCTGGAGATGTTCATGGATTACAGTATTTCTCTTTGGAAGTCCCCAAGCAGACTTGGGGAGGAGGGAGGAAAAAGGGATAGAGGTGGGAGGTTGGTAGATACTACACTGCCTTATTTTTGGTTCTCCCTCTACCTGACCCTCTGTGGCCCAGACCAGATCAATGAAATTCCCACAACCACAATCCTGGCTGGCATGGCTCCAAGAAGGCTAACCTAACCTGCTTTGCTTGCATCCTAAGGGGTCTGTCAATCCTAGGAGGCTGGGATCAGCCTCATTACCTGCAATTTAGGCTCAGGGGCTCAGGGCTGTGTGGCAGGTCTCAGAGAGTGAAGGAGTGGGGATAGACACTTAGGCACATGCTTTATGAGCATAAGTAACTCGGACAGTGGAATACCCTTCACCCAGATTTTACTTACTCTCTCCTTTGTTCTTGTTCACCTCAGGCCACCAGTGAAAAGACTATAGGGTCATATAACTCATACCATTTCAAGGATTCATTGTCTAACTGCAGGTAATGTATGATCATTTTATATACTGCCACATATTCATTATTCATACAATTTTCTATTAATTTTTAATGCATCCAAGTTCCTAGTTATTTAACATATAATGCAATTGGCCAGAAGTCTTCATAAAGCTATGAAAAGTGGCTCTGAGGTACTCTTCCATAGCATCTCAATCTATTAACCAGCTGATGAGACAGTACTGCTCTTAACCATGGGCAAGATCCCTGCCTTGGGTCACCACACCACAGAAGTCCTCATGGTTTGGATGACATTACTTGAAGTCCCCAGCTGCAATGCTATTTCGGTTTCAGTGTCCAAGTCAGATCTCATTTCTCCCCTTTAGGGCAATGTGCTTCTCTCTAGCCAGCCTATGAGGTTGACCAGATATCTACAGGAGCTCCAGAACTCATGCTTATGTATTTTCTTGAAGCCAAAGTGGGGCCTAATTCAGGAGAGCAGCTTGGTCAGCATTTGTTCCCACTGACCCTGGGCAGCAAGTTATTTCTTTTGTAATATTGCATGACATCGGACCACTAGAATGGTGCTGACATGCTGATTTGGAGTAACTCTCGTTCACAGGGGATGAAGGAGATAAGAATGTTCACATCAGGCAATAAATACCATTATTTTAAATCTTCATCAGTAACATGGGTTCATTTTCCAATAAAATTATTGATACACATATGGACCTGCGAAATACATTTGCCTAGGGCTCACACTCCCCAGGGATAGCCTTATCCTAGGGAACCACTGTAGGTTCTTGAACAAGGACTGATGTGGACTGAGTATTTAGAAAAGGAGATGCTGGTGCTGGAGAAGAGCAGGGAGAGGGCTGTGGCGTCCGCCAGGCTAAGAGGAGTCAGTGCAGAGAAGTGAAAGCACTCTAGATTAAGTACTTCATTTCCCTTAGGAGTCTCCTAGCTCTATTTGTTTGGGATTCTAATGTGGCCTGAGGCAATAAGGGCCTTGATGTGATGCTGCTGGAACCTACAGTGGAAAGAAGTGAAGAAATATTTTAATGTAATGCCAGCGCAGGTAAAAATGATAGTGTGTGTGTAACTATGTGTCAGGTGTCATTCTGAGCACTTTGCACACTTGGGCTTTTTCAGTCCTCATGTCAATCTTTATTATTCACATTCTCCAGGTGAGGAAACAGAATTAGAGAAAGTTGAATAACTGGCCAAGGTGACATGCTACTGTTATTGGCAAATTGTAGAGGATCTGAAGATGTGGGAGGGATCACAGGTTTCTCCATGTGTTCAAGGCTGGAGGTCAGGGAACACAATTTGGGTGGTTTTGTGGTTAGTTTGCTTGCTTTGTTTTGTTTTCTCACTGGTTATGGCAGTGAGGGCATTGGGACAATGAGTGTCTAAGTATCTGTGATAGTGAGTCACCAGCATAGAAATGTCCTGCAGAGATTTGGAAATACCCCCAGAGATCAGATGAGAGGTTGGCCTGGAGATTGTGGATGTGGAATCATCAGAGATGAGGGGTACAGTTATGTGAATGGGAGAGGTGACTAACCTCCAGGATACAGTGGGCAGAATTTCTTAAGAGAACCAGCTTGGGAGGGAGAGCTCTGTGGGCAAGACTCCAGCATCAACTCAGCAACTAAAATCCCCAGCCACTTTTGAAGAACTGTTCTATTATATAGTTTGGTCAGCAGCTCAGCTCCATATTTTCACCCACCACAATGTTCAGATCAATACTCTCGGTCCTCATGATTTACTGAACCTGAATTTCTCTAACTGCTCCATTAACTCTTTGGAAAGGTTTCTCCCTTTGTTAGCACTGGATCATGATTTTCCATAAAATTTGCCCTTGAGCAAGCAACTCTCTCATCATTCTCGCTAGGGAAATTGTCTTGCTCCTGCCCCACCCCCCAACTCTCCAGCCTTCTTCGCTTTCTTTAGAACTTTGTTTCATGAACCTGCATTTTGCCTGCTAATTAGTGTTTTTGAATATACACTTGCTATTGAGCTTGGAATCTATGGGGGTTTCTCTGAAACCAGTTTGTGACTTCCAAATTCTTTGTGTCAGTTAATATTTCCCTAACTTGGTTATTAACTTTGGATCTTATCGTTTCTATGTTTTGGTGCTAACGGGCTTGGCGCCATGGCCCCAGTCTCTGCGTGCCCTGTCCTATGCTCACGTTCATACTGTTGTTTCCCTTCATCCTGGGCACACAGGGGTCTGGTGGCCAAACAGCCCATAATAAAAGGTGAATTCACTCACAGTGTGCCCCTTTGTTCCAGAGACTATTTTGCCCCTCTGATCCTCACTTCAGCATCATGGAAAAGCATTTGCCAAGCCCCTAATTGCCAGAGTGCTGCACTAAGCACTCCACAAAGAGCTCCACCACCACGGTAGGGCCAAGTGTGACAGAGTCAGGCCTGGATGTAGGAGGAAATTGCTATGGCTGTGGCCCTTGGACACAGAGTCTTGCAATTTGACAGAAAAAAATGATGTCTTCCCAGGTATGCCCAGCAATGCTGAGATACCTGACTTGGGCTGGGGGCATGGAAGCAGCAGTATATATGCCGCGGTGGGGATGGTGTAGACAGATACCCCAGAAAAGAGGAAGGGGGAGCAAGCTGTTTTTTCCTCAGGAAGCCTGAAGGGTAAGCTCCTGAGAGGAATCTACAGCATCAGCAAGTGTCACCCTCCTCAACAGTTTGCCAGGGAGGGGACAAACATCAAAGTCCCTATAAGTCATAGCATTTGGACAAGTATTGGCCTATTGGAGCAGATAATCCATCTGGGGAGGACACAAACATAAATAAGAGTATAACACAGAATCACATAAAAGGCACAAACAAATAAAGAAGTGACACACATGAAGAGCAAGGGATGTTTTGTGTATGGAGGGGGAGAGGGGTGCTGAAGCCATACAATTGACAGTGTTGTGTGGATTAAATGGGTGCTACAGTGCTTAGAGCAGTCCTGGGTCCTTAGTGAGTGGTATGTATGAGCCTGTTGAGTGGATGAATGGAGAATCAAGTTCAAGTTGGGAAAGTTGGAGAAATATCAAATCAAGGTAAGTGGATTCCTCCTTCCTACACCAGATTGGCTGGCACAGCCCTGGATTCATAGTTCAGGATTAGAGAAGGTTTAGCTGCACAGAATGTCCTTGAAAGTCTGTCTTTCAATGATATAGGAACATGATTCATCTTCAGATATGTGCCCCTGTGTGGTGTGGTACACTGAAATGCAAATAATTCTCTTAGGATAATTCCTAAAGGTGGAGAAAGGGAAGGGGGGGATCCCCATTTTCTTTGCTTTGCTCCAGACCCTGGAAACCTAACTCTAAAGGTAATGACCACTGGGCCCAGCTATGTATAAATAATGATACCTTAAAAGGATGTTTAAAGTAGAAATTTTATGAAGGGCAAAGAATTTGTTTAAAAAGCTTGACTTTGCCCTGTCCTAGGATTGCACAAAGGTGCAGATATTTATGTCAGGCCTCAGTCTCTCCTCACACAGGAATTGCTGGAAGCCTCGCTGCTCCTGTCCAATATTCAGATATGCCCATGTTGTTCTTGTCTCTGGCTTGTCTGCCTGTTTTTGTGGACATTTGCTTCTTGACTCTCCTCGTTGCTACCAGAGAGTTCTTGGTCTTTGCTTGCTTAATTGTGAGCTGGAGCAGGATGCTTTGGCTCTCTAAATTCCTAACCTGGGCCCTCTTAGTGTGTGGTTTCTCTGGCATTTGTATTCTTTCCCATACTGTGGCCACCGGAGGGCAGTTTTAATGCCCCTCAGGAACTACTTGGATCAGATTTCTGGATGGGCCAGCCTTGAAATACTTTCTGTATTGTGTTAGGAAACATTCCCCAGGCAACAGGAGTTTAGGGAATTACCATTTACTACTCAGTGGCCAATGACAGATGATTTCCAGGACCCCAAACTCTCCTCTGACGGGTAGAGCTCCACTGTGGTTCACAAGAATTCCTGGTCTCCAACTTCAGTCACTTAGAGAAATTTGAGAAGGTCATGCTCATCTGGGATCACAGAATGGGGGGATCCTGTTCAGCCCTGTGGCAGATACTCTACAAACATCTGTCAAGTTTATTGACCAGTTTGTCTCTGCCCTCAGACAAACATGAGTTTTGGAAAGGTAGAGGTGTGTGGGGTTTGTGTGTGGTTTCTGACGGGAAGATTACCCTACGGATTTTCTAATTCCTTCCTCTGTGCCTTGTTGAATATCAGAGCCCTTTCTCTGCTATCACCAATACATGTATGTAACTTTTCTGGCTTAAAAATTCACCTCTCTAAAGTTTTCCCTAATTAATTCAAACATGCTCTGATGACTTTTGTATTTTTTTTTTAATTTTAAAATTTGGTTAATACGTTTTTTGGTACTTTAAAATTTCCTATGTATTGTGTAGTATGATGTTTATCACACAATAAACATGCAACTAATGGATGTGACTTAATTAGTGATATACCCAATACACATTATTGATGACACCAGTGAGCCATAAGACTAAACAAGTAATTTTGTGAAGCAAACCATTTTATCCAAGGAATGACAGGGAAAGGGGAAGACTAACTCTGTTAGTTCTCCTTAGTGTTAGATGTGTGAAAAGTGGCATATTAATATAGCACTTGCCTAGAAATAGATATTGGTAGGAAGATCACAATGATTTTGTAGAAAAATACTACCACATCTGCTAAATCCTTTCTTTGGAATCTCCTTTTGCTCTCTAATATGCAATATCTATCCCTTTTAAGCTCTCAATTACCTGAAAGGAAGCTTCATGCCCAGGGTGTAAGGGCATTTGCTAACAATAATTGCTTGAGAATAAATATGAGATAAGAAAATGTGCTGGAAAGGACACTATTCACCTCCACGAAGGGCCAGTTTTTGCAGAACATTGGCAGGAATGATGCTCTGAGGGCAAGACCCGTATATTAATCATACGTGGAGTACCAACAACCAATTCAATGCCTTGCTCAGAGATGTGCATGGAATAAATGAATGGATATTTTAATTAGCTTGGGTGTCATCTTTTTGGTGCCTATGAGTGTAATATATAGAGCATGATCTCATTAAAACAGAAGAGAATGATTAAGCCAGAATGAATTTTGTGCTGTTATTTTTAAAAATGCCATAACTTAGCTGTATAAGTGGTAACAATTTTAAATTTGCATTGTTGGATTTTTGGTAAAAATAGTATAACAATAATAGTACTAGCATGTATGTGTATATATCACTTATGGATGAGGTTCTGTTTTTAATTGAATTAATTCTAACAGTAATCCTATGAACAGATATTCTCATTTTATAAATGGGGAAGCTGAGGCACAGAGAAGTTGTGATTTTTCCAAAGCTAAGTGACAGAGGTGTGACCTGAAGCCTGGCAACATAGTTCAAGAATCCATGCTATTAGCCAGTAATTTATATAGCCTCCCATGCTGGTGAGAATCTGTCCAAACCAAGTACTGATAGGGACTGGTTCCGTGCCCAGGAATAAAATAAATGTTTCGTCCTTTATCAATTAGGCACATCAACGGTATGATGGTGATAAGTTGGAAAGGATCAGGGACTCCCAAAGTACTTGTTAAAGTCATTTTAAAAAAATATGAAGAACATCAAAAAGAGAAAGGAACAATGGTTGTTTATAACCTGCCAAATTATTAATGTAGGACAATGTACATCTTATTCCTGGTTGCAGATAAAAATCCTAGCTAATGGACAAAGAAGACTTGAGCTCCAGGAGGAGCTTAAATGGTAATCCTCCTAGAAGATAATAACCTGGACACATTGTCCATTGTGGGTGAACTAAAATTATAGAATATGATCTTTGAATTAACCAGGAAGTGAATACATCTTCTTGAACTGATAAATTTCTGAGCTAAGGTAATCAGCAAGATGGGGCAAAGAGACCATTAGAGGTGCCACTTTCACATTTCATAGGTGAGAGAGAATGCCCTTCCCTTGAGCATGTGAGAAAAATGTAGTTTTGATAAAGAACAAGATGTTTTGCAATGCATTTCAGTTAAGTTTTATTAAAGTGTTCCAAGGAATAAATATCTATAAAAGTTATAGGAAAATCTGGAAAGGATTTCATCCTGCAAAATTGTGTGTAGATAAGTTTTAGCACATCCTATCATTTAATGGGAGAAATTGCAAGTATTATAGATGTTATTTTTGATTTTTTAATTCTCCAAGTTGTTTCTGATACCTTTTAATTTCAGTTTTAATAGCCATAAGCCTTTTTGAAATAATAATACTGTCAGCTCTCAGGTGTATGCGTTAAAGGGAATGGCAAACTTGAAACAAATAAAATAATCCTTTCCACTGTGCTACGGCCGAGACCTCACTCTTGGAGTTAAATAACTGACAAGGGATTAATGTCTGTGGTTTAAGGAGTCAGTGGTGTAGTGTGTTGTTGGGCTTGGGTGATGGGGCAGGGTAGTGTCTGGGGCTTTCTTGCATTTGACCACAGTTTCTCCTGTTGGTCCTGTTAGTGAGATACCAGTTTGTTTTGGATATGTTCCCTCCCCTAGAGTGTGCCATTGTAATACTGTTGTAAAAAGCATTTTTTCTTCATGGAATTCCTTATTAGTCATTTCTTTGGTTGACACATTAAAAACAACAACAACAACATAATGGTAACTCTGATGTGGTGTGATGGACGCTTTACATGCAGACTCTGGATCAGGACTGAGGCACTCATTCCCCCAGCTGCTGGGAATGATGGTGGACAGCTTGCAGCTGAGTAGTAACCCTCCCAGCAATTGCCTTTGGATAAAGAGCTGTTTTACCACTTCCTGGGGACAGTCTGTACCTGATGACTGACAGGTGGTGATACAAAGGCCCTGCCTCCTGGCTTTGCTTGGGACAACTCTGCAGGCTCATCCAGCTTAAGAGTGTCCTTGTGGGATCAGTTGAGGCTTTTGTTGTGACTAAATGCAGTCCAAGGTCTTCTCCTGCCCAGTCCAGCTTTGTTCACTCTCCCACAGGTGTGGCTCCTAACGTGCTCCCCAGTCAACTTTCTGCACCCACATCTGTTTCTGGGAGACCTGATCTGTAAACCCCAGCAATATATTCTGCATGCTGAAGATGAAGGTACACTTTGGAGAAAGGGTCATAGAAATTTTCATAAATGTTTTGATAAGGGTGATATTTTTCTTCTTTGCTTAGACTCTTTCCCTAATCCCTACCCTTTCCATATTTTCTACCCTTGATTGATCCCTAATTTGCACATAGGGTTTTCTAATGGGAGATACAATTTGTGTTTAATATAAAAAATTCAAGTTTCAGAAAAATATGCATACATGCATGAGTTGCCACTATAGCATGCCCACCAGATAGCCATCATTTAGAAGGCCCAGGGTAACCCTCTGCATCCCTACACAGCTCTAAGTGTTGGATAGTTGTCCTTTGTACATGAAATTTATACCTTGATTAAGATATCTGAGATAAATGGGCTTTGGCAATTAGAATAATAATACTCTTTGGGATATTTACCAAGCACTTTCCATCCATTATATTGATTTATTTCTTCGCATCCTTGAGAATTTGGTCGTGTTAGCTCCATTTTATAGATGGAGAGTAAATTTCTGAAGACACTGGGGTTTTGGGAAATTTCTTTCTGACAAGCTCCAATTTCTACGATCAGTCAATGGGCTCAAGCCCGTCATTCAAAGAGAACACCAGAAGAGATGTGGTGTTTTGTGAAGTGGCACATTCTGAAGTCTCTGTCACTGAGAGAAGGATGTAAGCTCAGGATCAAAGCATCATCTTCAAAGAAGGGCGAAGTACTTGTTAAATAACTCCTGGCAACTGCTTAAGCACTAAGCATTGTAATTGCAGAGAGCAGGAACAGCACTAAAAATAGAAAAGTGGATAAGGACAGGACCAAAGACATCATTGTCACTCAAACTTGAATGTCACTTTTTGACAGCATTTGAGCAATTGATTCTTGGTTTTCCATGCTAGGAATTCAGTAGTCACGCTTTGCTGTGACAGCCGTAGGAGAAGGGAAGGGGCAGGACCCTGTAGGAGCCTGGGATTAATATGAAGAATGGAGGGTGAGAATTATTATCAGCCTATGCTGCCTCTTCTCTAGTCAAAATTCCTTTGAAGGCGAAAAAACAGAAAGCCACTCAAGCTAGCCCCAATTTACTGAAATGTTAAAGGAGGATCTCATGGGTAAGAAACACAACCAGACCCTGCTTAGCAAAAGACTGGACCTGAGAACCAGAAGGCCATTAGGAGCTAAGTCTCTCATTCCATTTCCTGGAGCTGCACGATCTGTCTCTGAAAATCTCCTCTCTTGACCTCTCATCTAAGCCAGCATCCTCTGCATTTCATCTTGTTTACTTCATCTAGCTTAGCTGCTGGTCCAACTCTACATCATGAGCTCCAAGCTCCAGTAACCACCACTGACAACAGTGTCTGTGTCTCTTCAGGCAAGTTCTTATACGGAAAAGACTTATCAGGTCATATCATGCTTTTCTCACAGTGGAGCAGCCATTTTGGATTGGGGGGCGTCCATGGGGTGTAGAGAGATGCAGAATGAATGGGAAAGACAATGAGACCTATTTATTTTATCTTCACTTATCTGTGTTTCCATCATGTTCTGTATCATGCTCCATGATCTAGTCTAGAATATACAAAAGGTTGAGTAATCACAGCAGTGAATCACTGTGTAGAGAGTGGTGTCTGCTCTAAATAGGTTTATAATCTGGTTGATGTGATAAGGCACAAGCCCAAGAAAAGGAAACAAGTCAGACCAGAGAGTGCCTGATGAGCATCAGATGACTAGCATAGACATTAGGGGTTTTAAAGATGTAGAAGAGGGAGAAATCATTGTGTGTTGGGAAGTTAAAGGAGGATTGTTTACGAGAGGTAGAGACAGAAGTGGGTCTTGAGGGATGGGAAAGATTTGGAGAGAAAGGGAAGAGGAGAGGATTCTAGATTGAGGCAGAGGGAAGGAGAGTGGGATGCATGATACATGTCCAGGGTACAATGAATAGGCCAACCTATTCTGAGCATAAGATGTGTGTTAGAAAGTACTAGAAGGTAAATTAGGAAGAATGGGGAAGAATAAAATTGTGTAGAACCTGAATAGCAAACTAAATAGTTTGGATTTATTCTGAATATTTTATTAGTGATGTTTGAGCAGGGCAGTGCTCAAGGATGACTCGATGCCGTGGAGGAGACCAGAGGCCGGAGATGACTGAGAGGCCCTTATATTGTTGCTAGTGACATGGGATAGCAGGCTTGAAGATGAAGAGGTAGACTCGAAAATATTAGAAAGAAAATGGAACTTCTCCTATTTAAAGTCTTCGTTGCCTGCTGTTTGTGCACTTCCAGGAAGAGACACAAATTCAGGGAAGAAACTGACTGGACCTATTGCTTTTAGCTACTGGCAACCTACATGTCTCTGGCTTCAGCCAGTAAGTGCAAATGCTACCACATTAAAATTAGTACCCAGATAGTAAGAGGTCTGAGCTTCCATTTATACATAGCAAGTGCAGTCTTTCATAGAGTTCCTCTCTTGACGAGTCAGGGAGCTTGGCAGAAAACTCTAGTTAACTTAGGCAGAAAATGAGTTTATTGGAAACATATTTTGTTGCTCATAAATGAATTGGAAGGGTGGGAAAACCAGCTAAGAAAATAATTCAGCCAAGGTCACACCATGGGTTGGGATGCTACCATTGGGTCCTTATCACTCTTCCAAATCAACCCTGACTCCACTGCCACAGCCATGATTAAATTCTTCTAGAGGCAAGTCCCTGGAAGGCATTTGATTGAGTGTAGGTCTTGTTCCCAATCCCTGGATTACAATGAGTTACAAGAGGGAAACCAGTTCTGTTTTAACTTCTGTAGGATACAGGGCTGTGTCTCCTAGTAGGACACACATACTAGGTGATATTCTGAATTAGGAAGGGGGTTCAGACGTTGGGCTGACAAATTATGCTTCTTCCTCATATTTCCAAGAGTCCCAAGATGGAGATATGCCCATTGCTGCCCTGAATTACCTCTTTACTCTTATAGCTGGTTGAGAAGGAGTCCATGGCTATGGCTTTTATAGTGACCCTGTGAGCTCACCCATGCATTACTGAGTTCTGCCTTCAAAATAATTCCCACTACAGGTCACTTCCTCCATTCCACATTAGGGTTTTATCCCATCTGTATTAGTCTGCTCTGGCTGCCATCACAAAATGCTACAGAGTGGGTTGGTTTAAACAACAGAAATTAATTTTCTCACAGTCTGGATGCTAGAAAGCCCAAGATCAAGGTGTTAGATAGGCTTCCTTGTGAAGTGTAGGTGTAGGTAGCTGCCATCTCTCTCAGTGTTCATGACCTCTTCTTTTTACATGTGTGGAGAGAGAGAGGGAGGAAGAGGAGAAAAAGGTCTCTTCTTTTTTTTTTTTTAAATTTTTTTTAACATTTATTTTTGAGACAGAGAGAGACAGAGCATGAATGGGGGAGGGTCAGAGAGAGAGAGGGAGACACAGAATCTGAAACAGGCTCCAGCCTCTGAGCTGTCAGCACAGAGCCCGACGCGGGGCTTGAAATCACAAACCGCGAGATCATGACCTGAGCCGAAGTCGGACGCTTAACTGACTGAGCCACCCAGGCGCCCTGAGAGAGGTCTCTTCTTATACCACTAATCCTATCGGATCAGGGCTGTGCCCGTAAAGTTTCACTTAACCTTAATCACTTCCTTAGAGGCCCCATCTCCAAATCCAGCCATACTGGAGGTTCAGGCTTCAATAGGAATTTCAGGGAGACATGAAAACTTTGTCCATAACACCTTCTCTATTTCCATACCCCTAATCTAGAGGTTCTCAAATGTCAGTGTGCTTTAAGAATCACCTGGAAGTGCTTTTAACACATATATTGAAGGGTCCCACCCCCAGGGTTTCTGATTCAGTGGGCCT
The DNA here is from genome assembly GCF_018350215.1 of Panthera leo. Classification (NCBI taxonomy): domain Eukaryota; kingdom Metazoa; phylum Chordata; class Mammalia; order Carnivora; family Felidae; genus Panthera; species Panthera leo. The sequence goes on from NC_056683.1 coordinate 80,502,470, forward strand.
GGGGTAGGCCCTCAGAATTTGCATTTCCAACAGATTTGCTAGGTGATGCTGCTTCTGCTGGGTTCAGGGACTCCACTTTGAGAACCACTTCCCTCGTCTAAGTAGCCATCATCACTTATCTGGGTTATCGTTGTGACTTCCTAACTTCCATTTTTACCTCTATTCTCCTCACAGCAGCCAGTGAACTTTTAAAAATGTGAATAAAATCATGTTATTCTCCTGTTTAAAACTCTCCAGTGGCTTCTGACCACCTCTACGTGGTCTACAAGGCTCTGCAAGATCTAGCTTCTGCCAGCTCAGCAAACCTATCTTAGGTCATAGTCACCACCTCCAGTCACTCTACCTTTTGTTCTCCATCTTGAAGTTGTGCTTCCAGACACATGTGTTCCTCTGGGATGCTCCCTCCAACCCCCCCAAGGGGAGACTGGCTGGCTCGGTCTCCTCCTTGATGATTAGGCTCAGATGTCACCCCCTTCGAAGGACATCCTTGAATACCCTATCTGAAGTGGCCTTCTGCAGTTTCTATTTACTTCCTCACTCTTCTTCTTTCCCTTCATTGTCGTTATCACAGTCATTAATTGTCTTGTTTACTTATTATTCTATCTATTGTGGTCTCCTCCATTAAGATTGTAAGCACCTGGGGTGCAGGGCTCTTATCTTCCCAGCTCTGTCCCCAGGACTTTGCACAGTGTCTGGCACAGTAGGAAACACTCGGTAAATATTTGTGGAATGAATGTATCTGTATATACCTGAAGTGAACAAGGTTCAAGTATTTTTCTTAAAAGGCCCCCTAAGTTCCATGGAGTCAGTGGATATAAATAGATGTTTTGGAGAGGAATATCACCCAACTCCAGCTGTCAGATTGATCTAGTTTGATGTAGCACAGCTACGATTTCCTGTATATGTAACACTTGGGCTGATGAAGGCCAAGGTGGTTTTTAGCAAGCCTCATCCCTCATACCAGTTCTGACACACCCATCCTCTCTTCTCGGTCTTTCTACTTCTGGGAGCCCCTCACTGCAGCATCCAACAGACTGATGCCTTCAGCACCCTCCCTGTTGTGTCGGACCTTCTCCTCATTATCAAACATACCTCCCGCTTTTCCCAGTATCCGAAGACTCTGCTCAGCTACTATGTGACGATGGGTGGGCAAGTGGGGTAAACAGGTCAATTGCTTTAACTTCATTTGCAGTTAAGAGGTACCAGGGTCCCTTGGATAATAATACACATCTAAGCTCTATCTAAGGGAACAACAAACCATGGAATTCAGGCTTTTACATAAGTGTCTACTTTATTTTGGATTTTATGTAAAGAATTAAAATAAATTGAAATAAAAATATTGGAATGGCAGGGTTATGGAAACATAAAAAGTGAAAGGAGATCCTGAAAAACAGGTTGTAAAGTGGTTTTTGTATTGATCAGCTGAAAGTCTGACATGTCTTTTTGTCAAAATATATAGTTATGCAATAGGAAACATTACAGTAATGAAAAAATTATTTACAGATCTGAGTTTCATTCAGTAACATTCTTGGTCAAGATCAAAATATGGAATGTTTTTTTCCATTCAGAAAAAAAGAGTCACTTTGCCTGAGTCATGATTGCCCACTTCTTCCCATATGGTTGAGTACTATTTATTGGCTGAGGTTGACAATTTTCTAAAGACTTTGTGGTTGATGAGCTCTATTTATGGCAGCAATTGAGAAAAGTAAACTTAGGTAATATTAGGAAGAAAATACTTGGCTTGTTAAAAAATAGAAATCAACCACTGTAGCAAATATTTTGTGAGACAGAAAGGGCTGAAATCATGAAAACTGCCTGGCTCTCCCAATGCCTCTCTCCCCATCCAATAATCACAAAATTCCCCTGATCCTCCCTTTGTCTGGCTTATACAGTTATCGCCTTCTCACCGGTTTGAAAATTCACACCTTAGGCCAGGGGTTGACATTGGTTCAAGCTTCTCTACCTCATGGCTATCGACTAGTTTTCTTAGAACGAAATTTGATAGTCTTCCCTTCTGATCAAGACTTGTGTCTGGGGATAGAATGCAAATGTTCACTCCCAAGTCTAGTGTCATAATGCTACATCACAAGTGACTTGTTAAAAGCTGAGGTGAAGGGCGCCTGGCTGGCTCAGTTGGTTAACTGTCTGACTCTTCATTTTGGCTCAGGTCATGATCTTACAGTTTGTGAGATTGAGCCCCGAGTCGGGATCTGCACTGACAGCATGGTGTCTGCTTGGGATTCTCACTCACTCTCCCTCTGTCCATCCCTCAAAATAAATAAATAAACATTTATAAGAAAAATTGAGGTGAAACATATATAACACAAAATTTGCCATTTTAACAATCTTTAAGTGTACAATTCAGTGTCATTAAGTATATTCACAGCACTGCGCAACCATCACTGTTATCCTTTTCCAGAACTTTTTCATCACCCCAAACAGAAACTCTACCCATTAAATAACAACTCTCCCTCAAGCCCTGGTAACCTTTTTTATGCTTTCTGTCTCTATGGATTTGTCTATATTAGGTACCTCATTATAAGTGGACTTATACACTATTTGTCCTTGTGTGTCTGGCTTATTTCATTCAGCATAATGTTTTTAAGGGTTATCCATGTTGTAGCATGTATCAGAAGTTCCTTCCTTGTTAAGGCTGAATAATATCCCACTGTACACACACACACACACACACACACACAAATATATTTTATATATTTTTATATTTATTTCTATATATAAACTATGTTATATGTATTTATATATATAAACTATGTGTTCTATATGCTTATTTATTTTATTTTATTTTATTTTATTTTTTAATTTTTTTTAGCGTTTATTTATTTTTGAGAAGAGAGCATGAGTGGAGGAGGAGAGAGAAAGAGGGAGACACAGAATCTGAAGCAGGCTTCAGGCTCTGAGCTGTCAGCACAGAGCCTGACGCGGGGCTCGAACTCACAGATCGTGAGATCATGACCTGAGCTGAAGTCAGATGCTCAACCGACTGAGCCACCCAGGCACCCCTATATATTTATATAGAACACATTTGGTTTATCCACTCATCTGTTGATGGTCATTTGTGCTGTTTCTGCTTTTTGCCTATAGTGAATGATGCTACTATAAACACCAGTGTGCAAGTATGTGTTTTGTACCCCTGCTTCTAATATTTGGGGTCTGTACTTTGAAGTACAGAATTGCTAGATCATATGACAATTCTTAACGTTTTGTAGGAATCCATCACATGATTTTTGACTTACCCACACCTTTTATTCTAGCTTTTCTTTCTCTTTTTTGGCAGCTCTTCTGAAGGTAGGCTAGTTCCCAGCACAGTCCCTGGGCAGATCCATCCTGTGTATTCCTTCAAACTGAACTCAAAATGCTTCTCCTTTTCCCCCACCACCAGCCAGTCTTCACCAACTCAAGCCCTTCTTCCTAATGATAATAAATTCCAGCTTCTGCAACCTGGAAGTGAAAAAGTAGTTACAAGAATGTGCCTTACATCTTTGCTTTTTCTTTAAAGAAAGCACACACCATCCCACTTGAAAAACCCTCTTTCCTGGCCACTGTCATGTGGATTGGAACAGCTTCCTGAATCTCTCCCTTTCTCTTCAAATTCCAACTATCAAGCTTCAACACTCAGGCTTACTGTCTCTCTCCCCTGCCCATAACCCAAACCCTTCTTTCTAGAGATGGATTTGCCCTCTCAAGTTTTTAAAGTTTTGTTGTGTTTTCCCTATGACCTAGACTCTGCACAATTCAGAGCACCTAGCTGCTGATGCAGAAGGAAAAGTCACTCTATAAACATCAGGGATGGAAAGATGCCTGAGTGGTTCAGTTGGTTGTGCATCCAACTCTTGATTTTGGCTCAGGTCATGATCTCACTGTGGTGGGATCAAGCCCCATGTTGGGCTCTGAGCCAGGCACAGGGGCTGCTTGGGATTCTCTCTCTCCCCTCTCTCTCTCTACCCCTCTCCCACTCACTTGTGCTCTCTCTCAAAATAAATAAAATTTAAAAAAAAATTAAAAAAGGATGGGCAAAAATAGTGAATACCTATATATCAATTATTTCCCCTCTTCTATATTCACCTTGGAAATGACTTTCACTTTCTTGCATTACAAAAATATTTTCCCCTAGATAAAATCTAAGCTATGTGAAAGTAAATTTGGGGGCTCTTCTTTGCTTGAAAAACCTTATTGTTAAGAACACAAAGTACTTGCGTTGGTATTTGTAATTCAATGAGTTGATCTCAATGGGCCTTTCCAGCCTTATTTCCCACTACTATCCTTTGTCCCCTCTAGGTCTCAGTGAATGGGACTGCCAACCATTTGCTCACTGTCCCTGCATTTTCCTGTCTCCATTTGTTCCTCTTTCCACTTATCCTCTTCACCCTCCTCTCATGCCTGCCCAATTTCTACCCATCTCTCAAGTTCAAAGTCAAATGCTGCTAGTTCCATAAAAATAACTGTTCTGAGGATTAAACAAAACAGTATGTGCAAAGAATTTTTGCAGTGGCCAGCATGTAGTGAGCCCTGGATAAACAGTATACAATACTTTGTCCTATACTATTATTATTTGTGTAAACATCTTATTTATAATTTATCAACTTTTTGGTCTTATTGTTTTGTATGTCCTACACAGCCTAAATCACTTTGGATCCTTTCGGCAACATAAAACCAAACTCAACTGGCTTACACAAAAAGTGGGATTTATTGGGTCACACACCTGAAAAGTCCAGGGATTGGGCTGGCTTCTCCCTGTTTCTAAACTCAGCTCTCCTCTACATATTTTAGTTCTCAGGCTTTTGAGGAGGTTAGATGGCTGCACTAGCTCCAGCCTCCCAGGCTCTTGGGAGAAGGGAGGACTGGCTCTCCAGCAAGCTCAAAAACAATCCCTTGAGCTTCACTGGTCCTGACTGGGTCATGTTCCCTTTCCTAAACCATCACTTTTGACAGAGCACTCAAGATGTTTTGATTGGCAGTGTGTAGGTCACGTGTCACGTAGTAAACTCCAGCAAAACCACACCAAGAGGGCAGGTAGGTGAACAAACCCACACGTAAAAACTGGGAGACATACCAAAAGTAGGGTGAATGGATGCTGGGAAGCTAAGAAACACCAAATACCCTCCCTAGTGCTTTACAGAAAGGAAGTGCTCAATAAATCTTTAGTGGGTGGATTAAATTAGTATTCTCTTTAGTGGTCAAAGAATGTGCAAGACGAACTGCTCATCAAGTGGTGGTTTAAAAGAGGGAGGAAGCTAACATTTGTTGAGTACTTACTATGTACCAGGTACCAGCCTAGGAGATTTATATATGTTGTCATTTGATTTGATCCAACAAAAATCTGTGATACAGTTGTCATTATGCCCATTTTATAGGTAAGGAAACTAAGAGTAGAAGAGTTAAGTAATCTTTCAGGGGTTGTACAGAGTTGGAATTCCAGACCAGGTCTGCCTGACCCAGATACCTGTGCTCTATTCCAGTGGTTCCTGGCCCCCGCATTCTGGGTGGCAATTTATTTCTCTTCAAAGATCACTGGAGATGGAAATTCTATAATCAATCCCTGTAGACCGCTCCATGTTGTATAAATCTGAGGTTTAAGAAACTCCTTGATCTTTCCATTGGTTTAACTAGATTGCATTTCACCCTTTCTGTCTTCTATAGAAAGTGGAATACCACTGCACATTCTCTTTTTAAAAAATCTTCATTGTTTGATGGTAGTAATTAAGCAGCCACTTAATCTTTTCTTCTTTTATGTTAAGTGGTTCAATCCTGTTAACCTTTCCTTGGGGAGCCCATTTGCCAACTCTCTGACATGGGACACATTTTGGGTTAAGCTCTGGACCTTACTTTGAAGCTAGAACATGACTTGAGGCAGCTCTCAGACTACAGTTTCCCAGACCTCCAAAAGAAAATGGACTCAGCTGTGTTGACTATCTGCTTTCCCTCAGTGGGACCTCTGGGCTGCTGCCAAACCCTCTCTACTGCTGTGATCCCCTACATACACACTCACACAACAACATACACAAACAACAGCACACACATACAAACACACAACGTCACATACCCCCAACAACATACACACAGAAACAACACCGCCCACACCACCACCACACACAGACACAGAGCCTGACGCATGCCCCAGGCCTGTGGGGAAGCCAAGGTTTTGCTTCTCAGTGGCAGTCACTGGAATCACCTTCTCTGAAGTCCTGACTCGAGAGCTGCCCAGGCTTCCTCCTCCTCTGACCATAGCAGATTCATGCCATTCTTGCTTTGAATCCCTGGCAATCTAATCATTATATTTCTTCACTCCCACGGTAGACAAGGGAGGAGTATGATTTGCTAATTCTGAATTTCAAGAAATGAAACAGAAATGAGAGCTAGTTTCCTGATGACTTTGTCTCGGCATGCTCTGGACTATGAAATGATCCCATTTCTGGTTCAGTTGGTCTGTGACCTGTAGGCTCCAGTGTAGACACTTCTGGCTTCCTTTGAACGTATCAAAGAAAATTTAAAAAAGAAAAGGAAGAATGGGGCGCCTGGGTGGCGCAGTCGGTTGGGCGTCCGACTTCAGCCAGGTCACGATCTCGCGGTCCGTGAGTTCGAGCCCCGCGTCAGGCTCTGGGCTGATGGCTCGGAGCCTGGAGCCTGTTTCCGATTCTGTGTCTCCCTCTCTCTCTGCCCCTCCCCCGTTCATGCTCTGTCTCTCTCTGTCCCAAAAATAAATAAAAAATGTTGAAAAAAAAATTTAAAAAAAAAAAAAAAGAAAAAAAGAAAAGGAAGAAAAGAGAGAAAACTCTGGATACTGGGTAGTGGATGATTTTACATGTGTGTTTTTCTATAGTTGCCAGAATTTCTGTCATGAACATGAATTCAGTTGGAAATTAGGAAAAATATCAATAAATGCTAAAATTAACTCTAAATAGTTAAAAGAATAAAATCATGGCCAAATCTTTATCAAGCAGATGTAAATGAAAATAAAACATGAATGGCAGTAATAAAGTAACATGGTAGAATTTATCATAAAGCAGTCTTTGGAATAAAGGATCCATTTTGGCATTTTTATGTTGATGTAAGGCACAAGGCAGAATGAAAATATCTCAGTAATAAAAACCCAACATTAAATAGAAAAAAAATAAAAATTGACAGAAGGAGAAATCAACAGGAAAACTGTTGTCTTTAGGAGACCTAAATTTTGGCCATCAAAAAAGAGCAAAAAAGGATGTTGAAGTTAGAAATACTATAATTTTTAAAGTCAATTTATAGGCAAATAATGAATTATTTCCCTAACAACAAAGAATAAACCTTCTCAAAAACTATTATTTGAAACCCTGAGCAAAACAAATAATATATAATACCACAAAGAAAACTTTTATCTAGAATACAACAAAACTAGAAAAAAATTACACAAGTTTAAATAAGAATAAACAAATTTAAACTCTCAATTACTTAGAAAAAAATTTTTTAAAGTGGTTCATTTTTTTAAAGTTTATTTATTTATTTTGAGGGAAAGAGAGAGAGCAAGTGTGTGGCAGAGCATACATAGGAGAGAGGAGGAGAGAATTCCAAGCAGGCTCCGCACCATCAACATCATCAGCACAGAGCCTGATGTAGGGCTTGAACTCACGAACTATGAGATCACGACCTTAGCTGAAATCAAGAGTTGGACACTTAACCCACTGAGCCATCCAGGCGCCCCTACTTAAAAAAAATTTTAAACTCTTTATTAGAATGTCGTAAAAAAAGAAAATCAAAACCATAATGACAAACTATTTAGAAAGTAATGAAAATCAAGAATATTATATATAAGTGCTCATCAAGTGTGGTCAGATCAGTACAAAGGAGTATGTTGGGGGCCTTAACCATTGTCATTAGTAAACCAGAAATAATGAAAATAAATAAACTAAGCATATGAGTAAAAAATGAGGAAAGTCCAACTTGATGAATAAAATCCAAACAAGCAGAGGGCACCTGGTGTCTCAGTTGATCAAGCATTGGACTTTTGATTTTGGCTCAGGTCATGATCTCATTGTTGTGGGATCAAGCTCTATGCTTGTGATTCTCTCTCTCCCTCTCCCTGTTCCCATCCCCAGATCTCTCTCTCTCTCTCTCTCTCTCTCAAAAAAAAAAAAAAAAAAATCCAAACAAGCAGAAATAGATCAGAAAGATAAATACAACAATTTATAAATTAGAAGATAAAGGATAATTGATTAATGCAAGTGTCTTAAATATTTTTAAAGGCTAAGAAATTGGAAATACTTTTTATTATTCAAATCCAGGAAAAGAAGAAATACAAATACCATTAGAAATAGAAAAGGGAAATGAACATATTACAGAGAAGATTTAAATGGAATAAGATAATACTGTATGTCGATACACATGAGAATAGTGATAAATGAATGATTTTCTAGGGGAAATTGCTAAAATTGACTAAATAAATTATACATGTGAAAAAATCAATAACCTTCGGAAGAAATTGACAAAATTATCAAGAAACTCCTTTGAAGAACTCTCCAGGTCCAGATAGCTTGCCAAATAATTCTTTAGAAGTTTCAGAAAACAGGATTTCTATGTTATGTAAACCATTCAGGAACATAAGTAAAATTTGTGATCTACCAGATTTTGTTTATTCATCAGTTGATGGACATTTAAAAAACTAGAAGACCCAGCAATTTCACTCCTAGAATCTTCCAAAATACTACATATAATTCCATTTCTATGAAGTCTCCAGAAAAGACAAATCTATAGAGACAGAAGCATATCAGTGTTTGCCTAAGGACAGGAATGGGAAGAGGGATTGACTATAATGGGCTCCAGAGAATTGAGGGCATTATGGGGACTGTTCTAAAACTGGAAAATGCCCTAAAATTGTTTTAAAATTGGTCATAGTTACACAACTCTATAAATTTACCAAGACTCTCTGAATTGTGCACTTACAATGGGATTTTATGGTGTATAAATTTTAAGCTATTAAAAATGGCTAGTTATCAAACAAATGCAAATTAATATCCATAAGATGCCATTGACAGATGTAAAAGCTATCCAACTGGTAAGATTTAAAAAAAAATAGTGTAGCAAAGATTCAATTCAAAGGATACTGTCATACATAACAATCAGGATATACTTGATTCAATGCTTTTAGAAAACAAATTGAAGGGCAACCTACAGAATAGGAGAAGATATTTGCAAATGACATATCCAATCAAGGGTTAGTATCCAAAATATATATAGAACTTATAAAAGTCAATACCCAAAAAACAAATAGTCCAATTAAAAATGGGCAGAAGACATGAAGAGACATTTTTCCAAAGAAGACACACAGATGGACAACAGATGCATGAAAAGATGCTCATCATTACTTATCATCAGGGAAATGCAAAACTACAGTGCCTTATCACCTCACACCTGTCAGAATGTCTAAAATTAACAACACAAGAAACAAGTGTTGGTGAGGATGTGGAGAAAAAGGAACCCTTTTACACTGTTGGTGGGAATGCAAACTGGTGCAGCCACTGTAGAAGACAGTATGGAGATTCCTCAAAAAGTAAAAAATAAGAACTAGTCTATGATCCAGCAATCACACTACTGGGTATTTATCCAAAGAATATAAGAACACTAATTCAAAGGGATACATACACTCCTATGATTATAGCAGCAGTATCTATAATAGCCAAGTTATGGAAACAGCCCAAGTGCCTATCAACTGATGAATGGATAAAGATGTGGTATATATATACAATGGGATATTATTCAGCCATAAAGAAGAATGAAATCTTTCCATTTGCAACAACATGGTTGGAGCTGGAGAGTATAACGCTAAACAAAATAAGTCAGAGAAAAACAAATATCACATAATTTCACTCATATGTGGAATTTAAGAAACAAAAGGAACCAGCAAAGGGAGAAAAAATAAGAAAGAGAGGGACAAATCAAGAAACAAACTCCTAACTATAGAGAACAAACTGCTGCTTACCAGAGGGGAAGTGGGGTTAAGTAGGTGATGGAGATTAAGGACTGATGAGTACGGGGTGATGTATGGAACTGCTGAATCTCTATATTGTACATCTGAAACTAATATAACACTGTATGTTAACTAACTGGAATTAAAATTAAAGCTTAAAAAAAATTTTTAAAAAGAAAGCAAGCTGAACACAGCTACTAAGAATTTTCAAAATGTTAATAGGCTTTGAGTTATTAGTTTCATTTGAGGAGTCTGACTCTCCAAAAATAAAGAAGTGTGCTACAAAGGGATGAGCATTACACAATTCTTTACAACTACAAATTAGAACAACCTTAATGTACAATATTAGGGAAATGGGTATGTAAATCATAGTACATCAAACAATGCAATTGATGTGGTTGTTAAAAATCGTATTTTCAAAGACTACTTGAGGACATAGAAGAATGTTCAAGAACTAATGTCAACTGGGAAAAAAATAAGGCATAAACTCTCTGTATATACTAATCCTAAATGAAAATTGAAGTGTCTATTTATGATTGGTAGAGCCTAAGCCAAAGGTTCACACTTATTATCTGGGTGATGTAATTATGGATGATGTAATTCTCTTCTGAATATGGTTTGTCTTGTTTTATCTAAATTCTTGGAAATAAACATTTACTGCTTTATCATTTGCAAATCAGAAATTTTATTGGAAAACTGTAAATGTTATAAAAAATAACAAAAGTAAATGGTAACTAATTACATTTCCACCTGCACCAAATGCAGCTTTCAAATAGGAAGTAGAACGTCTATATAATAATTCTAACTAGTTGAGCTTCCATTAGGCAAGAGAGTTAATAGTGAGTCCTCCCTCTCTCTGCCTTCTTCCCTATTTTAATGGAGGCCTAGGAACAACTGAGTCAACTTGGTGTGCATCAATAAGGGGTATATTTTGGGCAATGGTGGATTCTTAGGACTGAGAAACACTTTCCCACCTTCGAGTGAGGGATCTTTTGACAACCTACCCCCCATAATGGTCCAAAGTTTGTCTTCCTATTTTCAGTGGTGCTGTCCTGTCATAAAGAACCAGAGGACCTATGTTTCAAAACATCACATATATAGAAGACACACTCCACCAATCACTAATCATCCATGGTGGCTCCTAGACCCATGAGTATCCAGAAGCCCTGGGCTCTGCAACAAAAATCTTCCCTCTGGATTTCTTTTTGCTTTGAAGATTCAGTCTTTTGTATAAGTAACTAGGTGTGATTTGACTAGGGGAGGCAGATTGGAATCAGAGGGGCAAATGGCACAAACCACAGAAAGAGAAATTAGGAGACAGCACTAACTGAGGGAAGTGCAACGGTGAAGCAGCCTCAGAGCTAATGAGTGGGATGTGCCAAGCCTTCCTCTCTGAAGTCACATTATTAGCTGCTCCACAAACATTTTCCAAACTAACTTTTAAAATAATTAAACAAATGAAAAAGAAACCAGATTCTCATATAAAAGCTCTAGGGCTTTGGTCTTTATTACTAATAAACTTACACCAGCACTCACCCCCACCCCACCTTGACAAGTGTGGGAGAAGCTGGCTGGTAACAAGATTGTGCCGCCCTGATGAGTGTGCTCATTAGGGAAGCCACTCGGTTTGAAGGCCCACCCCAGCCAATCTGATTGTGAACTTTATTGAAATAATTTTATAAACAAGTCTTCAGACAAGGTTTAGTCCTGATGAATACTCCGAGCTCATTACCACCCTCAGGAAGAAATTTGAAGAGATAAAAATAAAAGTCTAGGATTAAAACAACCCTTTCACCTTAGGCAAAACAGTCTCCCTGCACTTCAGATTTCTCCATCTGTAAAACAAGGATAATGATATTTCCCTCTCCAGCTCATCAGAAGAGCTAACGCTAAGTTCTGGAGAGCATCTTGGCAGTTGGGAAAGAAGGTAACACATAAACCGGATTATTTTTAATAGCATGAGAAACATAACGGTGATTAATAGATGTCTGATCTCTCTCAAGACAGGGTGAAAACAATGCAAAAGGGAGATATACATATGGTGTGATAAATCAGCCAAATATCTTGGAAATTTATCTGGCTTCAATTAGAAAGCTGCTCTCCCTCCAGTATTTTCTTTGATAGTAATGACTTTTTAGTCCAACGACATGTCACCATAAAATCATTAAATATATTTGTGGCAGCAGCTACTGCAGAATCAGAGTGACCTCAGGAAGATGTTTGTGCCGGAAAGCACCCAGGTAGCTGTCATTTCCAGGTGGTGGGAACAATTTCAAAGCAACTTGGCTTTGCCACACCTCACCAATTGTCTAAGTCAAAAGACCGATGACTTTAAAATCCCCATTGACCCACAAGCTGCACGAGCTCAACAGAGCAATGTGCCTGCATTTTAGCATAATGCCACAGAGCCAAACTCAAGAGTCTGCACAGAAACATCACGTTTGAAAAGTGTGAAAGAGCTGGATGGGGCTCAAGGATGATCGACATATCCCTTTCAGACATAAGTGACAGCATCTTCGCTTCTACCTGGTTTCTCATTTTTGCATCAACATAAATAGTCAGGGAAGAAATGCAATTCAATGGCAGAGCTTCAGGTTCCTGAGATTAGATGAAAGGTATCCTTAGCACAGAGGCACAAAGACTTGAGGAAAAAAGGCAGAGACTAAAGGAGTAATAAAAGGCAAACTTCAGTCAGAAAATCTTGTGCATCTGAGTGGCTGATCTGAGCTTCACAGAGTCGCCCTGAGCACTTACCACACTGGGTTCAGCCACTCCATGTACTAGCCGATATTTCATATAAATAATTTAAAAGTCACTGGCTGCCAAGGCTAGGGTCACATGGACTGAAGGGGAGTGTGGGTCACCCGTGTTCAGGCTGGGAGACTTACTGGGAGGGTGTCTCTAGTGATCCACTGACACATGACCATGGTCTAGTAAAAGATTTAAGGACAAGATCCATCTCCAAGTCTCTGTGCCCACCCCACCCTCCCCCAGGCCCACCGTTTGAGCTCAGGGTCTTTCGTGTGTTTATTCTATTCTCCTTTTTCACTTTGTGGCTGCCATGTGGACATACTAAGGGACTGAAACTTGCCTTGAGAGAGTGGAATGCCTAGCCAGGTCCTATGCTATGGCCTCTCTTTGGACCCAAGCAGGCTGGGGGTGCTTAAGATAACAGCATTGCAGAGTGCAAACGGCCCCCACAGTGGAGCCAGAGGAACCTATGAGATCATTTGGAAAAGCTTGTGAATTCACTGCCATTTGCCTACTTGGCTTTGGATGAAAAGCAAATCTTAAAGCTGCTCAAAATGTGTCTGATTCATCTGTAACTGAGAATGAGACCAATCAGGGATAAGAAGTGAGTAAAATCCTTGTGATCACAGAGCCAAGAGAGCCTATTTTAAAGCACTTAATGTATTTTTTTTCTTAAAGATATATACACCAACTGTAATTAAGCTCTCCCTTTCCTTATGATCTTGGCAAGATGTTAAAAAAGAGATAGAGGGAGGGAGTCGACTTGCCAAGTGGATTTTTCTAAGCGTTCTCAGCCCTAATTAAAAGTCCTTTGTGCAAGGCCAACCAGCAATCAGATTCCTAATTAGAGTTGAGCAAACTGCCTTGGTGAACCGCGGGTTTCTCCGAACCCAGGAATCTGAGGAGAAAGTCTGTCCATTTCAATGGGGCCATTTTCTGAAGCACATACACACTGGCGTCCTGAAAGGTGGGTTCAAGAAGGCAGTGGCTCAACCCCATTCCTGTTGGGTCAATTTGTCTTTGGCCTTGACATAGCTCAGTGGAGTCCTATATGTTGTATCGTTACCTCTGTTTTTTTTTTTTTTTTTTTTTTTTTTTTTTTGTCAGTTACAGAATTAGTAGGAATTGTACCTTTTTAAAGAAGTTTATGTATTTATTTTGAGGGAGCGAGCAAGCAGGGGAGGGACAGAGACAGAGGGAGAGACCGAATCCCAAGTAGGGTCTGCACTGTCAGCACAGAGCCCGACATGGGGCTCAAACTCACAAACCTTGAGATCATGATCTAAGCCAAAATCAAGAGTCAGACGCTTAACTGACTGAGCCACCCAGGTGCCCCAAGGAGTTGTGCCTTTGTAAAACCTGTCTTCCAGATCTGGGATTATGTGACTCTGAGATTTCAGTATATTGAATGCCGGTATTTCATGGTTTATGTCTGATAAAGGAGACCATTCTGCCATTTACTGGATTTCCCCTGAAGTCTTGGTTGTCATAATAGTAAACACACTGCTTACTACATGCCTAACACAGCTCTAAGAACCCTGTAAATACTAACTCACTTAACCCCCACAAGGGTCCTATGAGACCGTTTCTATTGTTTTCCCCTTTTCACAGGGAGGAAACTGAGGCACAGGGAAGTTAAGTAATTGGTCCGAAGTCACTTTAGTTGAGTGATGGAGCTGGGGCTCGCTTGCTGTCCATCAGGTCCTAGAGTCTGCCCGTCCCCAACCCCTGAGAGCTGTAGCACTGCCTCCAAGCAGGCCTCAAGCAGAAGAGGACCCCAACTGACCTGGTGCCACGGGTCAGAGCACCGCACGGCTACATGAGCATGGTTCAATCTCCTATGCCCCCTGGGCTTGCTTTTTGATTACTAGACGGGGTTTTCCAAGAACCACATTTCAAATTGAGACCTTCTGAAATGCTGGCCTTGAATAAAGAGATTATACTGGGATGTAAAAATAAAGAACGTGGCTATTCTTCGTTCCCAGAACTGTGGTGAAAGCAACAATGGTGTCCTTGTCTCTCCCAGTTAGAGACAAAGCACCCGAAGCCACAGCACCTGAGGGGGATGCCACAAAACATAGGCACACCCTGGGCTTAGCTCAGCGCCTGCTGAACTCTCTGTTTTTTGATTTTTTCAGAAATGTATATACCCTAAAACAGGGAGGACGTTCTGATAATTATGTCATTTTCTTTTCCTCGTGGTTTCATTTGGGTCAGGTTCATGCACACACAAAAGTAAAGGGTCCTTATGGGTTTTCTTCAAATTACTGTTTGATATTCTTAAAACGAAATATATTTTACCTCTAGAATTAAGTTAAAAGTACAAAATGTAACTGTGATAGTGTCTTAGTTTAAATGTTATACGGCAGAATTACCTACATTGCAGAAGAAATACATACTGCTGTGTATTTCAGGGAGCTGGCTGTTTACAAGATATCACATGGGAGGGCAGCATGATAAGGAGATGACAACATTGGAACAATGGAAGAGGAAGGAAGTCAAAGACACCGAAGGACATGAACAGGGGTTGGGGAAAGAAAGAACTAGACTAGAGAGAGAATTGAGGGAAGGGTGACAGGCCCCAGTGAAAGCCTTGGGTTTTTTTATTTGTTTGTTTTCAGAGCCACAGGAACATTCTATGGTTCTCATGAGAAAGGATAAAAAAAAAAAAAGGGCTCTGTGCAAGTATGGGCAGATGAGGGTGTCTAGCTGTAGGGTTGTATCTCTATCCATTGCTGGGAAGGACTTCTACTCTGGGTGATGCTGAACTGGTGCTCAAACTCCTGTCCAGATTCTGCAGGAGATTCTCAGACATTGCCACCAGATCTGTTCACACGTTTCAGCAGGAGGGGTCAGAAAAAGTGGAAACTCACTGATCTACCTGTAGTTCTTCACTTTTCACATTGTGTTGTATTATTTATGTGCCTACATCCCTCACTTGTCTATAAGTTAGAGCATAAGAGCCTGGCTTTATTCAAATGTACACCTTCAGTGCTTGGCATACAGGTGGCTCTCAATATAGTTTGCAGAAGACTAGGGATTTACAGTATCAGCTTCACTGCCCAATATAATGCCCTTTGGATAGCAGCCTCTTTTTAAAAAAAATTTTTTAATGTTTATTTATTTTTGAGAGATGGAGCAGGGGAGGGGCAAAGAGAGAAGGAGACACAGAATCTGAAGCAGGCTCAAGGCTCTGAGCAGTCAGTGCAGACCCCAATGTGGGACTTGAACTCATGAGCCATGAGATCATGACCTGGGCTGAAGTCGGACACTTAACTGACTGAGCCACCCAGGCACCCCAGCAGCCTCTTAATAAATGTTAATTGATTGAATAAATTTCCCATACAATAGCAAGTAACATGTTTGAATGTTGAAGTTGTGAAAAAAATAAAAGCTGATGGGTAGCAAGCCCAAGATCTGAATCACAGACTCCACGAGACCTCCCAGAGGAAAGAAAAGAAATAAGAGGAAAATAAAATGTTTGAGAATGATGAACAAATTTACTTCTGAAATGTTAAGGAACAAGACATTGTCAAGCACTTTAGGACCCCTCCATTTGCATCCATCTTCCCCAAGTTCAGGTGCTTCTCCTCTCTGAAAGTCGCTGGGACTTCTCAGGGTTTGGACATTCCTTAAAAGCAAGTCTGAGGAACTGGCCCAGATGCCACAACCATCCCGAACATAGGTAAACAGTTACCATTCATGTGAGTGTTGATATGTGTAATTTATATGACCCTCAGGCAATACGCAAAGATATATAAATTCAGATGATCTAAGTTATAGAAAAATGCAGTTAGCTGATTAAGAAGTAGTGTTCATAACCAGAGACTGGTGAGATTTTAAGATTAGTTTGTGCTGGTGTTTATTCTTCTTTTCCTGTTAAAACATTCTTCAAAGCTATGATCAGACATTAGTCCAATCTGGAAGATACCTTGTTACTTTTCTCTTCTATCCAAACTTACACTAAGTGCCAATTAAATGTCAGGCATTTTGCTGGTTTTTACATTCCTTTACTTACTGACAACTAGAGCTGACTTTTTCTAGTTAGTACATAAAGTGATTTGTTCTCTTTTTTATGTTTATTTATTTTTGACACACACACACACACATGCACACACACACACACACACACACACACACACACACACACACACAGAGTGTGGGTGGTGGAGGGGCAGAGAGAGAAAGGGAGACACAGATTCTAAAGCAGGCTTCAGGCTCTGAGCTGTCAGCACAGAGCCCAATGTGGGGCTTGAACCCATGAACCACAGGATCATGACCTGAGCTGAAGTTGGACGCTCAACTGACTGAGCCACTCAGACACCCCTAAAGTGATTTGTTCGTGTGTGTGTTCATAAAACTTGGTTCCATAATGGCCAAATATCTTTTGAAGTAGCACTGTGGTACTGCCCCTCTTTTGGGAGGAACACTGAGGTGTGGAGTAGGTCAGTTTTGTTCCTAGATATCAGAAAGGAAGTAATGTAAATATTCTCCAACCAAATCCTACACTCTAGTGCAGTAGGAGTAAAAGGGGCAAACCATGCTCAATGTTTGTCTGTGGACCAAAAATGTTAACTTTGCTAAACTCAGGGTAAGTGGAACTCTTCCAGAAAAATCTTTTGAGAGTATAGAGTTGAAACTGCCATGGGAGCAAAGAGCCTGGGCAGACAGGATTATAATATGGAATCTTTGGACTCCTTTGGATTTTGCTTGTCTGCTTATACTTGTGCTAGAAAAGGGCTGGGATCAAATGTGAGTGGCTTTACTAACAACATTGGTGTGTCCATGCACCGACCAGTGTGCTAAGTGCTTAGCATGGATTATCTCCTTTAGTGTTCAACAGTCATCTCATGGGCAAGGCTCTGGTAGCAGCCTTGTTTCACTGATAAGGAAGGTGAGCCTTAGAAATATTAAGAAACTTGCCTGCAGTCAAACAGCACACACATGTTCTTATTCGCTCTGTGGTATAGCTCCTGAAGGAGGGATTTGTATAACCCTTTATGATTTAACCCTCCTTCACTGACACCATCTAATTTTACTCTTACCTTATCCTATGGGGCTGGGGGGCATTGTCCTTTGCACATGAGAAAACAGAAGCTCAGAGAAGTTTTGTGGCTCACTTTGCTGTCCTCAGCAAAGAGGAGTCTAATGGTAAGTTAACTGGAGAATTCTTGGTGGCAGATGGCTCAGCTTCCCGTCCTGTCTCCAGTCTTCACAGGACAGACAACAAAGAGAACTGAGCCAAGAGCCCCTGGCTCCACCACCTTCCATATAGCCGGGGGGCTTCTGTTTCCTCAATGGTAATATGTCTGGTCCTCCAGGCTGTTTTGAGGATGAAGTGGGTTTTTTGAGAGTTGTGTATTGCATGCAAATGTAAGTTATGAATAATACTATTAAATAGTCACTCTTCAGCTTGTTCTGAAAAAGCATCCCCAGCCAGCACAGAAGCTTAAGATGTGTCTCTCTCATTCATTGGAAGGTTATGGAATAGGGCAGCATGGTTGAAATGAATTTAAAGAACTTTTCTTCCATTTCTTTATTATTATTATTATTATTATTGAACTATAACTGATATACAACTTTATATTAGTTTCAGGTGTACAACACAATAATTCGATATTTGTATATATTGTGAAATGATCACCACCATAAGTCTAGTTACCATCCATCACTACACAGTCACAGAGTGTGTGTGTGTGTGTGTGTGTGTGTGTGTGTGTGAGAGAGAGATGAGAACTCTCTTAGCAACTTTCAAACATGCGATACAGTTTTAATAACTATAGTTGCCATGCTATACATTACATCCCCATGACTTATTTATCATATAACCGTAAGTTTGTATCTTCACCAGTTTCACCTACCCTCTACCTCTGCTTCTGGCAACCACTAATCTATTCTCCAAATCTATGAGCTTTTTTTTTTCCTTTAAGATTCCACATATAAATGAGATTCTGTGGTATTTGTCTTGCCCTGTCTGACTTGTTTCAGTTGGCATAATGCCTCAAGTCCCATCCATGTTGTTGCAAAGATTTCATTCTTTTTTTATGGCTGAATAATATTCAATTTATATACCACATTTTCTTTAGCCATTCATCCATTAATGGGCACTTAGATTCTTTCCATATCTTGGCTATTGTAAATAATGCTACAATAAACAACATGGGGTGTATGTATCTTTTCAAGTTAGTGTTTTCATTTTCTTTGGATAAATACTCAAAAGTGTAATTGCCAGATCATATGGTATTTCTATTTTTAATTTTTTGAGGAATCTCCATACTGTTTTGTATAGTGGCTATACCAATTTACATTCCCATCAACAGTGCACCTTTTTTTCCCACATCCTCATCAATATCTGTTACTTCTTGTCTTTTTGATAGTAGCCATTCTACCAAGTGAGAGGTGATAATCTCATTGTGGCTTTGATTCACATTTCCCTGGTGATTAATGATATTGAGCATCGTTTCATGTACCTGTTGGCCATTTGTGTGTTTATTCAGATCCTCTGCCCAATTTTTAATTGGATTGTTTGGGGGTTTTTTTTGCCATCGAGTTATATAATTTTTTAATGATTTTGGATATTAACCCTTTATCAGATATATGATTTGCAAATATTTCCTCCATTCAGTACGTTGCCTTTTCATTTTGTTGGTGGTTTTATTTCTCCAATTTCTATCTCCATGGTATTGGTACCCACTCATGGAAGAATAAAAATTAGATAAGTGATTGAAAACATAAGAAAGAGAAAGGAACTCAAGAGCTGGCCAGATACTAATTTTAAAAAGTTCTCCTTAGAAGAAAATGTTACAAATATTCAAAATGTTTCAATCTACCAGCACTGGAGAAAAAAAACACCTGGTTAAAGAACCAAACATATTGTGGTTAAAATAAATTGATAGGAAGACTATCTTTAAGGCACAATTTTTTAAAAATGCAAAAATAAGCTCAGAGGTTTATTTGCTTTAAACTTTAATACTAGAAATAGTAAAGTAGCCTTTGGTGGTAGTTTTATTACATTCTTTCTGAAGAATAAATATCTGGAATGTTCAGTAAATTCGATGTATTCGACCTTTCCAGTGATGCAGGCTTAGTTTCTGTGTGAGCCCAGGGGATGAGGGGTGTGTGGGGGGGTTGCGAGGGGGGCTCTGCTCTACTGTCCTCCTTCCTGGAGCATCATTCTGTCTCTTTCCTTTTGTTTTTCCCCTCAATTCTTTTTTTTTTTTTAATTTTTTTTAACGTTTATTTATTTTTGAGACAGAGAGAGACAGAGCATGAATGGGGGAGGGTCAGAGAGAGGGAGACACAGAATCTGAAACAGGCTCCAGGCTCCGAGCTGTCAGCAAAGAGCCCGACGCGGGGCTTGAACTCATGGACCGCGAGATCATGACCTGAGCCGAAGTCGGCCGCCCAACCGACTGAGCCACCCAGGCGCCCCTCAATTCTTTTTTTTTAAAAAAAGACTTCTGGTTTTGGGGGGAAATGGTTTTAAATTTGTTATTTATTGCTTCTTGGCCAGTAATAATGCCACATGCAGCTTAGCTCAGGGTATAAGAAAGCTTCTTAAAAGTTAACATTTTGGTTCTTGATGACCAGCCAGTTCACACGCTGCTGAGTAAGCAAGATTCATCCTTTCTAAGGATTCATAGTGAATCCTCACCCCCACCCTTAAGAAAGCATTAAAGAACTTCCGCAGAATGGAGCAAAACAAAATGCACAACCAGAGACACTGTGTGTGCTGTAGGCAGCAGGCATGTACTGGTCAAGGAATTAGATTACTCAAGGTGGTGACTCATTCAGCAACTATGTAGTGTTTGCGGTTGAAGAGAAACCTTTGCCAGAGAATGACTAAAATCTATTGGCAGCGTCTTTAAAGAAATCATGACTGGGCCTAAACCAGTGAATACGCAAGTGTGCTTTTTTTCTTCATCTTTTACTTATTCAAGACTGAGAGTAAGAAAACACCATCCCTGTTGACGTCTACTGTTACAGCATGGTCTCTCCGGGGCATTCCCAAAAACCACTCTCAATGGGGCCAAGTCCAGACACATGTCTGTTTGGGCGTGGTCACGTAATTGTGTGTGTGTGTGTGTGTGTAGTTAGCAGAATGAGTATATCAGACTTACACAAATTGTTAGAGGCATGTGGTCTTGGTAATTTAAAGAAAAGCCTAGAGGAGAAACTTCCCAAATTTCGTTGTTGTTTTCATTTTCTAGGGCTGATACAACAAAGTATTATAAATTCAGTGGCTTAAACAACAGACAATTTATTGTCTCACAGCTCTGGAGGCTAGAAGTCCAAGGTCAAGCTGTTGGCAGGGTTGGTTATTTCTAAGGGCTGAGAGAGAATCTATTCTACTCTTCTCTCCTACCTTCTGGTATCTGCTGGCAAACTGTGGTGTTCCTTGGCTTGTAGAAACATCACCCTGATCCCTGCCTTCACCTTCCCATGGTATCCTCCCTATGTGTGTCTGTCTCCAAATTTCCCCTTTGGATAAGGACACCAGTCATATTAGATTAGGGCCCCGCCCTACTCCAGTATGACTTCATCTCAACTAATTACATCTGCAATGTTCCTGTTCCAAGTAAGATCACATTCTGAGGTACTGTGGATTAGGACTCCAACACAGGAATTTGGAGGAGGGGGACAAATTCCAATCCATAACAATTGCCTATCTATTAGCCAGAGATAATTTATTTAAAAAATAATGGATTCATTTAAAATTCTTTGGTAGTTCATCTTAATCTGTTTATTAAACCCAGAAGAAAAGTTGAGCATCTTAAAAACGTTTAAATAGGGGTGCCTGGGTGGCTCAGTCAGTTAAGCCTCTGACTTCAGCTCATGTCATGATCTCATGCTTTGTGGGTTTAAGCCCCATGTTGGGCTCTGTGCTGACAGTTCAGAGCCTGGAGCCTGCTTCAGATTCTTTGTCTCCCTCTCTCTCTGTTCCTTCCCCACTCATGCTGTGTTTCTCAAAAAAAAAAAAAAAAAAAAGTTAAAAAAATTTTTTAAAAAAGTTTGAATATATTTCACATACATAAGGAGTAATTATTTAAAATGAGAGAGATTCCTTAACCTGAAAGAGTCTTTCAGCTAAATAAATGTTTTTTAAATCATTTGGGTAAATGCCAGGTAAGTACATTTGCATTTATGAATGCAAATGCCACACAGATATCCCCCCACTAACAACAGTGCAAAACATGAAATATTAATTTAACAAAGTTTGTAATAGAAGACAAAATTAGTACCTAAAACTTGAAGACTTTAGTTTTGAGGTTGCCAAGAAGCTTATGTTTTTTACAATAATCCTTGAAAAGAGAAGAACATGCACCTGTGTGAGCACATCCATGTCCGCCCACATCCGTGAGAGCAGTGTGCACATTTATGTCAGTGCTGTTTCCAACACTTAGAAGCCCATCATGTAAATGAAGGTGAACATAGACAGCCAAGGGAGAGAGGGACATTTGGGTCACCATAGCTAAAGAGCAAGATGAGCAGAAACATATATCCAAGAATAAATGGAGTTCTGGGTGAGTTCTAGCTTCTAGGAAGGTGTCAGACTTCCAGAGGGAGGCCCTTTATCTCTGCATAAAAGAAGAGCATATTGTCTTTGAAAGTGCCTGACCAGCCAATGTAATGACCCTTCCCTTCAGTAAGGATTCATTTCTGTCCATCCCTGGGCTCTACACATTCATATGTGAAGTAACAGCCTGTCTCCTGGCTGGATTAGAGGTTTAGTAAGGGAGATCCAGCATTCTTGAGACATCCTGTGGGTGACATCACTGGGGAGGTGAGTGAAAGCACTGAAGTTGAGGCTCTAACCTTTCTTCATGGAAGCTTGTCTTGCTGGGGCCTGGTCCCAAACAATCTACCATAGCTAAAGGCTACTATTGTGTCTCTATTCCTTACATAGCGATGAATTGTGAGCAAATTAGTTCATTAGGATCCTGGCTACCCCTTTATTGTCAGTTGTCATAGTTTGTCACTTTAAACTCTTTTTAGCTCATTATAGTGCTAAGTATAGCAAATTCATACAAGCACAGCCAGATATGCTTTTTCCAAGAGGGCTAGAGATTCAGAATCATAAAATTTTATAGCAGAAGGTGACCTTGGAATTCATCTAGTTCACAACCCCTCATTTTACAGATAAAGAAATCAAGTTCTGTAGAGATTAAGTCACTTGTCAAAGGTCAGCAACCAGGAAGCAGCAGAACCAGGGCTTAAACCCATTTCCTGACCCTTCTTTCTCTACTGAAACTGCCGTATATGATAATCCCAGCACTAGGTTAGAAACTAACAGAGAATTATCCTACAATTATTTCAAATAGAATCCTGTCCAATGAAGTAGCTGTTTGTTATTTTTTCTCTGTGGGCATTGGACTCTGGTATATATTTTCAAAGCAGATGCTAATGATCTCTTTAATTTGTGGTCACTTCTGTTTTCAGAGAATTGAAAGAGCTGCCTAAAGACATAAAAGACGCAAATGTGGATTATTAATGATAAGGAAAAAGAAAGGTAGATCCTTGGATCTATCTCAACCTTCCTTTTCTCCAGGTGGTAGTCCTCAAACAAAAAACATGATCAGATATTTACATGATATGAACAGTTACTAATATCAACAGGCCACCTACTCCATACTCCATTAAGGTTTAGTTTACCAACAGAAGAAATATGGAACATATTTTAGATTTCTACCACCCACCTAAAAGTAGTTGCATGTTCTGTATATGAGCAGTTCTCTTTGATTAATTCTGAGACCCCCAAAGCTTATGCCTTAAACATGTATCATCTAAGAAGAAAGTATATTTCCTACTGCAGAGATTTAGTGCGCCTTCTGCCGTCAGCCAGTGAAGTGTTCCGTGGGCAAGCAATGTAGGGCTCGGGTCTAAAAGAAATTAATTTGAGCGTATTTGGTTGATTTTAATAGCCTGACCTCTGAGTGTGCATGCAGCAAGGCCAGGAGGTAGCGGCAGGCCATACACAACTGAATTAAAATGAAGCACTGGCATCGCTCAGGGAAGCCTTCCCACACCTGCTTCTCATTTCCTCTGGTTATTTCTGGTAATGAAAATTGGAACCGTTGCTGTATATTTTGGGGTCTAGAAGGTCTATACATTTTTCTTTCATACAATATGCTTGTGATTAAGTATATGTCTCTGTCTATGAAAAAACAAGACCTAAGTGTTCCTGGAAGAATAAGGAAAATATCTTAGAGTGGTCCCTTAAAAATAGATTTTTTGTTGTTGTTCGTTCCTTCCCAATTCCAGCTGTAAGGCTCTGCCATGCTGCAGCCTTCTTCATACCTGACTGCTGACATTTTCATCTACTATTCTCTTTACCTTTTTGCACACTGGCTTTGCCCTTCATTAGGGACCTGAATGGCAAGTGGAATAATAATACTGACTTGTTTTAAAGAAGCTGAAGGATTTCTTGGGAAAGTTGAAAGCATTTGGATGGGGGAACAGCCCTTCCAGAATTCATTTTTTGCTTGGGCTTTTTATTCTCCAATCATCTCCTAGGCAGTCCTGATGTCTGTATCAAAAGAAAGGGATGTGTGGCTCAAAAATGCCAATTGGAGCCTTCCCTAGGGAGCTCTTAGCATAATTTGTGATGAGTTTAGGGCTGGAATTTGGCCCAGTCCCTAATCAATCCTTAGGTGGTCCTGGCTCTTATTTTCATGTTGCTAGGGACAGCCTTCCCATCTTATCATTGTCTGCCTTCAATTGACATTCCGAAGTGCAGCTGTATTGATTATGACTTTTCCCTCCCCTCTCTGGTAGCTTGGAATCTCATTGCTGAGGAGTAATAACATGATATATATTCATATGCACATATGCACGAACTACCGTGTTCAGTATTTGCATTTGCCTACACGTCTGCTGTGCAAGAGTATGCCATGCGAGAGAGTCAGCCTCTTCCCCCTCCCTGCCATGTGATGTCTATATATTTATGAGTAGGAGAGAGAGGAGCACTTGGATATATGAATCTGCTTGCAATTTCCTAATGGAATCTGGCAGAAGAGCTTTGCAATACGACAAGTTCCAGTAAAAAAAAAAAAAATGTGTTCATGGAAGTGCTTTCCCCTTGTGCCTGTCACCTATTTGCCCTTCCAGACCATTGAAAAGATTAATCATGGAATGAAACAGACTCTCTTTCTGGTCAGAAAAGAATAAAATACTTTGTGTTGAAGGAGGGGAGAATGTTATATTCTTAACAGGGCATATCATGGGGAAAGAGTCCAGGTGAACAGGATCCTGAAGGGGGAAAAGATCTTGTTAACAGTGGCCTGATATTCTGTAGCTGACTGGGCTTTGGGTACTGTCATTTGGGAGAAGAAGTGCTAGGAATGTTCTTTAAGGAGAGAACACCAAGTTTTGAGTGAGGTTAGAGGTGAATGGGTCTGAAAAGCAGTAGGTTATTTCTTCTGGGAGCTGCTGCTGTGTTGGGAGGGCATCCTGAGGTGAGAAGCCCTAACTATTCAGAAAAGGCCTCCATTAATGTCATGATCCTTTGTTGCTCTATCCTGTGCCTGAATGGACTATTTAAATCATGAGTTTTAAAGAGAACCTTTGCAAAAGTCCTATCCTGCCCCATATCAATACTCTCTAGACTTTCTACCTTCCATAATGGCCTCAGCATGGCAAGGGCTGTTGGATGAATGGAAAGCTGGGAAGGAGATTTATGGTGGTTGGAGATGCCAACATATGGAATCCACAAACCTTACCTTGGAAATTTCTATGTCTCTACATACAGACTTTTTTTTTTTTTTAATATTTATTTATTTATTGTGAGAGAGAGTAAGAGCAGGGTTGGGGCAGAGAGATAGAGAATCCCAAGCAGGCTCCATTCTCAGCATGGAGCCTGACTCTGGACTCAGTCCCACAACAGCAAGACCATGACCTGAGCCAATATCAAGATTCAGACACTCAACCAACTGATCCACCCAGGTGCCCCTGCATGCAGACTTTTTAACTGAAACATTATGGACCTGAGGTCCATGTCTTCAAGTGAATGAAAAAGAAATTGCTTATTTGAAGAAGACTTTGCTCAATTCACCTGGGATAATAAGGCATTCTGATCACATACATCTCATTCCATAGACACTCCATGGAATGGAATGCTGCAATGTAGCTACACAGCCTTGGGCAGAAAGGAGGCAGGAGAACATATTTCTTAGGAGCAACCTGATCTTTCACATTCTTCAAAAGGACAATTTTTTTGTCATTTATTTTTTTCCTTCAAACACAATCTTCAATTGTATCTGAGCAGTTGCTAATAGATATAAAGATAAATGAGGACTATAATTGTTTAGAGTTCACATAAAGGGCAGAGTCAAAACATAAATTCTTTATAGTGCTATGGACACTATCAAAGGATTTTAATATTCCACATGACCTCCAGTATTCTCCTCATGTGGAGGTCTTGTCTTAGGCAACATGTATGAAATATGATGGTTAGGCATCTCCTGTGGCAGATATTTTAGGGAAGATTCTGAGAGCTCCAGCAATGGCTATCAAACCTAGCAGATGGCAGGATGGCTGTAGGAACAGACTGGTGATTTTAGAGTTGGTTCATATAAAACAGGCTAAGGAAGAAAAAAAAGACGTAGCCACCTTGTAGCATTCAGAAGCTTCTTCTGCTAGGAGGGACAATGGCCTCAGCAGATCCTTGCTGGGGTGGAGATCCAGAACTGGCAGCTTTGCAAGTGTCTGAAATTCTGAATAAAAGGAAGAGAAAATTATGGCTGGTATTTATTGATAATATTATTTAAATCCTTGGGGCGCCTGGGTGGCGCAGTCGGTTAAGTGTCCGACTTCAGCCAGGTCACGATCTCGCGGTCTGTGAGTTCGAGCCCCGCGTCAGGCTCTGGGCTGGTGGCTCGGAGCCTGGAGCCTGTTTCCGATTCTGTGTCTCCCTCTCTCTCTGACCCTCCCCCGTTCATGCTCTGTCTCTCTCTGTCCCAAAAATAAATAAAAAACGTTGAAAAAAAAGTTTAAAAAAAAAAAATAAATCCTCTACACTTTAATGGAGGTTTTTTTTTTTTTTTTTTTTTTTGGTCTAGTTATTCTATCAATTGCTGGGGGTGGGTATTAAAATCTCCAGCTATGATTATGTAGAACTGTCTATTTCTCAGTTAGCCTATTTTACTACATGTATTTTAAGCTCTGTTATTGAGTGCATATACATTTGTGATTGTTATGTCTTTCTGTTGAATTATGAAAAGTCCCTCTTTTCCTCTGGCAAACTCTTTGTAATGAAGTCTACTCTATCTAATATTACTATAGCCACTCCAGCCTCCTTATGCTTAATGCTTGCATGGCATATCTTTTCACATCCAGTTCATTTCAACCTATCTGAATCTTTATCTTTAAAGTGTATCTCTTATGTAGCCTAATGTATAGTTGATTTTACTTTTTATCCATTCTGACCATCTCTGCCTTTTAATTAAAAATGTTTAATACACTTATATTTAATATAATTTTTGATATGGTTGGATCTGGGTCCACATTTTCTCATTTACTTTATTTGTCCCAACTAATATTTATTATGCACTGCTAAGAAAAGTTACCCAAAGCTTGAAAATTAGGAAAGATGGCTGTCATCCTAAAGCATTATCTAAAAAGACTGTTAAAAAGACTCCTAAAAAGGAGAAGATAATTTTGTTTGACTTGCTATCTGCTATTAAGAAAACTAAGGTGCAGAGAGGTTAATTTGCTCAAGATCATCCAGCAGTTAAGTGTTGGGATTGGAATTCAGAGCCTCAAGCCCATAAATTTGATTACTTTACCATACTGCCTCCCACTGGTAATTGCCTCATTATTGAGTTTATGGACAATTACCAGAGGAAGTTGGGAGGACTACTGCTGCCATTTGCTAGCTGTGGTATCTACAATGGCATTTTCTGTTAAAAGGAAGGGCAGCTGTGTGACATCTTGAGGCACATGTGAACTAAGCCCAGGGGTCCCAGGGCAGTGAGGCTCAGCCTGAATGTATGGGTGTTCCTGATCTGTTGATCAGGAACCCCTCATGTTTACCACTGCTAAACACATAGAGGCATAGAAATGAAATACCATTTTCAGGAAATATTGCTGAGCATTCTGGTCATATGCATTTGTCCTTCTGTTTGATATGGGAGTGTGGCTGAGGTGAAAGAAAGAGTAGTTTGACCAGTCAGGAAAACACACTGATGTAGCAAAATGTTAGTGATGTTTTTCGCACTTCCTCATGAAGCAGTGTGACCTCCTGCCACCCAGACAGACTCTTTCTTTAGATTTTTCTTGCTCATTTGCCACAGCTGTTTGTTGTTTTCTTAAATGTTAAGCTTTTTATAGCTCTTCAGTTACTTATAAAAAGTATCAGTTATTCAGGCCATACGAGTACTGGTTCAGTGCTAGTCTAATGAGCAGTGAGAACACTGAAGGCATATTTTTGTTGCTTCTATTTTCTCACTGCTCCCCCCCACCCCCTTGCAAGTTTCCCCTTTGGACTCAAATGACTCCAGATTTTTGGAATTCACTAAAAAGGTGAGCCACCAGTTGGTCTTTGCTGCTTAAGTATAATTCACTGCCTGTGTTAATGTTACTGGCTCTCCATTATTTTGTGAAGAGGAGAGAAATGGGTGGCACCTCACCCACAGGTGCTCCTAGGCATTCAGAAAGGATGCAAACCTATACAGATGCACCTGTGATCTCTAGGGAAAAGAAGTCTCATCTTTGTTATGCAGGGGGGTTAAAAAGCCCAGGACTTGGAGTGCCTTCACTGAGTAAGTAGGACCTGTCTCTTCAGTTTGCCTCCACATGGAAAGCAGGACCAGTTACAGAAGAGATCCTGATAGAATCATAAGGAAGATTCCAGAAACCACAATCAAAAACACAGATGCCATTTATGTATTTGAAGAAATTGAACAGTCTCTCCTGGGCTTGGAGGCATTTACAATGATGTCTCAATTGTACATATGTTCTACATGTTAGTTACAAAACACTCAGAGAAATTGTTGTGATCTTAGTGCAAGAGGATATCATTGAACACGTCATAGGAGAATCTACTCAGGAGAGCTAATATTGAGAAAATCCACATGTATGATCTGCCATTGAGGTTGCTCATCTGGGAGCTTCAGACATTGGGGGTCTTGGAGTGATTTGCAAAGGTCGTCACCAAGCCTTTTTATTTGATTTAATAAGTAACTATCCTACATGTATATGTACTATTTTCACAAGTAGGTAGATACTAAACTGATTAGTAAAATATTAATTTAAATATAAGATCAAACTATTAGCACTTTAAAAAAATTATGATTGTTTTTATATATTTGTTTTTATTTTAACCTAGCTATAGGTTAGAAGCTGCTGTTCCAGCAAGTGATTGGCCTCTTATCCAGAATGTCTTACAAATAAACTCCTTAGGAGACACTGGCCAATTATTTGGGTGGAAAAGGATCAAATTATGGGTTTGTTTTCAGGTAGCCATACCCTCAACTCTTCTTTCCTGGTGCTGGAAGAGGTGAAGCCTTCTTTTTAGAGAGTAAGACAACTCACCTAGCATTTTTCCTGGGATGATTTTGCGGAAACAGGTCCTCATTAAACATGTTTTGAGATGGAAAATAGACCTCATTCCAACTGGTGATGACCTTAATTGTTCTCAAGTGTCCATCTTCTAAAAAGTCTACTTATAGAGGAAAACATATATATTTTTTAGCTCAGAGGTTTTTTTTTTGTTTGTTTTTTAATTTTTTTTTTCAACGTTTTTTATTTATTTTTGGGACAGAGAGAGACAGAGCATGAACAGGGGAGGGGCAGAGAGAGAGGGAGACACAGAATCGGAAACAGGCTCCAGGCTCCGAGCCATCAGCCCAGAGCCCGACGCGGGGCTCGAACTCACAGACCGCGAGATCGTGACCTGGCTGAAGTCGGACGCTTAACCGACTGCGCCACCCAGGCGCCCCAGCTCAGAGGTTTTTATGTGTACCTATTGCAATATCATTTTTTAAGTGTCTGTGTAATAATAATGACTAATATTTACTGAGTGAGCATTTAACACCAGCCAGACACCTTTCTAAACATTTCACATGTGTTACCTCAACAAACTTCTGTGGTGGCTATTATTATTTTTATTTTATACATAAAGACATTAGATTCAGAGAGCTCAATAACCTGGTTTACCAGCACATACATGATAGAGCCAGGATTTGAATCCAGACTATCTGGCTTTTGAGCCAACAGTCTAAACCACCGTACTATATTCACTTTGTATAGAAAGCCAGACCCAAAGCTGAGATTTTTTTTTATTATGATTTAAACATTTTAAGGGGTTGTCTTTTTCCTCGTTTAATTGAGGATTTAATTTTTCTTTCTCATTTGAAAATTGTTCTGCTATGTTAAAAAAAATCTATTTGTCCAGCTAGATTATGAAATATAAAGACTTATGGAAATTCACATGAACCAGTTTTCCTAATTCTGTTTAATAAAACTCCTTTCTTTCTTGAGGATATCGTCCCCCCTTATTGTGCTCTGTGGCATAAATGTGGGAGCTTACATTTTCTTTCCTTGGCTTTAGTTCATTAATCTTTATATTGGGCCATCTTTAATCTAAAAACATTGTAGACAATTATGAATTAAATAAGATAAAAAACATATTTGACATATTAGTCATTAGGAAAATGCAAATTAAAATAAGGAGATACCACTACATATACACTGAAGTGGCAAAAATGAAAAGAACTGACAATACCAAACACTGGTGAAAATGTAAAGCAACTAGAACTCTCATTAATAGCTGGTGGAAATGCAAAATGATACAGCCACTTTCAGAAAAGCAGTCTGACAATTTCTTATGAAGTTAAGTATCCACTTACATATGATTCACCAAACCCACTTCTAGGTATTAACCCATGGGATATGAAAGCTATGTCAAACACAAAGACCTGTACACAGGTGTTCATAGAAGTATCGTTCAGGGGCGCCGGGTGGCTCAGTCAGTTGAGTGTCCAACTTAGGCTTAAGTCAAGATCTTGCGGTTCGTGGGTTTGAGCCCCACTTCGGGCTCTGTGCTGACAGCTCAGAGCTTGGAGCCTGCTTCAGATTCTGTGTCTTCCTCTCTCTCTGCCCTTCCCTGACTCATGCTCTGTCTCTCTCTGTCTCAAAAATAAATAAAACATTTAAACATTTTTTAAAATAAGAAGTATCGTTCATAATAGTCTCAAACTAGAAACAACACAAATGTCCATCACCTGCTAAATAGATAACACATTGTGATATTTCCAAACAATATTATTCCAAAAATATTATTCAACAATAAAAAGGAACAGACTACTGATAGATACAGCAACGTGGATGGATCTCAAAAGCAACATGCTAAGTGAAAGAATCTGGACAAGAAGAGTTTATGTATTATATGGTTTCATTTATGTAAAATTCTAGAAATGGCAAAACCATAGTGACATAAAGCAGAGTAATTGTCAGAAGGGCAAGTTTGGGAGTGGGGTAGGTATTGACTATCCAAGGGAATGAAGGAACTTTGGGGAATAAAACAAATGTTCCATATCTTGGTTGTAGTGGCAATTTGTCATAATTCATATATGTTTATCACACTCATCAAACTGCACACTTTAAATCACACCTCAATAAAGGAGATTAGGAAAATGTGTAGAGATCTTTTCGACTGAGCTGCATGTGAGACAATTCCATTTTTAAAACTCTGGGGTTATCTTCTGTTGTGTTCCACCTAACCCATTTCATTCAGTGTTTAATAAAAAGATTTGTGGTTTAACATGTTTTTTATCTTAAGTTGACCTTATTTCTTCAATTGGAAAAAGGGGTGAACTGAATGTATAACAAATATTCAGTGAAAGAAGGAAAATTGAAATAAGTGTGTTCATAATCAAAATAACTCCGTATCATTTATTCATCGATTGTACGGCCCTCTGATGGTCAGTGCATCTTTGTATTTCTTGGTGTTGTTGGTATTCTGTCACACTGGGTCAGTGTGCCTTGTTTCTTTAAAATTTTTTTTAATGTTTATTTATTTTTGAGAGAGAGAGAGCACGAGCAGGGGAGGAGCAGAGAGAGAGAGGGGGACACAGAATCAGAAGTAGGCTCTGGGCTCTGAGCTGTCAGCACAGAGCCCGATGTGGGGCTCGAACCCACCAACTG
The DNA here is from genome assembly GCF_018350215.1 of Panthera leo. NCBI lineage: Eukaryota > Metazoa > Chordata > Mammalia > Carnivora > Felidae > Panthera > Panthera leo. The sequence continues at coordinate 80,534,319 of NC_056683.1, forward strand.
CAAGATCATGACCCGAGCTGAAGTTGGATGCTCAACTGACTGAGCCACCCAGGCGCCCCATGATCAAGTGCCTTGTGAAGATCTTATTTAGAGTTTTAGAGTTTTGATGGCCATAGGTGACATACTGGTTGCAGTGTGAACCCCCTACACCAGAAATTTTCCATGCGGAACAGAAGCTAAATCCAAAGAGCTACCCAGTAAAGTTTAAGGCTGAATTTCATTACAAGAAATCAATTGATGGTTTGAGGCAAAATAATGAGTTATCCAGTTTATTTTGTAATTTTTCTATGAGAACCAATAAAAAATAGTGTTTTTCCAATCACCTATCCTTCAGAGATATGAATATGTATCTACTTACCCTCTCCTTCAGTCAAAATGTGTTTATCCAGGGGTTTACTTTGAGCAAGGCATTGTGCTAAGTACCATGGGAAATGCAAAGTTGCTTAACTATGATGATTGCAGTCCTACTCAGTTAAAACTCTGCACTTGAAAATTGGCTGAAATGTCTATACAATTACATGCAAATATTTGTTTTTGGCAGTTTCAGTTATAGGACTCAAAACACATATATTCTGAAGGTCAGAATATTTAAAAGTGACTGTGGGATGCTAGAAAAGGCTGAACCCCCAGATGGGTCTTCCACCAACGTGCCCGGAGGCCTGAAATGACGCTATTAGAGGAATATTGTGTTAAGCATTCTCTTTTCCCTCCAGCCGACATCACCTGGGAGCTTGTTAGAAATGCAAAATCTCAGCATCCACCCACAGACTGACTGAACTAGAATCTGCATTTTAACGAGATTCCCAGACATCTAGACAACATCATAATGTTTCTTCCAGCCCTGAAGCTTTTCTGCTGCTCTCTACCTACCAGTAGCACACACATTTAAGGGCTTAATTCCTTCTGCTGCAATATTTTGCGATGCACTGAAGGTCAGGTGTCTGATCCCTTCTACCAGGGAGAGACTTGAACAATTCATCAGGTTTCCTGTGAGACCTCTCCTGATGTTTACTTACCTCTTGTAGTTCAATAAGCATCTTTGTAAGTAAGAGGAAGAAATTGCAGGTATCTGAAAAGCTTATGCACACAGCCAAAGGGGCTCAGATTATGAGAGCCTGCTCTGCAACACTCTTTATTTAATAAATGTTAAATGAAAATAATAAGTGCCCTTCCTGTTGGCTTGGAAATGGCTTTTGCATGGCCCTGGTACAAATACATTTTGTAATCCTTTCAAAGCACCTGTTGTTTTGTTCCTACCTGGTTCCTATACGGATGACTGTATTTACTCACTGAGGTGTGCACAGATTACTTTAATGGATGAAGCTTCCTTCCAAGCTCTGGCTGATGTCTGAAGCATAGCCTTTTCTCTTTTACACAGAGAACGCACTTAGGGTGCAAGCTGACTAGTGTCCTGACATGGTGCCCCCTCTGCCTCCATCCTTTCAGGAACTGCTTGTCCACAGAGGTGGCCTGCACCCTGTCTTGTAAGAAGCCACCCAGAACCCGGGGCAAGTAGAGAGGAGTGAGAACAGGAGTTTGGAGTCAAGGCCCTAGAGAAGTCATCTGACCTCCCTCAGCCTTTGTTTTCTGACCTGTAAAATGGAGGAGTCAGACCAGAGGATGTAGGATGTACTGACAACTCTAAATCAGGAGCAAGTTGACTGGGAGTCAGATTGTGTAACCATGACACCCCTTTCATATTCATTCCCCTGTGTAATCACCATAGCTCCCAACTGGAGCTCCTGTTTTACAGATGAAGAAACTGAGCCCCTGGGAGGATAAGTGACTTCCTAAATCACATCCAGCTTGGATGGCAGGGGCTGAATTCAAGACCTGAACCCAAGCATTCTAAACCCTGAGTCCTCTCCACTCCACCCCAGCTATCATCAACTCAGACCATTTGCTTTGTTTCATGATGTTTTGTAAGGCTGTGCAAAGGTCAGACGTTCCAAATCTACCTGCTGCTATAAGTAGGTTACAAGAAACTAGCTTAGGGGTGCCTGGGTGGTTCAGTTAGTTAAGTGTCTGATTTCGGCTCAGGTCATGATCTCATGGTTCATGGGTTCAAACCCCACGAAGGGATTTGTGCTGACAGCTCAGAGCCTGGAGCCTGTTTTGGATTCTGTGCCTCCTTGTCCCTCTGCCCCTCTCCCACTCATGCTCGCTCTCTCTCTCTCTCTCAAAAATAAATAAACATTAAAAAAATTAAAAAAAAGAAACTAGCTTAAAAATAGTCTCGTGCAGGTATACAGCAGCAGAAAATAACAACAAATTTGGATTCTATTTGGATTATACATTCTTAAGAGAGCAAAACACTTTTCTAAGCATTCCTCCATAGTCTCAAAACTCCCCTCATAAGGTGGGCAGACATGAACACTGCTAATGCCATTTCCAAGAAAAATGAAGGCAGAACAATTAAATGAGCTCCCTAAGGTTTCTTAGTCAGAAGTGGACGATAATCACAGCTGCCCGACATTTCCATGATCTGTTTTCTCATCTAGCTGCTTGTCCTGCCCACAGCCATCATGCCCCCTGTTCTCATGCCCAGGTGCTGTTAGCCCCAGAAAGTGGGGGGCGGGGGAGTGTCTACAAGGAAACAACTAGGAAAATTCAGAATGGAACTATCTATGGATATCCTTAGGTTTTGATAACACAGCAAAGGATCTTTATACCCATTCAGGACATCATTGAATTTAAATCCTTTACCAGCTTCAACTAAACCTTCTCAAATTTTTAGCCCTGCTAAAAAGATACTTATTTATCTGGAGTATAATTACAAATATAGCTTTGTTCTGCATGGATAAAATGCAAAAAAACTCAAGAACAGTTAGCTAGAGTCAGAACAAGCGAGAAAAACAGCTGCTTCCTTTTTTTTTTTTTTTTTTTTTTCATTTTTGACAGTCATAACACCCAAGTAGCACAGAGGCTAAGAAGGTAATTTAGTGTTGTGGTTAAGAGTGTGGGCATCAAACTGCGTTTACATCTTAGCTCTGCCATTTACTAACCTTTCGACTCTGAGAAAGTTGTTTCTCAGGTCAGTTTCCTTGTCTATAGGTTGTGGATAATACAGGAGCTACCTCTTAGGGTAGTCGTGAGAGTTCAGTGAATTAATACCTGCAAAGTGCTTATAGCAGAACCTCGGTAATAGTAGGAGCTCAACACATGTCAACTATTATCGTTATTGTTATTAGTTTGAGGAGGGGGAAGTTAAGCATTTTGCTTTTATTTAAACCTAGTACTATATAACTGAATTCTAACACACCAAGCAAGGAACATATGAGAAATTCTGTGTGGTTGTCCAAATCAAGAAGTGAGTTGTAGATGGACTGGGAAATAGCCAGTCCATTGTTGACCAAACATAGAAGATAATGTGCAAATAACCTAATGTAGGATTAGTAACCTTATCCACTGTAATATCCACTGTCTGAGGTGACGGTGTAATGAGAAATGATCAAGGGCCTTCTTGAACTCCAGAAGGAAAGAAATGAGTTTTAACACACTGGAGAAATACATTGTGTTTGGTCACAATATGTTATATGGTTATGGGAAGGAAAATTCCCTCATGGCAAATAAATAAATGTCTGCTCTTGTTTATACATCAATCTCTAATGTGTATAGTTAGTGTAAGTCAGTTTCCCTCATCCTCATTAAGTAACTCTGCATGAACTAATCAATTCAAGTCCTAGAGTCAGCAATACTGACTCCCTGGATTTTGGGAATTCCCAGAGTACTACAGCCTGTAAAGTCTGGCCACTGAAATCATTTTACCTCTTTCTGGCATACCAGAAAGAGGTAAAATGGATACCAGAGTTTAAAAGATCAGGATCCCTGTTTCAATCCCACAGAGTCATTATACCGACTACTTTTTCTGCTTATCAGGAAAGACAAGAATGCTCTAGATGCCTTTGTGGGAAAGCTGAAGTTACAAAAGCCTATACCAAAGATAAATATTATAGTTAAGTGGAAAGCCTCCTTAGACCTGGTGAGAAGTGGCAGAGTCTAGAATTGACTGTGAAATGATCAAAACAGGCAAACTTCTCAGAAAGATCCAAATGACACTTGCATGCAGATTTTGGTAATGTACAGTTGCCTATAACATACATGGATCTCCTCTGTCAGTCCTATCAAAGCAATTCCCAGGCTGCACAAGGAAACTAGTTGCATGACTTCACTATCATCCATTGTTTTTCATCTAAAAAATTATTATACAGAGCTCACCTCATTTATCATGCATAGTTCCAATTTTTGGCTGTTCTAAGAAATCAAATCCACTCTCAAGAAGTTAACGATTGACCACCACTGAAGCGTCAAAGGAATGCATCACAGGTACAGAGGTGACCCAAGGGCTGACCAGTGGTAATGTCTTTAGGATAAAGGCAGAGCCTCTCCGGTGACTGGTGTGCTGGGGTAGCACTGACATGGCAAGTTCTAGTGTACTTGTAAAGGAGCATGGCATACTGCTAAGCGCATGGAATCCTGGAGCCATTCCTGCATCGGAATTCTGACTCTGCCATTTTCTGGTGGCATGACCTTGTGCAAGTTTCTTATCCTCCTTTTGTCTTAATTTCCTCATCTGAAAATGAGTTCAAATCTCATAAGGTTGTTGCAAGGGATTAAAGTAATTAATACATTTAGAGTGCCTGCACATAATTAGCATTATTTTAAGGTTGATTATTCTTACATCATCAACCATCTTTGGTCTCATCTTATGAGAGCCCATTGCTGCCTCAGCACGCAGGGGGTCATAATGGAGACAGGTGCCTCGGTGCAAACCATTCTTCAGCATAGCCCCCCACTCTGGCACCCTGGTGGCTGATTTTTTTTTAATTTTTCTTTCTCTTTCCTGCCTTCTCTTCTTCCTTCTTCCCCTCTGTCTTCTGTATCTCTGTCTCTCATCTATCTTTCTTGAGATACAGGTGAGAAGTAATAATGAACTTGACATGTATCTTTTTCATTTTATGGATTCAGTGATTGATATATGTGTTCCTTTGTCTATTTGGCTTTATAATTCCAGAGAGTTATAAAGAATCAGGGCCACATGCTCTATTTGTTTTAGTGTTATAGTGGTAGCTAGCATGGTACTTCATGCCGAGTGAATATTTGCATTTCAGAAGTATTAGCATTTGCAACTTGTAAAAGATAGTGTTTGCAAAAAACTATTTTGAATGAAATTTACCATTTGAAAATATCCACTTCCAAATTTTGAGGAAGAAAACAACTTTTGAAACCAAACGCAACTTAAAAATTTTATTTATGTTACGTCTAAAGCAAAAGTAATTTTTAAAAATAGCGTCAGTGACAAAAAGCCACATTTCCACATATCTATTATAGAGGTTGTCACAAGGACTGGAATAGGTATAATTTCTTACAGCTAACACTAAAATTGGTCTATTCTCCTTTAGCCAGATGTTGGCGTTGGAACAATGTAAGGCATTGCTTAACAGCATGAGGCACCCACCAGGCTAATTTATGGGATTTGGAATGTTAAGGCCAATCAAGTGATCTAATTGTTTCAACAGTACTCAAGGATTTATAATAATCTTCAAGATCAGGGTTTTGCTAGTCTGAACTTCCTCTTTCCCACCTCCACCCCCTGCTTCCTTCTCTCCCTCCAAGCAGTTATGTTCTATTGTGTTTGCCAGTTTTAAGTCAGGTAGGAAACAGTTGAAGTAGGAGCCTGGGTTCAAGTCCTAGGGTAAGATTACATGTGAAAATTCATGGGGTGGGGGTAGTCTTTCTGTAATTACCCTTTGTGCATTTTATAAAAACCTCTGCTGGGTTGGGAGTGACTGACAGCCTTGACTCACGTGAGGTTTGGATGGAAAAGTGTGTGTTTTTAAGGTTGGGGTGGAATTGCTCAGGGAGAGCCCCAGGGGAACATGGCACCACTTTGCCAGTCTCCCATCTACTGAAACACCTTCACTGGGCCCTCACACTTGCTCACTGACATTAACCTGGACGACATATTAAAAATCCATTTTAATCAATGTGCTGTGAAATGAACTTGGACAACAAGAACATATACAGCCCCCAAAATTTCATTATTCCAAGCCCTGTAAATGCATAGAGGGCAGTGTGATAGATGAGAGATGCCAAGCTCTATCTGACAATCACTTATACAGAGCAGGCGTCTGTGTCCCAATAACATTACACTGTTGGTTAGATAAAAAGAGAAGCAGGGACATATGCAGTTTACTTTTTTCCCCAGTGCATCCAACTTGCTAAATTTTATAGTGACTGTAAAGAAAATATCAGCTTTCTAGTAGGCAAGAAGATTTTTGCTTGAGTTTAAAAAAAAAAAAAAGAACAGAGAGGGAAGACAGGGATTTATCTCAGCCTTTATAGAGGGGTCAATGTTTGTCAGACCATTAACAAGTTACCACACAAAATCTTTAGGTGTAAGTGTTCAGGTTATCGTCCTGGCTTTATAGACTGTAGAGGAGAGTACTTAAAGTTGTATGCAGGCAAGTAATCAGCCGGGGCTTGGGTTTCATGGGGTGAAGGACTCTGTGGTTAAGGAGCGAAAAGAGACAAGACAGAGGTCTCCTGGTGAGGTGTCAGGAAGAAGCAAGACTGGTGACGGCCAAACCACGTGGACTCTGAGTGAACTCTGACAGTCGTAGGTTCCCTTTAGGAGTCAAATCTACAGGATAAAGATGAGGGCAGGGGAGGTCTTGGGATGCTGCCACAACCTTCTATTTGCCAGCCTATGGATGTGGTTGGTGCCATGAGGAAAACAGTGCTTTTAGTCTGGTATAAATTGCCTGGACCTTAAGAGTTGACTTTTGGTGTTGCTTTGTGAGGGGTGTGGGGAGGGGGGTTCCCTTCCTCCTCTGTATCTGCATCTGTTTTTCCTAATGGACCTTATCTCTTTCAGTCTCAGTTTCCTCATCTGGAAAATAATATAATGGCTTTGGGAAAGATTAAAGAAGCCACTGCCTAGTATAGAAGAGGCATTCACTTTACATTTATTTCTCTCTCTCCTTTCCAAAGTGCCATCAGAGGAAAAACTTACAGAGGTCATTAGCAAAGGATGTCAAAACACACATCTCTGCTGGAGCTTAGTGCTCAAGGGAGCCCTTGCAGCTGACACCTTAGCTGTCACGGGAGACAGTAGTGCCAGCTTCTCATTCCCCACCTCCCAGGGCCATTGAGTGGGCCCCCTCACTCACCTTCACAAAGGGGGGGTGGTGAGGACCTACTAATTAGCATGCATTCAACATTTGGCAAAGCCACGCCCAGATAAGGGCATGAGACATCTGTAATTTCCTCTTGGGTTTCAACACAAGACCACCCATTTTCCAGAAGACAATTAAACCTGTTTTGAAATCATAAACATCAACGCTTACCGTCACCAGAAATATCTGGTCCGGACTATTCTTAGACCTAGGTTTAGGCACCAGTTTTTTGTTTTTTTTCTTTTAAGTTTATTTATTTTGAAAGAGACAGAGAGCAAGTGGGGGAGGGGCGGCAGAGAGAGAGGGAAAGAGAGAGAATCCCTTGCAGGCTCTGTGCTGCCAGCACAGAGTCCCACGAGGGTCTTGAACTCATAAAACTCTGAGATCATGACCTCAGCTGAAATCAAGTTGGAAGCTTAACCAACTGAGCCACCCAGGCACCCCTAGGCACCAGTTTTTTTTTGTTTTTTTTTTTTTTTTAATTTTTTTTTCAACGTTTTTTATTTATTTTTGGGACAGAGAGAGACAGAGCATGAACGGGGAAGGGGCAGAGAGAGAGGGAGACACAGAATCGGAAACAGGCTCCAGGCTCCGAGCCATCAGCCCAGAGCCTGACGCGGGGCTCGAACTCACGGACCGCGAGATCGTGACCTGGCTGAAGTCGGACGCTTAACCGACTGCGCCACCCAGGCGCCCCTCTAGGTACCAGTTTTGAGCTGTGTTCTCCTCCTTCCCTCCCAGGGAGTGGGCGTAGGGAGGGTAGGGTGGTATTCTTAATAAACCTCCCCCAGAGAACTAGAAAGATGGAGACAGGGAGAATCTGCTTCACTTCCCTTCCTCCAGTTAAAGGGCTGCTTGATCAGAAGTCTTAGCAATTTCCTACAAACAGTTGCCATTAAATGACAAGCTTGGATGGCTGCTTTAAATAACATGACTTGAAGAATTTCGTTAAAAAGCATAATAACTTTGCCCAGACTGAAAACTCTATAGGTGACAAGGGATTTGGAGTAATGATGATTTTGGTTTGCACCTTCAGCACTGGTGAGAGCTTGTTTGTTCTCCTTTGTTATTTGATATCAGTAGGAAAGTGGGCATCGGCTGTTTTGTGCATGATGCTGAGTCCACGTGGGAAGGGTAGGAGCCAGGTGGAATTGAGGGGTGAACCATGGCACAGGAAACGAAGTGTGCCCTGACTGACTGAATTATTTGCAAGGTTGGTTTAGGGAAATCATTTCCTTCAATCATGCAGATCAAAAAGCAATTATCTCTGGAACACCCAGACTCCCATTCATAAAAGCACCGACTTCTCTTTCATTCGGGAACTTACCTTGGTGTAAGTAAGCACACTTACTTCTCTCTTTACACCCAGACCTGAAATGGCTGCTGTTGGCAAGAGAGGTGAACAAGCAGTATGCTTCTAGGCCTGCAGCAAATTTAAACTAGCCCAGAAAAACCCTGGTTTTCATCCTCCAGTAATCAATGAGCATTCATTTTTGTGACTGGCTTAATATTAGCTAGACAGCATGTGTAAAAAATCCACAGAGCAAATGCTTTGGAATTTGATTCATATATAAGAAGAAACCTTCATAGAAAGCCTAACTCTAGGGGCGCCTGGGTGGCTCAGTCGGTTGGATGGCCGACTTCACCTCAGGTCATATCGCACTCCGTGAGTTCAAGCCCCGCTCAGGCTCTGTGCTGACAGCTCAGAGCCTGGAGCCTGTTTCAGATTCTGTGTCTCCCTCTCTCTGACCCTCCCCCATTCATGCTCTGTCTCTCTCTGTCTCAAAAATAAATAAATGTTAAAAAAAAAAAATTAAAAAAAAAAAGAAAACCTAACTCTACATTTCAAACGTAGTTTAAAACCCACCGTCTGTCTAGGAGAATGGCACTTCAGCAGAAATTAAAGGTCTTGTCCTCAAAATAGGGTAGATTCTGATGCACATTCCTGTGTTGAGGTCACCTTCTTCACCTTTAATCAGTTAGTCAAAACTGCCTCTTGTTGAAAGATGCTCCTGTCCTTAGGTCTGGACGGAGAATGAACAGGTGTCTTAACTCCTAACCTGGAAGCCAAGGCCTCCCATGAGCCTCTTTGCTTCACCAAGTCACTGTCTTACAGCTGGGGGGGCACAAGGAGTGTCAAATTCAGGTCAATGTTTTGCCAGCACACATTAGTAGAGCTGTAGTTATTGTAACATAGTGTAATATTTTTCCATCGTCTGATAAATAGCTGTGTTCTGAGTCCCTCGGGTACCCCTCTCTTCCCCTCCTCTGGGACCACCTGGACCACCCCTGTGATGTAGCAACTAGAAGGGTAACACCTGTGCAGCTGGGGCCTTCAGGGAAGCTGGCCTGATTGTTTGACCCCCTTTACTTCTCGGCTGTGAACTAATTTGAATGTCACTCCTGGCTTGTATTCTTAGTGTTGAAAATGACTGAGCACACAGCTACCTTCCTCAGGATTTCATGAAAACGCTTAAATTTTACAGTGACATCAATAGTCCTTTGCTACTTGGGTAAAGAAAGACCCACTAATTAGACATTACTCCTAGGAATTTGTCTCAGTCGATGCACTTAGCTTCTTTCCTCTTATTCAACTGGGATTTGATCCCTAGGGACACAGGCATTTACTCAACAATTTAGACCAGTTAATTAAAACTTCAAGGCCTCTGTAAATACAATCCTTCCTCTGCAGCACCAGAACACTTGGTATGCACACATGGTAGGAGCATTAGTAAAAGCACAAAGACATTAAAAAACAGAGGTGGCCCCATTGCTTTGTATTGTTGGGGCCTTCTAAGTGGAGCAAAGTTGTGAGGCATGAAGAGAAAGCTGGAGCAGCCATGACCTTGGACTTGTTACGGCAGCTCAACTCTGGCTGAACACTCACATTACTTAGAGCTGGAGGTCAAGTTTGTATAGCGGCCTTCCTAGCTGAATTCTCCTCCTGAAAAGCATAGGCTGCTGGGTGTGTAGACTATTTTTTATTTCTTTAGGACTGTGCTCTACAGTGCTGCTGTTTGCTATTTTGTTTGTACAAGTTTGTGCATTTTAATGAATATATAGTGTGTAAGACAAGCTATTCTAAGTAATGGGAACATCTTCAAATATTAAAAGTTAAATGACTCTGAAGTTAAATAAGTAAGTAATATCAATAAGGGAATGGCCTTCGTATATTAGCAGGGATATATATGCTTCAAATTTCACATGAATAGGAGGCAATGTTAGGGGCAGAGCAAAACTGGGACCTAAAGGAGCTTGGTTCATTGATGGTCTACCAACCAAACCAAAGGGAAAGACTGTAGCAATTAGTACAGTGCTTTTAAACTTGAGTAACATAGGATCCTTTCAATGAAAAATCTTCAAAGAAAAAAATCCTCTGGAGTCCCAGTATTAATCTAAAATAATGTTACTTAAATATGTGAGACAAAAAGGAGATACAAACTCATGCTTAAAGCTCTCATATAATTCTAAAAAGTGATTTACAAATAAATACAAATAAAACTAAACATGAAATATAATAAAAACACAACATTAAAATTCCACCTATACAACTCTAGGATCTCTGAGAAATTATCTATGAGCCCCAGTTTGAAAAACCATAATTTAATTCTCTACTCTTAAACTCTTTACTATTTCTAGACATTATGACAATATAGCATTCTTTAATTCTTTTTTTTTAAACTTATTTTGAGAGAGAGAGCAAGCATGAGTGGGGGAGGGGGAGAGAGAAAAGGAGAGAGAGAATTCTAAGCAGACTTTGTGCTGCCAGCATGGAACAGAGCCTGACACAGGGCTTGATCTCATGAACTGTGAGATTATGACCTGAGCCGAAATCAAGAATTGGATGCTTAACCAACTGAGCCACCCAGGCACCCCTCTTTAATTCTTTAACATATAAAAATATGTCCTAATTCTATCCATGATTCTCTTAGTCAACCATAAGGTACTTTTTAAGGCTATAGCACTGTCTCAGCTAATTGGCATAAAAGCCCTGCTAGTAATAGAGATGATAAAAGGGATGACATGTAGACACACGAAAATGTATAGTCTTACAAGGATAAGAAATCATAGATAGGCAGCGATTCAGTCTCATTGCCTTTGAAAGGAATGGGGATGAGGTGAGTGTTCTGGGGTGAATGGCATTAAAACCTAAGACATACTAGGAGAGGCGCAGTTGGCTGAAATCTTGAAATGGAAGTCTGGGTACAAAAACCCACCCAAATTCACTCTGCCCTGAAGGTGGCATCCAGGAAAATTCTGGAGATAATAATCCAAAGTTGTCACTAATTTGGACTGTAATGGAAGGTTTCGAGAAACCCGGGAGGAGCACAGTGGGAAGGTTAAAGAAACAGGCATAGAAAATCATCTTAGACTTTTGCCCTTGGCTTATATTTATAATGTAAATATTGCATCCATTTAGGTTTTAGTTCAAGTTTATTTCTTGTCTATGTTTTCAACAGGGTCATCTGTGTCCCTGCTGCTTACTTGTAAGCTTGCTTAGGTTGTAAATGAAGATAAACTAGGCAGGATGCTCAACCTACTCCACACATCACAGTACCATACAAAGACACACTAAAGCATTTTTGAACGATAAATCAGTCAGACTTACTTGTTCGTCACCTACCACATGCAAAGCCCTCTGCTAGCTGCAGATGACGGGAGGAGGGGTAACTTATGTCCCCTGCTGTCAAGAAATTTCCTAGAGTAAGACAACAAACAATACATGTGAATGTACAAATAGTAAGGCCTGCCGCTGGTATAGCATGATGGCTAAGCTCTTGGGTTGTAGATTAGAACCAATTCCAATGTCAGCTCTAGCCACTGGCTGGGTGCCCTTGGGCAAGTTAACCTCATTTTCCTCATGTACAAATGGAGATGATGATGACAATAACAGTACCCATATTATAGGGCTGTTGAGAAGACCAGATGAGATGATACATATACAATGCTGAGTATATTTCCTATGTACAACCTAGCTTATCAAATGTGAACCTGCAACTACTGAGGCTCTGCTAACAATGACCATGTCTGATCAAGGATGTGCTTTTGATTTTGCCAGAGTCAGGGCAGCATGGTCTATTGGAAGGGGAGCAGAGAAGCCTGGAGAGGCAACAGTAGTATAGTCATGCCTGGGATCAGTGTGTGTGTGTGTACCACTGCCCTCTACTGGGCGTAGTTCTCACAGATTTATAAGAACTACCCAATCCATCTCAGTCTCCTCTGGTTCCAACACCTTGTGTTTATAAAAAGTCTCCTTTGTAGAGAGCTTCACAGCCCATCTGAGGTAGTTATTCCTCCTTCCAGATACTTGGGAGCCAGAGGAAATTCTATTGTCTGCCAGCCTCAGTTCCTCACCTGCTTTTAACTAATATGGAGTCTGGACAGGTATTGATTTTTCTGCTTTTCTCTGACTGCACTCATCAGTCATTTTATATTACTGGAGAGTCCATTAGCAATAAAAATAAAGGATGGAAGTTACAAAGCCCATTAGAGAAACTTACTCTCTGTATCTTCAGGGTGAGGAAAACAATTAAAAGCACGTCATCCTATAAACATTCTAATAAAGGTATGAGAAAAGTGAATAAACTGAGGATATGGCTTGTCAGGAAGATGAAATGGAATCCTCCTTAGAGTAACTAGAAGGGAGTGCCTGACTCTGCCACATCGGAGTAGGCATGGAGCTCAAATTCTCTACGTGGGTGAGATGAAAAGAAGATTAAATAGGAGAATAAAGGAACATTACACAACAGAGATTCAGCTATAGGCTCACGCGTGAGTGAATTTCAGAACTATAATGGCAGCTCAAAGATGAGAGAAAGGAGGAGTTTCAGTACAAAGGAAGAGGTGACAATATAACCCTGACTTTGAAATTTAGGTGAGTTGGGGAAACAAAGACATGTCTCTGCTAGGTTAGGCAGCCTTGCATCGGTTGTGCAGATGGTCACTGAATTTCACTTAATTCCCCCACGGGGAGCTGAGAGGGGAGAACAAAGCAGGAACAGACCGTGGAATTTGATGCTTGTTGACTGGAGAATGTAATTGATGATGCAGGGGTCCTTACGCTCCCTGGGTTGGTATGAGTGACTAGCAGCATTCCTGGTACATGTTGGCACTCAAAACATGTCAATTCCCTTGCTCCCTTCCCTGTAAATGAGACAGTGTGTGGAATCTATTATGAATATTATGCTGCATTTAACTGAATTTCTATTTAATTTCAAAGCTTCCAAGAAATAAGTATCCTTTTCATGCTAAGGGCTTTTTGGACATTTATTCTCTTTGGATGAGCAGTGAGTATATATTAAGGTGTCTGTCCCTCTTGGGCCAAGAAAGTAATAAATAGTTCCACAAAATCCTGTTGTAAGTGGAAAAATTTATCTGAGATTCTCTTATTCTTAGACTGCACGTTGTTTGGCACTGTAATGGGTTTTTTTTTTTTTTTACCTATTATCAAGTTGCTACATGGTATGTTTCTTTTTCCTGATTACAATCAATTGTCTATAAACAGCACAATAGCAATGCTGGGAATAATTTGAAAAAATTCACAATTCCTTTTTTCTAACATTTGAAGTTTTTACACTTTCCATGTTATCCTTAAGCATATTGTTACACAGACTCTTGCATTTTGCTTTTTGATTTAATGTTATTTTATATATATTTTAAACATTTATTTATTTATCTTGAGAGAGAGCGCACACAGGGGGAGAGACAGAGAGAGGGAGAAGGAGCACTGTCAGCACAGAGCCCTACGCAGGGCTTGATCTCACCAACCATGAGATCATGACCTGAGCCGAAATCAAGAGTCTGACTCTCAACTGACTGAGCCACCAGGTGCCCCTATATGTTTTAATATTGCTTCATGGTAGTCATAATTATAATATTTAATGGTTGCAAAATATTTCATTGTTTATGTCTTATAATTTATTGAGTCATTTTTCTGTTAGAGGCATTAAAGATTTCTTACTCTCTATTTTTTTTACCATTATAAAAAATATCATCATAGTTGCATAAATAGGTTTTTTTTTCTCCACTTGAATAAATTCCCAGGAGTTGGGTTATGGTTCTTGATGTACATGGCTAATTATTTTCCTAAAAGACTATTATTTTACTCTGCAAGGGGTCATGGATCAGACCTCTCTTGCATATCCTCTGACCGGCATTTGATCCTGTCTGCCCTAGGGTTCCCTAGGTGCCATCCTATTGTAGTTTTCCAGCTACCTTTCTTTGTCTTCTTTGTAGGCTCAGGGGCTCAGGCCTGGGCCTTCTTCACTTCTCATTTTTTTACGTTCCCTTTGGAACAGCCCTTTCCAGTGGGCTTTGGTTACTGTATCATTGGTCACATCATATCCCCGGGCCAGACTTACATATCCAAATGCCAGATGGATATCCTGATTTCCCAACATGTAAGTTGGATCATGTCATCTGTGAAAAAAGCTTCAGTGGATTTCTGTTGCTCTTAAGAAATAATTGAGATTCAAAAACATGGGACCCAAGACCCTTCATGGTATGACCCCTGCCCCTTTCTCTTGCCTCTCCCATTCCATACTCCTCCCATTTCCTTGTATGTACTAGGGCTTGCATCCATACATACCTATGTGGCTATCAATACCCTTATTTTACCTCTTTTGTCTAGCTGACTCCTCTACATCCTTCAGGGCTCAGAAAGGTCTTTTCTGGGCACTAGGCAAGTTTCGGTTTTTCTGTTATATGTTCTCCAAGCTCCTTTCCAAATCAACCACTTACTCTACTTTACTGAGGCCCATTTCAGGTGCATCGATTCTCTACCACCTCTGGCCTGCCCTATGCATGGGCCAAGCACACCCCTGAGTCCATTCCAGGCTCTCAGCAACAGGTGCTCACAAGAAGAGGCAGTGCATGTGCACAGGGGCAGCCGGTACTGAGGGCCTAACAGCTTCTGCTACGGTTTACCTCTTACATGGCTCACATCCACTCATGTTCCATATTAAGTTCAGTCCAGCCTGTCACTGATTCTTCAAGGTGGTTGCTCACCTCACAGTCACGTGGCTTTCTTCTAAATTTCTTTAGAAAAAAAGATTTACAATAGGAGGGCAAGTGGGACAAGCTACAGTCCCTGATTCTGCCCTGAGGCCACAAGTGAGATTCACCTCCTTGGAAGGCAGTTTTGCTGGTCTAGGCTGCTTGCTCAGTGGAGTAATCCTGAAATTCCTCTCTGAGGATCTGAGCCTCTTGTTACATTTTTGTTGAGCTCTGATTGCATCTGGTTATTGTGCCTTTAAGGACTAGGAAGAACAAATTCCCTAATCAGATCAGTTAGATAAGTGATAAGAGTGGCCACTTCTGCCATGTTTTCAAAGTATCCGAAGTATGCCATGCATCTTGAACTATGACTTTATCCCTAACCTGGCACCTTAGTTGGGCCCTTTAGAGACCTTTCTGACACTACCAAGCTGGCAAACTCCAGACTGTGCAGTAGATGAAAAGTGTAATGGATCCTGAGTCATAGGCCATCATGGCACGTCCTTGCTGTAAAGTGGGTCCCTAGATCTGAGGTGATGTGATGTGTGATTTCATGTCAACAGATTGGCCACTCTGGGAGCTCTCAGACCATAGGGCTGGCCAAAGCATTGTGGACAGTGAAGGCACACCCATACTTGGAACATATCTCAGTTTCAGTAAGGACAAATTACTGTCCCACCCCCACACCAGGATGGAAGGGATCTGATATAATCAACTTGACACCAAATGGCTGGTTGATCCCCTCAAGGGATGGTGTCATCTTAGGCCCCCTGGTGTTGCTTTCTGCTGCTCAGATCAGATACTCCTCAGCAGCAGTAGCTAGATCAGCCTTGGTGCTTGATCTTCCAGCCCTCTGCTGATTGCTCCCTCTTCACTCGTAGGTACCTGACCATAAACAGGCAGAGACTTTGCATTAATGAGATGTCTCTAATGATCTTGGTTCACAGACTAGGTGCTCTCATCTTCTGCTCTGTCTTCAAAAGACAGTTTTCCAAGATGTGCTTGGGATCCACGCTGAGCAGATCATATTGTACATCAGATAAGCTACAAGAAAAGAGTTGGATCAAAGTGAAACTAAAACTAAAATTTTGGTGGGAAGAGGTAGGAGATCCTGCCCTGGAAGAACAAGCGGACATGGATGGCAGGTATGTGAATCAGGGAAGAGGGGCAGCTGTCCCAAGAACCTGATTCTATTTAGTCACTAGTCTGCTCTAAGCAATTATCCTTGAAGATCCATTTTTGAGCAAGATCAGTTAGCACCCTTATATTTCTCTTGTAGTGGTTGTGTAATGATCTGAAACCCATACATACAAGAAAATGTCTTACCCCCCACCCACACACTATATTCTCAATGCCCGACCCAGTGCCCTGTTCAGAGTCCTGAATAAACATATTTGTTGAATGAATGAATGAATGAATGAATGAACAAATAAGAATGAATGGAACCTTTGATAGATAAAGGATACTTTATAGGAATCATTTGAATCACAAGCTTCTCTGACCCATTTAAGACAGGACTTGATTTATAGAACTTTGTTTAGACACAGCATTTCAAGGGTATGCTTTCTGATAAAGGGAAGTAGGGCTATAAATGAACAATGCTTTTCACAGTGTCTGAGTCACCTCACACCCCTCCGCCTCATCTGATAACGGTCCTTGGCAGATCTGCCCTTTTGCCGGGGATTCCCCTGGGCTATCAACTCTTGCCTACCTCTGTGTGTTCATGCATAGGGTTGCCAGGCACCAGAATGTAAGCACTGAGCAGGAGGAAATGGGGGGAATGTGAAGGCAAGTTTATGGCAGTGAAACCTCCTGACAGTATGCATTTCTGTGGATATCATGCACATTTTACCTCACAATGGTATTTTTTTATGCTGACAGGAAGATAAAGCTGGGCAATAATGGAAACATTGACTGCTAAAGTAATGCTGAAAAGGAAATAATTTGTTTCGATGAGACTTTGTCATTATGTGTGTTGGTTTAGCCCAAGCATCTGCCTCCTCTTCCCACCCACAAAGGTTATCTTCTTCTAATATATTGTGGAGGAGGGTGGGGGTTGTACAATTGCGAGCTGCAGCCACCTCTCCCAGGCGGCCTTCTTCCACATCCCCCAACCCGACAAGGAGACAACAGAAATGTGACAGATGGGGTTCATCACCTAAGCTTTGATATAACAAGAGTGTCTTTATCTTCAGCCAGATAAAAATATTTAACCAGGGCTTTCTCCCTCAAGAATCTTTCTATTAAATAAAGCAAAAGCAGTAGAGATCGAATAGCAATTCAATAGAAGCTAAACAATGGGCAAGTAAAAGATCAGTGTATTACATGCCCCCTAAACACATGTGAGCAAAACTAAAGACCTTGGTATCTTTGGTCAGAGACAGTAACTTTGGACGTGCAATGGGAAGGCCACCTGCACTCCTGTGCCAGCTCTGTGAAGCTCTTTGATTCTGGTAAGGCTTGTGGCCTTCCTGGGCCTTGGTCTCCTCCTCTGCTGAAAACTGATTTGCACTCTCTCTCGCTCTCTCACTCTCCCTCTTAATATAAGAACCTTTTTTTTTTTTTTCCCCAAACGAGACCTCCCAAGAAAGGAAAATTAATATATATAAAGAATATTACCATGGGTCTTCTCTGGTTGAGTGAAGCAGGAGTCAGAAATGCCCATTCCTAGCAGCCCCTGAGACATATCTCAGGAAGCCCTGGGGTCCAACTGGAAAAACCTTTTAGCTCTGGGAATTTATGATGTGCAATCTTTCTGAAGAGCCGCTTTCCTACTCTTACCAGTCAGAGAAGAGGGAGATTTTTCTGGCCAAGACGACCGAGAGTTTGGGAATATTCATTCTAGCCAGTTTTCTAACTAATCCTATATTAATTATTTTGAAAAACATTAACTTGAGTCTGAATACCTATTCTTTAAAGTACTCCTACAGACTTGGGATTCCCAACTGCAGAGAGAATTATTCTAAATAATTTACCTTCATGATGTGGCTAACCTGATGGCTAGTATTTCTCTGTACAAACTCTCTTCTGACAAGCCCTCAAAACTAAAGAGAAGGAGAATGGCCAAGGGAGGGAAGAGTTCCCTTGAGGGCATTTGAGGAGATTGCCAGGCCCAGATTAGAGGCAGAACCGTGTACCTCATTAAAAAAAAACAGCACAAAAGCTCAGCTCTAAAGCAGCGTATCCCTTCTGTGGGCTGGCATACCGATCTCTTCAGCTCTCAGGATCCAGGCAGCCTCCTCTGGGCAGGGATCATCTCCTATTTGCTCCACTGTGATGTCAAAATATTACAGCTTCTCCTCCTTGATGAACATGGAGACGTATGGCAAATACTGTCCAAATCCCAGTTGGTACAACTTGAAAAACAAAGATGAGAATCCCCCAACCACCAAGTACAGTGTCAGGTATACAGCAGGCACTCCACAAGTACCTGTCAGTAAATAAAAAGACAAACGAACGAACTTCCTCATGTTGGAATCCGTTTTGGAGACCTGCTGGTGAAAACCCAGTTCTGAACATCTTCAGATCCATTCAGTCAAGTTATGAAAAAGAAAAATAAAAGTGACAACACACATGAAATCAGAAGCTGGCAGAGAAAGTGTGATCGACTTCGGCAGCCCTTGTAATTAAGTGTACCCGATGCCTGCTGACTGGGGCGATGACAGGGTGCCACTCGCCTGCCTTCCGTGGGTGTGTGGGCCCGTGGGCCGGCGGGCCGCCCTCAGGATGCTGCCGCTGCAGGGTGCATTCGTCACCTTATCAAGATTTCCACAGCCACGGAGGATTCCTCAGCGGCTGCCTCACCCCTGCGGGCTGCCCTGTGCTGCGGTCTCCCTTCCGGGCTAACCACACGCTGGCTGTCTCCTCCAGACAGCCCAGCATCTTTCCCGTGCCTCCGTGTTTCAAGAGCTGCCCCATATCCTCCCTGCTCAGAGAGGGAAAGCCACTAGGGAGGCCCTCCGGCAGATATATTACCAGTTCTCCAGGACAGCACGGGCTTGATCGAGCCTGATTATTTCTGATCGCTGTCACTAACTAAGCCTAGAGCCCAGCGTAGGTAGGGAAGATGTGGCCTCGTTAGTGCCAGTCAGGAGCGGTAGAGGTGGAGGACCTGCTTTTGTGTGGGCAGGGAAGACAAGGGAAGGACGGGGTATCTTTTTTTTTTTTTTTTTTTGAAGATATTTTGAGGTTTCTACTTTCTCCACTCGTTTCGGCAGCCCCTATTGGTTATGCAGGTTCCAGAGAGTTCCAGACCCTGGGCAGGTAGCTAGCGACTCATAGCTTTTCATAGAACAAGCACAGAATCAAAACAACAGCAATAACAATAACCTGGCAAAAGTCACCTGGTTTAATTATTTTGAAGCGTAGACCAAGAAGTTACATGAAGATTAATTTGATATTTTTAAGACCCTCTACCTCTATGTTTTCCTCAGCTGTCTGTCTCTCTCTTTCACCTGGGATAGGAAGTCAGTGCAAATGACCGGCTCCCGGTGTGACATCTGATTCCTAAAGGTCGGCCAGCTCGTGCCCTCCTCTTTGAAGCCTTAAGTTCTCTGTCGCTTCCTTTCATGATGGGCTTCTCCCACGGGTATCCTCAGCCCAGGGGCCATGTTTGTCCTCCTCTTGATTCAGGTGGCTGCCACCCAGGCAGTCACAAGCCCTCTGGTGCACTTTAGAAGAAACAAAACAGTTGTTGAATAGCAAATTAGTTTTTCAAAGAGCTGAGATGCCATTAAGGAAGATGGGATAACGGCAGCTCATCTCTGATCTTCTTCCCTCATATTGTCTCTCCACTCACCCTCTCTTTTTCCAAATCCCCTGCTCTCCACAACCTTCCCCCTCTGCCCGCTTGTGTTTCTCTCCTCAAGAACCTGCCTTTGCTTTCTGCCTCCCCTCCCCTGTCCACCCTGCCTCCTGCCCCTACGCCCATGGTAGCAAGTAATACAAGTGGCAGTTTTGACATTTTACTTATGAACCAGGTTGCTTCACTCCTAAAGTGAGGCGGGAGAAAACTCTTATATTATTTTTTCAAAAAAGAGAATGAATCCTCAAAGCAGCCGCTTTGCCACCCTCACGGGACCTTTAATGGGAGTCCACTGTGGAGAAGAGCATCCTCCCCCTGGTTGGGCTTACAGGAGGACCTCATGACTGCCTCGACACTATGCTCGTTACGGCTGTCCCTGTGTTAGGAGAGCGAAGACTGCAGAACAGGTGAGAGTCCTGGATATAGAAGAGGGATCCCCTGAGCATCAGACTTGACTGAAAAGCACCTCCATTCTTCTAGGCTGTGCCACCAGACGTTTCCTCAATGGAGGGTACCCAGTCCTTAGCACTTTGCTGAGTAGAAGGGGTTGAGGATTAATTGGGCCACACCTCCAAGGCTCAGCTCTAGCCTAAGATCACTATTTCCAGCTCTCTGTCTTCCTGACTTGTAGTGTTGTATTCCCAGATCCCTTGCACCTGCATGGGGCCAAGTGATGATTCCAGACAATGACTATGCATGGAAGGGATGTATGTGACTTCCAGACTAAAGTTTCTAAATGCAAGCCTGCAGTCTTCTTTTCGTCTACCACAGATACATGGTGGTTGCTCTGTTAGCCTGGATACCAGAGAAAGGAAAATGGAGAGTTAAGCCTTCAGCCACTTGGTGATGGATAGGTAGTATGAGTGAGAAATACACCTTAATTTTCAGTCACTGGGCTTTTGGGGTTGTTATCATAGCATACACGAGCCTATCTTGACTATAACATAAGGTACAGACCTCTGCCTCCCAACCTCTTCCCCTTGACCATAATACCAAGGGTGTTCCAATGTGGGGAGCAGGGGCAGTATTTGTCTGAAGAGAGGGAGGCGCCATTGAGCTCCTAGTGTGGTATTGGGTTCACTGAGCAGTGAAGGACTTACTATTGTGTGTTAAACCAGCTCACTGGTCGGCTTGTATTTTAAAGACTCCCAGGTCCAGAGGTAAACTCCCAGGCAGCTGTAGAAAACCATAGAGACTGCAGAGACTGACTTGTGTACCACTGGATGGCCCAGGAGGATTGGGAGTTGGGTGCAGGCTCCCCAAAACCTACTTAGTGCCTCGCTATGCACACCCTGAGCTGTTAGGCCCTCTTTGTGTGTGAGCAGGTGGCATGGGACTGCTGTGTGTGTGTAGGGAGAGGAGGTGGAGAGGCAAGCAAAGGCAGGAGGCCATTTGTTATGTACCCTTCCTAAAGATGGTCGGTTTGGCTAGCCAGGCATAGCTTGCCATCCCTGGGTCTCACCTTCCCTTTCCCTCCTTCTTTCCTTCCCTCCTCTTTTTATTCAAGAAATACTTTATTTGAGAAATATTCATTGAGCACATAGCACATCCCGGGCATTGTGCTGGGTCCTAGAAACACAGTGGTGAGTAAAATCATCATGGTCTTCAGGCCAGTGATATTGGGAGCAAAGGCACCTGATCATATTTCCGATACGGGCTCAGGAGTGTTCCCCTGTAATCTTGTGAATGTGTCCTGTCAGAACCATGTTACACATTAGCAGACCTCACTTGGAGATTCTTTTCTTTTCTCACCTAATCGCTCTTGTCTCCAGGTTTGCCCTCCCCCCCCCCCCCCAAGAGAATCATCTCTTGTGATCCCTGCTCATCTGTTTTCACGTGGTTTTCTTCATGACCCTCCCTGGTATTTACTGACTTCTCTTTACCATTCTGCCTTTCTCTTTCTGTTCATTTCAGGAGGTGGCCCATTTCTGACTGACATTTCTACGCAGTCTCTTGGCTTCTGCCACAACCTCATGTCCTCAGCTTTGTATTCTCCGTGGACTTGATTCTTCACTACATCCTGATGGAATCCGCAGCCCACTCTCTTGGCAGCCTGCTGGCTTCAGCTCACCTAGCATCTTGGGTATCTTCTGTCATCTCCCCTCTGCCTGTGTTCAGCCGGGGGAGCTGGGCGATGGCAGATGTCTCCTCAAAGCTGACATCCTGCTTGTGTTACAAGCCTGCATTATTAACAAGGCAGTCTTGACACTGAATGTCCAATATGAGTCCGCTGCAGGAGAAAGCGGCAGCTGCTGGGTCTGGCCCAAGTCTTACAGCTGGAAACAAGGGAAGACCTTATCTCTGCTCCTCATATTTGGCCTGGAGTTTGATGCAATGTGTAACATGAGCCTCCCAGCCTACCCTCCAGCTCCCCAGAGGCCAACTAGACCTTGCTTGTTTGGCTTTCTCTCGTTCTCCTCTGCCACTGCTAGGTCACTCTCACTAACAGGTATTACTTTGTAGAGGCTGTGTCACATGGGCTTGGCTTAAATTCTGATTCTAGCACTCACTAGGCTGTGTGATCTTCACTGTATTATTTAACTTCTCTGTGCTTACATTGTTTTCTTTAGTAAAGAGGACATAAAGTAGTACCTGGTTCATCGAGGTGCTGATGGTAATATAATCTACAGGAAGTTCTTATCCCCATGCCTGGGTTCTGACCACTAGTTAGTAATAGACCCAGGGCTGTACCTGACCCCCAGGCTCCCATTCTTTCTCCTGCACCCCAAGCTCTCACTCACGAGTCTGCCTCATGGGGTAAAACACTCAAAGATGTGAGTTTATTGTATATCGCAAAAACAGTTGTCAAGACTTCTCTCTTGAATTTTCTGTTTTCCCGTGATACTTTGTTTCATTTTGCCAAGAAACTGTTGTTTCGTTTTGCCAGAAAACTGGCCAAGTCCATTGACCACAGAACCATCTACTGATAAAATCAACCAATGTAATGAAATTACCAACTAAAGAATAATTATATATAAAGAATAATAATAAACTATTGTCTAGAAATCCAAATATAGAAATGATCAAAATATTAGGATGTTATCATGCTTACTGATCCTAATAGCAATAGAAAATAGAACAGAAAATAATACAGATGAATTAATTTTGTAGTATCTTTTATTTGTTAGTAGTAATTTGTCCTGATTTAGGAAAGATAAAAGCCTGCATGATTGATGATTTTAGGAAAAGTATTTTTAGAAAGGACTTAGGTCATCTGGTGTCTAATTGAGAACTGGGAATTGCACTAGATTTATAACTGAATTTTCTGGTAAAAGGCATTTGGATAAATTTCAGAGGAATATCCAAAAGTTGAGGCATATTCACCCATACTCGTTAAATCAGGTGTCTTCGATCTTCTTGGAAATCTTTAACTTTTGAAATAGACCTGTAACTTGTGTGTGTTACTTATACACAACACTGGGCAAAGTTTCTGTCGACAGACTGACCTGTGAAAGGCTGGCTCCCTAAACATTAGCAACAAAACCTCTTGCTAAGACAAAGCAGAATGTATTACTCACCCTGGTAAGGGAAAACACACCTCAACAGAGCTTGGGAAGTGTCTCTGAGTAGGGAAGGTGACATCAGAATTTATTGAGAATTGTGAGTTGGTTAAAGGTAAGATCAGTGGAAACAGCAAAGTAAGGATTCTGAGAGAAGGATCACAGAACCTTAGGGTGAAAACTGCTGATGCTTTCCACTGAAGAATCTGTGACTCTTTTGTGAAGTCAGGTGAGATAGCTTTAGAAAAGTACAGTCATACTAACAAAGACAGTGAGAGAGCAGTGTCATGTGAACATAGACAGTAAGGGGTAGTTTCAGTTCTCAGTGTCCAGGCTGGGAATGGGGTACATAGTTTTGGTTGTCACACCCAAGAGGGAAGCTTCCCCAAGGCTGGGGTCCTGGGCGCCTCTTTTATCAAAGGCTTCAATTTACAGGCTCGTTTCAATTGGTTAGACTATGCCTGTTTCATTTGGAGATGGCCTATTGCTGCCACGAACAAAATCAAGCTTCTGCCAACAAGGAAGGAGAGAATGGACACTGATTAGGCTACTAGCTGTATTTGCCATAATGAATAGGGAGAGAGACTGATGGCCAACAGAGAGGTCCTGACTTTTTGAGGTCACGGTTGCTCTGAGGCTAGGTTGTGTGGTAAGTCTCTGCCTCAGCAGCAGCTGGTCTTTCCTCTACTCTCAGAGCCCTGACTCCTGGTGCCTTTCCTCAGGGTCACACCCTGCTGAATTGTAGTCTCCTTCTAGCAGGAATGTCCCATCAAGATTCTGACCATTTGCATCTTTGTCAGTCCAGCCTAGTGCTAATGATTTTTCCCATCTCATCGCCTCTGATCTCATCTCGCATCATTTTCTTCCCCTCTCACCATGCTCCAGCCACACTGCATTTTCCTGCCTCTAATACTTCAACTAACACTGAGTTCTGCCTCCGGGCCTTTACACTTGCTGTGTATCTGGCCTGGAATACCCTTGTTAGGATTCTTTGCATGTCTCCCACTATCTGGGTCTCAAGCTCAGCTTGACCTCCTCAAAGAGGTCTTTCCGACTGCCCTTTTGACTGTGACCTCTGACCTCAGGAACACTCACTCCCCTCCATCATCCTTTGCATCTATCATTCTTTGAAATGATGTTGTTTGTTAGTTTACTTACTAATTTCTCTCCAGCTTAACTGGAATAGAAGCTTCATGAGAGTCCTATCTTGTCTGTCTTCTTCACAACTGGAGCCTCATTTCCTAGAAAGGGCCCAGGATATAGTCATAATAAAACATTACAAATTAATAACAGCTAACTTTCCTGATTGCTCATATTGGACCAAGCAAGGCTTTTAAGAACTTCAATGTATTATTATCTATTTCATCTTCCTGGCAAGGCTATTATCCCAATTTTACTGAGACACAAAGAAGTCAAATGAGATCATAGACTTAGGAAGTAGCAGAAGTGGCATAAATTAAGAGCCCAATAAATATTTATTAGATTTGTTTTAAATGAACCTTTCATTTTTTGTCCTTAACTTCTCTGCCCAGGTGGCATGTACTGTTTGGTAACACATAACAGTCTCCTGGCAGAGATAGTTTACAGAGAATGATGCTTCTCTGCTCCTGCCTTATTAATTTTCTAACAGGGCTAGGTCACATTTCCTTCTGCAGGTTTAACACACAACGACGACATGAACATCATACATCTTGAGATTACATAACAGAATTATCCACAGCAAACCCACACCACATCTTAATTTAATATGTGATACATATCACACATGTTAGAAGCTCTTTGATTAGATCGTAAATGCTTATCCTCAGAATTCATCTGTGTTAGAAAATATCACCTGGGACTTTCCACTCCATTCTCAACTAAACAGCCCAGCCAAGCAAATAGCTATCTACAAATGCACTGTCCCATGACAGTGTCTCATCCTACTTCCCCTTATCAATGTGGTTAGGCATGGTCTCACCCTGCTGCTCTCCAGGCTTTTGTCTACACATTGGGATGCCATTTCCCTTGGAAGTTCCCCTTTCCATTCTCTTTCCTCTTCCTGGTTGTCCCATTGCCCAGGTGTTGCTTACCCACCTGAATCCCTCGTGTCTACAAGAGCTTATCCACTTGGCAGGAAACATCAAGTGTTCATTGCTTTATTCTACAAATATTCATTAATGCCCACTGCCCATTATATAGCAGGCCTAAGTGCTAAGGAAACATGAATGAGAATAGTCAACATGGTCCTTGCCTCCCTGAAGCTTCGTTTCATGGGGGACATAGATATTAATCAAAGAATCAAGCAATGGCACTGAGTATGATGAAGGGCAGTTACTGGGTACTGTGAGAGTATGACATCGTAGCTTGATGCAGTCTGGAGGAGTAAGGCAAGGCTTCCTGGGCTTTCTGTCTGAGATCTGAAGATGGTTTGGTGGGAACTAGGTGAAGAGAAGGAGTTGAAGTGAGGAGTAAGGCCAAGGCCCAGGGGGAACGAGCATGCCCCTTTCAAGGAAGTGATAAGAGGCAGGTGAGGGAACTCAGGGAAAAGGGGAAGAGGCCTAGAGATGAAGTGGGCAGGAACACTGGGGTGTTGGGATCCACGTTCTGATTTTGGACATATCCCATGGGATGGTCTTGGAAGCATTTGGGCAGATCTTATTTGTGTTAAAAGCTCAGCTGGGTGGGGCGCCTGGATGGCTCAGCTGGCTAAGCGTCCGAATTCAGCTCAGGTCATGATCTTGAGGTTCATGGGTTTGGGCCCTGCATCAGGCTCTGTGCTGACAGCTCAGATCCTGGAACCTGCTTCAAATTCTGTGTTTCCCTGTCTCTTTGCCCCTCCCCTGCTTAGGCTCTGTCTCTCTCTCTCTCTCTCTCTCTCTTAAAAATAAACATTAAAAAAATAAATAAGAAAAAAATCTCAGCTGGGTAAAGTGTGGATAATGGATTAGATGGCCCTAGGTTTTTCTCTTGTGCTATTTGCTGTGATAAGAACAGAGGAGGACAGCTATTTGGGGAGAAGAGGTCATCATTCAGGATATATGTGGCCAGCTACGATGGCTTGGAGACATTCAAGTAGAAACACTGAGTAGGCTGATGAATATATATTTGGAGCTCTAAGCAAGACTTGGGTTAAAGCTACAAATATCACATGGCGACTAAAGCCATGGGTATGGCTGAGATTGCCACAGGAGACAGAAAGAGTAAAGGGAGGAAAAGACCAGCCTTAGATGGATTATGGCATTTGAAGTCTGAGTAGAGCAGGATTAGTCAGCAAACGTGATTGAGAAGGGACAACGAGGAGGGAGGAAGAGAGTGAAATAAGAGAGTGTAGTGAGAGTACAGTGTAGTGTCTTAGAGGCTGAATTTGAACTCTTTCAAATGCATGATGCTGAAGTCTATCTTCAGTTGATTTAAACAAACAAAAAGCAAATTAACAAACGAAAATCAAAAAACAAAAAGGAGGAGAAGAAGAAGAACAGAACAAGAACACGATGAAGAATTAGAAGAATTTGTTGGCTCAGGGCACCTGGGTGGCTCAGTCAGTTAAGCATCTGACTTCGGCTCAGGTCATGATCTCACAGTCCGTGAGTTCAAGCCCCACGTCAGGCTCTTTGCTCACAGCTTAGAGCCTGGAGCCTCCTTCAGATTCTGTGTCTTCTTCTCTCTCTGCCCCTCCCTTACTTGCACACTTTTTCTCCCACAAAAATAAATAAACCTTAAAAAATAAAAAAAAAAAAATAAAAAAAAAAAGAAGGAGAATTTGTTGGCTCTTACAACCTGAACTCAGAACTAGTCAGACATGCTCAGATCCACATGCTCAAACAGGTCCTTGAGAACCTGCCTCTCTCTCCATCTCATTTTTGCCTTCTTGTTAATAAGCATTTTTACCAAGTGGGTTACTCCATGTGGTGGCCTGATTAGGTCACTAGCAGAAGCTTCAGGTTTACATCCTATCTAAGCTAAAGAAAACATGTCTCTTCTATTGGTTCCAGTAGGAAGACTGGGTATCATTATTGTTGGCATGTCTTAAGGTTATATGCTCAACTTCTGATCTGAGGTTGGCATCAGTTCTACACATACCTCAGGGATGGAAAGTTCTTTAAAATAAAAATCAAAGTGCTGTTACCTGAAGAAAGCAGAGAAGAAGCCAGGCAGGCAACCCCCAGAGGTGTATACAGATACCAAAGAGTTCAATATTCCAGAAAGGAGAGTATATTCAAGAGTATTAAATACTATTAAGAGATCAAGTAAGATGATAACAAAAAATGTCCATGGGATTTAGTCACCTGAAAGTCACAGTGACCCAAGACCCACACAAATGGCTACATCACACAGTGTGATGTGGTAGGAATCATAACACAAGTAGAAATGGCCATGTAAACTCGGGAGAGAAAAATCACTTAGAACTGAGGCAATCAAGGAAGGCTTCATGTTAGAGGTAGTATGTTGGGTCCTAAAGGATGGGTGATATTTTATAAACTAAGGCCAGAAAAGTAAAGGAAGGAAGGGCACCCTAGCTAAATATAGCATGAGCAAAAACATGATGGTGTATTCACTGAAGAGTCGAACGGTTCATATTTGGTCTGAGGGTTAGCGGCTAACTAAGGAAAGGGGACTTTCTCTCTTTTTTTTTTTAAATGTTTATTTTTTATTTTTGAGAGATAGCATGAGCGGGAGAGGGGCAAAGAGAGAGGGAGACATGGAACATGAAGCAGGCTCCAGGGTCTGAGCTGTCAGCACAGAGCCCGACATGGGGCTCAAACTCATGAGACATGAGATCATGACCTGAGCCAAAGTCAGATGCTTAAACAACTGAGCCACCCAGGCACCCCAGGAAAAGGGACTTTCTTTGTTCAATTTGAAAGTTATTTAGCTCTAACCAACATTCCCTCAGGTGGCCTGCCTGAATATATAAATGAGGGACAGCTGTCACTGTAATGGGACTGACTCAGATTCCTCCTAGAAGAGTGCCTCCTATACTCTTGCTTTCCCTTTAAGGGGGTCTCACAGGTGAACTCAACAGCAGTCTCTTTCCTCTCTTTCTCCTTTGAGACTTGGTCTTTTCTATGAAAGAAAAGAGAAAAATAAAAAGAAAGGAAGGAAGAGAAAGAAAGAAAGAAAGAAAGAAAGAAAGAAAGAAAGAAGTCAGAAGGAGGGAGGAAGGAAGGAAGGGAGAAAGAAGGAAAGAAAGAAAGAAAGAAAAAGAAAGAAAGAGAAAGAAAGAAAAAAAGAAAGAAAGAAAGAAAGAAAGAAAGAAAGAAAGAAAGAAAGAAAGAAAGAAATGTAGGGAGGGAGGAAGGAAGGGAGAAAGAAAGAAGGAAAGAAAGAGGAAGGCAGGCAGGAAGAAAGACATTGAAATCTCTATAGGGCAGGAGCAGGAGTGAGGAAACAGCATGGTGAGGAAGGCCTGCGAACCTGTGCCCCAGGACTCATGCAGGCAGGAAGGGCTGGTCTGAGAACAGGACTCAACTGACACCAAGAGCCTGGGTCAGGGATCAGATGTGAATGTGGGGCCAGGCACCTACTCCCCATTAGTGTCTGGGGCTAGAGGAGCTGTGGCTGACTGCCTGGGTTGGAGTGGAAAGAGGCCCTTGTCCAGAGGCCCACTTCCAGAGAGGAAGTGACCCCTGTATGAGAATGGGACCTAGTTTGGCCCTGCCCAGTGTCTTGCTGAAGACTCAAGCTGCCTATTGCAGTGCATAGGGTGTCCATCTTTGGGGGTGGGGGTCCTGATGCACTAGGGATGCCTCATTCATAGGCACCCTGACAAGGCTCCTTGGGAGCCTCTCCTCTGAGACTCCCCATCTATTCACTCCACGCTGAGGGGCTCCTTGGCCTGCCACTTAGTTTCATCTGATTTTTCCATTTTATGGAACTTGGGACAACTTTGCTGGAACCCTCTAGAGTGCGAGGGCTCCCTTGTTCGTTTCCTTGAGGTCAGATATAATGTACCATGAGGGTGATCGAATCTCCCTGGTCTTGTCAACTCCACTTTGCAATGCATGACAGAAGTCCCCTTCTGTTATCATACCAGTCCCAGAAGGTTGATGTCTTGCCCCAGGAAAGGGAGACCTTCTCATAGCCCTGCTTTCCAGCAACATGCGGAGCTCTCCTGAGTGAAAGCCCATTGACTTTAAGCAGCACACAAGGATTGGGGGCAGAGTAATAGGGTGGTTACACGTGGTTTGTGTCCAGGGCCTTGGGTGACAGAGGGATGACAAGGCTGTAATATTCCTTCCCCAGCTCCTGGGAGACAGACTGAAGAGCGTACCCATGATGGGTTTCTGAGTCGCTACCACAGAAACAAATGAGTGCATCCTTAGACAAACCGTGGTAATTAGAAGAGAAACATAATGATAGTGAAGTTACCTTTCTCCATTCATTCCACAAGCATTTTTCTGAGTGTTTATTTTTGGCACAGAGCTATTTTAGGGGTGGGGGAGAGCATGTGGGGAAAGGAAAGGGAATTGGTCCAACGTGGCAGCTTGAGAGGAGGCGATGGATGGTGGGGGATGGTCAGTATTAGTGTTTGGTCTGTGGAAGATGAAACGCAGCTCTGCTCTGTGGGCGGGTCTTTGATCTTCCAGTAACTGCTAGAGTAGCAATTAGCATCCTTAATGCTGAGGGGAGTCTCTGAGAAACCCTTTAGCCTGCTGATTTAGGTTGGCAAATCTGAAAGTGTGGGTGCCTGCGCGTGCATGTGTGTGCGTGTGTGTGTGTGTGTGTGTGTGTGTGTGTGTGTGTGTGTGTGTGAGAGAGAGAGAGAGAGAGAGAGAGAGAGAGAGAGAGAGAGAGAGAAATGGTTTTTAAATTAGATGTTTGATGTTTATAATTGATTCAATTTTTACTTTTTAAATGACAAAACATTTTCAACAATCGTAAAAGTCTCTATCACCCAACTGTTAGTATTTTGCTATATTTGCTTCAGATATGTATTTTAATATAAAAAAAGTTACAGATAAAATTGAAATCTTCTTTTTCTTCCTCTCCAGAGCTAACCATTCTCTTAAAGTTGGTTCTTGTTTCTTGTCCATGCTTTCATATTTATGGCATATGTATGGATTCACAAACAGCACACCATATAGTGCTGTTTGGGGTATTTAAAATGTTTTCATACATAGTATTTTGCTGTTTTCACTCAACATTGCATTTTTAAAATTTACCTATTTTGATGCTGTAGAGCTAGTTTGTTCATTTTTTTTTTTTTTTTTATTTTTTAATATATGAAATTTACTGTCAAATTGGTTTCCATACAACACCCAGTGCTCATCCCAAAAGGTGCCCTCCTCAATACCCATCACCCACCCTGCCCTCCCTCCCACCCCCCATCAACCCTCAGTTTGTTCTCAGTTTTTATTTTTTTTTTTTATTTTTTTTTTTTTTGTGGTTTTTTTTTTGTTTTTTTTTTTATTTTTTTTTATTTTTTAATATATGAAATTTACTGTCAAATTGGTTTCCATACAACACCCAGTGCTCATCCCAAAAGGTGCCCTCCTCAATACCCATCACCCACCCTGCCCTCCCTCCCACCCCCCATCAACCCTCAGTTTGTTCTCAGTTTTTAACAGTCTCTTATGCTTTGGCTCTCTCCCACTCTACCCTCTTTTTTTTTTTTTTTTTTTCCTTCCCCTCCCCCATGGGTTTCTGTTATGTTTCTCAGGATCCACATAAGAGTGAAACCATATGGTATCTGTCTTTCTCTGTATGGCTTATTTCACTTAGCATCACACTCTCCAGTTCCATCCATGTTGCTACAAAAGGCCATATTTCATTTTTTCTCATTGCCACGTAGTATTCCATTGTGTATATAAACCACAATTTCTTTATCCATTCATCAGTTGATGGACATTTAGGCTCTTTCCATAATTTGGCTATTGTTGAGAGTGCCGCTATAAACATTGGGGTACAGGTGCCCCTATGCATCAGTACTCCTGTATCCCTTGGGTAAATTCCTAGCAGTGCTATTGCTGGGTCATAGGGTAGGTCTATTTTTAATTTTCTGAGGAACCTCCACACTGCTTTCCAGAGCGGCTGCACCAATTTGCATTCCCACCAACAGTGCAAGAGGGTTCCTGTTTCTCCACATCCTCTCCAGCATCTATAGTCTCCTGATTTCTTCATTTTGGCCACTCTGACTGGCGTGAGGTGGTATCTGAGTGTGGTTTTGATTTGTATTTCCCTGATAAGGAGCGACGTTGAACATCTTTTCATGTGCCTGTTGGCCATCTGGATGTCTTCTTTAGAGAAGTGTCTATTCATGTTTTCTGCCCATTTCTTCACTGGGTTATTTGTTTTTCTGGTGTGGAGTTTGATGAGCTCTTTATAGATTTTGGATACTAGCCCTTTGTCCGATGTGTCATTTGCAAATATCTTTTCCCATTCCGTTGGTTGCCTTTTAGTTTTGTTGGTTGTTTCCTTTGCTGTGCAGAAGCTTTTTATCTTCATAAGGTCCCAGTAATTCACTTTTGCTTTTAATTCCCTTGCCTTTGGGGATGTGCCGAGTAAGAGATTGCTACGGCTGAGGTCAGAGAGGTCTTTTCCTGCTTTCTCCTCTAAGGTTTTGATGGTTTCCTGTCTCACATTCAGGTCCTTTATCCATTTTGAGTTTATTTTTGTGAATGGTGTGAGAAAGTGGTCTAGTTTCAACCTTCTGCATGTTGCTGTCCAGTTCTCCCAGCACCATTTGTTAAAGAGACTGTCTTTTTTCCATTGGATGTTCTTTCCTGCTTTGTCAAAGATGAGTTGGCCATACGTTTGTGGGTCTAGTTCTGGGGTTTCTATTCTATTCCATTGGTCTATGTGTCTGTTTTTATGCCAATACCATGCTGTCTTGATGATGACAGCTTTGTAGTAGAGGCTAAAGTCTGGGATTGTGATGCCTCCTGCTTTGGTCTTCTTCTTCAAAATTACTTTGGCTATTCGGGGTCTTTTGTGGTTCCATATGAATTTTAGGATTGCTTGTTCTAGTTTCGAGAAGAATGCTGGTGCAATTTTGATTGGGATTGCATTGAATGTGTAGATAGCTTTGGGTAGTATTGACATTTTGACAATATTTATTCTTCCAATCCATGAGCAGGGAATGTCTTTCCATTTCTTTAAATCTTCTTCAATTACCTTCATAAGCTTTCTATAGTTTTCAGCATACAGATCTTTTACATCTTTGGTTAGATTTATTCCTAGGTATTTTATGCTTCTTGGTGCAATTGTGAATGGGATCAGTTTCTTCATTTGTCTTTCTGTTGCTTCATTGTTAGTGTATAAGAATGCAACTGATTTCTGCACATTGATTTTGTATCCTGCAACTTTGCTGAATTCATGTATCAGTTCTAGCAGACTTTTGGTGGAGTCTATCGGATTTTCCATGTATAATATCATGTCATCTGCAAAAAGCGAAAGCTTGACTTCATCTTTGCCAATTTTGATGCCTTTGATTTCCTTTTGTTGTCTGATTGCTGATGCTAGAACTTCCAGCACTATATTAAACAGCAGCGGTGACAGTGGGCATCCCTGTCGTGTTCCTGATCTCAGGGAAAAAGCTCTCAGTTTTTCCCCGTTGAGGATGATGTTAGCTGTGGGCTTTTCATAAATGGCCTTTATGATCTTTAAGTATGTTCCTTCTATCCCGACTTTCTCAAGGGTTTTTATTAAGAAAGGGTGCTGGATTTTGTCAAAGGCCTTTTCTGCATCGATTGACAGGATCATATGGTTCTTCTCTTTTTTTTTGTTAATGTGATGTATCACGTTGATCGATTTGCGAATGTTGAACCAGCCCTGCATCCCAGGAATGAATCCCACTTGATCATGGTGAATAATTCTTTTTATATGCTGTTGAATTCGATTTGCTAGTATCTTATTAAGAATTTTTGCATCCATATTCATCAGGGATATTGGCCTGTAGTTCTCTTTTTTTACTGGGTCTCTGTCTGGTTTAGGAATCAAAGTAATACTGGCTTCATAGAATGAGTCTGGAAGTTTTCCTTCCCTTTCTATTTCTTGGAATAGCTTGAGAAGGATAGGTATTATCTCTGCTTTAAATGTCTGGTAGAACTCCCCTGGGAAGCCATCTGGTCCTGGACTCTTATTTGTTGGGAGATTTTTGATAACCGATTCAATTTCTTCGCTGGTTATGGGTCTGTTCAAGCTTTCTATTTCCTCCTGATTGAGTTTTGGAAGAGTGTGGGTGTTTAGAAATTTGTCCATTTCTTCCAGGTTGTCCAATTTGCTGGCATATAATTTTTCATAGTATTCCCTGATAATTGTTTGTATCTCTGAGGGATTGGTTGTAATCATTCCATTTTCATTCATGATTTTATCTATTTGGGTCATCTCCCTTTTCTTTTTGAGAAGCCTGGCTAGAGGTTTGTCAATTTTGTTTATTTTTTCAAAAAACCAACTCTTGGTTTCGTTGATCTGCTCTACAGTTTTTTTAGATTCTATATTGTTTATTTCTGCTCTGATCTTTATTATTTCTCTTCTTCTGCTGGGTTTAGGCTGCCTTTGCTGTTCTGCTTCTATTTCCTTTAGGTGTGCTGTTAGATTTTGTATTTGGGATTTTTCTTGTTTCTTGAGATAGGCCTGGATTGCAATGTATTTTCCTCTCAGGACTGCCTTCGCTGCATCCCAAAGTGTTTGGATTGTTGTATTTTCATTTTCGTTTGTTTCCATATATGTTTTAATTTCTTCTCTAATTGCCTGGTTGACCCATTCATTCGTTAGTAGGGTGTTCTTTAACCTCCATGCTTTTGGAGGTTTTCCAGACTTTTTCCTGTGGTTGATTTCAAGCTTCATAGCATTGTGGTCTGAAAGTATGCATGGTATAATTTCAATTCTTGTAAACTTATGAAGGGCTGTTTTGTGACCCAGTATATGATCTATCTTGGAGAATGTTCCATGTGCACTCGAGAAGAAAGTATATTCTGTTGCTTTGGGATGCAGAGTTCTAAATATATCTGTCAAGTCCATCTGATCCAATGTATCATTCAGGGCCCTTGTTTCTTTATTGACTGTGTGTCTAGATGATCTATCCATTTCTGTAAGTGGGGTGTTAAAGTCCCCTGCAATGACCACATTCTTATCAATAAGGTTGCTTATGTTTATGAGTAATTGTTTTATATATCTGGGGGCTCGGGTATTTGGCGCATAGACATTTATAATAGTTAGCTCTTCCTGGTGGATAGACCCTGTGATTATTATATAATGCCCTTCTTCATCTCTTGTTACAGCCTTTAATTTAAAGTCTAGTTTGTCTGATATAAGTATGGCTACTCCAGCTTTCTTTTGGCTTCCAGGAGCATGATAAATAGTTCTCCATCCCCTCACTCTCAATCTAAAGGTGTCCTCAGATCTAAAATGAGTCTCTTGTAGACAGCAAATAGATGGGTCTTGTTTTTTTATCCATTCTGATACCCTATGTCTTTTGGTTGGCGCATTTAATCCATTTACATTCAGTGTTATTATAGAAAGATATGGGTTTAGAGTCATTGTGATGTCTGTATGTTTTATGCTTGTAGTGATGTCTCTGGTAATTTGTCTCACAGGATCCCCCTTAGGATCTCTTGTAGGTCTGGTTTCGTGGTGACAAATTCCTTCAGTTTTTGTTTGTTTGGGAAGACCTTTATCTCTCCTTCTATTCTAAATGACAGACTTGCTGGATAAAGGATTCTCGGCTGCATATTTTTTCTGTTTAGCACACTGTAGATATCGTGCCAAGCCTTTCTGGCCTGCCAAGTTTCAAAGGAGAGATCAGTCACGAGTCTTATAGGTCTCCCTTTATATGTGAGGGCACGTTTATCCCTTGCTGCTTTCAGAATTTTCTCTTTATCCTTGTATTTTGCCAGTTTCACTATGATATGTCGTGCAGAAGATCGATTCAAGTTACGTCTGAAGGGAGTTCTCTGTGCCTCTTGGATTTCAATGCCTTTTTCCTTCCCCAGTTCAGGGAAGTTCTCAGCTATAATTTGTTCAAGTACCCCTTCAGCACCCTTCCCTCTCTCTTCCTCCTCTGGGATACCAATTATGCGTATATTATTTTTTTTTAGTGTATCACTTAGTTCTCTAATTTTCCCCTCATACTCCTGGATTTTTTTATCTCTCTTTCTTTCAGCTTCCTCTTTCTCCATAACTTTATCTTCTAGTTCACCTATTCTCTCCTCTGCCTCTTCAAGCCGAGCCATCATGGATTCCATTTTGTTTTGCAATTCGTTTAAAGCGTTTTTCAACTCCTCGTGACTGTTCCTTAGTCCCTCGATCTTTGTGGCAAGAGATTCTCTGCTGTCCTGTATACTGTTTTCAAGCCCAGCGATTAATTTTATGACTATTATTCTAAATTCACTTTCTGTTATATTATTTAAATCCTTTTTGATCAGTTCATTAGCTGTTGTTATTTCCTGGAGATTCTTCTGAGGGGAATTCTTCCGTTTGGTCATTTTGGAGAGTCCCTGGCGTGGTGAGGACCTGCAGTGCACTTCCCCTGTGCTGTGGTGTATAACTGGAGTTAGTGGGCGGGGCCGCAGTCGGACCCGATGTCTGCCCCCAGCCCACTGCTGGGGCCACAGTCAGACTGGTGTGTGCCTTCTCTTCCCCTCTCCTAGGGGCGGGATTCACTGTGGGGTGGCGTGTCCCGTCTGGGCTACTTGCACACTGCCAGGCTTGTGTTGCTGGGGATCTGGCGTATTAGCTGGGGTGGGTAGGCAAGGTGCACGGGGGCTGGAGGGGCAGGCTTAGCTCGCTTCTCCTTAGGTGATCCACTTCAGGAGGAGCCCTGTGGCAGCGGGAGGGAGTCAGATCTGCTGCTGGAGGTTTGGCTCCGCAGAAGCACAGAGTTGGGTGTTTGCGCGGAGCGAGCAAGTTCTCTGGCAGGAACTGGTTCCCTTTGGGATTTTGGCTGGGGGATGGGCGGGGGAGATGGCGCTGGCGCCTTTGTTCCCCGCCAAGCTGAGCTCTGCCGTCCGGGGGCTCAGCAGCTCTCCCTCCCTTTGTCCTCCAGCCTTCCCGCTTTCCGAGCAGAGCTGTTAACTTATGACCTCCCAGACGCTAAGTCGCGCTTGCTGTCGGAACACAGTCTGTCCGGCCCCTCCGCTTTTGCCAGCCAGACTCGGGGGCTCTGCTTGGCCGGCGAGCCGCCCCTCCGCCCCGGCTCCCTCCCGCCAGTCCGTGGAGCGCGCGCCGCCTCGCCGCCCTTCCTACCCTCTTCCGTGGGCCTCTAGTCTGCGCTTGACTCCGGAGACTCCCTTCTGCTAATCCTCTGGCGGTTTTCTGGGTTCTTTAGGCAGGTGTAGGTGGAATCTAAGTGATCGGCAGGACGCGCTGTGAGCCCCGCTTCCTCCTACGCTGCCATCTTCCGGAACCTCCTGGTTTGGCTTTTCGTTTGTTCATTTTTAAAATCACTATATAGTGTTCCTTCTAGGAATGTATCATAATTACGTTTCTATTCCCCAATTGGTGGACATTTAGGTTGCTTCCAATTTTTTCTTCTATGACAACAGTGTGACTAGAAATGTTAGCCTATGTATGGTATATAAAGCTTCAACTTGCTGGCTGTTACCAAACTGATCTCCAAAGTGGTTACACACGCACTTACCAGAATTGCATGAGAGTTCTCATTCCCTCACAACCTTGCCAATACTTAGTAATGTGTAATTAACATTTGCCTCTGTCTTAATTTGCATTTCTCTGATTACTGTTTAAGGTTGAAAACCTCTTTCTGTGTGTTTTGACCATTCAGGCTTTCTTCTTCTGTGAATTTTTTTTTTTTTTAATTTTCTCTTCTGAGTTTTCTTTATGCTGTTTCTTTGTAAGAGATCTTCAAGTACTCTGGGCAGTGATACTTTGTTGGTTATATGGACATTTTAGGATTACTTGGGAAGAACAGGGATGATGGCCTTCTCTGTGTCAGACACAAATTAGTTAGCTGGTTCTTTGGTAAAGCAGTGAGGTATAAATTAACACAAGGGACAAAAGTCAACCCAAAGGTTTTCAAACAAATCGTTTCTGTTTTCTAACCAAGATAATATTAGATCATAATGGCTATTAAACACCCTGTTTTCTCAGCTTCTGCTGTGTAAGTTTCTTTTTGTATTTCAAAAGTCTGCACGGTTAAGATCCACTCCTCCTGCCCCATCATAAAAGAGATGGACTAAAAGGAAGCTTGTCATTCTGTAGACATGAACTTGCAACTATTTCATAGTTAAGGAAGGTGTCCAAATACATTCTTTAGGAGAATGTATTGAATGATTGAAAGAGATGAAATCCAATTGTAACTGTTCTCTCCTTACCAGGGGCACTGAGAAGTGGGCTTTCTTTTTTTTCTTTTTTTTTTTTTTTTAATTTTTTTTTTCAACGTTTTTTATTTATTTTTGGGACAGAGAGAGACAGAGCATGAACAGGGGAGGGGCAGAGAGAGAGGGAGACACAGAATCGGAAACAGGCTCCAGGCTCCGAGCCATCAGCCCAGAGCCTGACGCAGGGCTCGAACTCACGGACCGTGAGATCGTGACCTGGCTGAAGTCGGACGCTTAACCGACTGCGCCACTGAGGCGCCCCGAAGTGGGCTTTTCTTAATAGAAGCATTATTGGGGCGCCTGGGTGGCTCAGTTAAGTGTCCGACTTTTGATTTTGACTCAGGTCATGATCTCACGGTTGTGAGACTGAGCCCCATCAGGCTCCATGCTGAGTGTGGAGTCTGCTTAAGATTCTCTCTCCCCCTTCCTCTGCCCCTCCCACTTCTAAAAAAAAAAAGCATTATAAAGAAGCAAGCATACACTATACTTCTGAATAAAGAGTGAGTTGTGAGAATGACATGCCCTTGGTCTTCCTCTGCTTGCATTTTGTATGAATTACATTCATCCTGGAATGAAATAGTGAGGGCTTTGTATACAGTGCTTCTAGAAATGGTAGTTCCAGTGTTTTATCTCCTTCCAGAAGAAGGAAGACAAATGTCTGACAGCCTTGGGATGCAAAGCAGGATTTTCCAAAGGTTTTGGGGATACGGATTCTCGCAAATGTTTCCTCCAGCTTGTTGGTTATCTCTTGTTTTTGGTGTTCTTCCTTGAACAGAAGTGGATGATCTCATTCTTTGTGCCTATCTACATGTCTCCCCTCAGGCTTCCTCAGGCCATTATTTTCATCTTACTTCTTTCAGGACCCTGACTAATCAGCTCAGCCATCTGCCACTGCCAATGAGTCCATAAATACTTTTATCTTAAGTCACTTCTCTTTCCATACAAAGTAGATAATGAAATGCATTATCTGAATCTATTCATCAGAAGGATTCCCCCTCAGGGGTGCCTGGGTGGCTCAGTCAGTTAAGCTTCCGTTTGGCTCAGGTCATGGCCTTGCTGTGCTGTTGGTGAGTTCAAGCCCTGTGTCGGGCTCTGTGCTGACAGTTCAGAGCCTGGAGCCTGCTTCTGATTCTGTGTCTCCGTCTCTTTCTGCCCCTCCCCTGCTTCTGCTCTGTCTCTCTCTCTCAAAAATAAAATGAAAAAAACATTAAAAAATTAATTTAAAGAAAAAGGATTCCCCCTCATCACTGTCCTTCTGAGACACCCTGAGTTGAACTGTAGTACAGAAGCATTCCATTTTCAGCTTGTACCAACATACCAAACCAATCCACCATGAATCAAGCTCAGGGTATTCCTTCTCTATAAACTGCATAGGGGACCCCTTCCCCAAAGGATACCATGAGGTAGAAATGTGACAGAGGAAAGCATCAGAGGGGCCTGGGTCACCTGCCCATGCAACATACTTGTGACTTCTGCGTCCTCTTTTTAATTTTTTTTTTTTCTTTTGAGGGAGAGAGAGAGCATGTGCAAGTGGGAGAGAAGCAGAGGGAGAGAGAGAGAATCTTAAATAGGCTCCACACTCAGCACAGAGCCCAAATGGGACTTGATCGCATGACCCTGGGACAATGACCTGAGCCAAAATCAAGAGCCAGACGCTTAACTGACTAAGCCACTCAGGTGCCCCTGGATCCTCTTGAACCTGATCCCAGATATGCCATTTCCATGTTACAACTGATTGTTTAGGCCTTATTATGTCTGATATTACCCAGCTTCCAGCTGCATGGTCAAACACCAGTTTCAACACAGCCCAGTAGCATGTCAGGAGCTCCTTTTCAAATAGTGCATGAGTCTCTGCTGTAGACTACATGGCCGTGCAACAGAACCCTGAGTGTCTCCTGTTAGCACTTGCCTGAGGCTCCACACAGTGTCTTTCTCTGCCACAGACCCCTATAAACAATGAATGATCTTTTAGGTCATGTGGCCCAGGTGCAAGCCTGATTGTCCTGCAGCCTGGACCTGCTGCTGAGCCCTTTCTTGCTTTCAAAGCTGGCAGCTTCCATGTCACCTAACATAGCACCTTTAGACTCTATTATGACAGAGATCAGAATAGTTAACACAGCTCTGGGAAAAGGCCGTAAATATGTACTCTTGTCTATCCCATGCAAGTGCAAACTGTTTCTGACCCTCCTTTATACCAAACCAGTGACCTCATACTATGCACCTGAGGCCATGTTAGTCTGCTATAGCAATGATACTGCATTTGGTGCAGAAGCTGCAATCAGGGTACTGCCTGTTTAAGTCATAGCAGTTCACTGTCGGGTGCCTTCATCCGTCAGTTTTTGCAGGGACAGACTGTTGAATTAGATGGGGACATACAACGAGGGTCAGTACCCCTGAATCCTCTAAGTTTTTGAGGACAACAGCGATATCTGTTATCCCCTCCAGTGCTGATACTGTTTGGATTTACTATCTTGGCCAATGGACAGTTTCAGGGCTTCTATTTGGATTTTTGTACCTTTTAATAGTGCTTAATTTCAGCATCAAAGAGCAAATGTGAGATTTCTGCCAACTTCTAAGGAAGGCCATTCTGAATAAACATTCGGGAACCAAGGAAATGACCATGAGATGTTTCTGTGTACCTACTGAACCCACTGTGAGAGCCAGGTGAGGACTCATTTATTACCTGACCCCAATTTGCTTCTAGTCTAACAGGAGGGCCATGATGGTCCTTTGAGTATTCCCCTTTCTCTAATATATGTTTACCCTCTCAAGTGAACATAGATATTATGGGAGAAGACAGAGGAATCACTAGAGTATATACTTTCCAAGTGGCGTAAGGCCCTTCCTTATGGAAACCTGGCTCTTCTTTATTCAGCGGATGCTGGGTCATAGAACTGGTTCTGATCTGGGCACTGGGAAGGGGATCGTGTTCTTCCACGGGGCTGGCTGACCCTAGTTTTCTGCTTATCTATTCCTTTTTTTAAAATTTATTTATTATTTTTGAGAGAGAGAGAGAGAGAGAGCGCACAAGTTGCGGGCGGGGGCAGAGAGAGAAGGAGAGGGAGCATCTTGCGCTGACAGTGCAGAGCCAGATGTGGGGCTTGAACTCATGAGCTGTGAGATCAAGGGTTGGACCCTCAACCTACTGAGCCTCCCAGATGCCCCTGCTTATCTATTCTCGATCTCTTTTGAATATACCCTTGTTGGTCGCCCATCTATGTTGCCCCTGGGAATACCATGTTCTTTGAGCCATCTTCGTAGGTCCCCATAGTTGAGGCTCCCTGGCTGCGGATCTGTTCTTGCTGCCTGTTAGGGAAATTATGCTAATCTTGCTTTTGATAGTTAGAAGTTGCCATTGGCCTCTGCTCTTCTGGGGTCCTATCATTTCCATTGCTATCAGGGGGCCAAGTTGTGCAATGGCATCTTCTATGTCCATGCTGGCCACAGAGGGCAGTCTCATCTTGAGTTTCTCAGTGATGCTGGTGACCCCCCACCAGTGTGCTCTTTTTTGCCCTGGTACATGGAGTGTCTTCCAGGTTGGACTCACCACACAGTGGCCAGCTGGTGGAGTCTGACCCATTCTAGCATGCCTACTTCTCTGAGCCCTTGGCCCTTTCTCCACAGTTCACCACTATAGTACTGGCATCTCCAGTTTATTTAATGTGTGTCATCACTCTTTCTAAGA
The DNA here is from genome assembly GCF_018350215.1 of Panthera leo. Classification (NCBI taxonomy): domain Eukaryota; kingdom Metazoa; phylum Chordata; class Mammalia; order Carnivora; family Felidae; genus Panthera; species Panthera leo. Next base: position 80,575,742 of record NC_056683.1, read on the forward strand.
TTTTAGAGGCATCTAAGTAAAGTGCTAGAGCTGTCACTCGGGGCCCTTAGCAGGGTGTTAAATAATGTATCATGGCAGAACGTCCCCATGTCAATAAACTTTCCCATATTTATGTTTCATCCATCTTGATCCTTCATCCTGAGGATCCTCTCCTTGCATACTCCCCCAGTTCCTGCCGTTCTTGTGAACCAGTCCTGCAGTAGCTTTGGCTCATCATCTCTCTCCTCCCTTAGCAAGCCCTTGTTCCCAGTTTAGTTATGCTGAAATTTAACCCTAACTACAGACCCAAGAAAAGAGGTGGGGGAGGATCCCTGAGGGCAAGCTTTCTCTTGTAAGTTTCCTGTTTTATTTGAGGATTTCTGCATAGGTTTTAGGAAAGCAGAAGGAGGGGGCAGCTATATTTCTATGATTCCAGAGGGTTCAGGAGAACTTAGAGATTCAGGATTTTCAATGAAACCTACGCACATATCTCATCCCAACTGTCAGGATCCCTCTCATGCTCCATCAGGGTCCTGATGTTGACATAGGAGATTGGGCTAGGCAGAGAGTTCAGTCTTCTCTGAAGTTCTGCTACTCTTAAGCCCCGTGCCCTTTTTTGGGGTTGCATTTGCTCTCTGGATGCAGGGGATAAGAGTATCTTTAAAGACTATTGAGGAGACCCCTAACCCTCCCATTTTGCTTTAAGCTGTTGATTAATAAAGCTGAGCCTGTCATTTTCACTTTTCAGTGAATCAGTGGTACTTAGCAACAGCCCTTATAATGACATCCTTCATATTTCTCAAATGTCTGGGACCATGCAGCAGCTGGTGCATCCCCTTCCAGCCATATCCATCCCATCTTAGTTCATCACAGGTGAATGCTGCTTACTTTCTGTATCACACACAGATTGATTTAAATATTTTAATCATATTTATTTATTTTAAATGTTTATTTATTTTTTTTTGAGAGAGAGAGCGAGAGCGAGAGCATCAGTGGGGGAGAGGCAGAGAGAGAGAGAGAGATAGAGAATCCCAACCAGGTTCCCCACTGTCAGCACAGAGCCCGATGCAGGGCTCGAATTCACGAAACCATGAGATCATGACCTGAGCTGAAATCAAGAGTCAGACGCTTAACTGACTGAGCCACCCAGGCACCCCCATATTTATTTATAGGCCTTTCCACATTGTTGTATTACCTTGAGTTCCTGGTTCTACGTGGCCTGGCTCTTCCTTATGGCACTTTGTTTCTTTCCATGAGTGTAATATTGTACTGTGAACAAGCTGCTATCAGGTTCTTTTCTGTGGAATTCTCACCTGAACTGGGCTGTCTTCATGTCTTCCTCTGCAGAGATCCTAAGATTCTTGTCTGTCCCGGACCAGTTTTTGCCAATACCATGCTGGTGTTGCAAATTCAGATACTACAGCCTATGGCTTAGGTTTCTGACTATTCACAGGTGATTCTCTTCCCCTAGCACCTAGGAGGTGCTTCTTCACATTTGCAGGTGGAGCTCAGTAGGGTCCTACTGCACACGTGACTTGTAGAAAAGTGGCTCTCTGTTCCTCCACCTTGCCTGCTGTTGATCTGAGGCTTGACTCTTGTGTTCCTGTAAAGATATTAAAACATTAGCCTCGAGCCTTGAAGGCCCACACCTGGGTCTGCTGGCTACGTGGTCCTCTACACTCCAGTTCTTGCTGCTGTAGGTTTGGTGCCTGTGTCTTTCTCAGCCCCTGGAAATAGTCCTTTCTTTAGTTTGAATTCAACTGTACATTAAATAAATCATTTTTGCTGTATTTCATCCAGCACTTTTAGGTGTTTTTATCAGGAATATGGCCTGAACTTGTCAGCAAAATCTACCATATTTACTGGAAATTATACCAGTTTATTTTCGGAAAGCATGCTGGTGCATCCACTGCTGTCACAGAGGGTTTTATGGACAAATTCAAGGGAGAACTTCAGACATTATAAACACAAATGCAAGGTAGTTTCTCTCTCTCAGCTTAGAGTGGAGTTTCCATTACTTTCCACTTAATATGTGAATTTTAGATTTTTCTTTATGGTGGAAGGAAACACTGTTTCTAAGGGAAACAGTTGGTGTTTGTATATTCCTTAATCCTAAAGGTCATAGGATCATTGATGTGACAACATCATCTTGCTAGCAGGGACTGTTCAAGCTGCAGCAATATTATGTTGAGCTGTTGCCTGGTGATTATGGGAAACTTCAAAATGATAAAGTACTGGACAAAGATATATAAATAGAAACATTTGGAAATTTCCAGATAATCTTGCTTGATAAATGGAGAAAGAAGAAAAAATAGATGCATTTCACTTAGATTTCAGAGAGATGACTTCTGGTTGCATTTGAGTGCTGAGCTTAAACCTGTTTTCAGGCACTAGAAAGTGGGGGAGTGGATACCTGTGTAACAGATCACAATGGGACAGAGGTCGTGTGTGTATGTGTGTGTGTGTATAAATTTATTTATTTATTTATTTATTTATTCATTCATTCATTCATTCATTCATTTATTCACTCATTCATTCATTTATTATTCTCCATCAGTGATGTTCCCAATGCATAAGGCAAGCGAAAGCACATTGTCACTCATCTGCTGGCCGATATGTCTACGATTGCCATCCTTTCCATCTTGCTTCCCACACACAACATAATTATAGGCCTGTGAGGTAAGGGCTGGACCACAATATGCCTAGAGGGGTCTAGAGAGCCTGGGGAAGTAGGTGATGCTTGAAAATAAAAAGAAAAAAAACTGTCACGTAAAGACATGCTGGGAGCAGAGCTGTGGCCAAAATGATCACATGTGAGACAGCAGCTGAGGCAAGCATCCAGGAGAATTGTATTTGATATTCATTTTTAAATATCACATGTGTAGTTTTAGGGTTGAGAAGCTAAAAATAGGCACCACTCCATATAACCCACTCCCTCTAATTTGTTATAATTAATTCTTCAACAGCTTGTATTTTACCACCATCACGTAAGAGTATATTCAGGACAGTACTAATGTCCCTAGAATTAAAGTGGAGAGTTAAAGTCATATACTTATATGAGAAATCAATCCACTAGTATCTCTTCTACATATGTCAAAGAACATTTGTTGTTTCTTGCATTCAAAAAGTGTTTAAATACAATATTCCATATGCCTTGATCATGAAACATTATTAGTTACAAGTAAAATATGGTGACCATTTATTTGAAGGCTGTGTACATTTTATTTATTTTTATATACAGCATGCAATTCGTGATTGCGTGTGTTTAGTATTTTGGTAGGAAATCTTCATATAAAGCAGAGCAATAAAAAATGTACAACACATTGTATTATTTTTCTTTTCCCACTACCTTTACTGCACTTTCCCTTTGTGAAACTTAGTTGGTTTCAATGATTTGATCTTTTTTTTCTCTCACTTTGTTTCCTATTTAAGCTCTCCTATGTATTTCTATTTCCTTCATTCCTGAATTCGTCATTTTCCCATGTCTTCATCCTTTCCTCTTCTTTTTGGGCAATTTATTTACTTTGTTCCTACTCAGTAAGCATTGCCTTTCTGTGCAGGACTGATTTACATCGTTCCCTTTTCAAAATTGTGATCCAGAGCAACACTGAACAATAGAAGGAAAGCACCCATAGTACAAGTTTCCACTAGGAGCATTACCTTCTATGTGTGAACTCAGCTACCAGAACACTTAAGTCCTTCATGTCTTCTAGTGCCCCGGCACCATGCAGGACATGACACTATCTCCAAAGCACCACAGAAGAGCTCTGGCCCATTGGGTCACCATCCTTATGACTCAGGAACAGTTTTCAAGTGTAGGTCATAGGGCTGCTAGAGATTTGACTCAAACCCCATTATAATCTGTAGGCTTTTTCTGTTTTTAATTGACAAGCTGATTCTAAAATCCATATGGAAGGACCAAGGAACTGGAGTTGCTAAAATAATTTTTAAAAAAAGAACAGAGTTTCCATACTTCTTTATTTCAAAACTTGGTAGAAAGCTGCAGTAATTAAGAGAGTGTCAAACTGGTGGAAGGCTAGATAGATGATCAAGGGAACAGTATAAGGAGACCAGAAATAGACACACACATCTATGGTCAATTGATTGTTTTTACAAAGGCACAAAGGAAATTTAATGGAGAAAGCATAGTCTTTTCAACAAATGCTGCTGGAACAATTGAACCTCATATGGAAAAACAAAAAACAAAAACAAAACCTTGACCCGTACCACACCCCTTATGCAAAAATGTACTGCAAATGGATTGTAGATACAAAGGTAATACCTAGAAAACATAGAAATCTTTGTGAGTTGGGTTTGTCAACTTTTTTTTTTTTTTTTGGAAGAGAGAGGGCGCAAGTGGGGGAGAAGGGCAGAGAAAGAGAGGGAGTTAAACAGACTCCACACTGAGCGTGAAGCCCAACACAAGGCTTGATCCCATGACTCTGAGATCATGACCTGAGCTGAAATCAAGAGTCAGAGGCCCAACTGACTGAGCCACCCCGGTGTCCTGGCAACTATTTTTTGATACGACACCAAAAGCAGGATTTGTAAAAGATAGTGTTGGTAAATTGAAAACTTCTTCTCTGTGAAAGACACTATTAAGATAGTGAAAAGATAAGCTACGCATCAGGAGAAATTATTTGCATAACATATATCTGTCAAAGAACTTGTATCCAGAGTATAGTTTTTAAAAATCACAGAATTTGATAATAAGAAAGCAACCAACCAAATGAGTGATAGGTAAAAGACTTAAACTGATGCCTCACCAAAAAAGACATAGAAAAAAAAAAAAAAAACTCTTGAAAAGATTCTCAACATCATTAAGGATTAAGGAAATGAAAATTAAGCTATAATGTGATACCACTGCAAACATAGGTATTAAATTGGGCAATATTGTTTGTTTGTGTTTTTATTGACATCACCAATAGCTGCAGAGACCAATGAGCACCAGAACTCTCATTCATTACTGGTGGGATACAAAATTGTAAATGCTTTGGAAAATAATTTGGCATATTCTTACCATAAGCCCAGAAATCCTACTCCTACATGTTGATCAAGAGAAATGAAAATTTATGTTCACATCAAAACCTGTACATATATACTTATAGAGGATTTACATCATAGTCAAAAACCAGCAATAAACCAAATGTCCTTCAACTGTTGAATGGATAAACAAACTGTGGTACATCCATACAGTGGAATACTAGTCAGCAGTTAAATAGAACAATCTACTAATATATGCAACAACATAGATAAATCTTATGTGCATTGTGCTTGGTGAAAGAAGCCATACGAGCTGTATCCTCTTTGGTTCCATTTAAATGATGCTCTGGAAAGGCAAACTATAGTGACAGGAAACAGGACAGTTTGCCAGGGGCTGTGGGTGGAAGGAGTGTATGAGGGACAATTTGGGGGTGGTAGAACAATTCCGTATCTTGATTTTGGGAGTGGTTATATGGATGTATGCATTTATACAAATTCATAGAACTACATACCCAAAAGGGTGAATTTTACTAAATATAAATTGCATCTTAACCTTAAAGAAATGAAAAAGGGGGCAATAGAAGAAATAAGCAATAAAAAACAAGCAAAAAAAAAAAAAGGATACTTTTAAAAGTTGAGTGGTGAGTTCATAAAGGTACAGAATATTATCCTCTGGTTTTGCATTTGTTAAGTATGAAAGTTTCCATAGTGAAAAGTAAAAATAAGAGCAGCAACAAAGCAGACCTCTTGAGCTAACATCCCCTCTCACCACCAGACCACTGGGCTTCCTCTCCCAGCAAAACTTCCTGAAAGATTTGACTTGAGACACTTTTCACTTCCTCACTGTCCATTCAGGCTTCTGTCCCCAATAATCCGTGGACTTATGTCAAGGTTCTAGTCAAGGTCACCCACGACCTCCTGACTTCACATACCCAAACAGGAGATCATTTTCTTTTCTCATTTACCCCACCTTTTAGCAGTTCATGTCAGTTTCTTTTCTCAGTTTCTGTGACATCCTTTTAGTCTTGGTGTTCCTCCTCTCTGTCACACCTTTTTAGTTTCATTTGCTGCCTCTTCTTTGTAAAACCCCTGAACTATGACATGTCTGAGGGTTAGGGCCGCGGGCCCAGTTCTCCTATATTTACATATAATCCCTATATGTCTCTAGGGATTTTCACTGGAGCCTCTGACTTTATTTTTTTTTAATTTTTTAACGTTTTTATTTATTTTTGAGACAAGGAGAGACAGAGCATGAACAGGGGAGGGTCAGAGAGAGGGAGACACAGAATCTGAAACAGGCTCCAGGCTCTGAGCTGTCATCACAGAGTCCGACACGGGGCTGGGACTCACAGACTGCGAGATCGTGACCTGAGCCGAAGTCAGCCGCTTAACCGACTGAGCCACCCAGGCGCCCCTGGAGCCTCTGACTTTAAATACTATCTGTGTGCTCATGATTCCCAATCTGCTCCCGGACCGTGACCTTGCCCAGAAATGTCAAAGCCATGTATCTAGCGTCCTCCCTGACATCTTCATTAGGAATTCCACTAGGCAGCTCAAAATTAAAATGCCCACAAAATTAGAATGGTCCCATCTTCACCTCTGACCCTGGTCCACACATCCCAGTAAATGGCATCTCATCTCTGCAGTCACTTGAGCTAAGAACTTAAGAACCATCCTGCCTCAAGTGCCGTCATCTCCTACCCTACCCATGATTACTCATTTGCTTCCAAGACAGATACTGAAGGCTCTCAATTTTCATTTCTACTGCTACGATCCCTATCCAAGTCATTGTACCCTAGCCTATTTGTTTCTTCTGCCTATTCCTTCCTCTCTTCCAATTTCTTTGATAAATGCTTGTATCTAATTTAAGTTCTAAAATTCATATATAGTTTTATGAATGGTGCCTGTTATTACACAAAACTTTAAATTTCTATGAAACTACAATACTCTTTCATTTCTTAGAGACAGAGTCTGGATTTTTAAAGCCCTACTGAAGAAAGTCAAACAATTTTATAAAGTAAGGACGGGGGAAATTCAAACATCTAGTTTGAAATCATGCCTGTGTAACTAAATTTGAAGATGGGTTTTAGTAGCAGGTCACTGACAAGAAAGTACACATTATTTATTCAGGAAAATGTAATACTTGAAAACTAATAATATTTGAGCCGGTTGGTACAGATTAAATCTTGAAAGTAACCTTATTATTTTGCTCTGTCAACTGTCTTTAGAGACCTAGAGATAATCCTACGAGAGAGAACACCGGTTCCTTTCAGAATTTGTTTGATTTCATTTGGACTAATTTATTAGGAAGTCATTGGGAACCTAGCCTGGGAAATTAGTACATGGACAAAGCAGTGAAAGTTAATTCATTAAAAATGAGTAACCTCTAGTGTTATGTCCATTGATCATGCATCTATGTTCTTTGGCTGGTTCAGATATAAACAGAAGAAAAAAATGTTCTCTTATCTTACTTCTGACTTAATAGATCAAACTCTTTTAGTTTTCCTCTTAGGAATTATTTACCAAACTGTTAGAATCTTGTCATCTTTCTTCAGATTTTCTAGAATCTCCTTAAATCAAGGGCTGTAATTAAGTATTACTGGAGAAAGTAATAGCAGTGGGGTTGGAGCCAGAAGAATTAGGAGATTCCAAGAGTAGTAGTAAATATCAGCAATAAAAATAGGAAAGTCTGCAATTCTCCACCTGGCTTTGGCTAAGACAACAGTTCAGGGCAGGTGATGCATCTATGTCAGAATCTGACACGTACCAGACCTAGTGGGCTTCACATAATTGTTGCATAAACCATGGGAAATTTCCTCCATCATCTTATGTTCTTTGTATATGCTTCTTTTAAAAGGGTGAAGTTGAATTTTTATTTTAGTCAATCTGTTTTTCATTTATAAGGTAATCCAAGATTTTCACCAGTGATCTTAATATACTGTCATTTCTGTATTTTGTGTGGGTGTCATTTCTTCCTACGTACATTTGCTAACCTTCATCTGCCATCACTGAATTTAATGCTATTGGTAGTTAGTGGTTTGATCTGATTAAGAATTCTTTAAGCATGAGTTTTTGTGAATACACTACTTTCTCTCTGGTAAATATCCAAATAGCAAGCAAACATGCTTTACACATTTTCCCAACTTCTCTTAAAATTAGGCTATTGGCCTCAAACCCTTTTGTTTTCTACTGAATGAATAATAAATCCTCTGAAATTTTAGTGCATACAATTAGGAGGAAGAGGGAGTTTCTCTGATGCTTTCAAGCTGTGAATAAGTTTTTAAAAGCATGAGTCATTTGTTGTATCTTCCTCTACCTTTAAAGATCCTTTGTGGCTGAGTGAATACTAGCTTTGTTGTGTGTTTTGTTTTAACAAAGTAATACATGTGTATAGTTTAAAAAGTCAAATAATACTGGGGTGCTTATATTAGCCAACTGTGGCTAAGTTGGTTAAGCGTCTGACTCTTGATTTCAGCTCAGGTCATGATCTCACAGTTCATGAGATTGAGCCCCACGTCCGGCTCTGTGTTGATGGCCCAGAGCCTGCTTGGGATTCTCTCTCCCTGTCTCTCTGCCCCTCCCCAGCTCGCTGACACACACACACACACACACACACACACACACACACACACACTCACTCTCTCTCTCTCTCTCTCTCTCAAAATAAATAAATAGACATTTTTTTAAAAGTCAATACTAAGAGGTTATAACAAAATACTGCCACATGCATTCTACAGAGGCAACTATATCGAATACTTTTAGATATTTGTTTTGATATTTACCTATATATTTCCCTTAACTAATACATATATATTGCTATCTCTTTATACTTTTAATTATCTTTTGATTTACTATGTGGATGAGAGTTTTAGCTTTCATATAGCCCCTTTACCCTCTCCTCTCCCCCCATATGTTTGAATTACAATTATTAGTTAAATCCATATTTAGTGTTTCCATTTTCTGACTATGCAACTGTTATTCAGAAAGTTGCATTCTTTTATTTAGAGTTAATAATTCCTCAATTTTTCATCTGCTTCATTTTCTTTGTACTTTATAGGTTAGTTTCCTTATACTTCCTACAGTTTCCATATGGTTAAACCATCTGAATAATCTTTTATTTCCACTCTTTATCTGAAAAATCTTTAATACTTCCTTCTATCTCTCTGTTCCAAATGAACTAGTTGCTCTCTAGACTTACTACATACCTGTCACCCTGTGCGTGGACAGCTTGAGAGCTGTATTAGTCAGTGTTCTCCAGAGAAACAGAACCAACAGGGTGTGTGTGTGTGTGTGTCTGGGGGGGGGGGCAAAGTGGGGGTGAGAGAGGGGGAGAGAGAGGGAGACAGAAAGGGAGAAGGAGAGATTTTACATTTTTATTTTATTTTTTAAGCTTATTTATTTATCTTTGAGAGAGAGGGAGATAGAGATAGAGAGCATGAGAAGGGGAGGGGCAGAGAGAGGGAGAGAGAGAATCCCAAGCAGACTCCACACTGCTATCACAGAGCCCAATAGACGTGGTGCCCGAACCCATGAACTGTAAAATCATGACCTGAGCTGAAACCAAGAGTCAGATGCTTAACTGACTGAGCCACTCAGGCACCACGAGGGAGAGATTTTAAAGAATTCGCTCATGCAATTTTGGGGGCTGGCAAGTCCAAACTCTATAGAGCAGGCCAGCTGGCTGGAGGAGGAGTTGATTTTGAAATTCGAGTCTGAAGGTAGTCTAAAGGTAGAACTCCCTCTTCCTTAGGGGATCTCAGTCTGTTTCCTTTTAAGCCCTTCAACTGATTGGTTGATGCCCACCCACATTATGGAGAGTAATCTGCTTAAAGTCTGAATCCCAGTGTATCTCATCCTCCCCTACCCCAAATCTTCAAAACTACATCTACACTGGTATTTGACCAAATATCTGGGTACCGTGGTTCAGCCAAGTTGACACATAAAATTAACTACCACAAGAGGTAACTAAGAACATGGAAGATTGTTACCCAAATTTTGAAGGCTCTTTTTTTGTGTGGGAGCCCTATCCTTTCCAGTACCCTACCTTTCAAATGCTGGCCAGTTTAGCAGCCTCAAATTTCCATCTTTGTTTTCTTTTTTCAATGAGATCACCACCGTTTGCTACTTGGGCTCTATTTCTGTGTGCCAGTTTGGAAAATGCCCTTAGGGAGAAAACCATGGTGAATGTCAGGTGTGCCTTGTGTGCGTCTCTTCATCGGTGCTGTCCAATGCCTGTAAAGAGTTGTTCTATATATTTGCTTGGGGTTTATAGCTCTTTCTGGTCGGAAGAGAAGTATAATACCAGCTACTCTTTCATAGCCGGAACAGAAGCCTGCTTGGGCTTCTTAACAAGCCCTCAAACTGCTATTCTGTTCCCACTCTTGCCCTGACAATCTGTTCTCCACCCAGAACCAAGTGGTCCTATGAAAATTAAAGTCAGATCATAACACTCCCTTGCCAGCACTCTTCAATAGCTTCTCATCACAATTGGAATGAAATCACAGCTCCTTACTCTAGCCTACAAAGTCCAGCACGACTACACTCTGCCTTTTTCTCCATTCTTATCTTTGCCACTCTCCTTCTCCTTTCCACCCTTCACCACAAGACCATTCTCTCTGTTCCTTGAACAGGCCAAGCTGCTTCCTGCCTTAGGACTTGGCATCATGTCATAGCTTACCTCATATACTTTTTTCCTCATTGTCTTGTTGATTATTGTCATTCAAATCTCAGCTTGAACGTTACCTCCTCAGAGAGTTTTTCCCTGACCAGCCAATTTCGCAGCCTTCAGACATGTTCCAACACATTACCCTGCTTTATTCTCCTCATAGGACTTTATCAGTAATTGTTCATTTCTGAGCAGTTTTCAGAAACTTTTCTTGTTCATTTTCATGTCAATTTTCAATGTCTCTGCAGTACAATGTACTGGAGTGCTCAGCACTTAGGACGGTGCCTGGCACACTGTGGATTCTCAGTCAAATTAAAATTTGTTGAGGGGCGCGTGGGTGGCTCAGTTGGTTGAGCGTCTGACTTCAGCTCAGGTCATGATCTCGCGGTGTGTGGGTTCAAGCCCCACGTCGGGCTCTGTGCTGACAGCTCAGAGCCTGGAGCCTGCTTCGGATTCTGTGTCTCCCTCTCTCTCTGCCCTCCCCCCCAGAACTCACACTCTGCCTCTCTCTCCTTCAAAAATAAATATTAAAAAAAAAAATTTTTTTTAATTTGTTGAATGAATGAGTGAACCAAAACAGATCCAGAGCTGGGACGACTACCTGTTGTCACAAGCATATCAATTAACAGGAATTTTGTTTGGCTGCTACTTGCGTGGCCCCAAATTTGGAATGAAACTCTAAAAACCTTCTGTGGCTTGTCATTAAGCAAGCATTTTTGGTGTGTGTTTGCCATGTGTCATGGCATTTTTTGAGTGTCTGCCGTGTGTCATCACCAGAAAAGATGCTAAGAGCACAGCCACTGGAGTCAAACAGGAAGGGGTAAGGGAAGGGTAACAACCTTGTTTTGCCACATCCTAGCTATGTAACCTTGGACAAATTAACTAATCTCTCTAAGTCTCAGTTTCTCCATCTGTGAAATAATTCTCTCTTGTAAGAGTTCTGTAGAGGTTAAATTAAATAATTCATCTAAATTATTTAGGGTTGGATTTGGCACTGTATTTTGAATGTTTAAAATATATAAGTAGGGGCTCTTGGGTGGCTCAGTCAGTTAAGAGTCCAACTCTTGAACTCAGCTCAGGTATTGATCTTAAGGTCGTGTGTTCAAGCTCCACCTTGGGCTCCACGCTGGGTGTGAAAACTAGTTATAAAAAACAAAACAAAATATAGTTAGTGTTATCATTAAGTATTAGTTTATATGATGGTGCTGGCTATTTCATGGGATTAATAGAAATCTTACCGGAAGGTGGTATTGGGTAGGGATGAAGTACTATACCTAAAAGTCACCTTTTCCAGGAACTTCCTGATAAACCATCCCCTCTGATTACTTCTCGGCTTCATGCACTCACTACACATATATTGAGTATTGCTACTTTGTTCTTCTTCTAAGTTATTTTTTGTTTTCCTTAAACATCAACATCAGTGCTGCAAGGACCTTCTCTCTTTTTAAGAATATATAAATGCTTGATTTAATCATATATTCCCTTCCATCCCAGTCCCCTTTTCCACCTTTTCCACCAGCAACCATTCTAAAGTATTTAATGTGTAGCTTTAAGTGTTGTCACAAAATGTGTGCTAGTGTCTTGTGTGCATGTACTTCTAATTTCCATATATGTGATTGTGTTACTATCTATCACACTCTTTCTCACATTTGTTTTACGAAGTACGGTTTTTTGCTATGCATGTATCTACGGTGCTTCTTAAGGATGCAGAGCACTCCATGGTGGGCATTTATCACATTTTACACATTCACTCCCCCATTGATTTTCAGATTACCTTCTGTTCCCCACCACCACCAACTGCAAAGAAATGTATCCTTGTGCATATCAGTTTAAAATGTGTGTTGAAGATTTCTTTAGGACATATTTCAAGGTGTGGAATTGTTGAGTCAGGAGATGAAATTGTATCTTCCTGGGTAACTGTTCTCACGTATCTCTTTCAAGGTACATGTTGTATATCCCTAATTAACTTGTGAGCTATGGCCCAACTCTTAGATCTTGAAACAAAAAAATGGAGAAATCAGGTCCAACACTGGGTAAGTAGAGACTCAAAGTGGCAAGTAGAACACAGGAAGAATTATTCCATTTCTGTGTGACTATAGACATACGAGTAGAGAAATTGGCTGCTTATTTGCTATTTTTACAGCTTCATCCACAAGAGGATTTGCTGGCATTGCTTGCACAGCATGTGGAGAGTCCAAAATACAATTATCCAAAAGGAAAAAAATTAACACCAAAGAGAATCTAGGCACTAATGGGTTGTAACTGGTTGGCACACTCCCTTTGCAGGCCAGGGAGGGCATGGTCTTATCCTTGATTTGGACACTTTATTCTAATCTGCAATCATATAAAGTCAGAAAATCACCAGTGTGCAAGAAGCTGCAGAAGACTGGAAGGAACTGAGCCCTCAGGGTACATTTGTTTTTTTTTCCTTTTGTTTTTATTCTGACAAACGTCAAACTTCAGAAGAATTGCAAGAATAATACAGTGAACACCTTTCTACCCTTCAGCAAGATTCACTAAGTGTTACCTTTTTGCCATATTCGATCAGTCTGCCAATCTGTTTATCTATCACCCACTGTCTGAACATTTCCCCATAAATCTTCAGCATTCCTGTCCTAAGAACAAGAACATTCTCACCAATAACCACAAATTGAACATCGATACATGCTGTTAGCAAAATACGCTCCATATTCAAAAGTTTAGAACAGGGCTCAGCGAACTTTTTCTATAGAGGGCCAGATAGTAAATATTTTTGTTTTTGCAGGTTAGACAGTCTCTGTGTCTCAGTTCTGCTGTGGTGGAGTAGAAGAAGCCACAGGCTAAAAAACATAACACAAGTGGGTGTGGAGGGGTGCCAATAAAACTTTATTTACCACAACAGGTGGCTGGCTGGTCTACACTTTTTTTTGTTTTTTTTTTTAAGAATTGGTGCAAGACTTACATTTTATAGTCAGTAAATCTCACAATTCAAGGTATATTACAGAGATCACTCTTGGTTTCAAAAAGGTTTTGCCATGGATTGGACTACTCAATTATATATGATTCTATTGCTTACATTTCTTCATTTCTATGAATCTAGTTCCTACAGATCTACTTCTTAATTTGTTATTTGGAAAACATCAATCCCTACCATAAATATTACACAGCCTTATCTTCTTTCAGTGTTCTTTTTTGAAATTGTGGTAAAATATACATAACATAGAATTTACTATTTTAACCATTTTAAGTATAAGGTGCAGTGGCATTACGAAAGCTCACATGTGTTGTGCAGCCATTACCACCATCCATCTCCAGAAAATTGTCATCTTCCCCATCTGAAACTCTGTCCCCATTAGAAACTTACCTTCCCATTCTCCCCTCTCCCCCAGCTCCTGGCAACCACCATTTTACTTTCTGTCTTTATGAAGTTGACTACTCTATGTACCTCAAATAAGTGGACTCATACAGTGCTTGTCCTTTTATGTCTGGTTTATTCAATTCACATAATGTCTTCAAGGTTCATCCCTGTTGTAGCATGTGTCTGAATTTCCTTCCTTGTTAAGGCTGAATAATATTCCATTGTGTGTAAAAACCACTTTATGTTTATCCATTCATCTGTTGATGGACACTTAGGTCATTCTTATCTTTGGCTATTGTGAATAATGCTGTGATGAATATGGTTCTAGACTGATTCTTAAAGCCCTAATTTTCTTTCTGTCCAGGCGATAGGATCTAACAACAGATATGAACCTAAAATGTCACCCTCAGCATAATAGTGTCACTTCGCTGAATGGAAGACATGTATGCAAACAATCAAGTCGTCTCCCTTTGTCCTTTAGAGAGTCAGCATCTCTTGCCTGGATATTTCAATAGCCTCATCTCCTTGGCTCCAGATTTGTCCTGACCCACACCGGCACTGGAGTGACCTAAAATACCAAATTGGTCTTTATCACTCTCCTGCACTACACTTTTCCATAGCTCCCTATTACCTACAAGACAAAGTTTATAGGCCTTAACTGGCCTATCAGGCCCTTAGTCTCCTAGCTCGTCTCTATGTCCCCATCGTTACTTCCTCCTAGTCCTAGTCTCTCCCTTCATATTCCAGTTGTACTGTGCTGCTTCCTATCATCTCTTCCTCTGAAATAAATAAAAACAATAAATGATGCTATTTGGTGTCCCTTTGCCTTTGCTTGCTGTGTTTGCTCCATCTGCCTGGAAAGCGTTTTCTCCCTTTTCTTTGCTAGCTTATACTCACTCATTTGTCAGAATTAATTCAGCAGTGGGGGCACCCGGCTGGCTCAGTCGGTGGAGCGTGCGACTCTTGATCTCAGGGTGGGGAGTTTGAGCCTCACGTTGGGCATAGAGATTATTTCTTTAAACAAGATCAGTTCAACAGTAATGCTTCCAGGAAGCCTGTCTCAGACATGCCCCGCCAATTCTCCTTCCAGTCTGTGCGCCCCAGAGCACCCTGTGTTTGTCTCTGTCATCACATCATATCATAGTGGTCTCTGTAAGTTTGTCTCTCCAAGTGATTTAACCTCCTAAAGAATAGGGGTCATCTTTCCACTCTCAGTGCTCAAATATCTAGTAGGTGCTTAAGGAATATTTCTGGATTGAGCAAAATTACAGGTTCTTAAAAGGGCATACTAAGCTCTTCATAAGTGGCTCCAATGTATCTGGACCAGCTTCATTTCCTGCTATTCCAGTCTTTCTTTTGCCCACATGCCCCAACCACACCTAATTCCAATGCTTCCTCAAGTAAGCAATGAAACTCCATGCCTCTGAGCCAATGTTTATTAACAACTCCCTCTGGAATTCCTTACCCTTCCCTTCCTAATGTACTCCTATTCATCCTTCAACACCCAGCCTAAATATCTTCTACTTTGAGGAGCTGTGATTTCGCCAGACAGAAGGAATCTTCTGCTTTTCTGCTGTTCGTAGAATGGAATAGCCCTATTACATACAATACCACAACATTATATTGTCAGTAACTTATGTATCAGCCTTTTCCCATAGCCTGTACCTTGTTTTATTCATCTTTGTGTTTCTAAAGCCTAGTGCAGTGCCAGGCACATAGTAGGTGTTCCATAAATGTTGGATAAATAAGTGGATGAATGAATGATGTAGACATTTGATAACCATAGTCTGAGTGGACACAAAGAGCATCTGATTCAGTCTGTTTTCATTCCAGGATAATATGGCCTAACTTAGTGTCTGGGGTTCAGATGCTAAAAGCATTATCTCTCCCTCAACATAGCTATTTGTATTTGAAGCTTTATGTAACCCTGTCCTTCCGTAATTACATGGGGAGTAAGGAGCCTACTCCTTGGCTCCACAAAGGAGAAATGAAGACATAAAACCATGACTGGTAGTCTGAAGTGTCCCAGATCAAAGTTTGAGGAAGAAGACAATAGGGCCTTTGGTAAGAAGCTCACCATAGGGAAGAGGTGAGTGGGACTCAGGTTCAGGTTCTACATCTTCACTGGAAAGTGCTGACCTGGGGAAAGATTCTAGCAACTCTGCTGAGGGAGCCACCTGTCACCATGGGAGAGCTTTGAAGAAAATAGCTGCACACATGGCAAATGAAAGAGCTGTGATATTAGTCAAAATGCTGTAATACCTGGGGCCCAGGCAACCTGCTGTGGGTCATCTTTGGAGAGAATAACAGGAAGGAGCATCTAACCTCTTGCCACCAAGAACCACACTGGGCTATTTGTCAAAGGGTCCACCCCGGGATAGGTGAAGGTGGATGGTTCTGTGTTTGTGTTGGTGGTGACATCCAGGCATGAGGGTCAACAGACAGGTGGCTTGGTCAAGCCTTATAATTGGGCTGCTAGGATTTTCAGCCTGGAGCTCAGCAAGGGTGGGCTTCTGGCTTCATGTCCACGGAATGCTGGCAGGCTGCCAGAGTGGGCCAATGATTGTGGCAGCAGGCATGGAGGCTCTGTCTGCATTACTATGGCTACAAGGGGGTGATAATGAAGACTAGTTCATAGATACACATAAGGAGCTCTGGAGAAGTTCTGAAATAGAGACAGCTACTCTGGAAAAGACTGGAAACAATGGGAGATTGAAGCCCTTGTTATTTAGGTCTAATTGTAAATATGACCTCTTTTGTTTTTGTAGACTGGTGGAACCAGGGGCACAGTGATTACATTGATAAATATAAGCCTTTTACTGTTTAAGTGAAAAGGTGCAACTACAAGAGGAAATTATTGCCCATGATGGACAGGACCAGGGTATCCTCATCGACTTGGACCTTTTTTCATGGTGCACAGTAGTAGATTATCCTGTTTTCTTGTGGTTGATTGGCTATGCTGTTTGGTCCTGCCAATGCAATTTTTAAAAAAGTAATCTCTATGCCCGATGTGGGCTTGAACTCACAATGCCAAATGAAGAGTTGCATGCTCAGGTGCCTGGGTGACTCAGTTGGTTAAGCATCTGACTTCAGCTCAGGTCATAATCTTGCGGTTCATGAGTTCGAGCCCCACATCCGGCTCTCTGCTGTCAGGACAGGGCCTGCTTCAGATCCTCTGTCTCTCTCTGTCTCTCTGCCTGCTTGCTCTCTGTCTCTCTCAAAATAAATACATAAACTTAAAAAAAAAAAAAAAAGAAGAAGAAGAAGAGTTGCGTGCTCTACCAAGTGAGCCAGCTAGGTGCTCCTGCCAATGCAGTTTGAAAGGGCCTTCCATGCAGAGCTCCTCAGACTGATGGGATCTTTACTTGCAGGTGCATCCCAAAGGTTGCCGCCTGACCCAGGAAGCCTTGGAACATGACTCTCCTCTCCCCAGCCCAGGACCCCTACTCAGAGATTGGCCAGTTCCTCCATCATTCTCTCCTCTTGTGTCAGCTTTGCCCTGAGATCACCTTTTTGCCATCCATTTCCCTCACACCCTGAGCCCTGTGAACTTGAACTGCAATAAGCTTGAACCACAGATGAAGAGTCTAAATGTCCTGACCAACAAAATCTCATAAATTGTGGGCTCAGCTCCTTGGGAAGTGGTATGCATGACTTCCTTCACCATATTTAAGATCTGATGGAATTAATCGCTGAGGAACATATTGAAGGAGACAGAAACAGAGTGGAACAGAGACCCAAGGAGCTGTTTTCCTCCCCTGGTTCCAGGATTTTTGCAACAAATCATGTAACCTTGTGCCACAAGTACAAAAGAGGAAAAGAAAAGGCTGAGAAGAACATTTCCCTTTGTGTCCTATTGTGGGGCTACTTCATTTGTAGAGATGTAATTGTAGCCTGAAGCGTGCACTTGGGAATCTGTGTTTCTGGGAAGATTGGAGCTCCTCCCATAAAGAGCTGGAGGAGACTGTGACGAGAAACAATCTTTCCAACTAGCGGCTGCGACTGAATGAATTGAAGGAGATGCCTTTTTGCTTTAATTTTTCGCCACCCCCAACTCTGCACTTAAGAAAAAAAAAAAAAACACGCTTTTTTTTCTTTGAGACTATACCAGACTAGTTAATAGAACAGGATAATTCTGGATACAAGGCTCTGCAAAATAGGAGAGTATAATGAGAGGCATTTGAATGGATGTCATTGTCTTTCACAAAGCATGCTTTTGTCTCATTGTTTTCACCTAAGACTTCTTGCAAAACAACGGGCTTTGAAAGTGCAAGATAGGCTGCTTCACTCTTGAAGAGCTGACAGACATCCCACCTTTTCCAGGAGGATTGTGACTGGAGCTTCAATCATTTTTCTCCCCCCGTTTCTGTGCAGTAGGTGCGACAATTAGAGAGAACTGTGAGCTGACTATCCTATACCCAGTTCCAATCCTGTCAGAAGGAACTAAAAATACCCTGTGGTCAAACTATAGTGAGTCCTGCTTCTAACGAGCTTGGGCTGAGGGTAGCCAGGGGGCGGTCATGTCACCCACAGAAACAACAGCCAGATGACACAAAACCATCGCATGAAATTTCCTTCATCTGAAAGCCTGCGACCTTTTTTATGATGCTGCACTTTGGTGAAACAAACAAACAAAAAAGTCCATTTCTAAATATAGCCAGCTTTTGTAGGCTGTAGTTAGTCACGTTCCCACTTTGTAAAAAATATCAGAACGCATTTTGGCAGCATCATGATATGTTTTTTTTTTCCTTTCAGTTCCCCATATTTAAAACTCTGGTGACACAAACATTAAGGTATATAACCAGAAAACCTGGGGAATTCTTCTGGAGTCATGTGGTTCTTTACTTGACAAAAATTTATTGAGGACCTGAATCAGGGGGTGTTCCAAGCCTCTGCTTCGAATCAGTTTTCACTATAGTCTTTTGTTCTTGGAGCTCTCTAGGAAATCCCCACATAGTTGGAAAAAAGGTGACTGCTCTCTCACATGTATATGTGCCAGAGCAGAGAGCATTGGAAACAAAACGGAGATCATCAAACACCTGCCTTGTGGGGCTCTGGTGGATTTCAAATGCATTAATACCCATACAACATCTAATCGGAGTCTGTCAAGAGGTGAGTGCTCACTAAATGCTAGCTGTTTTTATTAGTAGTAGTAGTATTTGCATATAGTACGTGCAGATAGATTTATATACACGTGTGCGCTTTCCGTTGTAAAGGCACAGACTGGAAAAAATAGGCTTTGTCTTTCAGCATCCAAGTATCCAACGATGCTTATAATTGGGCAGGTCCAAACTGAAGCAAGAGTCTTTGCCTTCTCTTTCCCCCACTGTGGTGAAATACACACAACATAAAAAGTACATTTTAACTATTTTTTTAAGATTTTATTTTTAAGTAATTTTTACACCCAACGTGGGGCTCGAACCCACAACCCCAAGATCAAGAGTTGTAAGCTCCACCGACCGAGCCAGCCAGGCGCCCCCACTGGAACCATTTTTAAGTGAACAATTCAGTGGCATTAACTACATTCACATTGTTGGGCAACCGTCACCACCATCCATCTCCAGAATATTTTTATCTTCCCGAACTGAAACTCCGTCCCCATTAAACACTAACTCCCTATCTTCCATTGTCTCCCCCAGCCCCTGGCAACCACTGTTCTACTTCCTGTCTGTATGAAGTCGACTGCTCTGGGTACCTCATATAAGTGGAATCATACACTGTTTGTCCTTTTATGTCTAGCTTGTTTTCCTTAGCATAATGTCTTCAAGGTTCATCCCTGTTGTAGCATGTGTCAGAATTTCATTTCTTTTTAAGGCTGAATAAGGAGCTTTCATTTTAAAATGGAGGTATTTTGGGAAGACCATATGGCTATAGCTCTCACAGGCGATTTCCAATCCTCTCCTCTCTCCTAGGCCTCATTGTATGAATATTCTAATGAGATCTAATGACACGGCTTCCCGGCTTCCCCCATGGTGTCCTTCCACCTGCAATGGCTTTGCCCTTGAACTTGGGCTCCAGAGTCAGACAGCCGTGCACTTGCAATCTGCATTTCTGCTGCTTAAGAAATTTATTATCTTGGGCACACAGTTAGGTTAAACTGTATGATAATGCTGATAATTGATAATTTTTATGTACTAAAATGACAATTTCATGTGGCTCAACCTAATTCTTTAGCTCTCTGTTCCTCAGTTATCTTACATAAAAGATAAAGTTGAAAATAGTGCTTGCCTCATAGGGTTGCTGTGAGAACTGAATGGCCGCATGTGGAGCAGTGTTTAGTCTGAGCTTGGCCGAGAGCCCAGAGGGCCGGGGCTGCTGTGGGAGCCAGGTGCCACGGCCTCCTTTGTCGGGGAGGAGCCTCCTCACAAGTCCAGGCTTCCAGAAGTCTCCTGTTCCCCTCTTTTGCCACCTCTCTTACACCTGACTGTACCTTCATCATCAGCTCAAGGCAGGAGAGTCAGCCTGGAATAAGAACAATTTTTCTGACACTTTAGATGATATAGCACAGTGAACAAAATAAATACTATTCCCTACCTTCACGGAGTTAATGTTCCCGTCAAGGAGGAAGAAAACCAGGGAAGTAAGAGAAATATATGGCATTTTCAGAAAACTAAAGTAGAAGAGAGGGATCTGAAATGTCAGGTGGTACTTTAGGTGAGAGAGGACACAGTGCCCTTGCTCTGTACCTGAAGTTGGTTTGGCATTTGACCTTCTTTTTAGGCCTTCCCCATATCTTCCCCCTCCCTCTCTTTCTCCCTTCCTCCTTTCCTTCCATCTTCCTTTCTTCCCTTCCTCCTTTCCTTCATTCCCTCCTCCCTCCTCTCTCTCATTCTCTTTCTGTCTTCCAATTTGGATCCTGGGCAGCTCTCTTGGCTTACTTGAAACTGGCTTTCAAGGGTGGCTGTGTGCTGACTCTGCAGAGCTCCCTAGATTGGGAATTCCGAGAGAATTCACCCCAGGCCTGTTACAGGTTGTTTTATGCCGCTGCCGGCTCAGCGTCTGTTATTAATTGGGCAATCTTGGGATTTAGCAGTGTTCTCTCTGCATTTTACCCCTTCATAACCCCACGTCTTCAAATGTCTCCCACCTGAGGCCTTCGGTCTCCTTGCCAACCAACTCCACGTCCTGAATCGCAAGGAATTACACAACCACACCATCACAAAACCGTAATGCCTTCTCATCTGAGCTGTTTCCCCTGGCTGCAGCCAGGCCTGGGGCAGCCTGTTAAAAGATAAACTGAGGGGGCACCTGGGTGGCTCAGTCGGTTAAGCGACAGACTTCATCTCAGGTCATGATTTCACAGTCCATGAATTCGAGCCCCGCGTCAGGCTCTGTGCTGACAGTTCAGAGCCTGGAGCCTGATTTGGATTCTGTGTCTCCCTCTCTCTGACCCTCCCCCGTTCATGCTCTGTCTCTCTCTCTCTGTCTCAAAAATAAATAAACGTTAAAAAAATTTTAAAATAAAAGATAAACTGAGGCATATTAAAAAATTTTAAGAGTTTATTTGAACAAAAACCAATTTGAACAGGGCAGTATCCAACCTAGTGGAGAGAAAGGAACTCTGAGGAGCTGCACACAATGAAAGACTTTTAGAGGCAGAAGGGGGCAGAAACAAGGAGGTTATACTGGCAAAAAGGCAGACTGGTTATTGCAAGGTTACTTTCTTTGAGGGGATGGCAGGGATGTATCACACGGATTACCTAACTGGTGCTGATGGGGCAATTCCTGATTGACTGGTTAAGATTCCGGTTCTGGCAGAGATGAGACTGTAATTGAGTTAAATCTCAGTTTGGTGACTTGGAGCTGAGCATAAGCAACTCCATTTTGGGCCTGTTGTCTGGGTTTTAAAAGCCCAATCCAGGGTAGTTTATAGGAAGGGTATTCTGCCTTTTCCTCTAGAATGTACATGAGACTCTCCAGGGCCAAAAAAATCCTTTATGAAATACAAAGATAAGATCATAAAGATTAGTCTAGTAAAATACGTATATAGCAATATTGGTGGGTGTTTTTTTAAATTTTATTTTATTTTTTATAATATGTGTGGTTTGCTCTCTTTTGTTTTGAAGCTCATAGTTAGGGCAGAAAATGTGTCCATGGGCCTGTGGGGAGGACTGGGGGTGGTGGCTGACCATGCTCCCCTACCCTTCCCATCCCGTGGACTTGTATGTTGTTCTTGGATTTGAGGAAAGCCGCGCTGAGTGCTGGCCACTGTCCTTTTGATGCCACCTCTTAGGTTCACCACTGACTCAAGCTTTTGCTCAGAAAATGCTACCTCATCCCTAATGGCTGCACAACCGGGAAAATATTATTTTCAGATGTTTTAAATTTGTGCGGTGAGAAACATATGTCCTGCCATATGGAGCACAATAGGAGCTAGTTAAGGCCAAAGTGGAAACCAGAATTGGGAGGTCTCTTTTTTCTGTTTTTGAAGTCAGACCTGCGGGCCAGATTTCCCCAACCAGCAGCCGAAGCCGTGCTCTGAATTGGAGTACGTGTGCATCAGAGAGAAACCGTGTACACAAAAAGGCAAGCCCCTCTCTTTCTCTCCAGCAGTGCATCCAATTAGGGGAGCTGTACGGTGCTGCTGTAGCCCCATCCGGAAATCAAGTCACAGACAACTTGGCAAAGACTCCAAATTCACATGCACCATGATATAAGATGTTAAAATATGTTTGCACAATAAGATAGTTGCACTAAGGCTGCACATGTGAAAATTTGCAACGATTAATTTTGAAAATAAAGCTCTTAGAGTTCTAGTAGTAACAGGGTTGGACTTTCACATGAAATGTGAGAAAGAAATGAAAAGAACACTAGAATATGAAAAACAGCATTAGCCTATCAGTCACTGACTCACTCAGCAAGTGCCGCTTTTGTGTGCCATCCAGAGCTGGGCTCTGCAGAGGGAAGATACGTAAGAAAAGCTTCCAATCCACCCACTCCTCCCCTGGCTTCTGCTTTCAGAACTGCTTGGTTTCATTCACTGAACTGCTCCACGTACCAGGCATTGTGTGATTAGCTCTCACAGAGCTCTCTGATGGAGGAAACAAGCAGGGAATCAGATAACTGTCTTATGTGAGCGAAGATTTAGATAATGGGGATGCTAAGGGAGCTCGGTGGAGGTCATTTGGACGGGTCGTAAGGTCAGAGAATGCTTCCCAGAGGTCATGGCACCTGAGGTGCGACTGAAGTTACCTGATGTATATTCAGTTATGGCCTAAGGTGATGCTTGGCTTCCAACCCCATGATTCTGGTTTGGCAGCTGAGCTAACATCATACTTGACTTTCCTGGAGCCTATGGGTAGTGGAGGATGTGCCCTAACTCTACTCTGTGCCCTGGCCAACAGAAGGCTCAGCCTTCAATCTCTGCCCAAACAGAACACCCTGCTGAATTACTGTTTCCAGTCTGGAAGGTAGGGATCTCCTACTCTCAGTCCTTTCAGAGCAAGGAGAGAGTGAGAGAGAGAGAGAGAGGGAGAGAGAGAGAGAGAGAGAATGTGAGTGGGTGAGGGGCAGAGAGAGAGAGGGAGAGAGAGAATCCCAAGCAGGCTCCACACTTAGTGTGGGACATGACTTGGGGCTTGAACTCACCACCATGAGATCACGACCTGAGCCAAAATCAAGAGTTAGATGCTTAACTGACTGAGCCACCCAGGCCCCCTGAGGTCTGATGATCTTAAGTTCAATGAGTGGCTGCTTTTTCCTAGTTCTAGGTACCAGTTTGACACCTCTGTGGGGACTTGTCTTTTTTCCCTCTCATGTATCAGAGGTGATCACTCAGAACCTTAACATGATAGGCTTACAAGAGAAAGATGTCTTTATGGAAAACCAGGGGCGGGGGGGGGGGGGGGGGGAGGGGAGGCGGAGACTGTTCCCTCAGAGGGAGTGGTGGGGAATTCTGTTGTAGGAATGAAGGCAGAGCCAGATGGAGGGGAGTTAGCTCCCCTATGGATAATAGGAAGCCAAAGCTGTTGTTATCCATGGAATTAACATGACAAAAAAATGGAGTTTTAGGAAAATAGCTCAATGATGGGATGTAGGATTCATTGGCTAAGAAAAAAGTGTAGAGGCAGGCAGACAAACTAGGGCAATAGAACAATGGTACAGGGTTAGTGTGGTTTTAAGTATTGGCCTTAGAATAGGAAAAAAAAGATGAAGCAAAGGAAGAAGTGGGAAGACTTGGAGGGAGATGGGGGAGCATGTAATAGAGAAAACCAACAATCAATGGTGATGAGTTCATGAAGATAATTGATCTGATTTAGTATGGATAAAGGGATTGTGGCTGTTGACTTGCAGTGATACTGGTTTCATTATTCTTTCAAAGCCCTATCCTAAAAATAAGTTCTGTACACTGAGTATGGCCATATGCTTTAAGATTGGGCATCTGTCTTCCCCAGTTTCCCTTTTCTTCCTGTCATGTTTCACTGGTCTTGATCCCCCCACCCTTAAGTCCAAGGACCCTACAGTCACAGCACAAAGGAGAGCATACCTATTCTCCACCTGTGCTTGGTAACAGGCAGTAAGGCTTGGATCAGAAACATGTAAGCAAGCAAAAGCAGATAATAACCTGGATACAACACTTCAGCTTTTTATATAATCTTGATTACATGTAGTTTAGTAAAATATATGACTTTGTTTTAGTGCAGAGCTTGAAGAGAAAATTTTTAAAGTCCCCTACTCTTTGAAAAGCGGAATCAAATGAAAAAATAATTTTGAGTTGAATTACGGAAAAAACAGTGATTAAGTCTGAATTCATGAAAACCTTGTTTTGAATGGCCAGATTATTTTGTAAATGTGTTGGTTTCCATGGTCAGGATTTTTCTAGTCTCCAAATTGTGTGACATTGAGGTTTTTAACATTTTTCATTGTGAAACAACAAGAGTGAATCTTTTCAAAAAAATTTTTTAATGTTTATTTTGGGGAGAGAGAGAGAGAGATTGAGTGCAAGTGGGGCAGGGGCAGAAAGAGAGGGAGATACAGAATCAGAAGCAGGCTCCAGGATCTGAGCTGTCAGCTGTTGAACCCAGAAACCGCGAGGTCATGACCTGGGCTAAAGTCGGACGTTTGACTGAGCCACCCAGGAGCCCCCAGCAAGAGTGACTCTTGATGTTTGCTGGCCATTTCAAGTTTGTCTCTTGACATACCTTGGACAAGGTTCTTTCAGAGCACAGAGATGGACCCTCACAGAAATCCAACTCCAGCTTTAATTTGAAAGGAAACTCTTCCAGGCCAGTCTTCTTTAAGAGCACAGTCCATTGCCTGGAATGCTTTGAGATATTGCATTCCATTCTAAGTGCTTAAAAGCCCTCAAGTGGAAAACTCAGATCAGTCTCAAAGAACTAGCCATGTGTTGATAGGCAACTTCTCTGTGCAATTTCTTTCTGTTCCTTACTGCTAGACCAGCATGATGTCAGTGCTGGAAAAAGTAAGCTTTATGTCTTTGCTGCTTTTTCAGTTTCTGTTTGGAGTATTGGTGTTGTGTTAATCAAAGGCTCATGGGAAATATAATGTCTGGTGCTGGTACTCAGAGCAGAAGAGCTACAATTGATTAGAACATGGAAGGCTCCTTGTAAATGCTATAAATTGCATTGTTGGGTTAGTGTAAAGCTACAAAATAAAATACCCAAGTCTGTTTCCTCAAACAGTTAATATCCATCTTGTGTAGAGGAAAAATTGAGGTGAAAGAGAGGGGAAGGCAATGAATGTTCAGCTGGAATAAAAAATACAATAGACTCCTCTGAGTAAGCTGATGCTTTTCTCCCCATAGAACTCATTTAGGTTAATCTTATATTTAAAGCTTTTAATATTAAATTATAGATAAATGGTCACTTGGAAACATTCAAGATGGCAGAATGAAACAATTTGAACACATATTTTTATTACTCTACATTAGCATAACGAATTTGAGATGTTCAGTCAACTCCTTTAAAAGAGAGAATAGAAAAAGGGAAAAAGACAAAAGCAACGTTTTCAAGAAGCAGAATTAAAACAGAGAACACCTTTCACCTGGTCAATTATTTCAGAGCAAGAGATAAGGCTCCTCATTAAGAACTGGCATCAGAAAAAGTACTTTGTATGAGGAAATTAAACAAGAAAGAAAAAAAGGTAGAGCAGGAAGCAAGGACTGTGGAAAATGTTTCTACATTTTTCTAATTACTCATTTCATTTCCTGGAAAGAAATGGCTGCCCACCGGTGGGTTGATCTAGTTTAATATTTACCTCAAAGTACAATTTTATGGTCTAACCTTTATTAACAAAGTCAAAGTTACTGAAGAAAAGTGAATGAACTTCAGAAAAATGCAGACTTTCTGATAATTAGTGGCTGTGTTAGAAATGTTGTCTAATTTTTCTCATCCCTTGTGCTGGGTGATGAGAGGTTAACTTGGACAGATAATGCAAACAAAGAGAACAGAAAAATCCAGCAAGCCTGGACATTTCAAGCAACCCCTCTCCCCACTTTTTTTTTTTCTATTTTAGAAAATTGACTTGAGATTTATATAGAAATAAATGAGGTCCTCTGCACTTGACCTCAGCTGGTGGAAAATCACCTAACTCCCACCTCCCCAAATCCTTGCACTTACTTTCACGTTTCTTCTTAAAACAGTTTCTATAGATCAGAGGAGTGATCACTCCTGCCCACAGCCACCTTCGTGAAGTGCCTAGCCCCCACAGCAGAGGGACATATTTATTCACTCTTTGAGCTCTTGGGTGTGGGAAAGAGGAAACTTCCATCTGACCTTTCAGCACATTCCTTTTCTAAAAGTGACTTTTTCAGTGTGAAATCTCTGATGTGGTTGCATTTGACCGAAGTTATTTTATTTTTAACCCATCTAGCAGTGAACCCACATTTACTATTACTGCCTATGTATGTAATAGAGGGTGAGCAGAGAGTGGTTTGACTGGTCGAACAATTATTGAGGTTCAATCATGACTGTCATCTCATTGCAGGTGTTGGTTTTCTGGAAGGTAAACATACAAATAATACCTGACTCTTAATATCTGGCATAGTATTTGTGAATAAATGGTTACCTTGATCAATGTAATTGCTATTGTTATTATAAACTACTAATATTACTTCTAGACCATGTACATGTCTAGGATTAAGAAACTTATGAACTCTGGGGTGCCTGGGTAACTCAGTCAGTTAAGCATCTGACTCTTGATCTCAGCTCAGGTCTTGATATGGTCATGAGTTCAAGGCCTGTGTTAGGCTCCACAGTGGGTGTAAAGCCTACTTAAGAAAAAAAATAAACTTATGACCTCTAATTGCAGTCTGGAATAATAGATTTAACCTTTCTGGAAATATCTTTATACAACAAATACAGCAAATACAAATACTTTTAACTTAATTTTAAAATAGATTATTTTGGAGTGCCTGGGTGGCTCCATCAGTTAAGTGACCCTGGATCTCAGCTCAGGTCATGATCTCACAGTTCATGAGATCGAGCCCTGCATTGGGTGCTGCACTGACTGCACAGAGCATGCTTGGGATTCTCTCTCTCTCTCTCTCTCTCTCTCTCTCTCTCTCTGCCCCTCCCCCACTTGTGCTTGCTCTTGCACTCTCTCTCAAAATAAATAAACATTAAAAAAATACTAATTAAATAAACATTTAAAAAATAATAAAATAAAAGGGATTATTGTACCAGCCATTGAACTTAAGGGCTGGACAAAATTAGGCATCATTAGCAAGAGGACATCAGAACTAGGCAGGATAAGCTTATGACCCAACTCCCTGCTTGTTGTGTCTATTTCCCAAATGGAAATCACTATACTTCCCTAGCACAGGACGGTGTACTGAATTCATATCTATCTATGCCATATTACTCAATAATAATGACTGAGGCTCATATCAATTGACATGTGAGTAACACCCCTAAGTACTATTAGGGATGGTCTGTCATCACTCTTTTGCTCTCATTCAGAAAATCCAATTAATTGCCTCTGGGTTGAAACATTGGGCTTATGGAAGAAGCAGCAGAGAAGCCAGGTGAAACTGTAAAATGCTGATTTGGGCTTTTGGAGGCAGATGTTCAGATTGTACAGGGGCTGGGAAGTCAGAGTGACAGACCCAATGGGGTTAATTTATTACCTTTGGAATTGGTGGAGGCTTTGTCCAGAAATAGGCAAGAGCAGTGTTTCTCAAACCTTAATGGAGTATGGATCATCTGAAGATCTTTTTAAAATTCAGATTCAGATTCACAAGGCAGAGGACTTGAGATTCTGCATTTCTAACAAGCCTCTGGGGGATGCCACGAATTCTACTTTAAGTAGCAAGGGATATAATGGCTACTAGGAGATCTTTGGTAAAGGAAGAAAGAGTGTGTGCCAAAAGGTGAGGAGAGAAAAGATAGAAGAAGGGACTCTGGATGGAAATTTGGGTCACAGTGCCTGAGGCTGCTGAGGGTCAGGGGAACTGGGTTTTCAGGAAGCAGATCCAGTGCCAGGAGAGCCAAGGGACCTATGGGGACAGAGTCCAGGTTGGTTCTCTAAGCCATTTTTCTGGGGAGGCAAGTTGTATGAGACCAATGTTTCAGGATAAGTATAATGATTCAGTGTTAGTTTTCTGAATGGCCTCTCCTGGTTAGAAAGCTCTTTCCATAGGTGGAATAGGATCTGCTGTCCCTCCAAAATAATGAGAGAACCTATGTTGAAAATCTCTATGCCAGTAGAGGATTATAGTTAAAGAGAAGCACTGTTGAAGTCAGGCATGGGTTCCACACCCAGCTCCACTAGTTACAAGTTGTTTCTTGCAAGGTTATCCTCTCTAAAACTCAATTGTCTCATTGGCACAATAGGGCTAAACAACTGCTTATCTAGATACAGTTCTCTCTATGTCCAAGAGATCGTAAGCACCTTGCTTGGTCTGTCAACTTCATAAAACTGATTTCCTGCTTGCAGGCACTGAAATCCAAGATGTTCTATATTAGGAAAGTTTATTTCCTTCTATCAATATATTCTCTTGGACCCTGTACTTGGAATTCGGTCTTTGTTATACTGACTATTACACTCCTTACTGAGCAAATAAACATGGCATATAGGCCTATTTTTCTAATCTATAGAAAGACGTTAAGATGAGAGTGAATTTGGTATGTTTCAGGGACAAAAAGACTTCTGCTGTGGTTCAAACAGGGTGGTCAAGAAAGAGTGATATGGGGCGAGATCTGAGAGACACAGGGCCAATTCACAAAAGGCTATGTAAGCTTCAGAAAGGATTTCAATTTAATTAAATCAGCAGTGATGCAGTGGAGGTTATTTAGGTGCCTAATGATTAAATAAAAATAGCAATGATACCTACCATTTATTGAAGGCTGACCCTGTACCTTGGTGGTGTTAAGGATTTTTGCATATGTTAACATTTAACTCTCACGTTAACCATATGAGATCCTATTATTGCCTACATTTTATAGATGGGTAAGTTGAGGCTCAAGAGGTTAATTAAAATGCCCAAGGTCACCAGCTGGTAATTAATAGGAAAAAAAATACCACCACACTGTACCCTTCTCAGTCCACTGCTTATTTCCATCCATTGTTTCAATTTGGGTTTGTTTAATTGCCAGTGATTGCCAACGGTCATGGCACCTCGAGGCTGCTAGTCACACTGGCTCCCATGCAGCAGCGTGTGTGGACGTGGACCTGATGCAGGTGGAGCTCTCTTGGCAGTTCTGAGAGAAGCACGAGCGTCTTGTCACCTGGACCATCCTGTCATTTTCCCATCTGCACATCTCTGCATTCACACACGTCCGAGCCCCTATATCATCTTTATGACTCTAACCTGCCTTCCCTCAGGCCACAGCGAATCACTGCTTTTCATTAGGTGGTGTAATGAATCCATCTGCCCAGTGGTACCTCCAAGCAGCAACCCTCACCACACACATCTGCTCCCACGAAACTGCAGCAAGCGGCGTGACCTCTCGGGGATCGCAGACACCGGGAGAGACTTGGTTTTTATGCCAGCACACATCTCTCCCATCCTCCCTGGTGGAGCTAGCTCCCTTTATGTGGCTTAACAGGGAGATACGATATTCCTAAGCAATTGGGGACAATTCTGAAGGGCAGTCCTATTGACAGGCTTCCTGGAGTGGATGAGAGATGATGACAGGGATGAATTTTATGGATCAGATCATGTCTCTTTTACAACACATTGTCCTTAGAGTTTCACCGCAGCTCATGAATGTGACTAACACAGGAAATTGTGAAGACTGGTTACCAGCAGGACGGAGGCCCAGGTTTCTGATTCTGCAGGCCCCACGCTTCATTCACAAAGTTGAAAGAGTCACTCTAAATTCAAAGGGAAGCAGCTGCCACAGAGAACTCAAATGGCAAATCAGAGACCCCACTCGGAGTTGGCAGGAGACAGCAGGATCAAACTTCTCTTCTGGTCCCTAACTTATGACAACTATTGCTATTGCCTGGCTTTTAGCAATTGGCATAGGAAGATATTTCATCAGTGGTGTCAAAACAATGAGGATAAAAATAATCACCGCATACTGAGGCCCTGCCATTTATGAGATGCAGGCATCGTTTCTGGGAAGTGTAGGAGCACATAATGCCCATTGTCCTCTTAGTAATTGCCTTGGTCCCCAAGGGTCCTAATGGGGAAGGGGCTTAATGAGCTTTGGCTCCCTAGAAAAAAGGAACAGAAACAAAATATCTATTGCTCAGAATATAACCAGAATTATCCCCAGGACAGAAAACTCTGGAGTTATGTAGGAAAGAGTACTTCGCGACTGGTGAGAGGAAGAATCTCTCTATTGCTAGGAGACTTATTTTAATATGGAAGGTAGTATACATAATTTTTGAAGTACATAACAAACACTCTGCTTTGTTCAGCAACTATTTATTGAGCCAGTACTTCCTAAGCATAAAGGATACAGATACGAATGTGGCAAAATATCTGCTCTTGGGCTAACAGCTCAGTGGAGGCATAAGATAAACGAGAAAAGCATGGAGAAGCAAGTGGGTCTGCGTAGAATTACTACTGGGTGAGGGGCACCTGGGTGGCTCAGTTGGTTAAGCATCTGGCTCTTGATTTCAGCTCTAGTCTTGATCTCACGGTTCGTGGATTTGAGCCCCACATTGGGTTCTGTGCTGACAGTGTGAAGCCTGCTTGGGATTTGCTCTCACCCTCTCTCTCTGCCCCTGCCCTGCTTGTGCGCACTCTCTCTCAAAGTAAATAAATAGACTTAAGAAGAAAAAAAAAAAAGAATTACTACTGGGTGGGATTAGAGAGGAAGAGAATGAAATGGGGTGGTGAGGAAAAGCTTCCTTGAGGAGGTGACCTTGAAGCCAGTGACTGAATGTCAAGGAAGAGCCAAGTATGCAAAGTAGAAGGGAAAAGCATTCCAGGTAAAGAACCAGCTTCCAGGCTATAAGTTGACCATGAGGTTGGTATGTTTTAGGGGCAGAAAGACCCCCCAGCCTGGGTTTGAGGAGGGTAAGTGAGAAAAAATGATAGGATGTGAGATCTGAGAGGCAGGCAAGAGGCCAGATCGAATAGGGATCTCTAAACCATGAGAAGGATTTGAACAAAGCAAGGAGAACAGTTAGGAAGCTATTGAAGTATTCCACAAGAGAGGTGAGGACAGCTTGATTCCAAAGTGTGTCAGCAGAGGGATTGGGAGAAATGGATAGATTCAGGCTATCTTTTACAGGTGGACTTAAGAAGCTATGCTGATAGGGGCGCCTGGGTGGCTCAGTGTCTGACTCTGGCTCAGGTCATGATCTCACGGTCCATGAGTTTGAGCCCCACGTCGGGCTCTGTGTTGACAGCTCAGAGCCTGGAGCCTGCTTCAGATTCTGTGTCTCCCTCTTTCTCTGACCCTCCCCCGTTCATGCTCTGTCTCTCTCTGTCTCAAAAATAAATAAACATTAAAACAAATTAAAAATAAAGTTCTGCTGATAGTTTGGATGTGGGGATGATGCAAAAAAAAGTTATCAAGAGTAATTTCCAGATTTTTTTCATGAGCAAGTGTTACCTTTTAATGACACCAATTGGTGATACCATTATGGTACCATTTACTAAGAGAAGACTGGTGGAGAATTGGAAGGGAAATTCAAGAACTATGATGGGCCATAAGTTTGAGAGGCCTGCTTTGACATCTGTGTGGCAGTGCTTAATATTCCAAATAGTTGGTGCAGGCAGTGGCAGGTGCATGGATGATATTTAAAGCCCTAATACTGGATGAGACCATTTAGAGAGTGGGTGCAGACCTGGAAGAGAAGGGATCATTGCACAAACCCTAGGCCACTCTGACACTTGCAGGTCAGAAAAATGAAGTAAATTTAGTGAAAGAGCTGAACAAGAGGCAACTGGCAAGTGGGAAGCAGAACCTGGAGAGTGTGTTGAGAGTCAGAAGAAGGTATTCTAAAAAGAGGGAGTGATGGACCCTGTTGACGTCTGCTGAGAGGCCGAGTATAATAAGGGCAGGGATGCTCACTGGCTTCTACAACATGAAGCACAGTAGAACAGGAAGCCAGCAGAAGTGGGCTGAGGAGGGAGTATGGGAGGAGGGAGTGGAGGCAGTGACCATAAGAAACTACTTCAGGAAGTATTGCTGTTAAGGAGAGCAGAGAAATGGGGTTGTGGCTGTGTGGAGATATGGGGCCAAGAGAGGACTGCTTTTCTATCTATATTTTTAATATGGGAATTACAAGATCATGCTTTGGTAGAGGGAGTGAAATGGATGATGGTGAAGAGAAGGAAAAATTGGAGGAACAAAGTCCCTGACACGGGTGAGGGAGGATGGGAGCCAGGGCGGGGGTGGGGGGTGGGGGACAGTTGGTTTGAAGAGAGTGGGACACCTGATCCTTGGTGATCTGAAGGAAACCATTGAAGGCTTAGGGCAGTAGTCTGGGTGCTCACATGACAAGGGAGGCCGTTCTGGTCACTTCAGTTTTCTTGAGGAAGAATGAGGCAAGGTCACCGGTTAACACTGGGGTGGGGACAGTGTGAAAAGAGATGTACAACAGTCACTTAGAAGAACGGGAGAGCAAACACTTGGAGAGTGTGACAGAGCTCCTAGGTGGTGCTAAAGGGCACTGGAGACTTGTGACCTTGAATTAGAGTGAAACTAGTCAGGAGAGTTGTGTTGAAAGAAAGCTGCAAAATATGGAAGTGTCCCTATAGTTCTCACAGCGCTTCCTACCTGCACTGACTTGAGTAGCCATCAGCATAACCCTGGGGGGCAAGAAGGCAGTGTGAATACCTCCAGTTTAGAGATGTTCATGGTGTAGCTTAAAGAGATTAAATGTCCAGCCTGGGTCACAGAAGCAAAGCATCTGACTCTAAAACTTATGTTCATTCCATCACACCAGCATCTGTGGAACTGACTTCACAGCTAGCGTGATCATAGAATGAAGTATGACAACAGACCCATGGCCTTATCTGTTTGGAAAAGATTTTTAAAGTTGATGCTGGAGCAAAATATGGCTAAAAGATTTGTTGAAGGTGATTTATAATAGAAGAATTGTTAAAAATTCTTACAATATGCCCAAAGAAAAATATGGTTGATAAGTGTGGATGAAAAATGATGCTAGCACAGCATGATGGGTAAGAGGGTGGGCTTTGGTATAAAAAAATTACCTAGGTTTATAACAAATTGTTTTGAAGAGAGAGAGAGAGGAGAGAGAGAGAGAGAGAAAGAGAGAGAGAGACAGAGAGAGAGAGAGAGAGAGAGAATTCCAAGCAGGCTCTATGTTCAGCACAGAGCCTAATGCAGGGCTTTATCTCACGACTACAAGATCATGACCTGAGCCAAAATCAAGAGTTGGACACTCAACTGACTGACTTATCCAGGTGCCCCATAACAATTTTTTTTTTAATTTAAAAATTACCAAGTTTCTTTTTTTTTTTAAATTTTTTTTTTTCAACGTTTTTTTTTATTTTTATTTTTGGGACAGAGAGAGAGCATGAACGGGGGAGGGGCAGAGAGAGAGGGAGACACAGAATCGGAAACAGGCTCCAGGCTCCGAGCCATCAGCCCAGAGCCTGACGCGGGGCTCGAACTCACGGACCGCGAGATCGTGACCTGGCTGAAGTCGGACGCTTAACTGACTGCGCCACCCAGGCGCCCCAAAAATTACCAAGTTTCAAAGCCTGGCTCTACCAGCCTCGAGCTTTGTGACTTCAAAGTAGTTTAACTTCCTAAGCTCAGTTTACTCATCTCTAAAATGATCATGATAATATTACTTTCCCTCACTGGGTTGCAGTGAGGATTAAATAAAATAATGCCCAGAAAGAATACAGTACATATACTGTTAGGGCTCATTAAAGTTTTACCATTATTATTACTAGTGAAAACTAAAGATGCAGTGTGAGGAAGGGCTGCTGTAAAATTGTGTCAACAGTTACATAATGTGGACTCCAGTCGTTATTTCTCAAAGGTGGTTGATTAAAGAATTAACACAGTACTACTCTAGATAGGAACCTAAGATTATTTATTTTATTTAATTAATTAATTTATTTTTTAATGTTTATCTATTTTTGAGAGAGACAGAGACGGAATGTGAGTGGGTTAGGGGCAGAGAGAGGGGGAGACACAGAATCCAAAGCAGGCTCCAGGCTCCGAGCTGTCAGCACAGAGCCTGACGCAGGGCTCGAACTCATGAGCTGTGAGATCATGACCTGAGCCAAAGTCTGACGCTCAACCGACTGAGCCACCCAGGCACCCTAGGAACCTAAGATTATTTAGCAATAACTTGCCACCAAGTCCTAGAATAGAAGCCTAATTGAAAAGCTAACAGATTTGGCTGATAAAACACACATTTTGCTGTTGGCTAAAAACAAAAACAAAAACAAAAAACTCAAGACCTTATGCATATTTATTTATGCATATAAATATGTCATTTAAAATCTATACAGTAAATTCAAGCAAATACGTAATACTGGCCAAAAAACTACATATAATTTGAAAAATTACAAATTCAAAGAAGACATGTTGGGTCAGCAATGTGAGTGACTCTGATCATACCATGTGGGCACTTTCTATCACATTATAGCAACATTTCCAAAGATGAGGAGCTAGCTGACTGTCTTCTCATCAGAGGAGCTCTGGTCTGTCCATATGTGGGACTTCGCTGATGAACCCCATCCTATTTTATCGAGTTTCTATCATGGTCATCCAAGTTATTTAAATAAGGTCATAATGTAGTAGTTCTGGTATTTCTGGTCCCTATGCTGGTTGAATGCTGGCTTATCCAGACCAAATATTAGACAAAACTAAAGAGGAAGTCTATGCAACTTACAGTAGGGGATCATACATAAATCCTGTGTTTTATGGAGTCTGACAACTTTTTAAAAATTTATGTATAATAATTCTATTGAATTAAATAGTAGAGCTATGCCATGCTGCTCGAAAGGTTACTTTACCTTTCTGGTCTGACTCTTGGAGGTGTTAGTAACTAAGAGATTGGATTTGCTAAGCTTAGGTCTCTCTTAGGTTCTGGCATAGTTCTCACTTGGTCCTCTCCCTCACAGATATCTGGGTAGCTTTAAACCTTTATGATGCTCTGACCTCATCTAAGGGGCTGTCTCCAGGCAAGGGCATGTTTAAAGAGATCCACCATGATTGTGATGTACATGTGTACTCTCAAAGTCAAGAATTGCATCTAAAGCAAACCTCTCAGGTTTTATAAGCTACTATATAAATGTGTGTGTGTGTGTGTGTGTGTGTGTGTGTGTGTGTGTGTGTGTGATACATTCATAGATATATGTCCACTTTGTTAAAATATTTAGGATTTTTTAATGCCTACAAAGCTTATGCTTCTGAGAAGTTGATTAGGAAGTCAAAGTGATTGTGAATCTTTCTGCTACATCAGCAAGGTATTTCAGAAGCTTATCACAAAACTCCTTATCAGATAAGAATGTTTTCAGCAGTAAACAACAGAAAACCCATCTGAGTCACTTAAACAAATAGAAGGGTATTTTTCTTATAAAAGATGTCTATAAGAAGGTAACCCAGGACTGGTACAGCAGCTAAATAATGTCAGTGAGAACCAAAAATGTTTTTTTTATTCTCTCCAGACATCATTACCACGTGGCATGTTGCTTCATGGCTACAGTATGGCTGCCTCTGCTCCAAGCATCACGTTCACATTCAAGGCAAAAGAAAGGAAAGGAAAAGTGGCACTAGCGATGTCTTTATCAGGGAAAAAAAACCAAAAAACAAACATCATTGCTCACATCTCATTGGCCAGGACTGTGCTTTATGGAAATCTTTTGTTGCCAGGAGGTTTCCTGGCCTCCACAGTAACGGAACAAGGAGGAAAGAGGAATAGGAATGGCCAGCCAATGCCAGCTGCCATATTTTGCATATCCATATGGCTATTCCATCATGGCATTAGGGAAGGAGCGGTTTTTTACTGTTGTTGTTTGTAATTTAAGTAAGCCCAATACTCAGCATGGGGCTTGAACTCACAACCCGAGATCAAGATTCACATGCTCTACCTATTGAGTCAGTCGGTCCCCCAGGGAAGGAGTCTTCTAATACACCTCCCCAAATCATTCAGCTTTTAAAATTACCTTTACTGTCACTGCTTGTATTAAAAATGGCAATAGCAGCTGTGACTATCATTTACTGACTTACCGTGTGCCAGGCATTGTGCTAGCTGAGTTTTCTACCTTTCCTTCAGTCTGGTTACAGTAATCCTCCCTACAAGAGGATATTCGCCCTGTCCCTATTTCACAGATAAGAAAGCAAGCTCTCTGAGGCTGGAGAGGATAAATGGTTTGCCCAAGGCTACATACTAAGAAGTGATGGAGTTCGTGAACTTAAGTCCATATGGCTCTAAAGCTTATGCTCTTCCCAATGCAGGTACTGTGCCTTCATACCTGGATCAGAACTGGCCTTGAGTGATCCACACACATGAAGGAATATGGATTTTTTCATAATCACCACACATTCTTTTTATAGCAGGCTGCATCTAGTCCCTACTTGCTGTCCCCTTACAACTCTTTGAAGTCACTCAAGTGAAAAAAAAAAAAAAGTCGTCCTCATGTTGACCACATCTCCTGAGTGGTGTTGGTAATTGGGCCGAGCAGCCAGCTGGCCCTGGGACTCTGCCGGCCTCGCATGAGCACCTTCTCCCTATGCTGTCTGGCTCAGCTTGGCAGCTTCCTGTTGCCATCTTTCCAGGAATTCAGCAAGGGCTCTGGGAAACCCAGGGGCCATGCAATTTGAAAAGAGGAAGTGCTATGGTCTTGTTACTTCTCAACGAGAAATGGACTTTTCAGTGGCAGGGCCAAGCCTCGATTCCCCGGGGGAGACCACGACTGAGCAATGGTGCTCTGGGAAAACGATCAGGGAGCTCCACAAGGCCATTTGGCAGCCCTTGGATCCAAGTCTGAGAGACTGGCACTGGGAACGGACCCATTTCAGGCAGAGTGGGCCATCCTTGTTCAAGTCTGATTTACAGGAGATGTGTCAACATGCAGTAGAAAAACTAACCTCTGGCGCTCCTTAGATGGAACTTTCTGTAAAAAGAACGGCCTGCTGTAATTGTGAGGCTTTCCTTCTGCTCTAGAAAACCCCTGGGGACATTTCTGTACTGGATTTATAAGGCCAAATAGACCAGCCTCTAATGGCCTTAGGGTTCTCTCAGACATTTTGAGGTCCTTGCTGTGTGATCCCTTGAATAATCAGGGGGCTGGTGGAGGTGAGGAGGTCTCTGGGGGATCTATTTCAAACCATGGAAGCCCAGGTAACTATAATAATAGCCTGTAGATACAGGCTAGTCAGTGCTTAGAATTCCCTTGAGACTCAAAGGTAAATCAGAAAAAAAATTTTTGATTTTGAGTCTTGCAAATACTCAGTTTTGCTTGTAAGGATGCATTGGTTGCTTACTCTGAGGAGGCAGATGATCAAAGGTAACCCAGGGACAATGCCTCTTCTGTCTACCAAGGGCTCCAAATAGCCTCTGGCTTCTTTGGTTGGGTGCAAGGCAGGATCAGGACTTTCAGTCAGGTAACCCACTTTCTTGTCAGGCTTGTCTTAGGCAGTCAGCCCCCATAAAAGGCCCCCAGGAACCAAAAGCCACAAATGCACACTTATTCTTCTTTTGGCTATGGCAAACAAAGAAAACTCTGGTTCAGCCATCTCTCTACCTTACCTATGGCATCTTCATCCATTGGCAAGAAGTCTCACATATTGGGGACTCAGTCTCCACCATGTACAAATGCTGGTGGATTAGGGTGCATGGTGCGGAATCTCTGTACTCAAAGTCAGCCTAGTGCTCTGCTGTGATTTCACAGCCACAGATGAACTACATTCTGCTTTTAGACTCCAGAAGATTCCTATGTTACTTGGTTCTAATAATGGGACCCTGAGGTTTCTAAATTCATAATTTTATAAATATTCCTTGTCTCCTTTTCCAAAGCTAACAATTCAGATAAGGCTGTAAACATCTGAGGAGGGTCCTCTGAGGCAGCCCTCCAGGCTTAAAATTCTCTTAGACTTTTCTTGCAAAGCAGCAGATGACTTGGGGTTTATCAAATTTTCCATGTCTATTTTTGTCTCCCTCAGAAGGAAATAACCTGAATCTCATGGCTTCTACCATTATATCATCTAGTGTATCTCTTGTCTTATTCCCCTTCACTCCCTTAATTCTTTGTGACTTTTTGCTCTTTCAAGGGGAAAATCCTTAGGGTAGAGAAGGGAAACGGGGCTGCTTGTCCTAAAAATGGGCAGCCCTTCCCCAGGAGGCAGAAACAAATCTGACAGTTGGGGATGAGGTACATTATTTTCTCAGTCAGTTCACATTCAGCAAGTTTCTTTGTGATATCACCATCTCAGTCTTCTTGTTTTTGGGCAATTCAGCAGGAAATGAGCAGCACAATGCCTTCCCACAAATGTGCCAGAATGGAGGGACTGGTTTACCACAGACCTCCAACAGGTGAGGTTGCCTGAACAACTCAATTAGATCAGGATTGTTGTTTTAACTGTAAAGTCCACACGGGCTCTCCAGTGGCGTGAACAGAGGGCCCCTCAATCCCTTCAGTGGAAGATGTATTTGGAGATGTCTTTCCAGCTCAAGGTAGTTTCCCCTTCTCTGGGGATGACCTTTACTTCACCATTTCATCCTCAGGAGTTGGCCTCCAGAAACCATGCTCGTTTTTTTGGCCTTGCCTTTTGGTGTCTCCTTTGTGGATTTAAAAGTGGGTTTCTGACTAACTCTGTGGTGATTGGAGGCCTTTTCTCATATTTTATCCCCTCACCGGAGTCTACTGTGATGAAAATTCAAAATTGCATCCTGCCTTCCTCCCACATATCCCAGGTCCGCCGACCCCCTTACTCGGTTCTCCTTTTCTTTCCCCATGTTCTTCATATCTAACATGCTTTGTCCTTTGTCTTTCCTGCTAGAATGTAAACTCCATGAGAGCAAGGCCCTACTTTGTTTACTGATGCAGCCTGAGCACCTAGATCAGTGCCTGACATGTACTGTACCCAACAAAGAGTAGTTGGCTAATGAATGGGAGCTGAGGGGTGATCATGTTCTGTTATGTGGTCTAGAGAAGCAGGAAAAGCCAGCAGAGAGAAGAAAGAAGCAGACTTACAGGGAGAGGTAAACAGGAGAACAAGAGTGTTGTCACTGAGTTCCAACCCTTTATTTAAAAAAAAATTTTTTTAACGTTTATTTACTCTTTAGAGAGAGAGAGAGAGAGAGAGAGAGAGAGAGCGTGTATGAGTGAGGGAGGGGCAAAGAGAGAGAGGGAGACACAGAATCTGAAGCTGGCTCCAGTCTCCGAGCTGTCAGCACAGAGCCTGATACAGGCTTGAATATCCATGAACCAAGAGATCATGACCTGAGCTGAAGTTGGACACTTAACCAACTAAGACACCCAGGGTTCCCAGCTCCAACCCCTTCTTGAGGCCAGGCTTCCCTCCTATCCTCGGGTTTCATGAGTCTTTGTAGTAAATTGCCACCCTTTCCTTCAAGTTAGCTGCAGTTGGTTTCTAGGACTTGTAACAAAAGGACCCTTGACAACTTACACAGACAAAAACCCCAGCCTTCCTAGCGCTTGCTCTCTAGTGGAAGGAAACAGACAATGAAAAAGAAGTAGAATATATGGTCAGTCAC
Organism: Panthera leo; assembly: GCF_018350215.1. Taxonomy (NCBI): domain Eukaryota; kingdom Metazoa; phylum Chordata; class Mammalia; order Carnivora; family Felidae; genus Panthera; species Panthera leo. The sequence continues at coordinate 80,615,776 of NC_056683.1, forward strand.
ATAGTGAAAAGAACTAGGGAAAATTAAATCAGGATAAGGGGAGCAGGGATTTCTCGAAGGAAAGCATTTAAAATTCTTAGAGCTCCCTGGGTGCCTGGGTGGCTCAGTCGGTTAAGTGTCAGACTTTAGCTCGGGTCATGATCTCACAGCTCATGAGTTCAAACCTTGCCTTGGACTCTGTGCTGACAGCTCAGAGCCTGAAGCCTGCTTTAGATTCTGTGTCTCCCTCTCTCTCTGTCCCTCCCTTGCTCATACTCTCTCTCTCAAAAATAAATAAAACATAGAAAGAATTTTTTTTTTTTTAATTCTTAGAGCTCCCACTTAAAATTCTCAAGGAAACCACCTCTCCCCACATACCCCGAGAATGTGATGTTTGAGCCAAAACCCAAAGCAGATGAGAATGTAAACGAGGACTGTGTGTGGGGAAGAGCTTTCCAGGCAGAAGGAACAGCAAGTACAATGGCTTTAAGACAAGTTTCAGAAAGATCAAGGAGGCCGGAATGGCAGAAGCCCAGTGAGCCAAGAGGGAAGTAGGAACACAGAGAGGCAAATAGGTGGTGAGGGGCCCTGTGAGCATTGTAGGAATGTTGGCTTTTACTCAAAATAAGATAGAAAGCCACTGCAGGTTTTGAGCATTATGTTTTAAAAGGATCTCACTGACTGTTGTAGGAGATCAGTGTGGGGGGTGTGGTGAGCAGGGTGGGGGTAGCACCCCTATAAGGAACTACTGCAGTAATCCAGGAGAGAAGGTGGCTCTGAATAGGACGGGGGTGGAGGAGGTGGTGAGAACTGGTCTGATTCTGCAGATCGACGGCAGAGCTGTGCCTCCAACATTTGAGGCCCCTTTCCCTGCAACAGTAGGGTGTCTTCTCTGGGTTGTATGAGACAGCCGGGCTGTGTATCCACTGTATATCTTCCCAGTCCCCAGGCCACCCCTCATGGAGCACCAGCATGGCCTCTCCTGCTGGGGGAGGCTGTGACCACCACTAAATGAAATCCTGGAGAGGCTACACACACTTCCCACTTTGAATCCTCTGCTGGGCTGTTTGCTGAGAGGGAAGCATTTTCATGCTAGTGGTCACGGCCTTAGGGAAATAGACCAGGAGGGGGAAATGCAGATCCAGTCCTGTATTTGGCTCTGATTCAGACCTCAGTTTTCTCATCTGTGAAATGAGGGGGTTGACTCCCAAGATCACTCATGGTCCCTTCTAGTTCTAATGGGCTATAATTCTGTGGATCTGAAGACTGAGTGAGTCCATCACTGAAGCCAGATCCAGACCAGATACTGCATCATAGGTCATAAAATAAATGACGAATCACTCCAGCAGTTACTGGAAGGATGTAAGGAGCTCAGCCCTGGCTAAGGCTCTTAGCTACTACATGAAAATGGTCTGTGATAAATACTACTAACTGGAAAGAGAACAGGATACAAAACCGAAGCTTAGATTACATTAATGTAAGAAACAGAAGAGTGAAATATACTGTAATGTGAGTAAGAGTTCTCTCTGGGAAGTAAAGTTATAGGTTTTATTTTTTTCCTAGAACTATTCTGCATTTTCCAAATCTCTTAAAATATTTTAATATAATTTAATGTAATGCATGTATTCATAAATTTATATATATTCACAAATGTGGTCTTTATATTCCTTTTCCTGTTTTCATTGCCTCCATTTCTATTCCCCCCCCCCCACACACACACACACATCTGGGCACACCACCCCATAGCCCAGAAACCCATTTTCAACAATGAACGTCAGTATTACGTTGATCATCACCCATTCATTGCTTTAGAAAACAACTCCAAGGCACAGTCTGAACCCTCTACCTACCATGGGAACCATCTCGGCTCTGACCTGTTCTTGATGGGCCAGGGAAAGGAACATGTGACAAAACTAGACACAAGTGCATAGGGTGGGGATTCCTGTTTCTGTTTCCTGAATGAGTGTCAGAAACCTTAGGACTAATAGGATGTTTTGTAAAACAATGGGCCAGCTTTGACAGAAGAGTACCTTTAGACTGTCCTGTAGACTTTAACTCAGGGCAGATTTTCGCTGGACATATAGGTTGTTTACATGTAGCTCTTGTTAAGGGACCAAGGATCCTGCATGTGTTTGTTTATCTGGTAACGCGCCCATTCTTGAGGTAAACTGCCCCATAACTTGACATAGAAATTGCAGTTAGGAGATCCCTCTTTGGTCATCCAGCCTAGAAAGCAAGCAAGTCTGTGGCAGACAAACCTCACCCACTGGGAACAGGATGTATGATGGGCCCCACGAGACAGAGCAGGAAGTTGACAGGGTCACTTCCTGCTGAGAATCACCTTGGAGACTCAGAACACTAAGCTCTGGGCTACCTCAGTCCTTTGACTCTTTTCTAAGAACACATATTTGTATATATGCATATGTCAATATGCACGTGTCTGTGTATATATTTTTCTTCTTCCCTTTAACACCTGACTCGGACTTTGATGGGGCTGAGAAGAAAGGCTCGTGAGAACCGCCATGTGTGGACAGTGAATGCGAAGCTGCTCGTTCCCAGAGGAAAAACGGGCCCCAGAGAAGGTCTGGGCAGCTGGGGTAGACACGCTGAAAATCACGGAATTACACAGTTCGCTACCAGAAGAAAGTAGCTATAAACAGATATAGTAGCCATGGAGGGACCTTGGAGGATGTTCATCGTGACCCCGCTCTCTTGGCAGGAGAGGAAGCTGGTGCCCACAGACATTAAAGAGAAAAACCGGGTTCTTCGGCAGCTCAGTGACAACTGATTTAGGCACATTTGCCTGCCTGCATCTCAAAGTGACAGTTCCCACTAAGGAGAGAGGAAATAAGGCTTCTATTCTTCCTTTGTCATGGTAAAACCAAACTTTCTGGATCCTCCAAGGCAGGCTCAAATCATTATGACTCCCTAATTTACCCTGGCTAAACTGAAAACTAAATGGAGCGTCCTTTTTCTGTGTGTGAGGAAAGGCTGACAGTATTTGCTCAAGCTATTTGCTAAATTACCTGAAAATTTTACCCTTACAGTCTTCTGAATACACTCCAAACCTTACATTGGGGTCTGAGTTTCTCATCCTTGGTGACTTAGTATTATTTTGGGAAACCCTAAGGGAGTGGATTGGACTGAATATAACCTCTCAAAACACCTTGAAGGACTGATTTAGGGACATCCATGCCGCAAAACTGAGACTCCCAGCAGCCACAGTGGCAGGAGCACATGTTTACGGACCATGAGTCTCTCTCCTCTGAGGTTATAAAACACCAGAGGATTTCCTCCTTTTTTACAAGCCCATGAGTCAACAGCTCCTGTGTCAACAGCTTTTTAATTTTTTTTTAAGTTTATTTATTTTTTTGAGAGAGACAGAGACAGCATGAGCGGGGGAGGGGCAGAGAGAATCCCAAGCAGGCTCCACACTGTCAATGCAGAGCCTGACGTGGGGCTGGAACTCAAAAAAACGTGAGATCATGACCTCAGCCGAAACCAAGAGTCAGACGCTTAACCGACTGAGCCACGCAGGCACCCCTCAACAGTTTTTTTAAAAAAATAATTCATATCCAGGAAAATTTCCTTTATTCGGGCTAATATCAAGGAAGAACTGACTGAATTAGGAGCAGAAATGATTTAAAGGATAAGTTGAAATAAAAGGAGTTTAACCCCAAATATGTGCCTGTATTAAAATAAGGCATGTCCCAAAATTTGTAAGTAATACACCCAACTCCTAGTGCACATAATATTCAGCAGAGGTTCATTAAAAATATTTGGCATCAGGGCATGTGGGTGGCTCAGTCAGTAAGCGTCCAACTCTCAGTTTGGGCTCAGGTCACAATCTCACGGTTCCTGAGTTCGATCCTGCGTGGGGCTCTGCACCCACAACATGGAACCTGCTTGGGATTCTCTCTCTCCCTCCTTCTTTCTTCCCCTCCCCTGCTCATGCTCTTTCTCTCCTCTCTCTCTCAAAATAAATAAATAAACTTAAAAAAAAATATTTGGCATCAACGGCTTAAAGTACAGGTGTTCTGAAATGCTGAAAAGCCACTGTGTTCTCAGTGATAAAATACCTCTTCAGTTTTATTAATTAGAGAAGAAACTCCCAACTTGCTGCTGAGTGATTCTGTTCTGACGGATGGACCGTGAAAGGGAACTATGACAAAACCCCAAATGTTTCTCAATGTGTTTGGGGCATGTTTTCTTGAGAGAGCATTCACATGATCTCCACCGTCTGAGACACCCTTGCTTCTTGCACAGTGGCCAACATATGAAACGTGTCTTTTTTATGGAAAAAAAATTACAGATCCTTTTGGAAAATACATAATTGGTGGAATACTAAAGGAAACCACACTTGCGAGTGACCCTTGGTTTTAGTTTTTTACCTGAATGTAGAAACACATTGAGGGGAGTAAGCACCCATGAGGAGTCCGATGGAAAATGGTGCAGCTGAAATGCTTCTAATGCAAAAATAATGCCCCTATATCCTTCTGTCGGCAAAGGAAGGTCACTGGATTGCTCCCACCCGGTGTGAGGCTCCCTCTTGGCCTCTGATTCCCCTTGTTACCCATGACGTCCGCCGGCCAGGAAGAGAGCAGAGTCTGTGGCTGCACACACAGTCCTGTCTGAGGCAGTTCAGGCAAATGAACTGAAGAGGCATCGTTTTCTCAGGGCTGTCCCCACCATCACTTTTGTCTAAAAACTGTATGTTTTGTTTGAGTATTGTTTTAAAAAATAGTTTGCCCTAGAAGAGATATTGGCCTTTTTAGAAAACCGCTTCTGGCACCAACCAAGAGATTGTGGCTCTAAGCTCTTTGAGAAGGCAGCGTACGGAGAGCCGAGAGCCGGCAGAAACAGCGATGGTTGCTAAGGGAACAATTGAATTGCTGACACAGAGACAGATGATGGGGCTGAAAACTCTTTTTTTCTTCTCCTGCCACATGGAAAAGAAAGCAGATGAGTCAGAGGGAATGGTGGACGCTCCTTTCTGCCTGTTAAGAAAGCTAAAAGGCCGGCATTGCCTACTAGCCTGAAGGGAAGAGTCTAGTGGTGGTTAAGGCAGAGAAAAGCTGAGAGCAACTGGAAAGTTGGGGATAAGCCCGCGAAGCCTGCGGAGAAAACATCACCTACTAATGAGAAGAAGCGCAGAAGGCGCTTAATCACATGTGCATATACGCTTCTTTGAATGTGCTCTCCTAAATACTTGGAAATATTTCTGATCGGTTAATTTATTTACTCAGGTACCATTCTGTTGCCATTTTCGAGAGCCTGTTGTTTCTTTAAACACCTTTTTTTGAGGTATAAGTACGTACCTTAAAATCCATCCCTTGTACCCATGGAGTTTAATGATTTTGAAAGTAATTTTAGAGAGTTTTGCGTCCATTTTCCCAATTCAGTGTTAGAACATTTCCGTCTCGCCAAAATGTTCCCTTCTGCTGGTCCACAGTCAATTCCTACTCCCAGCCCCAGGCAAACTAATGATCTGTTTTCCATCTCTATAGATTTGCCCTGTCTAGAAATTTTATCTAAATGGAATCATATGATCTGCAGTCTTTTGTATCTGGCTTATTTCATTTCACAATGATGTTTTTGAGGTTCATCTGTATTGTACCATGAATCAGTAGCTCATTCTTTTTTAATATTGAATAATATTCCATAGTATTACATATCACATTATATATATGATTATATACATGTGTTTTATGTATCACGTTTTGTTTATCCATTCACCAGTAGATGTTTGGATTGATTGGATTGTTTCCAGTTTATGGTGTTTATGAATAATGCTGCCATGAACATTCATTCATGTCATACAAGTCTTTGTGTGGACATACATTTTCATTTCTCTTGGGTACATACCCAGGAACAGAATTACTGGATCACATGGTAAGTATATGTTTAACTTGTTAAGAAACCACTAACTGTTTCCAATGTGGTTTTTACCATTTTACATTCCCATCAGCAATACCTGAGGGTTCCATTTTCCTTATGTCCTCCATCTACATTTGGTATTGTCAGTCTTTTTGATTATGGCTCTTCTAATGGGTGTGTAGTAATATCACATTGTAATTTTCAAGTGCATTTCCCTAATGACTAATGACATTAAGTATCTCTTTATGTTGTAAAGGGGTTTATTAGGAAAAATATTTGAAATAATAGAATTTTGAGTGGGAAATCTGAAAACCAAAAGACTATGAGTTTAGGCAAATGTCTGAATATTTGCCATTAGGGCCTATAGGACTGTTTCTCATTGTAAATTGCTTGCATTGTAATCACCCAGAGTGTTTGTTTAAAATGCACACCCTCCCTCACCTGCAGAATTGATGCTTGTGTAGGGGTTCCAAAGCCTATGTTTTTAACTGCCCCTTCCCTGGTTGATTCTTTTTTTTTTTTTTTTTTTTTTTTTGAGTTTATTTATTTTGAGAGAGAGAGAGAGAGAACAAGCAGGGGAGGGGCAGAGAGAAAGGGAGAGAGAGACAAAATCTCAAGCAGGCTGTCAGTGCAGAGCTCAATGTAGGGTTCGAACTCACGAACCACAAGATCATGCACTGAGCTGAAATCAAGAGTGTGCCGCTTAACTGACTGAGCTACCTAGGTGCCCCTCCCTGGTTGATTCTTATGCACATGGGAGTTTAGGAGCCAGCACCCTTCACCCAAGGTATTTTTGCTCACCTGGTGACTGTTACATGGATTGTAGGTTCAGGAATTTCCACCGCTATGTGAGGGCCCGAAGGAATGAGTAGCCCTTTAGAACTTTGGCTCAAGCATCATGAACTCAGTGTGTAAACCTTCAAGAAAACCATCTTTCTGACTCTAGATTTCTTCTCCTTGACATGGAAAAATTACAACTCATCAGACACAATGTACATAATCGTTGCGTGTTATTAGAATTGCAAGAACCTGCTTCCTACCTCTTTCATAAGGTAGGATAGAAGAACACAGACCCGAGATTGTCCATAGAATTAAGTGCACTGAGCTCAAACATAAAAATACAGTCTTGACCAAGCTCACAAAAACATTAGTCGTTTTCAACAAGGAAAGCCCTGTTTTAGTAACATTTCCAGAAGGAACGTTTTAGCTTTGTCATTGGGTCAAATAAAAACTCATTAGTGTATGGCTTCAGTCTTTCCCTTAGAATTGAGTCTGGTGGTCCAGGATGGATGCAGCGTCCTAATCAATGTCACCAATTCCTCAGATACCATGAAGGCTGGCCGACCTAAATGATTTAAAAACTCTCTTAGGGGTGCCTGCCTGAGTCAGTTGGAAAAGCATGTGACTCTTGATCTCAGGGTCGTGAGTTCAAACCCCACATTGGGTGTAGAGGTTGTGTAGATAGATAAATAAACAAAGTTCAGCAATAAAATAAAAACTCTCTTAGGCTTGGGGTTCTTTATCATCACTAGGTCATGTTGTATGCATAAGTTTGTAAACACTATTGGTGTTACCCAGGAAATAAGAACAGAAGTCAAAAATGCCACAGCCAGGCCAGGCTTTGGCAGGATATTTCACTTTAAAAGGACGGTTTGGGACTCAACAGGACACATTCTTTGTACACTGTGATAATGGCTTGGAGCAGAGAGTATTGATAAAACTCGTAGAAAAAGGTTCAAAGAACTTTGAGTGGAGGTGGGGCTGATGATGTGGAATTTTACCAAGAAGCTGCTTTTCTTTCCATAAAGAGAAGGCTAAAAAGGGAATCATCCCATTTGTACTTCAAACTAGTTTTAAATATATTAGGAAAAAAATACATACACACAACAAACCTCCTACCCAGACACCCTCCCACTGGCTGGTAATTCTATTTGAATGATCCGTGGGTGGCATCCTGGGCAGCCAGTACATCATTGTGCTACTCTGTACCTCCAGGGACATTCGGAGTGTGTGCACGTGACAGCAGGACTGAGTCCCGCCTCTACCCATGCTCTCTGTGGGACCCTTTCCCTCCAAGTAGCTACTTAGGGGCTTTGTGCAAGAGAATTCCTTCGCAGGAACCCAGAAATGAAAACATTTATGGAATTACTCTGCACAAATTACTTGGCACTGAAAATTGGAACAATTAGCAAACCTTTGTGACGAAGGAATGTTGAACGTGAAACAACTTGAAAATGGAGTAAAAATGGACCTATTTTATTGTTTGACTCAATTAGAGCTCAAAAAATCTATTCAATATGCTTTTGCCAAACCATATATTTATCTGTGCATTTGGAGAGGAGAGGCTACTCCCAAGCAAGGCCCATTCACTCCAGCCCTGCCCCTCACCAACCTTGGAAGGAAAGGAACAAGCAGTGCCTTCAAATGGATGAGAACTAGCTCGGGGACACGATATCTTGTACACACGTAAAACCATGCCAGTAACCCTGGGTTATTTTTTGTAATGGTCGCAGATTTTTAAAGAAATTAACGATAGAGAAATGGATCATCTGAAATAATGCAATTTAGTAGTGTGACTTTCTTTTCTTTCAGATAAGTCCAAATTATGGCCATACTGTTCCCTGTATTTGTCCAGATGGTAAACTAGAGACGTTGGTTGGAAGTGAGCTTTAAAATTGGCACAAATTTAAAATTTCTGTCCTCCTAAAACAAAAATATCAAGTGGCCTGGTAATAATTTCACATTTTCAAAAGGCTATGAAATCCTTTTCTAGCTTGTCGATCCATATTATTTTTAAAATGTAATCCGTATAGTTATCATTAACGTCCACCCTCTGGGGAATGAGTAACCAGTGACTCAAAGCTGCCACCAGAACTTGAGGGGGCTATAAAGGCGCTGTGGGCCTCACTCCTTCTGTGCAAGTCGGGGATCCCTCCTCTTCCAACTTCTTGTCAGCTAGCCCGAAATCACTGCATGTCAAGTGTGTGCAAAAAAATGGCACTGGAGAGCTGTGGCCTTGCCCTACAGTGATCATTGGCCAGGGACTTCTTTTTGGTATTGTTTTCTTCTATCACTTCTTTCCTTATCTCTTTAGCTCTCTGTCTCTGTCTCTCTGCATTTGTTTTTCCTTTGAGAGTCATCTTTGCAGTAATGCAAATACTTATTTTTATCCCTCAAAACTTTCTGATTCTTAGAATATACAAATTGTCAGTGTCTTGACATTTATGTGTATGAAGTTTTTTCTGTTTCAGCTTTGAGTATCTTCCATGTTAGGACTCTCTTTTTGGGGGGAAGGGTAATTTTTAAATTTTGAAATAATTTCAGAATGTCTGAAAAGTGGCAAGAATAGTGCAAAGAATTCCCAAACACACTTTACCCAGATTCTCCAATGGTTAACATTTTCCCACAGTTGCTCTATCATATTCTCTCTGCGTCTATACATATTTATTAGTTTTTGGCTGAACCATTTGCGAGTAAGTTGCAACACGATGATGCCCCTTTACTCTTACATACTTTAGTGTGTATCTTACCATGAAAAGTACTGCACTTCAATGCTGAAAAAAGAAAAAGCAGATAAGCAAAAAGAAGGAAATTAAAATCCATCTGGATTCTTTCTACCCAGAAATAAGCATTTTGCTGTATATTCTTCCAGTTCTTTTCCATGCACATATTCAAATTCCTTACACAAATGTGACATTATGTATACAATTTTAAGCCCTGCTTTTAGAGGCTACATAGCACAATGGAAGAGCTCTGGTCCTGGAGTCAGCCTGGGTTCAAATCCCCTGTGTACTACTCACTATCTGTATTCATTTCCTGTGGCTGCCATAACAAATTACCACAAACCGGGTAACAGAAATTTATTCTCTCACAGTTCAGGAGTCCAGAAATCTAAAATCAAAGTGTAAGCAAGGTTGGTTCCTTCTGGAGCTCTGAGGGAGAATCTGTTTCATACCTCTCTTTCCTAGTTTCTGGCAGCTGCCGGCAACCCTTGACATTCCTCAGCTCATAGAGCTGATTCCTCCAGTCTCTGCCTCCATGTTCATGTAGACTTTTACCCTGTGTCTCTACATGTCTAAACTCTCTCCTTTCTCACACAAGGATGCAAGTCATTGATGAATCCAGTATGACTTCATCTTGCGATCCTTAATTACCTCTGCAAAAACCCTATTTCTAAATAAGGTCACTTTCTGAGGTTCTGAGTGGACATGAATTGCAGGTGGCCACTATCTATCTCACTATATGAGCACTATGTTCATGGATAAGAAACTTTACCTTTCTGAATGTAAATTCCTGGGGTGTTTTAAGGATTAAATGGCATAGGGGTGCCTGAGTGGCTGAGTCGGTTAAGCATCCGTCTCTTGGTTTTGGCTCATGTCATAATCTCACTGCTTATGACATCAAGCCCCGAATCTGGCTCTGCGCTGACAGTGCGTAGCCTGCTTGGGATTCTCTCTCCTTTTCTTTCTGCCCCTCCCCCACTTGTGTTCACGCTCTCTCTCAAAATAAACTTAAAAAAATGTATTTACATACATAAAGCAATTAGCACAATGCCTAGAACATGGTAAGCATTCAATAAATGTTAGCCATTGATTTTGGCAACATAACATGATTATAACATAATCTATTCAATCAGTAACCTCTTTGCTATTTAGATTTTTTCCAGTTTTTTGCTATGATAAGCTCCTAATAAACATCCTTGCGACTTAAATTTTTGTAAAATTTCACACATTTATGATTATTTCCTCAGCATAAATTCGTAGGCATAGGACAAAAAATTCTAAGCCTTTTGATTTAACAATTCCTTTCTTGGACCACATGGTTTTATGCCTGACTTTCATTGTCCGTTTTGGGAAATCATCTTTTGCACAGCGGTCTGGAGACCTAACTCAGTTTTTCCCTAAATTACCATTCCTGGAAATACACACTATGCTAAAGGTCTGATAATATTGGTGCCTGTTCACTAGGTGACTCTCCTCCCCTGCGAGCACATGTGGCCTTGGAGGAGAAGCAGAGCAGGACGTGTCCCTGGGGCAAGGCTGGGTGAGCATGAGAGGTACCAAATCTGAAGCAAAGCCACTGGATTCTGCAAAGCAGTTTTGAACACTAAGGTAGACGGTAAACCACAACAACCGTGGCAGGAAAACAGCCTGCCACAAATAAAAGCCTAAAGCTCCAGCTGACACTCTGGTGTTCACGTCTTAATAAGAAATTGCTCAGCAGTTCAAACATCCTATTTCAAAGCCCTCACCACACGTGGAGGAGCCTGAGAGGCCATCTTTCCGGGGTAACCCTCAGGCCACAGGTGACTCCCGGCCGACTTGTCAGCCCCCCTCCCTCTTCCTCCTCCTCCCAGGCACAGGGGGAGGTTGGCAAAGCAGAAAAAGGACAGGGCCTTATGCAGTGTTTCCTGCTGCAGCTGGAGGATTTAGGTTTCCAATTTTAATTCCGCTCTCCTTTGGTCAGCACACAGAAAGAGGTTCATACAAATGCACCTGCAAACCAGGTCAGAAATAAAATGACTGCAGGCACGCTAAGGCACCCATATTTGACAGTTTCCTCTTGGAGCAAACACACAAACCTTTAGTCAGCTTCTTTTGACCACAATTAGAAAATATTACCAGTGTAGGTGACCACAAATGGTATTTAAAAACATCTTGACAGTTTGGTGGGGGGCGGGGGGTGCAAAACAGAGAAATACTCCCCCCCCACACACACATGCATACATACATACACGCCCAGCTTTACTCCACCTCCCACACAAAACTACTTTTGATTGATACACTTTTTTAAAATAATGTTTGAAATAGTTCTAAAGTCATGAATTTGGGGGTGAGTGGATCTATCTGAAAAATCTATATTTAGCTTTGCAAAGGGTTTATGAAAACTTGTTTTTATTTTGATTGTTGTGGGTTCACGCCCCTGGAGTTTCATTTTGACTTTTTGGGTTAAATGAGTTTCAAAATGAAACTCTTCCAGTTGTCAAAATTTCCCCCAAGTTTTAATTTAAAAACTGGAGGCTTTCTTATTCCATAGGTTCTGATTATTAGTCTTTCTCCAGAAGTCCTCTCCTCTCCTGGTAGCAAGCTGACCATATCCTTCATGCTGTGTGTTTAATGCCTTTCTCTTTCTTAATGCCTTGGGAAACAGCAACCAATTGCCAAGGGAAAGCCCTTGGTTGAAGTGTCAAAAGAGTTGAGCCCATATTCTTTTTTTTTTTTTTTTTTTTTTTTTTGAAGACTTTGTTGTTAAGTAATCTCTACACCCAATGTTGGGTCAAACTTACAAACTCAAGATCAAGAGTCACATGTTCTACCGACTGAGGTGTCCCAGAGCCCCTTGAGCTCTTATTCTTGTCGTGAGTGGCAAAGCAAACTTTATCAGAGCCCTTGCCTCAGTTTCCCCACTGGAGAAATGGAATGCAAATATCTCCTGTTTTTAAGGGTGCTGTGACCAGAAAACCAGATTGAACTTTAGTGTCAGTTAAGGAATAGTATTCCTCCTACGTGAAAGTTGTTGTCATAGGAAGGGATTCATCCACCAAATATTTTTACAAGCATTTGAGGCTTCAGGACTTGATATCGGAAGCTACAAAGTGTGAATTCTTGCTATTCCAGAAAGGTACAGCCATACACAGGTCCTCTGGTTGGCAATGAGAAGGATGAATTATTAAGCCAATCTAAAAAGATAATAAGGTGAATGAGCTAAACAACACTCTATACTTCCCTCTATTATCACAATTTATTAGGATTACTTTTTTCATGCCTGTTAAACATTATGCAAAATGTTTAATAAGCTACAACTATATTCAGCTAAATACAGCTATATGGATTTCCTATTGCTGTTGTTATAAATTACCATACGCTGAGTGGCTTTAAGCACAATGAAATTTATTATCTTTCAGTGTGGGAGGTCAGAAGTCCGAAATCAGTGTCACTAGGCTAAACTCAATGAGTCAGCTCCTCTTGGAGGCTCCGGGGAGAATCAGTTTGCTGCCTTTTCAGCTTCTAAAAGTTGCCTAGGTTCCTTGGCTCCTGGTCCTGTATTTCTATGACCTCTCATAAGGACCTTTCTGATTACATTGGGCCCACTTAGATAATTCAGAATAATCTCCCTATCTTAAGATCCTTCACTTTGTTACTTCTGCCAAGTCCCTTCCTTCATTTAAGGTAACAACATACTTGCAGGGGTCAGGATGAAGACATCTTTGGTGGGCCCATATAAAAGCAGGAACCCAATCTCCCCTGCTCTGTGTTGATCCCATTACCTAACACGCACCTACGTCACAGCAGGCACTTACTATATACATAGAATGAACAGAAGAAATAGATTATGCCTGCTGTTGGCAGTTCAGTCCACCAGATGCTTATTGAACACCTACTATGAGCCAGACCCAAGGGGCACAGAGCTGTCCTGGAGCGCACTGCCTGACAGGCAGACCGTCAAGGAGGAAACTGAAAGGAGCAACAGCAAGCCTGGTTGTCCAGAGCCCGAAAGAGCAAGGGCACCTTAATAATTCTGTCTGTATCCTTGCAGTTTCCTCCTTTAGCTATTGGCTGCTGTCTTCTTGAAGAATTCTTTGAACACATTCCCCTTGGCAAATGTGATTAATTATATTCACATTTATTTCTTTATTTCTAGTCCACCCCCCCCCCCCCACCTGCGGGTACTCTTCTGATGTGCCTAGAATTTCTACTGAGAATTATTAAAAGAATCAATGATCAAGTCTCTGCAGAACCTCCCCATCCCCACCCATGTGCCCCACTCAGGGAAAGCTCAGGGGGGCTTCAGGGAGGTCTGAAGTGCAGCTCAGAACCACAGAATGGGTTAAATGGGTTTCCTGAGCCAGGCTGGGAGCCTAAGCACTGTAGCTTATTGGTTTTATGTGTAAATGCATTTCAAATTTCAAATAGTGCGGATACACATGTGACCCTTCAGAATATACCTGTTAGCAAGTTACAGATGCCTGCTCATGCACCAGTGTCCAGAACCTGAATTTCCCTGACTCATTTCAGAGCAACTCAGGTGAGTTACAGAGTACCATATGGTTTAAAGCCTTTTCTACAGGAGGCCTTCTGGTTTCAGAAGGACTGTGCAGATGCAGGCCTTCTAAGGATCCAAGAGCCATCATACGTCTAACTTAAACTTGGGGCTTTTTGCATTTCTCCCCTTTCCCCTTCTCTCTCTCTCTCTCTCTCTCTCTCTCTCTCTCTGTCGCAGTATGAAAGGGAGTCCAGTTTATCTAATATTTAAGCAGCAAGTTTGGAGGAGAAGTCAATGGGAGGCTGAGGACAGAGAGCTCCAGAAGCTCCAGTGGCCACAGAGGACAGAAGTGGGATATACCAGTGGCTGGTGGGGCCAGGTCTAGATGCAGGTCACTCGAAAGAAGAAGACTGTTTGGTATTTGCAAACGCACATCTTCCCTCCCCTAAGGGCACTGGGTTCTTGCAGAAATACATATTTACCCATTTTTGAAAGGTTGATGGGTCTTCCTGGAGTTTGAAAAGATGCCTCTGTTGTTCAAAAGGTATGAGTTACGTTGTGAACACATTTGGTTCAAGTTTAGTCTTGAAAGCTTTTCCTCTACAACTTCTCATGTCCTATTAGCTGATAGCACTCCTGAGCATGAATGTTTTTGTGCTGCTGCCCTTTCACTGGTGGAAGTTGGAAAAAATACAGAGTGCTAATCCCACACACCTGCTTTCAATTCTGCCCACATGGTTTTGGAGTAGGAGGTCTGTTCGCTCCGAATATTTCTACACAGTTTTCAAAACCTGCATTTTTCCATGCTAACACATCTCCGCTTGTCGGCACCTAATTGAACACACACACCCACCCCATGTGTTCACATGCTTACCCTTTACCTTCTCAGAGTCTGTGAGTGTGTGCTAGGATGACCACTAGATGGCAGTATTTGAAACACTCCCCGCGTGCTCAGGTGAAGGAAGTTTGAGAACTCCCCAGAGCTGGGGTTCCCAGATATTAATCTGTAGAATTTTTTAAAAAGAAAAAGGGGAACACTACATAGGCTTGTCAAGTTTTTGTTTTTACAGGGAACATGATTAAGATATAAATCAACTTCCACTCTTTCCTGAGAGAAACATTTTAACCATAAAGAAATAGGAAAGATGGAATCTAAACATTGGGGATTGTTCTCTAAACCTAACAAATGTAGCTTTACGGAAAACTGACCACATTGTCTTTTTGTCTTCATTTTGATGCCAACCAAGGAAAGTGTCATCATGGACAGCATTTGGGAAATAAACCTAGAGGACAATTTGCAATTCCAGGATTGTTTCCTTGAGTGAAATCAAGATCCTTGGGCTGCACTATCTTATCTCCAAATTGACCCTGAGACCTAAGGATTTCCATCGAGAGGCACAAAAGAGAAGCAGCAATTGCCACTTGATCAAACCAGATTTGATGAAAGTAAGAAGCGTGTATCCAGATGACTACCTAGGAATCCCTTCACATATGCTGGCTGTGTTGCTGAGCTACCTGCCTGATCATCTGGACTCCTTCAGTCTTCCTTTGCTTGTCAGGATCAAAGAGGATCAATGTCAAGCCTCCCTGGCCTTTGGGATGAGCCCATCTAGGCGAACTTCTGCTGAGACAGGCCTGCAGGATCTTCATGCTGGTCCCAGGTTGCTGTGTGAGGGCGGCACCAACCCAGACCCTCCATCTTGGCATCTTGCTCTTACTCACCAAAGAATTCTGCAATAGAACACGGGGCCCTATCTGCGTGCCCCCTCTTCTGTGGCAGAGGTAGGATGAGACACCATGCACTGTGAAAGGAGGTGCTAAACACAAATATAGTGAGACAAAGTATAGGCTTTCAATCAGAGAGATCTAATTCTAGGGCGTGGACAAATCACCTCACCTGTCTAACCCGCAGCGTCCTGAAGATCAGGAGAGTAATAGTGTATACCTCTCAGTCACAGTCTGACTAAATGAGGTGATCTGTGTTAAGTGTGTAATACAGTACTTACTGTGTGCTTAATATGCATTAACAAATATTAATCATGTAATCAATTTCGGTGCAGGGTGCTCCTTTCTAGAGACAGGCAGGCTGCTTCACCCCCAAAGATGCCTTTCTTCGGCATCTGAATACTGCACATACTGTTTTGGAAGAAATTTGCTCCTGGTAAATCTCCACTTCTGAGTCTCTGATTCCCTTTGAACAGTTCTTTCTCCGCAGCAGGTCACATCACTGAGAGTGACTGGGACGTTAAGCAGCCTGAGGATGCAGGAGACCCGGGATGTCTCCTTCTAGGACCCCAGGCAGCTCTGCCTACTCACAGGGATGGCAGCAACTTGGTATTCAGAGTGTGGGGAGTCCAGTTAAGCTTTTCCCTCATTCACTGTACTTTATTCAATAGAAAGTTCCGCAGCTGGTATCTCCCCAGCAAAACTGTGCAGCCTCTGGTAAGGTTGGAGAGCTCAGAGAAAACTCCAGATAACCAAACACACTGAAACTGATACTGCGACACTGGAGTTGTGGGTTGACTAAGCCCAGCCTGATTAGGAAACCCCTCGCTTGTCACTGCCACAGTAGTGGATGGAAATTGGTCTCTGGAAGGCTGTGCTTGTACTGCCACCTAGTGGCTAAAAAAAGCCAGACTCGCTCTGGGGAGGAACCTGAACCCCACAGTCAGACCCAGCTGGGCAGTTACTACCAAGAACTAACATCTTCCTTAAGGAAATTTTGTTCACAGCTTTGCAAGCTAATCCCCTAATTTAATTTAATTTAATTTAATCCCATCGTGCCCCTAAAGCACTGCAACACTATGAGATTCAAGGTAGAGCCAAAAGACCAGCCTGGGAGTCTAAAGGCTCATTTGAGTCACTAGTTTATTGTATAGCTTTGGAGAAGTGGCTTAAACCTTCCATTTCCTCTCAGAAAAGTGGAAATTAACAATACCCAGGTTTAGTGGCTGTGAGGTTTACACCCCTTTATAAACTGCATGATGTTCTCCTCTGACATCTTGCTCCCCCACTACCTGGATTCTGCCTTTGCAAACCCCAATGCCCATGCCCCAACCTTCAGTAAAACCAACCAGACAACCTCCTCTTATTCCCCAGGAAGTGGAGACCCCTCTCCCTTGGTAGTGCTAAAACAGAAAATTAAACAAACAAAAAAAGTGGGAAAGATCCAGTCCAGGATGTGCTCATGGAAAGAGCTCACAATAAAAAGGGCTACCCCTGCCATTCACAGCCACCCATTTACCGGGATAACACTTCATTTAGAGGACAACATACACTCTGAGGTGGGTTGGCAACAGACAGGACATACTGAGTTTATATGCAGTGGTGGCCCCCTAAGTGGACACCAAGGACTCTGCTTGTCTTCCCCAGCCTGGGGGCCTGGGCCTGGGCATTCATGTGTGACCTGGAAGGGAGGGGGCATTCTCAGAACAACTTTCTGCCTGGCTCAGCCCATTTGATCTCTGAAATCCTCCCAGGATCTGAGATTCTTCAAGCCTTTCAGGGCTCCCCTAGGCTCAGTCCCCCCGCCTCTCGTTCTCCATGGGGCTGGCTGTAGCTGTGAGTGAGTCCTGTGTCCCTGGCTGACCTCTAGGGCAGAGATCTCCCAAATTACTTGATTGTCCGCCCCATCTGTAAAATCATTTTCAGCATGCACCTCACTATGAATATTTGTGTGTGTAACTATATTAATATATCATGCATATTGCAGGACATTTGCAAAAAATTGATAATCTAAAGGGGTGGGAAATTAATACATAATGTATCATCACTCCTGTGCCCTAGAGTGCATGCAGGTCTGGGTAGATCTGGACCCTTTCTCTGACTGGAAGAGCTGTAGCCCAAGCATAGGGAGTTTATATCTCATGAGCGGCATTAGATAAGAAAAGCTGGACACACAAGACAGATCCTTTCCTGAAGTCCCCACATAAACTGAAGCTTAGGAAGACATTTGCTGGGAAAGTTGTCAAGGTATGAGGAGGAAGCACAATTCTCCTCCTAAAATACACGGTCCTCAGGGTGTCTCAGAAGAGCGTGGCCATGCAGGATGGAGAAGCCCAGACACAGGTCACTAGCTTTCTTGTCCTGTCACAGGATCTTCTGATTCTCCTTAGAGGACTCTTGCCATGACTTGCTGAAATACAGATAAACAGCTCTCCAGCATCTACTGGATACAAGAATTAATGGTTCATTTACATACTCTGTATCATTTAACCCCCAAAGCAATCCTGAGAGATCAGTGAGAGATCAGTGAGGCCCCATCGCATAAGGAAGCTGAGGCAGGGAGAGGTGAAGTAATGCCCCAAAGACCCCGTATCTCATCAGAACCAGGGTCTCCCAATTGCTAAATCCCCCAGATTCATCGTACAAATTCAGAATAGTCACCTCTTGATAATATTAATATAAAATCAGTTAACATTTATGGATTGCTTAATCTTTGTAAAGGCTTAACTGCTGCATTTGTTCCTCACAAAAGCATTATGAATTGGTTCAATTATTTAAAAAGGAAACTCAAGCTTCGTGAGGTAATTTGTTCAGAGTTGCCAGTTCTGTGAAGTTGTGAATATGTGATGTCTGACCTCAAAGCTGGAAACTGTAACCATTACTTTCTTCCCTAAGTCAGTCTGGCTCTGCTGACCGGGAGATGGGAATGCCAGACCCAAAAAGCAGCGTTCAGAGATTGCGGAAGCTTCTCCCACCCCTGAGTACTGCCTGTTCTGGGAAGGGTTTATTGGAAGGGGTTTCTATTAAATAAAATTAGTCTATCTGATTAGAAGGCAGGGCAGAGCCAGGAGTTCCTGTTCAGAGTCCATGTGAATCTCTCAACTTGTTTTCTTGCTACGAAATGGAGAGGCTGGACAAAATATTCCCCAAGATCACCTTTACCTCTGGGGCACGTGGGTGGCTCAGTCATTAAATGTCTATCTTCAGCTCAGGTCACGATCTCACGGTTTGTGGGTTCAAGCCCCACTTCAGGCTCTGTGCTGACAGCTCAGAGCCTGGAGCCTGCTTAGGATTCTGTGTCTCACTTTTTCTCTGACCCTGCCCCACTTGCATTCTGTCTCTCAAAAATGAATAGATGTCAAAAAAAAAAAAAAAAAAGATCGCCTTTACCTCCAATTTCTATGGTTCTAGAAAACAGAAATGGACATTTTTGTGTGGAGAGGGGACATCTGAGAACAAGGATACTCTCGCTGTTTAACATGGAGTCAATTCTGCTCCCTGCCTGGAGGACAGTAACCCCCCAACCATGTTCTCTAACTTCTAACCACATGCTGTTTGTTCTTTTTAATTTAAGTATCATGTAAAAAAAATCAGTCCATTTAATTCCTGAATTTTAGGGAAATATTCTTTATCTTTGGAGACTCCTTGGTTTCAGAGTATGGGACTTAAGAATATCAAACAATACTCACATGGCCTTGTCCTCTGTGGGTGGTTTTTTCCTCAACAATGAAACCAGAGTTTTACCCCAGAATGTACCAAGTCCCCAAAAGACAAAATTTGGGCGATATATTGAAATAACAGGTTCAAAAAGCCTTCCTAAGAGTTAATAGTCTGTAAACATCCTTTTAGCTAATTTTTAAAACTTATCAAGTGTTGTGTATGCTCACGAGGGAAACGTTTACAAATATAAAAATCTAAGCTGGTTTAGAAACTTCCCGTGATAGCTTGCTGCCTCTAACCTATGGCACAGGACAGTGAATTTGCAGTCATCCCCCAGACCACACCTGCCTGCAGGTCAGGGGCCATATCTCATACATCTTATTTTTCCACAGCCATGGTTCAGTGCTGTCCCTGTTTGTTGAATTGAATGGATTTTTAGGAAAGAGGAGTTCACAGGTTCATTTAGTCCTGCTACTGGACAGATTTAATAGAATGTTATTTGCCAGCAGAGCTAAGATATTTTCAGGCACTGTGCTCCTCATAGGCAGGCAGATGTAAGGAGAGCTCACTAACTCCTCACTCACAGGCAGCAGGAAGGAAGAGCAAGATTATTGGGAGCCTCTGAAAGCAGAGGCTAGTTTGGTTCTGGAGGCTACTCCCTGCTCATTTTTTGGTATTTCAGCATGCCCACATCATACCAGAAATAGGCTGTAGGAACTGGCCACCCGTGAGCATGTAACTGGGCCCAACCGCCACTGTGGATAGAAGAGCCTTCTTACACCATCGTCCGCCTAAAAAGCAAGATGTGTTGCCTTTAGTCTCTAGGAGCTTGTGGCCTTCCATGTTGCAGGATATAAGGGTCATTATTAGGTCCTACCTACTCTCCCATCTTTCCAACTAATCTCCTCTCATACGAGCTAGAAGTTCCCACCTTTAGATTTTATTTTATATAGAGCTCTAGAGAGGAAAGAGGCTTAAGAGATCATATGCCTGCTTTGTTCAATATAGTAGCCATTGGCCACATGGGCTAGTGGCTACCTTATCTAAAGTACAGAATTAGAACATTGCCATCATCACAGAAATTTCTATCAGTGCTAGCAGACAAAAAGCACCCATTTTAAAGGCATAGAAGAGATTAAATAGTCATCCAAGGTCCTTGGCAGAACTATGAGTGAAATCCAGTTTTCCATACTTGAAAGCTACTTCTTTCTTCACTACACTAGAAGAGGTGTCATTTAAAATACCCAGGGAGAGGGGTGCCTGGGTGGCTTAGTTCGTTAAGCATCCAACCTCGGCTCAGGTCACGATCTCACGGTTCATAAGTTCGAGTCCCGCATCAGTCTCTATGCTGACAGCTCAGAGCCTGGAGCCTGCTTCAGATTCTGTGTCTCCCTCTGTCTCTGGCCCTCCCCCACTCACACTCTGTCTCTCTCAAAAATAAATAAATAT